>NC_134546.1:11885000-13135000 GCF_050624435.1 Tenrec ecaudatus
CACCTAACAGAAACCCTCAAAACCCAAACCAAACAGAAAGAAGAAACTAAAAATAAAAGAAAGATAAAAACCACCGGGTTTTAATATGGTGTCAGTCCAGCTTCCAGGTCACAGAGTAGATCACGGATGTTAAGCAATGCAGACCTGAACTGGGATTCAAAGATGACCGAGAGGCATTGTTATCCACCCGATACCTGGGTACAGAGAAGGAAGTACAGCACTTTGGTAATGAGCGTGGTCCCTGCTGTCTGGATGGCTGGGATCGAGTCCTGACTCTGGCTCTGCCAGGTGACCTGAACCTCTGCATCTACCTCCTAGTGATTGCCTGGTCTCAGTGTGTCAGACCCTGACACATAAAACCAAGCCATACCAAACTCGTTGCCTCTGAATCAATGACAACTCATAGCAACCCTATTACCCTAGGAGAGGATAGAATTGCCCCTGTGAGTTGCCAAGACTCTAATTCTTCATGAGAGTAGAAAGCCCAGTATTCCTCCCACAGAGCAGGCTGGTGTTCTTGAACTGCCAACCTGGCAGTTTGCAGCCCAACCTGTAACCACTACCCCACCTGGGCTCCTAGGGGTCTTCCAAAAGTTTGCTAATTCCATTTTCCCATGAACTTTTAGTAGGCCCCACATATTACTCAATGTATGTGTGTGGTAGTTACATAATCTGTTGTCAGTTTGAGATGTAAGAGTGAAGGGGTGGAGTTTGGCCTGTCAATCAAGTCGCAGCTTGCTGCACGTTAGGAGGTGCTAGGGAGATGGATAGCTCGCTGGAGACAGGACACACACACAATCTCTGCGAGACATTCCTGTTGAGAAGACACAAGGAGCTATGCTAGAGTCCTGGAGCTGAAGGAGCCACGTGGAGACCCCTGCCAGTGCTGAGATGCTTCCACTGCCACTGGACCCACAGGACTTTCCACCTGGTGATTTTCCTGCATTCAGCATCATTGCATGTGTTGCCTGAGTCTGAAAAGGAATTTATAGACTGGTGTTGGAAATATGGGCTAATATTGAACTTATGGACTTGATCTGGACTGGGCTGGGATGCTCTTATATATAGGGCTCTTTCTTGTACACATGTGAGTGTCTATGAATTTGTTTCTCTAGGTAACCTGGACTAACACAGTATGTTAGCTATGGTTATTAACAGAATCTAAGAGCAGGAAGGGAGCCCTGGTGGCGTAGTGGTTATGCATTGGGCTGCTAACCACAAGATCAGCATTTCAAAACCAGTAGCCCAGTGGTTCTCAACCTTCCTAATGCCCCGACCCTTTAATACGGTTCCTCATGTTGTGGTGACCCCCAATCATAAAATTATTTTTGTTGCTACTTCACAACTGTCATTTTGCTACTGTTATGAATCGGGAGACCTTTATGAAAGGGTCGTTCCACCCTCAAAGGGGTCTTGATCCACAGGTTGAGAACTGCTGCACTAGCCGCTCTCTGGGAGAAAGCTGGGGCTTTCTACTCCTGTAAAGAGTTACAGTCTTGGAAACCCACAGGGGAAGTTCTACCCCATCCTATAGGACATGGGTTGCTAAGAGAATTGACTCCTTTGCAGTGAATTTGCAGGTCTTTTGGGAAAAGGAGGAGGATGTGTTTTGCAGAAAGGCAAAAGAGTAAGGTTTTGAAGTAGGTCTGGGAAGTGTAGAATGCTAATACCATCTCCCCTGTCTGTAGGCCATGGGGCATGGGAAAATGGATAGCATCCTTTGAAGAGGGCATGGAAGGAAGTTCCTTAGGGAACGCACTTCATGCGTGTTGATGGTTAGGAAGGACCCAGGAGGTTAAAGGTGGGGAAACATTTATTTGCAAATGAATAGAGGGGCCAAGGTAGAGGAAAGATCTGGGAAGGAAGTTGGCTGACTGTTGACAGGAAACCCAGAGCAGGATGGTTCCCTGGAGATTAGGAGATTTGAAGAGAACAGATTTACCTGGGAAATAAGACCATGGACTAGGGAAACCCAATCTGAGCAGGGCAGGGGTGATAAGCCAAGGCCCGTGGGCCAGATCCGCCAGAACCCCCTTTTATAAAAATCACTGAATGAGAGCTCTCTTTCGTGACACATGAAAATTCTAGGAAACTCACATTTCAGTGTCTAAGTTTTACAGAAGCACAGTCCTGTCCATTCATTTACATTCTATTGTCTGTGGAGGCTTTCATGTTCTCATGGTGGAGCTAAGTAATTGTAACAGAAACCCATGACCTGCCAAGCTGAAGGCAGTTAATATTGGAAAGTTATTATCTGGAAAGTCATGACTTTCCAGAAAAAGTTTGCCAACCTGTGCTCTAGCAGATGTCATTCAGAGAGTGTGAGATGAATGTACTGTGAATGTACTAGAATATGAGATGAATGGCACCCAGTGCTGCCCTGGTGACACCTGGGAACACTTGCTTCTGGCTCATGAGCAAAGACTACGGGAAGAGAGGCATGAATAGAATGGAATGGCTTCCAGGCTTGTGTTGGCACATGCCTTCGTTTTCTTCAGACATACAAGTGATGGCGTTAGCCACCAGCAATGCATTTTTCCACAGATTAAGTGGCCAAAAGACCTGATTCAGGGCACTGACTGTTTTTTTGGGGGGGGTGGGAGGGCATAAGGGGGCTCCCAGGAGGGGAGCTTGCTCCTGTGTCTAAGATGCCTTTTTCAGAATCCCCCAGGAATTTAAGGCATAATTTATACTGATGAAACACAAACCCTATTCCCAAATGGAGGTATACCCACAGGTACAAACCACATTGCTGTTGAACCAATCCTGACTGACCCACAGTTCCTCGGTAGGACAGAGCAGAACTCCTTCATGCTGTTTCCAAAGCTGAACTCTTTACAGAGGCAGATTGCCACATCACGCTCCCACAGAACAAGCAGGCGGTGGATTTGAACCACTGACTTTGGGGTTAGCACTGCAGCACTTCAGCCTTGTGTCTGGGGCTCCTACCAACACAGGGAGAGGAATTCGTATTCCAGTTCATCTTGGGGGTGGTTAGGTACCGTGGGATCGCTTCTGACTCATAGTGACCCTACGTACAACCAAAGAGAAGCCTGTGGGAACCATTGTAGTGTGATGCTAAGGACCGAGTTGTCTTGTCAGAGCAAACCAAGGCTGTTAGTCTGTCTTTAAGTCAGCCCCTCGTAGTTGGTGGGGAGTTGGTTGTGGTTGGTACTACTGGTTACCCCCCAACTCTCCATTTCTTCTCTTATACTTTACTATTGAAACCTGACTTTATCAAGGTACCCATGCGCCTTATTAAAAACACTCATCCCATGAGTTCCTGCAAGATGGCAGACTAGGCAGATCCTCTCTAACCAAGATCGGAGACACCCCATGAAAGGATCATAACCTGGAACCTGGGCTTCAGCGGACAGGATAAAGAAGCAGGGTGAATACCAAACAGCAGAGCTGAACAAAAAGCAACCGCAGAGGAGACAGATGAGTGAGCTGGCAGCTGGCCTGATGCAGCATGGCCATCATGAGCTTTGGCGAAGACCTTTCAACTGAAGCAGCGCCGGGATAATCAGCTCTGCTTACTCAGGACCAGCACCAACAGACACGACTGGTAGCTGATGACAAGAAAAGGAGGATCTTCCCTTGTCCCCCACACTCCTCACCCTGCTGACCCGAGGAATGGCCAACCACTTCCCTCATCTACCTAGATGGAGGTATGTGAGCTCTGCCTCTTCCAGCCCGCAGAAAGCACAGTTCCAGACAAGTGGCCTGTTGTGGCAAACCTGGTGGACAAGAACTCATGCCATAGCCAGCTGCTCGGCCCTTGGCTGCCCACTGAGCCCAAGGAAGTTCCTTTCTGGGAGCGAGCACTCTCAGCCTGCATGAATGATTCCTAGATGGGCAGAAACTCTATATAAGACCTGGATTCTCATCCAATCATCCCTCTCCTTATAACGGATTGAGCTCTTTGGTTGGCAGGGGGTACCGACCCATGCCAGATATCCAGCCCCTCATAGTTTTCTGTTGACATTTTTTTCCTTCACTAGTTTTCTATTCTTCCTCTACCTTCCTTTAAAAAAATGTTTTCCCTCTCTTATTCAAAAAATATTTTTCACCTTTACGGTTCTCTTTCCCCCTTCTTTCCCTTCTCCCCAGTTTTGATTAATGTATAGAGTTTTCATTTTGTCTTTTTGTATATTTTTACTTTCCTTTTAGAAAAGATTTTTTCTTGCCTGCTTTTTTTCTTTTTTGCTGTTCCTTCACACTCCCACCTATTTCTTTCATTGTCCCCCTTGAAGGGAGACGAACCATGTTCACATAGCCCAGCCACACCTGTACCTTCTACAGCCATAACTACTGGGCAAAGGCCATTACCCACTGCTCTATCATGAGATCATTGGCAGTCAAGACAAGCCAAACCCACCCTCAACTCTGCTATCTGAACAGCAAATAGAACTGTGCAAACACTCATATTCCTTATCACACCCACCAGGAGACAGGTGGTGAATGCCTAAGGTCCCACCAACATATAATCAACTAAATACAAATACGACACCACGATGTGCCAGAGACAATAGACAATTTCAGTTCACATGAAGAAACAAGAGGGTGTTTCTGTTTCAACACAGACTGAAATGCTGAGCCAGGAGATATTTTCCAGGAAGGAATAGCATTGGAACTAGTTCAAGAAGAATTCAAAGTGTAATTTATTTATTTATCTATCCACATATTTCATGCAAATCTATGTTTACTGCAGCAGTTTACAAAATAGCAAAAAATGGTAACAATAAAAACCCCTTAAAGGGAACTGACTCAACAAACTCTGGTATGTCCATACAGTGGAATATTACACATCAACAAAAGACAATGACATGGCAAGACATGGATAAAGCTAGAGAAGGCTATGCTGAGCAAATGAGTCAGTGTTACAAAGATAAATAGTTAATGACACCATTGTTATAAGGAAAAACAAAGCTAAAAGAAATATGTTTTCTACACCAGAACACAAGATTTTGATGACTAAGGTGAAGCAAGGGTCAGGGATAGGAATCGGGGGAGGGGAGGGATAGGTTATTGAGGAGGGAAGGAAGAAGGATGGGGGAGGGGGAGGAGAGAGCCACATGTATGCAGGTTTAACAGGATATTGTTGATTTTGTTTCTTCAGTTGGGCTGTGCAAATTTATTCAGTGTGTGTCTTTAAAACAACAAAGAAAAAAATCGCTCCAGTTTCCTTCTGTTTCAGTCGTAAATAGCGGTCGGAGTGACATTTTAAAAAAGGGAAGAAAAGAAAAAGTGAAATGGGCTTGGGGTGAAAGAATGTTAGTTAGACTCCTTCAATGGCTTTGGAGAAAGGTTGAGGAAGCTGCCGACAGAAGCAAGGAAGACAAGGAGACAAAGGGAAGAGTTTAGGAAAGGACCTACCAGATTAAACTGACAACAACAAATAAAAACTCAGAAACCTATGGAAACAGGAGCCTATAAGGTTAATCTCAAGATTTCAAATCACTGAAAGAGTAAAAGATCCTTGTGATCGATTCGACCTATAACCCCCTCCCAGGGGGGAGAGGGGAGACATGACGATGTAAGATATGAAAATAATAATTTATAATTTATTGGGGGTCCATGAGGGAGGGCAGAGGGGGAGGGAAAACGAGGCACTGATCTCAAGGGCTCGAGTAGAAGGAGAATGCTTTGAAAATGATGAGGTCAATATATGTACAAATGTGCTTGACACAATGGATGAATGTATGGATTATTAGAAGAGCTGTAAGAGCCCCCAATAAAAGTATTTAATAATAATAAAAATAAAGACAAAATAACAAATACCAAAAAACCACACTCACTGCTATTGAGTCAATACTGACTCAAAGTGATTGCCCTTGAGACTGAGGGTGTTCACTGTGAAACTGTAACTGTGTACGGGAGTAGAAATCCCAGACAGACTTGATTATTCATTTGGCAGTCCATGGTACATTCAATATTCTTTGCCAACACCGTAATTAAAATGCACGTTTCTTTTTTAAAATAAAGAGTAAAAGAGTAGAATTGAGTCAATGGAAGATTGAATTAATGAACATGAAAACAAACCTTATAATTAGTAATATTCTGCCACTCCCCCCCCCAAAAAAAAAGAAGAGCAACAGTGAAAACTCTAAAAGAAAACTTTAGAATTATGTGGGATACCAGTAAATGGAATAACTTATGTGTGTTTGGAATTCTGGAATAGGCAGACACAACAGAAGCACACAGCATGTTGTCAAAAGGTTGTTGGAAGAAAACTTCCCTAACATCATGAAAACCTTAACTCGCTGCCGCTGAGTCAATACTAACCCACAGCGGCCCTGTAGGATCGCTACCGGTTTCTGAGGCTAGAACTGCTAATGGGTGTAGAAAGCCCCATCTTTCTCCCAACATCATGAAAGATAAATATGCACTTAAGAAGCTGAATGAACCCCAAACTGGACAGACCTCCAAAGAAAATCGCCATGACATAATCCAACTTTAAAACCCAAGACAAGGAAAGAATCCTGAGAGCAGCTGGGGAAAAACCCAAAAGCTTACATCCCAAGGAGAACCGATAAGACAAAGCTCTGATGACTCCGCAGCAGAAACCAGGCAGGCAAGCAACCCTGAAAGAAGATGACTGACAACCCACGATCATGTATCCGGCAAGCGTGAATGGCGAGATTGGGACATATCCAGACAAATAGAAAAGAATTTGTAAAATTCCCACCAAGCCTGCAAGAAACACTAAGCGGAGTTCTTAGCACCGACAGTGACAGACAACAGCCTGAACTTAAAACACGTGACGACACTGCCGGAAGTTGATCTAGCTCTAGTGGTATCCAAAGTCAAACAAACAGACAAAACTGAAACTAGAGAATCAGAGATAACAATTTCTTGAAACGAAGACAAATTTCAAAGTAAATAGAAGCCTGGTGAGTGTAGCTGCCAAACTTTCAGATAGTGGGGAAGTCCAGGAGATGGCAAGAGAGATAGTGAACCTTTCCCCCATTCACAACAGGAGCTTTCACAAATAAGTAAAAATCCTCATCTGCAATAAGAACGTGCTGAAAGGATGGTGGGAATATGTTAAAAGAACATAGGTGTCTGCTGGAAGTGGCTCCCCTTAGCCAATCTGAGATGATGTAAGCATCAAAATGAACAGTGATAGAAATGGATTATAATCCACTGAATAAACTAGGAATCTAGAAACGCGAACTAAAATCAATAAACGCAGGAGGGAAAATTCATCTACAAAATACAAACTAACAAATGGAGACTGAATGACAGAAATAGAAAATCGCTAATTCGCAATCGTCATGTTATTGTTTCAGGCAAGAATCATGAATATATGCTAAAACTGGTGGACGAAAGTGTGATGAAAACGATACTAAAATAGCCTCAAAGAACTCTCCATAGATCTTCATAATTCCAAAGCATACACGAGTTATTTTGCAGTGAGTAAATCTGACAGACACTACCTTACCAACTTAACCGAGTGCTCCAAGTTACTATCACCATTACATGACAAATCAAAGCTGTGTGCCTCCTTACAGGATGTACTGAGAAGGACACGGCATTACTGTAGGATACTCTGGCTGGAAATACATAAACTGAATCACGAGGAAACATCGTGCAAACCTTAAGCAAGGGAGGGTCTATATAGTAACTACCTAGACCCTTCAAATCGAAGAACAATTCATTCTTATGACTTGGCCATGCTTGCTGCTTACCCGCATGAAGCAGTCCCTGAAGATATGAATGCTACAGCAAAGTGAAGAAACCAGGTAGTGCCTGGCTATCAGAAGGAATCGCGCCTGGATTCTTAAAGGTATATCTTGAGACAAGCAACTATCCAAGTGAAGTGTCAACTAAGTCCACGTGGAAGAAGCCTACCAACCTGTGGGATCCAAGGACTGTAAATAGTAAAACCCACATTCAAAGGAGGGAATTGTATCAGAGCATAAATTGTGAACACCAGGTTTATAGAAGGCCAAGGATGACAGTGGAAGCCCAAAATCCACTTGCGGGGTCCACACAGGGACTAAACCCCAGGGAATCCCCTCTGGTCACAGTTGAGGAGTGTGACTAATAGCCTTGTTATCAGACAGGGCCATTGTAAAGTCCGTTATGGCAGACATGGTTAGGTTAAAATGTAATCTCTTTTCATTTGGTCTCCTTTTTGACCCATTTTTTTAAGTTGTTTCAGCTAAAGAAAAAAATAGTGATGGGGAGATACACATGGACTAAACTAAGCCTCTGGTGAACACCCCCTGATCATAAACCAGGGTGTGAGTAACCCCTCTATCATGCAGAATGCATTGGAAAGTGGATTGCCGCCCCTGCAGTTAACATTTCACGCATATTTGAGATCCCTTTCCATCCAATTAAAATTTGTTCTAGTTTTTAATAGTTTCTGCTTTCTTTTCGATTGAGGTTGATATCTGTTTTAATTTGTTATTCTTGTTAGTTTGTTTGCTTGTCTTTAAATATTTTTCTGTATGTGAAATCCAGAATATGTCACTCTATAGAGACAACAACTGGCTGGCTGGTTCCTTGGCGGCATGGGAGGGGAGACTGTACAAGATTGAAGGGACGGTTGTAAAACTGGCTGTGGTGATGACTCTTCTTGATGTGACTGAACTGCTGAATTATGGGATATATGAATTTTATGCAAAAGAACTGTTAGAAAAAAGAAAAGAAAAGAAAATGCCAATGCCATGGAAGACAACAAAAGAGGAATGGTTTCAGATTAGTCCTGGGGCTACAAACAGCTAAGCACTCAACTGCTTACCAAAAGGTTGGCAGTTCAAACTCACCCAGTGATTCCGTGGGAGAAAGACCAGACTCTCTACTTAAAGATTATAGATCCGAAAATCCTGAGGGGAAGTTCTACTTTGTTTTCAACATGGAATTGAAAACAACTTGCCGGCACTTAACTACATCAACCACATACTAGACTCAAACATCCACCACACACCAACAAAAATGTCACGTGTGATCCTGGAGTGGATTCTCACCCCAATGTTCTGTTTGTCGCTTGCTGTAAAGGAGATTAATAGAACAATCGGCCCATTTTGAGCAAGGTCTGTAGATTAAAAGAGCATTGCATCGGTGTTAATTTTCTGATTTTGATCATTGTACTGTGGTTGTGTCAGAGAAAGCCCTTAATTTTAGGAAGCACACAGAGAAGTGTTCAGGAGTAAATGACTATCATATGCGCAGGAGAGTCAAAGCAATACGAGCAATGTGTTTGGTGTTAATAGTTGGAATCTCGGGGCGAAACATCTTCAGGAACTCTGCGTTCTCTTTTGCAAGTCTTCACCTTAACTGCAGACCGTATGTACAGCTCCCCACTACTGTGGCCACCGTCGTGTCAGCAGGTACAAAGCTGAGCTCTCTTTTCTAACTACTCCTTCACCCTCCCCATTCCCTCTCTCCTGTCTCCCCCTTTCTCTCCTTCCAGCCACCATCCAACCACTTTCCCAGGCCAGACACTGAAGAGTCATCCTCTCCACGTCCCACTTTCTCACCCCCTACATGCAATTAGTCATCCAGGTCTAGATGACTCTAGCTCCGAAATAGTTCCTGAATCCATCTCCTCCTCTTCACTCCCATTAGCCGAATAGATGCCTCATCATCTCTCACGGATATTTTTTCATTGACCTTCAAAACAATTTCTCCGTCTGTATCCATACTGCTATCCATTAACTTTCTACATTATAAATAGGACCACTATATGCTCCTCCTTTTAAAAAATCACCACCTCAACTGTTTAGAATAATAGTTATATCTTTGTAATGCCTACTAGAATATCACAATACTCTCAGGATAAATGTCTTCTCTTGGCTGCCCTCCAGCCCCACATTTCTATGAAAGAACTGCATAGCCCTGGTTGGCTTTGTTGTGTTCTTAGGAGACAAGTTCCCCCAGGCTCGGGCAAACCACTGAGAGAATGGCAAGGGAGCCACATCTGAAGTTCTCCGGCTACACCAAGGAGAAGGAGAACCCAACTCCACCCCGGCCCCTCTCCCTCCCTTCCTTCTTTACCCTATTCTGACACCAGGCATTCCCCTGCTCTGCTGGGTAATACAGAACTCATAGACAATGCTCACGCTGAAGGGGCTCATTAAGGACGCTAACAAGTTATATCATGCTAACTATCCCAATCTCTTGTTGGAAGCGCCTCTTCTCAGCCATGCTGGCAGGCATGCCTCTCTGGTCCTCAGCCTCTCAGCCACGTGGCCCTTTGGCCTCTGTTTCCATGGACCAAGAGGCCTGCCCACCACTCTGCCACGTGGTCTCAGTGCAGCTCCTCTGTTCTGCCTCGTGTTCTCAGCACTATGGCTGCAGCTACCTCCGGTGCCTTCACTCAGGCAGGGATCTCACATGTAGTCTGCCGGCGGCCCTTCTTCTTGATGGTCATGGGACTCCTCCTTCTGCTTCTGAGATTGCTTACGCTGTACCCAGCAGTATGGTACGACTCACCAATGCCTGGGTTGGAGTGATTGACATGCCCCCATCCATTCATTAGGAGCCCTGGGGGCATCGCGGGTTCCATGTTGAACTGTTAACACGAAGGTCGAGCCGTTTGAAAACACCAGGTGTTTTCTCCATGGGAGAAAGATCAGGCATTTCACCTTTGTAAAGAGTTATCATCCAGGAAACCCGCAGGGACCGCTCTGCCCTGCCCTATAGTCTCTATGAGTCGGAATCAACTCACTGGGTTTTGATCCATTCCTTTGGGTGGGAGTAACAAAGACTCTGGGGGGAAGCGTCAAATCATGCAATTTCACAGCTTTCTTGGCCTCCAACCCTCTCTGCAGCAAGCTCCACCCCCCTCTATTCCCTCCTGGGGCAAGAACAGGTTGGATGTATTGATCATAACGAGGTGAGAGCACCACTGTGGGCAGTCAAGAGGACCAAACATTGCCCCAGTCCTGGAGCACCGTTCACTGGGACATGCCATTCCGTATATGGTGGCTGGCCCACATAGGTGAGCTCCAGGGATGTTGACAATGCAGCCCATGTGCCCTTTTTTACTTACCATATATACTCATGTATAAGCTGTGTTTTCTCAGCACATTTTTTTAAATGCCGTTTTGTGGTAAAATTAGATGTGTCGACTGATATTCAGGTCAGCTTATACTTATTTCTTTTTCTTTGTGTAGGAATAGTTTCGGAGTTAAGCCAGCCTATGTGCTCAGTACTGATTCCTCCACACCCTGAGATAGGCTGCTGGCGGCTTGAGTGGGCTGGGTGATTGAGAGCTCACAGCAACAGAGGAGGTACATGAAGTTACCCAGTTTAGGAGGTGCTGGCCACCAGCCTTCCCTTTGAATCACTTGGAATATATATATTCTGAGAGGTGGATCAATAGGGACCGGTTGACGCCTTCTTCCCTGACAAAGGCAGAGCTAGACTTGCATGTGTCCTATCACCCTGTAAATGCCAATACGGATATTTCATGTCCATTACCCTGCATCTGGTTTCTAGCATCTGAAAGCAAATCTAACTCTTCTTGTTTCTTATTTATGTATTTTATTTTTTCACGAACTCCTCTTATATGCCCCTGGCTCAGCACATAGCAGCATCTGACGTGGGAGAGGTAATTAATTAGTGTCTGTTGGGTGGGTAAGTGGATGGATGTTTCCTCAAGGGCCCAGGGGGCGTACACTGGAAAGAGCCAGGATCTGGGTACTATTTCCAGTTAGTTCCTCCCCAGACTGGCTTGATGATCCTAATTTCTCAGCTGCTCTTTTCCTTTACCAGTGACCTGGAGATAAGTCCGTCTACCTTGGAAGAATAGTTTGGAAGTTTAAAAGCATCAGTGGTCATTTATTCATTCCTCTGTAGGTATGCAGCAAACACAGTTTGTGTGTCAGGTACTATGTTGGGTACCAGGGATCTAACACTGTCAATCTAGCAAGAGGGCCTGAAGAAGGATTTATAAGACAAGACAGTGATGATTACAATGAGGCAGAACAAAGTGCTGTGGAAACATAGAACAAGAGACCCAGCTTTGTCCAGGAGTCAAGGAAGAGCTCCCCAAACGGTATGAAACTGTGGTAGAGGAACATACTTCTGACACGTAGGCTATTGTTACGACATGTGAGACAGAGACTGCCCCTGCATTCATGGGAGGGTCACATTATGCTGTAGGACGTAAGAGTCCCTGGGACAGGAGAAATATGGTTGCTGACATCATCAGTAGGGGATGCCCTTTGAATCGGGTTTTCCAGGACCAAGAATGGATCCGCCTTCGTGGAGTTTCTGAATAGCGCAAACGGCTAAGCACTTGACCACTAACCCAAAGGTTAACCAACTCCAGGATGCCGTGTTCTGACGGTGGCCCAGTAAGTTGCAGAAGACCAGTGGTTTCCAGGAAAGAAGGACTTGAAGGGCAGGGACAATGAGGAAACTCAGGTAGGTGCTGTCTGGCTACTTCACAATGTGAACACGTGTTGGGTAACTAATCAGGCCAAATAAGACTTCCTCTGTTGTTTTTCTATTAAAGGACTTTTAGAAAAGTCCCTTTCTATTCCCTGTTTCCCAGACTCCCCTCCTCCACATTTCCCAGACATTCCCTGGGCAGTCTGCAAACCTCCTGTCTCGCTGCCCCCTCATCTCCGTCCCAGTCTGCCCCTGACTCACCCTTCACAGTCCTTCCCAGCCGTGTACAAAACCCTCTTATCCATCAAAGCCAGTTTCTAAACAATGGTCCCTAAGCCCAGACTGGGTCAGGGTGGAGTGGGGCAAACTGGGGGAGCAGCACCTCTCCCCGCCAGCTTCTGTGTGTGCTGTGTGCAGAGGTCCGGCACCCAGTGTGGGTGTGTGGTGAGACCAGGTAACCCGACCCAGGCTGGTGCAGAACTTTGTGCTCTATAGGCATCCTCTTTTAACAGCCCCTCCCCCTGGTTTTAAATACCCCCCCCCCCCAGGGAAGGGATAGAGACCGCTATTCCAGCATCTTTAGTTCTCATTCCCCACCTGTCCTCTGAACGCTTCAAACCTCCACTCAAGTGCAAGGAGGGACGGGGGTGGGGATCCACTTCAGCAGCTGTTGGCATTTACTTTGTCTCTTTCTCTCTAGTAATCTACATCTCTCTCTCTACCTGCCTCAATACACACACAGAGTTACACATACGGATGAAACTTTCCAAGGTCAGTGGCAGAGAGCGCTCACCCTCCTAACTTCATTGTGCATGTCCTGAGAATCAGGACATTTCCCTGCGCTCACCATGCCGCCACCATCACACCCCCAGAATTCAACATCCCGGAAATAGTGTTAATGAGAACAGAGCCCAACGTTGTTCAATGACCCCCCCGCAAGTGTTCTTTCAAGTGTTTATTCTTCACCCCCCACTCAACCCCACTGAATCCAATGAGGCAATCAAGCATGGCAGTTGGTTCTCATCTGCGTTTCAGTTCCCTGGAATCCCTTCATTGAGAGCTATCTTTTTGCTTTTTGGGGGAGGGGGTGGTCTGATATGACATTGACATTTTGAGGTTGCGGACCAACTATTCTGTAGAATGGTCCTGATCCAGATGATGTTCTTGCAGTTTACGTATTTCCCCTCGCAAGTTATCGGGAGATGTGTAATGCCAGTGTGTGTCCGTTATTGGTGATGGGACCAACGGGCTGACCGTTTGATATAAATGGTGCCCTCAGACTTGTCTGCTGTAACAGGGCTTTTTCACCCCCGTGCTCACTCAGGAATGAAGGAGGGACGCGACTTTGAGAGCAGAACATTCTGTTGTTCGCCAGCAATTCCAGTGGGTCACCGACGCCTGAGGACGCTTGTAGGAGTCCGAGACTTCGGTGGTTGGAAAATGTTGACTTCTCTGATTGTATCCCCTCAGGGTCACTAGGAAGCGGAAGGGACTTGCCGGTCATGAGTATGTCTGTCAGCTGACATTTAGTTGTTAAAAAAAAAACAAAAAGAGACCTTCCCATCTTTTAAAAAAGTTTTCTTCTGAATTCTTTTGTTGTAACACACGATGAGTGTCAAGTCTTCCTCTCATTTACTCTGAATGTGTTAGGGGGTGAGCCCAGTCCCCGGAAAGGGACAGCATGTGAAGTGGAGGGCAGGGAAGATGCGGAAGAGCCCTAACAAGATGGATCGACCCAGTGGCTCAAATAAGAACAATTGCGAGGGTGACACAGGACCAACCAGTGATCCATTCTGTCCTGCACAGCACAGTGTCGCTGTGAGTCGGAACCCACTTGACAACACTCACAGCAACAATCAGTGTCCTTATCTTGATGCTCAAAGTACTCGGCATGTGGCCAGCCAGAGCCAGCACCTTTTGCTTATTTACAGTGGCTTCTAAGACGATTGTTCCAGGGCAAACAGTTGTTTGGTGCAGTGGACGAGGCAAGCTATTTTTAATGGGGAGTGGGATGTGGCATCACATGGATTTTGCACAAGAGGTACAAAGCGTTACCCAGGATTGTATGTTCTGAGATGTATAGTCATTGGACAATCTCTAGTTGGCCTAAGCTCCATGTGTATGTACTATGAATCAGAAAAGAGTTTTTGAAAGACTGTTAGTTGACTTTTCCCAGAGAGTCATCAGCTCGTAGGTAAAGAGGAAGCCTAGAGCAGCCCCCAGAAGTCATCCTTTTCTCGCTCTGTGACATTAGCTGACATTAGACCATGTTTTCTTTTGGCACAGAATCTCCCAAGCCTTTGTCAAACGTGTGAGAGGGAATGTAGTCCACAGAAGCACATTCATGAACAATTAGAGAAATGCAGATTAAAACCATGGTGAGATACCGCTGCACACTGACCCTCTTAGCAAAATTTGAAAAATACAGAAAATAACAAATGCTGGAGAGGCCGTGGAGAGATTGGAATGCTCAAACAATCCATGACACCATCATCATAAGGTACAACAAAGAAGAAAGGCAGTATACACACACACCCCTCATTGCCATGTAGTGAGTCAATGCCCACTCACAGCGACCCTATAGGACAGGGCAGCACCCCCTGTGGTTTCCCAAGACTATTTCCATCTTTCCCGGAGCAGAAAGCCTCCTCTTTCTCCCACGGAGCGTCTGGTGATTTCAAACTGTTGGCCTTGCAGTAAGCCCAACATGTAACCAGGACACCACCAAAGGACAAGACCTTGAAGATTATGAGAAGGCCAAGGGCGGGGGTGGGGTGGGGTGGAGGTAGTGGCAGGGAGGGTGGAGGGACACAAAATGATGGAGGGGGGGAAGGATGGTGGAAGGGGAACAGAAACACATTTATGGGGGGGCGTTGACGCGAGACTACGGTGGGTGTGATTGGATGGGCTGGGCTGTGCAACCACACCCAACAGGGCTTCCGTGAAAACAGAGTGAAAATGAGGGAGAGAGAGAAAGGTCACAGCCTCAGAACCCCTCCAGCTTCCTCACCCCTCAGATCTGAACATGGGTCTGAGTGGCAGTGCAAGGAGGAGACGTGCACTTGGACTCTTGGGTGACGTAGAGTGCACTTGGATTCTGGTGGTTTTGAGTTCCTGACCTTGTGGTTAGCAGCCCAGAGTGTAATCTGCTGTGTAATCCCCAGGGCTCCTAACTAAGGCGTCCGTGTGCTCTGTTGCCACAGAGAAGAGAAGAACTGCGACCAGTCATCCATCTATCATGAGGGCCGATGTGGAGGTTTGAGTCTTGGGCCTTCCCGCATGGCCGGTTGGAATTCCCAAAGCCTTCTGGACAGAACAGTGTGGCTCCTTGGATCAACTGAGAGGAGGGGAGGTAGGACGCTGCCCTCTCGTGACCAACATCTGGACCTAAGCTCCTGCGAGGGTTTGCAACTTTGTATAAACGAAAAGCTCAGGGGGAATTCGAGGGAAATAGCATCCGAGAGCAATGTTGAAAGTTCTCTCTGGATTTTCAAAGTCCAAGAAAAATTTGCACAAGAAGTTAAACCCTTTCCTTGCCGATCCCTCTTAGGTACACCCTCCTGAGTTATTATTATTTTTTGGTTGGGTGTGTGTGTGTGTCTCATTCCCAAAGGGGCTCTTTTGTCTCACCTCCCCTGGGTCATCTCCACCTATCTCTTGGTGTGGTGTCAATTTAAGGATTAAGAGTGTAGGTGTGGAGTCTAGGCTGTCAATCTGGAGACAGCCAATGAGTCTGTAGTGTGGGTATGGCCTTCTCCTGAGAATTCTGGGAAACCTGGTACTTCCTCCTTGGAGGCGGAAGACACCTCTCTTTCTCTCTCTGCTACTTCCTGGGGAACATTGCAGAAGACGAGCCACATGGACGCAACCAGACCTCTGAAGTTGGAGAAGCCACAGAGAGAGCTCTGTCGGCGCTGAGATGCTTACAACGCCACTGGACCCTAAGACTTTCTACCCACTGGCCTGTGATCATCCTGCATTCGACATCATTGCATGTGTTTCGTGAGTCTGAAGAGGACTTTATGGATTGCTGTCGGACGTATCGACTTAATCTGGACTGGGCTGGGATGTTTTCTCCATGTTCAGTTGCTCTTGTATATAAATCTCTTTCTTATGCACATATAGGTGTCCGTGGATTTGTTTCTCTAGTCTACCTGGACTAACACACTTGGCAAGTAGCACGGGGAGTGATTTCATCTCTGGATACCTCACGGTCCGTCTTACCACCATCTCCTCCCACACAGGATGGAGTCATCTCCAGGGGCTTCCAGCAAAAGGAGCAGACCCCCTGGCTCTGCTCAAACCTCAGGTGTAGTCAGGAGTGGGTATGTATGTATTCTCGACGCTGAATTGACCGGCAGGTCTTCACATCCCTGTAGCTGCGGCATGAAGAATTATTCCTTGGACAAATTCCATGGATGAGGTTTTGACCTGCTAGACACAAGCATACATGTATATGCTTCCCATTCTCTCCTGCAGAGAGGTATGAGGTCTCAGGAGCAGTACAAGTCCCCAGGAGACAAGAAAGGAACCAAGTACCTCTTCATGAATGATCTCCTATTTCCTTAACTTTCTAGAAGGTACTTGATTAAATGCGTGGCTGCGAGCTCTTATTCTCAGTTCTCACCAAGATCAGGGCTAGGAGTTGTTTATCCATGAAGTTATAGATGTATAACAAACCATGCTAGGATGAAGAACGGACAATGTGTGATAGTTTCATAATCTGGTGTCAATTTGAGGATTCAGAGTGAAGGGGTGGAGTCTAGCCTGTCAATCAGGTAGTAGCTTGATTGACAAAAATGACCAATACTGGGGGTTTAGCCTCATGTTTTGCATTTTGAAAGTTTTGTTTATGCTTTTGATAAAAGCTCTTTATCAAACCTGACAGGTGGGCATTTAACTGAATTTAGCCACCAACAAAGGAGGCGCTAAGGAGATAAATAGCTTCCTGGAGGCAGGACACATGCTCACTCCCTGTGAGACATCCCTGTGGAGACGACACATGGAGAGAGGCTGATGGAGCCAGACCTCTGGAGCCTGAGAAGCCACGTGGAGACCCCTGCCAGCGCTGAGATGCTTACAACGTCACTGGATCCACAAGACTTCCCACCCACTGGCCTGGGATCTTCCTGCATTCGGCCTCATTGCATATGTCTCGTGATTCTGAAGAGGAATTATAGATTGGTATTGGACAAATGGGCTAATATCAGACTTATGGACTTGATCTGGGCTGGAATGTTTTCTCAATATTCAACTGATCTTGTATATAAAGCTCTTTTTTTTTTTTGAAAATTTGAAATTTTTATTCTCTCATTTACTTGACGAGACAGAAATTTCAGGCAAACTAATTTATTTCACCAACCTTTAAATTACAAAATATTCAAAAGAGAAAGCCTTCATAAAGAACAGACAAAGTATTTCTTATTAAGGATTATATGATTTATTTAGGTTTTTGACACTAAAGTCCAAAATATTTTTTACTACCTTTTAAAATAATATAATCATGGCATTGCACTAAATCTTTTTTTAAACATTTTATTAGGGGCTCATACAACTCTTATCACAATCCATACATATACATACATCAATTGTATAAGCACATCCATACATTCCCTGCCCCAATCATTCTCAAAGCATTTGCTCTCCACGTAAGCCCTTGGCATCAGGTCCTCTGTTTTATAAAGCTCTTTCTTATACACATATGTGTGTTTGTGAATTTGTTTCTCTGATCTACCCGGACTAACACACAATGTGAGCACAGTAGACCTTTATAGCTCTCCTCATCCATCCATCAAATCCCCCAACCTCCTGCGACCCACACTATTTCTTAAAGCAGATGATGCTCCAGTCAGGACCACCAGATCTTTTTACCTGTCTCTGCATCCTGCCAGTTTTCGGGTGTATCCATCTCTCCACCCACCTAAACCTTCCTATCGGGGCTAATCCTACCATCTCTGCTAGGAACCCCATCCCAGATTTGCAATGTACCCAATCACTCCCTTGCTCTCTTCTGTCTTTAATTTCCTCCTCTCCAAGCGCTTCCCCGCCCCCCACCCTCTGTGGCCATTCAGTCACTTCCATTTAAAAAAACAAAAAGGGATGGTGGGGAGGCGGGGAATCTCATTCTTGGCCTTATAACTCCCTATAGATTCTGCCATAATTCCGAGTCATCTATGGGAATCTGACTAAGGAGAAGGTTCCTACAGGAAATGTCAGTCCCTGGGGAATAAAGCTGGTTGAAGAAGGGGACAACAGAGAATCATGTAACTATGTAGGTATTTGATGATGGCAGGGTCATCTGCTTATAAAAGCAAACTATTAACAGAGAATTAACTCTAACAGTGGGATCTAGCAAAGTTGCAGGTCAGTGTACAAAATCAATAGCATTTGTAAATCCCATCTGTTCTTCCCTTTCAGCCATTGTTGGTGGCTAAGTTCAGTTAAATGCTCAGCTGTCAGGTTTGATAAAGAGCTTTTATCAAAAGCATAAACAAAACATTCAAAACGCAATGCACGAGGCTAACCCCCCCCCCCCCTCAGTACTTTACCTTAATATTGGCCATTTCTGTCCAGTAAAGGACACCACAGACAAAGCTAACAGCTGACGACATGGAAGAATATGCCATTTGCCATGTCTAAAACGTGCCGGGGATTAATATCTAGGATATTCAATGAACTCCTGTAAACCAACCAGGGAACAACAGTAGCTCCGACAGGAAAGCAGCAAGATCAGAGCTATTTTTTATTTTGTACGTGGGGGGAGTGGGGATCCAAAAGGTTGGGGGCAGGAACCCTCCTTCTTCCACCCCACTCCTCACTTGTGCAATGGCGAGGGTGTCATCGAAGAGGAAGTGGAGGAGGTGTCAAGGGGTGTTTAGATTCCAGATATGTTTTGAGGGTAGAACCAACAGGATTTGCACATGCACTGGGTGTGATGTACAAGAGAGAGAAAAATTAGGGATGATATCAAAGACAATATTAGGAATTTATATTGTGTTGTTACTGACACTATTACACAGCAGGACATTTACCAGTTCAACAATTTCTGCGCCTATAATTCAGTGACATCAAATCAATTCTGTGGTCACGTCACCTTTTCCACCCTCCTTTTTTGAGCTGCTCCGGCACTATGAACATAACCTCACTGCTCCCTACGTTTCCTACCTAACTGCTGGAGTTGTGGTACCTAAGAGCGTCCCACTTGTGATATTTCCATGACAGCAGCACCAGCAACCTAAGACACCCACTGAGCCAAAAAACCCTGGGGGGTGGGGTGGGTAGGCCAGGGAGCCATGTTTTATCATCTCCCCAGGTGAATCAGCTACCTGATAAAGTTCAAGAATCACCGTCAACCCGCCCATTGTGGATCCAGCAGGAAGTGGGTACATGGAACCAAAAACCAGACCCCTGGGATGATCAATCATCTGTTTCTCTTTCACGTCCCTTGGCTGTGTTGTCCTCCAATTGAAATAGGAGCGTAGTCGCAGGTGATGCCTCTTAACGCTCCCCGTGGCTTCAAAACGTGCAAGATTGGGTTTGTAATACGGTGGGTGGAGTCCAGTCAGCACTGTTTCCAGCAGCAACACCATTTAACATGGATTGCGCCCACGGGCGGGGCACATGAAACACAAGTTTCTCCAATGTACACGTGAGCACAAATATGCCCTGGATAGGTGTCCTTGGTTAAGCACTCAGCCACTAACTACAAGGTCTGTGGTTTGAATCCACCCAGAAGGATCTCAGAAGAAAGGCCTGGCTATTTCGTCCCGAAAAGACCGCAGTCTGAAAAACCCTATGGAGTACAATTCTATGGTGCCATCAGCGTGACTTGGCATTTTTATTTATTTATTATTTTGGTATGCTCATAAACAAAATAGTTTCTAGAAAGGACCTGTTCAGACTTTTCTCCCTCTTAACTGCCACATGGCCAGAGATTTCAAACACGGGCCAGCTATACCGCCTTCCCTCCAGATCATCCAAAGAGGCAATTTCCTGAAGCATCAATGAATCTGACTTGAATTACCTAGGTATTCTCCTAAAACAAACAAACAAAACCTTCACTGCCTTCAGGATGATTCCGATTCACAGTGAGCCCATAGGCCAGAGCAGAACTGCCCCTGTGAATTCCAAGGCTGTAAAATCTTTACAGGAGCAGACAGCCTCATCTTTCTCCAGAGAAGTGGTTGGAGGATTTGAACCACTGACCTTGTGGTTAGCAGCGCAACACATAACCCACTATGCCACCAGAGCTCCTCGGACATCCAGGAGTCTCTGAATTATTACATGCCTCCAAATTTTCCATCTTCTGAGCACTGGTGACTATTATCACCGTTCGGTATCTGGGGGCGTGATGTACTTCCTAGGAGCATAAGTGAGAACAAAAGGCATCTGAAGGTTTGCTCCTTTTCACTGATAAGGAAACTGAGTGGTTAAGTAACTTCTGGGCTGATTTTTAGAAGCACCGTCAAAGCCCAAAAGGGAAGTCAGCGCCTCCTCAAAGAGCTGGGCCATGAGAGCTGATAAGCATTCATCTTCAAAGACCTGAAGTCGGTGGACTGTCTTGACTGCCCAATGAGCCAGACGGAGGCATGGCGCCCAGCCATGGGCCTCTGGACAGCTGCCAGCGTGAAACGTTCTATTTGCAGGTCTCCCCGAGCAAGTGCTTTTGGTTTTGTCTTCTTCTAACACGGCTCTTCCCTGGGTCGGCTTGGCTTGGATAATGGCATTTGTCGACTCTTCTCTGGGGGAATGAGAGACCAGCTAGCCTCTCCTGGTAATGAAGTGACTAAGTGACCTTTCCAACTGTAGCTGCTGCCCAGCTCCATTTTCTTTCTATAGTGTCCGTCCATCAGCGAGGGAAAGATAAAACAAATAGCCACGCTCACCTGGGCAAGGTGGGTGAGTCCCCTCCCTTGATTGGCGACATATGAAAGAGTCCGTGCTGTTGGCATTTTAGCAATATATACGAGGTACTATATAGGTGGGTCCATCCATGGCACATATATAGGTGGGTCCATCCATGGTAGAATGTTGGCCCGCCGTGAGTACAAGAGGCCTGCCTGGGCTCAGCTCCTGAGCAATGCACCTCAAGTGCAGCTGCCACCATCAGCAGGGCTCATGTGTTGCTGTGATGGCGGGGCTCGTGTGTTGCTGTGATGTATGGCAGGTGCAGCAGAAGAAAGGCCTAGGACGCAACTTTTAACAACAGCCAATGAAAACTGGGAGCACAATGAAAACTGGGGTTGTCATGGGTGGGGGGCCGTGGACCCGACTGAAACGGACACTTGTTCTTAACAAAAGGAAGTGGAAAGGAACTCATTATCATAGTTCCGCATCAAGGGCTGGCTATCGACAGATCATATGACTGCTAACGGACAAGGTCAGGCTTCAAACCCTCCAGCCACTCCATGGGAGAAAGTTGGGGCAGTCTGCTTCCGTGAAGATGTGCAACCTCAGAAACCCCCGCGGGGCAGCTCTGCTCTGTCCTGAAGGATTGGTGTGAGTCACAGTTGGAGGGTTTGGGGTGGGGGTGGGGGTGCAGTGAGATCTTCTGGACCTCCGCAAACCAGGGAAAACACCACTGGGCCTGCTGTGTGCCAGGCCCTCCACCGGGCACTTTGCTTCTATTATCATCTCAGGGAGTGAACCAGGGAGCCAAGGCTATGAGGCTGATACCCTGCGGTTGTTTTGCCGCCATGGAAACCATGGCTTCGAGGGCGGAACATCTGCAGCAGAGCTCAAGTTGGGGTACCAGAATAGATAACAGACACTGAGTTCCTGATTCCCCCAGCATGGGAGGAGCCCAGATGAACCCGGAGGTGTCGGGAATACCAACAGTCACCTCCCAAGGAGAGCCCCCGTCTGTATACTCCACCGTGCGTGGCCAGCGAGCACAGTTCCCAGCACCAACACTGCCCCTCTGCCTGGTGTCATTCCCAGCTCTCAGGGGCAGGAGCAGGACACCCAGGAGAGACCGCAGGAACCTGGTTTTTGACCCAGAGGCAGTGTGTTAGTCTGGGTTGACTAGAGGAACACATTCATAGACACTCATATGTGTGTAAGAGAAAGCTTTCAAAAAAAAAAAAAAGAGAGAGAGAGAAAGTTTCCCAGCCTGGTCCAGGTCAATTCCATAAGTATGATATTAGCCCATATATCCAATACCAGGCTAGAAATTCCTCTTGAGTCTTACACAACCCATGCAATGTCACCGAGCAGGAAGATCACAGGCCAGTGGGTGGACCGTCTTGTGGATCCAGTGGCGGTGGAAGCATCTCATCTCAGCGCTGGCAGGGGTCTCCACATGCTCCTCCAGCTCCAGGGCTCTGGTTCCATCAGCTCAGCTCCATGTGGCTTGTCCACAGGAATGTCTCACAGCAAGTGTGTGTCGCACCTCCAGGGAACAAGACAGGAGCTCCCAGAATTCTCAGCAGAAGAGCATGCCCATACAAAGGCATGATTGGCTATGACCTGATTGACAGGCTAGACTCCACCCCTTCACTCAAGTTGACAAGAGATTATGTAACTGCCACAGGCAGAGAGAACCTGTAGGTGAAAAGTGCTGATGGTACCTGGGCAGTGGGACACACACACACACACACACACACACATACACACACACACAGCTTTTCTGAGAAGAAAACTTTAATTCTCCTGATGATATCATACACCACCTTCTTGGGACACGGCTAAGCAGACTACAGAATGCTGGGCCCTCCCAAGCCCATGCAGTCCATGCTCAATTGAGGAAGGCAGGCTGCTCGATGTTGTCCTTGGTGAGCGATAGCAGAGCGGAAGAGCGAGAATCCCTATTTTAACAGTCTTTGATCTGATGCTTGTAGCTCCCAGTCTCTCGTCTGCTGGCTAAGTAGTTTGGTGTCTGCATAAAGGTCCAAATGTTGTAGTCAGACTCTCTCAGAGATTCAATGACCAGATATGTTGGGAAAGACCTTAAGTAACTTGATTGACTTTCGGTTGTTGAGAGCATTGATTTTTGTTTAATTGCACTTAAGGTTTATAAAACCCGAAATAGCCTTGGACACTAGGGCACAGCTGTACTATTAGTTCTCTGACAGATTCTGTCCGCTAAAAGGAACATGCAACAGCTAACACATAGATGAGGAGCTTTGAGTTCGAGCCAAAGATCCCCATTTGTATGATGAGAGGGCAGTAGACACTTATATTCATTCTCAAACCAAAAGCAAACCCATGACTCGCCAGTGGATTCCAACTCCTACTGGCTCCATAGGACAGAGTAGAACGGCTCCAGACAGTTTCCAAGGCTAATCAGTGTTGCTGGGAGTAGACCGCCTCATCTTTCTCCAGTGGAGGGGCTGGTGGATTCGAACTGTCAACCTTTAGTTAGCAGTGGAGCTCTCAATCACTTAATCCACAGCTCTTAATCAGTGGAGCTCTTAATCACTTCTTTCATTCATGCCCATGGGACGTTCACTTTAAGGGATTCTCATGTTTTCCCAAAAGGCTATGGGAGAGGTTCTGTCACTTGAAGCTACCTTGGGGGAGTCCCCCAGCCTGTCTTCTGTTCTGAATGTGCCCTTTGATGTGATGACATCTGTCTCTTTCCCCAGGGAGCCTCCCACCAGCTCCCATCAGCGTTGGGAAGGGAGCAGAGGAAGGCATTTTTTCAGGGAGCCGAATCTTTCTTTTTGTTTGTAGAAGGCTCTCCAGTCTTTGGGGTTATGGAGAGCATTAAAAATATACTATTCTGCTTCTGTGTTTATATAGGAAGAATTGAGGCCTCAGGAGGTTAAGTGATTTATCCAAAACGTCACAGCCAACAAGATGCAAGGCCCATGATTCTAAATCTGCAGTCCTCACCAGGACACTCATCTACTTATGGACAGGGGACGAGGCTCCAATAGGTCGGTAGAGGGACACCTTATTACGTTTGCGCAGGTAGGACCCTCCTCTAGCTCCCAATGTAGGTTGGCTGGAGAGATAAGGACATGCTCAAATGAGAGGCTAGGGTCACAACCCACAGCTCCTTAATCCTATCCTGAGGCAGTGCTGAGGGGCCTAGGGACGTTGCCCCCCTTCCTCGTCCCTCCCCACCACACCCAGTTTGGAAACTAGGTCAAGAAACAGAAGCTAATGGAATCAACACAAAGCAGATGAGCTCTGGCCTTGGGCTTCGTCTTTAAATGGTGCAGCTGAAGAAATGCTTGAGAAAGATAATACTGGGGAAACCCAGGCATTTCTATAATTAAAATACAAATCATATAAAGAGTAGGATTGAATGGCCTGGCTCTTTGAAGGGACACGTATCGAAAGGCAGCCACATGTTTGTATTCCCACCAAATCTGGGAAAAGGAGGATGTAAGGGCTGGAAGGTACTTGTTTGGACTTACCTATCCATCCTCTCCAACAGTGGAGCCTCAGCGATGTTGCTGGTTACTTGCTGGGCTGTCAATCCCAAGGTCAGTGGTTCAAACCCAACAGCCGCTCCATGGGGGGGCAAGATGTGACTTTCTGCTCTTGTAAAGGTCTATAGGCCCGGAACTCTCCAGGGGCAGTTCTACTCTGTCTACAGGGTGACCAGGAGTTGGAATCATCTCAATGGTCATGAGTTTGGTTTTGCCTGGAGGCGGTGTGGGGAGGGCGAGGGGAAGAGCAGAGAGATTTTTACAGCCTCCCAGGAATTAATTCTATAAGGATTTCCAGAGCATGTACTGGGTCCCAGGATGGGCATTCAGATATGAAGCCCCTAGAGCTTCATCTCTCAATCCAGCAAAGAGATGAGACTGTGAGAAGCGGAGCCCAGAGTGAGGGCAGCCAAGATCAGGGCTATCAGGGTTGCCTCTCCGGTCAAAGCCACAGTGACCTCAACTGAATGTGTCCAATTGGCAAAGCTCAGTTTTAACAGGTTGTTAGGGCTTCTTTCGGATTTACTCTTCTCTGAAAATGACTTTTGGGGTCAGAAAGAAGTCTCTGCGTTTAGGCGTCAGTAGGCTGTTCCCTTTCCTGCTCAGAGTCCAGGACTCTGTGGAAGGAATTCCACTTTCAGAGCCAGTTATCAGCCTGCCAGTTCTAATATCGCAAGACAAATTTGAAATCAAAAGCAATTATTTCCCTCAACCTTGGAAGTATAGTTTTATACATTATTGTTCAAATGACTTTTCGGTAAATAAAAAGAAAAAAAGGAGTTGACATTTATTGTGATGGACTCTGGGCCAGGTACTTCCTATGCATTGTGGTTGTGTTTGTTGGGCGCCACCCCGTCAGTTCCAACCCATAGCGACCGTATGCACAACAGAGCAAAACACTGTCCATCCTCACAGTCGATCTTATGTTTACACCCATTGTCGCAGCCACTGTATCCACCCATCTCTTGAAGGGCCTTCCTCTCTTTTGCTGCCCTCTGCTTGACCAAGCATGGTATGCTTCTCCAGGGACTGTTCTTGCCTGATAACATGTGCAAAGCATGTAAGGCAAAGTCTTGCCGTCTTTGCCTCTAAGGAGCATTCTGGCTGTATTTCTTCTAAGACAGGTGTTTGTTCTTCTGGCAGTGTGTGATACTTTCAAGATTCCAACACCATACTTCATGCATTAGCTTATTTAAGTCTCCTTACAACTCAATGGGGGGGGAATCCTTTTATTATACCCATGCCACAGGTGAGTAACATTTTATTATACCCATGCCACAGGTAACACTGAGGACTACAGCGTAGGTGACTCACACAAGCAGGAGATGGTTGAGTGGGGATTTGCAACAATGTAGCCTCAAAGCTCCTTTGAGGGCATGCGGCTTAATTACATGTTAAACTGTCTCTACCTGAAAGTCAGCAACCTAAACCCAAACTCTCTGCTTGGTCCATCTGACTCATGTGGACCCTATAGGGCCCTATGAAATCCCCCGGAGGGTTCCCAAGGCTGTCAGTTTTACAGAAGCAGAATGCCACAGCTCTCCTAAGGAACGGCTGCCAGGTTTGAACTCCAACCTTAGGGTTCACACCACCAGGGATCCTCGAAGCGAGCAATGCCCTCAGTCAGCTTCTGTTCCAGGAATTCGCGGGGTGGGAAAGGCTTCCAAGTCTTAGGAAAGTGCGTGAGTTAGGAAATTATCCTTGCCCTTTTTGTGGGTGGTGTTTGCTGCCAGCAAATTGCCTCTCACTCACGGTAACCCCGTGCACCGCAGAATACATGGGCTGCCGAGCCTGCGCCCTTCCCACACTCAGTGGGGGATTGGACCGCTGCGATCTCTAGGGTTTTGATTGACTTTTGAAAGCAGATGGACTTAGGCTGGAAGTTCCATTGATTCCTGCTCCTCGTCATGGCAACACGAAGTCTTCACCCACAATGGTCGATTGGCAGGCATGATGATAATTGGCCGGGAACTGAACCCAGGCATCTTGCATGGAAGGCAAACATTCTATTACTGATCTGATCCATCAGTACCTTCTGTTTGTCTGCCATAATTTTGATGATATATGTTTGTGTTAGTCTGAGTTGACTAGAGAAACAAATTCATAGATACTCATATGTATATAAGAAAGAGCTTTATATAAAATAGCAATTGTATATTGAAGAAACATCCCAGCCCGGTCCAGATCAACTCCATAATCTTGATATTAGTGCATATGTCCGATACTAGTCCATAAATTATCTCTAGACTCAGACAGAACATGCAATGACGCAGAATACAGGAAGATCACTGGTCACTGGATGGAAAGTCTTGTGGATCCAGTGGCAGTGGAAGCATCTCAGCGCTGGTGTGGGTCTCCATGCGACTCCTCCAGCTCCAGGGCTCTGGCTCCATCAGCTTAGCTCCATGTGGCTTGTCAGCAGGAAGACAAAACAGAGAGTGAGTGTATCCCTTTTGCCTTCAAGGAGGAAGACAGGAGTTCCCAGAATCCTCAGGAGAAGGCCATGATCAGCTGTGACCTGATTGCCAGGCTAGACTCCACCCCTTCACTCAAGTTGTCAGGAGATGATGTAACTGCCACCCCTACCTATGTTAGCCCTGGTGGTACAGCAGGCTAAGTGTCAGGTTGCCAACTGAAAGGTAAAGGTCAGCAGTTCGAACCCAACAACCGCTCCATGGAAGAAAGACAAAGTAATCTGCTTTCTTAGACTATAGTCTCCAAAACCCTATGCTGCAGCTCTGTTCTGTCTTATAGGGTCACTGTGAAGTGGTGTTGACCCCAGGGCAGTGGGTTTGTGTTTTCACTCATTAGGGTTATTTTGAGGGTCAAATGAGACGATGCCTGCAAGTGTCCTAGCACTCTGCTCAATGAATTATTGAGCCCTGGTGGCATCCAGGCTAGGCAGTGAGCTGCCACCTAAAAAGTTGTCAGTTCAAACCCACAATGTACTCCCTGGGAGAAAGACGAGGCTGGCCGCTCCTGTAAAGATGTTTGGTTTCAGAAGCCCAACACGAGGTCACTGTGGGTCAGAATCCATACGATGGCAATGGAATTTCAGATAAGGATTGCTCAAAAGATTTCGAACGGAATATATTTAGAAGCTATGTGACTACAGGAATGAAATTATTTTAAAATGAAAACAAACAGGTATGAGCTTGATTAGAATGTAGACTTTTACATACAGCGATGACACTTCAAAGACATTTCTGACATTTATAATGAGACCCTCCTCCCGAGCTGTGTCAGACGATAATTTTCTTTTTAATTTGGGGATATTTCAATGAAAATGGCTCAGTTGCCAGGTCTTAAAGAGTCCTTTTGCTTTTTTGGCCTCCTATATCTGAAAAAGAGGCCTGAATGACTTCCCTTGAAAGGGCTAAAGACCAGGTTCCTAAATTGGCCTGCCATTTCCAGCGGATTGCTTCCCTCCGGCCCTGCCCTTTGACCTACTGAGGGGGCGGGGCACCCAGGCACCAGGGGTGGGAATGGGGAGGTAAGACTGGCTGCAGGGTAGCCGCCCTCCAGACTCCACCTAGAAGGGGGTCCTGGCTTAGGGCCGGGTGTACTTACCAGGAAGGCTATCAAGGCTGAGGAGGCTTTGTCACTTCCTCCTGCGAGCTGTTTTCTTCTGTTTCCCTTTAAAAACCAGCAGTAAAACGATCCAACTGTTAGGTTTCTTGGGTGGGAAATACCTCCGTTCTGGCTTTGCGTGAGAAAGAATTCATGCCGGAGCCTGGTTTGTGATCCAGGTGGGTTTTTATAAAGGACGGAAAAAGTTTCAGGTTTTACAGTTACAGAACCCAGCAAACTCACAGGACTGCCCACCCACACATGGTGGGGAAGGGGGAGGGGAGAGGGAGGGGGGTGGGAAGAGGGAGAGAGAGGGAGAGGGAGACTGAGTAGGAAGCGGACAGAAGGTGGTCTCAAGGTCCAAGTGTATGGGGCCTTCCTCTGGGAGGCATGGTCAAAGGTATTGGTTGACACCATTGGCTGAATGAAGCCCACCTGGGCCTAGTTTGGGCCCACCCAGGTGCACTGTCTACTTGGCTCAGGGGCCTGAATTGGCGCATGCCCCTTACCCTTTATTGGCTTCCAACCTCCTTTGGAGGGGTGGGGGGCTTCCAGACACGGAGAGGGACACCCCTGGCTACCTGACACAGCCAGCCGAGGGCAGTTATGTCCTCCTTTCAACCCTGAGGCCCAGAGGAGCCGTGCTTTCTTCCGTGAAGTCCTACAGTAAGGTAGGGGAGCGAGCTCAAGCGTCCAGTGTCCTCTCGTCCACATTCCCTCTCAGCCCACTGGCATCTCAGTTAAGGGCTCTTCTGGAAATCGTGGCAGGGAATTCTGAAGGTGGGGCTGCACAGATCTGAGTTCGAATCCCAGTTCCGCCTCTTCCTGCTTGCGCAAAGGCAGACCATTCTACGTATGGCTGTCTAAACCTCAGACTCCAACCCTGCAGATAGGAGGGTGAAATGAGAGGCTTAACCTGGTGCTTGGTCCCCAGTCAGCCCTCCGGAGAAAGTGCAGTACCAGTTCACGGCCTCTCTTGTCATTGAAAGAATTGACTTTTTGCATTTAAGGAGGTGGACCTGACCCTTTTGCAGGCCTACAGCCAGCAGTGACTGCCCCTTTTGGTAAGGTGACCAGAAGTCCCACTTTTGGCGGGACAGTCCTGATTTTTAACCATTTTCCCCTTGTCTCGCGACATTTTAAAAAGTCCCTATTTTTGGAAAGAATGCACGACAAGTTAGGGTATATGGTTTTCGGCTGCCATGTGGCTATTTCACCAGGATGTGAGTTTTATCAACGGTGTCCCGCTTTACCAATGTTAAAATCTGGTCACCTTAGTTTTGGCCTACAGAGGCCTTATCTTGCTGGGAGACCACACCTGTCTGTCCTTAATACAATCCCACATCAAGGCTGACATCTTTCTGCCGCACAGGGCATGGCAGTAAGTCTGTAGCAGAGATCCTTGGGTTGAGGGACCTGGGATCCTGACAGGCTGTAAAAAACGTGCAGGTGGCATATGGACCAGGAAAAGGTAAATTGGCCAAGTGACAGATTTACTCCCTGGGGAGTGAGCATTCTGTTCTGAAAGGCTAACCTTCTGGGCTAGTGACTGGGCTGGGCTTCCCCACAGGACCCTTGGGTTAAGGAAGCTGGCTTTATTCAGTGCAGTTGTGGGGATCCCGCAGCCTTACTCAGTGGGTACCAAGCACATTGCTAACGGCTGGGAGGGGTGGTGGTGGAGGGGAGGAGGCCCAGCCCAGTGTCCTGGGAAGAGGCTGGAGCCCAGACACCCCCTCCCGTGGGGCCAGCTTGCGGGCTTCCTGACACGCCCCTAACCTTTGTTTATGAAGGAAGTCATTCCTCAGAAAGAACTTCCGACAGGTTTACAAACATCCAGATGGGAGGTGGGGGAGGAGAAGCACCGGATGCCTCCTGGAGGCTCTGTCTAAGGCCCCAGGTTGGGGGCGGGGAGTGCAGGGACCCCAGTGGTCTTGGGGCCCTGGAGGTTTTAGCCTCTCTCTTCCCATGAGCTCCCTTGTTGTGAACCCCCCTGGGGGGCACTGGGAGGGCTGAAGGGTCTCTGGGCCCAGGCCAGGGTTCCCGGAGGAGACAGGCTGCAAGCAGGTGGCTTTTTCCCTGGGCAGGTCAGGATGGTGAGGCAGAAGAGACCCCCTGCCCCCCATCCCCAACCTGGTACCTACTAAGTGTCACGTTGATTATACAAGAGCCGAGTGACAAATTCCAGTGAAAAGAAGCAGAGGCCCCAGGATGAAGATGTCTCCTCCTCCCACCAGTTTAATTTCTGACCGCTCTTGGGGCCCAGCGGAGTCAGGCAAAGTCTACAAAAGCCTGCTTATTTTTAGCCTTTGATGTGAAGTGGATTCACCCCTCCCCTCTTCCATTCCTTTGAAATGTAGAGACCTCTTCTCTCCCTAGTGGCCCAGGCATCGGAGTCCTCGGAGCGGTCCAGGCACCATGGTTGCCCCTAGTGTAAGGTGACCAGACGTCCTGCTTTTTGGCGGGACAGTCCCGATTTTTAACCACCCCTCCCCGCGTCCCTCGGCGTTTAATAAAAGTCCCGATATTTGGAAAGAATGCATGACAAGCTAGGCTATACGGTTTTCGGCTGCCCTGTGGCTATTTCGCCAGGATGTGAGTTTTATCAATGGTGTCCCGCTGGTGTCCCGCTTTACCAATGTTAAAATCTGGTCACCTTACCTAGTAGTTCCACCTGCAGCAAGGTTGGGGTATGGAGAACACCTGGAATTTAAGTACTACTTTTTCTCCTTGTTGCAAGAGGAAGACCAGGCTTTCCACTCCCGGAAAGAGTTAGTCTTGGAAACCGACAGGGGCAGTTTTACTGTCCTAAAGAATCCACGCACAGCAGTGAGTTTTCTTCACCTCCTCCGGGGTTCCTGAAACTCACCCCTCCATCTGTCTGTGAAAGCTGCCTGCCTTTAAAATCACCACTGCCACGATCCCATTAGAATGTCTGAGGGGGAGGAATTAAGGGAAAATGGGTCAGCCATTAGGATTATTTCCACCGAAAGACTGAAAATGCAGAAATGCCCTTTTTGTGGCTGGAACAAGAGTTCCTGAGTGGTGCCATGACCAGGGCAGTTGAAGAGCTTGCCTGTTAACCCCGGTGGGAGGCCCAATTCACCAGAGGGGCCACAGAAGAAAGGCCTGGCACACCTGCCCTGAAAAAGCGCTGTGGTGCACAGGTCTGTTTAGATAGGTCTACAGCAGGGGTCCTCAAACTTTTTACACAGGGGGCCAGTTCACTGTCCCTCAGACCGTTGGAGGGCTGGACTATACTAAAAAAAAATTATGAACAAATTCGTATGTACACTGCACATATCTTATTTTGAAGTAAAAAAAAACCAAACGGGGCAAAAACACCCAGCGGGCTGGATAAATGTCCTCAGTGGGCCGCATGTGGCCCGCGGGCCGTAGTTTGAGGACCCCTGGTTTACAGGGATCATGAATGTGGGGAGCCTGTTGCAGCAATAGGTTGTGTGTGTGTAGTGGTAAAATATATTGGTAACATTTGCCAATTAATCCCCCCCCCCAAATACCCAAGCAGCAGGACAAATTAGACCAATCACAGAGTGCAGCTGTCTCCAATCCCCATTGGGCACTCTGTAAAAGAAAACCACCCCCACCACAAGACATTACACAAGCCTCACCCTACAGTTTAGTTACGTGAGAAGGAACAAGGTTGCCTTTAAGTGAGAGGAGCATGCGTGTAGTAGCTGCTTCTGTAACAACTGCCTTGTTACACCCTCTATAGCAGCAGTTCTCAACCTGTGGGTCGTGACCCCATGAGCAACCCTTTCACAGGGGTCGCCCGATTCATAACAGCAGCCAAATGACAGTGATGAAGTAGCAACGAAAATCATTGTATGGTTGAGGGGTCACCACAGCATGAGGTATGAAAGGGTCGTAGCACTGGAAGGTTGAGAACCACTGCTCTAGAGGGTCTTGATAACTTGGAATCAACTCTCTGGCTGTGGGTCTGGTGTCTTCAAAAAATATCAAGAAATAATTCACAGGAATAAAAAATGCAGAGAACATTATATAAGCCAGCGCAGTGAACTCATAACACCCATATTAGCAGATGCTACCATTTGGGTCTGGAGAAATCCATTTGAAAAAATAATTTAAAGAAATTAAACTACACATACAGTTGCCTTGGTGCACTCTCCCACTCGGGCTCCTCTGGCCACCGAGAGGCTGGGTGTCTTTCTGGCCATCACAAGTTGTCTTTAAGCAGCAAGAGAAACGGACACCTAAGGTCTTTCTTCAAGGTCTTTCTTTTCTTCAGCTCAGCAATGTCCTCTTCATCGCCGTCACTGCACCCACCACGACCCACCACCATCTCGTACTGATAAAAGAAGTCCGCTACCCACTACCATGGCGTAAGGGTTATGCTTCCGGCTGCTAACCACAAGGTCTGCAGTTCAAAATTACCAGCCACCAAGAAGGAAGAAGATAAGGCTTTGTAGTCCTGTGTAAAGAGCGACAGTCTCAGACGCCCACAGGGGAACTTCTAGCCAGTCCTGTGGGGTCAGAATTGCCTCCATCGCCCTGTTTGGTTTTTCCTACCACTGAGCGCAATGCAATGGCTCAGTCATAGGGTGTTGCATCTCTAAGGGCCCAACACCACTACCGAGGAGGAAACAGGGGTCAAGAGGCAAGCCAACAGCATTTGGCATTGGACCAAGCTTCCTGGCAAGTCCATCATGAGACACAGGTGCTTTGTACCCGCTCTTCACGTGGTTGCCTTTGTTAATGAACATCCAAGCAGCCAAATCCTGCTGCATAGTGCACCTTGAACTTGTTCCTGCTCATGTAGACCTACCATCAGTTGTCTTAAAGTTGACACCGACCTCGCAGACCTCCATGCGGGTGTATCAGAGTGGAACTGTGCCCCACAAAGATGTCCACGACTGATTTTCGAAATCCATTGCCACATCTCTCTTTCGAGGCCCCTAGGTGGACTCCAAGGACCAACCTTTGTGTTAGTAGTTCAGTGTGTGTGAACAGTTTGCAACACCCAGGGACTTTGAAAACCTATCTAAAAGTAAGCCACAACCAGCCCCAAACACAAAGCTTCGGCCGTCGACTTACTCAGGCGGAGACTCTGCGTTGTGACGACGCAGTAGAACGTCCCCATCCTTTCCCTTGGCTGTGATCTTTGTGAAAGGACTGTTAGCCTTTCTCTCACGGCCCACTCTTTGCACGGGCACATTTGGACAAACAGCCTCTGGGTTATTCGAACAAACTGTGCACTCGGGCACTGAAAAGCTTTGGGAAAGGGCTAATCTTGTTAGTTAAAATAGTGAATAGAAAATTTTAAAAAACACTTTCTGGGCAATGTTTGGAATTGTTCAAGCAGTTTGGTTGGGCAGTAGGTTTTCCTTAATATGTAATGAGGAGAGGGATGAAAATAGCAAAACGAAAACAGCAACAAAAATCAAACAACCAAGAGAAGGAAGTTATTGGCATACGATTTAAACATTTCAACTAAAGCTATGTTTTCCTAATGGTTTATAATGATAGTGCGCTTTCAACGGAGGTTTACAAAGCTCGGTAGGTTTCCCTTCAAGTTCTATACAAATTGTTCAGTGCCCTTGGTTTCTGTCTTCACGATGTATGAACACTTAATACTTCCGTTCTGCTTGTTCTGTTTTTATTAGGAGTCCTCCCTCCTGTTCTATTGGGAGGATTGCAATGAGATGTAACAAAATATCTGTGAATCATTAAATGGAAAACTGATCTGTTTTGTAAACCTTCCCTCGATTCATAATAAAGAGCTATGGAAGAAAAAGAAAGGCGGAGAAGCTAGATCAGTGAGATGGATGGACCCAGGGGTTACAACAGTGGACTGAAACATGGCAGCCCTTGCTGGATGGCACAGGACCAGACACTGTTTGGTCAGACACAACTTGAAGGCACTTAGCAACATCCTACTTCCTCTCTGTGTTTCCTGTTTCCATGCCTTCTGCATTCCAAACCTGAACTTTGTCTGAACCTTGTCCTTGGGTCAATGCTGCCCTTTCGATCTCAAATGGTTGATGATTCCACAAGGTGCCTACCTCCCAGGTGTCATTGGCTCTCTAGAGCAGTGGGTCTCAACCTTCCTGACGCCGCGACTCTTTCGTGCAGTTCCTCATGGGGTGGTAACCCCTCAACCATCACATTATTTCCGTTGCTACTTCATCACTGTCATTTTGTTACTGCTATGAATTGGGCGACCCCTGTGAAAGGGTCATTCGACCCCCAAAGAGATCGTGACACACAGGTTGAGAAATGCTGACCTGGAGACTTGTCTATTGTTTGGCTGAAAATTGACCTGGAGCGGGGGTTGGGAGGAAGTTCATGGTCAGACTTGAAGGGTGAGTCTCCGGGCGGGGTGGGGGTGGGGGTGGAGGGGGTTTCCACCAGTCTCTAACCAGTAAGCCTTTCAAAATTTTCACTGTAGTTCCATAGTTCTCTCCCACTCAATCCAGGATCTTCTAACGGGATCCCTTTCAGAGCAATTGGCAGTGGTAGTCAGGTGCCATCTGGTTCTTCTGGTTTCAGGATCATGGAAACTGATGTGGGAATGGTCCATTAGTGCCCTGGGTAATGGTTTCCTTCACTCACCTTCCCTTCTGACAGGGAGAGACCTAGAGTTCCACCTTACATGCTGCATGAGCTTTTAACTCTTGTCACTACTCACCATCCAAAGTAACATGTGGAACACGGTCGTCCTTGTGGGTTAGGTTCTGCCAATGGATCGTGGTGTCTCCCAAGACTAGTTCTGAGTGTCCAAGTCCCATGATTCATTCCCTCAGGCGCTTGGGTATATATAAGACGTTTTCAAAAAAAAAAAAAAAAAAGACGTTTTCTTTTTTTTTTTTTTTTAACAATTTATTGGGGCTGATACAATTCTTTTCACAGTTCATACATATACATACATCAATTGTATAAAGCACATCTGTACAGTCTTTGCCCTAATCATTTTTTTCTCTTTTCTTCTTTTACATTTTATTAGGGACTCCAACAACTCTTACCACAATCCATACATATACATACATCAATTGTATAAAGCACATCCATACATTCCCTGCCCCAATCATTCTCAAGGCATTTGCTCTCCACTTAAGCCCCTTGCATCAGGTAAGACGTTTTCATAATATTACCCTCTCTCCTCTGCCCCATCCCTCTACATTTATATTCGCAGTAAAGTTTAATACCCAGGCACAAGTATCCTTTGTCAAGTATTCCCACACCCGCTGAGCCTGCATGTCTATCCGTGCGTCTGCTTGGAGATCCCAAGTGCAGGATTGTGCAGCGCGAGAACGGTGCTTACCTCTGTTGCCTTCACTGCTTGCCAACTGTCCAGTGTCTTCTCCTTGTCCGATCACTTTTGGTCGGCCTTCCTCTTATTGTATATTGCCTTCCACGTTAATACATGTCTGCTTTCTAGGGAGTAATTTCTCCGCCTGCTCTTGGTTGCCATCAGCAAATGTTACTTGTACTGTAAAATACCTTTTCCTCGACTTTTTGCAAGAGTGGTGTCATGCACTATTTGCCCTTTTGTGTTTGGCTGACTTTACCCAGCATAACATCCTCCAAGTTTGTTCAGGATATCAGGTGGCTTGCGGATTCTTTGCTATTTTTAAATGTTGCTTGATAGTCCATTATGTGTATGTGCTTCTGTTCTTCCATCGAAAGGCATTTCGGTGGTTTCAATCTTTTTGCTATTGTGACCAGTGTGTCGCAGCGCTTAGTTCTCCAGGAGAGGGCTTGCTGAGTCACCTGGTATTTCTAGTTTCAACTTTTTCTCTCCAACTTCTTAAGGAAGCGCGACACCATTGCCCCCCGGGGCTGTACATTTCCACGGTCTCACCAGCAGTGTATGAGGGGTCCAGTCTCTCCACACCCTCTCCGGCATTTGTTTCCTCCTTTCTGGAGCATTGCTATTAACGCTGGGGTGAGAGGATATCTCATTGTTGTTTTGGTGCACATCTGTCTGAGGGCACATGATCTTCTGTGTTTGTTGGCACCCTGAAATATCTTCTCTGGTGAAGTGACTGTTCATATCCTCAGCCCATTTTTAGTTGAATTATTTGTCTTTCAATGAGGCGGTTACCTTCCATTCTGACCCTGATTTTTAAAGTAATTGTTGACCTTTGCGTCTGATGGAGATGATTTTTTTTTATATAAATGAACACACAAAAAATAAAAATAAAGGACCATAGTTATGGCTGATAATCAATATATTTTAGAAATAATTTTTTATTAGTTGGAATGTAACACTTGCATCATATCACTCCATATTTCAATCCCGTCAAGTAGAACGTACAATTGCTACCAGTTTCCAAACATTCTTTTTCCACATGGATTCTGACATCGGCTCCCTTTTAACTCCTCTGTCCAACCATGTACACCCCCTTCCCCCACAAATCATTTTTGTTTATTTTTATAAAGTTTAACAAAGTGGCAAGATGCAAGTTAGCCCGGGGCTGTTGCTCTCCACTCATTGACTGAGGAACGTCTGCCTTGTTCCAGGAAAGGAAGCCCAGGATAAAAAGCAGAGCCCCTGTGAGCAGGAAAGAGTGAGGCCAAGTTCAGGGGCAGGTCTACTCACCTCTCTGGCATTCCCGGGCGGACCTGCTGCTCACCAGCTGGAATGGCCCCACCGTGAAGAGGCAGCAGCCCTCTCCCTGGGGTGACCTTTGCGTGCCAATGGCCAGGCTGCAGGCACAGCTGGTGGCTCTAGAAGGGAGAGGTTTAAAACGTCCAGGGACACGGGCTTCTCAGGTAGAACTCAAAGTCAGGTTTCAATGACACCAGACTCTACCTCAGCCCAGACTGCTTAGGTCCCAGAGAGCTCAGGTTGGCACCAGTGGCTCCCCAGGAAGCCACAGTGGGGGCTGGAGTGCACGGCAGACAGACAGCAAGATCGCCTGCAGAGGACACTTCATGCCGGGACTCTTGGCCTGGGGTTGATCATGACATCTCATTCTGAGTGCTCAAACGCTCGCCTTGCAAACATTCACTTCTTGCATCCTATTAACCTCCGCCGCCCCCTTCCTGTCCCCCTACCTGTACCTTGTTGCCTGATTGGCTGCAATTTTATATGCCACATCTGTATATGGGAGGATACTAGTTTCTATGTAAGGTGCTGCAACCTTTCACAGGCTGGGCTCTAGTGACTCCACAAAATGCGCCAGGACTGGGAAAAAAGAATTCATCGGCCATGTTGACCCCATGGAGCAGAGAGCATAATTTTCTCTCCTTTTGGGGGGAAGTCAGTCGGGGGTGGTGGGGGGAGAAGGGGCAGGGAAGTATTGAAAACCTCTCTGGTAGGTAAAGCTTGATTCACTTTCAGTAGCTCCACTGGTTCACGTTTGGCTACTAACTGAAAGGCTGGCAATTTGAGTTCACTTACAGGTGCCTCAGAAGAAAGGCCTGGTAACCTAATATTAAAAAATCAGCCTGGGAAACTCAGTGCATCAAAATTCTGTGCTTCATAGGGGGGTCACCATGTGCAGGAATAGATGAAGTCTTATGAACAACCTGCAGTATGCAGGTGACCCAACCTCATTTGATGAAAGTGGAGGACTTGAAACCCTTGCTGATGAAGATCAAGGATGGCAGCCTTCAGTGTGGATCACACCTCCGTGTAAAGAAAACCCAAATCCTCACACCTGGAGCAGTAGGTAACATGTTAATTGGAGAAAAGATTGCAGTTGTTAAGGATTTTGTCTTGCCTGAATCCGCAATCAATGCTCATGGAAGCAGCCGTCAGGAGAGCAAATGATGTATCGAACTGGGTAAATCTACTGCAAAAACCTTCTTGGACGTGTTGAAAGCAAGGGAGTTCATTGGAGACCTCAGATGAGCCTAGCCCAAGCCGTGGTATCTTTCAATAGCCTCATACGCATGTGAAGGTTGGACATGGAATAAGGAAGATCGAAGAAGAATCAATGCATTTGGAGGATGGTGCTGTTTACGAATATTGAAAGTACCATCGCCTCCCGAGAGAACCAGCACGTCTGTCTTGGCCTGTGCTCCTCAGAGGCCAGGATGGTGAGAGCTCGTCTCATGGACGTTGGGCATGTTGTTAGGAGGGACCAGGCCCTGCCGAAGAGCATCATGTTTGCGACAGTCTAGGAGCTGTGAGAATGGAGAAGACCCAGGCTCAAACATAAGTAAATAGTAGGGATGGCGCAGGACCCTACGCGATATTCCTTCCTTTAAAAAAATAAATCATTTCACCGGGGGCTCTCACAGCTCTTGTAACAATCCATACATCAGTTGTATCAGGCACATTGGTACATACGTTGCCATCATCATTTTCAAAACATTTTCTTTCTACTTGAGCCCTTGGTATCAGCTCCTTTTTTTATTTTGATAGAGGTAAGAGGTATAGGCATATATATGTAAATATATTAATATATAATGATAGGGATATGGGCCTATGTACATATATCTGCATGTTAAATATTAAGGTAGCAGGCGGACATTGGGCCTCTATGCAAATCCTCCCTTCCCGACAGTATTTCCATCCCGACAGGCAGTATTTCCATCTATTGTACACAGGTAGGGTTGCTATGAGTCGCACCCGACTCGATGGCACCTTCGAGTTCCCATTTAGTACAAACGTAAGCAAGGATAAAAGGAAGACTTCGTCTCCATGCCCTATAGAGCTACTTTGAGTTGCCAAGTGGTTCTCCTCAAACCAGAGCCTAACACGAAGACAGGAATGTGCGTCGTGCACAATCCATGGTTGCCACAAACAGCTAAAGCCTCCTGCTGCTTCCCCAAAGGTTGCTGGTCTGAGTGCACCCAGGGGTGCCTCAGCACAAAGACCTGAAGTGGTTGTCTGTTCGAATGGTTTAAGTAGGAGGAAACTACCTTGGATGAAAATCCCACTGCCTCTGAAAAGAATGTGCAGTCATGGGACCTCTCTCAAGTCTGAGCATCCAGCAAGCCTTTCTGGCACCAAAGATCAGCTCTGGAGACATAGTGGCTCACAGGGAGAAAGGCCTAGGCCTGGCTGCCTCACTGGGCATGTGTATCCTCCCCTCCACCCCCATATTGTGGGCTACACATTGTACTGCTACCTATGAGGTTGGTGGTTTAAACCCACCAGCTATTCCATGGAAGAAAGATACGACTGGCTGCTTGTCTTATAGCTGCAAAAACGATACACAGACTCACCTGGAGTCCTAGATAGCTGGATGGCAGCGGGGTTCTTCTTTGTGGCTTCTGTCAGCGTGGGACACAACTGGGGGAGGAAAGAGCAACCTGGGAGATTGACAGAGAACGGTGCTGCTCTCACACCTCCCGTCTCACAACCTGAGAGAGCAGAGTCAGGGGGGCATGTGCCCAATGCACAGTGAGCCAAGGGGTGGATCAAGTATCTCTGCCTTTTCCCTGCCGTGACTGTATCCGGAACTTGGAGCCGAAAGGAAATGAGTTTTGAGTGTCGCTGGAGACAATTCAAGCCTGGACTCTGAAATGCCTTCCAATTCCCCAGGGAGTTTCAGTGGGTCCCTTGGACTTGTAGGTTCAGCAGACTAGGAGGTGGGAGACAAGATACATGAACGGTGCTTGTGGGACACTCTCAGATCCCCAGTTCCTTGCACTCCTTACTCACCCCACTTCTTACCTGTTCTGACCCTTCTAAAGTGGTAATGGACCTTTCATGCTGTGGCTTTGACATTTTCTATTTGTCCTTGCTTCTTTCAGACCGTAAGCCACTAGAGGGCAAGGATGGTGCTTTGTTCATATTGTGGTACTCTGTCATGGTTCAGAACCATGCTGTCTGAATCAAGATAGGTAAAGAAGTCCCATCCTCCCTCCCACGCACCCACCCTTCCTTCCTTTCTTCCTTCCTTCCTTCCTTCCTTCCTTCCTTCCTTCCTTCCTCTACCTGCCTGCCCCCCCTCCCCCTCCTTTTTTTTTTTTTTAACAAGTTAACCCCTTATTCTAGGGTAGAAATGTCTGAATTGGCGGTGTTCTTACTGGCGGTATTCCCATGTCTTCTTTTTTCTGCTGATGGATTTTCCTCTAACTGAAGAGGTGGTGGTGTAGGTCCACGGACCCTGGGAACTGTGTTCGTGCAGAAACCACAACGTCACACCGCACAGAGGGTCGCTTCATTTTGGCTTGGCCACGGAAGGAGGGAGGGTGCTTGGTGGGTTGGCAGATTGCAATTTGCCTCACCCTTTTCCAGAGAGAGGCCCCATTAAGGGGTCCCCTACTCACTGCTGATTCTGACTTTCTTTCTTTTTTAGTTAATCATTTTATTGGGAGCTCTTGCAGATACAATAACATCCCATGGTTCAATGAGGTCAAGCATAATTGTTTGAGTGCTACCACAATCCGTTTCCAGGCATTTTCTTCCTTGAACTCTTTGCTATCAGGTCCTCTTTGTCCTCTCCCTCCCCACCCTCCCCCAAGAACCCTTATTATTCTTATCATATATTATTATCATTATAGGGTTTTTTGCCGTATCTTACCCCATCCAATATATCCATTCACCCACAATTCTGTTATTTGCTCCTCTCAAGTGGGTTCCACAGCTGTAGGCCCCCCCTTCCCCACCCCCACCCCCTTCCCGTACCCTCAGGGAATCATTACTCCTGTTCCAGCTTCTGAAGAGTTATCTATCTTGGTTTTCATGCATCCAGTGATCTTAATCACACAAATGAATATATGGAAGTCTAACAACATTAATGAGATAAACACAGATCATAATAGTAAGGAGAAGAAATTTTAAAGAACAAATTATGTGTTTCATCAGTGCTATTACCATACCCTGGATTTATCATCTCTGGGCGGCCCTTCTGTGAGGGACTACCAAATTATCTTACAGGTGAATTTTGGGTCTCTACTTTGATTCTGACTTTCTTGGAGCATTTAGCCAGGATGCTGCAGACTAGCTCTGGGCTCAGAGAGTGAAGGAGCTTCCTGAAATGTCGAAGTTACCAGAAAGAATGGCAGCATCCGATGCGGAGAGCAGGCCCAGGGCTGTGGGGCCCCAGGCAGTGGCCTCTTGGGGGGACTGGGTGGTGCTGAGGAAGGGAAACACAGGAGGGAGTGGAGGGTGAGCCAAGAGTTCTTTCACCTGCTTCCAAGTTTTGGCTACAGCTAGCCTGGTTTCTGGGTCCTCAGCTCAAGAAGATTCCTTCTGGAAGATGGATCAAATCCTCCAGAAGCCAATGTTCTGACCAGCTGGACTTGGGAGGGCTGGGTATCACCAGTGTAGAGGTTTGGGGTTGAAATCATCTTTAGCAAATTGTCTGTTGTTCCCTTTCACCTGCATCAAAGCGGAGCAAGGTTTCTTGTTTGGCCCTCAGGAAGTCCCTGGTTGTTGGTAGGTGCCATCGAGTCGGCTGACTCGCAGTGACCCTGGGTCTCACCAAATGAAACACTGCCCGGTCCGGTGCATCCTTGCAAATGTTCCTATCAGTTGAGCCCACTGTTGCCGCCCCCATGTCAAGCCATCCTGCTGAGGGGCTTCGTCTTCACTGTCCGTCTACTTCTCCAAGCACGATGTCCCTTTCCAGGACGGGTCCTTCCTGCTAACGCGTCCACAGCATGAGAGAGTCAGCGTCACTCTCTTTGCTTGTAAGGAGCATCCTGGCTGTGCTTCCTCCAAGACAGACTTGTGGGTTCTTGTGATCGTCCATGGTCCTTTCCATTTTCTCCACCAACACCACGGTTCACACGTGTCCCTTCTTCTCTGGTCTTCTTTATGCCGTGTCTACTTTTTACACGGGCAGGGGTGATGGAAAACCCAGGCCTTGGTTCTCAAAGTGGCCCCCTTGCGCTTCAACACTTTCAAGAGGTCTCGTGCAGCGGGTTTACCTCATGCAGTTGGGTACTTGATTTCTTGCCTGCTGGGTCCGGGAGCACTTGTGGAACCTAGCCAAGTAAAACTCTTGGCAATGCCAATCTTTCCCCCGCTGATGTTGCCCCTTGGTCCAGTGGTGAGGATTTTTGTTTTCCTTGCACTGAGTCTTGATCCATACTGAAGGAGGGGGTTCGGGGTGCTCATGATTGAGTGTTGTCCACAGACTGCTGCCTTTTGGACCCCCTCGCCCATCCTGTCTGCTGTATCCACGGCCCCACTTGGCCCCCTCCCCTCTCCCATTTCCCCACCTCCTTCCACCAATTTCTCCAGCATCTTTGGGCATTCTATGGACCTCCCCTGGCCAGTCTCCTGACATTCCCCCTTGTCCCGCACCTCTAGAAGGAGGACCCCCTGCCTGAGAATGATCCTGCAGCCAGTTAACCAGGGTCTCTTTGTGGTCTCCCATACCAGGTGGTCACTGGGGCCTCCCACGTACATTTGGGGTGGCTGGCCGAGGGAACCCTGAGCCCAGTCATGGCTGAGATCATAGTAAGAGCCACCTGAGATTTTTTAAAAAGTTGTCCAAGTGAAATGTCAGAAAACTGTGGGTAAGAAATGTGTACTCATGCCAGCCCTCAAACTACGGTAGATGCCAGAGCAGCCTGTGAGCGATGCGAGCCACTAACTACTTAACCAGCCCTCCGTCTGAGCAAACATAACAAGATTACGAGGTACACAAGTCCAGAGGTATTTATTGCATTCCCAGTGCTGTGTGACAGTCCTCTCATCCCGTTCCAGCAAGTTGCCATCACCCTAAAAGAAGGTTTTACCCGTCAAGCAGCCACTCCCCAGTGCCCCAGCCGCCCCAGGCCTTAGAAACCACTCACCGACTTCTGTCTGAATGGACTGACTGGCTCTAGGGAATGCCTCCGGTGGGGAGCTTATACTTGCGGCCTTTTGTGGGGGCTTCTTTCACTCAGCATTCGTTTCTGAGGCTCATTCCTGTGGTAGCACTCACCTGGGTTTATGCCTTTCCATGGGTAGGAGCGATTCCAACATTAAGCTCTTCTGCCGTAAGGAAGAGACACAGCTATGACCTTTTGTGTACCTATAGCTGCTATTGATTTCTAAAATTCCCCCCCCCCCCGATGGATTTTCATGTACATTTGGTGACACGGTCCCCATCTAACAGCTTCTACACCCACCGTTCACTGACACAGGTTACAGTCTTCACGTTGTGGCTACAGCCTCAGGAGCGCCAGCTGGGCAGGACTTCTTTTAGGGGGGCAAACACGGTGGTTTGCTCTGGGGAGATCCAAGGAGGCTTAAGAGTGGGGTGATGGTCAAAGGGGACTTCAATTGTGACAGACCCTGTTGATGGCCTGATAGTAGCCTCTCCTTGGATGACAACAAGTCAAATTTTGTTTGGGCATCAAAGGGCAGCACTGTGCCCAGGGATGCAGCCTGCCGGTGTTGAATCTTGCCCTGGCGAAGCACAGCATGCTTTCGCTCTAGTGCTATCAGTAGTGTGACCAGCATAGGCATGTGACCTGGCCTGCTGGTGACTGCTGGGAAGTAATTAAAAATCATTTTATTGGAGGCTCGTATAACTCTTATCAGAATCCATCCACCCATCCATCCACCCACCCACCCACCCACCCATCCACCCACCCACCCACCCACCCATCCATCCATCCATCCATCCATCCATCCATCCATCCATCCATCCATCCATCCATCGTGTCAAGCACATTTGTACATTTGTTGCCATCATCATTCTCAGAACATTTGCTGTCTACTGGAGCCTTTGGTATCAGCTCTCATTTTCTCCCTCCCTCCCCCATCTACTCTCCCCCGTGAACCCTTGATAATTGATTAACTGTTATTATTTTTTCATGCCTTATGCTGGCCGATGTCTCCCTTCAGAGAGAGCATGGTGGGAAGAAGAGCTCTGCTTACTCCCTTTCCTTGCTGCATTGGGCTGTGTAGTTTGAGCATGGGATGCTCGGAGCTGTGGCAACAAAGCCAGGCGGGAGGATTGGAGGGACATCAATCAGCCCAGTGTCCTGGAATCTTTGCTGGATGACTTGACCCCAAGCCCTGTCTTCCAGATGTCCTGTTAGAATGAAACATATCCTAACAAATAGAGTCGCTTAATTGGAGTGAAACCATGACAGCTTTTAGGAGAATGTGTTCACGTGAGTAAAGGTTATTTCGTGAAGCTGCTCAGGTACCTAGCCTTCCTCTCCAGGACGGAGCTAGTCCACTGTCTGCAGGTTCCCTGAGAGTCTTCCTATCCCTCTGGTCCTTTTGCTGCCGGACGAGCCATTTGGATGGAAGACACAGATGAACAAGCCTTTGGAATTCAAGCTCTTTCTCTCCTCAGGCTACTCTACCTCCAGAGATACCTTCAGGCTGCCTTGCCCCCACCTCTGCCAGCCCCACCCCACCGATCTTGCACACAGCACTATCTACAGGGAAGGGTCTGCCATTTGATAATAAACGCAGTCTGGAGAGACTGGAGGATGGTCAGTGTGGGCCTAAGGCCAAGTGCTCAGTCTGGGCAGGACTCTTAGGTTCAGCCTCTAGGCCTTTAGGTAGGAATGTTGTAGAGAGTGCGTACTAGGCTGACCCGTGGGTGGTTTGCCCTTCCTGGTGATTTCAGAGGATGCTTCTTAACCACTAGGACTTATTGCCTCCCCTGGAGGTCCTCTACAATCGGCTTTGTCTGGACAGCCACGGAGGGCATAAAAAATGGTCTTAATGAGGAGGACAAGAAGTGGGGTGGGTTTGCATTTGCAGCAAGTCACCCTGGATGCTGGGAGACTCTTGGGAGAACGTGTGATAGATAGCGTGGAAGAAAATTCAAAAACTCCCTGCCATTGAGTCGATGGGGACTCACAGTGACCCTACAAGACAGGGTAGAACCTTCCCTGTGCATTTCCGAGACGGTCACTGCTGATGGGAGTTGAAACACTCCCTGTCTTTCTCCCACAGAGCGGCTGGTGGTTTTGAACAGTAGACCTAGCAGATCGCAGCCCAACTTGTACCCACTAGGCTGCCAGGGCCCTCTGCATGGAGGAGAGGGTCTGAGAATCCAGCTGGGGGCCTGCCTGGGGACAGAAGGATGGAGATGGGTGCGGATTGCTCCCATCCGATCTTTCCTAAGAGGGTGCTCGACAGATGGTGGCAGGAGAGTCTTCTGCAGTCTTCAAGGATGAGGCTGTCTACTCTTGGAAAGCTTTCCTGCCAGGGAGAGCCGGATAGGAGTCTGCATCGACTCCCTAGAAGTGGGTTTGCGTTTTGTGTAACAAGCATTTCTGTGAGGACATTTTGCAATCCAGTGCCAGGTTCATCAGCTCACTGCAGCTGGAGGCTCAGCACGGAGCTCAGCTGGCCCACCTGTGAGTGGCACCCCTCCCACTGCCCACCTGCCTCTTCCTCTTTGACCTTCCTCCCCCAACCAGCATGGACAAAAGATTCCAGGAGGCTGCATTCCCGTTGTCAGGAAACCCGGGAGCGATGGGAAGGGAAGGAACTTTCCCCTCAGATGCCCGCCTGTTTCATTATGCATGCTTCCTGCCTCCTCGCTGTTTTTTGGAAAGGCTGAAAATAAACACTTTTGTAATCCTGCCTTGTAACTCACACTTTCCTGACAAGTTCCTCAAACAGGCAGCCACAGCGGCAGAGGGGTTTTGACGCCAGTCTGTGCGCAGGAAGCGCTCCATTCCGAATGAGCCAGGCCTTTGATCTCCCTGTCTCCAGACCAACAGAGAAGCCAAGACTGCTTACTCCACAAATTCACTGCCAGCCTCCGGAGCAGTGGTTCTCAACCTGTGGGTCGCAACCCCTTGGGGGTCCAATGAGCCTTCCACAGGGGTCGCCTAAGAGAAACAGAAAACACTTATTTCTGATGGTCTTAGGAACTGAGACACCGCTCCTCTATCTGTCTCCAGGCGGGTCCTCCCATATGCAGATACGCCCACATAGGAGTACCCATGCTACATCAGGCCTCAAGACAAGATTTCATTTTATTTGTCATTAGAAATAAATATTTCACAATATATAATTACCTGCTATTTTTGTGATGAATCATTATGCTTTAATTAGGTTCAATTTGTAACAATGTGAGGTAGTTAGTTTATTGTGCCAACCTGGCTGATAAACACGTAGGGTTAATTGAAGGGCGGAGGGATAAATGGCTCAGTGAGCCTCGCCTTTCTAGTTCTCGGGTCTCTTGCTTTCTGATGGTCGCACCAGGGTGCAGCTGTGTTAGCAGTTTCCTGCTTCAGCTGGCAAGGCTCACTTCTTGCAAGACATTCCCAAGGAGAAGTCACATGGACCTGCCCTGATGCAGCCCTGGGTGCTGGGGCACCCATGTGGAGACCATTGCCAGCGCTGAGACGCTTACACATTCACTGACTCGGCTTTCCTTCTGCAGTCGGCATCATTGCATCTGTTTTGTGAGATGGTTGTTGATTGGTGTCAGACATATGGGTTAATGGGCTAATGTTGGACTTGTGGGCTTGGGCAGCACTGGGTTGGGATGTTTTCTTGATGTGCACTTAACCTTTATATAAAACTCTCTCTTATACATGAGTTTCTGTGCATTTGTTTCTCTAAAGTACCCAGACTAACACACAGTGAAAATACATCATGCCTATCAGATATTTGTATGATGATTCATAACAGTAGCAAAATTACAGTGATGAAATAGCAACAAAAATAATTTTATGGTTGGGGGTCACTACAACATGAGGAACTGTATGAAAGGGTCGCGGCATTTGGAAGGTTGAGAACCACTGCTCTAGACCACAGAATCAGAACCGCTGGTTCCTTCCATTCGTTTTCCCAAGTAATACCAGAGAATCATTGAAAAGGGAACCTGGAAGGGCCCATAGGGTGAGCAGTTTGAAACCACCAGCAGCTCCTCGGGAGAAAGATGAAGCTTTCATCTCCCCTGTAACAGAGTCTGGCAACCCCCCTGGGGCAGGTCTATCCTCACCTGTAGGGTCACGGTCAGTGTGAATGGACCGGATGCTCATGAGATTGATTTCATTTTATTCTTCATGCCCCAGGGGTGACTGGTTGGTGGTAAACGTAGGAATGAAATCCTGGACACCCTCTGCCTTCCTGATCGGGCACTTTCTACCAATCCACACCTTATTACGGTAATTTCCTGGATACAGTTATCTCTTTCATTTAACGTTTGATGTTGGCACCTTCCAAATCTACTCCAAAGTCGACAAAATAGTAAGTATCATGACCCCCGAGACCCAGACCTCAGTTTTAACCATCATCAAGGTCGCGATGTTTTGTCTTCCTCAGTTCCTCCCTGTGATCGGAGGCTTTCTCCTCCAATGGGGCCATACATGCCTCAACAGAGAAAGCTCAAAATAAACAAGCGAACAGCTAAACACGACCACCATGCCATCGTCACACCCATCAAATTCACTTGAATTCCTGAGGGTCGTGTACGTGGCTCATGCTGTTTTTTCTCAGTGTGTCGAAGATGCCTTCTTTTTGCAGACTGTTTCAAGGAATCGTTTAAACAAGGTTCACACATTGCATTGTGTTGATTTATTTTTTTTGTTTTTTCCTTCAAATTGTAAACCCTGCCCCCTTCCCCCCATCCATTCCCAGGCCATATGTTTATTGCAGAAGACACTGTGTCACCAGTCCTTTAGAGTTTCTCATGTGTGGAAGCTGGCTGAGCTTATCCTTCTGGTGCCCTTTGATGCCATTCTTCGCCTGGCAGCCTGTAAACTGGCTCTGCCATGCCGAGGACCAGCTCTCCAATGGGAGACAACGCTGCCTGCCAGGGGGACAGTTGACCCTGTCAGGAGAGATGCCTGATGACAGTTTGGAAGGTCACGGAAGGGTGGTGCCACGAGCATCTCGAGGACAGGATTTGGGCTCAACATCCTGCAGTGTCCATAGGAGAGGCCCCACCACAGAGGCTTCTGGTCCCAAGTGCTGGTCGTGCTGAGACTGAGAAATCCTGACCAAGTGTCTTCCTCAGAGGTCTCTTGTGACATGGAGCCAATGATACATGATCCTTTCATTGCACATGGCTGATCTCTAGGTTATTAACCAAGGGGTTGGCAGTTTGTATTCACCCAGAGGCCCCATGGACAAGAGACTTAGCAGGCTGTTTCCGAGCAGTCATGGCCTTGAAAATCCTATGGGGCCATTCTAGTCTGTGACTCTCCGGGCTTGCATGCACTAGATTGATCAATGACAACGAAGACCAACATATTATATGTATATGTGCATGTATATGGATATACATATATGTATGTGTGTGCATATATGTGTGGATGTGTGTGTGTACACACACATATGCTGTTGTTGTTAGGTGCCATTGAGTCAGCTCCAACCCACAGTGACCCTATGTATGACATACTGTCCAGTCCTGTGCCATCCTCACCCTGTTCCTGTCTGAGTTCATTGCTGCAGCCACTGTACTGATCCATTTCATTGAGGGCAGTTCTCTTTTCCCACTGACCTGCTGGGCACCAAGCATGATGTCTTTCTCTGGGCTGTACTTCTTCCAAGACAGATTTGTTTATTCTTCGGCCAGTCCATGTGATCGCTAACCAACATCGTAATTCAGAGGCATCGATTCTTTGTCAGCCTTCCTTCTTCGGGGTGCAGCGTTCACGTACATCTGGGAGGTGTGGAAATGCCATGGCTTGAGTCAGGCACACCTTCGTTCTCAAAGTGACGTCCTTGCTGTGCACTTTAAATAGGTCTTATGCGGCAGGTTTCCTCAGTGACGTACATCATTTACCAAAAGAACCAAACCCACAGAGTCAATTTCAACTCAGCAGGGCCTCCTAGGACAAACTAGAGCTGCCCCTGTGGGTTTCTGAGACGGTAAATCTTTATGGGAGCAGAGAGCCTCATCTCTCTCCTTTGGAGTGACTGGTGGGTTCAAACAGCTGACCTTGTTGTCCGCAGTCCAACAGCTAATCCACCACGCCACCAGGGTTCCTCCAGGGCTCCTTAAGATGTCACAAACATAAGTCTATATCTCTATCTGCCTTTCTGTCTGTCTAGCAAGAGAGCGATCTACTTCATGTTATTGACTCATTCAGTTGTGAGAGTCTGACAAGTCTTGACTCTGTAGGTCAGGGAGGAATAAGGGAAAGTTCTAGCCAAAGAATGATTTGAAGTTTGGAGACTGCTCACACCCCAGAAACAGGACTTTTTTTTGGCTTTCGAATCCCTCAGCCGATTGATTCATTACAGTTGATCAGATTCCATTATGGCAGGTAGTCTGCTCTATCCAAGGGCAAGTGAGTTCATCACATCAACCGTTCCTTATCAGGAACTAGGCCAGGGCCTGGTGGAACCACTGGGAGCTTTGACCTCCCCAAGTCGACACATGAAATTAGTCATTGCATCTAGAAACGTGGTTCAATTCAAGTTCTTTAGTTTGATTGCAGGAACCTTTCAGAGGCACAGCTGTGCCTTCCCTGTGACATGAGGAGAACACACCGTCTGGTGGTAAGATGATGTTTGGGTTAGTCATTGGATCCGGGTACAGTCAGTGTGGCATCTCCATTCTAAATGTCCCCATTAATACAGGGCTCTTATTGTTCAAAGTGGGACATTTGGAGAGTGCAAGGGAGAGCCATGAATAGGACAAAGACAGGGATGACTGGCCAACTTCAACCTGTGCTCATCCTCCATACTGACATTTCAATGACTTTATTTATCTCCAATTCCTCCCCCCATGGTTATTCAGTCTTCATGTAAGTCCGTGGGCACATAATTGAAAGAAGAACAGTTCTAGACTTGTTGCAACACTAATTCCCTCCTCCTTCCTCATTTTCTTCCTCCAGTTCTTTTAGGAGCTTCTGTTAATGTTTACTTTCACATCCCCAAACAATGTGCTTAAACTGCTCCCTCTTGATCTCTCTGCTTTGAGTCTTTTCTGAGAATGGGATTCTTTCTCTCTGCAGCTAAAGGTCCCCGTCCTCCCAGCCTAGCCTATTCTCCCCAACCTTCATGCTCTCAAAATACTTACGCTCTAATTTGGGTTGTCTGCTCAGATTTAAGAGCGGGGTATTCAAAGCTAATGATCTTGCGAGTCAGGCTGCTGGCGTCTGGGCTTCACTGTGGGGTTATCTGGCTGAGCTGTTTCTCTAGGGAACTCCCAGTATCAGATTGCTAAAGCCTTTCTTCTTGGCTGATAAGGTTGTTCCGACATGACCCTTACTGTTTTGTGCCTGGAGGATACAAGTATAGGTCTGGCTGCCCAGGATTCTGGGAACGCTGGGAGACCAGAGGATTGAGTGTCAGCAGTTTTGTATGTAGACTTTCACTTAATCACTTGTGTCCATCATAATTCTCTTGCTATCAACTGGGTCTGGTGTTTTCAAGTCCAGAGAACCTCCAGAGAAGTGCCCCCTCCTCCCCCCTGGTCCCCCCCCCACCCCATGAATAACTGAAACCGTGGGGGAAGGGAGACAGTGTTTGTTGTAAGCTATGAAAATAATAATTTATCAAGGACTCACAAGGGTGGGAGGTGGAGGGAGGGAAAAAAGAGGAGCTGATACCCAGGGCTCAAATAGAAGGTAAATGTTTAGAAAATGATGGTAACATATGTAGAAATGTGCTTGATACAATTGATGTCTGGATTGTGATAAGAGCTGCGAGAGCCCCCAGGAAAATGATCTTTTAACTACAAAAAGAAGAAGAAATGTTAAGTCTAATGGTAAGATTGTGGAAAGGTGGTCTCCCAGTTGCACACAGTTAGGGAAAGAAATGAAAGATCAAACTATTATTATTACCATTTAAGCACAACTTTATTGAGACATACAAACCCAAACCAAACTCACTGCCATTGAATCAATTCTGTCCCATAGAGAACCTCTAGGACAAAGTCAAATTGCCCCTTTGGGTTTCTGAGTCTCATCTTTCTCCCAAGGAGCAGTGGGTGGGTTTGAACTGCTGGCCTTATGGTTTGCAGCCCAACTCGTAACCCACTATGCCACCAGCGCTCCTTTTATTGAAGCATAAAATAGATGCCACTTATTTAAAATGTAAATTTGACAAGTTTTTTAAAAAAATTAATCATTTTATTGGGAGTCTTATAAATCTTACAACAATCCATCTTTCAGTTGTATTAAGAACACTTGTACATATGTTGCCATCATCATTTTCAAAACATTTTCTTTCTACTTGAGCCCTTGGTATCAGCTCCTCTTTTTTCCCTCTCCCTCGTTCACCCTTCTACCTTTGATCAATTACATATTATTATTAATTTTTGTCTTACACTGTCCGCTGTCTCCCTTCACCCACATTTCTGTTATTTGTTCCCCTGGGGGTTGGGTGGGCTATATATCCAACCTTGCGATGGATGCCTCCTCTCTCCTCCTTTCCCCACCCTGCCTCCACCATCCCTCTGCCCTCATGATAGCGCTCCTTCCACTACTGATCCTGAGGGCATTATGTGTCCTGAATTCCATATGCCAGAGCTCTTATCTGTACCAAGGTGCGTACTCTGGTCTAGCTGGATTTGTGAGTTAGTACTGGACCATGGTAGTGGGAGTGGGGGGAGAATAGTTCAGGAACTAGAAGAAAGGTGTGTGTTTCATCGGTGCTATTCTGCACCCTGGTTGAATCATCCTTGTAACCCTTCTGTGGGGGGATGTCCAATTGTCTATGGATGAATTTGGGGTCTTCACTCCAACCCTCTCTTTCACATCGATATAATTGTTTGTTTGGGATCTTTTGATACCTGATCCCATCAACACCTCATGATCACACAGGATGGTGTGCTTCTTCCTTGTGGGTTTATTTGCTTCCCAGTTAGATGGCTGCTTGTTTAACTTCAAGCCTTTAAGACCCCACATGTTATCTATTTTCATAACCGGGTACCATCACCTTTCTTTTTTTTAGTTATATATAAAATAAACTTTATTCGTACAAATTAAACTTTTTAAAAACCCCACAGGATTTATGTGCTTACCAGGGATCCTCTTACTTTTTACCATCACCTTTCTTTACCACATTTACTTATGCACCCATTTTGTCTTTAGTGATCTTGTTGGGAAGGTGCGTATCAAAAAGTGCCAGGTTACTAGAACAAAGTGTTCTTGTGAATAGGAAGGCCTTGAGTAGTGGAGGTCCATCATTTGACAAGTTTTGACACATGGGTACCCACCACTGCTGTTGAGTCATTTCTGACTGTCATCAACCCTGGTGGACAGAGTAGAATTGCTTCCTAGACATGCTGACACCACATGTCTGTTTGGTTTTTTTTTTTGAGACTGTAAGTCTTTATGGGAACCTATAGCCTCACTTTTCTCCCAAGGAGCTGCTGGTGAATTTGAGCCACCAGTCTTGAAGTTAGCAGCCCAATGCGTAACTCATGGTACCACCAGGCTCCTTGAAATATGTATTACCCGCCGCCCCCCCCCCCCCCATCAAACTCACTGCCAGCAAGCCATTTATGTCTCATAGTGTGAGCCTATAGGACAGGGTAGAACTGCCTCAATGGTTTTCTGAGACTGTAACTGCTTATGAGAGTAGAAAGCCTTGTCTTTCATCCGCGGAGTGGCTGGTGGTTTCAAACTGCTGAACTTTTGATTAGCAGCCCAACCTGGAATCCACTACATGCCCCCGGAAGGGTTCTCTTGACATAAGTCTACACCCATGGAATCATCACCATGATTGGGGTGATCAGCATATTCATGTTACTATAGATGCCTGAGGGCCCCTGGATGTTGACAACGTTTACGCTCAGGAACACTACCTGCCCAGAGGTGCCTTGGGAGGAAGTAGTCTGGCACTTACCTTCTGAAGGATCACAGACTGCAAACCTCCCTGGAGCACCGTGAGGTCACTGTGAGTTCAAATACACTCGATGCCAACTAGCAGCACCGACGAAGAGACTGGGTGACCTTTTCTACATGTTCTAAACTTTTATTTAAATGGAACATTTTCTTTTCGCATTTTCTTTTAATGGAAAACATTTTTATTTGGTACTTCATCCACAGACCATACAACTCAATAGTTCAACCATATCAAGAAGAATTGTACCATCTTTATTGCAATCAATTTTAGAATATTTTCTTCCCCCCCGTACTCACTGGTATTCATGTAGTTTTTTTTTCAATTTTGGCAAAAATATATACAACAAAATATTCTCCAATTTGACAACTTCCTCGCGTGTAATTCAGTGCCATTGATTATACTCTTTGTGCTGTACAACCATTATTGATACCCCTCTCCAAATTGTTCTACCACCATTAAAATGAATTTAGTGCCCCCTGAACAAAAACTTCCTTTTTCACCCATGGTAACCATAGGTCAAGTTGGGTTTCTTTTTCTTTGTATTTCCTGGTCTTTTTCACTCAGCAAAATTATTTTGCAATTCACACATGTTGTTGAGTGTATCAATACTTCTTCTTCATTGCTAAGTAGTTATCCTGTTATATGGTACAGCACCATTTGTTTACCTATTCACCTGTTGTGTTAGCCTGGGTAGACTAGAGAAACAAATCCATGGACACAAATATGTGTATAAGAGAGAGGTTTATATACAAGAGCAAGTGAACATTGAGAAAACATCCAGCCCAGTCCAGATCAAGTCCATAAGTCCAACATTAACCCATATGTCTAATATCAGTCTATAAAGTCCTCTTCAGACTCACGAAACACATGCAATGATGCCAAATGCAGGACAATTACAGGACAGTGGGTAGAAAGTCTTTGGATCCAGTGGCATTGGGAACATCTCAGTGCTGGCAGCGATCTCTGAATGGCTTCTCCAGCACCCAGGGCTGCATCAGGGTGGGTCCATGTGTCTTGTCAGCTGCTATGACTCCCAGGGTGTGAGCCGAGAGTCTCCCACCTCCAAAGAAGAAATAACAGAATTCCAAGAATCCTTAGGGGAAGGCTATGCCCACACAGAAGCCTCATGGACTATGACCTGATGACAGGCTAGACTCCACCCCTACATGCTTAATCCTTAAATTGACAATTATATGACTACCACACATGTTACGAGATTAAAAATTTTGTTTCTGTTTTTTTAATATTACACATAAAGCTGTTAGGAACATCCATGTGCAAGTTGTAATGTAGACATATTTTTATTCTACCCATGAGGAATAGCAGGTACCATGGTGCCGTACTGGGTTACGAGCTGGGCTGCTAACCGCAAGGTCAGCAGTTTGAAACCATCAGCTGCTCCGAGGGAGGAAGATGAAGCTTTTACTCTTGTAAAGGGCTACACTTTCAGAAACCCTGGAAGGCAAGCCCACCTTGCTCTACAGGGTCTCAGTGAGTCGGAATGGACGCGATGCCAATGGCTTTTGTTTTGTTTTGTGTTGACTGTGGAATGGCTAGGCCATGTGTTAGAAACATGTTGAACTGTTAAATTGCCAAGTTGTTTCCAAAAGGGTTGGATCATCTTAGCTCCCACCAGTGAGTATGCAAAGTTTGGTTGCTCAGCATCCTTGCCAATCTATGATTTGATCTGTCATTTAAATTCTAGACAGTCGAAGAGTCCTGTAGCAGTATTTCATTGCATTTCCTAATGGCTAAAGATGGTGAGCATCTGGACACGGGCTTCCCTGCCATCTGCAGCTATTCTGGTGGTGTGTCCAAATCTCGTTCCCCTCTTAAAAATCAGACAAATGAAAGCAAGTAAGTTGTCTGTTTTCTTAGTGAGTTTGAGGTTCCTTGCATATTTTGGATATAAGTTCTTTATTAAATATGTGATTTGCAAATATTTGCTCCCAATCATGGCTTGTCTTTTCATTCTCGTAGCAATGTCTTTCGTTCAGAGAGCTACTGCGATTGATTGTGACAAAGTGCACTTTTCCAAATCTTTCTTTTTTTGGTTGTACGTTTGATGCTGGGAGGAGTCCTGGTGGCGCTGTGGGTTAGGCAATGAACCACTAACCACGAAGTCGATGATTAGAATCCACCAGCTACTTCTTAGAAGAAAGATGAAGCTATCTGCTCCCGTAAAGATTGATAGTCTCAGAAAGCCTAGGTAGGGAGGGTCTCTACAAATGGAAATCCACTCAGTTGCATTGGGTTTTGTTGTTGTCATTGTGGTGGTGGTGTTGGATTCTAAAATTTCCTTCTGGGTTCTACTTCAGCAGCAGGCACAGAATTTTGGTACATATTTTCCTTTTTATTCATTTAAAAAGATTAAAATTGTTTTTCTTTTGACTCATGGGCTAAGAAGCATGTTACTTAGTTTTTCAAACATTTGGAGTTTTCTGGGTATCTTTTTGTTTAGATTTCCATTTTAAATTTCAGTTGGGATGTAGACCATACTTGGTATGACTTGAATCCTTTTAAATGTATTGAGATTTATTCATGGCTCAGATGTTGGCGATCTGAATGATGGATAGTTTGAAACCACCAGCAGCTCCGAGGGAGAAAGACGGTGCTTTCTACTCCAGTAAACAGTTACAGTCTCAGAAACCCTACGGGGTCTCTATTATGAGTCAGCATTAATTTGAAGGTAGAAAAGTGTTTTTTTTTATCACTGAACCAAAAAGAATTGGTGTTCAACCATTTCAAGAGTTAGTATACGATCAAGAACAAATGGTATTTTTAAAACAATTTTTTAAAATTAAAGTTGCAAAGTGGGTGGGGGGGACTTTAAATTTCAGACCATCAACTGCATGTACCAGTTTAGACCATTCATCAAACTCTCCCAACTCTGTCCCACCTCCCTCCTCTGATTTCACATCATCCATTTATGAATTATCCCCCCTTTCACCAAAGTCAATATCTGTCAACCTCTTAGTCTGTTGTTGCTTCATCATCTCACTTTGCTGTCTGGCCTTCCGTGGGAACCTCCAAAGTCTGTTCCCTTTATTTCTAGTCTTTGTCTCGGTTTTTATCCTTCTAGCAGTGGTCTCAGGCAATATCTGTCCTCTGTGATTGACTCACTTCGCTCAGCAAAATGTTCTCCAGGTCCATCCATTCGTGAGGTTCTTCACAGTCTCATCACTGTGTTCAGTGAAGTATAACTTTAACTATAAGAATCATTTCATCATTGTGTTAAGTATAATGCTTCTGTTAGTTTGGTATATACTTCCCTATGCCGACAGACTTTAATTTTTCACAGACTCTCTTCAAGTAATATCACAGCATCCTGTGTATGGTGTTAAAATTTCACAACATTATACTTCCATTTCTGCTCTCCTAGTCTCCGAAACTTCCCCTTAATCATAGAGTAGTGAAAGCAAATGGAAGAAAGGATGAAGTAGAAGAACTGCACAGACCATTTCAAAAGGCAGCTCGAGAAGACAAAGTAAAATATTATAATGAAATGTGTAAAGACCCGAGAGTTAGAAAACCAAAGAGGAAGAATACACACGCTCAACATATCTTAAATTGGAAGATCTCAGGAAAGAATTCAAACCTCGAATTGTAATATTCAAAGATTCTATGTGCAAAATATTGAATGAAGATTTAAAAAATACAGAGTCACTGTACCAAAAATACCTCATCAACATTCATCCATTTCAAGAGGTAGCATGTGTTGAGGAACCAAGACGTCCAAACTACACCGAAGTCATTAGCCAAAGGCAAAGCTTCAGGAATTGATGGAAAACCAATTAAAATGTTTCAACAAGCTGATGAAGCACTGGAAGCACTCACTAGTCTATGCCAAGAAATTTGGAAGAGAGGTAGCTGGCCAAGTGACTCTAAGACATCTCTGTCTATGCCCATTCCAAAGAAAGGCAACCCAACGGGATGTGTAAATTATCAAGCCACACCACTGAGAGCACATGCAAGTAAACGTTTGTTGGAGGTAATTCCAAAGCAGCTACCTTAGTATGTTTATGGGGAGCCTCCTGAAATTCAACCTGGATTCAGATGGATCATGCTGAAAGCACAGCACATCAGAAAGATGTCTACTCCAGGACACTTTTTTTGTGCTCATGAAAAATCGGTACGTAGATCAAGAGGCAGCTGTTTAAACAAAACAAGGGAATATTCCATGGTTTAAAAGTGTTTTTTTTAAGGTAGGCATTAATGTTGTGTCCTTTCACTTGATTTAATCAGTATGCTGAGAAAATAATTCAAGAACTCTAGGAAGAAGACTGCTGCATTCGAATCGAAGGATCAGTTACTAACAACCTGCAATATGCAGATGATACAACTTTGCTTGATGGAAGGAAGGAGACGGGAAACACTTGATAAAGATGAGTGGCTATAGTCTGCGCTGTGGATTGTAACTCCATGTAAAGAAAATCAAAGTCCTCACGGCTAGTCCCAGGATCACGGAGAAAAGACTGATTAGTCAAGGATTTCATCTTGCCTGGACTCTCGACCAAAGCTCGTGGGAACAGCAGGCGTGACATCCAACGACATGCTGTTGCACTGGGTAAATCTGTTGCACAGAATCTTCCATAAAGTGTTGAAAAATAAAAACTAACCAAAACAAATTAAACAATAACATGTTGACGAGCAAAGATGGCACTGTGAGTAGTAAGGCGTGGCTAAAGCCTGGTGTTTTCAATGACTTCATGCGCATGCGTAAGTTGAATGATGATGAAAGAAGTTGGCCGAAGAGTGAAGCAGTAGAGTCACAGTGCTGGTACCGAATGTTGAACCTACTAAGAAACTGCCAGAAGGATGAACAGATGTGTCTTGGAAGAAGTCCCTCCGGAATGCTCCAGAGGCCTTAGGTTGACAAAACCTCATCTCACATACTTTGCACATAGGAGAGGCCAATCGCTCAACATTGACATTGTGCTTGGTGAAGAAGGGGTCAGTGAGAAAAGAGGAGGGCGGGCCCTTGATGGGGTGGGCTGGTGCCAAGGCTGAAACAATGGGCTCAAAAATAATGACAATCGTGAGGTGGTGGTTTAGGTTCGGGCAGTGTTTTGTTCTGTTGGTCAGAGGATCGCCATGAGTAAGCACTGACTTGGAGGTCACTAACAACACAGCAGCAAGAAATCCTGTAATCATTAGTAGAGACATCCTATTGTCCTTCTCAGTCCCTAGGCAATCCTAATCTATTGAAGACTATATGGAATTGCCTTTTTGGGGCATTTCCCAGTGAGATGAAATAATTTCATAAGTGACCTATTTGACCGAAATTTTTATGTGGTGTAATGCTTTCAGGCTCATACATGTTACAACATGTACTAGTATTTTATCTGGCCAAATTGTATTCTATTGTGTGATTGTACCTCTGGATTAGTTTTCTTAAATTAAAAAAAATTATTGTGAATTGAGTAGGAGAGTTTATATTTCAGGGCATCAACTCTGCATTCAACATTCAAACCATTTGTCATCCAACCTACGCCCCCTGCTTATCCCAACTCGGATTAGTTTTCTTTTCTTTTCGCTTTTTTCCTGCATCGGTTTTCCTTTGATTTTTCTTTCTCTTCTTTTTTTTTTTTGGTGGTTGTATTGTTCTGTGTATTTGTTTTGGGGTCATCTTTGATTGGCTACCAGCCATTGTGCATTTTCCTCATTGCTCCAGGATAGTTCTGTGTTCTATAAACATCCTTATGGTGTTCGTGTGATGCAGTTAAGTCACGTTGCTTCTTTCTGATCTTGCTTTTTCACCTGCATAGACAGAGCACTGTGTAGCCTCGGGATTTTTTTCTGACTAGAACTTTCTGTGTACTCAGTGTCCAGTGAAATGATGAGATTGTCCACTGTAACTAGTGGGAATTATTAGGAACTACTCTTGGCCCTTTTTTGAGCGGTCGTTTTGCTCTGATTTGAATAGATTAGGGTGCTTTGTGTGCCGATCAGCTGAGTATTCAGGAGTTACCTTCTGTCATTTCCGTGGGGCCTCTCTTCAAGTTCCCCTCTTCCGGTCCTATGTCTGGTAGCTTCTAGCCATCTTCGTCTTGCCAGACTTTCAGCTGCATTTCCTTCACTCCAAGAGTCTCCCTCCTTCCTCCTGGATTCGCTTTACTGCTCTGTGACCTTACTGCTCTCAAGAGCGTGAACTGGAGAAATCATAAGGCTCTTCTGGTTCGCCTCCTCTCTCTGGAATGCTGCACGTCATTGCCTGATGTCCATTGTCATGATGACAACTTTTCTTCCTGTATATTTTGTCCATATTTTTCAGTTGTTGGTGATGGAAGGATAAATCTGGTCTCTATTATCCAATTGTGGCCAAAGCAGGAGTGCCTCAGTACTGCTTTTATAATCTGCTTTTAAAGCAACTTCGTCTTCATTCTACTTTAGCCTCTGGCTTCTAGAAGTGCTGCGAGCTGTAGCCTCTGGCTTCTAGAAATGCTGCGAGCTGACAATTCACGAGCCTTTCGGAGGTCTGCGATGTCAATTAGATGGCTTCTTGCCCTTCCTCCTGGGTGGCTCAATGGATCCAATAAGTATCCGAGAGGAATTATGGAAGCAGAGCTGGGACTATGCAGCGAACACTTATATTGGACAATCACCGCTGAGACTGCCATTCTCTTGCCAGGCGAGATTGTCTGAAACAGAGCCTTAGCTCAAGTCCCAACGGGGGTCTATGGGAGGATGTCCTGATGGATGGGGAGCACTAGGACAAGATCACTGGGAGGGGGTGGGAGTGCCACACCTCCTCTTGGTTAGAAAATGACTCCAGCTTCCCGTAGCTTCGCGAGAAAGAAGATATTCGCGTTGCCAGATCTTTGGTGAATCTAGAGAAGGTGCGAGTCAGATTTCTATGGAACAGTTTCTCATTCAAAACTCTGAACAAATTTAAAATCCAGATTTAAAAGAAAAAAAAATGTTGTGGACCAAATGAAAATCCAACTAAGGCCAGGAGTTGTCTCCACGGCTTGCCGGTTGAGCACCTCTGGCTTTTTCGTCTTCGCTTCTCTCTGCGTTTTGCCGACAGCGTCCCCTGCTTCCCGGTGGCGGTGGCGTTTGTCCTGTTCCGGGCTCGCGCTCTCCTGCGATCCTGGTTTCCTGTGGCACCCATTCTGACCTACCTTTTCCCCCGGGTCTTTCCATGCAAACGTCCCGCACCGCATGGCGGATTCCATCTCCCAGTATTACACTGTCAGTTTCTCTGAAGGGGAATTTGGATGGTGTAGCTTTGGTCTTTACTAAACTCTGTATGGGTAGAACTCAGTTTCGGGTCATGGACACTGGCCTTCGGGACAGCTGTGAGTGTGCGATCGAGGAGATGACGGTGGTTGAATGGACACCAATGGAATCACAGGGCGGAAGAACTGGAACTGACATTCGGCAGAGCGCACTGAAGAACAGAAGCTCAGCGCAGTGAAGTGACTCTCTCCAAGTGCAAATGCTTAATTAGTTAATAGTCGGGCTGAGTCTGGGATTCATTGCCCAGCCAGGTTTCTTTCTTCTTTGTTTCATAAGAGCAGGAACTAGGTCACTATGCTTAAGGCAGTGCTTAGGGAATTATAAGTATTCAAAAAACATGCGTTGACTACGAAGGCGTACCAAGTTATTTTCTACAATGTCATGATGCTTGCTTTTTTCATAAATTAGCATCAAATTTGATCATCTAGACTAGAAAACACACTAAAGAATCATTGCAGACTTATTTATGTCTCCCATGAGAGAAGTCTGGGGCAGAAAGGGGACTTTAAAATGCCACACTGTCCCTGTCGCCTTCTGTCCCGATTCTGCCTTCTTCAGCATGCGCCTTTCCTCCTTTATTTTGTGGAACGGGCTCACTAGCCAGACATTTGAACTTCAACATGGAAGCATATAGAAGAAATTAATGGTCAAAGGTTTCCCTGGATGTCTCACTCAATTCCCACTTAACTTTTATGTTTTTAAAGGAAACACAGACATGTGGCCACATCTGATCCCAAGGCCTTTTAGCCGGGACCTTTATTCTTGAATATAATTGGGGTTTATTAAATAAACATGGATATTTAGTAGGCAACTAGCAGTGTCTGGTAGAATTGAAAAGCTTCGTAATTATCTTAAATATGTCTCCTTGCAATTTTTCCTACAATAATTTGAAGGGTTTTAGAGGAATTTATTGAAAGGAAGGCAAAAAGAAAAGTTTCCAGCTGGGTTCAGGTAGAAGAGCCTTGGTGGGGTAGTGGGCTATGCCGCGGGCAGCCCAGCACCCTCGTGTTAGCGATTCTCCTTCCTTTTCCTTTTTACCCCGGCAATCAGTTTTGACCTTTTTTAATAGTGGTGCCATACACTATGTGTCCTTTTGTGATCGACTGACTTTTCTCAGCGCAGCATCCTCCGGGTTTATCCATGATACGAGGTGTGTCATACGTTCATCATCATGCTTATGTCGGCCAGTATTTTTTTTTGTATACATACCTGGTTTGTTTATCCATGTTTCCACTGATGGGTATGTAGGTCAGTTCCCTCTTTTTCACGCGGTCATGAATAGTGCTGCCATGAAAATGGGCGCGCACACAGCGAGATATGTCACAGCTCTGCTTTCTTCTTTCTTAGGAACATAGACTCAGTCGTAAGCTTGCGGGGGTCCTACGGCATTTCTAGTTGCAACTTTTAAAGGAAACACCATACTGTTTTCCTCAGGGGCTGTGCCATGTTACAGGCCCACTGTGGATCCCGTCTCTCGTATTCCCACCAGCATTTGCTGTCTTTGTTCATGCTGCCGGGAGATGGCAAGGAGATTTAGTTTCAGTCTAGTACTAGCTCTCACAAATGGGTGCGACCCCTGTGAGGGTGCATTCCTGATTAGGCTGTCTCAAGAGTAAGGACTTTGCAGTTAGGGTTTAGAATGCCAAACAGGCCAAAGAACCAGTTTCCACAGAGGCAGGAGCTTATTCAGCCTGCTCTTCTTTTGTGGATCGAGCATTCTAACTCATCTCTGTGATTTGACATGGGTACCCACTTGTGTATGTGAGTCCACATTCACACTCTGGCCAGTTTCATACTTGTATCATGTTAACACACCCAGCTCACACCTTCTCTATCAGTTATATTCGCATAGCCGGAGGGTCTTTCATCATCCCCAGCTTGAGAACACTATTTTGGATTTTTTATTGGTGGGGGGGGGTATGGTGTCTCATATCCTACACTTAAACTAGAGGTTATAAACTCAACTTTTTACAGGGATTAGGGAGATGTAGTTTTCAGATGCAGAGCACATGTGGGGAGCAGGGGGCGTGGGTGGGTGGGTTGCTTGACTGGGGCCTGGAGCTCATTGAGAACCTCCAGATCTGAGTTCACATGAAAACCTCCTATTTTCACATATTGACCACTAATGGAGAACATGGAAATCACTGAGTGAGTCACGACGATGCAGGCCAAACCGTGCACATCTCCAGGTCAGCTATGGGGCTGCTGGTTCTCAGCCTCTGGTTTAAATGTCCCTCCATCCTTCATATCCTTGTTGTTCCCTTCTGTCTCTCTGTGACTCTAGGTGAAGAGAGAATAATTAATGTGCCTTGGGCATCTGCTCACAAACTTTTACGGCCCTAAGAACTATGCAATGAACCAAGAGGTAGAACAGAAACTGCTAAGCATGTTATTAGACCATTTAACTGGCATGGCTCATAAAACCATGACCCTAAGCCTCCAAACCAAGGAACCAAACCCCTTGAGGTATGGGCTGTATATAAGCAGACCCAGCACCTACTTTCTCTTATTTTTATCATTGCTGTAAATACAAGTAGTTCCAGGCTTACAAAAGGGTTCTGGTCTAACGATTCCGTCATTAATTGATTTGGACACAAGTTGCCTACTTCATTAAAAAAATTCATTACTATTGCCTTATATTATCAGTATCTTGATACTTCTGATACTTATTTGTCCTTGGGGGTTGGAAACATCCTATGCAAATTTATAAATAAGATGACATCAGCAAATTACACACTGCAGTACTATATGTAGTGCATATTACAAATGATCTATAACCCCCCCTCCCTCCCCAAATGATGGTGATAAATGTGGTTTATTGCACATTGGATATGTGGTAAGGCATGGAATTCCCGTATATCTTTTTGACATTTTGGCCAACTTAGCTTTTTACAGGGGGGCCGCTTACTAACAGTGTTGCAATAATGACGCTGTGCACCCCTGCCGCTGATAAGGATGTTTCCATCACCGTTAGTCTTCCCCTCTGCTCTTCCTCTTCTTGCCCCTGGTCACCACTAATAAACTTTCATCTCAACATAGTCGCCTTTTCTTGTTTTTACATTTCTTTTTCACGTAAATGTGATCATCCAGTCTTTGTCCATTTTGCAGTTGAGTTCACACAGTACCGTGCCTTCCAGCTCCATCGTCATGCAGCAAGTATGCAGATATGATTTCTTCTACTGTCTGTGTAGTATGTGCATATGTACAACATTGTGTTCTGTCGCTTGTCTGTTGCTGGGTGGCACCTGTCAGCTATTGTGATCAGTGCTACATTAAACACTGGTGTGTAAGGCTCTACGTGAGTCTCTTACTTCAATCTTTGGGGTATGTGCCTAGCAGTGGAATGGCTGGGTCATACGGTAGCTCTAGTTTCAGCTTATCGAGGAACTACCATACTGTGTTCTATAGCAGCTGGACCATTCAGCATTCCCACAGGCAATGGATAGGGGTTCCAACTTCCCACCTCAGGGCCAACACTTGCTCTTTTCTTGTTATGAATCTCAGCCATTCCAGTGGGAGTGAGGTGGTACCTCGTTGCGGTTCTGATTTGCATCTCTAGCATGGCTGATTATCCTGAGCACCTTTTCATGTATTTGCTGCCCATTTGAATGACCTGATTAGTGAAATGCCTATTCAAGTCTTTGGCATATCCTATGATTGGGTTATTTGTTGTCTTTTTGCTGTCACGTTGTCTATATGTTCGGTGTCTTAGAGTCTTGTTGTACATATGATTTTTGAAAATATCCTCCCAACCAGTCACTTGCCTTTGCAATGTTTGGGTAAAGTCTTTTGAGGAACCAAAGTTTGAAATTCTTATGAGGTGATTGGTTTGTTTGAAACATTTGAGTCGAGGGGAAAGAGCCTTTGCCCTCTGCTCTAAGCTGTGGGGGTGTGAACCCCGGAGTTGCAATCATTCCTTCCTCAGGAGAAAGTGTGTGAGAGAATAAAGCCAACACGTGGAGAGGAGCGTTCTTCCTCACCTGCATCACTGAGGAGTCTTTCTGATTCATCCCTCTGCTTCTATTCTGGCTCAGCTGACAGCTACTTTCAACACAGGAATGAGAGCGATTCTTTAAGAATGAGTCAGCTATCACTGCTTTGCTCAAAACCCTGCTTTGGCTCCAAGTCTCCCTCAGAGCAGAAGCTGAAGTCTTTAGAGTGGTTTATACAGCGCCATGTGACCGAGCTCCATTTAGTTCTCTGCCCTCATTTCTTGCCTCTTGTTCACTTGGATTCAACTATTCTTCCCAAATGCCTGGCAGGGCCCATCCTAGGGCCTTGGCACGGGCTGTTTCTTGTCCTGAGGACACTTTTTACCACCGTATGTTCGAGATTTATGCTCTCGGCTCCTCTAAGTCAGGCTCACATCTCATTTTCTTACTGAGGCCTGGTTTAATTGGTTAGTCAAATGTCACCTAACTGGATCCAGGGTCCTGAACCTCATCCAGAGGGACATCATCGGGGACTGACAAAGTCCTCTCTCTTATCAGTCCTTGTCCGACATGCATGACCTTGCCATCCCAGTCTCATCAGTCTAGCGGAAAAGAGAGTAGGGTAATTAGTCCTTAGATTAGGCTAGATAAAATTTAAGATTCCTTTTTTTAAAAAACATTTTATTAAGGGCTCATACAACTCTTATCACAATCCATACATATACATACATCAATTGTATAAAGCACATCTGTTCATTCTTTGCCCTAATCATTTTCTTTTCTTTTTTTTACATTTTATTAGGGACTCATACAACTCTTATTACAATCCATACATATATATACATCAATTGTATAAAGCACATCCGCACAATCCCTGCCCCAATCATTCTCAAAGCATTTGCTCTCCACTTAAGCCCTTTGCATCAGGTCCTCTTTTTTTTTCCCCTCCCTCCCCGCTCCCCCCTCCCTTATGTGCCCTTGGTAATTTATACATTGTTATTTTGTCATATCTTGCCCTATCCGGAAATGGGAAACTGATTACAAGGATCCACATGTGACCTCCTCCCTGGGAGATGGACGGCAGAGAAGTGGGGGAAGGGAGACTCCGGATAAGATTCCTTCTTTTTATGAGAATGAACCTTTCCTTCCTGCTCCATCGCTTAATTCCACCCAAGCTCATTGGCTTTCTTTCTTCAATCCCTACAAACCTCTGAGTGCATAGTATTACTAATAATGGAGATTATGATGTAGTACAATAGTTAACACTTGCAGAATACTTTCTACATGCCCAGTACCATTGGGATGCTTTATGAAGGTCTATTCTCTTAATACTCACAATAGCCCTATGAAGTTGGTGTTCCTATTAGCCCACCTATTATATGAGGGAACTGAGGCACAGAGATACTAAGTAAATTGTCCAAGGCCTCACAGCCAGTACATGAGGGAGCCATGATTTTAAGACAGGTATTCTGTCCTCACGGTGGATGACATTTTGTTTTTCAGATAATAGAAAACCCATCACACAGTGGTTTAGGTCAGAAGGGGAATTGATTTCCTCCTATACCCGACAGTCCTTGGATAGGCCTTCCTTCAGGCTCAAGCCATGGGGCCTCTTCCATACTCATCTCTCAACAGTGCTTGCCCTTGACTTTTGGCTTCATGTCAGGCAGTCTCTCTCTAACGGATGAAGTTGGAAACAGCAGTAGACCCGTATTATCATCAGATTAACTGCAGAAGAGAATCTTCCTCCAACACTTCCAACATAATTGTCAGGGGTGCGTCTTAGTCACCTCAGTTGAGGTCCCTGCAGCTCTAGGGGTAGACTAGGCTCATTAGCCAGTTCTTGGTGTTGTGATAATGTGTGCATGTGAGGGCTGGGGACAGTGTTGTGTTAGCTTCATCGCAACCTCATAGGTCAAATGTGGTTGAGCAGCTATTGCGCTAGAGATAGATGGAGCACCATTATAAATGGCATGGCCATCTGGAAAGAAAAATATTGAATGTCCAACTAACTAAACTTACTGCCATTGAGTAGATGCCCACTCATAGTGACAATGTAGAACATAGTAGAATTTTTCTTTTGGGTTTCTGAGACCCATGTATCCCCAAATGAATGATACCACCCCTTCAGGGGCGCTGGAACCATTCGGGCTGGGGGGGTGGGGCGTGGTGCACAACAACAGATGCCTATACTTTATCCTGGGTTATGGGCTATAGTACAAGAGTTTTTCATTAAAAACCCCAGAGGGCCACTGAGTGATTTTTTTCCTTCCTTAAAAAAGGGATCGCAAGGTAAATAAGTTTGGGAACCTACACTGTAAACCTTTACAGAAGTGGACAGCCTCATCTTTCTCCTAAGCAGCTGCTGATGAGTTTGAACCATTGACCTTTTGTTTGGTAACCCAGTGCTTGATCCAATAAGCCACCAGGTCTTCTTTCCCTACAAGTAGGTACTCCATTTTATTGCTTCTGTTTTAAATGATCCGCCCAACACTAGACCTTTCTACTCCCACAAGGAGGGACAGTCTCAGAAACCTCCTGGAGAAGCTGTACTCTGTCCTATGAGCTGAAATCGACTGTATGGCAGAGTTTGGTTTGGGTTTGGCAGATCTAGAGCAGCAGGGACGCGTTAGAGCTTCCAAAGCCCGTGCCATGCTCCCATACAAAGATCAACTAGAAATGACTTGAATGGCAGGCGCCAGGGGAGTATTTGTGGGTCAGGAGACTGCCTAGCTTTGTGGCTAGTCATACTGTCACTTCCCCTTCTTGCCTGTAATCTCAGCCTTGAGAGGTTCCAACTGCTAGACTGGATCTTCAGGAGGACCGGACGGGAATGATGACAGGGGTGGGGCAAAGGTAGGGGGAAAGGAGCTTCCTTGAAATGGCAAACTCAGTGACCTCGAGAAGCCTTGCTTCTGTGGGCTCATCAGACTAATTTTAGACTCTTAATTAACCTCTGGCAATTATTTTTCACATCCAGAAATTCCCCAGTTTTATTTACGCAGTCACTTAGCCTTTTCACAGGCCACGTCATCTCCTTATTTTTGGATCTGCTTTAAAAACCACCAGCCACCCCCAAAGTCTCTCAAAAAACTGGAGTGGAAGCCAAGGCATAACCCAGGCTGAGTGTCTACACCTTCAAAGGGAATCGTGGTCTGGAAGCCAGAAGCCAGACAGGCACCAATTAGCAGTGATTGAAAATCTTCCATTCTTCTCATTGCTAATGCAAGAAATGGTGGCAATATCATAAAGCCCCCGGTTTTGTTTTCTTATTTTATTTTTATTCTTTTGGTGGTTGTTGTTGCTGAGTCTGTACACAGCAGCACGTACAGCCGATCCAGTCGTTTCTACGTGTACAATTCGGTGACATTGATTCTGTTCTTTGAGTTCTGCCATCATGCTCGCCTTCTTTTCTGAATGGCCATTGCGAAGTGTCTCATCTAACTTTTCAAATTACTGAACAACGGCCTCTATTAAGAAAACAAACGCGGGAACTGGAAGTGCAAATATTAAAAGGTACAAATGGGATAAAATGAAAAGTAGTTCTGCTTTCCAACCACCTGAGCAGTTGATTTGAATATTAAACTCTGGGGACAGCAATTGCCCCAATGATTTCCTAATCATTCAATTCGACTGATTCTCTGTCACAAAAGCAAAGGCCCACGCTTTTTCTATAGCTCTTAGGGTAGGGCCAGCTTCCCAGAACTTCGGAGCAAATACCTTTAAAGATAGAGGGTGTGATGGGCTGCCATCGATTATTATGTTCACAATATAATCCTGGCTGCTTACAATTCTCTGTACATTGTATACATTCCACGCAACACCTTAAAGCCGTGTTGTTGACCGATCGCACTTGGAAAAGACTATTGCATAAACCATTACCCTCATTTTTCACAGTAACACTGAAACCGGGGAGACTCGAGCCATCCGTGTAATAAACAGGGCTGCCATAGACCATGCAGGGGCCGTTTGTTTAGTAAGAAGACTGTATTTTCAGGTTCATTTCTATAGGGTTTTTCCTAGTTGCTTCTCAGTCGGTAGAGCACTGGAAGCCTCAGGGACGAAATACAGCATCCTCTCAGGTGTGTGGTGAAGTTGGCTCGTGGTGTCTTGGTACAGCTGCCATTGGCCGCTGATGGTCATCCATTCTTCTCTTTCTCTTGGAGATTGCCGTCTGAGTGGTTTCTGTTTAGTGTGGACAAGTAGATTGCATATGCTTATTTTTTTTCTGGTGATTCCTCTCATACTGCAGCTTCCTAGGAAGAACTCGCCATTCTTGGCTTTTTGTTTGTTTGTTTGCGTGTAATCATTAGCTTTACCGGAATCGTCCTTGCTATGGTGTGACGTGGGCTTCCTGTTGTGGGTTGTCATGCCGCTGGCCTTTTGGCAGCCGATTCCCAGCCAGGCTGGGCTATGTGGAAACCTTTGGCTGAGCTCAAACAGCCAGCCTTAGAAAGTAGTCGAACACTTTACTAGGTAGTCAGCACCTATTAGAAGTCAAAAACTCTTTAGTTTTCAAAAAAAAATTATTGACATAGAATTCACACAGCAGATAATCCAATAGTTCAATGATATTAAGAGGAATTGCGCAATCACCACCACAGTCAATCTCAGAACATTTTCTCCTTCCTGATATTCATCGTTATGAGCACCCATTTCCCTCCAGCCTCCCCTGCCCTAACCCTCCACGAAACCATGAATCCAGTTACTGTCTCTGTAGATTTACCCCTCCTGGATTTCATATACAGAAAACATAAAACAAAACTAACAGCAACAAAATACAACAGAGAAAAACCTCCATCTAAAAGAAATACTAAAGTAAAGATATTAAAACATTTACATATTTTAAAATAGTAAAAATTAAAACGAATTTAAAATGGATCAAAAGCGAAGTCAAGTGCTAAGGTATTCTATTTTAACTTAACTAGTTTACAATAATCTGCTCTGTCTGATAGCCAATCTGGAGGAGGAACAAGAGTAAAGCTTACATTCTGAACCCCTGGTTTGCACAAGGCTGTGGATGCAAATGACAGTGAAAGGCTGAAATTCAACAGAAGAGTCTGCATGTGGATTGAGACGCCAGTGAATCCCTCTGGCCGTAGTCTAGGAGTGTTAATGGCCTTGTATCAAACGCTCTTCTTGTTCTTGATCAGATGTCTTGAATTTGAGGAGTTCTGCGGGTATAGTGGGTAGGAGTTGGGTTGCTAACTAAGAGGTCAGTAGTTTGAAAGCTCCAACCTCTTCTTAGGAGAAAGATGAGGCTTTCGACACCTGGAAAGATGTACCGTCTCGGAAGCCCACAGGGCAGGAAGCTATAGTCTATAGTTGGACGGTGAGTTTACATTTAGTTTGCTTTTCAAGCATTCCACATAGAGATGGGGGAATATCAAGTTTATGATATTTGGTTGAGCTTCTAATTCCAAGGGCAGCACCTCTCGCCAGTGGGTGGCCCTCTACATTCTCATCAGGAATCTCAAGCAGCTACTAGAAGTGCAAACCATGTTCATATCTTCATCAGTAACCTGTGCTTTGCCAGAAGGGGCTTCTCTTGGTGATGCTGGCAGCCTGTGGAATGCATGTGGACCCTCGACCTGGCGTAGTTGAGCTGTGGACAGGCTATTCCCCGCACTTGCACGAACACCAGAATCTAGCAACGTCTTGCAGCCTGTACCCTTCAGGAAAGCACCCCCTGCCCCCTTGATCCTAAATGGACCTAAATCTGGTTGTGGTTGTCTGAAGTTATCTATCAGGATTGCCGTTGTTAGAAGGGGCCACATCGGCTCTGACTCTTAGCACCTTATGGGTGATGCAATGGAACGTCGCCCAGTCCCGTACTACCCTGGTACTTGTCCCCGCGTTTGAACCCTTGGTTGTAGCCATTATGCTAATTTCATGAGGGTCTCCTTCTTTTTGCTGACTCTCTTCTTTGCCAAGTATCATGTCCTTTTTCAGGGTCCTCGGGAGGAGCCCTGGTGGCGTAGTGGGTAACTGCCAGGGCCACAGTTTGAGCCCATCAACTCTGCTGGGGGAGAGGCATGCCGCTTTCTGCTCCTGTGGAGACTTACAGCATTGGGACCAGTTCTACCTGGTCCTCTACGGTCCCTATAAGCTACGATAGACTTGATGGCAGTGTGTTTTTAAGGTGAGACCCACTTGAGCAGCACTGCTGGTGCTTCTGGGTAAGGGTTAGACTGGGAACCACAGAGTTGGTAGTTTGAACCCACCACTTGGCCTGTGGGAGAAAGAGGAGGCTGTCTGCTTCTTTGAAGTTTTATATTCTTGGAAACCCTTTATAGAGTGACAATGAGTTAGAGTTGACTGGAGGGCAGCGATTTTTTTGTTTTCACTCCCCACCATCCCGCCCCGCCGATAGTATACGCAAAGTTATTAAGTTTGACTCTACATTGAGAGGGCAGCTTTTCCCCAATCCTGCATTGGATGCCTTCCAACCTTACGGACTCATCTTCTGGCAGCACTGTAGCAGACGTTCCGTGGTTCGTTCTTCAGAAATGGGCCGCCCGTTCCTCTGGAAGCTCTGCTAAAACCTATACACTATGGTTGACTCTGCTTTTATCTGGACTATGGATGCCTTCGCTTTCAGCATTGCAGCAATATGCAAGCAACCTGTGGCAGTTACATAATCTCCTGTCAACTTGAGCGAAGGGGTGGAGTCTAGCCTGTCAGTCAGGTCACAGCTAATGATGCCTCTGTGTGGGCATGGCCTTCTCCTGAGGGTTCTGGAAACTCCTGTCTTCCTCTCTGAAGGTGGGACACACATTCTCCCTGTGAGGCATTCCTGTTGACAAGCCACGTGGAGCTATGCTGATGAAACCAGAGCACTGGAGCTGGAGGAGCCACGTGGAGACTCACACCAGCGCTGAGATGAAATGCTTCCACCATCACTTGGATCCACAAAATTTTCCACCCCCTGGCCAGCGATGTTCCTGCATTTGCCATCATTGCATGTGTTGCGTGAGTCTGAAGAGGAATTTATAGATTGGTATCAGACATATATCTCCATTGGATTTTTTTTATAGAATCTGGCCTAACACAATTACACTCAAAAGTTTACATTTACATATGATCCCATCTCTACTTTCTGGTCCTGATCTGATTGTGTCATCAGAGTTTTGCTCCTTCAAATAGCTATTAGAAGAGAAATCTCAACTCTTACATGATAGCACATACAAAAATGAAACAAAATGGGGCACAGACCTAAATGTAAGAAATAAAACTATAAAATTACTAGCAGAAAATAGGAAACTATCTGTGGTAGTTACATAATCTGGTGTCAATTTGGGACACCATTGAGAGGATTAAGAGTGAAGGGGTGGAGTCTAGTCTGTCAATCAAGATATAACCAAAGAGGCCTCTGTGTGGGCCTGGCCTTCTCCTGAGAATTCTGGGAACATCTGTATTTCCTCCTTGGAGGTGGGAGACACTTCTCTCTCTCTGTTCACTTCCTGTGAGACATCCCTGTGGAGAAGTCACATGGCGCTATCCTGATGCAGCCCTGGGAACTGGAGGAGCCACATGAGACCACTGCCATCACTGAGATGCTTACAATGCCACTGGATCAAAAAACTTTCTACCCACTGGCCTGTGATCATCCTGCATTCGGTGTCATTGCATGTGTCTTGTGAGTCTGAAGAGGACTTTATAGATTGGTATCAGACATGTGGGCTAATATCAGACGTTTAGACTTGATCTGGACTGGCCTGGGATGTTTTCTCAATATTCAACTACTTTTGTATATAAATCTCTTTTTTATACACATATGAGTGCCTATGAATTTGTTTCTCTAGTTTTCTCAGTCTAACACACTATCTCTGTGTGAACATAACTTTACCTGTTTTCTTAAATAAATAGCTAGGAGTATAACTGCTGAGTTACAAAATAAGTATATATTTAAACATATTAGAAACTGCCATATTGTTTTCTGGAGGAGGAGCCCTGGTAGCATAGTGGTTACACGTTGGGTTGCTTAACTGCAAGGTCAGCAGTTCAAAGCCATCAACAGCTCTGAGGGAGAAAGATGAGGCTTTCTACTTGCATAAAGAGTTATAGTCTTGGACTGTAAACTTTTATAAGGGGCAATTATACCCTGTAGGGTTACTATGAGTCGGAAACAACTCAATGGCAGTGAGCTATATAATTTTCTAAAGTATTTGTACTCTTATAAACAAAGTACTATGATTTCAACTGTTTCACATCTTCACCACACAAGGACATAGCGTGTGAATGTTCAAGGTAGTTTTATAGTTTTATCTATAATAGCTATAGGGAGCCCAAATGTACATCAACGGGTCCAATAATAAGCATGTGTTATTATGTCCATACAATAGAGTACTGCTCAGCAGGAGAAAGAGGGAACTGCTGATGTATACTGCAAGATGGATGCATCTCAAAAGCATCATGCTAAAATGAAAGATGTTAGACCTCAAAGGCTACCAACTGTATGCTTCTGTTTCTCTGAAGTTATTATTTTAAAGGCAAAACTGTGAGGATAGAACCACATTGGGGCCAGGAAGTGGGGAAGGGGTCAGCTGTAAATGTAAACTTCTTGGGGTGATGATCAAGTTCTACAGCTTGATTGTGATCCTGGTCTGTGTTGGAAATATAGCGAGATGCTCCTTAGAATTGAAGATTGTGGGCGCTCATCTCACATACTTTGGATATGCTACCAGGAAGGACCAGTCCCTGGTGAAGGGCATTGAGTGGGACATTAGCTAAACAAGAGGAAGGCCTTCGATGAGATGGATTGACTTGGTGACCGCAGCAATGGGCTCAGCATAGCAATTATGAAAATGCTGCAGGACCAGAAAATGATTCTTTCCATTGTACAGGTCTAGGTCTAAGCCACAATGAGTCAGACAGACTCTATGGCACCTAACCCCACCAACAGCAATTGTTATGGAACCACACTGCCACATCTGGTTTAATTCTTCTGGGCACTGAATCTATGGGAGATTCGATACACCTTGCCAACATTATAATTCAAATGCATCCATTCTACTGCAGTTTTATTTATTCATTTTCTAATTTTCACATGCATATGAAGTCATGGAAAATATCAGCACTTGGGTCGGGAGCACCTTAGTCCTGAAAGTGACGTTTTTGCTTTTTAACATGTTAAAGAGGTCTTGTGCAGCAGATTTGCCCAATGTAACGCATCATTTGATTTCTTGTCTCCAGTCTCCGTACATGTAGATTGTGGATCCAAGTAAAATTATAGCCTTGGTTTTTGTCTTATTTACCATAGCTTTATAAGAAGTCATATGTTATATTTTTTATAATCAGGTAGTATGAGATCTTCACCTTTGTTCTTTCTTTTCTTTAAAACTGTGCTTTAAACCATGGAGATTTAGTTTGGTCCTAGGCTGAGAGTGAGGTGACCCTTGTTCTCCTCTCACCTCCGCCACGCGCTCAATTTGAGACCTTGGGCCAAGCACTGGAACTGCCTGATTCTCATAGTATTTTATGACTTGTGATGCTTCTTTAAATGAATGATTGAAAACAAAAAGTTCCTTTTATAACACTAAAGAATGATGCATCTTTCCCTTGATAGGTTGCAATGAACCAAGGGTAGGTTATTTTGTAGACGGCCCATCGAGATAGCGTCTCTATTCTTTTAGTGTTTGTGTCAGGCTGGGTTGTCTGGAGAAACAAAGTCAGTGACTTTCATATACGTATAAGAAAGAGCTTTATGTTAAGAAGGAACTCCAGCCCAGTCCGTCTCAAGTTCAATGCTAGCCAGGGTCCTCTTCAGACTCAGGTAGCTGCATGGCAATGATGCCAAGAAATGAAGTGACATGCTGGTAGATGCAGAGTTTTGTGGATCCAAGGAAACATGCTGCCCCTGGAGGTAGCCACAGAGTGCCAGCTAGCAGGAAGGTGAAGAGAGAGAGAGAGAGAAAGAGATAGAGAAAGAAGAAGAAGAAGAAGAAGAAGAAGAAGAAGAAGAAGAAGAAGAAGAAGAAGAAGAAGAAGAAGAAGAAGGTCCCCAGTTTCTCCCTTATAATAAGGCCATGCCCCAGGAACATATCATCAAGTGGTACCCAGATTGACAGGTTGTACTCTGCCCCTAGCCAGAAGTGTCCAGTGGACATGGTATCTAACTACCACAGTGTTGAAAAAATATTAGCTCTCTAGTAACCGGAAGGAAAAGCGGTGTCACTATTGCACATTGGTTAAGAGTTTGGCTGCTAACCAAAGGTGTGTCATTTGAACTTGCCTTTGGCTCGTGAAAGAAAAATCTTGAGAATCTTCTCCCAAGAAGAACTTTCTCCCAAGAAGGCTCTTGTCTGTCTAGAAAGTCCGATGGAATGGGGCAATTCTATTCTGCCCAGGAGGGTCTCTCTGGGTCAGAATGGACCTGATGGCACCAAACAACAGCCACAGACTAGTGGGTCTTCCCTATCCAAACCCAAACCAGACTTGCTGTCACTGGGTTGATTCTGATGCATAGCAACCCTACTGGACAGAATAGAACTATAGGTCTTCATGGCAGCAGAAAGCCTCATCTTTCTCTTGTGGAGGGGATGGTGGGTTTGAACTGCTGACCTTGCAGTTAGCTGCCCAACTGGTAATTATGCGCCTAGTGTTCCTCAGGTCCTCATTCATTGGCCATTATTCATGGATCCTTATCCCCTGACAACATTCTTGGCCATGTGACTTGCTTTGGCCAATGAATTGTGAGCTAGCAGAAACTTTAAGTCATTAAGTATTCGCTACCTAGTCTCTTTCCCTTCTGCCACCAGACTGCCCTGGCCCAGACAGCTGCTGCCTCTCCTACTTGAGTGTGAAGTGAAACTTCATGCCGCAGAACCAAATCTGACCTTCAATGGATGGATAATGTGCATGAGAAACATCCTCTATTCATGTGAGTCGTGCTTGTGAATGAGATTTGGGGCCATTCATTACCATAACACATGAACTCAGCTAACTGATAAATCCCTCAAAGTCGCATGTCAGCAGATACCTTTGTTCAGTTGGTTGGTCATAACAGCAACATCCCAAAGCCTAACTTTACTTATCCAAGGGAGACAGGAAGGATGAAAGTCACGGTGTTGAATGAATATTGTGGGCCAGATAGTGTGCTGAGTGTTATATGTCTTTTCTGATTTAGCTCTGCAGCACTGCTGAGAGTGAATTATTATTTTACCAAAGGGATACTGACCATGGTGGTAAAGTGGCTTGTTTTGGTAAGTGGATGAGTTAAGTTGTTACATCTGTATGATTCTAAAAACACCATTCTGCTGTACAAAGCTTATCCCAGCTGCTTCTCCATGCTGATCTTTAATGGGGAAACTCCTATTTGTTAGGACTCAGCTCAGACACAAAACATGATTTTGAATATGAATCCTCCAATTGTTACTTAAATAGTCTTCCACCAATCTTTGTCTATTGCGATAAGCCAGTTGATGCTGAGGGGACTTTGACTCACGGTGGCCCCATGGAACAGGGTGGGACTGCCCGGATGTTTCCAAGGCGCTCATCTTTGTGGAGGAAGGTAGCCATACACCTTTTGCTCACAGCGCAGCTGGTGGCTTTAAACAGCCCACTTCCAGTTGTGCCCCAGCCTCCTGTATAAGGGGCTTTGGAAATTCATGGGAACATTTCATGTATCCATGTTAATTCCATTCCCCCCTGTGATCATTTTGAACCCCCCTTGTACGTTATAATCATATGCCGTGATGCACCCTAATATCCTGTTATTATGTCTGCCCTGAAGCTCCATTGCTCAGATGCTGTTCCTTCCCCGCTCCCCTTTGCCCCCTCTCCCTGCCCCCACACTCTGTATCCACGTGTTTTTCCTCAGGAGCCACCATGTGCTTTCCTGGCTCTGTCACCTGGGCCTCAGATGGGCACAGCTATTTTAGAGCAACGGTTTGCTTGTTCTCTGGGATAGTTAGACTAGAAGGGAGGTAGGCTAGTCTTCTTCAGTGACCGAAGCTATAAGCTGCATGATTTGTGAATTCCGGGCAGCCATTTTTCCCATTCTGTAGGCCGTCACGGATGTCGTGTGTAGCAGCCTACATCTTGGGAAGAGCTCCCCATTTGATAAAAACAAAACAAACCAATTTATATTCCTCAGCTTCCTGTGCAGCACGGGTGCAGAACTGTGACCTGGGTTTCCCTGCCAGATAATCCTGCGTGACACTCAGCCTTGGAAGTAATATTTTGGAGGGAGCAGTTTGGGCAAGTGGCCTCTGTGTTGTTGGGAGAGGATGTGTGGCTCTTGGGTTTGTGGTGACAGCTCCCTTATCGGGTTATTTTTTAGTGACGTTCTGAGAATTGTTTCTGGAAGCTCAGCGAAAAGCTAGTTATTTATCCTCTCACTGACGCCAGGAGCTACTCCAGAGCGGGTTTCAAAGCGCTTACGAAGTGCTGTAGCCACTGCACAGGCAGGGAAGGTCTGGGCCACCAGGTGGAAGTGGTTGTTGACAGCCAACACGGCACCTCAGGTGCACACAGCATCAGTTTGGGGAACATAATACTCTTTCATATATCCATTTTGTCTTCAATCAAATAGATTTTGTTGCCTGTAACCCAAAACACTGACTTGCGGATAACTAATATTTATTTTATTTTTAAAATGTGGTTGATTTCCCTATTGTTGATAATAGGCTTATACATAGGAAACCATCCATCCATCCATCCATCAATCCATCCATCCATCCAAACAATGTCTACGTGTACAAGGCAGAGACATTGATTACATTCTTCATGTGGTTCAGTCCTTCTCTTCCTCCTTTTCGGAGTTGTTTATCCCCCTGCGATGGAAACACAGGGAATCTAGGACAGGTGAACCCCTCAGGACCAATAATGAGAGTAGCAATACCAGGAGGATAAAGGGAAGGTGCGGGGAGGAAAGGGGAACAGACCACAGTGATCTATATATAATGCCTTCCCAGGTGGACGGACAACAGGAAAGTGGTGAAGGGAGACACCGGTCAGTGTAAGACATGAAAAAATAATAATAATTTATAAATTATCAAGGGTTCATGAGGGAGGGTGGGAGAGGGATGAGGAGCCAATACCAAGGGCTCAAGTAGAACAAAATTTTTGAAAATGATGGCGACATATGTACAAGTGTGCGTGACACAATGGATGTATGTATGGATTGTGATAAGAGTTGTATGAGCTCCCAATAAAATTATTAAAAAACAAACAAACAAAAAACCCAAAAATGAGGAAGCTTATGTATGTATATATTGAAATAAATTTATATCAAGAAAATGGCTCACACCATTGTTGAAGAGGGCAAGTTCCAGGTCAAGGAAGTTCTAGGTCTATGGGTCCAATATTAGGCTGGAGACTGCTCCTGACTTGCGTAGCTGGGGAGGGGGAGGGGGGCACTCATGAACCCAAGACCAACAGGAAGGCAACAGGCTTGTGGCTGCAGAGCTAATGAATCCAAGGCTGGCCAGTCAAGCTTGTGACTGTCGAAGTGAATGAATCCCAGGTAGGTAGGCTACTGATGACTCTCAGAACTGGCAGGCAACATGGTAGGCTGCTGATAGAAGTCCCCCAAACTGTAGGTCAGATGACGAGCAAGATACAGGATTTAGACTCAGCCAAAAAAAAAAAAACATCAAGGAAGCTTTCCAACAGTATCCACTTTTATTGGAATTTTCCCCTTTCAATCAATTGGATCAGGACTGTGATGTGTGTAAGGGTGTTACATCCCACTCGGATATTCTCCAATTAATTGGCTGTTCACAGCAGATCCCGTTATGGAAGTGATGACTTTGTGAGCCTTTGTTCTTATTGTTCTTTAGTGTCTGTAATTTTAACTAATTCTTCTTTCTGTCTGATTAAGTCTCTTGGTAAATACTTTTATTTTGCTTCCCATGTCAGTGATTGCTCCTTGCATTTACTATCTCTTTCCCCCCCTGGCATTCTTTTCCCAATTATTGGTAATAAGTTTAAGCTCTTCATCTTTTTTTCCCTAGCTCTTTAATTATGTTTAAAGTACTAGATTTTTTCTTCATTACTTGGTGGAGATGTCCTTACGCTCCCTTTGTTATGTTCATTAGGATGGACTTTTTCTTTCTTTTCTCTTCGCCTGTTTTATAATGTGACGGTGGGGCACTGGACTCGTCAAAGGTACGGACTTTCCTGCCGTTGCCTGCGCTGCTCTGACCTTTGTTTTCTTCCTGTGGTAGCCCATTCTTTCTCCCAGCTTTCACTGAGATGTGGACAATTTAGATATCATTTTTTAACTGTCAGCCTCTTCGCAGTTGTTACCCATTCTCAGCTGAACAGATGAGAGAGCTTGGCAAGCTCCTTGGGAGATGCCTCTTGGTAGCAACAAGGAGCCAACATGTAGTGATGAATTTCTTCAACCCAAAGAGGAATGACAGAGGGACACTGATTCCACACGACCATGAAAATGGGAGCCATTCCTGTTCCATGAATCATTTTTGCACTTGGTTGTCCCTTTTCTTTTGAGGAGACCTGCCCTACATCACTTCTGTTCCTTTCTTCCCATCTGCGCCACTGTCAACTGGAGACCGAAGAACAGGAAATCGGTATAAGGGGACAGAGAGGAGATTTTTGTTGGGCTGTTGATGGAGATGTTCATGACATGTGTCTCAGAAGAAGGAAAGTAAGCAAAGAACCAGAGCCACTGCTGTCAAATGGATTCTGACTCATCGTGGCTCTATAGGGCAGAGGAGACGGCGCCCCACCCCCTGAGATTTTCTGGGGCTGTACCTCTTTACAGGAGCAGCCAGCCTCATTTTTCTCCCTCAGAGCAGTTAGTAGATTTGAACCATTGACCTTATGGTTAGCAGTCCACAGTGCCACCAGGGCTCCTTCTCCGAAGAACAAAGCTATGTCATTTACTCTCCTTGAGATCCTACCAACGGAACGAAACAAAACTTGTCACGCATAGAAGACTCTACCTCTCTTTTTCTAGAGAGGCAGGAAGTTAATAAATTAAATAAAAACGAAGTGGTTGCAACACAGTAAGTCCTGCGTGAGGAATGATTGACTTAATAAAGGGACACGCATTAGGTAGGCTCACTGAAGTGGTGCAGAAGGCAGGGAAGACTTGCGTGTACGTAACTTGTCTAGGAGGCAGTCCCAGAACACAGCTGCAATGGAGTGAGGGGGTGAGATGGGAAGAGAAGGCCAGAGACTAAAGATGCTTATCAAATGAATGTCCAGCATGGCAAACAGGAGCTTAATCTCCTGGGAGAAAGTTTGGAGCCAGTGTGGGAAATAGCCGCACCTCCACTTACAGAAGCTACCCATGAGGTGAAGGAGCTGGGGTAGTTACCCACTAACTCCTGTCCGTCTGTGGCTGGGGGCTGCTGGGTATGGTGAGTGGGCTACAGCAGACAGGGAACACCCTTGTGCAAGGAGACAAAAAGAGGTTGGAGGTTGAAGTTAGGCAGCTGAAGTGTTCAGGGAGAGGGCAGGTGGTGTGGCCCCATGGACGGCATCTGCTAACTGTACTACGAGCACCTTTCTCTGTCAGTGTCCCTTACACGGGTGCTTTCTCCGCCACAAGTATCACATTGCCACGGCATGCTTGTAGGAAGGCAGGTTCCAATGGATTTGGGGTTGAAGATTAAGGAGAGAATTTTAAAAGTAAATTCTGTGTACCCTGCTAGCTCAAACGCCACCTCTTCTGTGTGATGGCAAGCTTTCAGAAGACAGGGAGGCCCTTCATTGATCTCTGCCTTATCCCCTGGCTCTAGCATAGTACCTGGAACCCAGCAGAAACTCAGCACATTGTTACTAAATGAATGTTGCATAATTAGAGACAATGTTGGCTATTTGCTAGATGTGTACAGTTTGGGAAAATATGAATGGGTGCAACTTAAAAAAACACCCCCCCCAAGCCCCTCAAAAACAACAAAACAAAAACTCCTCTCTTTACTGCTCCAGGTAGGAACCCTGGTCATATAGTAGTTACTTATTGTTGGGGTGTGATCATGTGATCAGCATGGTCAGCAGTTCAGAGTCACCAGCATCTCCTTGGGAGAAAGACTGGGCTTTCTACTCCTGTAAACAGTTACAGTCTCAGTATGGTAATTACATAATCTGGTGTCACTTTGAGGATTAAGAGTGTAGGGGTGGAGTCTAGGCTGTCGATCAGGATAAAGCCAATGAGGCCTCTGTGTGGCCATGGCCTTCCCCTAAGGATTCCAGGAATTCCTGTCTTCCTCCTTGGAGCTGGGAGACACTTCTCTCCCCCCTGGCCCCCCCAGCTCACCCCCTTGGAGACGCTCTACTGACAAGACACATGGTGCTATGCCCTGGGAGCTGGAGAAGCCACATGCACCTACCCTGATGCAGCCCAGGGAACTGGAGAAGCCACATGGAGACCCCTGACAGCACTGAGATGCTCTACCACCACCGACTTTGCACCCACTGGCCTGTGATCTTCCTGCATTCAGCTTCATTGCATGTGTTCTGTGAGTCTGAACACGACTTCATAGATTGATGTCGGACATATGGGCTGATATTGGACTTATGGACTTGATCTGGACTGGCCTGGGATGTTTCCTCAGTACTCAACTGCTCTTGTATATAAACCTCTTATATACAGCTGAATCTCTGTGGATTTCTCCAGTCACCCAGACTAACACACTTGGAAACTCGCAACGGGGTCCCAATGAGTCAGCGTGGGCTCTATGGCAGTGAGATCGGTGTCAGTTTTACTACTCCAAACTCTCATTGCTACTGTATGAAAATAGAGTGGACGTGCTTCTACATTTCTTAAGGGGTATGTTGAGAGGACTCATAAATCCTGTAAAACATCAGAGATCTCCTTCCTGCCCCTTTAACTTAAAAAAAAAAATCTAAGGACGATTTTTCAACTGCTTGTTTTCTTTTCCCCTCCGAACACTCTGAGGTTTCTGTTACACGAGGGCCAAGAATCCTTGGCTTCAATGGAGTCTTTCCTTGTGGGTAGAAGTTCCCCCCACAGTCCTCTAAAGCCTTCCAACTCTACAGCCTCCCCAAACACGGGCAGAGCAATCCAGAAATGACCTTGTGGTTGACCAGCGCCTGGCACATGTGCTTCCTCACGGAGGGATCTTTTTGCAAAGAAAGGCGGCAGTCTGCATGGTACGGGACACACCTATTTTGAGAAGCTACTGTGGGAGAGAGGATGACCTTTGCATTCACACGGAGGGCCTCAGAGGTGGGGTGTTTTTAAAATGGGAAACCTCATCTCTTTCCTTTCTTTCCTAAAGAAAAAGTAAACTCCCCGCCTAGAGCTCTTTTCCTCTGCTCCTTAGTTACCCATTTGCACTGGGTGATTTTGCAGTGGGGATGGCCCAATAAGTCTTTGTTGTTGTTGGAAGGCTGTCTCAGGCTAATGAAATCCAATTGGACCCAGAGGCTAAAGTTTTGGGAATTCAATTTCCTTAAACTGAACAGACATTTTGCTACTTCTGTGTCATGTACTTTGAACTGTGACATGTTCGAGTATGAAGTTATGGAAACAATTGAGCAAATTCTTAAGTGAGGTGCTGTGGGCAAGGAAAATGATTTGGAATTGATCTTAAAGCTGCCAACAATACAAGCCCCCTTCCCCTGCCAAAAGACAGTCTGTCCATTAAACTTCTCTCTGGATGACACCAAGAATCACCTCTTGTCCATTGGGAACAATGGTTGGGGTAATGATGTTGTCAATGGGGTTAGGGAAAGGGTATGCAGTAAAGGAAATTAAAAAGTGTTTAATGTGATAGACCCAAAGCTGTCCAATAAAAGATTACAACACTTATACCCACCAACCCTCTGGGTATGTCTGTCACTCTACACACTTATATCTCATTTTCATTTAGTTTATTTTTCAAGAGCGCAGAGATTTCCCTTTCAGTTAAATATAGAGTGGGGGGGGCATACTCATCAATTCTGTTGCTTGATTATAGGCCATCAGGAAACAGGTCTTGATTTGTGGTGGTCACCTGATCTGGTGCCAGTTTAAGGATTAAGAGTGTAGGGGTGGAGTCTAGGCTGTCAATCTGGAGATAGCCAATGAGACTTCTGTGTGGGCATGGCCTTCTCCTGAGAATTCTGGGAAATCTGGTACTTCCTCCTTGAAGGTGGAAAACACCTGGCTCTGCTACTCTCTGGGAGACATGGCAGCTGACAAGATCTCTGAAGCCGGAGAAGCCATGTGGAAACCCCTGCCAGTGCTGAGATGCTTACAACGCCACTGGATCCAAAGACTTTCTACCCACTGGCCTGTGATCATCCTGCTTTCGGCACCATTGAATGTGTTTCATGAGTCTGAAGAGGACTTTATGGATTACTGTCGGACATATGGACTAATGTCGGATTTATAGACTTGATCCAGACTGGACTGGAATGTATCCTCAATGTTTAATTGCTCTTGTATATAAATCTCTCCCTTATATACATATGCGTGTTTATGAATTTGTTTCTCTAGTCTATCCAGACTAACACATGGTCCCAGACAAAGGACTATAGAAATAACCCTCATTCAGGAATGAATACCAACCATCTAAAGGTCTAAAAATCCCAATGCTATGTGCTCTCCAGCTGTTTAAAGAAATATAAGTTCTGTAAACTTCAACGCAAAATCAAGAGGAAAAACAAGCACAACACAGAAAGGCCTGAGTACATCTTCCCCTCTCCATCCGTTCAGGGACCAATGGAACCCTCACCTGTGTTCCCAGCTCTGTGTATCATTCTTGCTCCACATGAAACAGATTGCCATTCATCAACCATCTTGTCCCCTACTCCCAAGATTTATTGATGACTACTTGTAGTCCTGAACTTCAGAGTGCTACTGTGCATATTTTGCATTTTGACTTGTTAATGTGTGCTAATCCACTTGACATTTCTTCCCCCAGCATATTTCTTACCCAATTACGTGAACCAGGAAGTAATCGAGTTCGCTAAAGTGAAAGGTAACTGCTGATTATAACAGGAAAGTAAGGGAATAGAGAAAGGTGACATGGTAGTAGTTTCACAGGGACACGATCTCCTCTCCCAATTTTACATACACGAAATAGGATGTTCAGCTGAGCATTTGGCTGCCCAGCTAAAAACAATGCACGACCAATTTGTCTTTCAGCGAGGCTGAGGACTACATTCTGGCCAATGGGGTGAACAGAAGTGATGCTTACAACTTCCAGGTCATGCCTTTTGTATTAGGGTTGTGTGTGTGTGTGTTTCCATTGATAGACAGTCTGGAGTCAGAAATCAGTAGACCAGGTGGCAGCTTGGAAACGTTGATGGGAGATCTATGTTATAGTCTTGATGAAGAATTCTTTCCCCATCTAGAAACCTCAGATTTTGTTCTTTAGGCTCTCCACTGACTGGACGAGCTCTTCTCACAGTATGGCAAATAATTGTCTTACTTAAAGTCCATTGGTTATAAATGTTTATCATATCCACAAAATAACTTCAGAGTAACCTGTAGACTGGCATTTGGCCGACTAAGTGAGTACTGTACTCTAGCCAAATTGACAAAAATTAACCATCAAACCCTTAAAAAGCTGAGGATTGGTGGTTTAATAGTAGAATCACTCTTTCCCTGCAAGAACCTGGGTTGGATTCTTGGATATTTATACCTCATGTGTAGCCATCACTTGTCAGTCAGCAGAGGTTTGCATGTTGCTGTAGCGTTGACCAGGTTTCAGCTGAGCTTCCAGACTAAGATGAACGAGGAAGAAAGGTGTGGTGACCTCCATCTGAAAATCAGCCATGGACAATTTTGTGGATTACAATGGTCTGATCTACAAGTGATAGTAGAGGCAGTGCTAGGTCAGGAAATGTTTCATTCCTTTGTGACGGTGAGCCTGATAGATTGGCTTGCTAAGCACAGTCATGAGCTGACACAGTTGTCAGCTAACAACATCAAGAACAACAATAATCTTTAAGGAAGAGGTTTATGCTGGACTTCCTCCATCCACTATTCTGCACTTAGCAACATCATCTCGAGGTACCTTCACCCATGCAGATAAAGGTTCTGCCTATGGATGGCAGAACAACAAGATAGAAAGAACCTGGGTACCAAACTTGTGGTGTCACTCTGTCAGCCCTAGATTGTTTATCCTTAGATTGCTATGTGAAAAGGAAATTACCTTCTACATGGTTTAAACTATGGTTCTTTAGGGTCTCGTTTGTAGCAGCCAAAGCTACATCTTAAGAAGAATCTCATTAAAGAATCCTTCTTGTCAAGGTAATAAAATACAGAATCTTTGCTTGGACCATGCAGGCAAACCAGGTTGAAAGTGTGTTTCCCCTCCCTGAAATTAGTTTGGATTTATATTGTGTTAGAATAGTCATATTTGTACTTGAGGGACGAAATTGAAGTCCAACATCTGCCTTTGCCTTTAGGGAATTAATCCATCTCTGCGGGAGCCACAGATACTGGATAAGAGAAGGATAGACAAGGTTCCAAAAAGATGGTGGCAGGAAGGCGCCCGGGCCAATAAGGCTGGACTATCTCTCGTGCATATGAACTCATGCATCTGAACCATCCAACCAAGATAGATTGCTCTTGAAGGAGAGAAATGAGGCCCATCCTTTGTTTAGGTGCAAACATCACCAGGAAGGTCAAGTATTTATAGTGTAAGCAGCACCAGGAGGAGAGGAAGGAAAAGGACTTAATGTCTTGGCCAGACCGATTTCTGTGAGCCAGACATTACAGGCTCTTCATATTTAACCCATTTGCTTTAAGCTTTATTGGTTTTGCCGTTGTTGAGCCAATACACAGCAACACACACACACACACACACACACCACATCCACAGGTTCTCCGTGTACTCCTGACACGATCACCTTCTTCAAGTTAGGCAACGGTTCTTACCCTGCTTTTGGGAGCGGTTCCTCCAGCATGGATATCCACTCACTGCTTCCCAAGTTTCCTCCCTAGTCTTTGAGTCGCTGCTGTCCTTTGACCCCATCGAGAGAGTTCCTAAAAGAGCACTGTGCTTAAGGTAGACATTGTTGATCAGTTCAGCAAAACGATTAATTTTTATGAGGCCCCATTTAGTTTGACTTTTCTTGTTTTTGCTTTTGTGATAAAACTAGATAATTAGTTGTTGAAAGCCAGGCCTGACAGCATTGGCCCTGCTTTTGTTCTAAGAACTTTATGACTTTAGCTTACATTTTTAAGTACTTTATATCTACTTTTTTTGAACTCCTTTTTGCATGGGATGGGCCTGGACTCTATTTCATGTTTTCTGCATGTGAAAGTCCAATTTTCCCACAACCATTTATTGTAGAGACTCTTCTTTTCCATCCAATGGACTTAGTACCCTTGTCAAAAATCAGTTAATCATAAATGTGTGGATTTAATTCTGGATTCTCAATTACTTTCCATTGGTCTTTGTGTCTATATTATAACAACAGCAGTTTTGATTCCTGTAGCTGTATATAAAAAATAAATGAAAAAAAACCCAAATCAAATTCACTGCCATCAAGTTGATTCCTTCTCAGAGCAGTCTTACAGAGCTGCCCTTGTCTGTGAGTTTCCAAGTATGTAACTCTTTACAGCAGTGGTCCTCAACCTTCCTAATGCTGTGACCCTTTAATGCAGTTCCTCATGTTGTAGTGAACCCCCAACCATAAAATTATTTTCATTGCTACTTCATAACTATAATTTTGCTACTGTTATGAATCTTCATGTAAACATCTGATAGGCAGGCTATGTTTTCATTGTTACAAATTGAACATAATTAAAGCATAGTAATTAATAACAAAAACAATATGTAATTATATATTGTGAAATATTTATTTCTAACGACAAATAAATGAAATTTTGTCTTGATGCATGCTATAGCATGGGTAACAGTCTTCATGCCGGGTACTTTTATGTGGGTATATCTTCATGTGGGCAGAACTGCCTAGAGATGGATAGAGGAGCGGTTTCTGGGTTCCTAAGACCATCAGAAATCTTCATTTTCCAATGGTCTTAGGTGATACCTGTGGAAGGATTTTTAGACCTCCAAAGGGGTTGCGATCCACAGGTTGAGAACCGTTGCTTTACAGGAAGAAAGCCTGATCTTTCTCCCAAGGAGTGGCTAGTTGTTTTAAACTGCTGACCTTGTGATAATTAACTCAGCTAGTAACCCCTATACCCCTGTTACTCAGGGCTGACTAAAGAAACAAATTCATAGACACTCATGTGTGCAAGACAGAACTTTATATCAAAGAGTAATTGTACAGTAAGAGAACATCCCAGCCCAGTCCAGATCAAGTCCATAAGTCCAATATTAGCCCATATGTCTGATATCACCCTATAAATTCCTCTTCGGACTCATGAAACACGTTCAATGACGGTGAATGCAGGAAGATCACAGGCCAGTGGGTGGAAAGTCATGTGGATCCAGTGGTGGTAGAAGCATTTCAGTGCTGGCGTGGGTCTCCATGTGGGTTCTTCAGCAACAGGTTCTGGCTGCATCAGCTCCATGTGGCTTGTCATCAAGAATGTTTCTCAGGGAGTGAATGTCTCTCCAGTGAGCTATTCATCTCCTTCTCACCTTCAAATGAGGTCATCAAGCTGTGACATGATTGACAGGCTTGACTCCACCCCTTCACAAGTTGAGACCAGATTATGTAACCACCACAACCACCAAGGTCTTGGTATAGTATGTTTTAAAATCAGTTAATATGAGTCCTCTAACTTTGTTCTTCTCTTCCACGATTTTGTAGCTACTCAAGACCTTTATGCTTTCCATAAAAGTTGACGTTTGGTCTTCTTGTTTCTGTAAAGAAGCCTATTGAAATTTGTTAGGATTCTGTTGAATCTAGATTGCTTTGAGTAGAATTTGGTTAGGACTGAAGTTAACAGTAGTCTTTCAATCCATGGTACATCTTTCCATTTATTCAAGCCTTTTAATCTCTCGTTTAGCAGGGTTTATTGTTCTCATCATACAAGTGCTCCACATTCATAGATTGATTTCTTTTTTCTCCTCCTTAATGCCATCAAATCGATTCTGACTCATAGGACTTTTTATTACTTTAGAAGCTATTGTAAATGGAATTGTTTAACTAGTTTCTTTGAGATTTATCATTCCTAGTGTATTGGTATCAAGCTGATTTTTGTTTATTGATGTTGTAATCTGCATTTTGGCTGAATTCCTCTATAAGCTCCATAATTTTTCTTGTCGACTTTTTGGATATTGTATATAAAGGATCATATTCATGAATAGAGATAATTTTACTTCTTTTCCAATCTGGATACCTTTGAATCCCCTTTCTTGTTTTTTAATCCTGGATGGTGTTTCTGATAAAATATTGAATAGAAGTGGTGAGGGCAGGCGCCCTCGTCTTCTTCCTGATGACAAAGGGAAAGCTCTCAGTCTCTAAGTGAAAAAATATTATTACTAAAATGGCTCCAATGTACACATGCATGAGTTGATTCCAAACAAACTGTGTTGCAACCTGATGCTTCAGTCAAGGTATGGCCTTTAGACAAGTTCTCTCAGTAATACATGGTCTTCATCTCCTTAGGGTGTCCTAAAATAAAAGAGAGAGAGAGAGAGAGAGAGAAGGAGGAGGAAGAGGGAAAGAAAGAGGGAGAGAGACAGAAGAACCTTTGTGCATTGGGGAAAACAAGATTTTGAGGTCAGGACTAATACAATTTTAACAAAACCCAATTGAACATCTTCCCAAATTATTGAGGTTTTGCAACAACTTTGGAAATGCTGCCCTACACTTAGTAAAATAGCTCAAACATTTTAAGGAAGGTCAGCAAGACCTAAATGAGGACTTCAAGACAGAGAGGTCAACTCAGAAAGTTATGGTGATTGGTTTTTGGATCCCCAAGTGGTGATCCTGATAGATTGGCCTGATAAGCACAGGATGATAATGGGGGCTTATTATGAAGAAGTTTTCCGAAAATTGAAGACTGCATTGGTGAGAAAAAAGCCAGAAAAGTCGAGTTGAGGAATTTTTTTTCCTCCTGTTCCTTTACTTTTTGATCAGGGGTTGTCCTGCGATAATTTTGTTGGGAAACCCTATTCCATCCAGCCTACAGCCTTGACCTTGCTTCTTTTTATTTTAAAGGAACAGCATCTGAGTCTCTCAAGGGTGTACTATAACCTCACCAGTGCCGAGATCTTTGGAAGAAGACCTGGAAACACTGTCTTCAAAAGATCTAGACAGACCTAGACGGAAGCTACGTTGAGAGATCGTAGCTTCATATTCAGATATTTTTGGTTAATGAAAGTGTTATACTTTTTGACTTGCATTACGCTGCCTGTTGGCTTTTCAGATATCCTGCGACTGGATCTGAGGCGTTTCCTTTCTGTTCCAGACTTATCGAGGGTTTTCCTCACGAGAGGGCGTTGCACTCTACAAATACTTTTTCTAAATTCATAGCAAGGGTCATGCAGTTATTTTCTTTGCTTTATGATGCGGTGCGGCACATTTATTTTCTGATGTTGAACCATTTGTGCATTCCTGATATGGACCCCATTTGGTCATGCTGCCTCACTTTTAAAATATGGCGTTGAATTTTGTTCACTAGGTTGTTTTTTATCCTTATTTATATGATGTGTGTGTATGTGTGAGAGAGTGGGAGAGAGAGAGAGAGACTGACTGGGTGTGGTGTCTTTGGTTTATCAGAGTAATGTTGTTTCATAGAATACATTAGGGAATGTCTCTATCTTCTGGATGAGGTCAGTATCAAGGACAATTTTCCTTTGATGGAATTCCTCCATGTGAAGCCATCTGATCTCGGACTTTTGTTGTGTTGTTGGGAGGATTTTGATCACTGACTTATCTCGTCAGTTTTTCTGATGAGTCTTTCTATTTCTACTTGAGTCAGTTGGCCTAGGTTCTGTTCTCATGAGAATTTGCCATTTCTGTTGAGTTTGTTGTTGTGCAGTTGTTCAGAATAATCTGTCATGACGTTTTCTTGATGGCAGCACCTTTGTTCTACCCTGTGCTTAAGGCCACGTTCTGCTGCCAGGTTGATTTCTCACCTGCATCTCTTTCAATGAAAGTTGTAGTCATGTAGATTTCGAGTGTTTCTGGGTGTTTTGATGTGGATGTTTCATGGAAAATAAACAAAGCAGAAGAAAGTTAAGTTTTCGCTAAGCATTTAACTGGCCATTTACAGAGAGTAAATGGCATAGATCCTGCTGATTTGGTAATTTGGGCCCATGTAGGGTTATGTTTCTTTTGATCATACATTTGTATTCTGGTATCTGTCCCATGCTTAAGTGCATTTAAGTAGCCTGAGATCATCTTTCAGCCCTGAGACACTCTGAATAAATCTCTGAGGTCATGTCATGGGATGAACACCCTTCCCCCTTATGTGATCCTACTCATACCTACTGGGCATCCCTCGGACCGACGACTGGCAATTTTTACTCAGTGAGACTTTGGTCGAAAAAATGAACACCATGCATGGCCCCTGGGTTATATCCAACTGCAGGACACTGGCTCTTACTTGGGGCTCCTTTCCTTTCACCCAGGGTCACATATTGGGGTGTGCATGAGACTATGTATATGCAGATGTCTCCGTTTGCTACTGCTGCTGTAAGAGGTCGACCGTGAACGGTGACTTTCAAGAACAAACGTCACTTCCTTACCATTCAGGAGACTCGCTCTACAAGAAGGCTGCGGCTCCCTTGACTCTGAGGGAAGACCCTGGTCTCAGCTCCTGGAGCCTCAGAGTTTCTCAAGTCTGGAGGAACATGGCACGGTGTTCTCCTAGCTTGTGGTGCTTGCTCTGTATCTCATCTGCTTGGTCTGTAACTCACAGGCATTTCTCACTGCTATCGAGTTGGTTCTGGTGCCTATTGATACTATAGGGCAGCGTAGACCTGCCCCTAAGAGTTTCTGTGACAATTACTCTTGATGGGGGTAGAAAGCTTTATCTTTCTTCCATGGAGTGGCTGGTGGTTTTGAACTGCTGATTTTGTGGTTAGGAGGCCAGTACATAATCATTACACCACCAGTGCCTCTTTCAGAAGTGTTTAGAATTAGCATAGACCCTAACTTAATATGGCTTCATTAACATAACAAAGAGAACCTTATTCTCAAGTGGGATTATACTCAAAGGTATTTGGTAAGTAAAAGAAATTTGATTCATAGAGATTTATATTTATATTTGTAGAGACCTTTATTTAAAATATCAGTGGGCAAAGTACAACATCTAGGCCTGTCTAGCCCTAAAGGTGGGGCAGCTCCCTCTCTAAGCCCTCCCCTAAGGATTCCCAGTGCTGTGATTTACACCATGTCACACAGCAGTTGGGGCATCCGCAAGGAATTCAAGCTGTGTTCCTTTGAAATGTTCTTTGAGTTTTGAGATCCAAAAGAAGAACTTCTTCATAAGAAGCCCCCATGCTCATTTGAGGGAACCAATCTAAGTGATTCCTTTGGGATCCCACAAGACAGTTGCCATAACCTTCTCAGGGGAGTTCTGGGCCATGCACTTCGTTTTCCTGGCAGATCCCCTCAGAAGCCGTTGCTTTTCTTTGACCTTCCTTCTGAAGGCACTCGAATGAGTCTGAGACAAGTGCATTATTAGAGAAGTTATCTGTAGCCACCTGCTGCTCACAGAGGCATGTTTAAACGTGCCTTGTTTGGAATAAACTCATGCGTGCGTCAACTGAAACCTTAGGAGCAATGCTTTTTGACTCACCCCTCATACGTTGGAGGGACACATTTCAATCCAGAACAACACAGGTGCCCTTTGAATCCTCTCTAATTTATGAGAAAGGTCGTGTTCTGAAAAGCAACATATTATTTCTGCTTTGCCTTTTCCGGATAGAGTCCCAGCCCTCAGTGGGTAGACTGGGCCCACGCTGGCCTGCTCTGTCTCTACTGAGAGTCAGGAATATTGCTAGATTTGCCAAAGAACACCATTTTTGGCTCTTTCACAACATAGCCTGAAATCTACAGTCTTGCTAATTTGGGTCCATCCCATATTGAGGTCAACATTTTAGCATTTGCACTTGGTTTTTAACCCTAATTTGAGATCTTAGTTTATCTGTGATTAATATTACTTTATAAAGGTCTTTCACTTTCTGGTCAAATGTAAATATAGATAATTAATTATAGAGAATAGAAAACCATGCATTTTTAGATTGAAGTGATTTTGAATGACAAGTTGGGAAATCATTTGGTTTAATGACAAGAGAAAGGGGATTGAAGTCAGATTTGTAGCTATGTTTTGGTGGTACTGTATCATGCTGAGCCTTGATTTTCTCATCTGCTAAAAAGGAGATTCTTTGTCGGGTAGTTTCCAGACAAAGTAATGTTTGCTGCATATCATCCTGGGATGGAGACATTGGCTGACATTGCACTTCCTCACTTCTTTCTGTCTAGTGCCATGTCCCAGAGGAGCTCAAGACCCAGCTAACAAGGCCCACAAATCCCACTGTGGTAGACTGGGTGGACTAGAGAAACAAACCCAGGGACATTCATATGTGTATAAGAGAGCTTTATATCAAGAAATAATTATACATCAAGCAAATATCCCAGCCCAGTCCAGATCAAGTCCATATGTCCAATACTACTCCATAAGTCCAATACTAGCCAATAATACCTCTTCAGACTCATGCAGCCACATGCAATGATGCAGAACGCAGGAAGATCACAGGCCGGTGGGTGCAAACTTTTGTAGATCTAGTGTCAGTGGATGCATCTCCAGGGCTCTGGCTGCCATCGATGTAGATGTAAGTGGCTTGACAATAGGAAGGTGAAGTAGAGAGAGAGAGAGAGGGGAGGTTCCCAGGGCCCTTCTTATGAGAAGGCTATGCCCACAAGGAGGTGCCATCAGGCTGTGAACCCAATTGACAGGCTAGATGCCACCCCTTCACTTTTCTTATCAAGGGGATCAGAGAGATTATCTAACTGCCACACCAACTCACTGCCATCCAGTTGATTTTGTTGTTGTTCTTGTCAGGTGCCATGGAGTCAGTTGCGACCCCCTAGTGACCCTATGCAGGACAGAAGGAAACACTGCCCAATCTGACTCCATTGTCGCAATTGTTCCCATGCCTGAGCCCGCTGATGCAGGCACTGTGTCAATCCATCCCATCGAGGGCCTTTCACTTTTTCACTCTCCCTCTTTACCAAGAATGATGTCCTTCTTCAGGGACTGGTCTCTCCTGACAATAGGTCTAAAGTATGTAAAACAAAGTCTTGCCTATTTTGCTTCTAAGGAGCACTGTGGCCTTCCTTCTTCCAACACAGATGGGTTTGTCCTTTGAGCGGTCCCTGGTGCTTTCAATAGCCTTTGCCTGCATCACAATTCAAATGCATTGATTCTTCTCCAGTCTTCCTTATTCAGTGTCCAACTTTGACATGCATAGAAAGCAATGGAAAATACCATGGGTTGGGTCAGGTGCATCTTAGTCTTCAAAGTAACATCTTTGCTTTTCAACACTCTGAAGAGGTCTTGGGCAGCAGATTAACCTAATGTAACTCGTCTTTTGATCTCTTGAGTGCTGCTTCCATGAGCACTGACTGTGGATCTAAGCACGACAAAATCCCTGACAACTTCAACCTTTTCTCCAATTACCAGGATGTCACCTATTGGTCCAGTTGTGAGGATTTTGGTCTTGTTTGCATTGAGTTGTAATCCATCCCGAAGGCTACAATCCTTGATCTTTACTAGCAGACGCTTCCAGTCCTCCTCCCTTTCAGCAAGCAAGGTTGTGGATCTGCGTATCGCAGGTTGTTAATAAAACTTCCTCTAATCCTGCTGCTAAATTCTTCACATAAGCCAGTTTCTCTGATGACGTGTTCAGCATACAGACTGAATAAGTACGGTGAGAGGATGCAACCCTGACACACAGCTTTCCTGATTGCAAACCATTCCTTTGTTCTGTTCTCACACTGCCTCTTGCGCCATCTACTTGCAGGAGCACAATGAACTGTTCGGAAGTTCCCGTTCTTGTCAAGGGTATCCGTAGTTATTATTCCCCCCTGATCCTTGTAGGGCTTTTAAGGCTGTAATCGTCATGGGCTCAAACATAGGAACCATTGTGAGGACGGTGCAGTAGCAGGCAGTGTGTCCTTCGCTTGTGCATAGCGTTGGATGGGTTGGAAACAACTCATGGGCCTAGCAACAGCAGTCTTTATGGGAGCAGCCAGCCTCCTCTTTCTCTGGCTGAGCGACTGGTGGTTTTGATCTGCCTACTTTGGGGTTAGCAGTCCTCAGTGGGTAGTAAATTCTCAGGGAGTCCCTAGACAGGGTTTTGGGAGTTACTGGTGGGGGTAGTAGGAGTGGAGCAAGGGGAAGCAAAATGTGTGTGTGTGTGCGTGTGTGTGAGAGGCGGCCACATGTTAGGGATTTCGAGAGATGAAGCAGGATTTAGGTCTCAGCTTGTCCTTGTACCGTATCTCTGGGATGGCTGGGACTGGAGTTCTGTGATACTAACTCTGCACAGTCCTTGGTGCCTTTACAGGAGAGGGTGTGGGATACAATGGCCAAGAATTCAAGGTGGGGGCGGGGGAAGCAGAGGAGTACTCCATTGTGTCAAGAGTGGACACAGTTTATGGGATGGCTTCCATGTCCCTGAATGTCTCTTCCCCCACGTACTAATTGGAAAAACCTGAAACACCATGAGAGCGCCCCACCCTACTCGTCTACCCCAGGATCCCTTTCTTTTTCCTTCTTTAAATACACATCCATGTCGTTCACCCTGAAAGAGTGCTGTGTCCTGGACTAGTTTGGGGAGATGTCAACTTGCTTGTGACCAGAAGGTTGAGTCACATTCTCTCTCTGAAGCTCTTAAAATTAGGTACCTCTCCCAAAGCTCTCCTCCCATGTCAACCAGCACCGTGAATCGGGAATGTCAGAGATTGTGACCAACATAGGCATCAGCGGTAGGAGAGAGGACCAAGTGACCATCCCGGTGGGCGTATGGGGATAAGCTTTGCATGGGATGCTGAAGATACAATGTTTGAGGGTGCTTTCCAGAGAAAAGGGCAGAGGAAACGAGAAAGCGCCCTGTCGTTGTTTCAGATTCCAGCAAATGAAAGCCGAGCCAGTTAATGTTGACCCTGGAATTGCCCTGTGAGTTCTGCCCGAGGGCGGGACCCAAGGGGATGTGAGATGGGACGAAGATGAGTTTCATCTCCGTTGGTCTGAGGGAATTAGAGTGGGGATCAAGGCCGGGAGCTTGGAGGCCCAGGCTCACCACCCATGAGCGGAGTGGCGTGCGCAGGGACTAGCTCTCTCCGTGTGTACGGCCTTCCTCTGCTTGCTATGATTGTGGAGCGACCGCGTGCGCTCCCTCCCTCGCCAGAGAGCGCGCACTACTTTCTGCGTATTGTTCTCAGGAGTGGTGACAGCAATGATGAACAAGCTAGACAAGGCTCTGTAGTCCTGTGAAGGGAGGGAGAGAGAAACAATGTCAGTGTGATAACAGCCCTGAAGATAAGGTGGGCTCAGTGCAGGTGGACAAAGTTTGTCGTCAGAATCTGGGGCTCCAACCCTCAGACCAGCGTCCTCAAGGCCTTGTCAACGTTGGAAATGTCTTCTTGGCCACCGAGTCAGCTCACTGGGTTCATTTCTGCGGCAATGCCTTTTTCTTTTGGTGGCTTTGTCCCTGAATGTTCCTTTATGTGTCCTGCTCGCCACCAGGTAAGTACGGTTCCTTCAACACTCTTGGGAACGCGCGATCTGGGTTCTTCTGTAGGACGTCAGGTTGTTGTCTCAGCAACGACTTTCCACACTTAGCAGGCAAACTCAATGGCGGCTGCTGCTTGGATTTCTTCAGTTGCAGCAGATCCTTGGTCTCCGTAAATACCCGAGTTCAGCTCATCCTCCCGCCTCTCAACTTCAAGCAGGAGGAGCGTCACTTTGAAGGAAGTTGACCCTAAACAGTCAGGGAAAATAAATAGGAGGTGCTGAGCTGAGCCACTGGAGAAGTTCTCTTCCGACTCTTGGCCCGCATGGATCTTTCCAGAGCTGCTGAAGAATTACACAGGGGTGCTTGAGGTGAGGGCCCCATCCGTTTGTGATAGTGTTGATTTTCAAGTTTCTCTGCTGTTTGCATCTTGATGTTGGATTCAAGGGCCAGATTTAGAAGGTCAAGAGAAACAAAGAGGGCCAGTGACCCCCCCCTCCCCCGCTCGCTTTCATGGCTCTTCGCCCCTGCCCGTGGGCGGTCTCTGGACCAGTGTAACCACTTTCCTGGAGTCAGTTGCAGGTAAGGAAAAAGAGCCGAGCAACCAGGGAAGGAGTGGGCGGCCTGCCTGAGCGGAGCCCGAGCCTGTGCCTGTGATGTGGTCAGGCCGCTGTGCGTCCAGCTCAGCAGGCCATGCCAAACTCTGCAGACACACAGGCCAGGGCACACACAGCTCGGTACCCGCTGGCGCCTGGGACAGCTCCGGAGTCCCCCTGCAAGGGTGGGGCTGGCTGGGCTCCCGCTCCTGGGGCTGCTGTGAGGGTGCATGTCACTGGGTTCAGTGGAAGCAGCTGGGGTGAGCGGGGAAAGGAAGGCTTGCTAGCACCACTCCTGTCAGCGTTGTCTGTCAATGTGGCTTCACACACAGCTCTCCTCCTGGGAAGGAGGGGCTTCTGCTCTGGGCTATCAAGATCATTAGTAAAGGACAGTCATGCTCACTCCTCTCATGTTCACCTTACAGGTCATGCCCGTGTTGGGGATTGAGTTGCATCTCTGCAAAGTGTGTCGGATATTAGGGGGTCCCGGATGGAGTAGGAGGAAAATGTGGAGCAGAGCTAGAAATTGTGCAAGAGACTAACTAGACTTATTGGTTGGATAGAGATTCGTGGAATGTCCAAGATTGGTTTTGAAGCCATCCTGCCGGACTGGAACGGAACTCACTTCTGTGTTAGAACCACCAGCCGTTTCAGAGCAAAAGGGCAGCATGCACCCAAGGACAGAGTTCAGAGGATTTGGGAAGAAGGTGGGCCGGGAACAGGAAACGCAGGAGGGAGCAGGATGAGCGATGGCGCATGGAGGAGATCTCCAGGGATGATTGGAATCCAAACGAGGCCGTTGATTGCAGAACTATGATCTGCTCTGTGAACCTTTACCTTTGATCAATAAGTTCATGGCAAAAAGTAATAAAATAAAATAATAGACTTGTGTGGTGGAATCCTAACTTCTACACCCTGTTTGGAGATGAGTTGTCTTTGGTATGTCAATTTGATCATACCTGAGTCAGGGCTCTAAGTTTAATCACTTCTGAGTTATAGAAAGAACAGCAAACATCCAAAGCCTCGCACCCATGAGGGAAGACAGGTGCCGTGGGAGAACTGCTCAGGGACCCAGGCACACTCAGGGTGACTGACAAGGAAGGAGGCGACACGGCCAAGGTCTCTGGACTTCTGGCTTCCAGAGCAGTGAGCAAATGCATTTTTGATCTTTAAATCCACGCACTTGAGGCATTTTGGTGCTAGGGAATTATGGCAACCCACAGTTGGGGCATGGAATCAATGTAGCAGGTTATCAACATCACGGAAGAAAAGAAAATAGATGATTGAACGAGTGTTGCTTTTTTCAAGTGCAGTGATGACACCGTGATAGATAGAAGTCCTTATTCCAGAGCTGCGCGATCCAATTATGTAGGTGTCGAGTGTCATGATGTGTGTCTTTCACTTTCAAATAGTCCAATTAAATCAGGGTGGGGGGTGTTATTTATTTGTTTGTGTTTTACAAGTGCCCAGGGCAACCCCCTACTATCAAGAATGGTCAATAGTGCTGGGTTTGAGAAATGTTCTTCGTTTATTAGGATTTCACCTTTTCTGCAGGTTTGAATCTTTTCAAAAGTAAGCAAGTGAATGAACTCAAACAGGCCCACAAAGAGTAGAAAGCCTCACAGCGCGCCCACGTCGCATATCCGTAGAGGTTGTTATTGCTTTCCTAAGTCTCGCTTTGTTTCTATTGTGGAGCTATGTCCCTGTGCACAGGGTTGCTATCTAAAAGAAATGGCTTCTTAAGGTGAGTGAGCTCAATGTATTTAAAAAGCGTTGCCTCCTACAGGTCTGTCTGGCTGCCCTTGCTTTGGAGGCGGAGAAAAGCTTGTCCAGCGCTACCATACCCACGTCTGACCCTCTTTTATATTCACGAGGTGTCTGTGCTGCGCTGAGCATTTCTCGTGCATTGTCTGAATCTGCACAATCGCCCCATCCCATCCAGCAGTTCATCGGAGGCTTTTCAAACTCATGGCATCGAGCTGACTCTGACTCAACAGCCACCCTGTAGGTCAAGGCAGAGCTGCCCTTTGGGTTTCCAGGAGTGTAGGTCTTTGTGGGAGTAGAAAGCTTCGTGTTTCTCCCCCAGAGCAGCTGGTGGTCTCAAACGGTTGATGTAATGGTTAGCAGACCATCATGTAGCCACAATGCCAACAGGGCTCCTTCACCGAGGCTTCCAGAGGGGAAGGAGGCGATCCAAGGGCACACCGCTAGTAAACGGCCCACCGGAGACTCAGGGCATCGCATTTGAAACACAAGCTTTGAATGACCATCCATCCATACGGCAGCTCGCGCTCTCCTATTTCCCTGCTCAGTGTTGCCTGCTTTGGAAATGAATGGTGGTGGGTCTCTGGAGGAGGGAGCAGACAGGTCAGCATGCAGCCAGGCCATTTGCCCAGTTCAAATCCACCTGGAGGCAGCCCGGGCGAGTTTGTGCGCAGAATGCCCAGCCCTGGAGAAAGGCGGGGCTTACTCACCTCGAAGTGGTGACTATTTGCCTAGGAAATCGTCATTAGGGCAAAAAGGCAGCGCATGATTATGGAAGTAGTTCACGCAAACTCTTCCTGCACTGGATGGCACCTAAATAGAGACTATCAAAAACTCCCAGAGGGCTTGAGGGACACAAATGAGGGGTGCGCACCTCTCCTCGCACCTGGAAGGTAAAGGAAGCTTCAAAATGTTGTCCCAGGTTCCCTAAGGGTGGCCCCGTCCTACGCCATTAGTATGTAGATGTCAGTGGACCCCCAGACTTAGGATGAGCGATAACCTAAGTCCAGCTCAGAAGAGAGCGCATGGATGCTGTTGGGTTACAGGCTGCACATCCTTTGCTTCAGTGAGAGCCCTCCAGTTGTCTTTGCTTACCTCAACTCTTACTTCCCACGTTTAAGTGCTTACCCACTCCTGGAAACTCGGCTTCTTTCTAATGAGTGGCTCTTCTGCACCGCGATCGTCACTGCCTTGATCTTGAGTCCCATCACATGTCCCTGGACCATGCCAGAGCGTGCAGGCAGCTTTGAGCCTCTCGCTGCTCACCACCCGCAAGTCCCAATGATCTTTCAAAGCATCTGTTGTCGCTACTGACTACTCTGGATGACGCACCTAGGTTGAGATAACCAAAGTTAGTGGTTCAAACCCAGCCAGCAGCTCTGCGAACGAGAGACTTTGGTGCTCTGCTTCCTTAGAGATTTCAATCAAGAAAACCCTATGCAGCAGCTCATTCCTTAACTCGTGGTGACCCATGTGAATGAACTCATCCAGTGTGGGTTTTGCCCTAACTCACGATTCTCTCACTCCACAGTTCCCAAGGATGCCGTGTTAGGCGGGGCTGTCCAAGAAAACAAAGCCGGTGGCACACATGATATGTGTAAGAGAGAACTTTGTACACAGAGATGGATAAGAAAGAAGCAATTTTATATCAAGAAAGTGTCTCAGCCCAGTCCAACTCAAGCCCATGAGTCCAATGCTGGCCCAAGACCTCTTCAGATTCATGTAGTTCTGGTCCAGGATACAGAAAGGTGATGCTGGAAGCCGGGACATTGCAGGCCTGTGAGTCCAGAATACAGTGGCTCCAAGGTTGGTGGGAACATGGAGGGTGCCGGCAGCTTCCAGGTTGGCCTCCAGCGTCAGCGGGAGGTAGGCACAGAATCCCAGCAAGCTGGGAGGGCGAGGGAGCAGAGAGAAAATAAGTTCTTACTTCTTATGAAAAGGCCCCCTCTCCCCACCAAGGAGGCCATAGCAGACTGTGACTTGCTTGATAGGCTGAATCTATAACTGAAACACAGATTGACGTTGATGTACAATCTAATGGCTACAGATGTCCTTTACGTGACTGGATAAAGCTCTTGCTTCGAGGTATGGAATTCACTGTCTTTGAAAGTCTGGTTCTCAGAGAGAGAGAGAGAAAGCCTGCCATGCCTGGGGAGAGCTGTCACTGCAGACAAAAGAACTCAGTCCTTACAATACTTTCATATCCTGACTTGGAACTTGTTAACCTCCCTAGTAAACCTCCGTGAAATTGTGAAGAAGAAAAAGAAAGAAAGAGAATCTGTTTTTTCCTGCACTCCTCATCTTCCCATCCACAGCATCCCGCCGACGCAGCCACCTCATCAGACAACAGGGAACGCTCCATGCTTGAGGTTCGTCTCCTGGCAGTGCAGTTTCTTAGTGAAATGAAAGAGCACTTCCCGGGAAGTTAGAAGTCTTTTAAGTTAAAATGTAACCAATTAAAAAACAAATCACCTGAGCAGTTGCGAAAATGCAACCTGCTATAGAAACTCGGAGAAATCCAGGAGGCTTGGATAAAGAATAGCAGTGGAAACAGAGGGGTTTGTACTGAGTGTAGGAAAGAGATGGAAGGGTAGAATTTTCTGGGTAGTCAGTCAAGGCCTGGGAGGCTCACAACCTGGCCGAGGAGCAAGTTTTGGGGGTTTGGAAGGTCCAAGGTCAATCTTGAAGAGAACTATCCTAATCCCGGGGCCTAGAAATCTCTGGATCATGTCATTTCCTCCACCAGGAAGAGGATGTGCGGAGAGCCTGTCTGCCACAATTCACAGTGTTTTCTCTAGTGATAATCCGATTTTCTCGTTCAATGGAGTCACCTTAACATGGGCTAGCAGGATTCAACGCAGCATTGGATGGCTTCTGCATCAGTCTCTGCTGGTCATAGCCCCACCCAGCTGTCAGTAGTCATGGCCTGCAGTAAATGGGGCCTGGGGGAGTCCAGGAGCTGCAGAGATGGTCTGTGTCAGTGCTCTCCAACTGGTGTGTGTGTGTGTGTGTGTGTGTGTGTGTGTACCCAGAAAATGTTTCCTGTGTTGGTGTGATGGGTGTCCATCCTCTTTAGGGACAGTCTCCCATGTGTGGTCAGTCTGCCGGCCAAGCTTGTGTCTTGGCTCCTGCTTTCCCAGGTTCATTCAGTTCCCTCTCCTCTGTAGCATCCCTCTCCTCCAAGAAGATTCCCGAGTGCTGACCCACTTGGCCTCTTCACCCTCAGAACTTTGGTTTCCTAGATCAAGAATCCTGGGTCCCCATCCTCCCATAGCACAGACTCTTGGGTATCAATGCTAGGCTGCATATTTCAGAGTTTTCCTTGCCCTTTGTGATTCATAACTGGAAATGCCAGACTCCCCTTTCAGTGGAAGAGGAGGATCCACTTATATAGATTCCTACCCCAATTGTAGGTTATAACTTTCTTTTCTTTTTCAATAGAGATCCCAGTTATGCAGGAACACTGAAAAACTGAGTTCCTAGCTCTGTAGAACTGAAGGTCTAAGTCCTGGACCAAGAAGGACCATTCAAGTGGAGGTCTCCGTGATGTCATCTTGAAGAACACTGCTCTTCTTACTCAGCATCACTGTATCCCAAGGAGCGTGGACATGCTACTTAGTCTCTTAAGGAGACAGGCATACCTCTGGTTCTTCACTGCTTTGATTCTTCCATCGCCTTCTTGTTTGGGCTTATAACGTCCCACTCCCAGGGAGCTTCTTAGAGATACAGAGTCTGGGCACTGACCCCCAACACCTGGAATCAGGATCTCCATTTTAATAATGAGCCCAAGTGAGTTAAATTCACATCCAGACTTCAAGTGGTACATGCCTGAAATACTCACCATGGGGGTGCTGGCGGGAGGGGCAGCGGAAAAGAGGAAGACCCCCAACAAGATGGGTGGGCACAGGGGCTGCATCAGCGGCTGGGGCAGAGGAACAATGGTGAGGATGGCGCAGGACCGGGCAGTGGTTCATTCTGTTGGGCACAGGGTCGCTGTGGGTCAGAGCCGACTCAATGGCACCTAACAACAGCAACCACAGCAACCACAACCCGGTGCTACCATCTGTTGCTTTCGTTTTTGTGATCTGCAGATGCTGGAGGGACTTCCATTTATTGAGCACCTTCTCTGTCCCTTTCTCACTACCCAGTGACACTGTCTGAAGGTAGACTCTTTCTCAGCTTGTGGTTTGTTCTTTCGTCTCTCATTTTGCGATTGTCCTAGGCACTGCGCTGCACACTAGGGATAGAGAGTAAATAGAGCTTAGGTTCTGATCGCAAGCAGCTGGTAAGTATGGTGGGCCTGTCCGAGAGTGATGTCCTGCATGCCTTAGGTGACGAGTCTTGCCAAAGTGAGTGAGCTCAGTAGGCTGGTGGAGGATCAGTGTGTGGGGTGGACCCCAAGTTGAGGAAGAAGTACTACAGGACAAGTCAGTATCATGGACTTTCAAACTGCCGCAGATGTTCGCCTGCAATGGGAATCTCCTAAGCCGTGTTTGATGGCCAGCCAGCTCAGTATGCTCGTCTGTTTCTTTCTCGCTTGCTTATTTATTTGTTCCACTAAGCCTGGGAGTTGACCACTCTGGCCTGGGAACTAAGTTGTGCCTTCTTCTTGCTTTTCTTGACAATAAAATTTTATTGGACAATAGCCACTCTTATTTGTTTACTTATTGTGTATGCTTGCTTTCCGGAGGAATGGCAGAGTCGAATAACTTCTCTAATCTGCCCATAACAGGAAATATTTAATACCTGGAACTTTACACAAAGAGGTTGCTGATCTCTGAACTAGTCCTCCATTTCAGCTACAAATGCTTTCAATTACTTTTTAAAGTTATATATTTGTACAGAACCAGTCTATAATGATATAGCAAACCTTTTTGGTGGTGGTCTATAGGCAATTTGATTTGGAGGAATTAAGGGAATGGAATGCTTATAGTTTTTAAAATTACACTTAGTATTTTTAGAATTTTAATTATAAGACCCTATTACATTTATATTAAAAGACTCTTTTATTACAGTCAGCTTTATTTTTGGAATGAAGCTATTTTAATCATATTAACAAAACAAATATAATATTTTTAGTTACAAAAGCTATACATGTTTATTATAAACATCTTAGACAACGGAGCAAAGCAAAGAGAAAATGAGAACTACCCATAATTATACCACTTGGAAAATTTGTTACTGTTGTTATTTTGGCGTTTATTTTTCTAGTCTTTCATATCTGAACGTGTTACTATTTTTATGTACATTCTTCTAGTCTTTTGTCCGAGCATATAGGAGTCTGTATGTGTGTGACTATTTAATGTAGTCATCATCTCTTGTAGCTATTTTGAAAATCTGTTGAGATGTGCTAAACATTTTTCTGGATCATTAAATAGGCATCTACTCAATGACTATGTAGCTTTTCAGGCTAAGCCTGTATCCCCTACTATTGGAAATGGACAATGTTTTGAGCTAAGTCTGCAGATATCCACCACGCCTTTTTATAGGATAAGCTTGTACTCATTGAATCACTGGGCGAAAATTTATGAACTTTAAAACATCATTTTATTGGGGCTCATACAACTCTTATCGCAATTCATACAAACATCAATTGTAGAAAGCACATTTATACATTCATTACCCTCATCATTCGCAAAACATTTGCTCTCCATGTAAGCCCCTGCCATCAGATCCTCATTTTCCCTCCTCTCTTCCCACTCCTCTCTCCCTCATGAACCCTTGATAATTTATAAATTATTACTTTGTCATATATTACATTGTGTGACGTCTCCCTTCACCCACTTTTCTGTTGTCCGTCCCCCAGGGAGGTGGTTATATGTAGATCCATATAATCAGTAATCCCTCTCTACCCCACCCTCCCTCCATCCTCCTGGTATCGCCACTCTCACCACTGGTCCTGAAGGGATCATCCGCCCTGGATTCCCTGTTTCCAGGTCCTATCTGTACCAGTATACATCCTCTGATCTAGTCAGATTTGTAAGATAGAATTGGGATCATGATAGTGGGTGGGGAGGAAGCATTTCGGAACTAGAGGTAAGTTGTATGTTCCATGAACATTTTAAAGTATTTTTCCCCCTCTCTTTTTATAGTTATTTCTTGGTTGGGTTGTCCAATCTGAATGTTTGCTTTTCAGAACCTTCAACAAAGCAGCATCAAATACAACAGCACCAACAAGACCTCTACCACGTACACCATTGGCCCTATGTTTTCTTCTTAGACGCATCTCCCCTTCCTAGTGACTATTGAGATCTCAATTTCTCACTGTCATGTTAAGCAGTAGGCTGTGCCCCACAATTTCTGGGGTCACTTAGAGGCCTAACTCATATCTTAGCAATTAGCATCAGTGTCGACCAGTTGCACACAGCCATCCAGGCTCTCCTGCCTGCCTCAAACAGGAGTGTGATAGTTGGTCGGGGGTGGGGAAGGGGGGTACTTGTCATGACCAGTAATAGAATTCACACTGAGGAAGTGTAAACGCTTCATTGTGAAGGAGGCTGCTCTCCCTCTTTCCCTCCTCGACCAAAATTCTTTAAAGCATAGTAGATACTTTCTATCTCCATGCCAACTCTGTGAGGTTCTGTTGAAATGGAAAAGTAAGGAGGTGTTATGGATTAAATTATGTCTCATCAAACATGTGTCAACTTGGCCTGGCCATTTATGTAATGCTGTCATGTGGCCGTTGTGCAATGATGTAATCATCCACCACGATGTGATCAGATGCGATCAGGCCTAAGCTGATGCAAGGGGTGGAGGAGGGATGCTGCCCCCTTACTTGAATCACAGCCCTGCTTTGTTAGGTGTAAGGGGAGCTTTCTGGAGGTGTGGCCTGAGTCACCTTTTGTCTTAGAAGAGAGAAAAGGGGAGAGAAGCCAACCGAGAGAGGGATCTTAAAACCACCAGGAAAAAAGAGCCAGGAGCAGGGCCTGTCCTGTGGGCCTGGGGTCCCTGCTTTGAGGCACCCCTAGACTCAAGGGAAGATAAAGGCCAACACACCTGTAAATCACCAAGAATGCTAAGTGTGCAGCTGTTGAAGGTAGATGAAGACCTTTCCCCAGAGCCGATAGAGGAAAAAAGGGCCCCCTGGGAGTTGGCACCCTGGATTTGGACTTCTACCCTCCTAAGCTGTGACAGAATACATTTCTGTTGGTAAAAGCCACCCGCATGGGACATTTCTGTTGTAGCAACAGGAGAGAGTGAGGACATTGAAGAAGTCCTAGCTGCCCATTTCAGGGGCTGCTTCTTGGGTCTTGTCCTTGTTGGAATTTCTATAGTTTTTGATGTGTGACTACTTCCTGGAAGCTGTCTGGTCCACAGGCTACATTTAGCTGTTTCTATTCAGTCTCTCTGGTCAGCTCTCGCTCTCTTGAACTCCTCCCCGAAGGTCCCATCCTTACCTCTTGCCTCTGTTCACACGGTATGCTCATAACTCCCTAAAGTTTTCATCTGTGGATAAATTGCTTTGACCTTGTTGTCTGTCTCGAGCCCAACCTACCCTTAATTGAATCAGTCATTCCAACTGCTCTCCTTTCCTAACCAGTTCTATGCACAGCATCCCCATCTACCCATCGGTTGCTTCCCTCAGAAACCTCAGGGACCTTTCTTTGTCTGATTTCTGCCACGCTTGTCAACACGTCCATCCTAAAGCCCTGCGGATCTTCTTCTTGTTTTTTAAAACATTTTATTAGGGGCTCATACAACTCTTATCACAATCCATACATCTACATATATCAATTGTATAAAGCACATCTGTGCATTCTTTGCCCTCATCATTTTCAAAACATTTGCTCTCCACTTAAGTCCTTTGCATCAGGTCCTCTTTTTTCCCCCCTCTCTCCCTGCTCACCCCTCCCTCATGAGCCCTTGATAATTTATAGATTATTATTTTGTCATATCTTGCCCTATCCGGCGTCTCCCTTCACCCCCTTTTCTGTTGTCCGTCCCCCAGGGAGGAGGTCACATGTAGATCCTCGTAATCGGTTGCCCCTTTCCAACCCACTCACCCTCTACTCTCCCAGTATTGCCCCTCACACCCCTGATCCTGAAGGTATCATCCACTATGGATTCCCTGTGCCTCCAGCTCCTGTATGCACCAGTGTACAACCTCTGCTCTATCCAGACTTGCAAGGTAGAATTCGAATCATGGTAGTGGGGGGAGGGGGGTTGGGGAGGAAGCATTTAAGATCTAGGGGAAAGCTGTATTCTTCATCGGTGCTACAGCACACCCTGACTGACTCATATCCTCCCCTAGACCCCTCTGCAAGGGGATCTCCAGTGGTCGACAAATGGGCTTTGGGTCTCCACTCTGCACTTCCCCCTTCATTCACTATGGTAAGACTTTGTTTTTGGATGATGCCTTATACCTGATCCCTTTGGCACCTCATGATCGCACAGGCTGGGATTCTTCTTCCATGTAGGCTTTGTTGCTTCTGAGCTAGATGGCCGCTTGTTCACCTTCAAGCCTTTAAGACCCCAGACACTATCTCTGTTGATAGCCGGGCACCATCAGCTTTCTTCACCACATTTACTTGTTCACCCGCTTTGTCTTCAGCAATTGTGTTGGGAGGGTGAGCACCATAGAATGCCAATTTAATAGAAGATAATATTCATGCATTGAGGGAGTGCTTGAGTAGAGGCCCAAGGTCCTTCTGCCACCTTAATACTAAACTTATAAATATAGACACATAGATCTATTTCCCCATTTTCATATATATATTTGCATGTACATGTCTTTGTCTAGACCTCCATAAATGCCCCTTGACTCTCAGCTCTTTCCTCTATTTCCCTTGACTTTCCTCCTGCCCCACTATCATGCTCCGTCCCCACCTGGGTTACAGCTATACCTCTTCTTTACGTAACCTTACACTTGATCATTCCTTACCAGGCCTGCCACTCCCTCCTCACCACCAATTTGGATCCCATGTTGTTCCCTTGTCCCTGTGTTTATTAACACCACTTCCTCACCCCCCACCGCCCCCTATCCCAAGTCCCCCCGGAATTGTCGGTCCCGTTGTTTTTCCTCCAGATAGTTCATACAGCCTGTCTTATTTAGACAGACCTGTGGAGATAATAACATGCACAAAAACAAGACAGAGGAAAACAAAGCAACAGTATACAACCAGACAACAAAACTACAACAAACCACTGACAAAGAACAAAACAAAACACATCAAGAAAGAAAAGCTTTGAGTTAGTTCAAGGATCGTTTGTTGGCTTTTAGGAGTGTTTTCCAGTCCAGTTTGTTGGGGCACCACGCCCTGGCCCCAAAGTCCACTTTCAGCGTTCCCTGGGGACCTTGCTGCTCCATCCGTTGCTGTTCCGCTGCACTCGCCCAGTGCTTCGCCTCGGTGTGTGGGATCGGTCAGGTGTAATTCGCACACTGTGTCTCCGGTGCGTCCCCTGCACCTGTGGATCTTCTTACGAGCTTTCATTTCCGAAGGTCACCTAGAGCTGGAATTCACTCCCCTTCGACTGTGGCTTAAATTAGCGCAGAGTTTGTCTTCCTCATTTCCTGCGTCTAGTCGTTCATTGATCGACTCCGCCTTCCACACAGCTGCCCAAGTCATCTTCCTATACTGCAGATTTGATGAGCGCTTTGTCCATTAAAAAAAAAATCAAGGGGACGCCTCGTAGATTGCTGTTATTTTTAGGTGCTCTTGCGTCGGTTCTGACTCATAGCGCCCATTGGTACCACAGAACAAAATGTCACCTGGTCTGGCATCGTCTTCACAATTTTCTTAGGTTGGAGGCCGTTGTTGAGCCATGGTGTCAATCCATTGTGTCCATGATCTTCCCTTGTTTGCTGACCTGCTCCTCTACCAAGCACGACGTCCACTACAGAGACTGATCCCCCAGGATAGGTCGAAAGGATGTGGGACAAGTGCGCCGTCCTTGACTCTAGGGAGCACTCTGGGTATGTATCTTCCAAGACAGATTGTCCTTGTTCTTTGAGCAGCCCACAGGACTTTCAGTCTTCTTCACTAGCTCCCCAATTTGAATGCCTCAGTTTCTCTGTCTTCCTTCCAATCACCCAGCTTTTGCATGCAGATGAGCCATAATACTGTGATTCAGCCCTTTCTGAACTTGGTGAAATCTTTCTCTGGCCTTCAGAGACCTTCTCTGGCCCTCCAAGCCCTGCTTCTCTCCCTCCCCCTCCCCACCCCGCTTGTTACTCACTTCCTGGCCGCTGGACTTGGCACATTGGTCCTATGCTGGTGAAGCAGCGGTCACATCACATCGTTAACCCCTGAATCACAGGCCATCCTCCTCCGTGATGAGTTCCTTGTGGATGAGGCAGCGGTCACTCAGCTCTCTGTCCTCAGGACTTCGCACCAGGCCAGGCACAGAGGGGTCATTTGTGAACCTTTGGCTAATGGCTTCAAGCTTGTTGGGTCGCTGACCTTTGAAAGGTACAGATGGTAGACTGCTAACTTCCTGCTCTGCTGCAGCCACAGCTAAAATGATATTGTATCCATGCTCAACTTCCAGATCGACCTCAGTGTTCGAGCCTCAGACATACATCTTAGACAGATTACGGAACCCAACTCCTTGACATTAGGATGCTCTTGGCATTTCAATGATAAATCCGGAAAGAATGGACCTCTTGAAGACAGTTGTTTGTTTTTTCACCTACAAATAGGCAGTCAATGTTAGTATAGGTGCTGCCGAAGCGAGCACCCAAGAGGCCGTCATACGGCAAATGAAAATGAAGATCATTCTCATTCATGAGCAAGGGTTCCGGTACTGTCACACCCCTTCACCAAGTGCTTGGGAGTGTTGGTGGCTAGTGAGTGACAGGTGAGGCTCAACCCACCGGCCTCTCAGGGCAGAAAGATGAGGCGTCCTGCTCCCGTCCAGATCTACAGGCTCAGAATCCCACAGAGGGCAGTTCTGTTCTGTCTTGTCGGGTCATTCTGGGCCTCTAGGCTGTAATCGACTCAATGGCAGGGAGTTTTTAATTTTTTTAATTGTTTTCACCATCTGCTTTGGGATCTCAGCTCATTCCTTCTACTTTAGAGCAGGACTTTGACCCAGTATAAACGGAACTGCTGAGAATTTACAGTCCCACCCTAGATATACTGAACCAGAATCTGTATTTTAACAAGATCGTATAGAGTGATTTTTTTTGGGGGGTGTGGGGCGTATGGTAGCATTCATGTTAATTAAAAAAAAAAACCAACAGTGGTTTCCTACATGGTTCATCCTTTTGTGTTTGACTAACTTCATGTAGAACAATGTCCTCCAAATACACGATGTGCTTCAGTTTCATCATTCTATTTTAGCGACGGGTAGTATTCAGGTGTGTTATGCACCAAAGGTTAACTACCCAGCCTTCCATTAATGGGCATTTGTGTTGTTCCCATCACCTCACTGTTGTGAATAGAGCTGTGATGAGCGTGGGAGGGCCTGCATCAGCTCCTGCTTTGCTCCTTGTTTGTGTAGGGTCGATACAACATAGAGGGATTGCTGGGTCTTACAGTGTTTCTATTCCTAGTTGTTGGAGGACGCGCCATACTCCGTTCACAGTGGTTGGAGAGCTTGACAATCCTACCAGCCGTGTCTGAGGGCTCAATCACACCGCATCGTCTCTAGAATCTGTCACTTTGGTTTTTTTGAACTGTGCTAGCATTGCTGGTGTGAGGTAGTATTTTATCGTTTTGAATTGCATCTCTTGAATGGCTAGTGATCGCAAGCATTTCTTCACAGTTTGTTGGCTGTCTTCTTAGGAGAACTGTCTGCTCATGTTCTATAGAGTGATGCTTGCAGATCTCTAGGTGAGTCTTAGGGATATGTGATGAGCCAGAAAGTTCCCGTTGCTTACCAAGTTCATTTTGGGCTAGTTTACAAAACATTGTTGCTTTTCCCAATCCAAGATGTGTCTCTGTTGAAGTTGCTGGGCACTGGGCCGCGGTGGGATGGTTTGTCATAGGCAGCAAAGCCCTTTTGCGTTCGAGTTCGGTGATCAGAGGGTCTCTGTGGTTTCTGGATGGTTTTCAGGGATTCTTAGAACCCCCAAAAGTGATCTGGCCAATTTGGGGTGAAAGTAAAATTTAAAGGATGTGCTGGAGAACCATCATTGGCTTGGGCCAGTTTCTTCGAGGAATTTCTGATGTTAAAAGTGGTGAGAACCACTAGCTCGGAGTCATACAAATTGGAGACATTGGAATGTGCACTGCATTTCTCTCACCTAGGACACCATGGAAAGAATGTGAGCAGGGGCGGTCATTTCTAGCTAGGTTCCCTTGTCACCTTCTGTGTGACTTTGGGCATCTAGATCCGTGGTTCTCAACCTGTGGGTCTGGAGCCTTTTTGGGGCCAAATGATCCTTTCACAGGGGTCGCCCGATTCATAGCGGTAGCAAAGTTATAGTTATAAAGTAACAAAAGTAATTTTATGGTTGGGCGGGGGGGGGGGGGGCACCACAACCTGAGGAACTATATTAAAGGGTCGAGCATTGGGAAAGTTAAGAACCACTGATCTAGATGGTAAAACGAGAAAGCTTTAGCCCACACTGGCAGGTGAAATGATTTGACTTTAAACAGCCTCCTGCTCTGGTTAGAAGCCCTGAAACATTGCTGCCAGGGACGGTCAGCCCTGATTCAGAAGAGAGCTGTTCTGAATGCTGGTATGGAGCTGTGGCAGGCGCGTGTGTGTGTGTGTCCTGGGTCCTGGGTAGCAGCCTTGACAACCCGATGGGTAGCTCTACTCTGATGCCAGGGTCGCTATGAGTCAGAATCGACTCAATGGCATTGGGTGGGGTAGGCCCAGGGTGGGAGGTGACCGGTAATCCAGGAACTTTCTAAGAGAGAGAAAGATGCAGTGGACCTCCTGTAACCAACTGCCAAGGCAGGACTTGGTCTTTTTTTTTTTTTTTTGGACTTGGTCTTATTAAGCAGGGATCTAGCCAACTCTGGTGAAGGCAAGTCACAGCCCCAGCAGGCTCCCTAAGGCACAGCAGGCCTGGAGCAGCATCCTGGCCATAATGTCGGCCGTGGACCACAGCGCTACCAGCAGAGGCTTTTACTTCCCTTTGTTTGCTGGGAGCAGCGCTTCCAACCGGCGCGTTCACCTTTGCTTTTCCATACGGAATCAGTCTCTCCACGGGAAAGGCATCTCCTCAGGCACCCGATGGAGAGTGAAGGGATCATGCCTGGCGGCATTCCCTGGCTTAACAAGGCTCCACTAGAAAGCTCCAGAGAGCTGCTTCCTTTGCCAGCATCTCAGGTGCAAGTGCTGGAGAGCTAATTGGCCAGTGAAGTACAGAGCACCCTACTGTAAAGTACAGAGAGTCCCGGCGTACAGACGAGATCTGTTCTGAACTGCGTCCTTAAGGATGTGGAGAGACTTTGGTCAGGTGCATATTGTTCTTAGGTGGTGTTTCTTTAATGAGAGAAAAGGCTGCAAACCTTTTCAATGAGTTAAAAGTGACACAAGAAGTCAGGGAAAGTGATTGTGACGAATCTGTGGCCATTAGGAGTGGCTCCACTCCTGTCACAGTGAGGGGAAATGTTCCTACTATTGAAGGGCCAGAGGCACTGCTCAATGTGAAAAACCCCGCATCCTCACAACTGGGCCAACAGGGAACATCGTGATAAATGGAAAAAAAGGTTAACGTTGTCAAGGATTTTGTCTTGCTATGGTGTTCAATCAATGCTCACAGTGCTGAGTAAAATCTGCATAAGACTTATTTAAAGTGCTGAAAAGAAAATATGTTACTTTGAGCGCTAACGGGTGCCTGACCTAAGCCATGGCCTTTTCAATTGCCTGGTTCCCCTGAGAAAGCGGAAGCTTGAAGGAGGATTGACTGAAGCAGAATCGGTGCACTTGAATTGCGGTGAAGACTTTTGAAAGTACCACAGGCTGCTTGCTATAAGAACAAACAAATCTGTTGTGGAAGAAGTACAACCAGAATACTCCTGAGAGGCCAGGATGGAGAGGCTTGGTCTCTCAGACTTTGGGCATGTTGTCGGGAGAGGCCAGTCCTTGGAGAAGGACATCAGGTTTGGGAAAGTAGAGAGGCTGTGAAAGGAGGAAGGCCCTGGGAGAGATGGAATGACACGGTGGCTACCACAGTGGGGTCAAACATAGGCACTGTGAGGATGGCACAGGCTTGGGTAGTGTTTCACCCTGTTGTACACCGGTGGCTATGAGATGTCAATCATTTGGACATCATTTGATGTCCTCATTTGGAGGTGCTAAGGAGATAAATAGCTCACTGGAGGTAGGACACATGCTCACTCCCTGCCAGAAATCCCTGTGGAGAAGCCACATGGAGAGAGGCTGATAGCTGGAGAAGCCACATGGAGACCCCTGCCAGCGCTGAGATGCTTAAAACCCCACTGGATCCACAAGACTTCCCAGCCACTGGCCTGTGATCTTCCCGTGTTCGGCATCATTGCATGTGTTTCGTGCATCTGAAGAGGACTTTATAGGTTGGTATGGGACATATGGGCTAATATCAGACTTATGGACTTGATCTGGATCAACCTTCAACTGCTCTTCTATGTAAAACTCCTACACACATATGAGTGTCTATGGATTTGTTTCTCTGGTCTACCCAGACTGACACATGCTCCTTGCTGAATGAGAGAGAGATGATGCTGAGCGACTGCTCGGGTTTGTCTTCATGCATATTACATTCAGGTTTGCTACAACGAGTGTTTGTTACAACGAGTGTTACAACGAGTGTTTGTCTTCATGCATATTACATTCAGGTTTGCTACAACGAGTGTTTGTTACAACGAGTGTTACAACGAGTGTTTGTCTTCATGCATATTACATTCAGGTTTGTTACAACGAGTGTTTGATTTGCAGTGGAGGAATATTTATTTCCAAATCTGCCAAGTGCTTCTCAAGGCAGCCTCCACATGGCGTTTAATTGCTAAACCCACTTCTTCTGACTCAGCGTCTGTTTGGGAAAATATCTAGAGATACAAAAAATGTGGAGGACCAGCAAGTCGGGTCCAGATGCTTCTCCATGCCTAATAGAATGTCCACCCCAAGGTGGGAGCTGAGCAACTCCCTGGCGTGTCACAGGTGGGTGGGTTTCTCATCACTAAAGCTGTGCCCTATTGTACTAAAATTATAATCTGTGAATAAGCAGTGAAGTAGAGTCATTGGGCTGAGCTGACTCACTGCCAGCAACTGGGACCAGGTCTCAGGAATGGCTTCACGTCACAGTCCACTTGGGCAAGAGGGGAAATGTAGCAAAGGCCCCATGGGAGACCTGCTGTGTAGACAGGGTTCTCTAGAGAAACAAAACCAGAACATGAATAATTATATATATATATATTTATACAGATAGATAACATAAGAAATATACAGTTAATTAAATTATAAAGCAGTACACATGGCTCAGTGTAACTCACTCCCGTGAGACAGTTGTGAGACACTGGCAGTCCTTCAAGTCTTGAGGGCCAACGGGTAGTCCTCTGTAGAACAATTCAGGCTATCCTGGCACAGGCAGCAAACAGCAAGGCAGGTCACCAACAGTCAGCCAGATGACAGGGTCTGACAGTCCCCAGCTCAAGATGTAAATTCTAACAGTGTGGGGTCGTAAAGGAACCTCAAATTACAGCGACACAGTTCACAGGCTAGGCGTCCCACGGGTAGTGTAGCTTGTAAATTGGGGCGCAGAACAAGCAAGGTAGCCACACACTGGTCCAATGATCAAAGAGCAAGAGACAAGAGAGGTGAGGCTCACCGAGCTATTTATCTCTCCGCCCTTCAATTAATCCCATGAGTGTTTATCGACCAGGTTGGCACAATAAACTAACTGCCTCACCTGCCCTGGCTCTGCTGGTGTCGCTTCTGTGGCAAACTGGCCTCGGGCTCGCTTACCACCCTGTCCCTCTTTCCTTGTAGAAGAAGGATTACGCCACACCAGCCCTCACGGATTCAGGCTGTAGATTCGATGAGAAATAGCGAAAAACCAGGGTGTTCGACTTTGACATCATGAGCTCAGCATGGCCTCCCGGAGGGTCCTCGACTCTAGAGCATGTAGTCTACAATCCATGTCTGAGGTCATGGCTTTGGGGTCGTGGTAGGCGTAGGTATTCCTCCTGCAGTGGCATGGGCTGTTTCACCAAATCCTGTATTTTTCGGCAGGTGAGATTACCCAGACATCTTCTAGCTGAAGCTTCAGTGCTCCGAGGCTTGTTAGGCCTACCGGCTCTTGTGAAGTGTAGTTGTGGGGACCTCGACTTGGGTCATAAGAGACTGAATGTGTCATACGATTGCCTCGCTGGTTTCTTGGGAGCATGGGAGGGAGGTTGGGGGAAGTGGAGGGGGCTAACAATGATGCTTATCAGAATGAAGACAATCTTCTGAAAGTCATTGTGGTGATGGTTGTCCAACCCCTCCTGATGATTGGATTGTATGACATGTCAATAAAATTAGTTTTTTAAAAAGAAAAACCGAATGAGCAAAATGGGGGGAATAAAGCCTCCAAGTGATCCCTACTGAGATGTCCCCATGACAAATGTAGGATGGTGGCCGTGACCATGAATGAAGGGAACACCGCTATCAATTCCATTAGGCTTTCGTGGTAATGATTTATTTTAGAAGAATTAATACCAGACTAGTCCCAAGGAGTTAGAAATTAAAGATGTCCCGAATGTCCACCAACTCTTCTAAGATACTACTTACTCTGCTTCATTCTGCCCCCTGACTGCCTCCCCTCGTCCCTTGGATACATTCCCGCACGTCCCTGGCCTCTGACATTTGCCGCACTGTCCCACAGAAACTCATGACATTTTGAGGATGTGTGTCGCGTGGTGGTGGGGGCTCTGTAGCCCCAGATCTGAAGGTCAGGCAGAGGTGATCCAAATGTGGGGTCCAGAGCTAGAGCCAAAATGTTCCAAAGTCAAAGCAGGTCTTGGGAAAAGGAGGTCTGGCTTTCCAGGTGAGGAGACGTGTGTTAGCACCGTGTCACGATACCATTACATGTCCAAGCAAAACATAGGATGGTGTCTTCAGTCACACCCTCTAGTAAGGCAGAGTTAAAGATGCCCTCAAGGAAACAAAGGCTGTGGCTTGATTCACACCCTCTCCTAAAGTCAGGTCTCAATCCCACCCTATTCCTGTGTGTTAGTAGAGAATACTTTCCAAAATGAACTATAGCCACAGGTGTGCAAAGTCCAGAATTATAACATAAGGGATTATGGCTCGATGGCCATATCAATTGACTATAATGCAAGTATCACTTTGGATTCATGCATCATATTAATTGATCAATGTTTCTTTTCCTTTCTTATAGACTGGTTCCCTGGATGGGTCCTTCATTCTTTAAAATCATTTTTTCCCCAAAAGTTTCATTGACCTGTAGTTCCCATAGCATACAATCAATAATAGTTTAGTCACATCAAGAAGAGTTTTTCTATCATCACCACAGTCAGTTTGAGGCCATTTCTTCACTCTTGTACATATCTTTATTAGCTTCTCATTTTCCCCCAACCTCCCCTGCCATGCCCCCAAGAAACCATTAATCTAGTTACTGCCTCGATAGATTTACCTATCTTGGATTTCATCTACAGAAAAAAACATTAAAAGAAAAAAAACCTAGCAACAATAACAAAGTAAAAGATAAAAGAAATCAATAGAAAAGAAGACAGAAGATATTAAAAACTAGGGGAAAATTAAATAAATCAAAAGGGAGATGAAATGACAGGGTGTTAAATTCTAACCTCACTGCATCTGCAACAATCCCCTTTCCGACACTTTCTGCATTAGTGGACATTTCATAGCACAACTATTAAGCTTTTCCAGGAAGCTTAATTTTCACGGTAACTAAAATGGATTGGCTCCAGAATACAGGGAGGCAGGAGGACCCTGGGTGGTCTGTGGATGGGCCAGTGAGAGGACTTGACGTTATAACCTGGTGATTCTCATCAGGAATGAAGTTGCCTTGGCAATGGGTGGATACATTTTTGGTTGCCTTCTGGAGAGGAGAGGCTACTAACATCTCATGGGTAGAGGCCAGGGGTTTTGCCAAACATCTTACAACGTTGGGACCGCCCCCACTACACAGCATTATCTGGCCCCAAACATCTATGGTGGCACTTGTGAGAAGTCTTGTAGTACATTGACCTCAGACGACAATGGCTGAATATCGATCTTCCTGTCCTCTGTGTCCCCCTACCTCTTCTACTTTGTGTGTAATATTCACCCAAACTTTTGAGAGCTTCCTCTGTATTCAGGCTAAGCGGGAGGCTAACAGATGACCAAGAGCAACAAGAGAACCTTATGTTGCTCTCCTCTGGGTGTAACAGGGCACAGCCCTTCAGCATGGTCGCTCCTGCCCTAGACAGAAAGCTCACAGCATCAGTGGTACTGCTGAGTGATGGCTTGTTCTCTACAAATGCCTGTACCCCTTTGGTGTGGAAGGTTGATAGGGCAGGTTTTTGGTGTGGAAGGTTGATAGGGCAGGTTTTCTGATGTGCCCAATGCTGGGAGCTGACCTGTGAGTTCAGAGGGCCAATGCACTGTGTGCAGGGCCTTCTGGGCCCTCCTCCCCACAGCTCCCTGATTCAGCTGAAATGGACTCTGACCGGAGCGTGACTCCAGAGTTTTCCTCTTGCTCAATAGTGATTACTCATGGCCGATCAAAGGAGTTCTGCAGTAAAACCCCCACATTTGGCCACAGGAAGTCCTGCTCACATTGCCTGGGTGGGGAATTTGGGAAATAAAGTCACTCGGGCCATTCACACTTCAGTCATTCTACACTCAAACTACTCAAACAAAGCCCCTACCGTGGAGTTGTTATAGTTTATAGGGACTCTCCATGGGGTTTCTGAGATTGTAAATTGTTACGGGAGCAGTAGCCTTATCTTTCTTCCATGGAGTAGCTGGTGGGTTCGAACTACCGCCTAACACCACCAGGGCTCCTAGCCACCCTTTCATGCACTCTGAGTCTCAAGGGCTCTGTGGACTGAGGAAGTTTATTTTCCAGAAGAATCCTGGTGTAGGGAGGCAGGGTAAATGGGAAAGCAGAAGGTATGAACTCTACCCACGACTTGGATACTAGCTGCCTGGGCTTGCCCACCCTAGCCCTTCCAGAAGAGAGGTCCCCATCCTGCTCTGTTGGAATAGAGCAATCGCTCTGCTCATGGAGTTATGGTGGTCAGTAAAGAAGTACTGCCTCAAAGAACAAAAAACCATATCATTGCATGCTCACCTCCACGATACGATCTCTGAAGACAAATGGGTGCATAAGCAAATGTGGTGAAGAAAGCTGATGATGCCTGGCTATCAAAAGATATAGCATCTGGGGTCTTAAAGGCTTGAAGGTAAACAAGCGGCCATCTAGCTCAGAAGCAACAAAGCCCACATGGAAGAAACACACCAGCCTGTGCAATCACGTGGTGTTGAAGTGATCAGGTATCAGGCATCATCCGAACAAAAAATCTTATCATAGTGAATGATAGGGGGGAGTGCGGAGTGGAGATTCAAAGCCCATTTATTGGCCATTGGACATCCCCCTTACAGAAGGGTCTGGGGGAATAAGCGAGCAAGTCAGGGTGAGATGTAGCAACAATGAAACATACAACTTTCCTCTAGTTCCTAAAGGCTTCCTCCTCCCCCACTATCATGATCCCAATTCTACCTTAACAATCTGGCTAGACCAGAGGATGTCCACTGGTACCGATAGGAACTGGAAACACCGGGAATCCAGAGCAGATGATCCCTTCAGGACCAGTGATGTCAGTGGCGATACTGGGAGGGTACAGGGGCGGTGGGGTAGAAAGAGGGAACCAATTACAAGGATCTACATGTGACCTCCTCCCTGGGGGATGTACAATAGAAAAGTGGGTGAAGGAAGACGTCAGACAGGACAAGATATGACAAAATAATAATTTATAAATTATCAAGGGTTCATGGGGGGGGAGCATGGAGGGAGGGAAAAAATGAGGAGCTGATGTCAGGGGCTTATGTGGAGAGCAAATGTTTTGAGAATGATGAGGGCAATGAATGCCCAAATGTGCTTTACACAATGGATGTATGTATGGATTGTGATAAGAGTTGTATGAGCCCCTAATAAAACGATTTTTAGAAAGTACTGCTATAAAAGAATACAAACCTTTATTAAACAGAAATATCCAAATGAGAAGTTATTGTTTCTTGGCGTGTCCTCTATGTAGGTCTGTACACTTCTAAAGGATGGTGTTTCCATTTCTCTACCCTTCCCCAGAGACTCTGAGCTCTTCAATTTCTAGGATATCATACAACAGCTTTGTCATACTCAAGGGACTCACATCATGTTCCTTTGCAGTGGTTTTTGAGTTTCAGGAATAGAGACAAGTCTGAAGGGCAAGATTAGGGCTGTCATGTGGGTGGGTGGAGTCAGGCTCCCCAATGAATATCTCCTAGGAGAGCTCTTGTTACCCTCAAACAATAAGCATGTATGTTGTTTTAATGGGGGGGGGGGGAAGAAAGTCCCCACCCCACCTTTCTTTGCCCATTCTCATTAAGTTTTCAATTTTCTTAAAAAGTTCTCCTGGAATGATGAGGGCAACAAATGTGCTTGACATGATGGATGGATGGATTGTGGTAAGAGTTGTACGAGGCCCCAATAAAATGATTTAAAAATGAAAAAAAAGTTCTCCTAATACACACATGAGGAGTATCCTGTGTCCTTTCAGAACATCCATTTGGATCACTGCTTAGGTGTCTCCAAAAATAGTCCCTGTAATTTCTCTGCCTTGAATTTGACCCAGCAGATCCCATTGGAAGCCACTGCTTCCATTGGCTTATTTATTGATTTAATTTTTGGGGGTGGGGGCAGAGATGGTTCCCTAAAGAGACAAAGACAAGGGAATAACTGAGAGAGCTTGTCTGTAGCCATCCACTGATTTCAGAGACGTGTCTAAACACCTTGGATTTGGAATAAATCCACGCATGCATGACCTGGACCTCCAGTGGCAACATTTTCTGACCCATCCTTATAGAGCATAACATAGCTCTTTATATTTCCATCCTTTATATCCTTGACGGTCCTTACTGAAGAGCCCAGGTCAGGGCAGAAGGTGTGTAGAATTCTTGCAAAAGATCTTTATGGATAAAATTGTTCCACTACCCCTGCAAATAGGAATTGGAATTCTTATCTCAATAACTATGGGTGCAATCCAGTTTGAAAATGGGCTGTTCTTTGTTATGTTAATGGAACCATATCTGAGTAGAGTGGGCTCTAAATAGAATCATTTCTGTGTTACAGAAAGAGTGGATTAGACACAGAAACTGGAACATATGGAGGAAGGCAGGCACCATGTGAGAATCCTTACTAACCAAAGAACCGAGGAATGCCCTGGGCTACTGACAAGGAAGCAGGTGACCTGACCAAGAAGACCCTCTCTGAGACTTTGAGCCCCAGAACAGTGTTTTTGTCACTTCTGACTCCAGTAGGCCCTGTACAGCGGGAGAAGCACTGCCTGGCCGTGTGCCACCCTCCATACAGATGCTGTAATGCCGGAGCCCATTGTTGCAGCCACGGTATCGGTCTATCTTGCCTTTTCACTGTCAAGCTACCTCCTTTTCACTGCCCCTCAATTCCACTCAGCAGGAACTTTACCAGAACTGTGGGGGAAACAACTTTTCTGTTCTTTGAAGCCACAGCAACGGGGGCACGTGAGACAAAGCCTGTGTGTTTGTGCCACAAACATTGCCCACAGAGTGAGTATATAACACGTCCGATGTGTGCGTTCCATTGAGTGAAAAGACAGAGATCAAGTGAAAGGTGCTGAATTCAGAGTAAATTGTCATTTCCAGGCGATTCCTGCTCCAAACCACAGCCTATTTGATATCTGCGTTCTCTCTGACAGCTAAACCCTCCCCGATGCCATCTCTCCACTCCGGAACCTGGCCTTGCTGTGGACTTTTCCACAAGCTCACTGTGTTTTCTTTCCCTCCGCCTTTGTCCCTCACACCTGGACTGCATCACGTCACCACTCAAAGAGGCCCCGAGCTGCCCCCACCCCACCCTCAGTCCTTTGGCCCTGTTCTGGATGGTCAGTATCCTGCAACCGGGAAAACCAGTGATGGGGGTAGGTCCTATTGACTGTTGAGTGGGGCTTGGCGTCATCAATTAGAGCCTCGTCAGGCACCATCTTCACAGTCTTCGATTTGTGTGAGCCATTGTGGTAGCGGCTATGTCGATCCATCGCAGTGAGGATCTTCTTTTTTGATAATCCTCTACCTTACCAAGCATGAGGTTCCCCTCCAAGGACTGGTTTCCTTTGATGACATGTCCTAAGCATGTGAGATGAAGTTTGCCATCCTCGCCTCTCAGGAGCATTCTGGCTGCACATCTTTCAAGACAGACGTGTTTGTCTTCTGACGGTCCACGGTACCCTCAGAGTCCAGAGTGTTCATGCATTATCCTATGGAACCGGCACCCCCGGTACTTTCCACGTTCTTGATTCCAAGGCCTCCATTTCCAGTCCATCCAGTTCAACTCCTTGCCCTGCTGGTAGAATAGCTTGTATATTGGACTGCCAACCACAAGCCCAATGGTTCAAACCTATGCATGAGTTGCTCCATGGGAAACGATGAGTCTTTCTGTCTCTGTCAAGATTCACAACCTTGGAAGCCTACAGGGACAGCTCTACTCCTAGGGCCCCTATGAGTCAGAATTGACTTGAGAGCGGTGAGTGGCCATCGCATTCCTGAGCTTCAAAGTAGTTAGCACGATGGTCTCCTTAATCCGATGTCGGAATAGTCTCACAGCTTGACATGAAGAATCATGTCCTGAACGCAAAAGGAGAGTGACCGACCTTACCACTTACTTGGCATAATTCTTTAAATAAGGGGCCCTGGTGGAGCAGTGGTTAAGTGCTTGCCTGCCAGCCCAAACACTGGCATTTTTAATCCCTCACCTGCTCCTAGGTAGAAAGGCCTAGTCCTGTGCTCTGGCAAAGATTTCAGTCTTGAAAACCCTACGGGGTATGGGTATGGGTGGGGTGCTGCAGTGCTGCTCTGTCCTAAAAAGTCATGGTGAGTTGGACTCGATGGGACAGCAGAGTGTCCCATTAAAATGACAGTCTGTGGGTGCATAAAAAACAGTGGCGAAGAAAGCTGATGGTGCCCAGCTATCAAAAGATATAGCTTCTGGGTCTTAAAGGCTTGAAGGTAAACAAGCGGCCATCTAGCTCAGAAGCAACAAAGCCCACATGGAAGAAGCACACCAGCCTGTGTGACCAGGTATCAGGCATCATCAGAACAAAAAATCATATCATGAATGAGGGGGAGTACAGATTGGGTACCCAAGACCATCTGTAGGCAACTGGACATCCCTTACAGATGGGTCGTGGGGAAGAGACAAGACAGTCAGGGTGCAGTGTAGCAATGATGAAACATACAACTTTCCTCTAGTTCCTAAATGCTTTCTCAGGCCCCATTATCGTGATCCCAATTCTACCTTACAAATCTGGCTATACCAGAGGATATACACTGGTACAGAAAGGAACTGGAAACACAGGGAATCCAAGGCAAATGACCCTTTCAGGACCAGTGGCAATACCGGGAGGGTGGGGTGGAAAGGGGGAACCGATTATAAGGATCTACATATAGCCTCCTCCCTGGGGGATCGACAACAGAAAAGTGGGTGAAGGGAGATGTTGGACAGTGCAAGATATAACAAAATAATAATAATTTGTGAATTATCAACAGTTTATGGGGGGGAGGGAGAGGAAAAAATGAGGAGCTGATACCAAGGGCTCAAGTAGAAAGCAAATGTTTTGAGAATGATGATGGCAACAAATGTACAAATGTGCTTGACACAATGGATGAAAGTATGGATTGCTATAAGAGTTGTATGAGCCCCCAATAAATGATTAATGAAGATTAACCCCAATAATAATAACCACAACAATCCATGTAGAAGGCAGACACCCCATTCTTCTTTAATTCATTCATCACCACCGTCAGGATGGAAGTCACCCATAAGGAAACCCCTAGAAGATGTCACATGGTCCTGTGGACTGCCATGAACAGGAGATTCCACGCCCCCGCCCCCCACTGGATGTCCTCTAAGGGATGGATGCTCACGTCTCATTCCCGTTTGGGAAGTCGCCACACAGCCCTGGTATCATTCAGTGTGCCGTGCCCAAGAACGATGGGGAGCCCCGTGCTTACTTCAGACACCAGAATCTGTTTCCTCTCCCTGATCACCCTGCGTGGACCCCGGGGACTGAGGAGCAGAGAACAACATGGTCACAAACAGCACCCGCGGGCTCCCTCTCGTGGAGACAACAAGAGCCAAGAAAAGTCGCTGAAGCAGCCCCAAGGAACACGACCTGGGAAAATCAGGGCGCTGCACTTTGCCGTGTATTGCAAAAAATGGGTCGGAAGCCACTGTGTGTGTGTGCGCGCGCGCCTGCACGCACGCACGCACGCACATGAGAATTAACTGAATAACTGAAATGTGCCCATCATTCAAATACCAACCTCTGGCCAATCAGGTCATTCATTGCCCCTGTACAATCAGCTTTTCCACCAGGACTGTTTACAGGAGGCAAACCCGTTAGGAGTCCGGCCCCCTTTCTTCTCTGGTGGGAAGAAACAATGGGCATGAGGAGCGAGTGGGCAGCCGGCAGGGAAGTGGAGGCAGAGAGCAGAGAAGACACACACACATTGGAGGCAGATGTCTTTGAAGAGACATGGCGGGAAGATGGGGTTTGAGGGAGAACTTTTCACAGGGAGGGAGGAGAAGTGGTTACATCATCTTTTTCATTTCCTGATTTACTGTTTAAAACCAACACATCATACAGACAAATCTGTGAGAAATAGAAATAATATGTATCTCTAATATGTATGAAAATATAAAATGCTATTACACATGTGGGGTCCCAGGGTGATGGAAATGACTGATGACCTCTAGTGCTCATCAAAGCCATTGATGTCGTGAGTCAACCTGGAGGTGGCTAGGAAGAAAGGCCTGGTGATATTCTTCTGGAAATAAAAAAAACAGTCATCGAACGCTCCCTGGAGCACAGTTCTACTCCGGCACACGTGGGGTTCCCCGTGTCGGAGCCCACTTGGTGGTGAGTGGGATAACTAAAAAGTAAAATTCCTCACCCATTCATCTCAGCCTCCATGTCCCTGTCCCCAAAGGTCGCACCTATGATCAGTTTCTTGTATGCCCTTGCAGGAAGAAAAGAAGTAACACCATGGCTGTGGACTTCTCTGTGGTTCCCACGTGGAAGAAGAGACTTGGCAGACTTGGAACCAAGAATGGAACCAACTTGCTGCCATCAAGTTGATTCCGACATGTCATGCCCCTACAGGATGGAGCGGAATTGCGTCTGTCGGTTTCCAAGGCCGTGCATCTTTGTAGGCGCAGGAAGACACTGATGAGAAAGGGCCAGGTACAGAAACAGGTGCCAGAGTCGGATGTCCAGGGAGTGGTGACAGGGAGGGGTGTTGAATTATAAGGAAGTTCCAGCCGGGGCACCGGATGATGGCAGGGGCCAGAGTTCGGAGTGGGGCTTTGGGAGACCAGGCCCAGAAAGCAGGCCGGGTGGCCAGGGTGGAAGTTCTGAGGTCGGTAAGGGGAGGAAAGCTTGGCTGCGGGGCGGGGAGGACCAATGTTTTGGAAACAGTCGCTGGGAACAGGGAGCATGCGTAACAGGTCTTCGTGCCTGGTGTCTGGGGAGTGTGGGAGACCGAGTGGCCTCCTGCTGGAGAAGCAGGCGGTGGCCCAGGCATTCAGCAGAAAGGCTGAGAAGCAGAGGCGGCTGTTTACATGGGAACGGGGCCTCCAGAGAGTTCTGGTGGGGGAGGCTCCATGCAGAAAGGGGAGCCGTGAGGTGGGTGGACCTGGTGGGTGGGAGGAAGGGCTGCCTTGGGGCTGTGACTGAGAAAGCAGATATGAATGGTTCTGCCAGGCCTCAGAGTTCCTGTCTTTGACAGCCTTTGTTTGGATGCCAGGCCCGGCTGCAAGTCCCGGGCAGGTCTTGGCAGGGTCTGAAAGGGACAGCTGTGAAAGCTTGGTGGTCAGGTGGCCTTGAGTCCGCTGGTGGGAGTCAGCCCCTTCTGGAGTTCAACACCAGCGCCCTTGGGAAAGGTACACAACCTTTGTTAGCATTAGGTGACGAGACCAGTACCCACCTCCTGTACTGATGACCATGTGAGAACGGCATCCGGCAGACTTGGTGTATCTGAGATCAATGGTCATCATCAGCTGGCCTTGCCTCGGTTTGTAGACTTCTCGTTCACTCATGCCGTCAAGTCGATTCTGACTCTCAGAGACCCAGGTGACCATGTAGAAGTGCCCCCTAGGGTGTTCTCTGCTGTCACCTTTATGGAAGCACCTCACCGTGTCTTTGCTCCGGGGGAGCTGCTGGCTGGGTTTGAACTGCCCGGTGAGCGAGGGGCTGCTGCTGCTGCTTTGTTGTCAGGCCCTATTGAGTTGACTCTAGCTCATAGCAACCCCACACACAACAGAGCGCAACGCCGCCCGGCCCTGTACCCTCCTCCCAATTGTCCTTATGTTTGAGCCCATGGTTGCAGTCCCGGAGTCAATCCATCTCCTTGAGGCCCTTCCTCTTTTCCGCTGCCCCTCCACTTTATCAAGCATCATGACCCTCTCCAGGGACTGGTCTCTCCTGACATGTCCAAAGCCCATCAGATGAAGTCTCGCCTTTGTTGCCTCTAAGGAGCATTCTGGCCATACTTCCAAGACCGGTGTGTTTGTTCTGTTGGCTGTCTGTGGAACTATCCATCTTCTTCCCCAGCACCGTAATACAAACACATCGTTCCTACTTCAAGGCAAGGTCAACATGGCCTAATGGTGCTTCCTTGCTAACCTGTTGTGAATTGTTTCATTGGATGAGGTGAAAAATATGGACAACAGTTCACGACAGACTAGCAAGTGAGCCCAAGCAAACACACACTTAGCTTGCTTACTGGGTACTTGATCCCTGTCCAGCAGCCCTGGTGGCACAGTCGTGAGGAGCTGGGCTGCGATCCTCAAGGTCAGCAGTTGAAAGCCACCAGCTTCTCCTCAGAAGAAAGATGGGGCTTTCTACTCTCATAAAGAGTTACAGTCTCAGAAACCCGCAGGGGCAGTTCGACCTGGCCGATAGAGTCTCTATGAGTTGGCATCTACTCTGATGTAGTGAGTTTGGTTTGTGTTTTGGCTCCCTGTCAGAGACTATACACTTGAAAAGGGGGTTGGATTCTGCAGGAAGGTGTTGTGAGTTGGAAAAGACAATTGCCAGACATACCTAGAAGCAGGATCTTTGAAGTGGGAAAAAAAAGTAAAATCGTCCACTACAGAGTAAGCACAAATAAACCCATGCTTACCCTGTTTATTGGGTCATCTGAGACCGTGACCTTTCCATTGGCAGCCAAGCACTTGAGCATTTTCCACCAGGGCTCCTAGTTTTTGGACTAAACCCACTGCTCTCAAGTGTATTCCTATGCATAGGGATGCTCTGGAGGGCTTCTGAGACGGTCACGCTTTACTGGGGCAGACAGCCTCATCTTTCGTGCACGGAGCAGCTGGTGGGTTTGAACAGCTAACCTTGAAGTTAGCAGGTCCAACCCTTACCTGGAGTGTAGACTGGTGAAGAGTGAAAGCAGTGAGTGCCTTCTCTGCTACCTCCTTCTAAACCCATCACCTCAGACAGGGAGTTTATAGCAGTGGCGTCACTGGGTTGGTGCCAGCTAGTATGTAACTCTTGGTGTCCCCTCTGCCTCTTTGAGGGCAGGTCACAGGGGCCTTGCCCCTGGGGCTCCCCACAACCCATCTCTCATTCTATTGGCCCCGGTGGAGACCCTTGTCCACCTTCGCTTCTGCACAGCTGCCTGCACCTGACTGGAAGGTTGTGGGGTGGGAGAGAGTGGTGACACATTGCTGGGTGTTGATGCTACTGCCTTGACAGCCCACCCCAGTAATGCCCTGCCCCTACTCCACCCAATGCTGCGCCACAGAGCAGGGGTCATTTGGGAAGTACCCCCTTGGTGGAGTTGGTGGGGGGAGTGTTTCACACAACCCTCCCACTCCGCCGGTACCTCTCAGCGATACCTTTCAAGAACTTGGTCTCCTTTTGTTTGCATGTTTCTATCGGAGACACCAATGCCGTTTTCACAAAAAGCTCATGAGAAGGAAGTGAGATTTTGCCTGTGACGTGCTGGACATAGAGGATGTTCATCAGTGGAAGGATTGCATAAAGGACCTGGGGGTTCTTCCCGGCCATCGGGTCGACTCCGGCTCATCAGAACCTGATAGGACAGAGTGGAACTTCCCCTTTGGGTTTCTGAGGCTTTGAATCTTCATGGGAGTCAACAGTCTCACCTTTCTTCTCCTGAGTGGCTGGTACATTTGAACTGAAGACCTTGTGGTTAACAGCCTAACACTAATCCACTACGTCACCAGGGGTAGTTCATAGGTTGTTAATGGTTTTTTTAAAAGATTGATTGGGGACTCTTACAACTCTTATAACAAGTCATACATCAATTGTATCAGCTCCTCTTCTTTCCCTCTGTCCCCCTCCCACACTCATGACCCCTTGATAAATTATCATTTATTATTATTTTAACATCTTACACTGGCCACTGTCTCCCTTCCCTACAGTTCCTACTGTTCGTCCCCATTAGGGTGGGATGGGGTGGTTATGTGTCGATCATTGCAGTCAGTTGCCTTTTTCTGCCCTCCTCCCTCCACCTTTCCCCTACCCATCTGGTATCGCTACTCCCATTTCTGTTCCTGAGGGATTTATCTGACATGGATTCTGGGTGTCGTGAGCTCTTATCTGTACCCGTGTACATGCTTCGGTGTAGCCAGAACTGAAAGACAGGACTGGGGTCATGATAGTGGGGGGTGAGGAACCCTCAAAGAACCAGAGGAATAGTGTGTGTTTCATCAGTGCTATACTGCACCCTGGTTGACTCATGCCTTCCTTGTGACCCTTCTGTGAGGGGATGTCCCATTCTACAGATGGCTTTGGGGGTCTCTGTTCTAACCCTCCTCATTCTCAACAATGTTTGTTTGTTTTGAGTCTTCTGGTGCTTGTTACCTGATCCTGTGGACACCTCATGATCTGGTAGACACCCCATGGGCTGGTATGCTTCTTCTATGTGGGCTTGTTGCTTCTCTGATAGATGGCCACTTGTTTAACTCCAAGCCTTTAAGACCCCAGATGCTATATCTTTTGATAGCCGGGCACCATCAGCTTTCATACCATATTTGCTTGTGCACCCATTTAGGCCTCAGCAATTGTGCCAGGAGGGTGAGCATCACAGAATGGCAGATTGTTAGGAGATAGTGTTCTTGTGTTGAGGCAGGGCTTGAGCAGAGACCCAAAGTCCAACTACCACCTCAATGTATTACAAATAAATATATGTACCTAGGCCAATACCACTAATTTTATGAATTAATGTATTTACATATATACACTCCTATGTTTATACCGCTATCTGTAGCTTTGATTCCTCGATCTTTCCTGTTTCATTTTACCTTCCTCCTCCTCCACCCTCATGCTCGCCTTTCTTCTGCCTCTTAGTTATTCTTCTCAGCTAGATTGCTGTTGCTCCAACACCCCCAGGTTCTCTATGTCCTCTTCATTTATTTTAATTCCCTAGTTGTTTCCCTGTCTATGGCGGTTTGCTCACTGCTACCTTCCCCTGACTCCTCCTCCCCCCAGGTCCTTCTGGAACCGTGAGTCCTGTTGCTTTTTAGTTGAGCTTGCTTCCTGTCAGGGTGAAGGGGTCCCCAACACTCAAATGGGTCCTCAGGAGCAACTTTGTGATTATGGGAAATATGAAAGACAGACAGACAGATAGCAGGGCACAGGGGCTCCTTGCCCCTTATCAGGATTGAGAAAGCAGATGTATTTTCCAATGGGGGTTTATAGTGGGGCTTACAGATGTTTCATGAAGCATGCATGTCATACAGCTGACATATTACAGAGTTGATGGGTGATAATTCAAAGTTGAAGGGTAACATAAACCAACAATGAAGTCGGTCATTCTCTTGACCTTGTGCTATTTGACCTCAACCCCCTCCTCAACCCTCCCCAGGGGGCTACTACATTTATGATGGGTTGGCTATAGAGCCTGATTGCTTTTATCTACAGACAACCTTTAGGCATTGCGAAGTAGCCAGACACAGGAATGATTCATCTTATATGGTAGCTCCTTAATGACAGTTCCTTTATGGGGGGATATTAGAGGAGCTGTGTTCAGTTATGAGGATGTATATTAAAATTTATTTATATCTCATCACCGTGAGAGCCTTCCCCAACCGGAGTCAGCTTTTAAGACCCGTCATTTTGAGCACAGATGATTTAGCTGCATGACATTCTCATCTAGTCCCTCGGCTTACCACAGAACAGAGTCCCATTCCTATCTTATACAGGTAGGAAAACCCACAAGAATGGAGACAAAGCAGAAAGAAAACAAAAAGATTGAATAAAAAGAAAAAAATAAATAACTAGCAAAAAACAGTAGCAACAACAAAACAAAACCCAAACAAACAGAAAAGCATGTCTGTCCACTGACCTTTGTGACTATTTCCCCACCGGTCCTGGGGGATTCTGGGAACTGCCCCTCCTAGACTGGTATACTTTGGGGTTCCTCAGGGGTTTTGTGGCTTTGCTTTGCTCCCTTTTGCTGATCTGTTATGTTCCCTTCTTTGTTCGTCCTGTTGTGGGGGGTTCAGACCTGACGAACTCCTCTCTGTGTGTCTTCAGTATTGTCTTCTGCTGAGGTATGCTCCTGCGAGGGGACATTGTGCTTTGAGCTGTTCTTGGCCCTATGGTTTAATCTGTGCCTAGCAGCTCCGTGTAGGGATGTCATCCTCAGGGCTTCGTGTGCCAATATGGGGTCTAGACCCTTACTCTCTCTTTTTCCTTCTGGATGTGGCATGCTGACCCCTCTCCCCATCCTGTAGATTTAGTGTTGTCCTCTGTAGCACATACTTCTAGGGAGGGGGCCAGTTTGGCTCTGATTGGGGCTGGTCCTGTAGCCCACTCTGTTCATGACTTGCTCCGTGTGGCTATGTTGCCCTCAAGGTTTGGTGCACTGTGGTGGGGACTGCATGCACAGACCAAATTCTGTAGAGACATAACCAATATTCTCCCCCTAAGTGGATTAGTGCCCTGCCCACCTAGTAACATTGTCCCCCCACACTTTTTCTCCCTCCCGTTTCCCCCCTTTCCCCTTCTTTGTGTTGGAATAACATGTGCATCCTTGGGTTTGGTCTGTTCCCCACCTGACTGCCTGTATCTCAACCCATACAGTATGAGATAAGTGGATTTTCTTTTATACTTACTGTGCTGATTATACTTACCGCAGTGGACTCATGTTGTACTTGTCCTTTTGTGATTAGCTAATTTCACTTAGCATAATTTCCTCCAACTCTTCCCATGAGACTATGTGCTCCATGAGATCATCAGTACTTTTTAGTGATGTATAGTACTCCATTGCGGGTATGTGCCAGAGTTTTCTATTCCACTCATCTGTCAATGGAAATTTAGGTTGCTTCCAATTCTTTGTGATTGTGAATTGTGCCACAATAAACATTGGAGCCCAGACAACTGGTTGTGGTCCAATTCTTACCTCTTCTGGGTATATGTCCAGTAGAGGGATAGTTGGATCCTAAGGTAGCTCAATTCCCATTAGCTTTAAATATCGCCAGATTGCTTTCCACAGAGGCTGTATGTGTCTACGACTAGCAATGGAGGAGAGTTCCTATCTTGCCACATCCCCTCCAACATTTGTTGTTCTCTGATTTTGTGATTTGGGTTATCCTTAAGGGTGTTAGGTGGTATCTCATGGTTGTTTTAATTTGCATTTCTCTGATGGCTAATGATCAGGAGCATTTTCTCATATGTTTATTGGTCTTTCAGGTCTCCTCTCTAGTGAAATGTCTATTTAGGCCTTTTGCCCACTTCCTTAGGGGGTTAACAGTTTTCCTCTTTTTGCAGGCTAGGAGAGTATTGTAGATTTTAGTAATAAGACCTTTGTCTATTGTGCCATTGCTAAAAATCCTCTCCCAGTCTGTGGGCTCTCTTGTTACTGTCTTGGTGAAGTCTTTGAATCCACACAGGTGCTTTATCCTTAGTATATCCCACTTGCCGATTTCAGGTTCACCTGGCTGTGTACTCTTCCCTATTACAGTTAGCCTATGTCTTCCCTGAGCCAAGGTTCTTAGGTTTGTCCAGATTCCTTTGTTGATGAGTCTGATAGTTTTAGGCGTTTTATTCTACGTCGGTGATCCACCTTGAGTTTGTTCTTGTGCATAGGGTGAGGTAAGGATCTTGTTACATTTTTCTACAGGTTGTGTGTTGTCTGGGTTGATTAGAGAAACAAATTGATAGACACTCATATGTGTATAAGAAAGAGCTTTATATACAAGAGAAATTGTCTATTAAGAAAACATCCCAGTCCAGTCCAAATCAAGCCCATAAGTCCAATATTAGCCCATATGTCTGATACCAACCTATACATTCCTCTTCAGACTCAGACAACACATGCAATGAAGCCGAATGCAGGAATATCACAGGCCAGTGGGTGGAAAGTCTTGTGGATCCAGTGGCGGTGGAAGCATCTCGGTGCTGGCAGGGGTCTTCACGTGTCTTCTCCAGCTCCAGAGCTCTAGAATGTAGCTCCATGTGTATTGCCTAGAGGAATGTCTCACAGGGAGTGTATCTGTGTCCCACCTCCAGGGAGCTATTTATCTCCTTAGCGCCTCCAAATGAGGTCATCAAGCTGCGACCTGATGGGCAGGCTACACTCCACCCTTTCACTCCTGATAGTCTCAAGTTGGCAGCAGATTATGTATCTACCACAGGTAGATATCCATTGTTTCTAGCACCACTTGTTAAAGAGGGCATCAACCTCCCACTTGATGCTTTTTGGGCCCTTGTGGAAGATCAGTTGTCTCTATGCTGATGGTTTTATTTCTAGGTTTTCTGTTCTTTTCTATTGGTCTGAGTATCTATCATTGTTCCAGTTCCATGCTGTTTTAACTACTGTGGCTGTGTAATAGGTGTTAAAGTCAGGTAAGGTGAGCCCTCCGACTTTGTCCTTATTTTAAGGAGTTCTCTGCTAATTCTGGGCTTCTTCCCTCTCCATATGAAATTGGTGGCCAGTTTTTCCAATTCCTTGAAGAAGGTTATTGGTATTTGAATCAGGATAGTATTAAACTTATGTAGCGCCTTGGGTAAGATTGACACCTTTACTATATTGATGCTTTCAATCCACGAGCAAGGGATATTCTTCCATTTGTGGAGGTCGCTTTTCATTTCCTGTAGTAGGGTCCTATAGCTTTCCTTGGATAAGTCCTCTGCTTTTTTTGTTGTTAAATATATCCCTAGATATTTCAGTTTGTCCTTGGCTATTGTGAAGGGTACTGCCTTCTTGATCTCCTCTTGCATGCTCCAATGTAGATAGCAAACCAATAGACTTCTGTTTGCTGATCTTGTATCCTGCTACTGTTCTGTATTCCTCTATCACTGCCAGTATTCCTATTGTTGAGCTTTGGGATTTTCAGTGCATAGAATCATGTCATCTGCAAACAGTGGCAGTTTCACCTCCTCTACTCCCCGCTGAATACCGTTAATATCCTTATGTTGTTAGTAGGACTTCCAGTACAATGTTGAAAAGAAGTGGGGACAAGGGGCATCCTTGTCTGGTCCCTTTTTCAATGGGATTGTTTTAGTCTTTTCTCCAAGATAGCTTGTATAAACTTGAGGAATTTCCCCTCCATTCCTATCTTCTTGATGTCTTAATTAGGAATGGGTGTTGGATATTGTCAAATGCTTTTTCTGCTATCGATATTATCATGTGATTCTTAACCTTTTTCTCTTCAACGTGGTGAATAATGTTGATGAACTTTCGGATGTTGACTCATCCCTGTATCCCTGGAATGATCCCACCTGATCATGATGGATGATGTGTTGTATATACTTTTGTATTCTATTGACCAATATTTTGTTAAGGATTTTTGCATCGATGCTCATTAGAGATATCAGTCTGTAGTTCTCTATTCCTGTGGGATCCTTTCCCTGTTTGCGTATCAAAGTTATACTGACTTCTTAGAGTGAGTTTGGGAGTCTGTTGTCTTTTTCTATGCTCTGGAATAATTTGTGGTGGATCAGTGTTAGCTTTTCCCTGAATGCTTGGCAGAATTCTCCTGTGAAGCTGCTTGTTACGGGAGTTTTTATTTCATTGGTAGATTCTTGATAATTATATCTATTTCTTCTGCTGGCATAGTCTGTTAAGGTTTTTGACCTCTATCTGGGATAATCTAGGATAGGATTGTTTTCCCAGGTATTTGTCCATGTCTTCCACATTGTTGAATTCATTAGAATACAGACCTTTATAGTACATTGTGATTATCCTTTTAATCTCGTTGGGGTCTGTTGTGATTTCACCTGTTTCATCCCTCAATCTGGCTATTGATGTTTGCTCCTTCCTTTCCTTGGTTAGGCTTACCAGTGGTCTGTTGATTCGGTTGATCCTTTCAAAGAACCAGCTTTGGGCTGCATTGATTTTTGCTTTGTTCTCTGTTTTCCTACTCATTTAACTCTGCCCTGATTTTTATTATTTATTTTCTTTTGCTATTGGAGGGGTTGTTCTGTTCTAGTTGCTGGAGGTGTTTTGATAGCGTATCAGTCATAAGTCTCTTCCTTTTTCAGATATGCGTTTATTGCTATTAGACTTCCTTTGAGAACTGCTTTTTCTGTATCCCATAGGTTTTGATACTTTGTATTCTCATTAGGTTCTGGATACTCCCTAATTTCCTCTCTAATCTGGACCAGTGCCCATTCGTGTGGCAGAAGATCGTCATTCATCCTCCAATTGTTTGCCCTTGTTTTTCTGGGGTTTTTTTTTGTTGTTGTTGTTGTTGTTGATCTCCAGCTTTATGGGGTGGTGATCCAAGAGGGATGTCTGAGTAATCTCTATGTGTTTCAATTTACTTAGGTTCGATTTGTGTCCCAGCATATGGTCTATTTTCTAAAATAAGGCATGTTCGCTTGAAAAGAATATGAATTTTTTTGCATTTGGATGGGAAGCTCTATGAATGTCTATCAGGTCCAGTTGCCTAATTGCAGTGTTTAGCTCTGTAGCCTCCTTGTTGAGCTTCTTTCCCCATGATCTATCTTTCTTTGATAACAGTGTATTAAAGTTACCTATAATGATTGTTGAATCTGTGATTTCTTTTTTCATCTTTAGAGTAGTTTGATGAATTTTGCAGGTCTCTCGTTAGGTGTGTATATATTTATTATGCTCACTGTTTCCTGATACTTTGAGCATTATATAGTGCCCTTTCTTGTCTCTTGTTATGGTTTGCACCTTGAGGTCAATTTAGTCAGAGATTAGGATTACAACCCCATCTTTTTTTAAGTTGCCATTTGCCTGGTATATCTTCTGCCAGACTTTTTTCTTAGTCTGTTTTTGTCTGTGAGCTTAGATGCATCTCTTGCAGGCAACAGATTGATGGGTTATGTTTTCTGAAGCACTGTTAACATTTGTCTTTTAGTGGGCAAGTTGAGGCTGTTGACATTCAGTATTATTATCACTATCTGTGGATTCATTGCTATCTTGTATTTTTGTGTTGGATGTTTCCCTATCTCCCTTCATTTCAGTGTGCTGTGTTTGTGTGTGTGCATGGTTCCTTCTTTTCCCTCTGAGTCAATGTTATCTTGGTAATTGTTTTTGGCATGTTGCCTTCTGGGTGGAGTTGTGGAATATAGTGGTCTCCTGCTTGTGCTTGGTGGATGTTGGTCTTCCGACCATGGTGAATTGGCAAGGATTTTGCACAGGGTGGGGCATCTTAGGGTGTGTTCTTTTAGTTGTTCCTTGTCCTGGAAAACTCTTACCTTGCCCATCTATCTTAATAGATAGTTTGGCAGGGTAGAGGATTCTCAGGTTGATGTTTTCTCTTTCAGTTTTTGGAAGATGCTACTCCACTCTCCTCCTTTTCATGGTATCTGCTGATAGGTCTGAGTATATTCTTACCTGAGCACCAGTATATGTGGCCTCCATTTTTCTCTGGTGCTATTAACATTTTCTCTTTTTCCTTCAAGTTGGATAATTTAACTATTATGTGCCTTGGTGAGTTCTTCCTGGGATTTAGTCTAATTGGTGTCCTCTCTGCTTCCTGTATGAGTGTCTGATTCTCATTTATTAAGGTAGAGAAGTTTGCTTTCATAAATTCCCTCACTAATTTAGCAGTTGAATTCTTTGTTGTGCCTTGTTCTGGTAGGCCAATTATTCAAATGTTGCTTCTATTCATAGCAGCTGTCATTGTTCTTAGGTTTTCTTCCACCACTTTGATTATCTTGTTTGGCCATCTCTCCCTTTTGTTGAAGTACGCCTCATTGTCCTTGAGATTGCTGGCACAATTCTCTGCCTCTTCTAATCTGTTGGGGAGGTCTGTGATCTTGTGTTTTTCTTCTGTTACCTCATCCATTAGTTCTTGTATTTCCCTTTGGTGTGTGGACTTCATCCCCTCTATCATGGATTTCATCTCCTCTGTCATTACATCCTTATTCTGCATTGCTTCCCTCATATCCTGTATTACTCCAAGCAGCATTCTGAAGATTTCTTTTTGTGGCAGATCAACATCTGATTCTTCTTTAAGCATTGTTAGGTTTATGACTTCCTCTGCTGTGGCATTTTGTTTTTCTTGTTTTCTTGTTGAGGGTGTTGAGGTATGTTATGGTTTGCGTGTAATTTTGGAAGAACTGGACACTATGTTTCTGGGAGAGCAGGGGCCCTGAGCTCTTTCTCTGTGTGACAGGTAACAGTGTTTTTGAGGACTACCTGTTTCTAATTATGGGTGGGTCTGATTGCTATGTAGACCAGGTGCCATGGTGACTCAGTGGTTGGTGGCTGTGGAGGAGGGCTCAGAGTCTGGGCTGAGGCAGGCAGTTGTAGGTATGCCATTGGGCAGGACTTCAGTGAGGTCACGGGCATAGTCTGAATTGTCTGGCCACAATTTGCAGCCTTTTAAAGACTCTGTGGAGCCCCAAACCGGTAGAACCAGTTTTTGGCCTGTGCCTATCAGAACCTGTTGGCTTTTCCTGTTTTGTAATGTTAAAATCCTAGGCTGTGCACTGGAGATTAGAATTCTGGCTATCTTGTTATGTTAATGTGATGCTAATAGTCAGTTCTGGTGGCTTACATTCAAAGCTACACAATGGAACACAGCCTTGAATTGAAAGCATTTAACCCCCCCCCCACTTTTAATGGGCTTGGTGGGGGGTGTGTGTGCCCTGGTATTGGGGCTATGCCACACTGTCCTTCAGGGAAGGGGAACCAGATTAGAGGAGTGGGTTGGGGGCCAACTGGATCTGAATTCACTCCTGACTGCACTCCTGTGTCACTCCTGGCTCTATCCTGCCAGCACTGGTGGTTGTGCTCTGGGGAACTGCATTCTGCCACAGGTAAATATCCCAGTGGCCCTTCAATTGCTGAAAATTATTGTCTAATTATCTATCGTTACCCACACTGGCAAGAGTGGAGCTGGGGTAAGGTGGGAAGGGGATGGCCAATGTAGTCACTCCATTCCTGGCTAGGGAGGGGAGTTTCAGAGCCCTAGACTGCAGGTGCAGTGCTGAGAGCAGAGAGGGGAACTCCAGGGTGAGGTCTTGTGGCTAGTCCTCAGAGGATCTCTGTGAGCCCAGGATTATCACCACTTTTAGACAGCAACCTGGGGAAATGACCGTTTGCTGCGGGTTTTGTATCTTGGGTGCAGGAAGGGATGGCAGATGCCATCCTACTGGACCTGGCAAGGGGTTAGCAGAGCCCGCAGACAGACACACTGAACTTAAAGCATTTCAGTGAGTTCTCGAATTGCTTTTTTTGATGAAAATCACAGAGGAAGGTATGAACAGACTCTAGTACCCTGAATCAATTTTTAGTACCCATCTTCCCAGTATAGGCCTGTTACCTCTTAATTTTCTGGTCTAACAGTAGGGGCACTGGGTGGGTGATTCTACCTGGACACTATGCTGACTCCTCCTGTTAATGATTTTTAAAGTGTGGAGACCCCTGCCAGCACTGAGATGCTTACACGTTCACTGACTTGGTGTTCCTCCTGCAGTCGGCATCATTGTGTATGTTTTGTGGGATGGAGGAGGACTTTGTGGATTGGTGTTGGACATATGGGTTAATGTTGGACTTGTGGGCTCGAACAGCACTGGGTTGGGTTGTTTTCTTGATGCACACTTTTTTTTTGATGCACACTTAACCTTTATATAAAACTCTCTCTTATACATGAGTTTCTGTGGATTTGTTTCTTTAACGTTCCTAGACTAATACAGTACTTTTCTTCACAGTGCCTCTTTTCAGCCATGCCAGCAGGCATGCCTCTTTGGTCCCTGGCCTCTCAGCCACATACTCCTTTCTCCTTTGCCCTGCTCCAGCAAGTGTTACAAAACTCCTTTAGTACTGCTAAATGCCCCAAGGGCATCCAACTCTGCAAGCCAGCCTCTGGCCTGAAGGCACTCAGCTTAACTTCTCTGCTTCAAGGTTGGTGTGGAACCTCTGTACTGTCTCACAGTCTCAGTGCTAAGGCCTCTGCTGCCTCCACCATGTCAGGCTGGGTTCTTGCCTGTGTTTCGCTGGTGACCCTTCTTCCTTGATGGTCACGGATTCCTCTGTTCCTACTTGAATGGAGAAACTGACAAGTCCCCACATTAGAATCCTTTCACCTTATTTGCATGTTCCCACCCAGTCATTTGGTGGATGTAATAAAGACTAGGCTAGAAGAGCCACAACAATGCTGTAGAGCACTTTCTAGTGCTCCCACACTATTGACATGACTATTTACCAAGACTCAGTTATGTCTGCGCTCAGACCAATTAATATCAGCTCTGATTGCTATTGGGGGTTACGTAATTTAATTATGTATAATATGGGTACAAAAAGAAAGAGATGTTTTTGTTCCTTCAAAAACGAAAATGAGTGTTGTATGAAAGGAGAGGTTAGCACTCCCCTTGATAAGGATGGAAGAGGCCCTCGGACCTTACAACACGCATATGGTTAAGGCATTGCCACCTACCTTGTGGCATCTAACCACGGTTTAAAAAAAAAGGGGGGGAAAAAACCCCAAACCAAAATGAATGCTTTGGAAAGATGAATACTATTGGATTGTTGTCGTTAGGTGAGTGATCCTGTGTACAACCAAATGAAACACTGCCTGGCACCGTGGCAGCCTCATAATTGTTGTTGTGTTTGAATTTCTCGTTGTACCCACGGTGTCAGTCCAGCGTGTGGAAGGCTTTCCTCTTTGTCACCGACTATTTCTCCAAGCATGCTGTCCTTCTCATGGATGCGTCTTGCCGGATAACATGTCTAAAGTATGTGAGACGAAGCCTGGCCATCCTTGCCTCTGCGCAGCATTCTGGTTGTTCTTCTTCCAAGACAGATTTGTGTGTGTGCAGGGGTGATGGTGGGGCGATTCATGGGGCTTTCATTATTCTTTGGCAGCACCACAATGCAAAAGTATCAATTCTTCCTGATTCAATGTCCAACTTTCACACATTGTTGGATTACATAAAGGCAAGGCAATTATAAAAGTTCGAGTTAAAAAATAAAATTCTAGAAGGATTTTTAAAAACTCAGATTGTGAGAAGATTTTTTTTTAAAGTTGTGATTTGGGTGAAAGTTTACAGAACAAATGAAGTTTCCATTTGAGAATTAATCTACCTTTTGTTTTGTAATAATAGTTGCAACTTTTGCAAGAGTTTTTAAGTCCTTGTCCCACTGGAAAGAATTTGAAAGTGGGAGGGAATTGTAGATGGTACGTTATGAGTTTGGTTTATGAAAGAGATGATTAAGACATTAATGAATGACCTCTGAACTAACAAACTACCCCAGCTCCACAGTAAAATCGTGGTGAGTGGATGTGTTCATGGCAGACCTTGTTGCTGCCCTGTCCAGTTTCCCTCCATGGGTGAGGGCTCTTCCCCCAGAGGACAAGACAAGCACACAAGGAAATCTTGTAACAATAAAAGCTCAATCCATACAAGAATAGATTATTCTTTTATTAATATAATTCCATTATATTACGCTATCATAATTTACTTGGTTAATCATTCACCTGTTCATGAGCATTTGCATCATTTCTGTTTGGGGCTAATACAAACAAAATGGCTACCAACATTTGTGTACTAGTTTTCCTATGGAGATATGCTGCCTTGGGTAAATCCCAGGAGTAGAATGGCTGGGGTTAAAACGACAAAGCAAAATCACCATTTGTGCCGTTTCTGTTATCAACCCCAAAAGCCAAACTCAGGCACCATCCGAGCTCCTAAATCACAGACTTAGGGGCTGGGATTTACAGCCCATATTTGGGGGTACAAAATTCAAATCATTACATGCAGAAATAGAAATAGTTGAGAAAACAGCAGTCCCTGATGACTGTTCTTATTAGGGGTCTCTCCTCCCTCTGTCCTAGTTGATTGTGGATTGGGGACCCTGAGGACTTATCGTTTAAAGGCTGGTTAGACCCCCAGCCTGCTCAGATCCTCCCTTCTCAGGGAGCCAGAACACAAATGCCCTCCAGCCCCTGGTCGGGGGTGGGGCACAACAATGGAACTTTCCCATTAAAATTCAATCAGTGGCTTAATGATCAGTTTCAGTGAAGAGACATATACTGTTGCCCCCTTGAATGGTGAACACATTAGACAATTGAGAAGAACACGTAAGAACTTAAGTCCCTTTCTACAGAGTATCCCAAGGAGCCCTGGTGGCTAAGTGGCTAAGGAAGCATGAGGCTGCTAACGGCGAGGTTGATGGTTTGAATCCACCGGCGGGTCTGATGGGAGAGAGCTGTGGTGATTTGCTTGCACAGATGATGGTCTTGGGACCCAATGGAGCAGTTCAGCCCCGTCCTACAGGGCTGCTGTGCTTTCAGATCACCTGCATGCCGAGGGGTTGTTGGGTTAACTCAGTGCCCCAGAGGCTGAACAAATAAGATGTCCTAAGGTGAAGTGGCGGTTTCCTCGGAGTTTAAAGAACATGAGGCCATAAATCCATTTTGAGTCTTGACATAGATTCCATCTCCAGTGAGTGTTTTTTCATCATTCATCAGCAGTGTGGAAAGCTCTGCTCTCAGGCAAGAAGGCACTTGAAAGTATATTACGACCACTCTCCTAGGGTCTCAGCCTCAGGGACCTGCCTCGCAGTCCCATAGTCCCAGAACTGCTACTCTGTTCTGTCTCGTGGTTTCCTCGCCTCGGTCTCTGCTCTCGGTCTGGCTCCTTTGCTCTGTCCCATGGTCTCTGGGCTGCAGTCTCTGGTCTTGGCTTCTGCCACTTCAGAGAGAGCTCCACTGTACTCTTCTTGTAATGGTTCTGAGATTTTTCCCTGCTTCTGCCTCAAAGACAGCTCTTCTGGATAGCCAGGGGGGCAGTGGGTGGTAACAAGAACTGACCAATCCCCTCTACTCGTGTTGCACAGGCTCTATTTGCATGGGCCCACTCAATTATTTGGTGGGGGTTAAAGACATGGGTAGAAGCTCTTGTGGACAATGCTGCCGTGAACATCATGTTCAAATGTCTATGTGGATACAGCCTTTCCATTCTCCTGCATATATTCCTTGAAGAGAAATTGCCGGGCCATGTTTTGGCGGAACCGCAATATACAATCCTACTGGTAACATACAAGCATATATACATACATATACACACACATACATACATATATATATATACACACACTCTTTTTCTTTCAGTTTTATTGGCACATAATCTACATAGACAAGTCAATCGTTCAAGCGTGTCCAGAAGAATTGTACAATCACCACCACAATAAATTTCAGAACATTTCTGCCCCTTCCATGATTAAATAACCTTTAAAATGAGATACCTATTCACATTCAGTTTTAGTGCTCCTTCCACCTCCTGTCTTCATGGTTTACTCCCCAAATCGCCTCACTCTCCAAGTATACATGTCATGTGCCTGTCCTGACTTCTCCTTAAGTCAGTGGGCAGCTTCCCTACATCACTTAACCATTTACCAACATGGGTGAGCCCCAATCACCCCATGTTTCAGAACAACGGGTGTATATAGGTGTGTGTAGATATGTGTGTCTATAGACTATGCCTAGATATCAGGTTCTATCTCTAGATGCATTTTTTTCCTCTCCCAGTGTCTTCCACTGCCTCCAGCAGAGCAACATCTTTTTGCTACATACCACGTGCTCCCTCCTGGTCAGGACTGCCATGATGGCTGCGCAGCCTGTGCACAGCACAGCTCCCAGGGGCTCTATTCCTTAGATTGCATTGTGAACGGCCCCCTCTGCGCTCCTGCACCGCCATGCTCTCCATGATTCCACCTCAACTGGACTCATAATTCCTGGGCTCCCCAGTCCCTCCTGCACCTGGAACAAGATTGGACATTCTGATGTCATCTTTTCTCTCTTGCTAGTTTCTCTCTGACTTTCCTGCTGGAATGGGGGCTCCACAGTCCCCAAGAAGGATCCCCTGCCTCATTTGGCTACCGAGCTTGGCTCAAAGCCAAGGCTGGGCCTACAGGCTTCCAGTAAGCTTCTGTAGGAGGGTTCTGGGCAGCCTGAGTTTCAGAGACAAAAAAAAGCCCTGGGCTTGATCAAGTCATTGAAAATCGCCTCCAGTGTTGCTCCATTTCCTCTCCAGGTGATTTGATGCTTGTGGGAATGGCTTCTGAGTCAGAGGTCAGGGCTCTTGGGTTGGACCTTGGGCACTGCCAGTACCCAACTCTGAGTCCTGGGTGTGAGCCTTTATCTCGGGGCTTCAGTTCACCAGATGTCGACACCCACCTTGCTCTAGAGGTCAGTGGCACGTACGGGAATACATTCCAGAAGACATTCATAATGCTACTGACACAAGTACAAAGACTGTCCAAGTCTTAGGCCACACGAAGAGTGACAGTCCTTCTCAAAGAGAAGCAGGTGTTTAGTTGAGTGAGACAAACAGTTCCCATGCTTTGCTGCTAACTGTGCTGCGAGTTGGAAACTAGAGTCCATCAAGTTACCTTGAACTTGCTTCTAGCTCCAAGCCAAGAACGATTCGTTCTTATGATATGGCCCGACTTGATATTCGGCCACATGAAGAAATCGCTAAAGATATGGGTGCTGTATGGCAAAAGGTGAAGAAATGAGATGGTACCTGGCTATCGGAAAGAATAGCATCTGGGGTCTTAGCGGTTTGTCTTAAAACAAGCAGTCATCTAAGTGAGGTGTCAATGAAGTCCTCGTGGAAGAAGCACACCAGCCTGTGTGATGCCAGGATTGTAAATAATAGAATCCAAATCCAAGGGAGGAAATGATATCAGAGCTTAAGTTCTGGATGCCTGGCCTGCAGATGGGGTGACAGTGGAAGCCCACCATCCATGTGCAGGGTTCCCACATAGATGAAGCCTCTGGTGAGTCCCCTCTGGCCACCGTCCAGGGAAGCGAATGCCACGCTGTCACTCAGAGAGCACTGTAATGATGGTTAGGGTACAGGTGGTTCGGGTAAAGTGTAATACCTACCATTTGATCTCCACTTGGACCCATTTAAAGTTGTTTCAGTTTTTAATATTTTCTGCTTTCTTTTTTCATTGAGATTTTTCTTTGTTGTTGTTTCTTTTTTCTTCCTGCTGATATATCGTACAATTTTCTGTAGGTGAAATCCAGGCTCTACAGATGTGTAGAGACAGTATCTGGATTAATAAACACCTGGGGGCATGGCAGGAGAGGTCGGTGGCAGGGAAATGGGGAGCTAAGAATAAGGAGCACAGGAGAAAATGTTCTGAAACTGATTGTGGTGCCGATTACACAACTCTTTTAATATGACTGAAAGATTCAATGGCATGAGCTGTGAACTCTGCTAATAACGCTACCACCAAACACACACACGCACACGCACACACACACACACACACACACCACCATGAGCTGTGAACTCTGCTAATAACGCTACTACCAAACACACACACACACACGCACACACACACACACACACACACCACCATGAGCTGTGAACTCTGCTAATAACGCTACTACCAAACACACACGCACACACACACACACACACACACACACACCACCCACCACCCCCGCCCCAGCAGTCAAACCAGTAGAAAGAAATCAGCAATCTTTTACCCAAATACATTCATGGATTCTATGGAATAAAGTGGGAATATTTTGTGCTGCTAAGGGAAAATAAATCATCTACATGAATTTCACTACATTAAACAAAACAAAAGAGTTGCCTTGGAAGACAGGCTTGTGTAACTCTCTATTTCTGGAAAGTCAGCCATTGAGACCCAGTGGAGCACAGTTGTCTGACATACATGGGATTTTTCAGAGACTCAACCAACTCACAGGCAACTTATTGTGGTTTTTTGTTGTTATTGTTGTTTAATCTTTCATGGAAGTAACTGGTCATAATATAATGTATTATGTCAAAGTTAAAATTTATTCTAAAATAATATTCTTAAAAGTCACCATATTTAGAATCCTTGGTATTGATTTATTTGGATTCACTCATTTTCTTTTTTCTATCATTTTATTGGGGGCTCATACAACTCTTATCACAATCCATCCATCCATCCATTGCTTAATGCACATCTGCACATTCGTACCCTCATCATTCTCAAAACACGTGCTCTCCATGCAAGCCCCTGGGGGATGCACTCTTTTCTTCGAAACCTTGTGAATGAGGCGAAGGTTTACAGAGCCGCTCGGTTTCCCGTTGCACAATCCATTCACATTTGCTTCATTTCCTTGACTGGGATCCTCACAGTGCAACATCATTTGCTTCATTTCCTGCCTGTGTTTCCGGGTTCCACCCGCTCTTCTTCACTCACCCTCTGACCTTTGGCTAAGTGCTGCCCTGTTGATTTCAGAAGGTTGATGATTTTCAGGTGACTACCCCCCCCCCCCCAGTATTGTCATGTCCTTATAAACCTGTATGTTGTTTGGCTGAAAACTGAGCCACAAGAGTGAGGTCATTTCCAGACCTGACAGGTGAGTCTGTTTGTTAGATCTCTGTGGGGCTAGATATACCTCGGTCCTTGGCTCCGCGCGAGAAAGAATTCACACCAAAGCCTGGTTTATGATCCAAGTGAGTTTTATGAGTGTTAGAAGCAGTTTCAGGTTTACATGGGCACCCGCAGGGCTCCCCCGAACGTGCAGTTTGCCTGGAAGCTGGTCACAGGGTCACACAAAGCCCTCCAGTCAACTCCGGACTCCTGCCTTTTCAATGATTCCACAGGGAGGCGTGGTGGACAACCCCTGGTCGACCCCATTGGCTGAATTGAATTCACCTGGCCTAGGTGGATCCAATCCAGGTGCAGCGCCCACCCATGCATATCCGGCGGGAAACCTGAACCTTTGAGCATGTGCAGTGGGCCATTCCTTTGTTTCTGTAGCCCGGACCCATGGGCATGCGTTAATGGATGTCCCAGTCCTATGCTAGCCTACCTAACAAGTAGGCTGCTAGTCTTAGGGGACCTACCAGTCTCTGTCAGACTCGTCAGCTTGGTCTTTCTCTCTCTTTGTTGAGATTGGCTCCACCTTTTCCTCCCATTCTATGCAGGACCTTCTAAAGCGATCTCTCCTTGAGCAGTTGGTAGTGGAGGCTGAGAGGAAGCAGTCTCCAGGCTCCTCTCCTCGCCCCCTTCACTTCTCTTCAGACATGGACAGAGAAAGTGGGGGAGGGGTGAGAACACCCGAGCCCTTTAGGGTTCTCCTCAGCGACCCCAGGCCCCCAAATGGCAAAGCCTGGGCGCCAGCACCTGTCGCCCTGCCTGCTGCCCTGGAGTCACTACTTCTTGTAACCCTGGCCTGGTGAGGTCAGCAGGGCAGGCTGGTCAGTGGGATTAGCTAACATGGGCTCAGCCTTAACACCCACTTGAGGCCCTTCCTAACCCAGATGGATGAGGATGTAACTAAGGCCAGTGTTGATCTCGACCGAGCAACCCTACAACATGTTCTGTTCCTGGGTGCAGCTCCCCGGGCTTTGACAGGAAGCCGTCTCCTGCAAACCTCCTCAGGGTGTTCGCAAGTCTGTGCCCTTCCTCTCAGGGGTCGCTAGGGGGCTGCCATGGCTTCCATATGCCCTCTGAATACCAGCTCTGTCCACACTCACTGAGCTTGGCCACAGTCAGTCCTGTAGAGTCTAGCAGAGTCACATACAAGTCACAGGGAGTGCTAGGTGAAAAGATCCAACCACTGCTCAGCTGTAGCCAGAAAGTGAGCCCAGTCGAGCCAGAGAGCGCCTTTCTCGAGGGGAGTGATGGTCTGGACTTTCTAAAAGATGAGTAACCTCCTGATCTTTCAGGGCTGGCAACTACTTCAGCTTTTTAAAGCCAGAGTGTACCAATACCATTTCGTACAGATCAAGGCATCTGTGAGTCACATTGACCCGAGGGCCGTACACTTGGAGGTCAAGGAAAGTAGATTAGCGGTTATTCTCCCTAAGGGTTACCAGACATCTAGAGCAATCAGACAATATAATCTGTCCCACCCGAAGTCAGGCTCACTCCCTTCTAATAAGATTGTCTCCCTGAAGGAGAGGCCAGGGAGGTCAAGCCCACTCACAGGTGACCAAGGTTAGGTTGCCATCATGAATCTAGGGTCTGCCTATCTTGTCACATGTATACCCCTAGTCCCTCCCCTTGCTATCATGTGTACCCCCCTAGCTCATCCCCTTCCTGTTACACTTATGCCCATTGTACATCCCTTTCCTGTCATGTGTATGCCTATAATACAACCCCTTCCTGTGACGTATGTCTTTACCTGTAATTAGGGGGCTTGCACGCCCCCAAAGATATATAAGCCTTGGTTAGAAATACATCTTTCTCTCCTGCCCTCCTCTCCTCCTGCATCCCTACGTGTACCACCAAGAGGAGCTGAGGTGAGCATGCTCCCATGAAATGTGTCTGACTTCTTCATTTTACCCTCTCCTATCTCCATTATTCTCTATGACTTTACTGTAATCTTTATATATATATATATATATCATATAATCGTGTGCTTACTGAACCTGTGATAGTGTGAGGGGCTGGCTTCTCCCACACTGTACCAGGTGTCTTTGGCAGCCGTTGCTCAGGGAAAAGTCAGACTGACAGGCAGAGACAGCCTTTAGTTGCTCATCAGCAGGCTGGATATAGCCAGGGCAACTTGAGCCAGTTCTCTGGCTTAAAGCCTTGGGAACTATGTGTGGATGGGGCTACAAGGGCCCTGAACACGGGCTGGATCAGGATGTAGTTGCTCCTGGTCATTTTCTCCAGGGTCAGCCCCAGCCCAAATGTCACCTCTGGCCACTCTAGCTTCCTGGTTTGCTCGGACTTCCCCTTGGGATCCTGCTCATTCTCCTGTCCCTCTGCCCTGCAGGTCTGTTTTACGGGTGGCCATAATGAACACAGCTGAAGGTTTTCCCTACCTTGGCTTTTGGTACGCTCAGACCGGAAATTAATAGCCCAGGGTATGATCCTGAAGGGCTCTCGGGCATGCGGAGCCATTGCTTCCTGTGCCCACAGCACGCGTCACCAACGGATGAAACCACTTTGGGTTCCTGCTGATCGTGAGGTTAGCAGCCCAAGGCATAACCCACGACACCTCCAGAGCTCCATTCCAGGAGCTGGAACACTTCAAGGTCAGCGGTTCAAAACCACCAACGAGAGAAAGACAGGACATTCTACTTCTGTAAAGAGCCACCGTCTCAGAAACCCACCGAGGCAGCTCTGTTCTGCCCTCTAGGGTCGATACGAGTTGGCAGTGAGGACACAGCCCAGGCCGGTACCCCAGTCTCTAGGGGCCTGACCTCACAAGCTGGCAGAAGGCCTGCTCCCAGATCAGGTTTCCAGGCACCTAGGTGTCAGCCCTGTGGTGCCTTCAGCAATATTTGCTCTCAAGTGGCCCTGGGGTTGTGCAGTTAGTAGAGTCTGGATTTCCAGTGAAGTCGAAGGCTCAGAAGCAGGAGCTGGTAGGCAGGACAAGAAAGAGAGGAAGGGAAAATTGGGAAGAAGGAAAAGTTGGCTTCAAAAACCCTGCGTGGCAGTTGTTTGGCTTCTACTGAAACTTGCAAAAACACTTCTCACAAACATCCTCGCGGTGCATTCCGTCTGCCAGGCCAGCCTCCAGGGGAGTGTGTGCACGTACGTGTCTGAGCCGCCGGGATGTGCTGGGATGTGTCTGGCTTGCTTGGGATTTTGTGAAAGGTATTTCGTGTCTTCACGCGTTCCCGAGGGCATGTGGCGGCTTGAAACTCAAGTTGACTTGCTCCCTCGTTGGCAGTTTTGAACCAGTGGGGGAGGGGATGACTGTTGCGGACATACAAGCCCTCCGGGTACAGTGGCTCAAACACTCAGCTGCTAAGCTAAAGGTGGGCGGTTCGAACCCACCAGCTGCTCTGTGGGAAGAAGCTGATGGCAGCCTTAGAAACCCTTTGGGGGCAGTTCTGCTCTGTCCTATAGACCGCAATGGCTTGGAACCGCCTTGAAATGAACACATGTAGCTTTTCTTTTTCCTTTTGGTTGCTCATTTTCGACTTCTTTTTTTTTTGGCCAGGAGAAGCCTGGGCAAATGCAGTTTTGCTTGGGGCACCACGGAGCTCTTTGGAAGCAATTAGTGTGATTTCAGTGGGTGACGGCCTGTCTGTGTAGGAAATCCCTTACCAAAGGCCTCTGCGTGACTTTTCTGAGGAAGCCGGCTTACCTGGGGCTGCCGATGCAGGTGGATTTGGCACCTGGGGACGCTTCCCTTCAGCCCGCCCCACCGGTGGGCTGGCTCTGTTCAGGTCCGGACAAGCGGCTACCGCTACGGGTGGGGACTGAGGCTCTGGGATCTGACTTCTGACAGGAGGAGGGGCCCAAGCTGGTCTGGGGACTCGGTGAAGGACCCTGATAGATGGACGTGTGGGGACCGGACTGAGCAGAGACACGGGCTTTGGGCTTTGTTTGTGGGAGCTCTCCCTGTGGGGGAGAGGATGGTCCCAATGGTTTACAGTCCGGGAAAATGCAAACCCAGGTTTGTGGGAGGTTTTTTGTTTAAAGACTGGAGGCTGCATCCCTCTTAGCTCCTTTTTGGCTGTGCCGCAGCCGGCTGGGCTCCATGTTCTGTGGGCGGAGGGTTGCTCAGGAACAGCAAGGGGCTGCAGAAAAGGGGGCCCCTGCGTTCTTTGTTTTGCTGAGTCTTAAATGTGACCCAGTTTAATGAAGCCATGTCGCTGGTGGCTATTGCTCCAGAACCTCTTCAGGGGAGCGTGAGGGACCGGAGAGGGGCCTGTCCGTGTTAGCAGTCGAGTGAGTCTTGTCTCAGGGTGCCTCATACAGCATCCTCCAGACACCAAGTGTGTCTCCAGAGACTCCCTTGTGAAGAACAACGTTGGGGGTGGAGTTTTCAGGCACCCTAACAGGCAGCAAGAGCCCTCGTGGCATAGTGGCTGAGCCTTGGGTTGCTAAGGGCAAGGTTGGCAACTTGGAACCACCAGCTGCTCCAAAGGAAACAGATGGACAGCTGTAGGCGGTGTGTGTGTGTGTGTGTGTGTGTGTATGGGGACTCTGGGGCCACGTTTCAATCACCACCCTTGAGCGTACACACACGGTGGTATGAGAATGTTCATGACACATGGCGTCTTGCTGCAGGGTGTTCTGGGAGCACACCATCCTTTCCCCCTGAAACAAAGAGGATGGCGGCTGCAGGCAGGTGTGGCAAGAGGGGAGGTTTTGCTTTTTGATTTACAGCCACTACTAGACTTGAGAATTGTCTTTTCAATGACAGAGTTTGAAATCTGTTTTTATGTTTTTGAAGTTGTCTAGGATTTCGTTTTACTTGGATCTACCACCCACACCCACGGAAGTGCCCCAAATCCAACGACGTCTTGCCTTCTGCAGATCTGCTGTGAGAAACCTCTTTGAAGCCTTCAGGAGCCAAGAGGCTCCTCAGAGGACTAAGGTGGGCCCGACTCAGGCCATCGCTGGGCCCTTTGTTTCTTCACTTTGTACCGTGCTTCCGGTGAAAGTTGACAGAGCAAACTGGGTTTCCAGTCAATAGTCCCTACAGGTTTTGTTTTGTGACTCTGACAGCAAGCCCCACAATGTGACAGCCTTCCACCCATCGCCTCTTTCCAGGCATCCTGCCCAATCCCTTCCTGCCTTCGAGCGTTCTTCCTGGGTGAATGCTGCCCCTTGGGTCTGGCCAGATGGATTGTCCTAGAGTGCATTGCTCCTTGGTGCTGTTGTTGGCCTTAGAGGCCTCTCGCTTGGCTGACAGTTGAGCTACAGGGGTGAGTTCAGGGCAGGTCTGAAGGGAGATGAAGAGTCACAGGCTCAGAGGGTCCACTGGTCTCTCCAGCTGGTCAACCTGGCCTTTTCTTCCTCATCTTGCTCTCTGATCCCCACATTACCCTCCTGCTCCATTCAGGACTTTCTAACGTGATCTCTTTGGAGCAGTGGGTTGTGGCAGCTGGGCAACATCTAGTTCCTGCCTCTGGGTCATGGGGGCTGGGATCCCAGGGCCCACCATGGGTCCTCTGGACTACTTATTGATAGTTGTCTTAGGTTTACTTTGAGGAGCTCCTATGGCAGAGTGGTTTCACACTGGGCTTCCAATCTGCCAGGTCAGTGGTTCAAAACCACCAGCTGCTCTCCCAGAGACAGATGGGTCTCTCCCAGAGACAGATGGGTCTCTCCCAGAGACAGATGGGGTTTCCTATTTGAGTTTTCTTTATTCTTCTTTGCTTTGGACAGCAGGGCCAATACGTTGTACCTTAGATGGCAGTTCACAAGCTTTAAGAGGCTAGTCGCAGATTATACTGAGCGGAGCGTGCTGCTGGGGCCACGTGCACCGCTGGTCCCCCGTCTCCGGCCAGTGGCTCTCCGTTGGTGGAGGGGAGCGGGAAGGCTGAGGTGACTCTCCCCGCCTTGGATCGCGAGTAGCTGGAGTTCTTGGAGTGCCCACTCTCCAAGCAGCCTCTCAGATATGGAGCATCGACAAATGCGTGGATGAATGAAGAGTTGGGAACGGCATATCCAATCATGGGTGGCATTCCTAAGATGGTACCACCAGTCGCTAGGATGACACATCAAATTAAGAATGAAGAAACAGCAGAGCAGGACTGAACCATGATAAAAAAAAACACACCCAAACAGCTCAATTTCTTAATCGCATCTGCCTTGTGGAAAGTCAGCGTGGTGGGTCGTGAGTGGGGGAGAAGAATGTTTCTGTCTCTCCCTACACTGCCTGTCCGTGCCCACTGGTGTCCCGAGCAGGACCGCTCCACGCCGCCTCTGTGGAAGAGCATTTCCCCAGGACTGCATCCACACAGCAGCCGATGCTTACAGTCTGCCCTTGACCATCACCACACCCGTGTGTGTGTGTGTGTGTATGTGTTCTTCCACCTTTGCCCTCGGATGGGTCGTAAGCTCTTCAGACATAACTAAGGTAATCAGAGCAAGATGCTCTATAGAATCATGGAATGCCTGCGACCTCTTTCTCTGAAAGCTCAGCGAGATTGAAAAACTGAGATCCCTTTTGGTTGGCAGGGAAGATATTTCGCCTTGAAGGATTTTGCACCAATTTATTACAACAACTGCTAGCTCAGAAGAAACATTTTGACCAAATATATTGGAGCTTAACAGTCCTAATCAGCTGATAACTTTATTCTTTTTTTTACTTGTGTTAACAGTTAATTTTTGTTTGGCTTCAAGTTCATGGGGCAAATCATTTGCTAGGAGTGACTGAAAGACTCCCAAAGGAGTGGTTTTTGAGTAGTTGTAGAGACATGGATTTGAACCAGTGTGTTAAAATGAAATTTTCACATACTTGGCCAAATGTACCTTGTGGTTATATGAATTATAATAAAATGAGATGACAACATAGAGGGGAAAAAAATCCCAGTCGCTACTTACCACAGTCTGATGTAGGACATGGTCTTTGTGAAATGTGTGGCCTAGGCTCCAGTCCTCAGGATCAGCTGACTTTGTCTGTCAAGGCGTTTGGTTATGGCGAAGAAGTTTTGATGACGTTGTCCCCATGCGCTCTACTATATTCATGGATATTTTCGCAGCACCTGTAAATATAGATGTAGAAATATCCTGCATCACATATATATATTTATGGATATATATGGTAGAGTCCCCTTCGCCATCCCACCCTGCTCAGCTGGAGTGTCTGCCTGTGCATCTAGTCCCAGATTGTGGTTATTGTTATTGCCGGGTTGTGTGTGTGACGGTACTACCCTTTGTTACTGAGTGAAATGGCACAGGGGCAGGAGGTACATCTGACGTCCTGGGGCTTCCCTATGGGCCAGGCATATCCCCACGTTGCACCTTTACCTATTCTGACACCAACTCACTCAGTGTCCGCGCTTGGCTCCACAGTTGGCTGCAATGGTTAATGCAGAACTCACAGATAAAACTCCCCATTATGGGTGTGCCCATCTCCCAGGGGAGCTCACAGGGTACAGGCCGGGGTCGGTACACAGTATGGCTACAGTCCTTGGTCCCAGCAGTTCCTCTCCACTGCTCCACTGCTGCAGCCAGCCATAAGGTCTCACTGGTCCTGAGCCTCTCCGCTGCCATGTGGTCCCTTGGTATCTGCCTCTGTGGGCCAGGAGCCTGCCTGCTGCTCCGCCTTCCAGTCTCATAACCCCCCACTGCTCCCCTGCTGTCTGGCAGGCTCCTCGCCTTGGCCTCTGGCTTTCGTCTGGCTCCTTGGCTTTGTCCCATGGTCTCTGCTGCAGCTTCTGGTCTTGGCCTCTGTCACTTCAGACAGAATTCTCCAATGTGCTCCATTCCCAGTGGTCCTGAGGGCTCCTGTGGTTGGGAGATGGCTTTTAGATGCAGAAGAATGGCTTTGATGGAGGTGTGGTCTCTGCCTTTCGGCAGACCATGCTCCCAAGGAAACAAAAGGTGGAGACTTAAGCCACACCCTCTGCCCACCTTGAACCCGTCCTTTAGCAGAGCAGAGGACTCCCTCCCAGATGGGGTTGCAGATTTCGGAATTTCTACTATAGCACACGCGGGATGGCGGCTAGAATGGCTATATTAGTTGACTATTTCACTTTCCGTTGGCTCTCGTGTTCATACCAGTGTCTGTTTTCCTGGATAATCTTGTGCGGACACCCCTCCTTATTGTATATCATCTTTCCCTTTGCCAGAATTAGTTTGTGTCTACCCTCTCATGAATGGTTTTTCCTTCCTCTTCCTCCAACTCCTGATCATCTTCATAGCGTTCTGTGGATGTATAAACTTTTCCCTTGACTTTTTACTGTAGTTGGGCTCATTCAATATTTGCCCCTTGGAGTTGACTAATGCCACTCAGCATCATGTCCTCTGGTTCCTTCTTCTTAGGAGGTGTTTTGCAAATTCATCGTTGATGTCTACTGTAGCCTAGCCTTCTAGTGTCTCTATGCGCTGTATTTCGCTCATTCCTCTCTCCATCAATGGGCACTTAGGCTCATGTTTTAAATTTTGACTGAGTGTATGAATCACTTTTATGTGTGTCTGCTGAAACATCCTTCTATTCATCCATCCATCCATCCCTCCATCCATCCCTCCATTTGGATCCCTGGTGCAATGGCTTACCTCTGAGATGCTGACCAAATGGTTGCTGGTTCAAACCCACCTGTTTGCTTTCTGAGGGAGTGTGTTAGTCTGGGTAGACTAAACAAATTCATAAACATGCATATGTATATAAGGGAGAGGTTTATATGCAAGATGAATTGAACATTGAGAAAATATCCCAACCAAGTTCACTCCAAGGCCATAAGTCTGATATTAGCCCCTATGTCCAGTCTATAAAGTCCTCTTCAGACTCACGAAACATGCAATGAAGCCAAATGCGGGACGATCACAAGCCAGTGGGTAGAAAGTCTTTGGGTCCGGTGGCATTGTAAGCATCTCAGCACTAGTAGGAGTCTCTCTGTGGCTTCTCTGGGTTCCGAGGTCTGGTTGCATCCATGTGGCTTGTCTTCTTCAGTGTCTCCCAGGGAGTAGCAGAGAGAGGTGTCTTCTGCTTCCAAGGTGGAAGTACCAGATTTCCCAAAATTCTCAGGAGGCCATGCCCACACAGCAGTCTCATTGGCTATCTCCAGTGACAGCCTAGACTCCACCCCTACACTCTTAATCCGTAAATTGACACTAGATTAGGTGATTACCATGGGGAGAAAGACCGGTGATGTTTTCTTGAAAGGCAACAGCCCCCAAACCCCAACAGGGCAGTTCGCCTCTGTCCACAGAATGATTGTGAGTAGCAATGGATTTGACGTGGTACCCACTCCAAACGCACACCGGGAAGGTTTTCATTAGTGTTCTTTATACTTCCCATTTCTCTGGGTTCTGATAGCCACTGGGATGGCTACACAGACCCTCACAGACAAAACTCATGATTAAAGGTTTTTTTTTCCTAAAGGATGGTTTGAGCAATGCTCTGAGTAGTTGTTTACTTCTTCGGTGTATTATAAAGTTTCAGGTCTGCTAATACAGTGCCCAAAGGGACACTTAATTCAGGAAGTTGGGCTTGCTCACCCAGGGGAGGCTTGAGCCGAATACCTTCAGGTTGAGGTTTCCAGCAGAGTGGTATGCCCCTTTGGGCACTGTATTAGCAGATCTGAAACTTTGTAATACACCGAAGTGGTAAACAACTACTCAGGAAGCTTCAGGCCAATGGTACTCAGCGCCACCTCTGTGAGTCAGCAAGTCCAACTTCCCCAATTAAGTGCCAAGAGTTACCTCACTCTGCAAGCCTGTCTTCTGCACAAATCACTCTGTGCCTGCTCTGACTCCTGGCTCTGCTGCTGCTCCTCTGATGCTACAGCAGTCATGTGGATCCAGGAGGCTCACTGTGCAGGGATCTCAAGTCCAGAGGATCCACTCCATTCCTGGCTCTTGCTGGTAATGACATCCCTCCTCCTGCTTCTCTGAGGCTCATTTTATATGCAGCTGGGCACCACTCCAGGGAATGCTGTTGGGCAATTACTCACAGGTGAATCCTATCAGTATCTTTCCCCTAGACCCATGCAGGGAAAGGTCGTTTGGTGGGCGTTGGAGATGTTGGCTGGAAGAGCCACATTAAACCATTCACTGCCTCCTCACCCCCGCACACAAACATATATTTTAAATCGTAAAGTTTTCATAGACTCTTTCCCCCTTGTCTGCATGAATATTGACCAGGAAAATTCTCAGGGTGTATTCGGAAAAGCCTTGGTGAGCAGATTGGAAGTATCTCTTAGGTAGGAGGGCTCCTGGTGATTTTAAATTCTTTTTATCCACAGTTTCCACATTTTCTCAACAAACACTCACCACGTGCATTGTGTTCAAAACAACGGAAACATAATTTAATAAAATAACAACAACAACAAACCCTATACATTTTCCTTGAAGTTCTTCCTTTTTTTCCAGCTGAAGTGAAAATAGGCTCAAGCACAGGAACAATTGTGAGGACGGTGCAGGACCGGGCGGTGCGATGTATTCAGGGACATGTTAATAAGTCAGTTTGAGGGAGGGGTAAAAAATGAGAAGCTAATACCAAGGGCTGAAGTAGAAAGATGTTTTGAAAATGATGATGGGGAAAATGTACAAGTGTGCGTGACACAATGGGTGGATGCATGGATTGTGATAAGAGCTGTATGAGCCCCCAATAAAATTGTTTTTTTAAAAAAGGTCAATTTGAAGCATCAATTTTGAAAACTTTGAATTAAAATTGAATAACAGCTGTGCCTTTGGAAAGAAGAGTTTTTAAAAAAGCAAATTTTCTCTCCACAGTCACCCTGTAAAAATGATCTTTAGGACATACATTAATGAACTGGATCAATTTCAGGTGGGCGTCTTGTTTTTTGTGTGTGTGTGAGCTGTTTCATCGGCGTCAAAATAAACTTGAAGAATATGTTTTATTGTTGACTCCTGCATCTGGCCATCCCCCACCCCCAAACAAAACCCCAAACCTGTTGATTGCCTGCAAGTGGGAATTTAGCCACTGAGGAGGAATTGAGGACTGCATGTCAAATCTTTGGGGACACTGCCATCTAGTGGTGCTTGTTTTATAGACACCTTCAATGATTAGCAACTGCACATTAGAATTCTTGGGAGAGATTTAAACAACCCGGGTGCCCCGGCATCCCAGACCAAGGATGCTGGGGTCCCTAAGAGTGGGACCCAGGCATCAGGGATTTAAACAAGCTTCCCATGTTAGTGAAAGGATGAGAACCACAGCCTTCAACGGATTCTCCTGCTAAGTGATGGTAACAGAGCTCAAGGAAAATCAGCTGAGCTCTTCTGTTGATGTGGTTTCTCCCAACAAGATAAAACTTGTCAAATTATGTACTTCTTGTCCATCTAGCCCCAAAGAATAATGAGGGGAGACTGGTCTGGTTCACCACAGGATTCCAGGAGCCTGGAAGGGTGCTGGGCAGGGCTCGGGTTCGAATAACTTTTGTGAAGCAAACGCTCCAAAGCATGGCCTGTGGGTGGGCTGTCTTGATGAGAAATAGGTGATGGAAAATGCCAGTCTCACCGCGTGCTTCAACCAAAGGTCCAAACCTGCTACAGTTGAGCAAATTCCAACTCACAGGACCCAGTCAACTGGCCCTTGGCGTTTCCAAGGCGGAAAAGCTTCGCAGAAGCCGACTGCCATCCCTTTCCTCTGCCGAGAGGCTTCAAACTGCTGGTCTTTCAGTAAGAAGCCCTGTCCTGGTCATTGTCTTTAGCTATAGAAAGTCCTCTCTACTTAAACTACAGTTCAATAACTATGGACATTTTTTTCTAGTTGAATCAAACATTTCTTTTGAAAAATAATGAATTCATGTATCTGGAATGACTATTTCATGGATTTGCTGTGCAGTTAGTTTTTCACTTACTGCTTTCTTATATCAAAGAGCCAATTTTGACCCCATGATTGGCCCTGGTGTGTTGGGCTTCCGTGACCCTGCACTGGGCTCTTTTGCAGAGGAAGAGAAGGGCATTAGTCTCTGCTCTGGGGGATGCATACAGCTGGTGTTTGCAATTCACCTCAAGGTCGACTGGTTGAGGCCATCCAGTGGAATCACAGAAGAAAGGCCTGGCAATACTGTCAAGGAAACCCTACCAAGCAGGTCCACTCGGTAATGCACAAGGCCACGATGAGTCCACGGCCTCGGGTTAGGCTGTAGTTTTGGTATAAAGGTGATGGGAAGGGATGGGACTTCTAGCACAGTGAATTAAAGACTGTTCTCGATGTGCAGATTTTCAGAGGGAATCTCTGGGCCTCTGCTTCTTGACTTTTCAAGCCAGTTGCTCTCCAGCCGATTCCAGTGCCTGCATCCCCACGTGGGTCAGAGTAGAGCTGTGACCCACAGACCTTCTTAGAGCCAATGTTTTTCTGGGATGTAAATGGACAGGTTTTTCTTTCTTCAAATTTCTAGAGGCACCTCTGGGTGGACTCAAACTCTCCACCTTTTGCCTAGCAGCTGAGCACGTTAATTATTCACATGACCTGGGGACTCCCTGAAGGTCCTGTGCTGCTAACCACAAGTCAGTGGTTCAAAAATCCACCAGTTGCTCTATGGGAGCCAGAGGAGGCTCTTGGCCCCGATAAGGGAGAACCAAAGAAACCCCACACAGGATTGCTCAATGGCAGTCAGTCGGTGTGGTTTGGTGAGGGATTCCCAGGGAATACCGGAAAGATGTTTCTTTGCGTTTCGTTGACTGTGTGTAGAGAAGACGGAGAACTTCAGAACACTTTATTGTGCTCCTATGGGACTTGTTCCTAGACAAAGGGACAGTGGTGCACACAAGACAAGGGGAGAATGCATGCTTTGAAGTCGGGAAGGGGTGTGTGTCCGGATTGTTAGCCATTCATGGTACTTATTCAGTCTGTGTGCTGAGCAAATAATCAGAGAAACTGGACTGAAGAAGAATGTGGCATCAGGATCGGAGGGACTCTTACTACCCACCTGCGCTCTGCAGAGGACACAACTTTACTTGCTGAACGTGACGGGGACTTAAGCACTTGCTGAAGAAGATCAAGAACTGCAGCCTGCAGCATGGATTGCAACTCAGGGTAAAGAAAACCCCAAATCTCATAACTGGGCTAACAGGCAGGAGCACGATAAACAGGGAACATATTGAAGCTATCAAGTGTGTTCGTTCAGGTTGACTAGAGGAACAAATTCATTGACTCTCACAGGTGTGAGAGAACTTTATATCAGGAAGTAATTATGTATCAATAAAACATCCCCAGCCCAGTTCTGATCAAATCCATAGTTTGATATTAGCCCATAGATTCCTCTTTAGACTCACGCACCAACATGCAAGAGTGCCAAATACAGGAAGATCACAGGCCGGTGTGTAGAAAGTCATGTGGATCCAGTGTCGGTGGACCCATCTCCAGGGCTCTGGCTGCCATCAGCGTGGCTCCATGTGGCTTGTCAACAGGAAGATGTAGCAGAGAGAGACTGTGTCCTGCCTCCAGAGAGGAAGAGAAGCTGTGACTGATTGACAGGCTAGATTCCACCCCTTCATTCTATTTATCGACTTGACATAAAATTAGGTAACTACCACATCAAATTTTTACTTTTGCTTGGATCTACACTCAATAGTCATGTGAGCAGCAGTCAAGGAATTCAACAATGCATGGCACTGGGCACATCAACTGCACCCCTGTAAAGAACAAGGGTGTCATTTTGAGTTGTGGTAGTTATATAATCCTTGGTCAATTTGAGAGGATTAAGAGTAAAGGGGTGGCAGGTAGCCTGTCAGTCATAGCCAATGAGACTCTGTGTGGGCATGGCCTTCTCCTGAGGATTCTGGAAACTCCTGTCTTCCTCCTTGGAGGTGGGAGACACATTCTCTCTGATTACTCCCTGTGAGGCATCCCTGAGGAGAAGCCACATGGACCTACCCTGATGTAGCTAGAGCCCTGGGAGCTGGAGAAGCCACGCGGAGACCCCTGCCAGCGCTGCTTAAAATTCCACTGGATCCACAAGACTTCCCACCCACTGGCCTGTGAGCTTCCTGCATTCGGCGTCATTGCATGTGTTATGTGAGTCTAAAGAGCACTTTATAGACTGGTATCAGACATATGGGCTAATATCGGACTTATGGACTTGATCTGGGCTGGGATGTTTTCTTCATGTACAATTACTCTTTCTATAAAGCTCTTATATGCATTTGAGTGTCTATGAATTTGTTTCTCCAGTCCACCCAGACTAACACACAAGCCATGGTATTTTCTGCCCCATATTTATGTAAAAGTTGGCTAGTGCGTAAAGAAGACCGCAGAAGCATCGATGCATTGGAATGATGGCACTGGGAGGACTTTTGAAAGTCCTGTGGTCCGCAGAAGAGTGAACAAACCTATTTTGGTAGAAGTGCAGCCAGAATGCACCTTAGAGGCCAGGATGGCGAGACCTGTCATGTGTTGGGAACATGTTAATAGGAGAGACTAGTCTCCAGAGAAGGGCATCCTGTGTGGCAAAATGAAGTGAAAAAGAGGAAGCTCCTCAACGAGGTGGGTTGATACAGTGGCTGTAATGATGGACTCAGCCCTAACAGTTGTACGGTGGGCACAGCAGGGGGGCAGTGTCTTGTTCTGTGGAACACAGGGTCCTATGAGCACGGACTGATTTGATGGCCAACAGCAGCAGCAGCAACAACAACAACAACAATACTCTTTGGCCTTTCCAAACCCAAAGAACAAGCCAACTGCTATTGAACTGATTCCAGCCCATAGCGACCCTACAGGACAGAGTAGAATGGCTTTGTAGGGTTTCTAATAGTGCGACTCTTTCTGGGAGAAGACAGCCCTGTCTTTCTTCTGTGGAGTGGCTGGTGGGTTTGAACCACAATCCTTGTGGTTAGTCCACGGCTAACCCACTGTACCACAAGGACTCCGTTCTTGACCTGTTGATGTCCCTAAAACACAGTCAGAGATAGGAAACAGGGAAGGAACCATGATTGGGTAAATGGATGTCTCTGGAGAGAACTTTTGCTGTACTCTTGGCCCTCAACTCCCCCCACCCAACCCCCTTCTTTTTCGTCTTTTTTTTTTAGCAGTTGGGAAGTACTTCTTTCTATTTGCAAGCTTGAGTCAAGAGAAAGGCTTTGTTTCATTTCCTTTTCTTAAACCATAAGTGTCCTGGTTTTGTTTCTCTATAGAACACTGCATATTTATCTATCTATATCTATAGAAAATCATAAGTGTCCCAGTAGTTTTGTTTCTCTACAGAACCGTGCCTAACACCGTAGCCCACCTTCGGGGATGGTTTATAAATGGATGGACTGCAGCATCCGGGAGCACCACCAGTTTCTAAAAGTGACAAGTGTGGTCTTCGGAAGGCCGCACCTGATTGGCTCCCCCAAAGCAAGATGCTCTGCAGCTGCTTTCTACCGCGTGTGATGCGGTTGAACTGTGGTGCCCTGGGAGCTGGAGTTGACTCGGGACTTAATTGTGTTTTTTGGCAAATAACACGAGCCTTAGACGTGTTTTTGTTCCTGGCAGTCATGCAACTCCCTCACGGGTTAGCTTCCCATGCAAGCTGTGCACATTATGTGCACATGCACACCGTTTACATGCACACCGTTTACATGCACGCATTAAGACAAAAACCAAAGGCCTTGCGTTGAGTTGATGCCAACTCAGAGCGACCCGACAGGACAGGGTAGACCTGCCCCTGTGAGTTTCAGAGATTGGAGCTCTTACAGCTCTTAGAGCAATCCACACATCAATTGTATTAAACACATTTGCACATATGTTGCCATGATCCTTTTCAAAACAGTTTCTTTCTGCTTAAGCCCTTGGTATCAGCTCATTTTTCCCCTTCCTCCCCCATCCCTGTGAACCCTTGGTAAATGATAAATGATTATTATTTTCATAGCTTACACTGTTCGCTATCTCCTTTCACTCACGTTTTTGTTGTTTGTCCCTCTAAGGGTGGGGGTTATCCGTTGATCACTGTGATCAGTTCCCTGTTTCTCCCCCTTTACCCCCCACCGTCCCCTTAATCTCATGGCATCACGACTCCCATTCCTGTTCCTGAAGGGGTTATCTGTAGATTGTAGAAAGCCTGGCCTTTCTCTCTGGCTGGTGGATTTGAGCTGCTGACCTTGCTGTTGGCAGTCAAACGTGTAAGCCCTGTAAGCACAACACCACCAGGTCCTCAAGTGTGCATTAGACGCACCCCCCCTCCCGGCCCAAATAACCCAAGGCATTATGGGAGAAATTCCCTATTGAAGGAGAGGCGTTTGGGGCCACAAGAGATCTGTCTCTGGTGGGACAGAGGTGGGATGGGAAGAACTCATTAGGCGTCTTCATGGATGGTAGACAATCCAATTTCTGAGTTCTTTATGCCTGATAAAAATTCTCTTCTATGAATCTGCTTAACCCAAAGGCCTCCAATCCCGGTGCTCCCCTCCTCTCTCATTCCCTCCTTTGCTGGACTCCCTTCCACTCGGTTCTCATCTCTCTGTCCTGTCTCGTCACCTCTTCTCGCCCCGCTACTTCATTCACTTTGCCCCCTGTTTCATTCAACGGCTGTGTGTGCAGGTACCGAGTTGGGCAGAGAGACGGAGTGGGTGTCTCTGTCAATGACAGCGGGGACGTCTGCAGCTTGCTTGAATCACAATCACAGGGTTAAAAATAACAGCGAAGCCTTCCCCCACCCCGCCACCGCTGCCATACCTCCCTCCCTGTGCGCCTTATAGACGGCCACTCTTCTTAATGGCCAGGGGACCTTCCCAGGGTCTCCTTTTGTTGAAAACAATCTTGCTTATTTACGTGGTTGTGGTTGTTAGGAATACACACAGCAAGGCATACCTTCGTGGGTTTCTTTATGCACGAACAAGCAAACCCACATGTCAACCCCCCCCCTGCGCAGGCTGTTCTATTCCTTGCCTTTTAAATGCATTTAATATATCTCGAAACCCTTTCATTTTTATTCATTTTTAACCAGAACAGAGTCAAGGCAGGGCTTTGGAGGAGACAGGCATTGTACAGGCACACAGCACAAGGAAGGGAAGGGCGTTTTATCTGAAGAGACCAGCCCTGGCAGAGCAGCGAGGACACGACATTGCGCGGGGTGCCCAGGGAGTCTGGTCCTTGCGAACTACTGAAGGTGCCGGAGGCAGCGAGGGGCGAGTTCAGAGAAGGGTCCGGTGAATTGCTGAAGACATTGTGGCTTTGTCGGCAGGAGATGGAAACGAGGTTTGGGCATGAGCACGGTGAGGCTGACCACGGCTGCAGTGTGGGTGGCGTTGCTTGGGACCCAGTGACCATGCTGCAGACAGGCAGACGGCCCAGGGCAAGGTCCCGGTGGTCAGCCAATCCTAGCCATGACGATGGCCATGACCGTGGAGAAGGAGAGGGGAATAAGAAAGACAGTAAGGGAATAAAGCAGACCGTAGTGGGCCTCACCCGGTTGTGAGGGGTGAGGGAGGAGTCTAGAGAAGACTCACACCGGGGCCACACGGACTCCACAGACAGCACCCTACTCCACCCGTTTTGGCAGATGCCTCTGTCTCGGCTTTGCTGGCAAATGCTTAGGAATGTGGCCTGCATGCAGATGGGGTTGGCCCATGAAGACACAGTAGAAGTCGTTCCGTGGGGAGTCATTCTTTTAGGGGACCCTTTTTAAAGGGGCTTCAGCTGGTTGGTCACCTCTATGCCGCCTCCAACATGGATGTAGAGGCTGGGACGACAACGGGCATCTTGAGACCACGAGGCACACTGGAGGATGGAGGCAGACACCCCCCACCCACACCCCCAACCCCTTCCAGAACAAGGATGGGCAAGAAGAAACCATGGGGTTGTCATGCCAGCCTGGGTTGTCCATCTTGGGGTCTCCTTTACTTAAGGAAAAATAGTTATTCTCTTTTGTTTCAGTCCTAGGCGTTTGGCATTGGGGGTATGGATAGCTCCCATGTAGGATTCTCACCACCCAGGTGGGTGATCTGGTCTCAGTTCCTGGCTGATGCCCCTCATGTGGAACCACTACCCATCTGCTAATGGAGGCTGAGTAGGTTTCAGCTGAGCTTCTGGCTAAGACAGAGGACAAAGAAAGGTCTGACAATCTACTTGCAAAAATCAGCCAATGAAAACCCAAGGGGCTGATCCCATGGTGAAAGGGGTCCTCTTGAGTCCAGAGCTTCCTTGACAGCAATTAACCATGGCAGCGACCACTAGTGCTGTGTTAGGCTGGGCTGACTAGAGAAACAAACCCAGAGCCACTCATCGATGTGCAAGAGAGAGTTTTATATCATAGAGCAATTGCATATTGAGAAAGCATCCCATCCCAGGCCAGATCAAGTCCACAGTACAATATTAGCCCGCATGTCCGATACTAGTCTACAGATTCCTCTTCAGACTCACACAGCACATGCAATGATTCCAAATGCAGGAAGATCCCAGGCCGGTGGATGAAAAGCCTTGTGGATCCAATGCCGGTGGAAGCATCTCAGTGCAGGTGCAGGTCTCCAAGTGGATCCTCAACAGAGTAACCCACCACTACGTGTTTGCACCACCTGGGACCCCATACAATCAAATAAACAAAACTCCCTGCCATGGGCCCTGCAGGACAGAGTGGAGCTGTTCTTGTGGGTTTCTGAGATTGTAATTCTCTTTTTCTTCCATTTAGGTATTTCATGAAGCCATTTATTGCTTTAAATGTGTCACCACGAACATTTTCACATACACTCCATGCCGTGAAGGCCTCGCTGTTCACCACCTAGTAACTGTGAACCCACACGGGGACTGTTTGCCTGTGTCACCAATGGGCCATGAGTTTAATACAACAAAGGCTCTGGGCTGCGTTCTGGATATTGGCCAGAATACTCATCATACCTGCTTGGTGTCACTGTAATGGACATTAGTTGCTGGCCACCTTCCCCCCACCCCAATTTTTGTGGATGAGAGTACCATATTTGGCCTATCATTTCTATCTTAGCGTTAGCAGGTCCCACACCGTACTAACTCTAAATAACCACACACAATTTTGTTTTACTTCTTGATACATAACTTCAGAAGATGCTCAAGGTTGGAGTGCTTTGGTGAGTGGGAGTCACATACTGAAAGGGGGGTGTAGCCACTGACCCGGTAACTCTTTACGGGAGCAGACAGCCCCCTCTTTCTCCTGTGGTAGGTTTGAACTGCTGACCATGCACTTAGCAGTTCAACGTGCCACCCACCATGCCATGATGGCTCCTAGGGTCTCCTTAGATACAATTGACAGAGTTCCCCTTAGCAGACCTGAGCAATGAGGTGGGGTTTTCAACACTCCTCAGCAGATCCTCCTGCTTTTAAATTCTGAGGCACAGGCTTAGCACAGGGCTGTGTGGTTCTTTCCCCATCCCCCGTCTGAGCCACAGGCAATGGCTGTCTCCAGCTCCATCAGGGGCCTTCACACCTCATTTGTTGCATCTCCTACCCCCTCTGAGTCCTTTTACCTGGGTCTGCCAACCAGTTAGCACCTCCACAGAACCGGAGGGGGCATGAGCTGCTTTCCATGGCAGGGAGCCAGGCACAGGAAGAGAGGGCACTCCTGAGCACCCATCGCCCTCCCTTGTCCCTCCCTGGCTCTCCTCTTCTCTCTTCACCACCTACCTCCCCTCCCCTGAGAAACTGGCATCAAGAGGGATGCTAGGGTGTCAGGGAAACAGCTGAGAGGATTTGTTAGGCAAAGGCAGCCGCTGTCTTTCTCTGACTTTCTGTCCCCATTTCCTAGGAGGATATGATGCTCAGGGGTGGGGTGGGGTGTGTGGTGGTGTGTGTGTGTTTAACGTCACGTCTCCCCACTTTTCTCTAATTTCATCACGAGGGTAACTTAGTCTTGAAGACATGATCCTAGGCTGGGCGGGACACAGGACCTCGGAATCCTTGAGCAGGAAGTTTTTATTGTAGGAACGATTAGAGGATAGAGTTTGGGGAAGGCAGAAAAGAAGAACCGACTGTATAAAAGTGTCACCAGAGTGACCTGGGCTCGCCAGACGTAAAGCCCGAGAAGGAGCAGGGGGCTGCAGGGAGGGAGTGGAGAGCCTCCCCCATCCCATCCTCGCGAGAAAGACGGGGCTTGCTACTCCCATCCCGAGTTCCAGTCTTGGCAACGCACAGGTGTGGGGTTTCCCTGCCTGACAGGGTCACCGGGAGATGGAGTCGGTTTGGTGGCAGAGTTTGGTTTTGAGTGTGGTCCGCTGACTCCAAGGTTGGTGGGTCAACCCCCACCAGCTGCTTCCTGGGAGATAGATGAGGCTGTGCACGCCTCTGACGATGAATCTTGGAAACCCTGTATGGGTCGCTATGAGTTGGAATCGACTAGATGACATCGGGTTAATATATATTTTAATTGACAATTGGAAGGAACCCTGGTAGCACAGTGGTGAAAGCACTCGGCTGGTAACTGAAAGGTTGGCAGTTCAAATACACTAGCCACTCAGTGGTGCAAAAGCCTTGGACAGCTGCTTTGTTAAGATTATGACTTTGGGGGCCCCTTTGGGGCTGTTCTACCCCAGCATCTAGGGTCAGCAGGCCTCTGAATGAGCTTGACAGCATGGTAGAGCCCTCTGGTGGGAAATATCTGGGTACTTGGCTTTGCACAGGAGAAAGACTTCACACAGAAGCCTGGATTGTGATTGATAAAGGACAGAAGCAGTTTCTGGTTTTCCACAGGCCCCCTCAGGGCACTTCACACCCACACTGGAGACCTGAGGCCAGAGAAACCCGCTGAGGAGCAGCTTGGAAAGGAGGGGGTGTGGTGGTCTCCCAATTTTGGCTTTTTTGGGTCCTCTGCTAGGAGGCGTGCTCAGAGGTACTGATTGACCCCATTGGCGTAATTAAGCCCGCCTGGTCTAGATTGGGGCCCACCCAGGTGTACTGGCTTCCTGGCTCAAGGGCCTGAATTTGTGGCATGCCCTGTAGCCTTTATCAGCTTCCAGTAATGGGCGTGGGGTTGGGGGGTGGGGAGGCCTTGGCATGTCGAGGGACAACCCCTGGTTTCTGCCTCTAGTTGCCTAACAAGCACACACCACCACCAGCTGCTTGGGCCCAAAGTGAGCACCGCAGAGCTCTGCACCATCCATGGGCGCCCGGCTCTAGACAAGGGAGCACACGCATTCAGACCGCTCCAGGAGCAAGGAGGGGGAGGAGGCCAGTACTCCTTGTTATCCTTCTCAGTTTCACCAACCACACAAATAACTCTTCCTCTCCGGAATGGGTTAAAGGGGATGGTAAGGACAGATGAGGAGTAATGCAGCAACTCTCAGCTATTTTAGTATCTATCTATCTATCAATCGATCGATCTATCTATCATCGATCTATCATCATCGATCTATCATGGCTAATGTTATGTGCCAACTTGGCTGGGCTATGATTCTCAATGGTTTGGCAGACATTGGACTAATTGCTCTTCCATGTGTAATATAATTTAATCATCTTCCGTCTTGTGATCTGATGTGAGCAGCCCACGAGTTGTAAAGCCAGTCAGTTGAAACCCAATCAACTGAAAGGCAATCTGTTTCCTTGGAGGTAGGGCCTGGCTCCAGAACAAGTGACTGTCCTTGCAAGGCTCATGTTCTTCAGCTCATAGCTAACCCACTAGCCCCTGACCTTGGTGCTTTGGGCCATGAGCCAGCAGCTTGCCATCAGATCTGCAGCCCCGTGCGTCAGCAATCTGCTTTTTCTAACCTGCTGATTTGGGGTTCATCAGCCTCTGCAAGCAGATAGTCAGGAAGCACCTCCAGTCTATTACCTGACCCACAGGTCTTAGACTTGGCTTTCTCCATGACTGTGTGAGTCTTTTCTCTGGAAGAAAAAAATCTCTATTTATATAGATAGGCGTCACTGATTTTGCTATTCAAGAGAACCCAGGCTAAGGCTCTGTCTGCTTATCTATCTATTGCTCTAACTTTAAGTCATCTTTCTAATGCACCCATTTATCTGTGTCATCTGTCATCTTTCACCCACTCACTCAACTATCTATCTATCTATCTATCTATCTATCTATCTATCTATCTATCTATCAAGTTGAAGCTTAAGAAAAAGTCAAGAAATACACAAAAGTCAAAGTGTGATCTTGAGTGTATCCAATTTGAGTTTAGAGACAATCTCAAGGATTGATGCATTGGACACTGATGACTGAAGACCACACGAGTTGGCGTGACTGGGAGGACATCAAGAACGTCATCCATGAAGAAAACAAAAGGTCGCTAAAAAAGATAGAAAATAAGCACCTAACCGGTGTATGCATTTTAAGATTTTTGGTAAACCTGGCCAAGTTTTTCTCTGTGAAAGTTATTTTTATTGATTTGCATCCCCAGCTGCTGTGCATGGCATTTATACTGCCTTTGTTTTGTCTTGTTGACGTTTGTAGATTCTGCAGTCATTGTTATACATATGTATCACACACACACACACACCCACACACACACACACACACACACACACACACACGGAAGAGGCCATTATAAAGATGGGAATTAAAGGAAACCCCAAGATTGGAATGTAACACCTTGCCATTAGATCTCCTTCTGGACCCACCTTCAATTGATCCAAAATCTAAAATAGTGTTTGCTTTTTCTTAGATTGAGGTCTTTCGCTGTTTTTGTTTGCTCATGGTTGCTCCCCTTTCCCTCTGCTCTTTGTCCTCACTTCATATGTTTTTCATTATAGGGAAGCCAGGGTTACAAAGACAGTAACTGAAATAATAATTATCTGGGGTAACTGGTACAAGAAGGAAGAACATGTCCCCATGTTGACTGTGGTGATGATTGTACAGCCCTTCTTAATATTACCGAGTGGTTGAATTGTATGATGTCTTAATTGAAGCTTAAAAAACTAATTAAACATATTAAGAAGCATCAATGTCACTTTGAGGACTAAGGTGATTTTCAATCACTTCAAAAAACAACCGAAAGTCAGAAGGAACTCTGAAACTTACCCTTGAGCACAGAGTAACTAAAGTAAAGGGAAGAAATTGTGAAGTGAAAGATCCTGTAAAAAATAAAGTATTAGAATAAATCATGCAAGGTCTGGCATCAGAGTGAAGACCAGGCTCAGCTCTTCTTGAACGGAAAGAACTGAAGAACACGCTAAAGCCTCATGTTAAGATAGTGAAGGATTTTATGGGTTAAATGAGGAGCCCTTGTGGTGCAGAGGTTAAGCACTGGACTGCCAACCACAAGGTCAGTGGTTTGACCCCACCAGCTCCTCTGTGGGATGAAGATGAGGCAGGATGCTTCCTGAAGGATGTCCAGGGCTGGGACTCCACTCTGCGGTTACATTCCAGACTAGATATTGCCTGAGCTGTCAATGAAATGGATTGACCCACCAGTGTCTGCAGCCGTGAGCTCAGCTGTGGCCATGATTGGGTGGGGCTGGACTGGGCAGTGCTGTTAGGAGTAGGAACAGACCCGAAGGACCTACCAACAAAAGCAACATTCTGGTACCATTGTCTCCTTTTCCTCACAACTATCAGCGCTAGCCACGCGGGGATCAACGGAAGCCTGGCAGTGGAGGGGCGTTGGGCCCTTTGCTGAGGCCAATAGGTTCACTCACAGAATCATAAGTTGCTGCATTGCCACTGGGGCCTGTGTACTAAATCCTAGGAAATGTCCTTGGGATTTGGATAAGTGCCCTTATTTCTCTCTTGTACTGATAAGTCTCAGGAATAGTTACGATATATCATCTATTTATCTATACTTATTACATGCGTATACACAGATGATGTGTGCACACCTGTGTATTTATATTCATAGATATGTGTATTATACATACGTGCATTATATAGGCTTGAGTAAGACCTGGGGTCCGTGGGGTTGCGGGGTGTCATCTGTAATGTGTGTGTGTGTGTGTGTGTGTTTTGGGAAAAGTGCTGGGGGTCTTGGGTGTGTAGACCCAGTGTATTAGTTTCCCGTGCCTGCGGAAATGCATGACCACAACGTCATGGCTTCAAATAGCACAGATTTATTTCCTTACCTAAATTCCAAGTCATAGCATGTGACTTTTCCCCTCTTAGCTCTAGGGCAGGGTCGGTTCCTTGCCTTTTCTAGCTGCTATGGGAGGTGGCCTGCACTTCTTGGCTTGTGGCTTCGTCTTTCACTTTCGAAGTCTTCAGAGAAGCAACTTACAATCGCTCTGACCTTTGCTTCTGTCATGACATTTCCCTCCCAGACTCCATCCTCCTACCTCCCTCTTATAAAGGCCCTGGTGCAGCTGGGAGACAAAGGGGGTGTCTAGCGTCACCCCTGTGTGTCACAACGTTTCCACTCCTCAGCTGGCTGCTCTTTGGGCCATTTTGGGCTAGTGGTGAGAGTGGGCACCTGGTGGGTTTGAGTTAAGGCAACTAGACAATCCCTCCTTGGTGTTGTCAGCTGGATTTTGCCATTGTAAAAGCTGGCACTTTCCGGCATGGAGCTTAGGTGGCTCCTTGGAGAGCAGCCCCTCATTGAGGATGTCTTGCAAGCAGCTCTCTGGATGCTCCTCCACTCTGGCGGGATCCTGACCCCTGCAATCCCGAGGAACGAGCTGATTTAGCTCCCCACTGCAGGGCTTGTTTTCTCCTCTAGGAGGCACTATTGGACAAGCCCTGGAGAGGATGCAAGTAAACTTTCTCAGCCGGGTACTTCACCTCTGGCACAAACACAGCATCTTTGTTCTCATAAACCTATGCTGCCAGGCCAACACCCACACTCCCACCTCTAGGAGAACAACCGTCTCTTGACCTTAAGGCTTCCTAGGTGAATGGCAGACATCAGTTCAACTATGCCCCCCTCCCCATGCTGCCGAGACAGAGCGACAGCCCCTGGGTTCCCATAGAGCAATCTCACTGGCCTAGAGATAAAAGACAGCTTGGCAGACACCCTCATTTAGCTCCTTCCACCTCAGGGCGACGAGACTCACAGCCCTGCTCCCTCCAAAGAAACCCTCTAGTCACACCTCCTCTTTCCCCATGATTGTGCGCGTTCTCTCTGAGGTAAGGTTTTTAAGAGTTCTGCCAATGGTTCGGGCACACCTGTTTGTGCAAATTCTATGGGATGGTTAATCTAACAACTCACTTGGGCCTCTGCACTCTGCTACCTTAGGGTGCCATGGTAACAATGTTATTTCCTGTTTGGTTTGCTAATAAACTCACATGGGGTCCTGCGGGTGTAGTAGTGCACAGGCCCTGGGCGACCACGTGGAAACATTCTACCAGGTTTGAGCCCAGCAGCCGCTCTGTGGGAGAAGGAGGTGGCAGTCTACATCCATGAAGATGACGGCTGTGGGTACCCATGGCACACCATGCCCTCTAGTGTTGCTGTGTGTGTGTGTGTGTGGGGCGGTTGACTCTACTGCAGTGGGTTTGCTTTAATTTGGGTTTACTGGGGATGGCTACTGGATTGGTGTTTAGGGAAGGCCTTTCTGGAAAGATGCCATCTAAGCCAAGAGCCACGTGGGTGGGGGTGGTGATGAGTGGGTGGGGGCGGAATACAGCCAATCATAGCCAAAGCTGGTTGAAATAGCATGCTACCCAGAGGAAACAGCAAGTGCAAAGGCCCTCAGGCAAGTGTGGCACAGTGTAGCATTGTCAGAGAGCTAGTGTGAGTAGGGCCAATTGAAGGAGGGAGTGGTAGGAGTTGAGGTCACTGTGGTGAGGGGGGCCCAGGTTACAGCTGGAATAAAAAAGACTTGACTTTTACCCTCTATGGGAGAGGAACCCATTGGTGGGTTTTGAATAAGGTGGTGGCATGATTTTATTGCAGCTGATTTCTGCTTTTAGAGGGCCAGGGCAGAAGCAGGGAGACCAGTTAGTAAGACAGGTCTGGTGTGGAGGGCCATTCCTCCCTAGTTATCAGTGCTAGGAGGCAGTCAATTTCCCAAGCCTCCTCTTCTACAGGGGTCAATCAAAAGTATTCCCACTAGGATTCTACTGTGTACCTGTGCCTGCTTAGGCCCAACAAAACACATCTCTGCGATCAGTGAGTGACTGCTGACAAGTTCTGTCAGTAGCACACTTGTCTTCGTCTTTGTGAAAAGATGTCCAATCAAATGGCTCCAAGAGGATCTGCCGGGCCAGTGAAATGCAAGGCAGGGAGGTCAGCTCAGAGGGATTTGAACTTTTTTGTTTTGAAAGTTTCCAAAGGGTCATCATGATAGATTTTCTCAAAGGATGCAAGGTGATCATGGAGGCCTCTTTTAAAAAAAATCATTTTATTGGGGGCTCATACAACTTTTATCACAATCCATACACACATCAATTGTGTAAACCACAATTGTACACTCATTGCCCTCATCATTCCCAAAACATTTGCTCACCACTTAAGCCCTTGGCATCAGCTCCTCATTTTTCTCCCTCCTTCCTCACTCCCCTCTCCCTCATGAACCCTTGATAATTTATAAATTATTATTTTGTGCTGTCTTACACTGTCTGATGTTTCCCTTCACCCACTTTTCTGTTGTCTGTCCACTAGGAAGGAGGTTTTATGATTGTTTTAATCGGTTCCCCCTTTCCACTCCACCCTTCCCCCACCCTCCCGGTATCACCACTCTCACCACTGGTCCTGAAGGGATAATCTGTCCTGGATTCCCTGTGTTTCAAGTTCCTATCTGTACCAGTGTACTTCCTCTGGTCTAGCCAGATTTGTAAGGTAGAATTGGGATCATGATAGTGGGGGGTGGGGTGGGAAACATTTAGGAATTAGAGGAAAGTTGTATGTTTCATCGTTGCTACACTGTACTCTGAATGGCTCGTCTCCTCTCTATGACTCTTCCGTAAGGGGATGTCCAGTTGCCTACAGATGGGCTTTGGGTCCCCAATTTGCACTCCCCCTCATTCACAATGATATGATTTTTTTTTGTTATTTGATGCCTGATACCTGATCCCTTCAACACCTCATGATAAAACAGGCTGGTGTGCTTCTTCCATGTGGGCTCTGTTGCTTCTAAATTAGATGGTCGCTTGTTTACCTTCAAGTCTTTAAGGCCCCAGATGCTATATTGTTTGATAGTCTGACACCATCAGCTTTCTTCACTGCATTTGCTTATGTACCCGCTTTGTCTTCATCGATTGTGTCGGGAAGGTGAAAATCATGGAATGCCAGTTTAATAGAACAAAATATTATTGCATTGAGGAAGTACTTGAGGCCTAATGTCCATCTGCTACCTTAATACTAAACCTATAAATATATGCACATAAATCTTTTCCCCATCCTCATATACAAATATATTTATATATGTACATGCCTTTATCTAGATCTCTATAAATGCCATTTGCCTCCTAGCTCTTTCCTCAATTTCATTTGACTTTCCTCTATCATGTTCAGCTTTCATTTGGTTTTCAGTAATTCCTCTAGGCTATAGTACTCTTGATCACGCCCTACCAGGCCTCATGGAGGCCTCTTTTAAATAAGTTTGAAGCAAAGGGAAAAAAAAAAAACTACATTAGTGCCAAAAAGGCCAGGACAGTTGTATCAAGGCATTTTTTCTTTTTCCATCAGGGCAATGCACCGGCAAGGGCCTTTCTAGGATAATTTCACTGGGAAATCTTACTCCATCCACCTAAAGGATTTCTTCTTGTCCCCGGAGCTCAAAGAACATTTAAGAGGAACACGCCTCCAGTCCTGTGAGGATGCCCAAACTCCCGTTCTGACGTGGTGACCATCAGAGAGCATGCAGTTCTTTGCGGAAGGGTTAGAGCAATTCCACCTGCAGAAGGGCATTGAGCTCAATGGAGGCTGTGTTTAGAAACTGACTCTACATTGTGATTGTTCTGCTGAATATTTTAAAAATGTGAAATGATTTTTAAAGTTTAAGCTAACTTGCTTAATAAGCTTAGTGAGGGATTTTGCTTCTCTTGTAGCGATAATTTTGGCCTTACCTCCTATTATGCGTGGCCCTGTGACTAGCTACAACCAGTGGGATCCACGCTCCTGCAAAGCAGGTGTGTGCTCTGGTCACCTTTTCCCCTTCCCTCAGCTGGGACTGGGTGAAGTGTAGGAACTGAAAGGCAGCGTAGTGGCTGGAGCCGGGTCTTGCTGGGAAAGGGATTACGGAAAGGGGAGGGTTAGAAACATGCTATGGAGAGTCCTGTGTAGAAGGAACATTTGGGCTGGAGTTATTGGCAGAGGGGTAACTCGGTCCCAGAATCCCTTTAAAAGGCCTGCCTTCCAAACCCCCTCCCGGCAAAACAAACTCAAACGCACTGCCCATGAGTCGGTTCCACTCACAGCGACCCTAGAGGCCAGAACAGAACTGTCCCCTGGGTTTCTGACCCAGTAACTGCTTCCAGCAGTAGAAAGCCTCCTCTTTCTCCCGAGGAGTGGCTGACTTCTGACTTGGTGCGTGTAACTCACCACGCCATCGGTGGTCTGTCCTAAGACAGAGGATGAACAATCCACCAAGCCCGTCCCACCTGCCCTCCAGTTGCTGCGGCGTCCAGTCTGACTCCTGGAGACCCCGTGCGTCTCAAAAGGGGTCGCAGGGGGTTCTCTCCTGCTTTTCAATTCCATGAAATGCTTGGTGAAAACACACACCGCAATACCGCTCCCACCCCAGCTTCCAGGCCGGGCAACCAGGGACATTGGGTTCGCTCCTCACGAGGTCTCCACAAGCTCCTCCCTTCTGTCCCACTGTTTCACTTCCACTTACTGCAAGGCCCGCCCCTCCGCTTTCTTCTCCCGGCTGCACATGGGAGCAAAGTGGTCTTGAAACAGAGCATAACAGATCAAAGACACAAATCTGACTTGAACAAAGTTAAAAACATTTGTCTATAGAGCCTCCCTTTGATGCCAGCTGGACCTGATCTGGTTTCCCGAATTTTCTGTATTTTTGGTTTCTATTGTTTTGTTTGTTCCTATGAAGGTGTACCTCAGAGGTGTTATGTCGTTGGAGGTCACTCTCTTGAAGCTGTGTTATATGCTTTTCTGTATAAGAAACCCAGAGAGGATCAATCTATAGGGAGAGAGGGGTGAAGGGGAGATGATGTGAAGGAGTCCATGTAGAAAAAGAAAGTTTGGAAATGGATTGTGGCAGCAATTGTACAATTACACTTGACGTGATTGAACTATGGAATGATATGATCTATGTATTAAATCCTAGTTAAGACTAAATTAAAAAAATAGCTACTGACACTTTGGTCTCACACAACACAATTTTTCTTTTATTATAAACAAACCTAGCACTCAAGGGTGATGGCCTTTGCCCTGTGGACAAGGCTGTTAGATATTTAGTTAAAAGGTTACATTCAGGGGATAGTTTAAATGTAAGATTTCAAGACTAAATCAGGGTCCAAGACTCAGGGACTCCTTCAGCTTCAGTAGGTTGGCTAAATCTGGATTCCTTAAGAGTCTGAAGTTTTGTTCCTTTGCCTCCTTTTAATCAGGATTTCACTCTTTTTTTTTCTTGATCCGAACATTCAATTATGGTAGCCAGGCATCATCGAGTTCTTCTGGTTTCAAGGTGAAGGAAACAGAGGTTTCTGTTGACAAATCTGGTCCTTAAATCCAGTTCCTTCTCTTATCTTGAGTTTCCTTTTGGCCTCTGTCAGTTTATTGAACTAGAAACAATGCGATCCTTGGTTCATGTACCAGCAGGCTCGTGCACAGTGGACAAATGTCAGGGAAGTTGCCAGAATAAGAAAGACCAGGGAGAAGGACAGAGCATTGTACTTCTAAAAAAGTCACCGAATGAAAACATCATAGCAGCAGAACATGTCTGATACAAGGCCAGAAAATTAGTCCCTCAGGGAGGAAAGCACTCAACATAGAACTGGGGAAGACACAACAAAGAAGTCATCTGCAACAATAGTGAGAGAATTCTTGGAGGAAAACATCCCCAGTTTAATGAATGAAAACCAGGCAACCATTTAGGAGGCTGAAAGAACACCAGCTAGACTGAATCATAAGAAGTCACGAAGGCACATACAAGGAGAAAATCATGAGAGCAGTTAGGGAAAAACAAGCATTCATATCTAAAGGTTCTCAAATAAGAATATGCTCAGGCCTATCAGCAGAAACTATGAAGAAGAGGAGAGAGTAGAGCAACATATGCCAAAAATTGAAGGAAAACAACGCAAACCCAAGAATACTCTACCCAGTCAAATTATCGATCAAGGTAGACGGAGAAGTAAGAGTCTTCCAAGACAAAGAAAAACTCAAAGAATATGTTAGAAAAAACCCAGTCCCACAAAAGATCCTTTCTGACCCAGTATGGGCAGAAGAACAACACTCACCAAGCATAAATAAGAGACTGCCACACAGAACCACCTCACCCAGAGGGAAACAAAGAGAAAACAGACCTTAAGTTAGCATTGGTTTAAGGATGGAAAGAAGTCAAGAATGATACACACACACACACACACACACATGCACAACACACTAGTAAGAAAGGAAGGTAGGAGAACACCCAATACAAAAGGTATAAGATGACATCACAGAGCCTGCAGATAGAGATAATAACTCTGAATATCAATGTCCTGAACTCAGGCCTTAAAAGAGTGAAACTAGCAGACTGGCTTAGAAAACACAATCCATCAATCTGATGCCAACAGGAGACACATCTCAATGCTACAGACAAAAATAGACTGAGAATCAAAGGCTGGAGAAAGGTATACCAAGCAAACAGCACTTCAAAAAAAGCAGGGGTTGCAATCCTAATCTTGGATAAAATTGACTTCAAAGTGCAAACCATGAGAAGAGATAAGGAGGGACACTATATAATGCTCAAAGGAATGGTAGACAAAGAACCACTAAGCATTGTAAACATATATTCCCCGAATGAGAGACCTGCTGAATATGTCAACCAAACACTCCAAAAGATGAAAAAAGAAACCACAGCCTCAACAATAACAGTGGCTGACTTCAATACACTGCTCTCTGAGAAAGATGGATCACAGGGAAAGAAACTCAACAAGGAGGCTAGAGATCTAAATACTACAATTAGACTATTTGTCCTGATAGATATTTACAGAGCTTTTCATCCAAATATAAAGAAATCACATTCTTTTCAAGCCTGCATGGCACACATTCGAAGGTAGACACATGCTGGGGCATAAGGCGAATCTACATAAATTTAAGATCATGGATATCATACAGACCTATCTCTCTGACCACTGTGCCATAATGCTGGAAATCAGCAAAAGGAAGACGAAGAAAAAAAGAGCAAACAATTGGAGGATGAATAACTCTCTATTGCAAAAGGAGTGCATACTGGCACAGATCACAGATGAAATTAGGAAATTTCTAGACACCAACGAGACTGAGAACACGATGTACTAAAACTTATGGGACACAGCAAAGGCTGTTATCAGAGGAAGTTTCATAGCAATACATGCACACCTGAAAAAGGAAGAGAGACTATGATTGATATGCTGGCACAAAATTTACAACAACTAGAGCAGAGTCAGCAGTGCAGGACAATCCCACTAATAGCAAAAGAAAAAATAAAAATCAGGGCTGAGATTCAGGAGAGGGAAAATAAGAAAACTATGGGAAAATTAATGCTGCTAAAAGTTGGTTCTTTGAAAGGATAAATAGAATTGACAGACTGCTGGCAAACCTAACCAAAGAAAGGAGGGACCAAATTTCAAGAGCAAGAATGAGGGTACATTATAACAGACCCTAACGAAATCAAAAGAATAATTACACAGCACTATGAAGGATTGTACTTCAATGAATTCAACAACTTGGAAGACTTGGACAAATTCTTGGAAAAACAATTCCTCCCTAGACTATCCCCAAAGGACATAAAGAATCTCAACAGACCCATAGCAATAGACAGAAATAGACAAGGTTATCAAGGGATTACCAACAAAAAATCCCCTGGACCAGATGGCTTCACAGGAGAATTCTACCAAGCATTTAGGGAAGAACTAACATCAATCCTACACAAACTCCTCTAGAACATAGAAAAAGATGGCAAATGCCCGAACTCCTTCTATGAAGCTAATATAACTCTGATTCCAAAACCGGACATAGATCTTACAAGAATTGGGAACTACAGACCAATATCCCTAGTGAACCTCGATGCAAAAATCCTTAACAAAATACTGGCCAATAGAATACAAAAGTATATAAAACAAATAATTTACCATGACCAAGTAGGATTCATACCATGGATGCAGGGATGATTCAACATATGAAAGATCATTAGTATCATTCGCCACATTGACATGAAAATTATAAGAACCACATGATAATATTGATAGATGCAGAAAAAGCATTCGATAACATCCAACACCAATTCCTGTTTAATACACTTGAGAAGATAGAAATGGAAGGAAAATTCCTCGAGACAATACAAGCTATATATGAAAAACCAACAGTCAACGTGGTAGTCAATAGAGAAAAGACGAACACAATCCCACTGAAAAGGGAGACCAGACAAAGATGCCCCTTGTCCCCACTCTTGTTTAACATGATACTGGTTGTTTTAGCTAACAATAGAAGGCAAAGAAAAGACATCAAAGGCATTCGTCTGGGGAAGGAAGAGGTGAAACTATCATTATTTGCAGATTATATGATATTATATATGGAAAATCCCAAAAGCTCCACAAGCGGAGTACTGGAAGCAATAAAGGAGTTTGGTAGAATGACGGGATACAAGGTCAACAAACAGAATTCCATTGGACTTCTATACACATCAGATAAGACCACAGAAGAGGAGATATAAAAGGTGGGTGGTACCCTTCACAATAGCCAAGCACAAATAGAAAGATCTAGGGATATACCTGACTAAAGGAACAAAAGATCTATATGAGGAAAACTACAGAACACTATTACAAGAAACCAAGAGTGACCTCAACAAATGGAAGAATATCCATGCTCATGGATTGGAAGACTCAATATAGTAAGATGTCAGTTCTACCCAAGGCACTATATAAGTTGTGTTTTTTTAAACATTTTATTAGGGGCTCATACAACTCTTATCACAATCCATACATATACATACATCAATTGTATAAAGCACATCTGTACATTCTTTGCCCTAATCATTTTCTTTTTTTTCTCCTCTTTTCTTTTTTTACATTTTATTAGGCACTATATAAGTTTAATGCAATCCCAATACAATTACCCTCATCTTTCTTCAAAGAAATGGAAAAACTTGTTACCAACTTCATATGGAGAGGGAAGAAGCCCAGAAATAGCAGAGAACCCCTCAAGAAGAAGGGAGTGGGAGGGCTTGCTTTATCTGACTTTTGCACATATTATACAGTCACACTTGTGAAAACCACATGGTATTGGTACAACAACAGATACTCAGACCAATGGAAAAGAACTGAAAACCCAGAAATAAAATCATCAGCGTACAGACAACTGATCTTTGATAAGGGCCCAAAAAATATCCAATGGGAAGCAGATGCCCTCTTTAACAAGTAGTGGTGGAAAAAATGGATATCTACCTGCAGAAAAATGAAGCAGACCCGTATCTCACTCCATGCACAAAGAATAAACTCAAGGTGGATCACAGACTTTGAAGTTAAACCCCAAACTCTTAGGGCCATCAATGATGGAATTGGGACCAACTTGAGAACTTTGGCATAGGGAATACATAGACAATCAGAAATTGGGACGGACACAAATACAGAGGAGGCACAAATTGACAAATGGGATATACTGAAGATAAAACACCTGTGTACATCGAAAGAATTTACCAAGAGAGTAACAAGAGAGCCCACAGACTGGGAAAACATCTTTAGCAACGACATATCAGACAAAGGTTTTATTACTAAAATCTACAATACTCTGCTAGCTTTCAAAAAGAAATACACTAATTGCCCACTGAGAAGGTGGGCAAAGGACCTGAACAGAAGCTTCACAGGGACAGAAATCTGAATGGCCAACAAACATATGAGAAAATGTTCCTGATCTTTAACCATAAGAGAAATGCAAATTAAAACAACAACGAAGTACCACCTAACACCTGCAAAGATAGCCCAATTAAAAAAATCAGAAAACAACAAGTGTTAGAGGGGCTATGGGGAGACAGGAATTCTCATCCACTGCTGGTGGACCTGTAGATATGTACAGCCACTATGGAAATCAATCTGGTGATATCAAAAACAGATGGAAATTGAGCTACCATATGACTCAGCAATCTCCTTACTGGGCATATAGCCAGAGGAGGCAAGAAACAAACCACGGCCAGACATCTGTGCTCCAATGTTCATTGCGGCATAGTTCAAAATTGCAAGGAGTTGGAAACAACCCAAATGTCCATCAACTGACGATTGGATTAAAAAACTGTGGTACATACATACAATGGAGTACTACGTATTGCTAAAAAGCAGTGATGAACATATGAAGCACATTGCTGGATGGGAAGAACTGGAGGAAATCATGCTAAGTGAAGTAAGCCAAGCACAAAAGGACAAGTACAACATAAATCCCCTGAGGTAAGCTTTAAAAAAAATGCAAAAGGGGCATAGGGAAAAAGCTACAGTATACAAACATTCCTGGGGTAAGGACCAGGTAGTATGGCAGGGGCCAGACCAAATCCAGGGATACATATGGTAGCCAACTAAAATTAGGTGGTGGGGGATGTGGAGGGGAGAGGAGGAAAAAATTAAAAAGAAATGGGTAGCGGGGGTACAGGACACTAACCCACCCAAGGGGAGGGTATTGTTAATATCTCCACAGGGAAAGAGTTAGCATACTTCAACCCGGTGCTCCACGATGTGAATGCAACATGCCGGCATGGAGTAGGGAACCAGTGGAGAGGTCTGAGGGACCAACCCCAGTCCCAGCTACATGGACACCTGCCCCTCCCCCCAGAAGAATTTATTTCAGAGGACAGCACTGAATCTGCAGCTCTGGGAGAGGGACATGTCTGGTTAGAGTACACTGGAGAAAATGAAGGGGAAAGAAGAGAGAGTGGAGCACATCCTGGCCCACTAAGCCTTGAGGATGATATCTCCACTCAGAGCAGCCAATCAACAGAGAAGACCATATGGCCCTCACCGACCCATAGTCCTACAGGGGACAACACTGGAGACACAGTGTGGGAATTCTGCCCGTTCTGATCTCACCACACTGAGGTAAAACACTGAGTGCATGGAACAGAACAGTAAGGGGAACAGAACAACGAAGTCCCCAGGGAATATAAAAAATAGACTTTGGGGCCAGGGCTTGGTGTCCCAGCAGAACCGACTGGAAAACACTCTTAAAGGTCAACAAACAGTCCTTGAACTAACTACAAGCTTATTTTGTTTTTCATTGGCTCGTTGGTGGTGCTGTTCTTGTGTTGTTTTATTTTGTTGTTTAGTTTTGCTCTGTCTTATTTTTTGTGCATGTTATTATCTCCACAGGTCTGTCTAAAGATTTGCTGGATGATCAATCTGGAAGAGAAAACAATGGGACCGACAGTTCTGGGGGAACATGGGAGAGGGGGAGGTGGGGGGGGGGAAGGAAGTGGTGTTAACAAACCCAGGGACAAAGGAACAACAAGTGATTCAAATCAGTGGTGAGGAGGGTGTAGGAGGCCTGGTACGGCATGACCAAGGGTTATGTAACCGAGAGGAATTACTGAGACCCAAATGAAGACTGAGCATGATAGTGATAGTGGGACAAGAGGAAAGTCAAAGGAAATAGAGGAGAGAGCTAGGAGGCAAAGGGCATTTATAGAGGTCTAATAAAGGCATGTACATATGTAAATATATTTATATATGAGGATGGGGAAATATAACTATGTGCATATATTTATAGATTTAATATTAAGGTAGCAGATGGACATTGGGCCTCCACTCACATAATCCCTCAATGCAAGAATACTGTGTTCTATTAAACTGGCATTCTATGATGCCCACCTTCCGATATGATCACTGAAGACAAAGTGGGTACATAAGCAAATGTGGTGAAGAAAGCTGATGGTATGTGACTATCAAAAGATAAAGCTTCTGGAGTCTTAAAGACTTGAAGGTAAACAAGTGGCCATCTAACTCACAAGCAAAACAGTCCATATGGAAGAAGCACACCAGCCTGTGCGATCATGAGGTGTCAAAGGGATCAGGTATCAGGCATCAAAGAATAAAAATCAAATCATTGTGAATGAGGAGGAGTGCAGATTGGGGACCCAAGACCCATCTGTAGGCAACTGGACATCCTCTTACAGGAGGTTAGCAGGGAGGAAACCAGCCAGTCAGGGTAGAGTGTAGCAACGATGAAACCTATAAATTTCCTCTAGTTCCTAAATGCTTCCTCCCCACTATCATGATCCCAATTCTACCTTACAAATCTGGCTGGACCAGAGGATGTACACTGGTATAGAGAGGAACTGGAAACACAGGGAATCCAGGACAGATGGTCCCTTCAGTGCCAATGGTGAGAGTGGTAATACCGGGAGGATGGAGGGAGAGTGGGGTGGAAAGGGGGAACTGATGACAAGGATCTACATATAATCTCCTCCTTGGGGGGTGGGCAACAGAAAAGTGGGTGAAGGGAGACATCGCACAGTGTAAGATAAGACAAAATAACAATAATTTACAAATTATCAAGGGTTCATGGGGGTGGGCGGGCAAAAATGAGGAGCTGATACCAAGGGCTCAAGTAGAAATCAAATATTTTGAGAATGATGATGGCAACAAATGTACAAATGTGCTTGACACAATGTATGGATGGATGGATTGTGATAAGAGTTGTACGAGTCCCCCATAAAATGATTTAAAAAAATTGAGCTCGGTGCAGAGTGGCTCGGCCAGCTCAGGTTTCCAACCATCACCCAAGCGCTTTTCCTTGAGACAGCACCCTTAGGTTGACATGCAGCGGAAGCCCATCATGTGTACTTCCAGCTTTGCCACACAGCACGCTACAAAGATAGGTGTGAAGGCTCTTTGCTACTTCATTAAGGAAGTTCTTCAGTGAAATGGCCACTGCTCGTTATTGTACCAGCCTCGCTGTGGTGTGCTGTGCTGGCTTCCTTTGTGCGAAGGCGTCTGTTATGTTAGCTCTCCTTCACTTTGTAACATCAGTGAAAAAGACAAATGACCTCTTGGTATCATTTTGAGGATAGTTTTTGTCTTTTGGACCTTTTTAGGTCCACAGGGGTCCACGACTATCCACTGAGAAGGTCTGTTGGACAGACATCATCCTGTCACCCCCACTATCAAGGACAGGGAGACTTTAATCTTCATTCCTGGAAGGTATTTTTGCTGAATGTGGAATTGTATGTTGACAGCTCTTCTGTTCGTCTTCTTTTTTTAAAAGCACTTAAATGACATTATTCTTTGGACTTATTTATTTTATTAGTTGGGCTTAATACATACATCAAATTGTGCCATAGTTCAATCATGGCCAGCAGAATAGTACATTTGCTACCACAGTTTCCAAATATTCTTTTTCTATATGGACCCCTGACTATCATCACCCCGCCACCTCCTCTGTGTTCCCCTCCCCACTGAACCCTTATTCCACTTGCAGACTCTATTTGTTCATCAGTCCTGGTTTTCCTACCCCTGAAATAAAAAAAATATCAAAACAAAACATATAATGCGACTTTAAGAAGGTGACCCAATGACACAACCCTCCTGAGATACCCCTAATAAGTCCACTTAAAAACCAAACCAAGCAAGACAGCCCCCAAATACATATGTTTTTGGAAGCCAGATCAGGTCCAGCATGCATCCTAGGGGCGATCTGCTGACAACTTTTAACTGCTCAAGTCAGGCTTCTGCCTTTGACCTCTCTACTCAACTCACCGATGCACTCTGTTTAGTGGTCACTCTCCTCCTAGCCCTTAATTATGGATAGAGGGAGATTACTGGGAGTTTCTTTCCTGTATCGTTCCACCAGTGAATCTTGGACTCTCACTGCCATCCCATAGCCTTCTGCAAACCCTATTCTCAGACTTTAGGCTCTGATACTAATCCTCCTGTGATTTTGATGTGCAGTCCTTTGGTGACTGATGATGGTGTGCTTCTTCCATGTGGTCTTAGTTGACATCTCTTTTAGAGGGCTGTTTGTTTGCAGACAAGCCTTTAAGACCCCAAACACTATTTTATCTAATAGCCAGGTGTCATCTAATTTCTTCACCACATTTTGCTGTAGCACCCGTCTTCTCCATGTTCCCTTCCTGGAGGCAAATATCAAGCAGTTGGAGTTGGGATTTAGGGTGAGCCCCCAAACCATTCCTGGATCTATGTTTGTTTGCTTGATTGCTTCCTTGTTTATTTATTTGTTTGTTTTGGCCGTTCAATTTATTCCCATTTGGGAATTAACCCCAAGGTCAAGCCATTGCATCGCTCAATCTTGTCAAGCAGAATTGTACCATGGATTTCTGACACCCACTGTTTCTCATGATCAATCTACAGTAATCTGTTGTCTTAGATCATCTTTTGTTTCTATCTTTGATTTTTCCAGCAGTTTTTTTTCCTGCTGCGAACCGCATGGTCAGCAGTTCAAAATCACCAGGAGTTCCACAGGGGACAGACTTGGCTTTCTACTCCTGTAAACAGTTAGAGTCTCAGAAAGTCCCAGTGGGCCGCTCTGAGTCAGCATCGACATGATGGCATTGAGTTATTGAGCTAATTGTGTTTAGGGATCACTGAGCTTCTTGAATCTATAAATGTATGTGTTTTGTCAAATTTGGAATATCTTCAGCTTTTATTTACTGAAAATGTTTTCCACCCACCTGAGCCAAGGTTTTTGATCCTCTCTGGGATTATATTGTAGTGGGAGTTAGGCTATTTGATATTGACTCACAAATCCCTGAGCTATTTTCCCCCCAGCATTTTTTCACCTCTGTTTTTCAGACTGGTAAACACAAGATTGGTCGTTCAAACCTACTAGCTGCTTCGTGGGAGACATATGAATCTATTTGGTTTTGTGAAGAGTGACAGCCTTGGAACCCAAGAACCACCTCTACTTTATCCTTCAGGGTTACTGTGAATTGGAACTGACTTTATGGCAGTGGATTTGGTTTTGGTTTTACAGACAGAATAATTTTCATTGATATATCTTAAAGTTTACTGACTCTTAGCATATCATCTCTTTCTGCTATTAAGACTTTTGAACCCTAGCTATAATATATATAAAGTTCTAAATTTTTCATTTTTATGTGCAAGTTTCTATTTCTCTGTTGAGAAATTCCATGTTTTAGTTTATTTTGATATCCTTACTCTGTGGAATATGAGTACAGTAGCTGTTTTAAAGTCTGGTCCCATCAACACCTGTGTCATCTTGGTGCTGACATCTGTTGATTGTCTTTTCCCTAGAGAATTTTTCTTTTTGCACTTTTTTATGAATGTTGAGAAATTTCACATCATATCTTGGCCAATTGGAAAATTGTGCTGCATTCAGGATAAAATCTGACATGTCCTTTGACGCGGACAATTTTGTACTGTAAGTCTCACTTTGACTTTACCTCGTCCTTCTCCTAACTCCGCTCGTGTGGGCCTACAGGTCAGTCTCAGTATGAGGCTTAGGGTCTTCACACATGTCGACCTTCTTCCTGAAACCGGAACTTCATTCACATTTCATTCTGTGGGCACTGCACAAGTGCTGAGAGGGCCAACCGCCCCACTGGCGTCACAGGTATGTGGGCTGATGACAAAGACTCAGCAGTGAACCGGCTTAAAGAAGAGGAGACTGTTTCTCATCAGCAAGGAGGCACCATTCCTGCTAGCATGAGGTCAGCCTTGGTTGCTCATACCTAGACTTAGAGAATCTCCCCCCAGTCTTTCTTCTGTCACTGTCCCCAGACTTCTCAGCTTCCAGGAGCTGCTCTTCCCAGTTCTTTTGGCCAGAATGTTGGGTTTCTCTGAGTCCACTCACCCTCCCCATTCTCTCATGCAGTTCGGCATCAAGGAAGCTGTCCTCAGGTCAAAGTAGTGAGAAAGGGGAATGGAACCTAGTAGGGACTTTTCTCACACCTTTTAGATCCCAGAGAGATAGATATTCTTGGTATCTGGGCAGTGGTGCGGATAGAGCTTACAACTGGGGTTGTCCTTAGGTTAGGCCTAAGAGGGAAATTAAAAAAAAGGTGATTTAATGGAGGTCTCTTTCTCAATTGTCCTGGCAGAAAATGGAGATTTCTCTCAGAGTAATACCATTTTTGCCTACTGGGTAATTCCATGTTTGGGACCCTTTGAATCAATGCCTGAAGCAAAAATGAGGGGGAAACTAACCCAAGAAACTCCTTGTTTTACTAGGTGCTCTTCAAGCGTTGACTTCCATTTCTGAGCATCCTGCTCTTGTCTCTTTCCCAGTCTTCAGTAAGTTGTGTTTGGTATTATTTCGACACCCACGGGAGGGTCACTATGAGTCAGCTTTGACTCGATGGCAGTGAGTTTGCTTGGTTGGTGGGGACAGCAGCTCAGAGAGGAACCATCAAAGCCTCTCAGACTGACTTTGCTGGTAGCTCTGCCACTGGGTCTTCCCCAAGGAGAAGAAAGTTTCTAGGTCAGGGAGGAAGAAACAGGTATGGACGCCCCGCCTCCCTTTATTATACCCAGGCTGCATTTGTGCCCAAGTCACAGGCCCCGGCAGATGGCGACTGTCCGAGACACCTGCTTTCCAGCTGTTTGCACTCCCTATGGAGGCCAGCGTGGATGCGTGTGGTCATAAAAACGCCTCCGACCCTGTTTAGGATGCTCCTGAGAACCCAAGTAGAATGCTTGTTTAAACAAGTGCAGTGCCCAGGGATATTTCTATAGATGTCATATTTTGCCCAGCTGGCACATGATTCATCTTGTAGTTGACAAAGTGGATCGGTATGGACCTGATATGATGCCACGCACAGGCCTCCCTGGGCGCCTTTCCATCTGGAGTGAAATACACAGGATCAGGGTTCTGTATCTTCAAAACGAGAAGTCTCTTGTATTTTGCATGATGTCATCTTCTGTTTTGGGAAGAAGGGTCCAAGATTAAGATTTGCCCCCCCCCTTTTAAGTCTGGCTCCTGATTCAATTATCTTGTTGAAATAATCCTTTAGTAGGATTCGCTGTCATAGCTCCAACGCCGTTTCTGATTTTGCCCGTGTGGACGGCCCTGAGTCTCCTCCAAGTATTCAATTAGGATGGCTTACGAGAACAAAGTGGGGGAAATGGCATTGGCTATCATACCAAAGCCATTTGTGCTGTCAATTCATGACGTCTCTTTTCTAGAAACACATAATTATATTTGGAATTCATGATAACATTCCCCAGGATTTCAAAACCCAGACCACAAACAGATAAAAATATCAGAAGAAAATGCTTTTGATGTGTCAGAATTCATTTATTTTCCAACTTGTAATGCTTTGTCTTACAGTAGATAAATGAGCACTTATCGAAACATAAGGTTATTATTCAAATATTCCATTCTGAACATTTGTCCAAATTCAATTTAATATGCCCTATTAATAGGAAGAATGCTGAGACAGGATACCAAGGAGACTTCAGGAAGTAATTGAAACAAAACAAACCCCCCAAATCAACAAGATTACATTAGGGTTTGTTCCCCAATATTAAAACAAACAAACAAACGAACAAACTTCAGTTATAATAAAATTAATATGTGAAAACCTCGTACATAGAAAACAATACAGTCCAGTGCTTAATAATAGAGTCCAAATCTCCTCTGCAAGACATTTAAGAACCTACCTTTTCATGGCGAAGACTCTTATTTCATTGACTTTCCCATGGAAACAATGTAACAGCTGCCCCGTATATAATTATTTTAGGATTCTCTTTAAAATATTTAGCGTTTTTCTTTGCTCTCTGTATGACTACAGAGAAGGCGATTTAACACACGGCCTTTTAACATATAGCACTTACGATGGGATCATTACGCTGTGCCTGGTTGAATCAGTCATTGTTGGGTTTTAGGGCTACTTCCATGTTTCTTATATTCCCAGCTAAGCTGGAAGCACTGTGTCTCTTCTGTGTTTGATAGATCTTTATAGAGAGTCCCAGTGGTGCAGTGGTTAAGTGCTCAACTGCTAACAGCAAGGTCAGTGGCTTGAACCACCAGCTGTCCCTTGGGAGGAAACGAAGGCAGCATAGCATGCGCCCACAAGGATGACAGCCTGCGGAACGGCATTCTTCTCTGTCCTACTGGGATGCTTTCCGTCGGGATCCACTCGATGGCAATGGGGTTGGGTTTTGTTGGACGTCTTTATGAGGTTCCTGGGTGGAGCAAGCACGTTGTGCATGGACTATTTCTCTAATAGCCCCCTCGGATTTACTGCGGGAGAAAGGCCTGGCGACCCCTTCCCTAAGAATGACAGCTATGTACACCCTAGGGAGCAGTCTTTTCCCTAACACACAGAGTGGCCAAGAGTCAGAAGCAACTCAACAGCCACCGATTTGGTTTTTTAAAAACATAGGACTTTGAAGTCACTGTAAAGGTCTTTTAGGCAGCATATGCGCAGTAAAGACTTGTGCTAAGAGTGCACATGAGCAGGTCCTGTGTACTACACCAGGAGAGAGCCCACAGGTGGCTTCTGGGGCAGGGTGGGGTGGGGGGCAGAGGTGTGTGTGATCATAGGGTGATGTAACACTTGGCTCTCTTCTGGCTCACTTGTGGTTTGACTGGGTCTTAAGAGAGAATAACCATTTGGTGTTAACTGAAAGTGTGTGTCGATCTGAAAAAGAGGTTGAAAAATAGTTTCTTTCCCCCGTCCACCTCTGCCTTTCTTCTGCATCCACATTTGACCATTTAGGACACTATTCTCTGTGTTGTTGAATTGATTCCAGCTCTTACCGACCCACTAGGATGGAGGAGATATGTCCCCCAGCGTTTCCTGGTCTGTCATTTGCATGGTTTCTCTCCTGTGGAGCCACTGGCGAGTTTGAACCATCAACCTTTGGGTTTGCAGCCCCGGTTTACCTGCTGCCTCCCCAGGGCTCCTGCATGTGGTGAGATGGAGGGAAGCTTGGCTTTCCTGTACGCCGGGCACCTGTCAGTCTTCCTCAGGCATTCCTCTGTTCATTCTGCCATCTCCTCTTTACTACCGGGCAGCCATCACGCCAGTCCCAGAATGGCAGTGGGGAGCAAGACAAACACACCCTGGCCCTCGGGGGACACGCGTGCCTGTCCTCTGCCCAGATCCTAAACGTAGTCCTTTGTAGAGAGAGGGCTGTAAACTGCTTAAAATCTGGTGGTGGCAGAGGGGAGAAAACCAAAACAGAAAACACCCTGCTGTTTTAGACAAATTGGCCGTAATTGCTTTGCTCTTCACCCGGCTCACATGCATTTAACTCGTGATTTGCTGCCTTGCGCAGCCCTCGCGAGTCCGTGCCAGCGCAGGTCTGCTCCGCAGGGCATCCTTGGCGGTGCTGTTTACAGAAGCAGATTGCTCGGCCTTTTCTTCCGTGGTACTGCCGGGTGGGTTTCATCCACCGATCTTTCAGTGACCCGCTGAGCGCCAGCCATTGGCACCAGTTGCCTTTTCCACCCGGAGGAGAACGATTGTCTAACGTTGTTCAGAACACACCCTATGGTTGTGGCTGGGTGTCGTTCTGGCTCACAGCAATGCTGTGCACAACAGCACACAAAAACACTGTGGGGTCCTGGGTCATCCTCTCAGGATGGAGGCCATTGTGCAGTCACTGTGCCCAGCCATCTTGTCCAGGGCCTTCCTCTTTAGAGCTGCCCCCTACTCCAGCAGGCATGCTGTCCTTTTCTCATTAGTACCAGGAAGTGTAGACAGACGACACCCCCCAAAGGTATACGACTACCAACAAGCATAAAAATTACCACTGCTAAGCATCCCATTACTGTTCTCCCTCTCTCTCCAATGGCGGTTACACTGTGTTGACGGTGCCCCGTGGAGTGGCTGCAGGAAACTGGGACACGTGACTCAATAGAAACACAAGAAAATGGGACCATCGTTTCAGAGATGAATGGACATAGCTTGGCAGCAGCCACTGATAACTCTCCTGCTGTTTTTTTTTTTGGGGTGGGTGGGTGCTGGTGGTGTGCAGGTAATGCAGATGGAGAACACAATGAAGATGAAATTTCCAGGAAATAACCCAATCAGGTGTTGCTTAATGAACTCTATGTTCATTAAAATGCAAGCCGATTCATTTGGAGCGTTGAAATCCCACCAGTGCCGCTCCACCAGGAGGGCTTTGGGAAGACGGCCTCTGTATACACTGGGTGAATCCTCCATCACCAGCTCAAATAAAAATCGATAAAACATGAGGAGGTTGGCAGGGACGCCGGACTGGCAATCGCATGTGGGGATGCCAGAAGGCGTCTTTCCTGGCAAAGGGAATTGGCATCGGGGACGGGCTCTGAGACCGGAGCCTGGAAACCACCAGCTGGTGGAGACAGGAGACAGATTGCCCGTGTCCACCCGGGAGCTGGAGCTCGGCTGGCGTGGGGCTCAGAGGCCCACTGCCCTTCAACTGGCACACATGCACTTGTGGGCAGGGATTTGCATTTTGTTCGTTCAGAGTTTTGCTTGCTGTCGGCCTGCAGCAAGCTCAGCAGCCTGTCTTTGGAGGACACGGAAGGGGCAGCCTCTCTGGGGGTTTATAGAAGAACCTCTCTGGAGAGGAGGCATTTGCTATTCAGTAAAGGCCAGCTTTACACCGACGAGTGGAGCCCTGGAGTTAAACTCTGCCATTAAGTCCTAATAGACTTCAACGGCATAGTGTAGACACCCGGGTCAGGTCAGCAACATTGGGGCGTTGCCCCAGTAAGTCTTAATGAAGAGACTGGGAACTTGCATTTGACATCCTTTGACAATCATCAGTAATTAGCAGGGATTATAAAGAGATTTGCTTCTGCCCGAGGTAGTCTAAGATCGTTATTATTATGGCCTATGAAGTCTGCTCCATCTAACAGTGACCTTATGTATGATAGAATACGACATTGTCCAGACCCTGTTTTATATACATCGACTCTTCATTCATAAATATAACGAATAATGTACCTATGACTGAAGACTCACTTGACTGTTGATATACTAGCAAGCTTCCTGTCTGGTGTTTCATTACTTCTCCCCTTTGTTTAGTTGCTCTATGCTCCAGAGCAAGTTTCAGAGTCTCTTCTGGCATCTACTTTAGTCTTTTCGCTCTTACCTTCTTAAGGACCTTTTGCCTTCCCCCCACATATAGTGTCCATGACTTCTCTGGTCTTCAGTCATTAGTTTTCAAGGGGTAAAGTCTAATATATATCATCCTCACTGCCATTGAATTGAGGCCCACTCATGGGGACCCTGTAGGATAGGGTAGAACTGCCCTTGTGGGTTTCTGAGACTGTAACTCTTTATGGGAGTTGAAAGTCCGTCTTTCTCTTGCAGGCTGGGTAGGCGGTTTTAAACTGTTGACCTTGTAGTTAGGAGGCCAACTCATAACCACGATGCCACAAGGGCACTCCATCTATCCATCTTTGTATGTATATGTATGCATCTTTCTAGCTATTGATTGATCTAAAGAAATTTTTATCAAGTGGCTCACATGGTTGTACAAGCAGGTAAGTTCAGTGTGATTCAAATCTGTGGGTCAGATAAGCTGGAAGCTTTTCTTGACTCCCATAGCTTCCAGGGCTAATAAACCAGGAAGCAAGAAGACATACCTGGAAACAGGTGTTCCAAGATGAAGAGCAGGAGATGTGGCAGCCTGCTGATCGACACCAGAGTTAGTAGGTGACATGGAAAACCATTGACTCATTTCCGAACAGCCAGAGACTGATGAGACACATGCAGGATCCAGGGCCAGAAGAAGGCTTCCTACAGCGTCTGCTTACGTAGGAGGAGGCCCTGAGGAAACTTTCTTTTAATTGTATCATGGCTGTACCCCGAATAAGCGGGGAAGCCTTACCTGTCACAGTGCTGAGAAGCCTGGCTCAGCCAAGTTGACACAAAACCCAGCTACCATACCATCTCACCATGGGCCTGCCTTGTCCTCACCAATCTCCACATTACCAGCTATGTCCTTTCCTAGCAACTGAGCTTTCCTGAGGACAGATCCAAAGGAGGTGAGCAGAAGTCTGACCATCCTTACATCTGAAGAGCAGGTTGGCTGCGCTTCTTCTACAACGGATGTTTGTTCTGATGGCAGCCCATGAAATACTCAGTGTTCTTTGCTAACATCACCGTCTTTTCCAAGGTATTCCAAGATACAAGTGAGGTGGACACTCTGAGGCACGTTTAAGGGTCCCTTTTGGTTAAATTTTATTTTATTGGGGGTTCTTACAGTTCTTATCACAATCCAGCCATTGTGTCAAATTCATCTGTACATATGTTACCATCATCTTTTTAAAAACATATTCTCTCTACTTGAGTCCTGGTATCAGCTCCTCATCCTCCCCCCCCTCCACCTTTCTTTCCCAATGTCCCCTTGATAATTTATAAATTATTATTTTTTTTCTTCATGTTTTACACTGACCACTGTCTCCCTTCACCCACTTATCTGCTGTCTGTCCTCCTGGGAGGGCCGCCATATATCGATTATTGTGATCAGTCCCCCCTTACTCCCCTCAATTCCCTTTCCCTCATAGTATGACTACTCCCCTTATTGGTCCTGAGGGGTTATCTGTTCTGAATTCCCTGTTTTGAGCTATTATCTGTACCAACACCCATGTTCTGGTCTAGCCAGATTTGTAAGATAGAATTGGGGTCATGATAGTGGAGGGGGTGGTGGTGGGGAAGCATTAAAGAACTAGAGGAAGGTGTGTGCTTCATTGGTGCTACACTGCACCCTGACTGGCTTATCTTTTCCTTGTGGCCCTTTTAAACAAACATTTAATTACCTCACATATGAAGTATCAGCATTTTATTTTATATATATGTATGTTCATTTAAAACACCCAATGAGATGCTCTTCTAGGCGCTTCCTGATTTACCTGCATGGGGTAAGATGCCTTTGACTGCGAGTTACAGGAAGTTCAAGCCAGAGCAGCTGAAACAACATGGAGAGTTTGTTATCTCACGCAACAAGAAGACCTGAAGTCAGATAACTTCAAGGCTGGTGCTAAAATCAGAATCTCGAAACCATCATGCGGGTCTCACCTTCTTTCTAGTTTCTTCATGGTTCTTAGTGTGCTCAATGCCTTGCCCCAGTGCCTTGATGATGGCCAAAGAGACATGACAGTGCTCAGCGGACCCTCAGAGACTATGGCCACGTCTCATTGGCCAGGATGGAATCAGCATCCCCCCAACCCCCCTGTGTCAATCAGCAGGTCAGTGAACAGGATGTTGATTCTGTAGTCCTACAGACTCCTCAGGATCTCTCCTGGGCCAAGCTGGAGAGACAGGTCTCCCTGAACAAACTCTCCTGCATATCCACATCTGTAAGGCTAACCAAGAATAACCAACGGTGGCCATGGGTGCTCCTCAGAACCAGAGGCTGAGAGGAAGTTTGAGGTGTAAAAGATTTATTGGGATCCAGTCTGGTGAAGTGAAGGGGAGGAAACAGGATTGGGCTGAGGAAGAAGTCAAACTGCAATGCTAGCCTGCCACAGTGTTGGCCATTGCAGTGAGTCCTGGAGCAAGCATTTTCCCGCTAGTCCTGCAGCCACTGCGATGGTGGGGCTTTAAACGCATCAGATCACTTGTCAGGTGTCGGCTGTGCAGGAGGCAGCGCAGCCAGCTGTCGCCATGCAGCAACACAGGCCCCAGTGGTGGCCTGCACCTGCTTCCTCAACGGACATGGGAACCTGGATTTTTAAACCATGTTCAATCATGGTTTTTAATCCCCGTGCTGGTCAAATTAAACAGCCTAGTTTCTAAGCCTCAGTCCCGTGATTCTCAACCAGGGATGGCATTGTCCCTCAGGAGACAGCTGGCAGTGTCTGGTGGCATTTTTGGTCATCACAACAGGGGTGGGGCAACTACGACCAAGTAGCAGGTAGAGGCCAGGGATGCTGATACACAGCCCATCCTTCTCAAGACAGCTGCCTCAACAACAACAACAACACGATGCAGCCCCAAGTATCAGTAATGCTGAAGGCGAGATAACCTGAGGAGCCCTGGTGATGTAGCGGTTATGCATGGGAGTGCTAACCACAAGGTCAGCAATTTGAAACCACTAACTGCTCCAAGGGAGAAAGACGAGGCTTTTGACTGTCACAAAGAGCTACAGTCTCAGAAACTCACAGGGGCAGTTCTACCCTGTCCTATAGGGCCACTGTGAGTTGGAAAGGACTCAGTGGCTGTGAATTTTTTTTATTTAGATAACCTGTCCCTCTCATATATTAAACTCTAAAGCAGAAACTGCTTCATTCCGACCCCTCCACCCCAGGCCCGGATGGCCTGTCTAAAAGGTAGCATGCCGGATCTGCTTGAGAGCACGGGAACTAGATTTCAGGGCTTCAAGAAGCAGTGTTCTCAGACACAGTTCACTGATCTGCCACAGGGTGCACCAAATTCTCATCTGGTCATATTTTAAATTAGCATGCCAAGATGTTTTTGAAAACCACAAAACCAAAACCGTGTTTTCTGCAGAGACCCTGAGGACATTTTCCTCTGTGTATGCAAAGAGAAGGACCTACAAGGCCCGTCCTGTGACTGAGTGACAGGTGGTCAAAACTGCCTGGGTTGTGGGTATGGCTTGTATTGGGTCCCTGCCACCCTCACTCCACAAGTAATGTATGTGTGGATCTCTTGGCCCTTGCCACCTGGATCCAGATGGAATTGTGTGTGGAAATACAGATTTTCTTTTGAATGTTAATGGAGTCATGCCATTTGCAGAGCAGCAGGTCTCCTTTTAGATGGCCTTTCTGGATATGGTTTTGTAATGCCTATGGAATGATTGCACAGGTCTGTGCAAATAAGGTGTGTAACACTCTTGCTAGGATTGGCTGGGATATGCACATACGGTAATTGTGACTCACCTAGGGGACTGGTCAGTTTTGCCATCCTACTAGGTTTATAAAGAGTCAATGCCAGAGGTTGCCGGAGGACCTCACTTAGGAGTGAGGCATATCCTTTGGACCTGGAGTCCCTAAGCTGAGAACTTCCTAGACTCACGAAACATGGGAAAGCTGTGACACTGCAGGCAACAGCAGTAACAGCAGCAGCATGGGACAAGGTGGCAGTGGCATGGGATTGGCAGGAAGCTGCAATAGGCTTGCTTCCTGATGGTGCAGCGGTGCCTCTAAGTTTTGACCATGAGCTAAAGAACTGTAACTCTTGTCTGGGAAAACGTGAGTCTAGATCCAAGCAGGGTCTGGCATCAGAGGCCTGCCCACAGGCATGGTTGAGAAGAAGCTATCCTGATCGAAGAACTCGATTCTGAGTTGTTCCTGTTACGGCCAACCACCTATTTCCCTAATAAACCCCTTGTATGACCCCAGTATGGTCAGTGATTTCTGAGTGGCCACCTAGCAGAAGAGCAGAAAGGGCTACGGGATGGACAGCTGGTGTCAGCATCGGTAAAAACGTTAGCAAGTGAAGCTATGTCTGACCCCAGCCTTATAGGAACCAGCTATAATTCCCCCTACACCACCTCACCTTTGACGTTCTCCTGAAGTTAGACAAGGTCCCATGCCAAAATTTTACACCAGTGTGGAGTGAATCCTAAACCTAATCATGTCTGAGTCATCAACTAACCAACCAACCAACCAACCAACCAACCAACCAACCAACCAACCAACCCAACAAACCCAACCAACCAACCAACCAACCAACCAACCAACCAACCAACCAATCAACCAACCAACACAACAAACCAAACCCACTACTGTCCAGTCGATGCTAACTCCTAGTGACCCTGTAGGACAGGGTAGAACTGTCCCTGTGAGTTTCTGAGACTGTCATTCTTCACAGGAGTAGAAAGCCTGGTCTTTGGGTGGTTTCAAACTACTGATCTTGCAGATGGCAGCCCAATGGGTAACTACTATGCTATCAAGGCTACGAACCAATAACCAACCAGCCAAGGAACCAGCCCCACACTCCCAGCCCCACCGCAGCCACAGAGACTCTCACATGGGAAGACATATGCCACCTGTGGATCGTCCTCAAGCCATGGAACGGCCAGGAACCTAGGAAAGCCCGAGGCTATGGACGAGGAAGCAATCGCCATGGCCAAGACCAGGATTTGGATTTTTCCACCTCTAGAGTGAGAACACACATTTCTGTTCTTTAAAGGCCCCTTTCCCCTCTTCCACCTCCCCCAGTCCCCGTGAGACACCTGTGTTACAGCCGCTCTGGGGAACTCAGGCCATTGTACATCACGGTTTCTGTCTCCCCAGATGCCTCAGGGTGGTGTTCTCAGAAACAAATGCGCACACATAGCCCAGGAGTCTCCTCCTTTGACCCCCAGGGTGGGGTGGGGGTGGGGCCAGGGGCCAGGCCCTACGGATCCTCGGGTAGTTCTAACCCACTCTGTGAAATATGACATGAACTCTCTGTTCAGAGAGACTTCCAGAAGTTGATGCTCAATGTGAAAAACCAACATTTTAGAGTTCCCAAACTCTCAAAACTCTGGGGCAGTTAAAAAAAATTAATAACCATTCTGATATCATTGACTATTTTTCTTTTTTTTTCTTCTTTTTTCAGAATGATCTATTTTATTAGATCTTTTTTCTTTTTCAGTCCCAGGGTATCTAGGCTTCTCCCTGAAGTTGTTGCTGCAGCCCCAAGTGTGTGAGAGGGAAAGGTAAGCAGGAAGGAGGGGCCGAGGTCAGTGTCGTGAAATGATGTCCCCCAGATAATCCACATTGCTCTCCTCCCCATGGTGAGCTCCCGAGGGCAGGTCCCTGTCTACATCTTGGACGTAAGGATTGAACCGGCTCATTGGAAAACAACAACAACAAACCAAACCAAACCAGGCTTTGGTCTGCTCGCGGCGTAGAGTAGAAGCGCTCATTCGGGTTCTCATGGCTTCCTAGCAGAACGTCCAGCCCTCCTGCTCCGGTGACACTGGGTGTGTGCCCAAAGCCAACTCTCATCCTGTCGGCCAGGGGTTGAGTGCTTACCCCTTCGCTCTGCCTAGGGACTCTTGGAGCTGGCGCAAGGAGCAAGAAGGCTGCTCTGTCAACTTCCGCCCAGTTCATAACAGTTTTTTTTTTAAGTTTATTCAATGGATCAAGGAGCGAGTGAATGAGTTGGTGAAGGGGTCTCTGGGTTTCTCCATCTTTTCAACAGCGGAAAGTTCTTAGGGGTGACCACAGGCAACCAGAGCTCGACCAGAGCTCAGCTTTTCTCCATCCCTGGGCTGGCTGTCCCAGGCCTTCTCCTGATTAAAACTGGCTCTCCCAGGGGCTCATCCCCGACCGTGGCCCACAGTATATACTGGCCGATGGCTGATCTCCCCAAAGCTCATGCGCTTCTGAAGCCTCAACCGAGGTAGGAACTGGAAGGGGTGCCTTTGTTAAAGGCGTTTTCAGGTGCAATTGGGTTGGGAGGGCTTCGCAGAGGGCGCCCTTTCCAGGGCCCCAGCTGCCCTGAGCACTTCATGGGCTTGCCCTGTAATCTTTGCCCCACCCGCCTCGCCCCGCTGTCAGGAGGATGAATTGGGGTGATGGATGGAGGTGCACTTTGAGAAGTTAAAAGCTCCTCACCAATGTGAGCTGTTATTGTTATTAATCCATTGCCATTAGAGTGGCAACGTCTCTGGAAAGGAGTCCTCGCTCAGAGGAAGGGGTGGGGGATTCTTTCACTAGTTTCTGGTTCCTAAAACAACACGCCCCCCCACCCCCCACCTGCTCCCCCCACCGTGGACACCGTGAGGGAACAGGATGAAAAGGTGTTCTTAAAACCAAAATAAACCAGGGCTCCCGCATCCCACTGCAGCCTCTCCGGAGCCTCTCAAAACGACCCACTGGTGTTCGTGTTGTCAGGTTCTCTCCAGATAGCCCCCATCTCCCTCTGTTCCCACTTCTCCATCTCTTACCTCGCCCCCCCCCCCAATCTTCCATTATTTTAGAACAAGTCTCAGCTTGGAACAGGAAAGGCACGTCGGTGCTGTGCATATTTGGCTTGGCTGCGCCAGGGGAGAGGGCTGAGGGCTTGCTTCTGCATGAAGAGGAGAGGGGGCAAGCTGGGGAAATCTGGGCAACAGGGTGGAGACAAGGCCCAGGCCTGGCCCTGAGCTTGTGCTGTGTTTCTTGCACCTCAGCCCTCTGGGTGGATGGGGGTTGGGAGGGATGAAGGATGGGGTGGGAGCCAAGGCAAAATGGCAGGTTAGAGGCAGTCTTGGGATTAGGATTCATAGGGCTGGTCAGATTTCTTTAAACACAGACCAATTGCTGGAGAATAAATCATGACCAGGCATGTGGCAAGCGGGGGGAGTTGTTTATGGGTACTTTGTTGTCCTATAGGGAGCTAGCTGGTTCCCCCCCCCATCTTTTGAAGTGGAAGGGGGACTCTGCCCCCATTCTCTCATCACTAGTTGCTTTCATCCTGGATTTGGGGGTGGGTGGGGTGGCTTGGACATGTTGGAGTATTGAATCGAGACCATGGCTTGGACAGGATTTTGGGGACTAGTTTGGACAGCACAGGAGGAACCCTGAGCTGGGGGCTGGATTCCCATCCTCTGTTCTCATTGACTGGAGAGCCCTAGGGGCTCAGCTGCTGACCAAAAGGTGGGCACTGCCAACCACTGCCCCACCAGCAAAATAAAGATGTGGCAGTCTGCTGCCCTAAAGATCCTCAGCCTTGGTAATGCTATGGGGAGTTCTTCTCTAGCCCATAGATGTGATGAGTCAGAAACCTCTTGAAGGTCATGGGCTTGGTTTTGGTTTTGGCTCTCTACCACAGCTGGCAAATTTGGCCATGCTGTTTCCTTGGCAGCAGCCCAGGCTGGGAAGGGTCTAACAGAAAAGGCCTGGGAGAGGTGGGCAAACTAGAAAACGTGTCTTTTTTTCTCTGCGCGTCCAAGAGGAATGATTTCCTGTACTTTAGAAACTTCAATGCAAACACTAAACATGTTCAACGAATGAGAATGTTTCGGGGCTTGAGTCCTTCCAGAAGTGCCAAGGAAGGGAGACCTGATAATCCACTTCTGAAAACACAAGCCACCGAAGACCCTATGGAGCACAGTTACACAGTAACCGATATGGGGTCTGTGTCAGTCTGGGGACCTTAGAGAAACAAATCCACAGAAACTCATGAATAAGAGAGAGTTTCATATACAGGTTAAGTGCGCATCAAGAAAACATCCCAACCCAGTGCTGCCCAAGCCCACAAGTCCAACATTAACCCATATGTCTGACACCAATCCACAAAGTCCTCCTCCATCTCACAAAACATGCACCATGAAGCTGACTGCAGGAGGAAAGCCAAATCAGTGGACATGTAAGCATCTCAGCACTGGGAGGGGTCTCCACACGGCTGCTCCAGCAACCAGGGCTGCATCAGGGTAGGTCCATGAGCTTCTCATTGGGGATGTCTTGCAGGAGGTAAGCATTGCCAGCTGAAGCAGGGCACTGGCTAAGACAGCTGCGCCCTGTCCGACCATCACAAAGCAAGAGACCTGAGAACTAGAAAGGCGAGGCTCACTGAGCCATTTATCCCTTTGCCCTTCACTTAATCCCACATGTGTTTATCAGCCAGGTCGGCACAATAAACTAACTACCTCAGGGTCCAAACCCAATTCACTGCCATTGAGTCAATTCCAACTCACAGTGACCCTACAGGACAGGCAGAACTGCGCCCTCTGGCATTCTGAGACTGTAACTGTTCATGGGAGTGGAATGCCTCATCTTTCTCCCGTGAAGTGGCTGGAATTTCAGGTAACCAAATGCCCACCCTTGATGTGTTATAAACAGGGCTCTAGATATTAATAAAGCAAAGAGGAAGTCTGGCATCCAGGAGGAGATGGGATTGGAACGAGTCCTGAAGAAGGGGCCGTGGCAGTGCCTGGGTAACACTCTCCACTGCTGACGGTAAGATCTGTTGTTGGAACCTTCCAGTCACTTCGCAGGAGACAGAGTCTTTCTCTTTCAGAGTGGCTGGTGACCTTGCACTCCACAGATGCTACCTCGGCTGGCCACCAGGGCCAGGCATCGTCCCTGCTGGGCTTCAGTCAGAGATCGCCACCCTCTTTATCTGACGAAGCTTTCGGCACAACTACAGACCCACCAGAGTGTGACTGTGTCAGGCCAGGTGGATGAGAGAAACAAATCCGGAGACACTCATAACAGAGAGTTTTGTATCAAAGGGAATGTCTGTTAAGAAAACATCCTGACCCAGTCCAGATCAAGTCCATAAGTCCGATATTAGCCCTTCTGTCTGATACCAGTCTATAAATTCCTCTTCGGACTCACGCAGCACACGAAATGATGCTGAATGCGGGAAGATCCCAGGCCAGTGAGCGGAAAGGCTTGTGGATCCAGTGTCGGTGGAAGCATCTCCAGGGCTCTGGCTGCCATGTGGCTTGTCAACAGGAAGGTGAATCAGAGATTGTGTGTCCTGCCTCCAGGGAGGAAGACAGCAGTTCCCAGAATCCCCAGAAGGTCATGCCTACACAGAGGCCTCATTGGCTATGACCTGATTGACAGGCTGGAGTCCATCCCTTCGCTCAAGTTGACAGGAGATTATGTAATTTTCACAATGTTCCTGCCTGAAACATCGTGGAGGACAGGCGCATGGGATGCTTTGCCATTCCTGCCTGAAATCTCTGTGACTTTTATGAGTTGGCTAGAACAGGTAAGATGGTGCTATGACCACACAGAGAGCAGGAGGAGGTCATGGGCATGAGACAGAGTCCTATGAAATTCTTTCAGGTAAGGGGCGGTGGATCATCATGCTTGGTTGGTGGCCATGCAGATAGGTGAGTTAATCTGTATTTTATGGTTCTGTAGGTGCTTCCGAGGAGCCTTGGTGGCTTAGGGGGTTACACAGTAGGCTTCTAATGGCAGTGCCAGCAGTTCAAAATCACCAGCTGCTCCCAGGGAAACAGATGTGTCTTTCTGCCCCCATAACAAGTTCCAGTCTCAGAAACTCACAGGGGCAGTTGTGCCCTGTTCTGTAGGGTCTCTATGAACTAGAATTGACTTGATGGCAGTGAATTTGCCTTGTTTGTTTGCTTTTTGGTGGGTGCATCAAGATGAAGCAATGCTAGTGCACAGAGTATCCAGGACCTGTGACACCTGCTAAGCAGAATTTACTTTTTGGTGGTGTCATTGAGGACAGGTATGGCAGGTATCACCTGTGATTTTTTTTCTTTCCCCACAGTTGCCCCAATTCTCCAATACTTTTAGATGAAGAACCAGTTGAAGAAATGACACTGTGGTGCCTGTAGGAATGGTTTTACCAGTGTTCGGTGCTTCTTGGTCAGCATCACATAGCTTTGCCCCCCAGCTGGTACAGCTTTCTTCAGAGGGCAGCGGGTGCCACCTCAGTCTGGAGGTGACCAGTCGCAAATGACTGACTGCGTGGGTATAAGAAACACCTGGCTGTTTTCAACTGCTGTGGAATGGACCCCCGACACATGGCCACCCCATACAATGGAATGAAACTGCTGTGTCCTACATTGGCTGCAGATTGGACTGTCGTCACCCACAGGGTTTTCATGGCTGGTTTGTCAGAAGAAGCTCCCTAGTTCTTCCTAGCCCATCTTGGTCAGGAAGCTCTGCGGAGATGTATTTAGTATTGGAGAGGTACACAAGCTCCCACCGACTGAGCAGGGCCTGTATGTGAGGTACATCGGCTGGTAATCAAAGCCAAGTTGTCCACTTGGAAAGCCAGAGTTCTAGTGCTGAGCCACAAATGCCCTCAGAGCCAGTTGCCACTGGATGTGAGGGGGGTGGTTCTGGCTGTTGCATCTGTCACCCCATTGGTCACCTGGGTTGATTTAGCTGATCTGGCCTCCTGGGCAGGTTTCCTTCCCCCCACCCCCCAGTATTCCAGGTGCGCCCCACCAAAGGCTGTTTGCTTGGTTGAAGAAGACAATCTTCTCCACGTGGAACAAAGAAAGGTGAAGGGAATAAAATAGGCAAGGAATCAATTAGTTCCAAGGCCCAAATGTGCAATGAACTCTAGTCTCTGTGACCCTAAGACCAGAAGAACTAGCTGGTGCTAGACTGCCATCAATCCTTCTGGAAAGGGAGACAGTAGGACGTCCTAGATACAGCAGGAGAAAACTGTGGCATACAACTCACGATCATGAAAAAGACTAGGTTTACTAGTCTGATAACCACCAAGGTCATGACCCTTTGATGTCCTTCAAGCCTGGGATTGAATTCACTTCCAGGGCTCACCTTGCAGCCCAATGATAGGCCTGTGAGTTGAACATTAGCACCTGGGAGGTATGGACTCACTAGAATAATCAAGCACCCAAGGTCAATCAGCAGCATTTGCCCAGGGAGAAAGGTTACAAGGCAGGAAGGGACGGGAAAGAAGGAGGTAGAGGTAATGGTAAACACAGGGAGCAAGTGGGAAGACGGCTGGCATATTGTGAGGACTGCAATCAATGCCGCACAACAAAATGTGTATGAGCTGTTGAATGGAAAGCCAGTTTGCAAACTTTCACCCAAATCACAAAGACACACACACACACACACAGAAAGAGAGAGTGAGAGAGGGATCAGTTGTCATCAAGTAGATTCTGACTCATGGGGATTCCTAGGCCAATGAAAGCTCCAGACCTCCCCGTGGTATCCGGCTGCTGCGGAGACACTGTGTGCAAAAGCACCTGTGCTTGGCTCTGTCCCTGTCATGCCCGGCCTGCTTCCCCTACTCCCTTCCTAGTGTCTCCTGAGAGCACCTCATTGAACTCTGACTGGCAAGTGGCCTGCAGCTCAGGGTCTGCATCGGGTGCACCTGTGTTAAGGTGGGGTAGCAGAGGCGTGAGGTGGTGGTGGTGAGAAGGGTGTTGATCGTGTGTAATGGCAGCCCTGATTAAAACAAAGCAGCTGTACTGAGTCAAAGTGGAGAGGGAGAGAGAGCGAGAGCGTGATTGGATGCTCTATTTACCCAGAAGGCTTGACCATGAGACCTGGCCCCGGAGGAGGATTAGAGCGACTCAGCGGGCAGGGATCCATGTGTGTGGTTCAGGTGAAAGCCCAGCTGCGGAAGAACAGTGTATCTTCTCAGTTCCCGAGACAAGGACGTTGACGTCACCCCTGGGCAGTCTTGACAGCCTCCCTGACATAAGAGGTTTGCAGTGCAGGATGATCCCAACCAGGAGGCCCTGGTTGGTGCAAAGGGTTAAGTCCTCCGCTGCTGACAGAAAGGTTGGAGGTTTGAGTTCCCCAGCGGTGACTTGTAAGAAAGGCCTGGGGATCGCCTTCTGAAAATTCAGCCAATGAAGCCCCTGTGGAGCGAACTTGGTTCTATTGTGACTCGTGGGTTGCCAGCAGGTGGGGGTTGACCCACTGGTTGGGTTTCGTTGGATCCCTGATTCTCCTATCGCCTCAGACACCAGGCTGAAGGGCTCTGCACTCTGAGAGGAAGCTCATTTTTCCTTCATGATATCCCCGACCAAACTTGCTGCCATCGGGTTGCTTGCAACGCAGACCATCCCTAGCCGTCTGAGCACAGCTGCCCTCGGGTTTCTGAGCCTGTCGCTCTTGACGGGAGCAGAGAGCCTCCTTCTTCTCCCGAGGAGCAGCTGGTTTTTTTCAAACCGCGAACCTTGCCGTTGGCAGCCCAACGCCGAACCCACTACACCCGAGGGCACGGGGAATCATATTTGACTGCCTTTCGCGGTGGACACCTGTGAGCGTGCCTCCTCGGTATGAGATCAAATAAAACAAGCAGACGTTGGATTCCAGCCATCTTAAGTCTTCGATGCAAAACGGACGTGCCTTGGTTCGAGTATGATGTTGCCTTCTCTGGCGGCGGCTCGTCTCACCATCCTGCAACTATCAGGTGAGTCAGAGCGGGCGCCCCCCCACCCCACCCCCCTTGACACACCCCCCACTGACACCCACCCCCACTGACCGCTGATTAGCCTTCCTGTTGGGACAGCTATCTTGCGCTGCCATCTCCTATCAGGGAATAAATGGCGACTTGGTGACCTGCGTGAGAGACCCAACTCACTGGAGACACGGCAGACGGCCGCCTGGTGCTTGTTGAATTAAGTGTGACTACAGTAATTAGCAGCACGCTCCGAGCACGGGATAGAAGAGATTCAGGGCAGAGCATAGTCATCATCCAGATTGACCTCGGCGAGAGAAGCGGGAGATTGTTGGGGGCTGGAGCCTGGAGGGTTGGGAAAGGTCAGGATGAAGAAGGTCAATGGTGGAAACCAATTTGACATCCAGAGCCTGTAATGGGATGTAGCCAGATGGGGTGCGGGGTTGAGTGGGCTGCAGAACTGGAAGGGATCCCTTATGCAGAAGCTGGGTGACAAGTCTGCCACTGTGGAGAGGGCCCTAGGGAGGAGAGGAGTTAAACTCTTGCCCGCTTTGCCCCCAGTATGTGCTTCAGGGAACACAAGCAAGGAGGAGGAGACACGGTGTTAAAATAGAACCGGAGCACAGATTGAAATGATACGTGATTGCTAGCAGTTGCACAATTTATGGGGAAAATGTGCACGCAGGTCTTTTAGGAAGTGTAAATAAAACAAGGATTTATGGAGGGGGAGGGAAACGGGTGCTTTATACACCCAGCTTCTATATCAACAAATGTTACCCTCCAGGTACAAACTTTTTTTTTGGAAATGTTCTGAGCTTGTATTAGTTACACCCATTTATTTTTGGCTTAATCTGCGCGCCCTCTGGAACTTGGCAAGCACGGAGTGGGAGGGCCAACAGTGGGTCTTGCTGCAGGAGTTTCTATGACTGTGAGTGCCTGGCGTTTGCACAGGTTTAGGCAACACGTGTTTGTTGTGAAAACTTAGTCTTGAAAAGTGAAGCCTCCGTCTGCTAACCTTCAACCCGACACACTGTCTGATGTTGGTGTTTTAAACGCGTTCAGGACAACTGAGATTTCAAGACAGTCTGAGGTGGAGGGTGAACTGATGGGAATCCCCTCGCCCCACCCCCCCCTTCCTGAAACACACGCTCACCTCCTCCAAGGGGGCACATCTTTGCTTAGGAAAGTGAACCGTTCCCTGGAGCCCAATGAGAAGAGCTTCCGCTCCTGGGGCCGTCCAAGGGACTTGGCATTGAATCCAAAGCCCCAAGAGAGGCAAGGACTTGGTAGATTGCTGTTTTCCTGTGGCATGTTTGGCAATGGGGAACTTGGGGTTGGTCTTCAGGTGGGCTCTGGTCCTCTAGAGCCTGGAGAGTAGAGAATGGGCTGTGGAATCCCAGTAAAGTAACCACTGGGATTGGGAAGCTGAGGAGGTTTGCTTGTGAATTCAGGACAAGCACCATCGGCATGTAGTAAAATTGTCATGCCTCTTATGGCCATTGGAGCTCCTGGATGGTGGAAACCATTCAGCATCCTTGATCTTGACTGCTCTCTGAAATGGTGGACATTCCAAGCTACTCAGACTCGTTGGAAGAAAGGACTGGCTATCTACCTTGGGAAAAAAAAATCAGCAATGCTCTGCGTTCTGCTGTCTTGCATCTCTTTCCCACACCTCCAGGGCCCTCTTATTTTCCTGACCTCTATCAACATAGGATACTGATATCTAAAAGAGGAGGGCTTAGACCAGCCTGTGTGGCCATGAGGTGTTCACGGGATCCCAAACAGACAATCATATTGATGCAAATGAGGGGGATATGGAGCAGAGACCCAAAGCCCATCTGTAGGCAATTGGACATCCCCTCACAGAAGGGTCACAAGGAAGCGATGAGTCTGCCAGGGTGCAGTATAGCACCAATGAAACACACAACATTCTCTAATTGTTTACCTGTCTCCCCTCCCCCCTCCCCCACAAACCCCCCTCCTCACACTGTCATGACCCTGGTTCTACCTTCCAAATTTGGCTAGACCAGAGCATGTATACTGGTACAGATAAGAGTTCTTGACACACAAAATCCAGGACAGATAAAGTCCTCAGGAACAAATGGGAATAGCGATATCATGAGGGTAATGGGAAGGTGGGGGTAGAAAGTGGGAACCGATGGCAATTATCAACTTATTACTGCGCCCTGCCCCAGAGGGATGAACAACAGAAACATGGGTGAAGGGAGACACAGACAGTGTAAGATATGAAAATAATAATAATGTAAAATTTATCAAGGAGTCACCAGGGTGAGAAAGTGGGAAGGGAGGGGAAAAAGAGGAGCTGATATCAAGGGCTGAAGTAGAAAGAAAATGTTTTGTAAATGATGATGGCACCATACGTACAAATGTGCTCCATACAATGGATGTATGGATTGTTATAAGAGCCGTAAGAGCCCCCAGTAAAATGATTTATTAAAAAAATAAAAACAAAAAAGAGTGCTTGGAAAAGAGGGGGGCCTCACTCTTAAGAGGTGCATTCATGAGGAATTTGCGGTAATATGCATATCCTCCGTTTGGCACAAAGGAAAAGAAACTAATGCTTGCAAAAGTGAGATAAAGGATATGCCAGAGCTTTGTAAGATGCTCAACTCTTATTTAAACGCAAGCCTAGCATTCCTATCACTTTAAAAAAGAGATGACAAATCCCGTCATTTGTGACTTCCTCTTCATTGGGATAGAGCGTTCATTTATGCAACTTGAATGTACTGGGCGCTCCATAGCATGGAAAGGCATTCCTCTGACCGACCGAGTTCCATTTCTGAACCAATCTTTATGTTGAATTTGTAAGAAGGTAGGAACAATTACGTACCGTTTGTATCTAAGATAACAGTTTGTCAAAGGGTTGCCTTACATGATGTATGGTGCACCTTTCTGTGCACGAGCACATTACAGAAATCCTTCTAGATGCAATGAAAACATCTTTAATAGAGCACTATACTCATGTAGCACCTGTTTGTTATTATGAACCATTGCATCTACCTGGAGTTTTTAATATAATAGGCGTCATAAGGTTTGGGACCGATGGAAAAGAGAACAGAAAATGTAAAAAATAAGGACAACTTTAAAATGGGTCAAAAATTGAGATAGATTGATAAAGTGTTAAATTTTAACTGGATGGCATCTGGCATTATTTGCTTCCCAATAAGGCACTCTGCAGGATAGTCAGGCCATTCACATCCCTGCTCTATGTTCAGAGGGAATTCACCGGAGGCGCCATCCATGTGTGCTTCCCCTTCACTGTTTTTTACCTTTCAAACTTTTGAATGGGTCAAAAACAATTTAATCGAACTACCGTATATACTTGAGGATAAGCCGACCCGAATATCAACCGAGGCACCTAGTTTTACCACAAAAACTGCATAGAAAATGTGCTGAAAATACTCAGCTTATACATGAGTATATATGGGTGTATTTATACTAAAATCATCTCTACAATACTCTCTGATAATAAGGCTATTCCCACCCCTCGACTATGGTCAGAGGGGCCATTTGCCTTTTTAATAGGGAACCCAAACCCACTGCCACCGAGTAGATTCTGACCCACAGTCACCCTATGCAGCATTTCAGTGGCCTAAAAGGACAGCCTCATCTTTTATCCTAAGGAGCAGCTGGTGGATTTGAACTGAAGACCTTGAGGTTAACAGCACCACCTGTACCCACTATATGGTTTTGAGGGAGGGAGGCAGAGAGAGAGATCATGAAATATAAGATAAGCTTTTAAATGTCAAAAAGTATGTGTCTGGCAGGAGAAAGGGCTATGTGAGAAAATGAACCTCCTAACATTCAGAGTTGAGTGTGTGTGGTTGTGAAGGAAGAGTGTCCCCATATCATTGTCCAGAGCTTGGTTGTCTGGCCAGGAAATGCTCATCATCAGGACCTATGTTGCTGCTTCCCTTTCTGTTCCATTCATCACATTGTCTGTGCTGTCTACGTACATTTTGGCATTTGGTAATATTCTGCTTAGTACTTGGGTCCTCTGTTTCCCAGCTCCGATGATCTCTAATGGCTCTAGCTACATGTACAGATTCACTAATAAAACCGTAAATTATTTGGGTGAGGGGAGTGTCTCCCACATCGACTCTCTTCTTGATTCTAAGTCACAACAAAAGTAGTCCCAGACTTACGACACATTGGAATTATGACAAATTGCACTTTCGACCGTCTTTTTCCTGGCATTAGTAATATGTATTAAACAAAATGTTACAGCATGTAAATTCAAGTGCAATATATTCAATCCCTGAAAATAAAGATCAGATTTCTAAAGATATTGATTATAAAAGACACTAATCATGACAACTTAAAAAAAAAGCACCTGACTTGTGTCAGAACTGATTTGAGGCTTGAGAGCATAGACCATGTTGTAAACTGGGACTAGCCATGTAATTTGCTGTGAAACTTCTGAATTGATCATTAGAGATCTTTTTTCTGAGGATGTCTGTTTTAGAAAATGAAAAAAATGAAGCAGTAACATAAGGTATAACTGGACGTAATTATCACTCCACGTTCACGTGTTTCCTGTCAGCATTTTCCCAACTACCTGCGTGTTTAGATATATCCCCTTAAAGCAGTTGAGCACATATTTTTTTTTGTTTTAAATGTTTTATTAGGGGCTCATACAACTCTTATCACAGTCCATACATATACATACGTCAATTGTATAAAGCACATCCATACATTCCCCGCCCCAATCATTCTCAAAGCATTTGCTCTCCACTTAAGCCCTTTGCATCAGGTCCTCTTTTTTTTTCCCCTCCCTCCCCGCTCCCCCCTCCCTCATGTGCCCTTTGTAATTTATACATCGTTATTTTGTCATATCTTGCTCTATCTGGAGTCTCCCTTCCCCCCCTTCTCTGCCGTCCCTCTCCCAGGGGGGAGGTCACATGTGGATCCCTGTAATCAGTTCCCCCTTTCCAACCCACTCACCCTCCACTCTCCCAGCATCGCCCCTCACACCCTTGGTCCTGAAGGTATCATCCACCCTGGATTCCCTGTGCCTCCAGCCCTCATATGTACCAGTGTACAACCTCTGCCCTATCCAGCCCTGCAAGGTAGAATTCAGATCATGGTAGTTGGGGGGAGGAAGCATCCAGGATCTGGGGGAAAGCTGTGAGCACATATTTTTTATATAATTAGGTGATCTACGTTTTCCTTCGACAACAACAGTATCATGACATTGCTGCAGTTTCTAGAAAGTCTTAATATTAAGATGCTAAATAAAAATCTTTGAGACCTTCATAGTCCTACCCACTCAATATAAGCATGCACACCAGGTGCTCCAGGACAGAGAGCACTCGGCGTCTTACCTCCCTCACTGGATGGAGGCCTGAGTAGTGGTTTCTTCCAGACATTCAATGTGTTACTCATGCAGTTACTCATGCAGTGCTTCAATATGACTACTGTGCTCACTGTGTTGAGGAAAAAAAAAACCTTTGACGTTATTGGGTACAATGCTACCTCTTTCTTTTACATGGTGGCGAGATAGTCTGTTCAATGGAAGTTTTTTTCTTTAATTAAATGCTGTTTCTACGGGTGGCTAGTTAAACCATTTCCTTGGTTTTGCTTTGATAAAGATGCTGTGTTGAACATCTCAGCACACAAGGATACATAGAAAAGGACTTCCGTACAGTGATATGGTTGTCAGGTGTCATGAAGGTGATTCTGACTCATGGCAACGGCACGTGTGACGGAAGGACACACTGCCTGGCTCGGCCCCCTTCTCATACTCGTGCTGTTTGAGGCCGTGATGGTAATCACGTGCCAGTCAGCTCCATCGGGGTCGTCCTCTTTTTTTTTTTTTTTTTTTGGCTGAGCTTGTATTTTATGAAGCATGATGCCCTTTTCCAAGGGCTGATCTCTCCCACTAACATGTCCAAAGTACCGAGTATAGAAGACAGTAACGACCACCATGGTAAAGAGGTATCTGACTTATGCCAGACAGACTTATGACAGTTCCTCAATTGGAACTTAGGAACTTATGGATGTTCCTCGATTCTAAGGAGCAGGCTGGCTGTACTTCTTCCAAGACAGACTTGTTTGTTTTTCTGACCGCCCATGGTACTTTCAATATTCTTCGCCAGCACCATAAGTCCAACTTATTGATGGCTGGGGCCAGGTGCACTTTAGTTCTCAAAGTGACATCCTTGTTCGTCAACACGTTAAAGAGGTCTTGGCAGTACCTAAATGCAATACATAGTTTGACTCCTTGACGGCTGGTTCCTGGAAAATTGATTGTGGATCCAAGCAACATGCAATCTTTGCCAACTTCGGTCTTTATTTGCTGTTGTGGCAGTTATAAACTTTCATGTCAACTTGATAAATAGATTGTAAATGTGGAGTCTAGCCCATCAATCAGGTCACAGCCTGATTGATACCTCATTGAGGGCATGGCCTTCTCATGAGGATTCTGGGAGGTTTCCTCTCTTCCTTCCTGGAGGTGGGACATACTCTCTGGTTCACCTTCCTCTTGACAAGCCATATGGAGTCATGCTGATGGCAACCAGAACCCTGCAGGTGCTTCCACTGCCACTGGATCCACAGGACTTTCCACCCACTGGCCTGTGATCTTCCTGTATTCGGCATCATTGTATGTGCTGCGTGAGTCTGAAGAGGAATTTATGAACTAGTACTGGACATATGGGCTAATATTGGACTTATGGACTTCTTCTGGACTGGGCCAGGCTGTTTTCTTACTACGCAATTGCTCTTTGATCTAAAGCTCTTTCCTATACTTATATAAGTATGTATGGATTTGTTTCTCTAGTCAACCAGGACTAACACAGCTGTAACATAATCTATTGGTTCTGTTGTGAAAATTTTAGTTTCTATACAAGGCGTTGAATCCACACTAAAGGTTACAATCCCTGATCTTTACCAGCAAATGCTTCAAGTCCTCTTCACTTCCGTGAGCGAGAGTGTGTCATCTGCACATCGCACATTGCTACCGTATATGCTTGTGGATAAGCTGGGGTTTTCAGCACATTTTTAATGCAGTGTTTGTGGTAAAATTAGGTGCCTTGGTTGACATTCAGGTCGGCTTATACTTGAGTACATAGGTAATAAGCCAGTTCTGATGCCGAGTTCTTCAATAGTCCAGCTGCTCAGATTATTTGCTCAGTTTGCAGATTAAATAAGTATGGCAAAAGGATAAAACCCTGATACATAAAGCCATGCAGTATTCCCTTGCTTTGTTCACACAACTGCCTCTTGGTCTGTGTATAGGTTCCTTATGAGTAGATGAAGGGTTTTGGAATTCACGTTCTTCTCAAGGCTGCCTATTGTTTGTTATGATCCACAGAGGCTTTTGCATAGTCAATAAAACAAAAGTAAACATCCTCTGGTATCCTCTACTTTGTGCCAAGAGGCATCTGACATCAGCAGTGATACCTCTTGCGCTACATCCCCTCCTGAATCCAGCTTGAATTTCTGGCAGCCCCCTGTTGATGGACTGCTGTAACTGTTGCTGAATCATCTCCAGCAAAAGTTCACTTGCCTGTGATATTAGTGATATTGTTTGATAATTTCCACATTCTCTGGGGCCACCAAATATGGATCTCTTCCAGTCAACTCTCTCCTAGATTTCTCGACACAGTCAGTGAATGCTTCCAGTGTTTCTTCAGTGTATTAAAGCACTTCAACTGGTATTCCATCAATTTCTGGAGCCTTGTTTCACCAATGCCTTCAGTGAGGCTTGTACTTCTTCTTCCAGTTTAACTCATTCTTGATCATCTAAGATGATTTATATATTTATTAAACAACAATATCAAAATGTGAACCTAGTTCTATACCATTTAGAAGGCAGTGTTTCCATCTCTTTAATCCTTCCCTGTAGAATTCTGCACGCTTCAATTTCCATCTTCTCACAATGGCAATTTGGGACTCCTAAATGTTCTTTGAGTTTGGGGATTAAAAGTCTGAAGGGGTAAGATCAGGGCTCTAGGGTGGATGGGATGAGATTTTTCAATGAAATTTTGACAGGATTGCCCTGGCTACCCTGAAAGAATGAGCAAGTGCATTGATGTGATGGTATGATGGAAAAAAAAAAGGTTTTTGGTTGAAAATTTACTGTCCTTTTTCTCACTGATGTAGTTTTAAATTTTATTAAAATTTATTGATAATAAGTTCGTGATTGCCCTGTTCCCCTTGAGAAAATCAATCACGACTAAGCCTTTGAAATATGTGGCAGTTACATAATCTCCTGTCAACTTGAGCAAAGGGATGGAGTCTATCTAGCCTATAAATCAGGTCATAGCCAATCATGCCTCTATGTGGGCATGACCTCCTGGAGGATTCTGGAGACTGCCGTTTTCCTCCCTGGAGGTGGTTTCCTGCTGTTGAGACACTCAGACCTGGAGGAGACATGTGGAGACCCGTACTAGCATTGAAATACTTCCATTACCACTGGACCCACAAGCCCTTCTACCCACTGGCTTGTGATCTTCCTGCATTCTGCATCATTGCATTTGCTGCATGAGTCTAAAGAGGAATTTATGGACTAATATTAGACATATGAGCTAATATTGGTGTGTTTGGGTATACAAGAGAAACAAATCCATAGAGACTTATGTGTATAAAGAGAATTTTATATAAAGGGTAATTGTACATTAAGAAAGTATGCCAACACAGTCCAGTCCAAGTCCATGAATAAGTCTGACATTAGCCCATATGTCTGATACCGATGTATAAAGTCCTCTTCAGACTCGTGAAACACATGCAATGATGCCAAATGCTGGACGTTCATAGGCCAATGGGTAGAAAATCTGGATCCAGTGATGGTGTAAGCATCTCAGTGCTATCAGGGGTCTCCACGTGACTTCTCCAACTAAGGGCGCGAGCGTACTTCCATGTGTCTTGTCAGTAGAGTGTCTTTCAGGGAGTGAATAGAGCCATCTCTTGCCTCCAAGGAGGACAAAAATCAGATTTCCCAGAATTCTCAGGAGAAGGCCATGCCCACACAGAGGCCTCATTGGCTATATCCTGATTGACAGACTAGACTCCACCCCTTCACTCTTAATCCTCTCAAGTCCCAAATTGACACCAGATGATGTAACTATTACAACTGGACTTAAGGACTTTATCTGGACTAGGCTGGGATGTTTTCTCGACGTCCAATTGCTCTTTCTTATACACATATGAGTGTCGATGAATTTGTTTCTCTAGTTAACCCAGACTAACACAGCATGCCTCAAAGCAGTCTCTACAGCCTTCTGAACTGATCTCTCTGTCTTGGATTGAAGCCACTCTTTTGACTGAACTTTAAAAAGAAAAGGCACCCTAATTAGATTGAAAGAATTTCTAGTGGCATATGTTTTGGGTTGTGTTGTAGTTACATAATCTGTTGTCAATTTGAGACTTAAGAGTGAAGGGGCAGAGTTTAGCCTGTCAATCAGGTCACAGATTGATGGCCTCATTTGGAGGCGCTAAGGAGATAAATAGCTCGCTGGAGGCAGGACACAGGACACGCACTCACTCCCTGAGAGACATTACTGATGATGAGTCTGATGGAGCTACACTGATGCGGCCAGAGCCCTGGAGCTGAAGGGTCACATGGAGACCCACATTAGTACTGAGATGCTTACACCGTGGCTGGATCCACAAAACTTTCCACCCACTGACCTGTGATCTCCTGGCATTTGACATCATTACATGCATTTTGTGAGTTTGAAGAGGACTTTATAGATTGATATCGGGCATGTGGGTTAATATTGGATTTATGGACTTGATCTGGACTGGGCTGGGATGTTTTTCTCAATATTTAATTGCTCTTGTATATAAAACCCTGTATATAAAGACACATATAAGTGTCTATGAATTCGTTTCTCTAGTCAGCCCAGACTAACACAGGCTGCAAACTGTAAGGTTAGCCATTGGAACGTATCTGTTTTCTCTGAGGGAGAAAGAGGTTTCTGTTCCTGTCAAGGTTTACAGTCTCAGAAACCCACGGGGGCAGTTCTCCTCTGTGTTATATTTTAACCGATCACAGCAACCAGGGATATTAAAAAAAGTTTAATAAGCTAAGACATGCATATTACTGAACTTGCCTACAGCCATCCACTTATCACAGAGACATGCTTAAACCTATGTTTAGAATCAACCTGTGCCTGTATGAACTGGGACCACCAATAGAGTTTGGTCTCTAGGAATTTGCCTTTTTGTTTTTTTTTTCATATAAACATCATCTGACATCTGCCCTTTTGTGACTGACTTGTTTCACTCAGCATAATGGCTTCAAATTCTACCCATCTCATAGCGTATATCAAGTCTGCATTTCTCACAATTTGAAATATTGAATATGAGATTTTTATCATTTTCATGTCATTTACAGTTACGTGTTTATTGTCCCCTTGTATTATCTTATATACTGTTTGCATACTCTTCACACTTTCTATTTATAGATTGCTTTTGAATTGATATGTTATGTAGCTTTAGGTAGTAAGGAAATAAGCTGCTTGCCATGTGTGTTGAAATACGTTTTCAAATTTCTTATTTGTCTTTGATCTTGTTTATGATGTTTTCTTTTTAACTTCCAGTACTTTAAAGTGTTCATATTAAATTATTTTTCATTAAAAATTTCATACTAAGAAGAGTCCAATTTGTTCAAAGATAACCTAAACAATGTACTTACCTTTCCCACTAGTAGTTGAAAAATAGTTTCATGTTAAAGTCATGTCTTTTCATGTTGAGATTGAAGTGTGGGACTCCAGTTCAAGATGCTTTTTCACACACCCCAGCTCTTTGCCCTTAAACCGTTTATTATATGAGCTATCTTATTTAAAATGCCACCTCTCTCTGATACTGAATTCTTATATGCATGCCGGTCTCCTCTGAACTTTGTGTTCTGTTCCACGGGGCTGTCTAGACCGGCATTTCCCTCATGGCATTGTAATGATTATAACTTCATCGTATCTTTTCATCACTGGGAAGTCTAGGTACCCTTAATTTTTTCCTCCCTTGGTTGTTTCCTCAGGGACAGGTTTCCCGATGACTAAGGAATCATTTTGTGAAGTTTCTACCCTCCTAACACAATAGACCAGTAAAGCCCTGATTGGGATTGTCATTGGCACCACACTGACTTCATTAGAGACTAAAAAAGGAGAATGTACATCTCTAGTCTACCGGGACTTCCTTTCTAAGAACACAATTTTTGTTGGCATTTATTTAAGCCTAAAGTTATGGTTTTCAGTAGAAGCAAATTGCCTTTCTGCAGGCACTATCAATGCCTGGGTCTAGCACAATTTATGTTACTGCACGAGCCCCCGGTGGGCGAATAATCAGATCCTCTCGCACCCTTTCTAGATTAAACAATTGTGGGGAACATCCTCGCGCCCTTTCTCTGGGAGCACAGTTGAGTGATTTCCTGACATTTTGTTTCCAGAAATGGATCAAAGAATCTGGCCTGTTGAGGGCGCTTGGCAGCCCTGGTAGCACAGAGGTTACATTAGGTGACTGCTAATCCTGAAGCTTGGCGGTTCGATCCCACCAGCCACTCCATGGGAGAAAGATGTTCCTGCGTGGTGGCCCCCTTGGGGGCAGTTCTCTGCAGCTAGGCGGCCGTGACTCAGAATTCCACGCCATGGTAGTGGGTTTGGGTAGCTATTTAGGAACTACTGTTTCGAAAGGCTTAAACAGTTTCCTCTTCTACTGGCAGTATGCGAGTACCTGCCAGGCTGACGCCTCACCAGCATCTGAGTTAGCATAAATGCAGCCCTTGCTAAATTGATGTGACCGGGTCCAATAGTAGAAAGGTGGACATCCACCTGAGCATTCAGCCTTCCTTTAGCTGCGTGCTGTTTCCCCAGTCTACTCAAGGGGGCAGTGTTCACACTTCACTAAGATCAGGGACCTGCAGTTTAGCAAATTGTTGGGTCTCTTGGAAAGTTCATTTTTGCACTCTGCCGCCGTAAAGCTTCCTTGTGTGCGCGCACACACACACCCCTGAGATCCTGCCATCTTTGGGCAGTCACCTGAGTCAGGAGTGGGTCTACTGAGAGAGGGCTTCCAAATTCCATGCCCCAGATAGATCTTTGGGGGCAGCAGGCTTCTTCCTGTTTTCCAGCTGAAAATGCCCTGTGGACTCCCCACACTCTGAACTCAGGCCCGCTGTTTGTCTGTGGTAAGCAGAGGCCACGCGGACTACAGAAGCTGGAGGGTGGGGGAGGGCACCCAGGCAGTGCTTCTGCAGTGCCTGTCTGCCCGCGAAGGGTGCTCGCCTGGGCGCTGAGGCAGCATTTGTGTGTGCAGCATGGGAATCGGAAGTGGGGCTGTGTCATTGTTGGGTGCTGCCAGGGCCCTGGCAAGAGGTACTTGAGAAATCGGATTATTATGCTTTGTTGTGTGAATGGGCCTTTATAGGCCCTAAGTCTTTCATATAGTGAAGGGGTAAGCGCCCGGAAGGCCAAAGTTACTATTTTGGGCCAGGCTTACTTGTAAAACTGGATCATTTTTATTGTGAAGCTGTTTTCAGTTAGAGGAGTACATAAAACCCTTTGAAAGACAGAATTTCAATTTTGTGGTCGCCGTCTTAGACGGTTGAGATGTTAAAACCATTGTGTGTGGGTGCCTGTGAGTTTTGGGGGGCTTGTTTTAAAGCTTAGAACCAAACAGTGAAAATTGTACTCCTGAACCAGGACCCCTCCTGGTCACCGAATGACAAAGCCTTAGTGTGTGGGTGGGGGTAGGGGGGCTGATGAAACATGCCCCCTTGCCTCTGCCCAGTAGTTATTTTTTAACAGTTTCTCTTTGGCTTTGGGGTTTGTTTCTCAGTGGCTGCAGGATGGGAGGAATGTGAGGCGACAGTAGAGAGGACACCGGTGAGGTGGGCTCTCCTGGGGTTATACAGTGTCCAAGGGCTGGGTGTTCTATATACATGGGAATTTGGGGGGGGGTGCTGACAAGTGTTGGTAAGCTCCCCCCTGTAGGCTTACACTGAGGACAGACAGACTGGGTGCTTGCCTAGCACAGTGGGATATGGGTGGGTTCCCTGGGAGTCTGGCTACTCTACTTGAAAGTTCTCACCAGGCAAATGGCCTCGATCCTGGGCAGCTTACCTCCCTAGTCTCTGATGTGCGCATGTGGCTGGGGTCTGATAAGACTTTGAACTGCTGGAGCAGGTGGACGGACCTCACCCTGCCTGCCCCAGGATGGATGCATGCACGGGGTGGGGGTGGTCTCAAGCTGACTGCCAGCACCCACCCTGTCATGGATTCACTTGCTTCTAGCTGTCTGTTTGGTTCTGCAGGAGGTGACTCTTGAGATTTGGAGGCAGCCTCTTTGGGGATTCCGAGGGCTGACCCCTCAATTCCTAGGGCACGTTTTTCAGGCTTTCGTACTTTCAGAGCTCAGTGTTGGGACTGTCATCTCCTTTCCTCTGATCTTTTTTGCCACCTGCCCTCCTGTTTCTGCATATGTGAGCCTGGAGGACATCTGTCAGTGACATGGGTTTCCACGATTTGTGTCCCCTTTCTCTGCATAACTCCCAGGCTCTTGGACTTTATTAGGTGGACATTCATCTTTGTTTCCCAATCTTTCTCCTGGGTGTAACCTCAGCCCCCTGCCTCGGCTCTCCCTTATTGCATCTCACCTGCTCCTGGAAGCCGTCAGACACTGACGGGCATCAAATGGTTTGGAGTTCATATCTTTCTTTGGGTATTTATGTCTATGTTTCGGAGCCCTGGTGGCACGTAGTGGTTACGCATTGGGCTGCGGAACCCCCCAGCAAGCTGAAATCCTGCTCAGCAGGAGAAAGATGAGGCTTTCTACTCCTATGAGAACCAGAGTCTCTGACCCCCAAGGGGTAGGTCTATTCCATCTTCTAGGGTTCCTGGGAAATAACGGAGGCTCGGAAGGCAAACTATCTTGCCCATCTCCGCTGAGGGGACAGTGGTGCACTCACCCCAGGTCTCTATGACCCCAGGGCTCTCTATTTCCTAGTGTCACTCTACCACAGACACCGAAATTGAGGAGACTAAAAAAAAAGTCAATTCAAAACAATTGAGATGATTCCAACTTGTCGTGACCCCAGAGGGTGGGGTAGAATTGCTTCCTGTGAGTTGGCATCAACTCAATGGCTGTGGATTTGAGTGGAGTCTATGGTCTGTCTATGCTTAATGGCTATGCCTGTATATCATCTATCTATCTATCTATCTATCTATCTATCTATCTATCTATCTATCTATTAGTGTAGAGTATGACTCCTTGTTAATGGAGTGGATTTCGTACCTCCAAAATATTAAATTCCTGGCCCTTGTACTTGTTGGAAAATAGGGACTCCATTATGTAAACTAGATGATACTTAGTAGAAAACCAAGCTAAATCCAGTCTGAGTAAGTCGATTCCACCTCACAGTGATCCTAAATAGGGTCTCAGAGGTTGTCTATCTTTACAGGAGCGGACAACCTCCTCTTTCTCTCAAAGAGCAGCTGGTGCATTTGAACCAAAGGCCTTGAGCTTAACAGCGCAATGCCTAACCCACACTGCTATCAAGGCTCCAAACCTAAAAGGGTGGGTTTTAAATCTAATTGCTTCTGAGTGACAAAAAGAGCAGATTACACACACACACACACACACACACACACACACACACACACACACGGCGGTGGGGTGGGCAGGGGGACTGCTATTCTATGAGAATGGCGTATAAACTAAAGGAACCAATGAATGCCAGGCCGGGGCTATCCACAAGGAAGGAGTCCACACAGCTGAGCCCCTGATTTTGGACTTTTAGCTTCTAGGACAATTATGAGGAAGATGAATGGGAACTTTCTGTTCTTTACATAAGGAGCCCTGGTGGTATCAAGTGGGATATGCCTTGGCCTACTAACTCCAAGGTCAGTTGTTTGAAGTTCCCAGCTGCTCCCTGGGACAAAGATGAGTTTTTTATATCCCTCACCTTCCCGACACAACCACTGAAGACAAATGGGTGCATAAATAATGTGAAGAAAGCTGATGGTGCCCGGCTATCAAAAGATAGTGTCTGGGGTCTTAAAGGCTTAAAGGTAGACAAGTGACCATCTAGTTCAGAAGCAACAAAGTCCACATGGAAGAAGCACACCAGCCTGCGTGATCATGAGGTGTGGAAGGGATCAGGTATCAGGCATCAGAACAAAAAAAATCTTACCATAGTGAATGAAGTGGGGAGTGTGGGGTGGAGACCCAAAGCCCATTTGTAGGTCACTGGACATCCCCTTACAGAAGGATATCAGGGAAGAGACTTGCCAGTTAAGGTGAGGTGTAGCAAAGATGAAAAATACAACTTTCCTCTAGTTCCTAAATGCTCGCCCCCCCCCCACCAAGCTGGCCCATTATCATAATCCCAATTCTACCTTGCAAGTCTGGCTAGACCAGAGGATGTACTTTGGTACAGATAGGAACTGGAAACAGGGAATCCAGGGCGGATGATCCCATCAGAACCAGGAGTGTCAGGGGCAATACTGGGAGGGTAGAGGGTGAGTGGGTTGGAAAGAGGGAACCGATTACAAGGGTCTACATGTAACCTCCTCCCTGGGGGGGGACAGACAACAGAAAAGTAGGTGAAGGGAGACGTTGGACAGGGAAGGATATGACAAAATAATAATTTATAAATTATCAAGGGTTGATGAAGGAGGGGGGTCGTGGGGAGGGAGGGGAAAATGAGCAGATGCCAGGAGCTTAAGTGGAGAGCAAATGTTTTGAGAATGATGAGGGCAATGAATGTACAAATGTGCTTTACACAATTGATATATGTATGGATTGTGATAAGAGTTGTATGAGCCCCTAATAAAATGATTAAAAAAAAAGTTATGGTCTTGCCAACCCATGGAGGCATTTCTACCCTGTCCTATTAGGTCACTAGGAGTTGGCAGTGAGTTTTCTTGAGTTGAGTCTTCAGTCTTCTCACTTGTCATATTTGTGTTACAGTGGCACTAGGAAACCAAGACCCTGTGTGACTGGTACTCCTGCCCTCTGCTGGATCTGTGACCCTGCGTAAGGTCGCTGTCTTCTGGGCCTCAGTTTTTCCTGGGCAAATAGAACTTTCATTGTGAGGCCCACAGGAGGATGAGCCTGGACAGTGTGCGTGTATCTTCATGGTGTTGCTGCTGCTGCATTTTTGCCGTGAGATGTTCCTGACTCGCTCAACCTGGGGAGGGTCCCTGAAAACGCCAGAGCCCCTGCCCTGAGCCCACCAGGGCAGACTGAGCATGCACACAGCCCCGCTTGGGGAGTGTAGCCCAGAGGGAATCAGAGTTCCTAATACTTTTAGAAAAGCAACATCTACACACACAGGTACTGCTTTTTTAGACCCCAACACATGGATTGTTAACCTAGGCAGATCAAAACCTTAAATGACTGGGCATGATTGATGCAAACCATGAAGGTTGGAGAGAGGGAAACATTTTCAATCATGTCCATTCACAAAGCCAGAGCCATGCCTGCTGGGCTAAGGCATGTCCTACAAAAAGCAACAAGAGCATGAACATACAATTGGATGGTGGTCTTCAGTCCAGATCTGGTGGGCGTTATGGTCTCCAGGATAGCTTATTCGACATGTGGGTTCCCATGGTATCTGAATGCTGTCGTCTCATGGTATAAGAGAACTTCTTTTCTTGTCCTCTGGAAAAGCCACTTCCTGGACCTCCACTCTGTGCCTTAGAATGATGGAAAGTTAAACAGCTGTTGATTCCTTTTTGTAGCTTCTCACCCTTTGCTTAAAGATAAATGGAAGGCCGCTGTCCCTCAGAAGAACAGTCAGGGGTAGATGTTTGTTGACTAATGAAGGAAGAAGAATCATTTTTAATTGGATAGGCTTAGGGACTTTTCTCTTGAGTCTGTGTTGCCTGGTTCTCAGGCTAGACATTCCTTTTGTAGCCAATCTCCTGAGGTGAGGGAAACGTGTACCAACTGGGTAGGAGCCACATTCTGGTAGGAGACTCCCGTGGTTCAAATTTCAGTGCTTCCATTTACTGTGATCTTGAGTAAACCATCTGATTCCCTCTGACTCTTCAGTATGTACAAGAAAGCTGTTGTGACGACCAAGTGAGAGAATCTACATACAGGCCTTGAAGAAGGCCCAGCGTCCATCACACAGAAATCCTGCACAGGACCTAGTCTTCCTAATCACTTGGAACACCCATCTGGGCTAGGTGCTTGCTTCTAAGAGAGGCCCACGTGGCTGACTAATTCATGTCTCCAAGTTTGTCATCTCACAGAAAAGAATCCCCTCCATAGTGGTAGAGGATCAGCTGTTCCAGAAACTGTCCCTGTCCCCTGGAAGCGATCACCTCATTAGAGAAGACAGCCACGACCCAAGCAACAACATCACTGTGTGTCACTCCAACGATGGCGTGTTGCAAGAAGGCAAAGGGGAGCAGGGTAGTGGACTGGGGTGGGGGGGGAGAGGGGTGAGACTAGAGAGGAGCCCTGGTGGTGTGCTGATTAAAGCACTCAGCCCCAAACCCAGCAGCTGCTCTGAGGAAGAATAGTGTGGTCGTCTGCTTTAGTCTGTAAAGATTTACAGCTTTGGAAACCCAAGGTGGTTCTACTTTGTTCTCCAGGGTCTCCACGAGTCAGGATCCACTCGAGGGCAATGGATTTGGTTTGGTTTTTAATGGGAAGGTCTAACATAGTTTGGAGGGTCAGGGAAAGCTTCTCTTTCCAAGGGTTGAGTAACTAAAGGGAATTTTAGACAACCTTGATGCTAGTGGATATGGTGACTGCTAATTGGAGCCATTTCTTTTTTTTTTTACACTTAACTATATTTTCATAGTGAAATTTTAAAAAAATAGGACAAATTCTATTGTGACACAGTTCTAGTCAGACTGCAAATTCTATTACAGCGGGCTTTAAGGAAACCATGACACAGAGTCGGTCCTAGATGAGCACTGTCAGGCCAGAGTAGGTAACAATGTCTTTGCCACCCATGCCCTTGGTAGTGAACAAAGGCTCTTGGCAGAAGTGCAGAGCAGCTCCTGGTCCCAGGCGGCACCTCACTCCCCGCTGAGCTTAGCAGTGGAATTGGGCAGAGAACTTGGGAGACACGGGCATGGTCAGAGGCTGGTCACTTGACGTGACACTTCTTGAAGAGAGACCATTGCAACCCAGAAGTCTATGATGCTCACCTTCCTGAGACGATCGCTGAAGACAAAATGGGTGCATTAGCAAATATGGCGAAGAAAGCTGATGGTGCCTGGCTATTACAAGATATAGCATCTGGGGTCTTAAAGCCTTGAAGTTAAACAAGCGGCCATTTATATGGAAGAAGAAGCATACCAACACCTGTGATCACATGGTATAGACTGGATCAAGTATCTGGAATCAGAAGGCCCAAAACAACCATTTCGATGCAAATGAGAGGGGTTGGAGTGGAGATCCAAAGCCCATCTGTAGACAATTGGACAGTCCCTCACAGAAGGGTCACAGGGAAGGTACGAGTGTGCCAAGGTGTAGGATAGCACCGATGAAACGCACATTTTCTAATTCTTTAACATCCCCCCCACACTATCATGACCCCAGTTCTATCTTATAAATCTGGCTAGACCAGAGCATGTACATTGGTACAGATAAAAGCCCTCAATACATGGAATCCAGGACAGATGCCTGCTCAGGACCAATAAGAGTAGCAATATGAGAATAGGGGGAAGTTTGGGGGAGAAGGGGAGAAAGGGAGAGCTGATTACAATGATTGACATACAGTCCCCCCGTGATGAACAACAGAAATGTGGGTAAAGGGAGACAGCAGATGGTGTAAAATATGAACCTAAAAGTAGTTTATAACTTAACAAAGGTTCGAGAGGGCAGTAGCATGAGGGAAGGAGGGAGGGGAAAAAGTAGCGGATATCAAGGGTTCAAGTAGAAACATGTTTTGGAAATGATAATGGTACAAATGTGTTTGATACAATTGATGCAAAGATTCATATAAGCTGTAAGAGCCCCCAATACAATGATTTGAATTAAAAAAAAAAAGTCATTGCTCAGACAGGTGTATGACTGAGGTGAATGAATGGATCTCCCCGGAGCTGTGCAGCCCCGTGAGGCTGTGGTTTCTGGGAGGAAAGCAGCAGGAGGTGACCCCACAGAAACACAGCAACTGAGCCACAGGCCCCCCAGGGAGAGGAGGGATCAAACAAAGGACAATGGAGAAGACTGGCAACCCAGAAGCTTGGTTTTCTTGGAAATATAAAGAGCATGGCGAATCCTATCAATGTTTAATAATGATGGAAGGTGGGAAAGGAGACACATGAATCCGAACAATTGTGAGGATGGCACAAGACCGGGCAGAGTTTCTTTTTGATTTACATCGGCCCATAAGAGTCGGAACCTCCGCCAAGGCATGTAGCAACAACCATCAGAAGACCAGAAAGAGATTTAGTAAATTAAATAGAGATGGTGGGGGTGGGGCAGTTATAGAGTGGTACATAAACAAACCAGAGAACGAAATGTATGTATAGCTTTATCTGTACTTTAGGACTAAATTATGTATCAATGTAAATGCCCTATATGAAATGAGAAATTTCGGAGGACACTACTAAATGCCTATTCTGGCAGAGAAAGACAGAAAACTTGAAAAAATAAATGAGCACTAAGTAATTACATAGGAGTCTAATACTTAAGGTGCCCTGGTGGCATAATGGGAACACTGGGCAGATAACTGCATGGGAAGCAGTTCGATTCTCCAGTTGCGCCGGGAGAGATTGATGAGCTGTCTGCTCTTGTAAAGGTTTACAGCTTTGGAAATTGAACGGGGACACTCTGCCCTGTCTTCTAGGGTCACTGAGAGTCAACTTGATGGCATTGGGAATCACATTTCCTCTAAGACAAAACTCCCAGCCCAGAGAGTTTTACACTTAGATTCTAGCAACCTTTCAAAAAAAAATTAGAAAAGTACCTCGTTTTTTGAGCTGGATATAAACTTTATTTTAAAATTGGATAAGGCCAATACAAGAAAAATTTATTGACCTCTTATGGTTCTACATATGAAAATCTTAAAATACTAAAGTTACTTAAAAAGTAATTGCCAGTTCTTAAAATATATATGTAAACATTGTTATCAGGCTGAAGAGAGTGGGTCAATGTAGTAATATAATTTACCACATTAATGGATTAAAGGAGAAAAAATACAGTTTTTAACATGTGAAGAAAAGCATTGAATAAAGTTTCAATGCCTATTTTGGTGTGGTTATGCATTGGGCTGTGAACAGAAAGGTCAGCAGTTCGAAACCACCAGCAGCTCCTTGGGAGAAAGATGAGGCTTTAGTTTCCGAAACCTATAGGGGAAGTTCAAGGCTGTTCTATAGGATCAATGAGTTGGAATCAACTCGATGGCAGTGAGATAGGTAGATGCAGCACAAACTATTTGGTGGAGGAAGTTACATTCCATTGAAGATCAGGAACAAGATAAAGATGACACTCTCACTGACTACCACAGGCATAATGCTGGCATCCTAGGCCAACCATACACATTTGACCAAGCAGTAAGAGGAGTGGGGCAGAGGAGAAGGGAGGAAAATCTCACTATTTGCAGATACAATTTATAGACTTAGCAAAAGGACAGATTCAATTTCTAGAGAGTTAAGCAAAGTCTCCAAATATGAGACCAGCTTATGAACAGCAATAGTGCTTCTCAACACCTGCAAAACCAGATGAGAAAATAAAACAAGAGAAGAATATTCATGGTAGCAAAAAACCCTATAAAGTATTTAGGAATGAATGAAAAATAGATAAGACCTTCATAGCAGATGTATTAAGATTCTTAAAAGCTGTTGAAGGAAACCTGAGTACGTGGTTGAAGTAATTTCTCTGACTTGAATGGGCTGAGTATGAAAACATATTAATCCTATGGCAGTTATGTAATGTCCTGTCAACTAGTGAAGGGGTGGAGTCCAGCCTGTCAATCGGGTCACAGCTTGATGACCTCCTTTGGAAGCACTTCGGAGGTAAATAGCTCACCGGAGGTCAGACCCACAGACACTCCCTGCTTTGTCTTCCTGCTGACAAGGCACATGGAGCTAAGCTGATAGAGCCAGAGCCCTGGAGGGGAGGAGCCACGTGGAGACCCATGCCAGCGCTGAGATGCTTCCACCACCACTGGCTCCACAAGACTTTTTACCCACTGGCCTGTGACCTTCCTGCATTTAGCATCATTGCATGGCTGCATGAGTCTAAAGAGGAATTTATGGACTAGTATTGACATATGGGGTAAATTGGACTAATGGACTTGATCTGAACTGGGCTGGCTTGTTTTCTTTTTTTTTTTTTTCTCAGACAACTTTTATTACTCCAGGAAAGGGAGGAGAAGGAGCCTGGGGACACTGCAGGTTATACACTCAGGTGCTGACCCGAAAACTCAGCGGTTCGAACCCACCAGCTCCCCAAAGGGAGAAAGATGAGGCAGTCGGTTTCCGTAAAAACTGACAGCCTCCGAAACCCAGCGGGGGTCACTTTGAATGGGAAGTGTCTTGACAGCAGTGGTTGGTAGTGGGTCAGGAAAAGTAGGCAGGCGGCCCCCACACCCACCCAAGGCTTCCACGGCCCTTACTGTTTCCCATTGCCATTGATGGGAAGGTTGACGTGCTTGGGAGAGGCCAGGAAGGCCTTGAGCTTGGACCGGGCACTGAGCCGTGCCACGTAGGCCGAGAGCAGAGGGAAGGCATCCAGGCAGCTGGGAGCCAGCACCTGGTGGACCAGCAGCAGGTCCAGCAGGTTGTAGTCGGCAAAGGAGATCTGGTCACCCACGATAAAGGCTTGGCCCCCTTTGTTCTGGGACAGCAGGGTCTCAAAAGGCTTCAGGTGCCCAGGCAGCGCCTTCAGGTAATCTTCCTTGCCAGCCTCATAGTTTGTATAGATGAGGGAGCCGTATTTACAGCGTAGGTCCTCCACGCTGTCATTCACCATGTCCACCAGCGCCGCCTCCCGAGGGTCCTTCCCATAGAGGCCCAGGGAGCAGCCCAGGTGCCGCAGGATGGCATTGGACTGGTACAGGCTGAGGTCCCCATCCTGGAACTTGGGGAGCTGCCCGTAGAGACAAGAGACCTTGAGTTGTCCCTGCATCCAAGTCTCCTTGGTCACCACCTCCTCCTTCCAGCTCTTGCCCTGGTCAGCCAGCAGCATGCACATGGCCTCGCAGCGCCCTTGAACGGGGAAGTAGACGACGGTGTAGGGTGGCATGCTGGCGGTGCAGGCGGCGACGGAGCTCGGGCCGGCATGTTTTCTTAATATACACTTACTCTTTGAACCCATCTTTAAAAATTCCAGCAGGTTTTTGTTTTTTTCTTGGTGAGGGAGCTTGATAGACATACTCTAAAAATGTGACTAAAGAAACACAAATAGCTAGCAGCTTTGACAAAGAAGGAGGGGGGACTTGCGTTGCCCTCTATGAAGACAGCAGGCATTAAGTCATATCACTGCTGAAAAAGCAAACAACAGTTAAACACAGCACAAGCCCAGACAAACAGAAGAAAGCAACAGAGTAGCCCACTCAGCAAGGGATACACATGTAAAGGGAATGTAAGACATGATGGATAACCCACTAATGAAATTGGAGCCTGCTGCAGGTTGTGTTTCCAAAGATGATGGCAACCTCATCTCCTCTCCCACGCCTGCTTCTGACAGTGTGACTTTGACATTCCTCCCCCTGAAAGGTGGGGGTGTATCTCCCTCCACTGGATCTGGCTGGTTGTGACGGGAAGCTGGAGGTAATACTGAGAGATTTCTGAAGCTAGGTCACGTCAGGTGATCCAGGCTGGGCTGTTTTTAGACCACACGTATTAAAATGTGAAAAAGTACAAAATGCCTGTGAAGAGGCCGAAGGGGGAAGGAATTGAGGGACCAGATAACAACCAGCCCAGATGTGTGAGCCCTCTTGCTTGTGGACACTTCAGCCCCCCCACCAAGCCATGCTAGTGGATGATGCTTCATGGCCCCAAGATGAACCATCTCTACGGATCCCTGGCCATATGACAGAGTTGTGAGCAAAATAAGTGAGTAGTTGTTCCAAGCTACTGAATTTGGGAGCAGTTTGTATACAGCTATTAGCTATACTGTGTTTTGTTCAACACATCTCCATCTTAACACCATGTACGCACATTGACTGGGAATGGTCAAGGTAAAATGATACAGGTCAGAGAACATTATAAGGAAGATGATATCTTAGTAACACAGGTAGGCGGCCATATTAAGTAAAATCTAGATATATGAATCCTAACTAAAAAAATGATGGGTTTGATCAAATACAAAACCAAACAAATATTCCCAATGGGGAATTGACACAGTGAAGAGACTGATATGATATCAACTTGGGTGAAGATGCTTATAAGACGTCTAACTATAGCAATAAGGGTCTGGTATTTGGATTTGACTAATCAATACCAAAAGACAGTGGCCTCTCTGGTAGACAAAAGGATAGGAATTGGCATTCCACAGGGAAAACTGTAAGACTAGAAAGCACATGAAGAAATATTCAAACTCAGCAGTGATCAGAGACATCAAAATGGACTGGCTCAGCACGGTGGGTAGACCTTAAAAACATTGTGCTGGGTACCAAGATGAAGATGCAGGGTGGGATCTATAGCTGGATAACACATCATTTCTGTACATTAAAATATATGCACACCAGACACTACTCAAAGAACATAGCACTTTGCAATGGTTGTCGTTGCTGGGAGGAAAACTGGGCTCATAAAGGTGGGAGGAGTGATGTGTGAAGGAAGGGCAATAACGTTTCATGAATGTGGTAGTTACATGATTTCATGTCAACTTGATAAATAGATTACAGGGTGGAGTCTAGCCTGTCAATCAGGTCACAGCCTGATTGATGCCTCCTCGTGGGTGTGGCCTTCTCACGAGTATTCTGGGAACTTTGTCTCTCTTGATTCTGCCATTAGAAGAGGCGGGTCATCCACTCTCCGCTTCACATTCCTCTTGAAAAGCCACATGGAGCCACGCAGACGGCAGCCAGAGCCCTGGAGATGCTTCCACTGACTCTGGAGCCACAAGACTTTCCACCCACTGGCCTGGGATCTTCTTGTATTCAGCATCATTGCATAAGTTGTATGAGCCTGAAGAGGAATGTATAGACTTACATCAGACATAAGGCATAATATCGGACTTATGGACTTGATCTGGACAGGGCTGGGATATTTTCTTAATAGACAATTACTCTTTGATATAAAGCTTTCTCTTATGAGTGTCAATGAATTTCTCTCTCTAGTCAATCTGGACTAGCACAATAAATGAGTCCTGAAACACACTAACCCCTCGCCATTAAATATTTCCACTAATTTTATGTTTGCTATGGGAGTGTTGGGAGAAAGACTTGGCTGTCCACTCCCATAAAGAGTTACAATGTCAGAACCCCACAGGGGCAGTTTTACTCTGTTCCATAGGGCCACTAAGAGTCAGTCAACTCAATGACAGCGTTCCCAAAGGCTGGAAGCTTGAGTCCATCGCATGGTGCTTTGGAAGAAAGACCTGGTTAGCTACTGAGAAAAAAAAAATCAGCCACTGAAAACGATGGGCACAGTTCTCTGACACACTCAGTTGGACTGAAACTGGTTTTATGGGAGCTGTTTAGTCATGTTACTGCCCTTACTTTATAGGTTTGAAAATGCTCTCAGCCAATGGCAAGTCTCAGAACTTAGGGTTGTTGGCAGTCTCCTTGGCATGGCGGCTCCTCTTGCCCTGGACTGCTTGCTGAAGTGGAGGCCGGAGAAGCAAGGTGCACTTATTGTCTTCACGACAATTCTTCTAGATGGGGAGAACCATTTGGATCACCACCCCAGACAGTACGGAATTAGGTGTCAAACTGGGTGGTGCAAGCCTACAAATCAGCAGAGCAGGAGGTCCTTCCAGGACAGCAGGATGGCTGCTCACGTGAAAAACAGACAGACGTTTGGTTGAGTTCAGAAGAACCACTAGAGCAGGGTTTCCTGGATCCCTCTGCTGACTGCCCATGGCTGGGAGGTGGCTGGGAGTCCCATCTGAGCAGCTGCGAGGCTCACAGAGGGTCTGGAGCTGCCCCGGGAGCTGTTTCGGGAGGCAGTGGGCAGTGGGTGGTGGAGAAGGACCCCAGGGCTCTGGGCTCGCCATCTCACCATCGACCAGTTTGGGTTTGCACACAGGGCTTTAGAGTATGGTCTTGCCTGAGGACAAGCTTCTTCATTCAACATCTCAGAAACCAGAAGCCCCACAGATTAAAGGTCCAGTGCTTTAGCAGTGTGCTAGACCGGCCTCTGTGACCTGCCACCTCCTCACAGCTTGGGCTTCTTGCTCTTCCAACAAACCAATGTTCATGGAGTTGAATCTGACTCAGGGAGACCCCATGTCTGCCGGCACAGAACTGAGAGAAAGGGCTTTCAGTGGCTACTTTTCCCCAGACGTAGACTGCCAGGCCTTTCTTCCGCCACACCTGAGTAAACTTGAGTGGACTCTGAACTCTGAGTGAACCTCTAACCCTTTGCAACACTCGCAGACTTGTCTGCTTTCCCAGAAACTGCAGTTTTCCATGTTCTCTTAGGCTTCTGCCACACCATACCTAGGCTACGACACTCAGAGTATTTATTCTATGGCTTTTAGCAAACACAACAAAACAAAACAAAAAACTAGAAAATAAAAGACCAAAACACAAACCCAAAGTGCTGGCTCCTAGGTCCTCAGCAGACGCTGTTATGAAAAAGTCATAGGATTTGTAGGTTGTGAGGGTCCAGTTCATATCAGCTCACATTGGGTAGTATAAATGGTTAATGTGCTTGATTACTAACTCAGAGGCTGCAGGTTTGAGATCATCCAGGGGTGCCTTGCAAGAACAACCTGGCGATCTACTTCTGAAAAAAGATCAGCCGATGAAATCCCAAAAGGAACACATTTCCATCGAGACACACACGGGTCACTGTGAGTTGTCATCAACTCAACAGCAACCGTCTTGGTAACCCTTAAGAGGTGTGGTCATTACTAATCTGGTGTCCATTTGAGAGGATTCTGAGGGAAGGGGTGGAGTTTGGCCTGTCAATCAAGATATAACCAATGAGGCCTCTGTGTGGGCATGGCCTTCTGAGAATTCAGGGAACTCCCGGATTTCCTCTTTGGAGGTGGGAGACATTCTCCATCTCTGCTTACTTTCTTGGAGATGCTCTGCTGACAAGACACATGGTGCTAGGCCCTGGGGGCTCGAGAAGCCACATGAACCTACCCTGGAGCAGCAGAAGCCATGTAGAGACCCCTGCCAACGCTGAGATGCTTACAATGCCACTGGATCCAGAAGACTTACAACCCACTGGCCTGTGATCTTTCTGCATTTGGTGTCATTGCATGTGTGTAGTGAGTCTGAAGAGGACTTTATAGATTGGTATCAGACATATGAGCTAACATTGGATGTATGGACTTGATCTGGACTGGGCTGTTTTCTCAATATTCAACTGTCCTTGTAGATAAACCTCTTTCTTATACACATATGAGACTCTGGATTTGTTTCTCTAGTCTACCTGGACTAACACAGAGGTCACAGATTCTGGTATTATGTTCCAGACAAGGCACATTTGACACGTGACCAGCGTTCATCGATGTTATTCTCCACCAGACCTCCTGAGGTCTGTCCTACCAATGGCCACATTGTGTAGATGCACAGAACGTTGGACATTGGACGTGGCTGAAGTCCCACAGCGGAGTGGTTCTGAGCGAACAGTGGACTCTAGTGTGGCCCCTCCAGCCTCCCCCAGCTGTCCTCCTCCACAGCTCAACCCAACTCCCCATGCACAGTGTTAGCTCTGTGCCCACCTGGTTCAGCATGGAGGTATGGTAAGGGTTCGTTGGGCACTGCTGCCCTGTGCTATGTAGGTCTCCCTGCCTTCGGGTCGATACCGACGCAGAGTGACCGTAGAGGACAGGGTAGACCTGCCCCTGTGGGTTTCCGCGACTGCAATCTTGACGGGAGGAAAGCACTCTGCGGAGGCTCCTCTGGCAGTTTCCAACTTTCGACCTTGCAGTTAGCAGCCCAACGCGTAACTTCTGCATCCGGTTCCTAAGCTGTCCTATTTACGGGAGCAGGTCACCAGGTCTCCGCCCCCAGTGGAGCTCCTGGGGTGTCTGAATGCCTGACCTTTGCGCGAGCAAGGAGAGTGATTAACTACTGCAAATAAATCGGGGCTCTAGGTGAGCGCTTCCTCTTATGACTGCCTGGTGGTGCCAAAGTCACGCAGTGAAAGTCTTTATACTGGGGGCAGTCAGTCATGGTTTGTAAGTGAAGGTGCTGTGGCCTGAATGGGGACATGTGTGTGTGAGTGTGTGTATGTGTATGTTGGAGTCTGTTTTCTTTTTGTGTGTGTGTGTGTTGACTTTCCACTAGGATATTAGAGGGAGAGAGGTGGATTAAAAAACACACGCAAGCTTCTTCTCCGAGAAAACACCAAATGGCGGATGACGCCGGTGCAGCGGGAGGGCCTGCAGGCCCCGGGGGCCTGGGAGCCGCAGCTCGCGGCGGCTTCCGCGGAGGCTTCGGCAGCGGCCTGTGAGGACGGGGTCGCGGCCGGGGTCGGGGCCGTGGATGAGGCCGCGGGGCTCGCGGGGGCAAAGCCGAAGACAAGGAGTGGCTCCCTGTCACCAAGCTGGGTCGTCTGGTCAAGGACATGAAGATCAAGTCCCTGGAGGAGATCTATCTGTTCTCCCTGCCGATCAAGGAGTCTGAGATCATTGACTTCTTCTTGGGGACTTCTTCCTGACGAGGTCCTAAAGATCATGCCTGTGCAGAAGCAGACCCGAGCCGGCCAGCGCACCAGGTTCAAGGCCTTCGTTGCCATCGGGGACTACAATGGGCATGTTGGCCTGGGTGTCAAGTGCTCCAAGGAAGTCGCCACCGCCATCCGAGGGGCCATCATCCTGGCCAAGCTGTCCATTGTCCCGGTGTGGCGAGGCTACTGGGGCAACAAGATTGGCAAGCCCCACACGGTCCCTTGCAAGGTGACCGGCCGCTGTGGGTCTGTGCTGGTGCGACTCATCCCTGCCCCCAGGGGCACTGGCATCATCTCAGCCCCTGTGCCCAAGAAACTGCTGATGATGGCAGGGATTGATGACTGCTACACGTCGGCTAGGGGCTGCACAGCCACCCTGGGCAACTTTGCCAAAGCCACCTTTGATGCCATCTCCAAGACGTACAGCTATCTGACCCCTGACCTCTGGAAAGAGACCGTGTTCACCAAGTCTCCCTACCAGGAATTCACTGACCATCTTGTGAAGACCCACACCAGAGTCTCCATGCAGAGGACCCAGGCTCCAGCTGTGGCTACCACATAGTCAATTTTATACAAAATGTAATAAAGTGAATTGAGCCTGAAAAAAAAAACCCCAAAAAACAAAACAAAACAAAAAAAAAACACACGCAAAAAACGTTTCATGCAAGCTCTACCCTGAGAGAACGAAAGATTACCAAGTCATTGTCCATGCAAGGTTGAGTATTATGTTGAGACCTGGGTTTTTCCACAATAGCTAATTTTCAATAAAGAGATTATCCTGTAAAATTGAAATGATGTTGGAAAGGAGTCAATTAAAGTTCCACACAGTTAGTCTGTGGAAGTTTGCTCTTATGGGTGGTTAGCTCTCATTAACACAAGACTGTGATTACAGATGGCCTTAAAAGAGGTAGGCAAGTATCTTTGTGTGTGTGTGTGTTTTAGCTCGCGTGTGCGCGCGTGGTCCAAGTTGGTGGAGAATCAACTCTTGTGGAAAATGTACACGTTGCAGCCATTGGAGTCTAATTATGCGTGGGTTTTTGTTTGTTTGTTTTTATGCAACAGATGCAAGACAAAGAACCTAGTAGGAGATATTGGAATGTCATTTTGAAACATATGTTTCCAAAATTATGGGGCTGTACTGGATGATCACTAAAGCCTCTCAGCTTCAGAGGCTGCAAGGCTGAGGGAGAGCCGGGTGTTGGATGGGGAAGAACGTGGTTTAAGGAACAGGCTGAATAGTAAGCACATCAAAGCCATTAAAACATAAGCCCCCAGATTTGAGAATGTGAGAGGTGAAAGATTATGTAGCGTGCTCTGGCGGTTTTATAGAGCTCGTTTCAAATGAGGGGTAGAACAAAAGAATGCTATTGAAGCTCTCAAACGAGATCTATTGCAGGAGAGAGGCAGCGTTTTGCTCTGATAGCAATTAAGCAGCAAAAAACCCCACGTCATCCATGCCCATATTAAAAATGCCCATGCCACCCCCGAGGGTGCATGAAAGGCAGGTCACAAATGTTTGGAAGATGGAGCACAAAGAGAGACAACAGGAAGAGAGCCTTCCAATGTCTCAGCCTACCTGCTCAGGTCTTCAGGACTCTGCCCGCTGGTTGATTGTCAGTGGGGAAAGCAGGTCCTTACTACGGTTGGTTGGTCACTGGACACGTTCTAATGTCAGATTTCACTCACTGCCACTGAGTCAACTCTGACTCATAGTAAGCCTGTAGGGCAGAGAAGAGGTGCCTCGGTGGGTTTTTGAGACTGTAACCCTTTAGGAGAGCAGAAAGCCTTATCTTTCTCCCATGGTGTGGCTGGTGGGTTCAAACTGCTGACCATGTGGTAAGCAGCCCAATGAGTATCCAGTACACCACTAGGGCTCTTAGGTCCTGCCTCCAGCAGGGGCCCCCATTTATAGCACCCTTTTATCGCAGAGCTGCAGAGTTGCTCTGCGCTCTTTTGGCCCACGAGGTTCTCATCCAGGAGCAAGGTTAGACACACTACTCCTGCCAATAGTTACAGCCTTGGGAACCCACAGGTACCGTTCTACCCTCTCCTCTTCCTATAGGGTTGCTACGAGTCAGAATCCACTCAATGGCCATGAGTTGTGTTTTTTTGTGTGTGTTTTTGGTTCACACAAGAAGAGTGCAAAATTATTTACAAAATGCAGATGCTATGCGTAGCAATTTTATCTCTTGTACATTACCATAGTCACGTATGTCTCTCACCACTGAGTCCCGCAGCAGAAAGGCCTACCAAGTGGTCGCCTGCAGAACTTGGATGAATTCAGGACGATGCAGCTCAGGCCTTTCGTAGTGGCATCAGAGGCCCAGGGAGGCTGTGGCATTTTAAAACTGGTTACCCTCACAGCCTCCATGGCATAAATGCAGCGCGTGCTCTTGACTGCTAACCCAAAGGTTGGCAACTGAACCACACCCAGTGGTGCCACGCAAGAACGGCCTGGTGATCTGCTTCCAGATCAGAGTCGTTGTATGATGATGGTTTTCTTTTCGCTGTTGTTTGTTTGTTTCTTCTGGGTTTCCCAGTTTGTGAAGCACAGAAGGAGGGCATGCAGAGAGACAACAGCAGACAGGTGATGGGGAGGGTGAGGGCATTTGGGGAGCAGACAGTGAATGCGGGAGTCGGGAGAAAGCATGAGAACTGATTACGATGAGGTATGTCCAACTCTTTTAAAAAGTGATTTAACTATGGAAGTGCAGGATCTGTGAATATTCTATCAAGAAAACTACAAAAAAAAAAAAAGAAGAAGAAGAAGAAAGAAGGAGAAAATCAACCTTGACCCATGGCTACCAATGGTGAAGGAGGAAGAATTTTTGCTTAGGGGATGTTGAGTTTATGTTAACGATGGTGGAAAAATTTGAAAAAGGACATCAATGATGATTGTACAACATGAAGAGTATAATCAATGGCACTGCATTATACATGTAGAAGCTGTTGAATTGGAGAAGGTTTTCTTGTGCATATTTTTGCCACAATTAATTACATGAAGGAGGAAAAAAAAGATTAGAGCCAAGAAAACCCAATAAACCCGATGGAGCTCAGTCCTCTCCTGCCACGCAGAGGCCTGCCGGGAACTGGAGTGGACGAATGGCCACAGGCTTGTGTTTTCTCACAGAGACACAGAGCCAGGAGAGAGCTGGGCCTCTCATCCAATGGCAGCAATGGATGCTGGATTTCCCATCCCTCTCTGTGGCACAAAGGTACAGAGAAACCCCTCCCCCTTCCCCAAGTCAAATAAAAAGCATTCTTTGGGGGTGGAGATGTCTGTTGCCCTGAAAACATCCGACTCATCGTCTCTGCATTCGGCTAGTAAATCTCTTTACCTTTTTGTATTTCGGTGCATTGAAACATTATCTTTTATGATCATAGGTGTTGGTTCATTATTTAAAGCATACTTGTTATTGCAGGAAAGACAAGCTCCCATTTGATTTATAATGGAACGATTGTGCTTCGAGTTAAATGAAAGTTCAAAGGAAAATGAATTCTAAATAAGAATAATTGAAGAGATTCAAGGTTCATTTGAGTTTATATTCATCAAAGCAATTGTCTCTAGAAATCCTCTTATTTAAAGCAACGGGACAGGTCGTAACTTACAAACTTCCCCTTCCTGACATCATTTATCCTATATATCATAATCAGAAATGTTAAGCCTCAGCAGTAATTTATACAAAACGTATTGTTACCAAGTTATAAATGTCATTAAGTGGTAGACTTATGCATCAGTGTCATATAAGTTGAACCCTGAATTAAAATAATTACCCACAATGCAAGCATCCCTTAAAAATATTCTTAGGGCTTTCTCTGGAGCAGCTTCATATTAAAAGTTCAGTCTCATTTTACACCTGTACTCTGCTCTGGGACAGGCCACCTTTATTTCTCCTTCATGTTTTTAAAGTCACCTTCTTAATTCCGGTAGAACATAACTCAAACAACTGAAAATGTTAGGAATGGATTTACAGTCCCTCTGGCTACTCTCTGTCTGGGATGAGAAGGAAGGGGAGTTGGAGATAACTTTTCCTGCCATCTAGGGACAGTTAGTGAGGAGAGGCGATTAATTGTAATCTGCCAACCAGTTTTGATCACTCAGGGACTGGGGATGGGATTTGTGGAGTCGTCTGGTCTCCAGGTCTCTGTTGGGGGTCATGTCCCCAATCAGCGGCATCTCTCGTAACCAGGTGGGTCCCCGCAGAGAGAGGTGGCCAAGGAACCAGCGTCTTTGGAACACTTCCTAAGTGTGTCAAATACAACTCTCCCTAAAACAAAACCCGCCGCCATTGTTTCTGATCCGACTCCTAGAGACTGTAGAACAGGGCAGAACTGTCCCTTAGGGTTTCTGGGACCTTCGGTTTTTTTTACGGGAGTCAACAGTCTCATCTTTCTCCCGAGGAGCAGTTGGTGGGCTCCACCGGACCACCTGTAATGAGCAGCTCTCTCTCTCTCTCTCTCTCTCTCTCTCTCTCTCTCTCTCTCTCTCTCTTCAGGGCTCCTCTTTCAACTCTATCACAAATCTAACTCTCATGGCCCCAGGCCGATGCTGGCTCTTCACCACCCTATAGGACAGGGCAGAATTGCCCCTGTGGTTTCTGAGACTGTCACTCTTTATGGGAATAGAAAACCTCTCTTTTCTTCCTTGGAGCAGCTGGGGGTTTCGAACCACTGACCTTGTGATTATAGCCCAGTGAGTTTCCAGGGCACCTTCTTTCACATACAGGTTCTTTTTATTTAATGTATTGTTTTAAGGACGACCGACCTAGAAGGAAGGCAGATCATAAAGGTGCAGTGCAATCCATTCTTGACAGAACTTGTTCTATGTGCTTGGCCCAGGGATAGGGGACAAGATGATAAATGAAAGCTACCTGCTTTGAGCTCAGAGTGCACTAAACCCCTGCCTCTGCCTCATACCAACCGTATAGAACAGAGTAGAATGACCCCGGAGAGTTTCTACGACTGTAAATCTTGGAAGCCGACACTTGTCTTTTTCCTTGGAGTGGCTGGTGCGTTCAGACTGCACACCTCATGCTAGTGGCTGAGTGCTTAACCACTGCGCTACTAGAGCTCCTTTAGAACGTGGCAGAGGGAAAATGGGCACATTGTCCCACAAGTCAGATATAAACTTCGAAACTGTGATCTGTACTATCAGTGAGAATTGCAAGGGGGCGACAAAACTTGTAGATAAGGGGAGCTGAATGCGTCTGCTGGGTCAGGAAGGGCTTCCCTGAGGGGTAAGCAGTGAGCAAATCATGGAAGGACACAGTAGTATCTACCCAGCATTGCAGAGCTAGCCAGTGGCAGCCTGGGCTTCCCACTCACAACACATTCGCTCCATATCACACGACTAATGGGTGGCTGCTGAGTGGATTCTGACTCATGGCTGATTTTTCAGAAACAGATCACCAGGCCTTTCTTCCAAGGCACCTACAGGGGGATTGAACCGCCGACTTCTGGTTGTCCATTTGCACTGCTAGGAACTTGATCACACACTGTGTGCTGTTAAAACCACGCGCAACAAAAACCCAGACCTTTGACTCTCAGCCACCAGTCCCACCCCACCAGCCTCTGCCCTGTGGGCTCCATGTCTCTAGGAGTTGGCGATGGTGGATTGGAGGCTTTGCGGGCCCCAGAGCTTCCTAGCAAGTTCTACCGTCAATACCAAGACTCCCTCTGGGCATCCCTCTGGGCATTCTTCCCATTTCCTTTTTGGCTTTGTTGAGGTTTCAGGAGGAAGAGGAGGCTGTTTGCTCCTGGAGAGAATTAGACCTTGGGAGCCCCTGGGAACAGAGTCCCACATGGCTGTCATGAGCAGGAATGAAGGCTCTGATGAGTGGGTTGGGTTGAGTTGGCTTTGTTTAGAGTAGCCTCAGGCACGAGTTGTTGGGGTGCCCTTGTGGCGTTACTTCTGATGATGGCTTCAGCTCCAACCAGAGTTCAGGAGCATTACCTGGTCCCTCTGCACAACTTCCCAGAACCTGTCTCCTCCTTTAACTCCCTTTTCTCTGCCCTGCTGCCACCTGTCTGACACCATCGTGGGCTCTGGCTCCCTGCTAGAGAAGTGTGGGGCCCATTGAGGACCTGCAGCAGGGAGCCCTATGCTAGCAGTGGGCTTGCGGTCTAGAACATTCCCTGTCATGTTTCTATCCACTCAGTGTCTGGGCTCAGCTGCCTGGCTGGACATGGTGGACATCTCTGAGCTGCACGCAACTTCCAATGTGGCCCCAGGTGGGTGGAGGTGGTAGTCTGGGCAAGGGAACTTTTTCTTGTACCCCCTGCTGGTTTTCTTCCCTCTAATGGATTATAGTAGAGGCCCTGGTTTATCTAAGATACCAAGGCAGGTTGGCCCTTTCCCACGTTGATGACTTATTTTGGAGGGGTTTATGCAGCATTGCCTCTGGCTTTAGTGCTTTTGTTAAAGTGCACGCACTGTGGAGAGACGGCACCTTTCAAGGCCCTGCCATCGTTGCCTCCTTGAGAAGGCCCTAGAAGGCCAGGCCATCTTGCCTTGCTGGAATGGGAGGTGGTGGAAATGAAGGGTGTGGCCCCTTTTCAAACTGGTGCTAGCTCTCCCATCTCGCCTTTACAGAAAGCAACTACATGTTATGGTCACTAGGGGGCACAAGTAGGTCAGTAATCGGCTCAGAACTTGTTAACAGTTTTGAAAACTAAAGTTGGCAAATATGCATTTCGAGGGCTCTCTCTTCCTTAGGAATCCGGAGTTTCTTTGAGATGGTATGAATGTGAACGTTCGGTGGGCATACTGCAACGAAGCTGTGACGGAGTAAATGAAAACCTGGTGTAGGTAAAGCAGTCAAACGTGTGGTTCTTACCAACAGCCTTGGATAGGGTTGTCCCACTGTTTCTATAGATTATATACATGTTCTGAGCAACTTATTAGAGAAAGAAAAACCAGACAACAATGCTTGAAGTCAGTCTGGTTTGTCAAATGCCTAGCGGTGCCCTCCTTTTCACAGAAGGGTGGAGCCTCACGCGCACGTCTCTTTTTCTGACGTTACTGCTGTTATCTGCCATCGGTTGGTTCCCACTCATAGCGACCTTGTGTACAACAGAAGGAAACACTGCGTGGTCCTGGACCATCCTCACAATTGTTGTCATGTTTGAGTCCATTGTGGCTTTTCTGATTTTAGAGAGCACGCTTTCTTGGAGAATGCTCAAGTAAAAAAATAAAGAAGTAAACCCCCAAGCCCACCATTGTAGTCAAACATATAATGTACTGTTATGGATGGCTCTGTTCTTTCTGAATAAATCTTGCTTAGCAACTTACCCCCAGAGTAAACAGTAAATCACTGCTGCGAGCTTCAGACATGCAGTTCTGTCTGGGCAATAAACTTTGCCATGGTCTTGATGGCATTTTGTAAAATCATAATTGCTCAGGGAAAGTGGATGCTGGAGGTCTTAAAGTGCTCAGAATTAAAAAGGAGCTGATCCTTTGAGGAACATCGACAGGCACTCATCATTTCTATTAAGAATGTGCAGGAATTTAACTGAAAACAGCCTCAGACATCACACTCACGCGAGTTTGTTGTTGGCATGTTTGTGATCATTAGGGGGAAGATGCTTAAGTTATAGGTGCACAGTGTACCACATGCAGATCTACACAACACACGCACACACACATCCCACCAATCCCACTGTCATGAGTCTATTCCAACTCTATACAGGGTTTCTAAGGCTGTACATCTTTTATTAAAAAAGTCATTTTATTGGGGGCTCATACAGCTCTTATCACAATCCATACATACATACCTTGTATGGTCAAGCTCATTTGTACATTTGTTGCCCTCATTATTTTCAAAACATTGGCTTTCTACTTAAGCCCTTGGTATCAGCTTCTCATTTCCCCCCTCCTTCCTCACTTCCCCCTCCATCATGATCCCTTGATAATTTATAAATTATTATTTTGTCATATCTTATACCATCTGAAATCTCCCTTCACCCACTTTTCTGTTCATTCCCCAGGGAGGAGGTTATATGTAGATCCTTATAATTAGTTCCCCTTTTCTACTACACCCTCCCTCTACCCTCCTAGTATTGCCACTCTCACCACTGATCCTAAAGGGATCATCTGTCCCGATTCCCTGTGTTTCCAGTGCTTATCTGCCCTAGTGTACATCCTCTGGTTTAGGCAGATTTGTAAGGTAGAATTGGCATCATGATAATTGGGGTGGGGGGAAGCATTTAAGAACTAGAGGTAAGTTGTATGTGTCATTGTTGCTACACTGCACCCTTACTGGCTTGTCTCCTCCCCAAGACCCTTCTGTAAGGGGATGTCCATTACTTACAGATGGGCTTTGGGCCCCCAATCTGCAGCCCCACTCATTCACTATGATATGATTTTTTTTGTCCTTTGATGCCTGTTAACTGATCCCTTCAACACCTCAGGCTGGTGTGCTTCTTCCATGTGGACTTTGTTGCTTCTGAGCTAGATGGCTGCTTGTTTACCTTCAAGCCTTTAAGAGCCCAGACGCTATATCTTTTGATAGCCTGTCACCATCAATTTTCTTGACTACATTTGCTTATGCACACATTTGTATTCAGCAATTGTGTCAGGAAGGTGTGCATCACGGAATGCCAATTTAATAGAACAAAATGTTCTTGCATTGAGGACGTACTTGAGTGTGGGCCCAATTCCATCTGCTGCCTTAATACTAAACCTATAAATATATACATGTAGATCTATTTCCCCATCATCATATATTAATATGTTAACATATGTATATGCCTGTATTTACACCTATATAAATGCCTTTTGTCTATTTCTCTCCGCTATTTCCTTTTACTTTCTTCTTGTCCCACTATCATGCTCAGCCTTCATTTGGGTTTCAGTAATTTCTCTCAGCTACATCGCCCTTGAACAATCCCTACCAGGCCTCTCACACCCTCCTTGCACTGATTTTGGATCACTTGTTGTTCCCTTGTCCCTGGGTTGGCCAGTACCACGTCCTTTCCCCCACTTTCCCCTCTCCCCTGTCCTCCACACAGTGGGATGCCCTTGCCCTGTTGATAAAATAGAGAGATGAACTGTGTTCTGGTGTTTTCTGCTTTCAACCCATGCCCACGAGCAACCTTGATGACACGTCTCACTTCCCGTCCTCTTCTCATTCCAGCTTGTGTTTCCGTCAGCTTGGTGTGGATGCACGGTTGGACTTCTACAAATCACCTTCAACAACACTTGACTTGTGAGCCACAGTAGCTCGTTTTGTTTGGACAATCTCCACATTTGGTTGGGCCACCTTTCTTTGGGACAGCCACGGGTGTGGTTGTCTTTCAGCTGCTTGGCTTCCACCCTTTGGAGTTGTGTCAGTGAACGTTTCTGGTGGCGAGTCCATTTGTTACAATATCACAATGGATACACCTTCAAGTCCTGGAGCTTGGTTTGTGTGTTTTTGACTAATGCTTTCACTACTGCTTGGGTTTTATCTAGGTTGCTGTTTTTTCCATCTTGTGCCATTTCATGAAATCTTTGAACTTGGGTCAATTCTTTTTAGTACAGTGATTCTGTTTCTTCCTCCCATCTTTTGATGATTACCGTGTTTATATTTTACCAATAATAATCATAATAACCTTGCTACTATTGCATCAACACAGACCCACAGTGGCCCTTTACGTCCGAGTAGAACTGTCCCTGTGGGTTTCCAAGACTGTGGCTATTTAAGGGAATAAAAAGCCTCATCTTTCTCCTGAATAGCAGCTGGCATTTTTGAACAGCTGACCTTGAGACTGCAGCCCACCACTTAACCACTACACTACCAAGATGCCCGACCATCAAATCCTTCAGCATTGCAGCTCAGGTCTACAATGTTTGTGTTCAATGGCAATCCTCTTACCACAGAGGCAGAATTGCAAGAGATTCGGGGTAAGACTCTTCTTGCCTGGGACAGACTCTGGTGAAGATATGTTATTAGGATTCAGGTTCTTGTCCTACCAAGAGAACAATTTCCTCTTTTAGCTCTGTGGATGAAGTATTTTTGGCGCCTGTAAATGTCTTCTTTTCAGTAGGTCCCCGTCATCTATTTTGTTTCCGACTGTGCGTGTTTCCTTTGTTATGTTTCATAGTATGTCCATGCCCTGCAATAGGGACCTTAAGCTTGTCCCCATTTTCTCATGGATCTTTATAACACTGGGATTTTAAAAATGTATATGAATTATTGAATTCAAAACTGATGATCTGCTCTGTAAACATTTACCCAATACACAATAAAAAAAACAACAAAATAAAATAAAACAACAAAAACGCTCATCAACAATAAACCCCGAGAGAGAGTAGTGGATACAAGCCATTTACAACTTACTGAAAATTTGTCAATTGAAATGTTGCCTTATAGCAAAGTCATTTAAAATCATCTCCCTTCTCTTCTCTGTAGGACATTTTCTTCTGGGAGCAGATTTATGTCTCCAGGAGCAGGCAGGCAGACACCTCTTAGGGACACATGCTTCTTCCCATGCACCATGTCGAGAAGGCACCCCCAGCCTTCTCTGCTGGTGGGGGAAGCCAGGAGTGAGCTACAGAACCCTGGAGAGCAGTGGTTGTGAGCTCAGAGTGAGCAGACACATGCTTGTGGTTGGAGGAGGTTGAGGAGTTAGGTTCTGGTTCACCTCTTTCACAGTCATCTTCTTCTAAAGGGGTAGGTATTTGAATATGTCCTTGCTCACTCTGGTGACTCAATGTCACACACCAGTGACCCGAGCCCTGTGGGCAGCAGGGCAGGACTCAGCCAGCATCCAAAGGACACTGCTCTGCTGCTTCTGTCTGATTCAGTTTGGGCAGTGGAGCGTGGCACACATAAACCGATCAATGCAAATATTTTTGGGATGGATGAATGAATGAGTCCCAGAAGCTCACTGGGGAGACCTCATTTTGTGGTTTTCATTTAGTTTCATGTCCCTTCTAGAAAGGCAGGTGTGAATGTTATGATTTAAAAGAATGTCACCCAATATTGCCATATTATATATATTATATTCTGTAATATATGCAGTACATTATACACTGTAGTCATACTACATATACGCATATAATACAACATATATTATATCCATCATAATATACAGGTAAGATCAAGAATTTGGACAAGTTGGGAATGAAATAAGATAAATGGAAATTCTAGTAATTCTTCGTATATGTCAGTGAATTGTAATGGATATTTTTTGGGTGTGTGGACTCCACTCTGGTGATCACGTGCTTAATGCAATGGCTTTATGAACGAGATTGGTCAGAACCTGCATTACTTCCAAGAGATGAAGTAAAACCCGAATTCAATTAAGTGGATAGAACAGAGGACCTGGCTCATGGTGGGCTCTCTCTGAAATGCCTTGGGGATAGTGACTCTCTGCTCCAGTGATTCTGGTGAGGCTTGCTTTTAAATACTCTGTCCCATCTTCCCACAAGCACTCATGCTGGCTGCTTGCCTTCCCAGGTTTTCAGTGCAGAAAGCATTTTGATGAGAGCTGTGGAAGAAATAAAAGATGTAGAAGATTGCTCTTGTTCCTCCAATCTTATTTTGGGTTACCTAGTTAACCCTGTTCTACTTAGAAAACCCAGTCTCTCTCCTGAAGAGCTGCTGGTGGTTTTGAACTGCTGACCACGTGGATCACAGCCCAATGTGTAACCACTACACCACCAGCGTTACATCCTTGGGAAAATGTCTACAGTCTAGAGAATCCCATGGGGGCAGTTCTTCTCTGTCCTCTAGGGTTGCTGGGAATTAACTAAAAAAATAAAGGCTAAGTAGGGGAGATCACCGTCAAAATACAAGGCCACTAAGGAGGAGGACATCAGACTTCTGATAACCTGAAGGTGTCTGTTTCTTCACCTAAAAGAGGGATGCACCAGTTTCCTTTAATGACTTTTAAAAATTAAATACTTTTTTGGGGGGCTCTTACATCTCTTATCACAATCCATACATTCATCCAGTGTGTCAAGCACATTTGCACATATGCTGCCATCATCATTTTCAAAGCATTCTCTTCCTACTTGAGCCCCTAGTATCAGCTTCCCAGCCCTTCCTCCCTCACAAACCCTTGATAAGTTATAGATTATTATTTTCATATCTTACATTGTCCTCCATCACCCCTTAACCCACATTTTCATTGTTCGTCCACCTGGGAGGGGGTTATATGTTGATCCTTGTGATTGATTCCCTCTTTCTCCCCCTACCCTCCCTTAATTCTCGTGGTATCTCCACTCTCATCGTTGGCCCTGAGGGGTTTGTCTATCCTGGATTCCCTGTGTTTCGGGCTCTTATCTGTCACAGTCTGCATGTTTTGGTCTAATATGATTTGTAAGGTAGAATTGAGGTTCTTGGGGTGTGGGGGAGAGAGGAAGTGCCAAAGAACTAGAGGAAAGTTGTGTGTTTCATCCGTGCTACACTGCACCCTGACTGGCTGATCTCTTCCCTGTGACCCCTCTGTGAGGGGATGTACAATTGTCTACAGATGGACATTGGGTCTCCACTCCATGCTCTTCCCCCACCATTCTTTAATCATTTTTATTGAACCCATGCATGTATGCTGTAGGCTCACTTCTGAAGGGTGAGCTTTTTCATCAAAAGCAAAAGGGAGTAAAAGCAGGCATTAACAAATACCAGGTGCACTAGTATGAACCATAAGTAGAATGATACCAACAGTACATCACACAGATCAATGAGGTTGGAGTCATCTGGGTAAACTTGGTTAGGAGGCCATCTACCCCTGAATCTGGACGTTCTAATGGAAGGTGAGCGGGTGCCAGGAGGATGGTCCAGGTGCTGGGAATAATGGGAGCTGAGTGGAGGAGGGACTGAATCTGGAATGGTAGCAGGACAGGAGGTCAACAGATGGGCACTGATGTTGGGTTAGAGTGGGGGCCTTGCGGGAAGATGAGGTTAACCTGTGTTGTGGAATGCTCTGGGAACCAAACAGATAGCTTCACAACTAAATCGAGGGCAATGAAGACATTTGAATGAAGGAACCAATGTTAGGGGAAGTGAATTTGAAGCTGTGAAGAAAAGCTGGCTTCTCCAACCTCACTACTGTTGGCTCCCTGATGTCTCCAGACTCTTCCCATGACTCTATGATAAGCTAGAGCCTCCTCACTCCTCCTTCTTCTGTGTGAACCCCTCTTGGTTGAGAGACCTTGAAGAAAATGCATCTGACCATCAGGATTTCCAGTTAAAAATCTGTTAAAGGCATCTACATATTTTTCAGTGTACATACACATGTCCCAGCAGGAACTTCAAGGCTCTGTGTGCCTGTGCCCTAGTCTCCTTCTCCGGTTTTCCCTCTTACTTCCCACCCACACCAAACTGAAGCCTTAGCACTTCTTCGAAACATCCCCACCCCACTTTCCTCACCATTAAACCTTAGCATTGAGAGTAAAGCCTTCTCCCCACTTTCTTACCGTGACTTCTCCTCAGGGTCCAGGAGTCAGTGTGCACAGAATGTGTGGGCCCACGGCAAGAATCAACAACAGCAGACATACCTGAGGACATTATATGGCATATCACCTAGAAAGTGATACAACGGAAGCAGAACCAAAACAACGCCGAAATACTAGAGGAACAAAGACATCAATAAAACTACAAAAATGGAAAAGAAACCAAACACCGACACAACCAAATGACAGCAACCAACCTGCACATCTCAATAGTGATATGGAACGTCAATGGATCAAACCCACCAACTAGCAGACAAGAGAGTAGCAGACTGGATTAGAAAACAAGACCCACTTATATGAATTTCTGATAAAAGTGAATATCATGAGAAGACAGCATAGACACTACATAATGATCAAAGGACCCATCCACCAGAAACATATTCCCTTAATAAACATGTGCCCAATGAAAGACCTTCAAAATACATCAATCAAATTCTGAGTTAAATGCAAAAATAAACAGCTAGACAATAATACAGTAAGAGACTTCAACCTACCACACTTAAGGACAGACAGACCATAAGGAAAGAAACTCAATAAAGAAGCATAACAGCTAAATAATACAATCCATCCATACAGAACACGCCTCTCAACAATAGTACTGTCTATATCTTTCTCCAGTGCACACAGTGCATACTCTAGAATAGATCATATTAGGCCACGAAGGAAGCCTCAACACATTAAAAAATATTGAGTCATACAGTCCATTTTTCTGAGGTCCCATTGCTATCAAACTGGAAATCAACAACAGAAATAACAGGAACATTAAGAAAAACCCAAAGAGACTAAACAATACACTACTTAATAATGAAATTAAGAAATTCCTCAAAATAAATGAGCATGATAAAGCAACATGCCCATCCTTCAAGACCTAGCAAAATCAGTTATTAGAGGACAGTTTATAACAATCAATGCACACATGAAGAAAGAGGAGAAACCCAAAATGAGCTCCTTAAAAGGTAACCTCCAAGAGCTATAACAAATGCAACAACATACACTTTGCAGCAATAGAAGAAAAGAAATTATAAATATTAGAGCAAAAAATAAATGACCCAGAAAGCAGAAAACAATGGAAAAAAATCGGCAAGACAGGAAACATTCTCTGAAAGGATAAACAAAATTGAGAAACCGATGGCAAACTTTAAAAAGGAAAAGAAAGAGAAGATGCAAATATCTAGAAATAAAGAGGAAGAGGGTGACATCGCAACAGCTTCGAATGAAATAAAAAGAAAAATTACATTACTATGAAAGACTATACTCCAAAATTTGGTAATCCAGAAGAAATGGACAAATTTATTGAAAAACACCATCTACCCCAATGAACACACACACAAGCAGAAAACCTGAACAGACCCATAACAAAAGAAGAAATAGAGAAGGCCACCAAGAAACTTCCAACCAAAAAAACCCCCCCCCAACAACAACAACAACAACAACAACAAAATAAACTTCCAACCAAGGAAAGCCCAGGACCAGATGACTCCACAGGGGAATTCTACCAAGTATTCAGGGATGAGCTGCCACCTATTTTACACAGATTATTCCAGCATATGGAAAGTGACAGCAAACTCTTAAACTATTGTATGAAACAGGCATAACCCTGATACCAAAGCAGGCAAAGACCCCTTAAAGCCAGAAAATTACATGAGCACAGACAAAATTCTCAAAAAAATTCTGGCCAACAGAATCCAACAATGTATGACCAAAAAAAAAAAAAAAAAACCAAATGGGATTCACATCAGGGATGGAAGGATAGTTCAACCTTTGAAAAACAATCAGTGTATTCACCACCTAAACAAGACAAAGACAGAACCACATGATTATATCCATAAATGCAGAAAAAGCATTTGACAATGCCCAGCACCCATTTCAGATAAAACACTCAAGTGAAATTCCTTAACATTCTAAAGGAATGTTAAGCCAAATGGCCAATGGCCAATGTCACCCTCAATGTGGAAAAATGGAAAACATTTCCCCTGAAAAGGGGAACTTGACAATGGAGCATTTATTATCACCCTCATTCAATTTGTGTTGGAAGTCTTAGCCAGACCCATTAGACAACAGAAAGAAATCAAAGGAACATAATTGGGCAAACAAGTGAAACTCCCCCTTTTTGCAGATGATATGATTTTATATAGAGAGAACCTGAAGGGGCCTGTGTTAGTTTGGGTAGACTAGAGAAACAAATCCATAGAAACTCATATGTGTATAAGACAGCGTTTTATATAAAGGTAGTTGACACATTAAGAAAGCATCCCAACTCAGTGCAAGGCAAGTCCTAAGTACGATATTAGTCCATATGTCCAATACCAATCTATACAGTCCTCTCTGGACTCACGAAACGCATGCAGTGATAATATCACAGGCCAGTGGTGAAAAGTCAGTGGTGGTAGAAGCATCTCAGCGCTGTCAGGGGTCTCATGTGGCTCCTCCAGTTCCCTGGGCTGCATCAGGGTAGGTCCATGTGGCTTCTCTTCAGGGATGTCTCACAGGAAGTGAGCAGAGAGAGAGAGAGAGAGAAGTGTCTCTGACCTTCAAGGAGGAAATACAGGAGTTCCCAGAATTCTCAGGAGAAGGCCATGCCCACACAGAGGCCTTATTGGCTATGACCCGATTGACAGAGTAGACTCTACCCCTTCACTCTTAATCCTCAAATTGACAAATGATTATAGAACTACCACAGAGATCCACTAAATGACTATTGGAAACAATTGAGGGATTTGGTAAAGTAGCAGGATACAAGATTAACAAGCAGAAATTAATTAGATTCCTAAGTATCTGCAAAGAGAGCTCCGAAAAAGACAAGACAGCAAAATCATTTATAATGGCCACACAAAAGGTGAAATACTTAGGAATAAACCTAACTAAATAAACAAAAAACCTGTACAAAGAAAATTATGCAACGTTATTACAAGACCAAGCCAAACTCACTGTCATTAAGTCAAGTGTGACTCATGGTGACCCCTGTGGGTTTCTGAGACTGTAATTGTTTACTGAAGTAGAAAGCCTAGTCTTTCTCTCACAGAGCTGTTGGTGGTTTTGAGTTGCTGACCATGTAGATCGCAGCCCAACACATAACCACTATACCTCAAAAGACCTAAACACATGGAAGATTATCCTGTGTACATGGATAGGAAGACTTCACATTATGGAAATGTCAATACCACCTAAAGAATTAAAAATACAAAGCATTTCCAGTCAAAATCCCAATTTCATTCTTTAAAGAGATGGAAAAACGAATCACTAACTTCGTATGGAGAGGGCAGAGGCCCAGGACAAACAAATAACTTCTCTAAAAGAAAACCAAGTCAGAGGCCTCATACTACCCAACATTAAAACTTAATACACAGCCACAGTAGTAAAACCAGCAGGACCGGTACAATGGTAGACACATAGAACATTGAAATAGGACACAAAACTAGAAATAAAAGCTTCTACCTACAGGCAAGTTTGTTTTGACAAAGGAAAAAAAAATCCAGCGAATCCACAGACACTCCTACAAGAGTGATAAGCCCAACTTACTTGAACTTCAGGTCAAGACAATAGAAGGGGCTATTTATGTCTCAGAGAAGGCAATTACACTTCCGTTGGTGAGCAAACCCAGTGGAACAATTCCCCAATGGAAACAAACCCTTAAAAATACTTTTATAATCAGTAATCAGTTCCCCCTTTCCAACCCACTCACCCTCCACTCTCCCAGCATCGTCCCTCATACCCTTGGTCCTGAAGGTATTATCCACCCTGGATGATTACAAGGATCCACATGTGACCTCTTCCCTGGGAGAGGGACAGCAGAGAAGGGGGAAGGGAGACTCCGGATAGGGCAAGATATGACAAAACAACGAGGTATAAATTACCAAGGGCACATGAGGGAGGGGGGAAAGGGGAGGGAGGGGAAAAAAAAAAGAGGACCTGATGCAAGGGGCTTAAGTGGAGAGCAAATGCCTTGAGAATGATTGGGGCAGGGAATGTATGGATGTGCTTTATACAATTGATGTATGTATATGTATGGATGGTGATAAGAGTTGTATGAGTCCCTAATAAAATGTAAAAAAAGAAAAGAGAAAAAAATGATTAGGGCAAAGACTATACAGATGTGCTTTATACAATTGATGTATGTATATGTATGAATTGTGATAAGAATTGTATGAGCCCCAATAAATTGCTTAAAAATACTTTTATAGAACACAAGGAGAGAATATGCCTACTTCTATGTTCCTAATTGGAAACCAGTAAAAAAAATCATTTTACTGGGGGCTCTTACAACTCTCTTAAAACATTCCATACATCAATTGTATCAAGCATATTTGTACATACATTGCCATCATCATTTCCAAAGCCTTTCCTACTTGAGCCCTTGGTATAAGCTCCTAATTTTCTCCCTCCCCTCCCGCCCTATTACTCTAGTGAATCCTTGATCAATTATATATTATTATTATTTCATGGCTTAAGCTGTCTGTTGTGTCCCTTCACCTGCATGTCTGTTATTCATCCCCTTGGGGCGGGGGCTGTATATTCAACCTTGTGATGGGTTACCCTTTCTCCTTCTTCTCCCTCCCCAACCATCTCCCTACCCTCATGATATTGCTACTCCCACTACTGTTCCTGAGGGGTTTATCTATCTTGAATTCCATGTATGGAGAGTTCTTCTTTGTACCAACGTGTGTTCTCCAGTCGAATCAGATTTTTAAGGTACAACTAGGTCATGGTAGTGGAGTGGTGGGGGGAGGAAGCATTCAGGAACTAGAGGAATGATGTGTGTTTTGTTGATGCTATACTGCATCCTGCTTGAATTGTTCCTTCCTTAGAACCATTCTGTGTGTGTGGGGGGGATCCTAATTAGAAACTTTTAATCTAGTTTCTGTGCAGCCCTTGGTGATTCAGGCCCCTGTGCTACAGACTATGGGGACTTTAGAACCTGTCATTTGGAGGTGCACAAAACCCTTTATAGGCCACATCAGAAGGATTCAATGTGGAGACCCTACTAAGTGAACTGGGCTTTACCTTCAAATTCACTTGTAGCAGATTTAAGGAACCAATGTACTCTCTTGGACTTAAGGCTGAAATGCCCTAGTGTGAGAAGGAGAATTGTTATCCCAAGGTTACAGAACTAGTGGTATGGTAGTTACATAATTTGGTGTCAATTTGAGGATTAAGAATATAGGGGTGGAATCTAGCCTTTCAATCAGGATATAGCCAATTAGGTCTCTGTGTGGGCATGACCTTCTCCTGAAGATTCTGGGAACTGCTGTATTGCTCCTTGGAGACGGGAGATACACACTCTCTCTGCTCACTCCTTGTGAGACATCCCTGTTGAGAAGGCACGTGGAACTACATTCATGCCTTGAGCTGCCAGAGCCATGTGGAGACCCTTGCCAGTGCTGAGATGCTTACAACGCCACTGGATCTACAAGACTATTCAGCATCATTGCATGGGTTGCATGAGTCTGAAGAGGAATTTATAGACTGGTATTGGACATATGGGCTAGTATCAGACTGATGGACTTGATCTTGACTGGGCTGGGATGTTTTCTTAATATTCTATTGCTCTTCTATATAAAGCTCTTTGTTATACATATATGAGTGCCCATGAATTTGTTTCTCTACTCTACCCAGACTAACACAGTGGTCTTTGGTTTGGATCTCTCGCTTTGAGGGTTCCTAGTGAATGGTGGCTTGGAACTACCATATATTTACTATTTTAATGCTATTTTTGCTTTCTTAAAAAAAATCACTTTATTGGGGGCTCGTACAATTCTTATCAGTATCCATACATGCATCCATTGTGTCAAGCGCATATGTACATTTGTTGCCATCATCATTCTCAAAACATTTACCTTCCACTTGAGCCCTTAATATCAGCTGCTTGTTTTCCCCCTCCCTCTCCACTCCCCCTGCTCTCTTTGCTTTCGTATGGCATGTATTAGTCTTGTAGGCATGGTTCTGTCTTTGTGAATGAGTGTTATTGAAAGTTTTGCCCTATCACCAACCCATGCATGTTGGTGTAATTAATGCATGTAATTAGTGGCCAGTTGCTTAAGAATTTAATCTGTATAAATCTGAAAAGCAGGCCTATATTTATATAATTTTCTTTTCTCAATAATGTTTTGAATTCTATACCATTGGCTAAACTAATAACACTATCAATAGCTTTACCTTTATGCCCTGGGGCAATGATTTACAATGTTCCTTACCATAAAATGATACTGATGTCTCTAAAGTGAAGCAGAGACCCTAGATATATGAATGGATTTTGGGCTCACACTTAATTATATCCCCACTCTAAGACCAGTTAGTTCTAATGACATGACCCTTCTTGATAATCACCCTCATGAAGAGACCACTGGAGATAGGGGTGCACTAGCAGAGTGTGGTTGAAAAGCCAGAGGGTTATTGGCAATCAGAAAGAAAACCATGCGGCGTCTTAAAAGCTTGTCTTAGAACAAGCAGCCCTTTAAATGAGGCAGCCTTCATAATCCAAGGAGTGTAAATACCGAAATCCAAATCCAAAGGAGGGAAGGGTATCAGAGTTTATGAACACCTGGACATTATGAGCACCTGGTTTGTAGAAGGCTATGGGTGGCAGTGGCAGCCTACGTCCATTTGCAATGTCCACACACGGACTAAGCCTCCAGTGAACACCCCCTGACGATAGTTCAGGGGTGTGGATCGTGCTGCTATCAGGCGCAGAGCACTGGCAATCTGTCATGGCAGGTGTAGCCAGGTTGCAATGGAAGACCTTATCCTTCGATCTCCCTTTGACCCATGTTAAAGCTGTTACAGTTTTCTGCTTTATTTTCTATTGAGGTTTTTCTGTTTTGTCTAGTCATGGTTATTGTTTTGTTTTTAGTTTATATTTTGCATGATTTTTTTGTATATGAAAGTATGAAATCAAAATGTCATATTTCGATTTTCGTACCAAAAATATGAACTCCAGCAGAGGTAAATCTCTGGAGACGGTAACTGGATTAATACTTACGCAGGGGCATGGCAGGGGAGGAGGGTGGGGTGAAACAAGAAGCTGACAAGTAGTAAGAAGAAAGTGTTCTGAAATTGCTTATGGTGATGATTGTACCACTCTCCCAACGTGGTTGAATGATTAAATTGTATGACATGTGAAGGAAGTTCCAATAAAAGCATGAAAAGGAAAACAAAAATTGCAACAACAACAAAATCAACCCCCTCAGCTTTTCCTGGAGTGGCTTCGAAACGCAGACTCTCACTCAGGCACCAGCTCAGGACGAGTCAGTGAGAATCCACAGGGATTTGAGTGTACCGTGTCGCTGGGTAATTACTGCTCTAGGAAGTCTCTTTTGCTGGCCCCTCACCCCCCGAGTCCATCCCCAGGGGTGGGCGAGAGGAGCCTCTGGGCATCTCCCACACCATCTTAATGAGGCATTGCAGTCTTCTCTTCACTCCCTGAGTTCTCTAAGTTGGGAACTCTCCATGCCAGGACCACGTCTTCACCCTCTCCTGTGAGTCAGAGCCTGCTATAGTGCCCAGCATGCCGCAGGCACTCAATAAATGCTAGGTGCACCAGGGAACGACCAGTCAACAATGGTCTGTTACTCATGTGCTGCCAGAGATGGGGTTCAGGGGAACCCATTTCAGACACCGTTGTGAATTCTTTCAGCCTCTTCATTTCACACATTTATTTTAAACGAGCTGCCAGGCTAGCCAGGCCCTTGGTACCTGCCCCAGTCAGAGCCAATACTCATGATGCTGACCTGAGAGACCCTCCCATTGCTAGGAGTGCTTTGAAATTCGTTGGGGGTCACATCAGCAGTTCCTGAGAGCAGCCTTTTCCATTAAGCAACATTTCCCTTCTCATCAAAGATATGCTTTGAAGACTTTTAAATTGGACTTAACATGAGGATGAAGCGGCTTAGTGGCATGGGGCATCACTTATGACTTCTTATCCCTGGGGAGTCCTCATCAGTGTTCTTGGCTTGTGTAGGGAATGGGAGGCCACACAGCCACAGAGCTGACATCCTTTGCTTCTATTTGGTAGAGGGAGAGGGAGAGGAGCTAACTTCACGCGGGAGCTTCGATGCAGAGAGATGCTCCATTCAGCATCGGAATCCAAGAAACCGCTCCGTCTTCTCTCTTTCATGGCCTGGTTATGAGAGCCAAGAGCACCGTGTCCAGTGAGAGAACTTTAAAAAGAAAAAAAATTCATTGGTGTATTTGTCATATATCAATACAATTTAATTGTTCAATCAGATGAAGAAGAGCTGACACTCATCAACACAATCGATTTCAGAACATTTTCTTCTCATATTCATTGTTGTTAGCTCTCCATTTCCCCCAACCACCCCTGCCATCCTCCTAGGTCTTTATCAATTCAGTTACTATCTCCATAGATTTATGTATCTTGGATTTCATATACTGAAAACCATACAAAACACAAACAAGAAGTGAACCCAACCCAACCCAACCCAACCCAACGGAACCCCCAGCCCAACAACAATGACTAGACAAAACAGAAAAACGTCAATAGAAAAGAAAGCAGAAAATATTAAAAACTGGAACAGCTTTAAAATGGGTCAGAAGAGAGACCAAAGAGTAAAGGCCTTACGTTGTAACCTAACGGCATCTGCCATAATCAGCGCTACAGTGCTCGCTGTCCGACAAGGCTATCCACATCCCCGGACGATGGGCAGAGGGGGCCACTGCAGGCGTAGCCCATGGGGGACCCTGCCAACGGATTAGGGGCTTCCACGCTCATCCTTCGCCATTTGCAAATCAGGTATTCATTTTAAAAAATAGTTTTATGGAGCTAATATTTAATATTTAAAAATATTTAATATTTAATATTTAAAAATATTTAAAAATATTTAATATTTAAAAATATTTAATAAAAATATTTAATATTTAATATTTAAAAATATTTAAAAATATTTAATATTTAAAAATATTTAAAAATAGTTTTATGGAGCTAATAGTTAATATACCATGCAATCCAATAGTTCATTTATATTAAGAAGAATCATGGAAGACACACCGGGATCAACTTTGGGCATTTTTTCCTTCTTGTACCCATTGGTGTCGACTCCCTATTTCCCCCACGCTCCCCCCATGGGCCCCCAGCCAATTATTATTTCAGTTACTGTCTTCATAAATTCTGGCTTCCCTATATCGAGAAAACATAGCAAGCAAGGACAAAGAACAGAAAAACAGTCTCCACAACAGCGATCATATAAAAGAACGAAAGACCTCAATCTACAGAAAAGCAAACAATATTCAGAATTTAGAATGAACTGAAAGTGTGTCCAAAGGGCAAGGCGCTCCATCCTCGTCTCAGGACAGTTGCTGAGAGCCTTCTCACAATGCTCTGTGTCTCGCATTGGAGCTGTTCATCTTCCTGGTCTGTGGGCAGTGGGGATTCGCAGGGATTCATTTCGCAGAGGGAATGAATCAAATGCTCCCTCTCATCTATAGTGTTCTACAAACCAGATGTTCAGCATCTAGGCACTGGGACCATTCCCTTCTCTGGGTTTGGATCTTATTATTTACAATCTTTAGATCACACAGGCCAATGTGCTTCATCTGTGTGGACTTAGTTGATTCCTCAATTAGATGGCTGCTTGTTTTGAAAAAAAACAAAAACCTTTAGGACCCCAGACCCAATATTTCCTGATGGCCGAGCACCTTCTGATTTCTTCACCGCACTCTGGTATGCCGTCCATATTGTCGGTGATGTCAGAGATCTTGCGCGGCAGATTTCCTCAATACATGTGCCTTTTGATCTCTTCACTGGTGCTTTTAGGAGCATTGATTCCGGATTCAAGCAAGATGAAATCCTTGACAACTTCAATCTTTTCTCCATTTATCATGATGCTGCCTTCCGGTCCACCTGGGAGGATTTTGGTCTTCTTTGCATTAAGTTACAATTCACACGGAAGGCTGCAATCCCTGATCTTCATCAGCAAGGGCTTCAAGTCCTCCTCACTTTCAACAAGCAAGGCGGTGTCATCTGCGTCTGCGCACGTCCCTGCATATGTGCACCATGTGCCCGGATTTAAAGAACGAGAACTTGTACTTCTCACTCCTCCCAGATGGGCAGCAAGCAGCATCATGGAACCTGCTTGACTCCTGGTGCCCTTAGCCCAACAGAGTGGAATGTTGCCCGGTGCTGCCTCATCCTCACAGTGGCCAGCATGTTTGGGTTCATCCTTGCAGCTGCTGTGCCAGCTCCTCTCACCGAGGATCTCCCTTGCTCTCACTGCCCTCTGCTTCACCAAACCCGATGTCTTCCTCCACTGTTGGATCCTGCCTGATGCTCACGTCCAAAGCCAGCGGGTTCGACAATGTTCTGTTGTAACCCAGGAGGTTTTCTTTGGAGGTCACCTGCGTGGCCTCGCGTCCTACTTTACCTGTGTCTGCCAGCTCTGCTGAAGGCTGCCCACCAGATGTGGCTCTGCGGGTCTTTGAAGTACCTGTGGCATACCACGCAGCATGGCAGCAGCGTGCAAGTCACCGCAGTACAACAAACTAACCGGTGCCCTCTGTGAAATGAATACTCTTATCTCCCTCCAGTGGCTGATACAGGCCCGAGTGGTGAATGCCCCCATCTCGGCTAGGCAAACGTCTCCTTCTGAGAACACCCAGGGGCCATGTCTAGCCCTGGGAATTCTCCATCCTGATATTCCAGCTAGTTGTGACTGGTCCTTCTCCACTGTTATCTTGAAACTGTTTGTCTCTTGTCTGCAGCATCTGTCTTAAAGGGTTGTAATTGCTTGCCTTATGCATTGTTAGAGGGTATCAATTTATTCCTGACAGAATTCAACACTGGGTAATAATCTTTTCTCTTTCTTTTGCATTTTCATCTGAAGTTTTGTTTCTTTGGGGTCTCTGGGGTAAAAGAAGGCGTATTTTACAACAAGGCCCATATGACAGATACAAGTGATTATACTAATAGTGGGATTATTTCCCTACATGTTTAATGTATTCAGGCTTATTTAGAATGAAATGAGTTTAAGACTCATCCCTAAAAATGAAACGAGGTCTTTGCATTTTTTACCCCTACCTACCTCCTTCCTTTATCCAAGTTATAAAGTCTTTTTTTTTAACATCATGGGGATACTGGATAGTTTGTAATTTATTTCCAAGACATCCTGATGCATGTATACATGCACATTTGCCTAGTGTGCACGTTCGTGCTGGTGTAAGTGATGTGGGCACATTTGTGTGTTAATTTATATTGGCCTATATCCCAGGGACACGGAGCCCAGGTAGCAGAGTGGTCATGAGTTGGGCTGCTAACCACAAGGTCAGCAGTTCAAATCCACCAGCCACTCTGAGGGAGAAGGCTGAGGCTTTCTACTCCCATAAAGAATGACCATCTCGGAAACCCACACGGCCAGTTCTACCCTATCCTATAGGGTTTCTGTGAGTCAGCATGGACTTGATGCCCATTAGGTTTTTGTATCCAAGGGATGGTATCCCTGGTGGTGTGGGGGTCACTCGTTGGCCAGCAGCTGACAACCATCAGCCACTCCTCGGGAGCAAGATGGGCTTTTCCATGCCATAGACTTACTGATTTCGAAATCATGCCAAGTCCAGGTTTACACTCTCACTTGAACTCAGTAGAAGGCAAGGTTAGGGCCTGGCTCAGACCACCGCAGTTACTGTCTCTCACTCATTCATGTAACCACTATTTATTTAGATGCATTTAGATGAAGGTTGACAGAGAAGATCATCGGTTTACATTCAACAATTAACACATATTTTGTTTCAACGCATCCATTTCAACCCTCCCAATGTACTGCCACGTATCTCCCTTCCTCCCAGTGTTTCCTGTTTCCATTCCTACCCCTTTCCTAACTCTCTGCCCTTGGGTCGATGTGACTTGTACAAAAAAATCTTAGAGGGCTGCTTATTCTAACACAAAGGTGAGTTCAGTCTAACCCTGAAGGGTGTCTAAGGGTTGCTGTCTTTAGGGTCTGGTCAGTCTGTACCCAAGAAGCCTGATCTGTTTTGTGAGTTCAATTTTTGCTTCAAAATTTTCTCCTGCTCTGCCCAGGGCCTTATAATGCGCTATTTTCAGGGCAGTTGGTAGTGGAAACTGGGTGACATCTCGTTCTGGTCTCAGGATTGTGGGGACTGATAGCTGCATGGTCCATTCATAATTTGGACAAATTGTTTCTATGTATCTCTTAATTTTCCTCACTCTTCTTTCCTCCACCTGGAAGAGAACTTGTAAGACCCCAGTCACAACTCTCCAGAGTAGAATGTAGAGTGCGGTCTTTCTGAGCTATGTTAGGCTACTGACCTTCGTGTCTCCTGAGAATGTGCTCCTGAACCTCCCTGCTCAGCAACTCATTCCGTCAAGTTATGTCTAAAAAGTTCTCATAGCTTTGTCCCTATGTGCTCTGCCACGTAGGTTTGTCGCGAACCTATACCTCCGTCAAACCTATAACTGTTCCCGGGCATTCTCCTACTTTCCTTCCCACACTTGTTCAGCCTGTCTGTCGATACAAACATCTCCTGGCAGATCACCATTTTTGCAGGATTGTGACAATGAGAGTGCTCCTCTGTGGCCTTGAACTCTTGCAAACCTCCCATTGTCTTCCCTACCTCATCACCTTTTCCTCACTCCCCTCTTGTGTGGATTGTCCTCTCCTTCATGCAGGTTAACTCCCGTCTGCTCTTTAGTCTATGACTAGAAGGGGTCAGCAGAGTGATGGGGTACAAGATCAATGTACAAAAATTAATTGGATTCCTCTAAACCAGTTGTTCCCAAACAGAGTTGGCCTTCTGCCCCTTTTCTGAGGAAAAAAAGACTCAGTGTCTGACCGGCCACTGGAAAAATGTGCACCACAGTCCATAATCTAGGGGAAGTGTAGATATCTGCTTTTGCAGACACCCCCCCACACCCCCCCCCGCCAGTGTTCCAGGCCCTCTCCCAGAGGGCAGTTTCCCGCATTTTAGGAAACTTGCCTGCCAAAGAGCACCCCGAGAAAGCAATCAAGAGAACAATATCACTTAAATAGCCACCCCAAAGATGGACTTAGAAACAAACCTCTCCAGAGATACAAACCCCAAACTCCACACTCATAGACGTCTGATACACAGTGGCTTACGGGACAGTCTATAATTGCCCTCATCGGTGTCTGTGGCTGCAAATCTTTTCAGGAGCAGAAAGCCTCCTGTTTCTTCCATGGAGCGACTGGTGGTTTCAAACCACTGACTTTGGGGTGAGCAACCCAACATGTAAGACCTGTACGAAGACAACTACAAAACACTCTAAGAAACTACAAGGAACCAACCGAGACTTCCATGAATGGAAGAACAGAGTGTGCGTGCATAGAAAGACCATTTAGCATTGTGAAAATGTCAATACACCCACAGTGATCAACAGATATAAAGCACTTCTGACCCACCCTTCATCATCATCCTTTAAAGATACAGAAACACTATCAACTGGATACGGAAAGATCAAAAGATTCCAGAGTGGCAAAGCAAGAAGAACAAAGTGGGAGGTCTCGCGCTTCCTATCTCAGAATTTCCTGTACAGCCATGATATTTGAAACAGCCTAGAGGTTGTACAAGAACAGACAAAACAGAATTTAGAACCCAGAAATATATCCATCCACCATGGACAACTGATCTTTAACAGAAGACTGAAACCTATTAAATGGGAAAGAGGCAATCTCTCTATGAAATGGTGCTGGCAAAATTGGGTATTCATTTGCAGAAAAATAAAACAGGAGTGATACTTCATGACCTGTATAAAAACTAACTTTGATGGATCAAAGACCTAAATGTTAAACCTAGAATCATCATGACCATGGAAGAAAAAAATAGAGACCAACTCATGGCATAAAAAGACTACCAAATACGACTGGAACTATACAAGCTGTGGAAGACAAACTGGATGACTGGGGCCCACTCTAAATTAGACACTTGGCACATCAAAAGAGCTCCTACAGACTGGGGAGAAATGATAGCAATCATATATCTGACTCAGGAGTAATCTGGAAAACTTATAGAAAAGTTCATTGTCCAAACCAAACAGTCCAATTAAAAAATAGGTAGATGAGGAGTTACCATTGTGGCCTTGAGGGACACTAAGGTCAATTGGATTAACAGCCTATGAAGATAATGTTCTACATTGTACTTTGAGGAGCAGTGACTGAAGACATTAAAGCTCTCGAGTGACCGTCTAAGGTCTATGTGTCTTCCATCTGTCTCTCTCTTCTCTCCTCCAGACAGACTCTCAGAGAAAAAATGGGAGGCACATGGAAACAAGCAGTCCGATGGACTAAATAGCCACATGAACATCATGTGAAGTTGCCAGGTTGTCGTCTAAGGGGGAACTAGCTAGATCCAAACCCAGAGTGGTTTGCTCGCATCCAGAGATAAGCTGTACTCCCTCATCCACACGGCAGCGAAGACTCAAGCCACCGTTTTATTAAAACATAAAGTCGCTTCAAAAGGAATGAAGTGGGTCCCTCTCTCAAGGTGAGAAGGAACCACCTTCAGTACAGATAAGATACACTCTGCTCTGGAGGCGAAGCGGGTGTCCCTCTCGAGATGCAAGGGGACACCTTAAGCTTAGTTGAGAAACACTTCGCTCTGGGGATGAAGCCGGGTCCCCCCTCAAGGGTTGAGATGAGCACGTTGTACAGGGAAGGCTTCTAGTTCTGATGTGGCACTTGCAAAAGGGAGGGGCCATCACTCTACAGATGGTCCAGCAACTTTCTAATCAGTTTCTCAGTGCATCCTTGAGTCTCCTGAATTATTTTAGTGCTTATCTGGGCTCCTGTTCTGGATCAGCGTGCCTCAGGATTGTCTCTGAGTGTCAGGGTTTTCCCTAAAGCCTGGCTTCAAGGTTCAGGTGTTGTCCAAGTCAATCCTCACAAAATCCCTTGTTCATTCCCTTAGCAGGCAGGCAGAGGCCCCTGTTCTGTCCCGGTCCCATCAGTCTCTACCACCTTGAGCCCAGAAGCACTAGAGTGGATAGCTACCACCATCAACTGCTCCGAAAGGCAGCCATGAGAAGATCTTGGATAAAGTGGGAGTAAAATGTGGACCCAAACTCAAAATCTCTCAAAGAACCAGGCTTAAAGGGCAGAGAGAGATGGGCAGAACCCTGAGACTATGACCTTTAGTTACCTCTTGTATCCGTCATGAGTTCACACACGTGGCTTAAATTTCAGTCCAACAAAGACAGGCCCATAAGGCAAAAAATCATGCTAGGGAGACAGCCACATTTAAAAACAACCATTTGAGATTTAAAAAGGCAGAATTTACTCCCGGACAAAATACAGAAGGGATAGGAGAAAAGGAGGAATAAAAAGGAAACACAGAGAGGAAATGGGAATTGGAAATCCATGCTATGAAACAAAACGTGTGTGAACTGTTGACTGGAACACTTATATGTAAACTTTCCCCCAATGCACAATTTAAACAAGGGCCTCTCTTAGAATATGCACAGAGACTTCACCAAGAAGATCAAGCCCTACACAAAAAGACAGCAGATGCAGAATTGCTGACAACCATCAGCTATCAGGGAGACCCCAGTCAAAACAACGAGTTACTATCTCACCCAGCAATAGAAGCAACGTTCTCGAAACAGAACATGCCTGTGAGAGTGTGGGACATCCCACCTCCCTCAATAAATCCACTGCTGGTAAGACTGTAAAATGGTACACCTACAGTGGAAAATGATTTGAAACCTCCATAAAGCTTGAAATAGAAAGACCACTTAATCCAGCAATCCCACCATTCGGTACATATCTTGGAGAACTAGAGCCGTGGCAACAATGGATAAATGCATCCCGTGTTCATTGCTGCATCATTCTCAGTAGTCAGGAGATGGAAACAAGGCAGTGTCCCTCACGGGATAAATGGGTACCCAAAGTCTGGTCCGTCTAGGCAATGGGATGCAGAAGAAGGACCTCTTCAAATGCATGGACCCGGAGAACATGATGCTGAGTTGACATAAACCAATTACAAAAGGACAAGTATTGTATGAGATCACTACTAATAAAAGTCAAGAAGAGATTTACACATATGGAAAGAGACATTCTTTGATGGTTACAAGGGATGGGAGGGTAGTAAATCTCTGGAGAGCAGGGAGTGTATTCACTTGGGCAAGGCAGTCCCACACAGGTAAAGACTATTATATACACAATCCTGGAATCATAGTAACAAACCACATTTCGGAGTCGCTTTGCAGGTCGGACATGCCGTTGGACAGATGTGGGAAAGTGAATGGGAGTAGACTACACGTATGTGCTGCAAATATATCCAGGTATACAATAGCACACGCAGGGGCACATGTATGCAAACTGCTTCACCATAACCAAACGCTTTGGTGGAATGAGTGATGTGGGGATTGGGAGCTACAGTCTTGGGGACCACTAGGTCAACTGGCACAGCACGGTCCACAACGACAGACAATGTTCTTTATCCTCCTAGGGTAAGTGACAACTGGGGTCTTCCCAGCTTGTGAACGCCCTCCCAGATGTCTGGTTTTTCCTCCAATTTAACCTCTGTGCTGGTCTGGCCATGCCACTCTCCCCTTTAATAGCTCCTGACTGCACTTCAGAGGCAGTACAACTCCCAAGCCCAGAGTGTGGGGTTTTTATGATGATCTGCCGGCCTCTCCAGACTCACCTTTCTTAATCTCTGATCTCCAACCCTGAACCGTACGTTTACATGGATTACTCCCAGCTCTTAGCAAGCACCCACCGCTCTCTCTTCCGTGGACTTTGGCATCCACTCTCTGGAATGCTTTTCTTCTCCTTCTTCTCCTTCTCCTTCTCCTCCTCCTCCTCTTCCTCCTCCTCCTTCTCTTCCTCCTCTTCCTCCTCCTCCTCCTCTTTCTTCTTCTTCTTCTTCTTCTGTTTCTACCAGTCATCATTCAGCTCTAGACTTGGATGACATTTGCTCTAGATAGAGGTTCTCAACCAGGGACGACTTTGCCCCAGGGGATGTTCGTCTGGAGCCATGTTTAGTCACCCCTCAGTGGGAAGGCGATGTGGGGTGGGGGGTGGCAAATACTACCTGGCACCTAGTGGGTAGAGGCCACAGTTGCTGCTACATTTCTATAATGCTGAGGATGGGATCCTATAACAGAATTACTTGGCCCCCGATATTATCAGGGCCAAGATTAAAGAGAGTCTGTTTTCAAGCTGGAAAACAGTTACTTACCCTCCCTGGCACCTATTCTAAGACCTCTCAACATCTGTCCCTGCCTCAACCCCCCATGTGTCCTACTTCCCAGCCCTCTTGCACTGTCTTGTCATTGTCCTCTAATCTGTAAGCTCCTTCAATGCTAGAACTTTGCTTTGTACCCCAAGGGCCAGTTTAGGCTTGGGACTATGGTTCAGCAGAGCCAGCACAGCAGATAACATATGAGGACAAGGGGACCACGTGCTGGCGTCTGAACTCCTCGATGCCATTTACTAGCTATGTGCTGTAGGACGCATCATCAACTGCCCCGTGCTTCAAATTCATCGTCTGCAAAACGAACCTAGGAAGAATGCCTAGAAAGGTACTCGACAAAGAAGATCTAGAGAAACAAACAAAGCCCAAAGCAAAGCAACCCAAGCGCATTGCCACCTAGTAGTGGCTTCCCCCACAGAGCGACTCTTTAGGACGGAGTACGATTGCTTGCTGTGGGTTTCCAAGTGGATATATTTCTTACAGGAGCAGAAATGCCTCATCTGTGGCTCTGGGAGTGTCTGGTGGGTTCAAACGGCCAACCTTGCGGTTAGCAGCCCAGAGTTTAACCCACGACACCACCAGGCCTTCCAAGATCTGTAAAGGGGTTGAATGAAAGAGCGAGAATAAAATGCACATGCCACGAACACTTGCTGACCGGAGGACGACTGTAAGCCTCAGCTTGTTTGCCCTTCTCCCCGCTTCCCCTCCTGCCTCACTGAGCACATAGTTCGAGTCTTCCCAGCACTTCATGGAGTTCCTTCTCTTTGTGGATCCCTGGTAACACACTGGGCTTTTAACCACAAGGGCAGTAGTTCGAAACCACCAGCCACTCCATGAGAGAACTGAACACAACCAAACTTACGGCCATGTAGTCACTGCTGTCTCAACGACCCCCTATGGATTTCTGAGGCGGCAACGGTTTACAGGAGTGTCAGTAATAATGAGTTACAGTCTTAGAAACTCACAGGGGCAGGCAGTTCTCTCTGGTCAGGTTGCTATGAGTTGGCATTGACTCGAAGGCAGTGAATCTGTGGTTTATTTTTAGTTTTTCTTTGTCATTCTTTCTTTTCTTTGGTTCATATTCTAAAGTATCTCTGTAGTCATGAGATGATGATTTTACTACAAAGACCTCGCACTTTCTACTGTGGAAAGGGGGCAGAAGAGAGGGAGCCAAACCGTGAGAGATCACGCACGCACGCACGCACGCACGCACGCACGCACGCTTTTGGAAACAACCCCCCGTTAAGCCGCGTATGAGGTTCCCTGTTTTCTGTGTGGCACACACGACGAAGGCACCTCCATAAAGGAAACTCTTTGGAAAGATGTGTGCGAGGCACACGGTGGGTGCCATCCAATCAGTGGCGGCTGCTAAGCGCTGGAAGTTAATTTGACGTTGAAGTAAACAAATCAAAGTATGTTTACAGGATAATTAGGCCCTATTCTCAATGCTGTGGCTAAGGAGTTTTGTCACAATTACTGATCAGTGGTTTTCTTTGTTTTGTTTATGAAATTCCATAGCAACACACAAAAATAAACGGGTCGTATGGCCCTAGTACTTGCGTAATTCCAGTGTCTTGTGGGCAGAGTCTGGCAGGTGGAAGTCAGCGCCTTCCGCGTGGACTGCTCTCAGCGCAGGCCTGAGAGGGTGACCTGCTGGGAGCTCTGGCAGTTGATATGAAAAGGGAGGATCATTTATAAGCATGGTCCAATCTTCCAGAAGAGCTTGAAAATGCATGCTCATTTTTTTGCTGGTAGGTGCATCGGCCTAGCCCGTGGCAGTTTCACCTCTTCCTCGCTGCAAAACGAAAACTTCCAATCCGGTCAATAAACTGGGACCCGAACAGGAAAGGCATACTGAGGGACCACTATACTTGGCTAGAGTTTTTGGGTGAAAGGATTTGTTTCCCCGCCAATGGTGTTTACTATATATGTAACAAAGCGCATACCATGGCCACGTTCTTAACCCTGCACAGTTCATGGATATCAACTGCGTTCCTCATGTTACCAACCACGCAACTGTCTGTTTCTGAATGCCTCCTGTTACACTGAGCTTGATGTCCCCCAAGCAACACATCCGCCTTTGTCCCTTTGTCCTGCCTGCAAACTTAAGTCTGTAGACAACATTTGCTTACTCTAGATAACTCAAATAAGGAAACTTGACAATCTCTGTCTTGTCGTGTCATCTCTTTTGTAAGGATCTTTTCCCCCAAGGAAGGCCATTCAACATTCTGAAGGAGGGATGCTTTCAGGGCGCTTGGAGCTACATCGGATGGAGGGGTTTTCAGGAGGCTGAAGTACACTGGCAGCATGGAGATGGAGAACATTCCCGGCAGTCACCCTGAGGCCACAGGGACTCACTACACGAGGGCTCAGACGATCAACTTTTCTTCTCACTCTTTCCAAGGCTGTTCTGGTATTTTCGCTGGGTTCTTCTACCAAGGGCAGTCTTCCCTTACACGGGGCTGTGGCTCTCAGTCCGCAGGTTATAGTCTGTGCCAGTTGCTTCTTTCTCCTGGCATTAAATAAATCCCAAGAACCTTACCCTTTGCCCACAGAAACCAGTTTCTCTCCCATGACCTGCTCCCAGGACCTTTCCTTGCTCTCTTGAGGACCGTGGGGGATAGTGGGCGCTGTGTGGCTGTCGAACTCTGGGGTCTGCTGCTAAGTGCTATTTTAATTTATCTTCATCTAAATTCCTCGCGGAGCAGCGTTTGAAACATGAGATTGTCTTATTAAGAGGTACTTATTGTAAAGTAGAGTGAGCTCCACCTTTGATGAAGACAGAAGGGGTGAAGCTTGATGGGTTGGACAGCGTTAGACAAAGACAGTAATTAATGACTTAATTGCCTCTTCACCCTTCCCATTTTAAGGGGGGAAAAAGTTTATGTTCTTTCAAAACTCGCCAGCCTGAAAATCGCAATTCCCAATGCTGTTTTATGGCTTAAGAAAGAGAAATGAAGAAGTGAAAAAGAAAAATTAGCCCGGAATGGATTTTTCTATTCTACTTTCCTGTAACACTGTCCTCACTTTGTGAATCATCGTCTATTGATTCTACCTTTAGTGACTTTGGAGGTTGTAGCAATCTGTTTGCAGAGAGTTCAGTATGGTGTGGATTTCCTTATGTTGGTTTAAAAGCTCCAAGGACAGGTAGCAAATTAAAGAAATAAAAATAGCCTTGTCAATGAGCAGGAGAGAAGCCATTTCTCACATTTGTTTGGTACCCATCGCTATTCAGGGGCTAGACAAAATTAGCGAGTAGGATTAAAGAATATAGTTGTCTTTTATCCCATGTTTGAGTACTTGATCACAGAGGCATGGTTTAATCCAGACATCAATAGCACCTCGTCAGCTCCACCGTAGACAGCTGTCAAAGTGGACTTCGGGTTTGCTAGAGCTTTGTGTTTTATCCTTTTTTAAGGTCATGGCATATTTTCTTTGATTTTTGATGTTGAAATCTTCCTTAATCTTCGAAACTTGAGTAACATCTGTTAAGATTTAATGGGATGGCTTTTGTCTTCAAATTAGAGCCCTCGTAGCTCCCTTCAAATCTCCCCACGACCCTTCCCTTTCTACCTCCTGCTTTGGAAAATGGGGGCACCGGGACAGGGGGATTGAGGCAGGTGTCCCTGATCAGACAGGAGGTCTTCTGGTCAGTGTGCGAGAGACTAAGCTGGAATGAGTACCAGACAGGCTGTGGCCCTTTTGCAGGCTGGCTGCTCTGGGCCAGTGTACAATTTTATTTTGTTTCCGACCGACATTGCCAATTTCCCTGCAGCACATCCCTCTGTGTCTGTGATCTGAGTGGCAGATTTATAGATCTCTGTGAATAATGAGAGGAAAATGATATAAGGACGAGAACCAGCAGGAAATAGGAATTTTAACCTTTCCCTCCAAGCCTCTTTGTTACGGGATTGTCAACAAAATTTAGTAGCTAAAATAGCTGGAGGTACAGTAACAGCGTCTAAAAATACATGCCTCCAAATATGTACCGACAGCTGTCATGTCTGTTGACAGAATATATTAGTCATTATCCTCATCAGTAGACACAAAATCATCGCAGTTTTCATAATGGAGCCCTTTCATACTCCATAATTGCTAGTGATTTTGTAGATTCTCTGGTAAAGTCCCCACCATTGTCATCCTGTTGTTGTCGGTTGCTGCTGAGTTGCTTCCAACGTCGAGTGACCTCTGGCCAACAGAAGGACACGCTGCCCAGTCCTGCGCCATCCTCATGGTCATTACTGTCCTCGAGGCCTTTGTTGCAGGGACTCTTTCCACTCATCTCCTTGAGGGTCTTACTGTGTTTTGTTTTTATTTTGATGACCCTCTATTGAGCATCATGTATTTCTCCAGGCACTCATCTTTCTTGATCATACATTCAAAGGATTTGAAGTGAAGTCTTACCATCCTCGCTTCCGAGGAGAAATCTGACTGAACTTCTTCCAAGCCAGGTTTGTTGTGTTCTGGCGGTCCGTGAGTCACTGAAGATATTTTACCAACACAATACTTCGAAGACATCGATTCTTCCGTCCACCGTTATTCCTCGCCCACTGTTCACATTCGCACGCATCTGAGTCATTGACAATCCCACGGTCGCGGCCGGGGCACCTTAGTCCTCACAGTGACATCTTTTTTAAAGAAATGACTTTAAAGAAGTCCTGTGCAGCTGATTGGCTCAGTGCAACCTGCACTTTGAGTTCTTGACAGCTGTTTCCATGAGCCGTGATTGTGGAACCAATGAAAATGAAATACTTGACGGCTTCAGTCTTTTCTTTGTTTATTATGGTGTCGTTTATTGGGCCAGTTGTGAGGATTTGGGTTTCTTTATGTTGCTCTTCTTCAATCAGTGCTCCGAGTCCGCTTTCCTTTTAGCAAGTAAGGTTGTGTCATCTGCACATCACAGGTTGTTAATGATCCTTCCTCCAGTTCTGATGACAGCTTCTTCTCCATAAGCCCGCTTCTTGGATCATTTGCTCAGAACTGAATAAGTTTGGTGAATGGATACAACCCCGATGCACGTCTTTCCTGATTTAAAACCAGTTGGGAACCCTTTGCTCTGTTTGAATGATGGTCTCTTGATCAGTGTAAAGATTCTTCATAAGCACAATGAAATGTTCTGGAATTCCGATTCTACACAATGTTATCTCTACTTTGTTAGATGCATAGTCTCATGCTTTTGCATAATCAATAAAACACAGGTAAATATCTCTCTGGTATGCTCTGCTGTAAGCATCCATCTGGTCTCAACATCCATGTTAGATCCATCTGGGATCAATGATGATATCCTTTGTTCCACATCCTCTTCGGAATTCAGCTTGAGTTTCTGGCAAAGTGCTCTTGTTTAGCTTGCTTTTTATATTCACAGCCTGGATGCTAACATCTCAAATAGAGCTCGATGCAGGGAGACTTTAAATTCTCCTATTTATTGCTTCTGACGCATCCTCATCTACTCCTGACGAGCGATAATGAATGACCTGCGTACTTCTGCTTGGAACCAAGAAAGTGGTCCAACCTATGACTCTAAACTGTCCACAGGAGTAGTTTTAGATCCTGGGAACCTATCACAAGGATCTACCTATAACCCCCTCCCTGGGGGACGGACAACAGAAAAGTGGGTGAAGGGAGACGTGGGACAGTGTGAGACATGACAACATAATAATAAGGGTTTGTGAGGGAGGAGGGCAGGGAGGGAGGGGAAAAAAGAGGAGCTGATACCAAGGGCTCAAGTAGAAAGAAAATGTTTTGAGAATGATGATGGTAACAAATATACAAATGTGCCTGACACAATGGATGTATGTATGGATTGTGCTAAGAGTTGTATGAGCCCCTAATAAAATGATTTAAAAAACAGCATTAGAAACACATGTCTCCCACCAGGGAATTGGATGTGTACCTTCGTCTAAGGGTCGTTGCCCACCTGGCAGGCAGGAAGGGGGCTCCAGTGCAGAGTGTGCAGATTACTGGCAGGAGCAGGGTTTTGGAGAGTCAGAGAGGGCTCTCCCAGTCACATGTTGGAGTCATGTGACCTCCAGGAGATGACATAATGGTTCTGAGCCTGAGCTACATAGTGGGTAGTGGGGATGATCATGACTACTTTCTAGCCCTGTGGAGCCATTCCAGGATAGAACCCAGCATGTGCCTTATGTACAGAGGCAAATGAACACTTTTCAATGACTTAATTTATATATATATATATATATATATATATATATATATATATATATATATATATATATATATATAATGCCAGGGGAATAGGGAAAGAAGATGGACAAAGGAGCATTTTCAGTCTCTTATTTTATATATAGTCATATATGCTATATATACACAAAGCTGCAAATGATATATCAGACATACTCAATATGCACATTTAATATATTCTATGTATATGTGTTTTCTATGTATGCTTACATACATATAAAAGAAGTGATGCTCATGTCTTTGCTTTCCTTTTTCCCCTGGCAGTTTTCATCTACTGAATTCTCACCATCTTCCTCTCCAACCTCTATCCATGCACACATTCTTGTCCCCCTTTTTATTTGAAGGCTCCCATGTCACCCATCCCAGGATGATTTATGAAATGGGGGTGGAACGGTGGCCTCCACCTCCCTCCTCTATCTTCAGCCACTCTCCACTCAGACAAGGGTGAATTCTCATGGTTATAGCCCAGGAGCCAAATTGTAACTGTGACTACTTACCTAGGACCTCCTAGGGTGGAACAAATCCCTAAGTGTGTGACCACTTGCCTAAAGGTTGGTGGTTCAAACCCACTCAGAAGAACCTCTGAACATCGGCCCAGTAATGTCTTCAGAAAGGTCCCAGGGAACGGTTCCACTCTGAAGATGTGGGGAGGCCCGATTCAGTACCGACTGTAGCCAATAACGTCGTCCCCCATCACAGGCATTGTGCTAAATGTTCAACATATACAATCTTCACAATGACCCGATGATGTATAACTCTGAGCTCCATTTTACAGATGAGAATAGATGAGGCCCAGCACTGGGCAGGGGAGGACGACAGGGCCTGCTGCTCCCGTAAAGGGGTACATACAGTCTTGGAAACCCCCAGGGGCAGTTCCACCCTGTCCTACAGGGCCACGATGTGTTGAAATCAACTCAATGGCGGTGGGAGCCAGCGCAGGGTGTGGAAGGCCTTTGGCTGCATCCCTTGGATCACACAGGCACGCTGTCCCACAGACATGGCCCTCAAACCTCTCTGTAGCGAGGGGGAAAGGGCTCTATTTGGCTGAGATGGAGTCAGGATTGCCCATCTGCGAGGGTGCGGTGCTGAGAAGGGGTCCTATCAGGGTTGTTGGTTTTCCCCCTCTGCCTCTTCCTCCCACTTCTGACAGGTTTTCAATTAGCAGCATGTAGAGACCCAGCCTGTGGTCCTCATTTCATGCAATGTGCATAACTGAATTCCCCAGGAGGGGTTAAAGGGCAGAGGAAGAATGGGGGGGACCCCATGAATTGCATGGGGGAGACATGCTGTGGGCCAGGCTGGCAGGAATGCCTTCTTTACACTTACGTGGGGCAGGGTTCCCGTGGGAAGTGACCCTCCTAGAGATGAAAGGTCACAAACTGCATGCAGCAGGCCTGGCTACAGCTCGCGTTGCTGGGCCTCAGCCTCGTGGTGTTTGGTTTCTGGTCAAATACACACAGAAATGGGAGTCCAGGCTTATTGATAGCTTCACCTCCACCTCCACCCCCACACCCTCCTCCCCTCCCCGATCCCCTTCCACTTCCTCCTGCTCCCCCTCCCCCTCCCCCTCTTCCACCTCCACCTCCACCTCCACCTCCACCTCCACCTCCACCTCCACCTCCACCTCCACCTCCACCTCCACCTCCACCTCCACCTCCACCTCCACCTCCACCTCCACCTCCACCTCCACCTCCACCTCCACCTCCACCTCCACCTCCACCTCCACACCAGTCCCTGTCCAGTTGATTCTGAATCCTGGTGGCCTCATGTGCCTCAGGGCAGAACTGGGCTTTCTTCTGAGGTGTCTCTGGATAGACTCAAAACTCCAACCTTCCTGTGAGTAGCCGAGCACATTAAGGGGTTGTACTGCCCAGTGACTTCTAGTCACACTGGCAAGAATGGATTTCCTCTGCTGCTTTGAAGGGTGGATGAATCCCTGACCCCTGGAGGTTCCTCCCAGTGGAAAGTCTTGGTTGCTGTGCAGCCCAGAATCGAGTTAATAATGTCTGCCCTGAGGAACTGAACTAGCTTGTCTTCGCACTCAGGGTGGAGCCCTGGTGGCGTCGTGGTTCCACATTGGGCTGCCAACTGTAAGGTCAGCAGCTTGAAACCAGCCCCTGCGACGAGGAAGGCAGATGGGGCTTTCTACTCGCAGTCCCATCGGGTCGCTCTGAGTCGCATCGACTCGACAGCAGCGAGTTTGGTTTGTTTTTGCTCTTCCAGGGGAGGGGACAGCGCCACTGTTTCTGTAGCGATTCTGTTAGCTGACCTCTCTGTGTCCGTGTTTTGACCCCACTGTTTATCTGTGCGAAGCAGGATTGCGGAATTAAGGCAGGAAAAGTCAACATGTATATGCTTCACTAACCCAAGTGCTACAGATTTACAACTTCCTGCCAGGACCTGTGTTCTCATCATCCTGAGGCCGAGAGCCCCTGGAATGGGATGGCAGAACGTGCCATGGTAAAGGCTGGGGGAAGGCCTCATTGAAATGCTGTGTGACCAAGCGTCACCTGCGAGAGATGGTAGAGCCAGGTAGGCTCTGGGCTTTCAGGAGGGTTTTTTTTAAAGACGCAGTGAGCCATCTTTATGTTCCCAAAGGCATGCGTGACATCAGCCCTGGTCTTCTCACTCCCCTTCCAGCAGCTGGGAAAGCAGGAAGGTGGACAGGAGGGATGCGCTGGGACTCTGGTTGCCTGGGGGAGGCTCTTAGACATACCATGGATTGCCTCAAGAATGAACAAATCAGGCTTTGAAGAAAACCACTGGGCCATTTCTTGGAAGTGAGGATAGGGAGACGTCCACTTGCTTGCTTTGGGTATGTCTTTAGGAAAGATCAGCTGCTAGAAGAGACCACAGTCACTGGTGAAATAGAGTCGGTGACAATAAGGGAAGCTATCCATAACATGGATTTATCTAATTACTGCAACAAAGCTCTCCACTGTCCTGATGACCTTGAAGATGGGGCAGGGCTAGGCAGTGAGCTTTCCTCCCTTAGACACAAGGTCTCCAGGAGCCAGAGTTGACTCCATGGCACCTAACAACAAAATAGCATGGTGCGGATCGATTTTCCTTTGGAGTCACAGGTAGTCTGTCCTTGCACAGACCCAGGGGGCTGGGGTACCTTATTGGCGGTCCCCAAATAAGTGAACGAAGCTTGGATCCATGCATGCAACTGAATTGTGGTGCCGGAGAAGGATATTGGAAGTACGATGAACTGCTCACAGGACAATCCCATCTGTCCTGGAAGAAGCATGGCCAGGGTGCTCCTGCGAGGCGAGGATGGTGAGATTTCATCACACATGCTTCAATCATGTTAGCAGGAGAGACCAGTCTCTGGAGAAGGACATCAGTCTTGCTAAAGTCGAGGGGGCCGTGCAAAAGAGGAAGGCTTTCACCAAGACGGGTCGCTCCAGTGGCTGAAACGATGGGCTCACTTATCAGGATGGTGCAGGACCGGACAGTGTCTCCTTCTGCTGTGTGTCAGGGCGATATGGGTCAGAACTGATTCGATGGCACCTCATGACAACAGCAACAACAACAACACGCTTGAGCGGGTGGGTGGGAAGATATTCTGGAAGCCTATGGGCCAGGGACCTACTTCCCCTCCCCGGGGCCAGAGAGACTGCTGGGAAACAGCCACAGGGTGTCCTGAGGAGTCAGCGCTGAGCTGTTTTGTGAGAGAAAGCTGCCATACAAAGTTCTGAATGTGTGTGGGGAGATTTCAGTGTAACCCAAACTCACCCAAACTGAGCTCACTGCCATAGAGCTAATGCCGACTCATCGAGACCCTGCGGGACAGGGTCGACCTGCTCACGTTTCCCAGAGTAGAAAGCCCTTCTTTTCCCGAGGAGCGACTGGCGGCTTCAAACTGCTGACCCTGCGGATCGCAGCCCAGTGCATAATCACTAGGCCCCCAGGGCTCCTCCGTTGCATTGTAAAGTCATTCACAAGGTTTATTCTTTGCATGAGAGCATAGTTTGCGGTTATAGCGTCCTGTCTCCTTCATCCACCCCCTTCTTTCTTCTCTCTCCTCACTCACCTTCCTGCCCCCCCCCCTCCTTCCCTCCAGTCTCCCAAGGTTCTGTGCTCCCAGTCTCCTTTGCTTTCAGCAAGCATTTCCTCTTTTCAAACCGACTTCTTGCTGAGGGTGATTTGGAGTGATACAGCCTCCACAAGATGGGACCCCTTGCCAGGAGACAGGGACAGGTGAACCCGGTCAGCGGGACTCAGCAACACTTCCTAGATGAACAAGATGGAAGTGTGGGCGCAGACCCCACTTCCGGGCCGGGAGGCGGCCCTGGGCCCTCATCACGTCTGCGGAGGACAGAACATGCTTTCCAGCAAAGAACGACGCTCAAATCTGGATGATGTTTTTCTAGATACGGTTTCAGCTTTTTAAATATCTTGCAAATGAGGCTTTTCCTGGCCGAGTGAGTGGCTGCCCCCCTCTTCTCCATCTGACAGCCTTGTCAGTGCCAACTGATTGGGGGGCCAGGAAGCCCCCCTCCCCCCTTGGCGGGCAGGCTCGCTGGACGGGGCATTTATCAGGAGGCTTGGGTGTCTCTGGCTAGTAAATACACTCGATGTTGTGAACCCCATACATAAAAGGCCACGTATCACATTTTCCTCTGAATTCTTGAGGAAATTGCTCTCATATACAACACCAGCCTTTGGCTGGGTGACAGAGACGGAGTGTCGTTCGCATGCCATTACCAGGCTGTAAAGTCGGGTCAGGGCTGCCATTTCGGAGTTTCCGATCTTTTGGGATGTTGGAAGGTCACTCTGCAGGTCAGGTTTGTTTAGTCTGGTCCGTAATGGTGTAAAGTGGCCTTGACTGAGGGACCTACTTCGGTAATGCCCTAGCTGTTGGGTACTTCAGCAGACCCTCGAAGTTGTATATATGTTTCACTTTCTGATTTTTGAGGCAGAATTGGATTTCATTGTTCACAGAAGGCAAGTTGTTTCTAAAAACAGCCTCATCTCGCTTTGAAAATCAGCCAGGCTTCGGAGGGCCGGTGCCTGTGACCGGGGATCGACGACGTTTTCCCTTGGGAAATCTTCCAAAGCTGCTCTTTCTTTATCTGCCCATTTCCTCTTCTTTAAGATGCTCATGTGAACATAGGCTATTAAACATTTACTGAAGGATAGTATATACTGGGAGAAAGCATAGGTTTACAGCAAAAGTTCACAATGCAAACACACCCTCGTGGTCCAGTGACATTACCGCCAGTGCCCTAAGAGTTCCTCTGTGTTCCTGCCACGGGAACGTGACCAGGCTCAGCACTAAACTCCCTGCCATCGAGTTGATGTGACTCATAGCGACCCGATAGGACAGGGTAACCCTGTGAGTTTCTGAGACTGTAACTCTTTCCAGGAGTAGGACGCCCCATTCTTTTCCCCAAAGATGACTGGTGGTTTCGAACTGCTGACCTCACAGTTAGCAGCCCAAACGTGTCACCACTACGCCACCAGGGCTTCCTACCAGGGCATATATGTATTTCTTTATTTCTTTTGCTTGCAATGGGCCCAATGGTTTCTACATTGTGCCTACTTCTTTTCCTGATGGATGTGACTTTGTCTGAATGGTCATATGCCCACTAGGAGAGGCAAAGAGCTTGCCTGATCTCATAAGGAACTCCAGAATGCTCTGAATTAGGGTATAATCACGTCCCAGGCAGCTTTGTGAATCCAGCATTAGCTTGTTAGGGTTGGGGCTCATTTTTATCTAGAGCACCCCTCCACCCCTCTCTAGAAGCTCAAATCAAGCTCTTGGGCATTTCCCACAATGAAAACCTGCTGTCACAAGACTAGTCTGAGCACCCGGGTGTGGCTATCAGGCTCACACCCGAGTTCTGTGAAACAAACCCAGGCTCCCCCACCCAGTGCCCAGTGCCCAGTGCCCAGTGCCCAGTGCCCAGTGCCCAGCGTTCTCCAGCTCAAGAAGACAGTGCTGCTCTGTGTTGTCCAGCCAGCGCCGACTCTTAGGGACTCCTAGGGACGCTGCATCCAACAGAATGAAACGGAACCCATGTCACACACGTGACATAGCGGAGACCCAGAGGACGATGGTGGAAGACGGCACGATGTGCCCAGAGGTTTAGAAGATGGAACCATTTCTTTCCCCTTCCGGAGCCCTCGGTATTTCTGCAGGAATCTTGTTTGAGGCGCTGTAGGGGGACTCTTCTCCACCCCTTTAAAAAACACTTCCAAAGCTGCTGGGCCCCCAGCACAGTTTTCATTACAGCAACATAAATAAAAAGTGACATAAAATTATACAGCCCTGTGTAAAGTAGTTTAAGGAGAATGTCTTTTATGGCGGCTTTTATGGTTTCACCAATTAGTTATTAGATTTTCTCCGTTTTTAATTCCATGTCTGGAGTGTGCTGTCCTAAAAGGTTTCTCCCACCCCCCTCCTTTCATCTCCTATCAGTAATGGGGTCTGGGGGAGCTTAGGCCTCTTCGCTGGCTTTCTGGTTTCACTGAGGCATTTTATTACAGCCTGTTGCTAAATCTGGGCAAAGCAAGTCCCTCCAGAGAGAAGCCAGCGGTGAGGTGGTTTTAAAGCCATCAGAGTCCCTCCCCTGATTTCCGCCCCTGTATTAACTCCGAAGAGTGGGGTTGGGGCTAGCCAGTGGGCCCATTCCACCTCTCCCCTCCCCCTCCCCCCTGCAGTGGATAGAGTGAGGGAGGGGGTGTAGGGCAGACAGGAATTCAGCGCTGGACGTGAAGTTGATAAATCCTGAGTTTTTAGTAACTTTCCAAACATTCCCGGGGAGTGAGAATAACAGAGGTTGGCTCCTGCCAAAAGTTAATCATGCAGAAAAGGCGAACTTTAGATCAGCGTATAGATTATTTTTTAATGCGCTCGCTCCCCAGCAGAAAGGGGGCAGGGGAAGCCAGCAGTCATGCACCTCGAGTCTAGACCACTGCAATTTGATTCATTTAGGGGAATTGTATCAAGTCTTAGGGTTTGGCTTGGGTTGGGCGGTTCTGGTTGGGAGTGCATGATGTCATCGTGGGAAGCGTGTCACAGCCCAAGGGTTCTGGTATTTATGTTGGCTTCAGATGTAGCCCAGACGACATGGCAGGCGCAATTTATGGCTGCTTTAACTTTGTTTAGTCATGGCGAGGCTTTATTTATGTTGGTAAATTTCAAACAGTGGCCAGCAGTGCCCGCGCAATGAAAAGGCCTGCATGATTCATCATCGATAAATCACCCTGTCGCCGAGGTCCGGCACTGCAGGGGAAACCGCGTCCGTGGATCCCCGCGGTGGCTGGGAGGGAGGGCAGGGCGGGGAGGGCTTGGGGAATCCATCTATCAGCCCTGCTTTGGAAAGAGCCTCCGGTTTCTGATTGGAGCCGGACAGAGACCTAGAAGAACATTTATCTTGTCCAAACCTAGGGGCTAACTGAAAGCAAATAAAGAAATGCCATGGGGCCCACATGCAGGTAAATAAACAGCGAGGAAGTGCGGTGAATTCCCTACAGTACATCTCAGTTCGTAGGGGAGAGCGAGCTCATTAGCATTACCTTGGGAGTGTGTGTGTGTGGGGGGGTGCCTTTAATGGACTGCTCCTGATTGCCATCAGGAAAAGCTTCACTTGTCCAACGCCCCTCAGCGTTGTCTCATATACCAGATTAAAACCAAAGATTGGGGGGCTCCTGCTTTGATACCGTGGGAACTTCCCCGGCCAGTGCTTCTCAAAGGGTTAAAATATAGGTATGGAAGCAGCGTTGCAGATATCAGGGGGTGTGTGTCATTTTATATTGATCCCTTTTTGGGGATGACAATATGGGGAACAACGAACAAAAGACCAACCTTACTGCCGTTGAGTAGAGTCCGTTGGCTAGTGGCCTGATAAGGCGTACTGGTTACGTCTTGGGCTGCCAATCTCAGAGTCAGCAGTTCAAGACCCCCAGCTGCTGCGAGGGAGACAGATGATACTTTGTATACTGGTAAAGGGTTAGACTCTTGGAAGCCCACCGGGGCAGTACTGCTCCGTCCTCTGTCCTCGGGGTACACCTCTTCCCGTGTGACTGAGCAAGGGACCTCCTCTTTGGATGAGTTGAGCTTTCATGTGGAGGTCTCCTTCTGCTGAGAAAAGCTTCCAAAAGACAGATTCTGGGACTGGGATGCCCATGTCACCACGCTCACTTCCAGTAGATGGTGGCAGGGCATCTGATTTTTATCTCTAGTAACCAAATGGCTTTGTACCAGACCAAAACCGGCAGCACGTGATAGAGAAGGCAATCTTGTTACCAGTATGGGCCTGCATGTATCCGTGTTTCCTTTTTAGGCTCTGCAAAGGGTGCGCTCGATACTGAGCTTCAGATCCATTCACAGGAAAGTGAGATTTCTCAAGAGTCAAGGCTTGGGGCTGGGGCATTTGGCAAGCAGCTGCTGTCTACTTGATGGAGTTGGGCTTACATGCAGGCTTAGGGGAGTCGGGGATGTTTTGAGAACCTTCTCTGGCGGGATCCTTGTGTTGTAGGCTCCTACTTTGGTACATGACATCTTTGTGTTGACAGAATAAAGCTGCTCTTGGCTGTTAGCCGATGGTTTCGCAAGCTCTTGGCTCCCTTCCTGTATGCAGTCACTGTGCCCATCTTCATTAATGGGACAGGGCTCCTTGTGCTGGAGGGCGGTGGCAGGGTAGTTCTGGGTAAGTCGGGCTGCCATCCCAGGGTCTAGTTAGGACAGGTAGGGGTGAGGGTATAAGAACGAAAGAATCCAATGGAGCCAGTTGGATTGGAATCACTCAACTGGACAGACATCAGGATTTCCTGACTCCCAAGTCTACCCCTTGGGTCTACATTCTAAGGCTGACCATCGTAGTAGTCCTTTTGGGGGCTTTCCTTGGGGTCAGTGACACCTTTGCTCGAATGTGGGGCAATTATTCCAGTAGGCAGGTTATAATTCGCACGATGGCATTTGGTCGCCTGACCACTTTCCAACGGAATCTAATTCACCGACGTCTGCCCTTTTTCATTAGTTCCAAGGCACCATGGGAGGCTCCCCTAGTGTCACTTTGTATGAGCAAGACCAGCACATCAGTTGCCATCAAGGCAGCTCCAACATTGGTGACTCCAGGTGTGTCAGAGTGGAATTGCACCCCATCGGGTTTGGGGGAAATAGATCACCAGCTCTTTCTTCCAAAGTGCCTCTGGGTGGACTTGAACTCGGTTTGCGGTCAAAGATGTGAACTGTTTGTGTCACCTGGGGAATCTGCTTATGGAAGGACTTTTGTCCAGTGTGGCGGTCAGAGGTTCACAGTCCAGCAACTAGTAAGCTCTCCCTGCGGTGCTAGCAGGTGCAGGGCAGTGTGGAGACTCAAAGGAATGCCTTATGGTCTTTGCCCAGGAGAGGCTCCGAATCGCCCCCATGTTAGTAGGATTCCTTTGACTATTGGATAGAAAGTGGCCACTTCGACCTGGTGCCCTCGTAAAATGGCATGGCTCTTTCTTTCTGAGCCTGTGCTTTGAGGCTAGTTCTTAACCTGCTGGGTAGAATCTAGGGACAGTTTGGTCACTTCTCTGGTGACTCTGTAGCCCTTTGTTTGCAAGCAATGGTCTTCATTTAGAGAATGCTTTGAAAATGATGATGGCGGCATATGTGCAAATGTGCTTGACACACTGGAGGAATGCATGGATTGTGATAAGACATGAAAGAGCCCCCAATGAAAGTATTCTTTTTAAAGGTCTTCATTTAGTATTACAGTGGCAATTTTCAACTGTGACTGCCTGTCAGCATCTCCTGGGTAGCTTAAAAAAAAGTATCGATGCCCAGACTATACCTTAGACCAATTAAACCTGGGGCCTAGACATCAGGAATTTTCAAAGCTCCCCAGGGGACCCCACCGGACAGCCAGAGTTGAGGACCAAGGAAATAAAATGTGCTGTGTCGGAGCAACAGTAAAGACTCTAGATTTTATTTGAGATGCAAGCTACTCTTTTTCTCTTCCCCTGGCCTGGAATTCCGAGTCGGGGGGGAAGGCATGGGAGTGTCCACTTCTCCTCCCCCTTACAGGTCCTTTGCTTCTTGCCAACTCACTCCCGGAAGCTGCTGACTGTGCTGTGGCTGAGGTGGGTGGTAGGGGGTGGGGGGTGGGGGAGGTGAGGCAGTGACTGAGGGCTTTAGTGATATTGGTGTTGCTGTCACCTGATGTGCTTCTTCGGGCTGGGATGGGTGTTCAAAGCGGATTCTTGTGCCTGTGCATTGGTGGTGGGGTGGGACCAGAAGCAGTTGTGTGTTCTCCAGAGCTTCTCTTCCGTCTCTGCAGAAGCTCTCCTTGGCAGTTCTCTTGGCTTTTCCGGGGTCAGCTGTACACAGAGAAGCTTGATTGACTCACGGTGTCTCCCAGGAGGTTGTCTGAATGGCCCTTGAAGAAGCTATCTGGTTGGCCTCTCTCACTCAAGGGGCCCATCCTCTCTCCTCTCTACATTCAGACCAGTTAGGCACCCTTGCCCTCGTGCCTTGTCCACACCAAGTACTGGCATTAGCTCTGGGAGAAGGGTGGGCAACTTCCAGGAACTGCCTTTACAAGCAGAGTGCTTGCCCTTCTCTTTCCCTTTCCTGCTGGGTGGGAAGCTGATGGGGGTGGGTGGGTGGCGGGCAGGAAGCTTCACCTTGGTCCCAGAAGTGGGAGGAGCTCATTGAGGAGATTGGGGAACAAGCTAGAAGGAACCTAAGCCCCTGGAACATGTGGAGCCAGGGTCTCTAGGCTGCCTACTAAAAGGCCCTCCTTCATTTACCCTGGATTGAAACTGAACACAGTGAACATCTTTTATGGAGGGCATCGGTGGGTTCTTTGTATCGCAAGAAGGATGCATGTGGCCATTCTGGAGGCTGAAGGAGCAGGTGGTGGGAGAAACAGCTAAGTGAGCCAATTTACCCAAAGATGATGTCGCTGAGAGTTTTAGCTGGGTAGATGGGTTCCAAACCAAAGAGGCCATTTCCCCATCTCCCTTGTAACAAGCCATGTCTGCACAGTGAGCTATAGAGTATCCCCTTGTGACGGCTGCAATAGGAACTTGCATGTCTAATAATTCTGTCCTACGAGTTATGAGAAAACATCGGTGAGGCGTTGGTGTTGCCTCTAGAGACGTTTTCTGTGTGATTCAAAGGGGACACGGGGAAGGACCGCTCTTCTTTCTGACATGTTGTGTGAGTCCTCATTGCTGCAAACACCAGGAAGGGAGAGAAGTGATGACCAAAGCCAACATGTTTGGGAGAACAGGGCAGAAAGATGCGAGGACCTTGAGTCCTGGGTGTGAACAGAGGTTTGGGAATTAACCCTGAAATAGCTTAACCTCCAGACTTCTGGCAAGATGGGAGATAAACCAGTTTATTGTTTACCCCATTTTAGTTTGCTTCTTTTGCTATTTGACCCATACACCAGGGTCCTGCTCCCAGCTCAGAATAGGGGGTACTTCCATTCTCTTGCCACACAAAGGTGTTTCCAAAGGGGGGATTAGCTCTTCTGGAGATCACATGACCAGAGCTGGCCCCTGCTGGTGACCATTCTCAGGGAACATGGGCTTTGATTATCAACTTTTAAGAGGTTCTGGAGCCCTGGTGGTGTAGAGAGTTAAGAGTTGGGTTGTGATCTGCATGGCTGGAAGTTCGGAACCACCAGCAGCTCTGAGGAACAAAGACTGGGCTTTCTATTCCCATCAAGAGTTATAGTCTTGGCATTCCCTTAAAGAAGGGTCACACGAAAGAATGAGACAGCCAGGGTGCGGCATAGCATCAACAGAACACACAACATTCCTCTAGTTCTTTAATGCTTCCTCTCCCCGAACTATCATGACCCCAGTTCTACTTTACAAATCTGGCTAGACCAGAGCATGTACACTGGTACTGACAAGAGCTCTCAACACACAAATCCAAACAGATAACCCCCCCCAGGAACAACAATGGGAGTAGTGATACCATGAGGGTAGGGGGAAGGTTGGGGGAAAAGGGGGAGAAATGGGGAACCCACTGTAATGACTGATATATATCCCCCCCATCTCGAGGACAAACAACAGAAATGTGGGTGAAGGGAGACAGCAGATGGTGTAAGATATGAAAACAATAATAAATTATAATTTATTAGGGGCCCACAAGGGTGGGAAGGGGGGGGGGGAAGAGGAGCTGATACCAAGAGCTCAAGCAGAAAGAAAATGTTTTGAAAATGATGATGGCAACATATGTACAAATGTCCTGGATACAATTGATGTATGGATTGTTACAAGAGTTGTAAGAGCCCCCAATAAAATGATTTATTGATAACTAAGTAAGTAAGTTAAGTAAATAAAAGAATCATGGTCTTAGACACCCACAAAGGGAGGTGAGGGGGCCACTTTGAGTCAGCATTGACTTAATTGTAGTGAGTTTAGTTTGGGTTTGGTCTAGAATGTCGGAAAACCCCAGCAGCAGTCTTACCCTGTCCCATTGAGTCGCTATGGGTCAGAACTGCCTCAATGAGAGTGAATTTGGTTTTGGGGCTATTCAATCCTGAGACCATTCCTCTCTGGTAGTTCCTGACATTGTGTCTGGGCCAGTAGGTAATTTTCAACAAGATTTCTCTGAAAGTGTATGGGCAGTGGAGGGGAACCTATGTGGACACTCGTTTGTAATGGCCACCCTGGCTGAGACTTACCTTTAAAGGTGTCTTCTTACCTGGCCAGCTCCCATTTTGCTCCTGGTTTGCCTAGGGAAGCTTAAATCAACCCCCATCCTTCCATCCTAACCTCCCCCTCCCCCCGTCCCTGACCACGGTTCCTTCTCTAGAGAACAATTTCTCCAAAACATGTCTGTTTGCCACGCAGGCTATACCGCGTGTGCTCCAAGGATGTTGCTGTTTGGTGCCTGGACCCCACCGCGACCCTGCGTGCAGCAAGGTGAACCGCTGCCGGGTCTGTGTCACCCTCTTAAAGCATAGTTGCATTTTCAACTGTGCACCAGAGGGCTTCAACAAACCCTCATGGAAGAGTGGGATTACAAAACCGTGGGTTTGTTTCCTGAACTTTCTGAAGCCCTTTGTACGACCAGGCTACCTCTGTAAAGAGCTTCGACAGATCCCATCCCTACAGCAATTTATTAGAGTGCCCATAACCTTGAATTCTTGCCAGAATAGAACGGTATCAACCTGCTTTTTATTTTATTTTGTTTTTTACAAATCTGGTTGAGTAATACATTTATCCAGATAATGATTTAACTTGAATTTCTCTGAATATATTAGTTGGGTGTATTTTCGTAGGTGAAGCCTTTTTATGGCCAAATCTTTTTAGTCTCTTCTTCTCTGTCCTATTTATTTCCTGTCGTCCTTGGTCTATGCTCCTTTTGGTTTACTTCCTTGCCTTCTTTCGGGTGAATTATTGTCACCACAATTTATCCCCTCTGTTATTTCATTTCACATTTTTTTCCCATTCATTGCCAAGTGATTTCCCCTAGATTTTAAACCCTTCTCCTCTACATACCAGTCTATTGCAATGTTTCAGATGAGGTGTCCCACGAGCCAGATGGTGAGCTGGTGTGCTTGGGCTTCACATCCGTGCAAAGGAAGAAAGAGAGGTAGGTTGACAGAGAGAGAAGCTGAACAGCCAGACAAGTATAACAAAGAGGTAAAAGCTATCCCCAGGGGACCTGGGAAGCTGAGATGGCCCTTCAGAGCCGTCTTGAGTTGGGTGTGAGGACCTGGCCTCTTTGTCCATGCCTCCGCCAGTCACTGGATGCGGGTTGCCCGGGAAGACTTGACGGAAGGATCCGACCAGCGCAGGACAGATTCCACTACATATAAATGAGTAAATTTTCTCTTCCTAGACAATGCAAGGACCTCAGACCACTTTGGCCTTTATGGTAGTTATCTGTTTATTTTGATATGTGTTTTAAATTTCAGAAGGCATTTTTTGCATCATATGATTAATGTAGCCATACCCACTTATTTACCATTTGTGTGGCTTTTCATTTATTTTTAAAATTTAAAAGAAATGTTGCCTTTTCATTTATTTTCGCATTTCTGAGCTTCTGTTTGGGATCCTGTTCTTCCACTCAAAGCACTCTCTCAACATTTCCTTGACTACAGGTTGAAGAGTCATAGCTTATCCCAAATTTCCTATATCTGAAAACACCTCTATTTCTCTCTCATTCTTTATAATTTTATTGTCAGTTGGGGCTTAATACATATTTCATTCCCCATCTCAATCAGGTCAAGTAGCACTGTACAGTAACTACCTCAATCCGTTTCCGAACAATCTTTTTCTACCTGGACTCTGTGACGTTGTCTCCCTTGAGGAATGTTTTCACTGTTACAGGGCTGTAACTGTCACCGAGGCCAGCTGTCAGGTGGCCCAGTGTTTTCTTTCATCTGAACATGTCATTATTTTGCTTCCATTCATGAAATAGGTTGATTATTAGAGGACAACCTTTTGTTTCAGCACTTTAAATATTTTGCTGCTGTCTGTCATCTCCATAGCTTTTGAGGGCGAGTCAGTGGGATTTCTGATCACTGTTCTGTGCTCTCTTGGGCTGCTTTCGAGATTCTCATGGTATCTTTGGGGTTCAGCAGTTTGATGCTGACCTGAGTGGTGTGGTTTTCTTTGGATCTAGCCTGCTCATTGTTTACTGGGTTTCTTGAATCTTTACATGGATACTAGCTCTCTAGATATTGTTGATTCTCCATCGTCTCTCTTCCTCTCGGATTCTAATGACACGTACTTAGTGGCATCTCTTCTGTGTGTATGCCTCAAGTGTCAGTAAGAAATTGGGGCAGAATTTAACCTTTTCTGACTCACCTTTCAGTTGACCAGATCTCTTTTCAACTGGTGCGATGCTCAACTGTTTATTTTTGAAGTTTAATGAGTTGTATTGTTAAGTTCTGGAATTTAACTTAGTTTCTCTTTAACTTTATAATTATTTGTTGAAATTTCCATCCTATCATCTAATGCCTTGAATGAATGAATCTAAGCTAATCTATATTTGAACTAAAATGTGTGTCTGTTCAGCGAGTCTGTTTCTATTGTAACCCCCCTCCCGCCTCCCCTTGGTGTTAGGCCATTTGGTCTCCTCTCCTAGCACAGTTGAAGGTAATAGGAGGCTCTCCAGGATGTCACTTTCTTCTAGGCAGAATTCGTTTTGTGTCCGTGAGAAAGTTGTCATAGGGAGAGATTCCCTTGACCTGGCCTGGGATTGAATTGACTTGAAGCTAAGCTCCAGCCTTTGGGATGGCTGCTCTGTCTTGATCCATGATTATGCCTGGGGTGGAGTCACTCGGGACGCCCAACTGAAAGTCTCATGTGTTTTTCATGCTCTCTTCTTCTGTGATTTCTGAACTGTAATGCTCCTACTCACTCCTGTCCCAACAACGAATGCTGGCTGTTCTGCTTAGTTTCTCCTTTACTGCTTTCTGCTGAACATTTTAGCCTTTCACCTGCTGCTTCAAAACATGTCAGTTTCCCGAAGGAAAAAGCAGCATTGAATATTCAGTTTATTCTTTCCAGGAGCTTAGCTCCCCAAGTCTTCACTGGCTTGCTGGCCCTTTGAAGCCTTCAGAGAGACCAACACATATATTTTGTCCAAATGTTCCCATTGTTCTCAATAGGAGGACGAATCTTCAACATGAATTCTTATTATTCATGCCCAAAGTAGGAATCTCCAGGATTCGCCCTACCCCCTTTTTTTTCTATCAAGGACTCGATATCCTGAGGTCAAGGATTAATTTAGAGCATCTTGTGACTTGGAAAGATGTATTACATTCAAGGATGATCATGAGAGAAGAAGAAATCCCAAGGGACATGACATAATCTACTTTAAATGTCCAAAAATAGAACCAATAGTTGGATTTGTCAAGACACGCAACTGCTCTCTATGATTGTTGTTTTCCTGTGATCCGACACTGTATGGAGGTGCGCTCCAGAATCTTCCTAACTCATGCTGAAGGGGACCAGCCTCCTGCAGGCCTGCTGTCGGGGTGGACCAACGTAGCTATTGGGTTAACTGTTGACCCAGTCCGCCTTGCTTTAGCTGCACAGCTGTGTCTGAGCTGACGATTCATTCAGTCCAGAATGAATCTCATACAACCGCAGAGTTGGGGGCAGGTTGTTGATGTGGGTGAGTATAGGTTGTGTCCACGGCAGAGGAAAGGGTAGTGGACTCACTTTTCCGACTCAAGTGGCCTCGCCCTGAACAGAAGGCACAGGACTGGGCTGACGTGAGCAGAGGCCCATCCATTTCTCTCCTCCTCACTGTGACATCCTGTTAACTCTTGTCTGTCCATTTCAGTCACCCACAATTCCCAAGTCATCTGAGGGTGGCTTCAGGTAGCCGGTACTTCTTTCCCTATTTGTCTTTCTACCTTTGCCCACTCCCCTCCAACTCCCATTATCACCCCTCAGTTCCTGTGGCACAAACTGTAACTTGGCTAGACAGAGAGGGTGGAGGACTTTCAGGAAGATATTTGTGAGTGATAATGAGATAGCCTGAGTTGGCCGGGGGGGGGGGGGGGGGCGGCTTTCGAGCATTTCCACTAGCAGAAGAGGGGGAAGACCGATCAGTCTAACACATCCTGGGCTCCCTCATTCCACCCTGTGACTGACAAGTCACCGATCTTATGGATTGCATCAGTGACCTTTTTGGAGGAAAAAAATTTCCCCAGAAGGTCAATGCCATCTTCAGCTTTTTTGCCCTTCTTCTTACCTAGAGAAGAGTTGGGGAAATGTACATGAGAAAGCTCTTTGGAAGAACCCAGACTTTGGGAAACCCCCCACAACACACCATTTGATTTCTTTAAGACATAAACCGCACGAGGAAACATCAGATTGAGGCTAACCTATAGATTGATGAAACACTTAAGGGAGAAATGAACCGACTGACATGTGTAGATATTGTTTTGATCCATTATTAGAAAGAGGTAGGATAGAAGAGGTATGACATTTGTAAGATAATTAGAAATTTGAATATCGATTTGCTATTTGGTCCTCAAAAGCTCACTGCCATGGAGTTAATTCTGACTCCCAGTGACCCTCTAGGACAGGACACAGTGACCTCTGTGGGTTTCCGAGACTGTCACTCTTTACGGGAGTGGGAAGTCCTATCTGTCTCCCACAAGCATTCAGTACTAGAGGACTCTTAATAAGCTTTTAGGTGGCATTATGGCTTTTAAAAATTTATTTAAATAGGCTGTTTTTTGAGGCACAGACAAAAATATTTATGGGTAAAGTGAAAAAATGTTTGAAAAGGCTTTGAGATAATATGATGGGAGAATGGCGTGGATATGAATGAAGGAGGATTGCTTGGGATTGATCGTTGTGGAAGTTTTAGGGATTGATTGTATTATTTTGTCTACTTTATACACGTGTTTGAAAACTTCCAGAGTAAACAGAGAGAAAGCAGGACCTCTGGTTTCCTGGGCATCTGTGTAGAAAGCATCCCAAACATCTGACAATTGATATCAATTCATCCTGTCTACTCCTCTTCCCATAATGTCCCCAAGTGGAGGCCTCAAGCAGAAGGAAGCTTCCAGAGTGAAGTATCACACCGTGTGGGGTGGAGTTTCAGTTTCACATGAAATTCATATTAGCTTGAAGTCTGCTTGTTTAGAGTTAGTGCTTGTAGCAGATCATCTGGGTTATTCTAGTGTGTGTTTGTGTGTGTGTGTGTGTGTGTGTGTGAGTGAGAGTGATATTCAAGGCTTTGAAAATGGAGTTCCACCACAGGTCACAAGATTACCCATCTTTCTCGACAGACCCCTTTTGGTCCAGAATGTTTGAAACAAAGAGTCAATGAATAAAACTGAGTTGGACAGGCTTTCTATGTCTGTCTCTCTCTCTAAACACACACACACACACACACACACACACACACACACACACACACACACACACCATGCACTGCCATCGAGTCAACTCTGGCTCATAGTGGCCCGACAGGGCAGTGTAGAGCTACCCCCATGAGTTCCTGAGACTGTAACTCTTCGTGGGAGTAGAAAGCCCGTCTTTCTCCCTTGGAGTGGCTGGTGGTTTCAGCAGGGCTGGCCTGTGGGGAGCAGCCCAGTGAGCAACTCCTCCGCAACCAGGCTTCTTCCTGTTTCAGTAGCTAGTTTTCAATGAATTTCCATAGAATGTTGGGTGCGAAGCTGAGTATTTCTCATACAATAATTCATGAAATCCTCTCGATAACTCAATGGGAAGGTCCAATCATAATCCCATACCTCTTTTTTTTTTATTAGCTAGGATAATGGAAGTGTGGAGTGTTTACAGATCTTTTCCAAGTTTACAAAACTAGTGAGCAGGATATAGAACCAGCTGGGGTGTGAGACCTAGGCTACTTGATCCCCAAATCTAAACTCTACCCTAAGCTCTATTTTCTATGGGACTTTAGTTTATGTCAATGGAAATTAAAATTGGGTCCTTTGAAATAAATACATTTAGGTCATATTAAAAAAAAGACACAGAAAAACTAAACACGAGAGAATGTATGTTAAGATTCCAAATGTACCTTTAAGTTTGCTGGAAGTGCTGTGGAAACCTGAAGGGTAGGGAGTGGGCCTTTCTGTGAGTGCCTCCCCAGACCCCCTCCAGAGAGAGACGGGTGGGGGGTGTATGTGGAGGCGGGGGAAACACCTCGCCACTGCACTTGGTACATTTTCTTCCCTTCCTTGGCCATGGAAGACTTGAAAACTCTGATCCATGCAACTTGCAAACCCTGGTGATGACCTGAGACCTTATTGGCTGCAGGTCCTGTGACATCAGCATTGGCAGAACACCAGGAGTTGCTCCCTCTTTTGACAATCTGTCCGATCAGGAGCAAGGGAGTCTGCCTCGGCTCCAGGTGGCGGCCAGGCTGCGCTGAGAGGGGAACAGCTTCATTCTCTGGGGAAGTCTCTGATCACTCAGAGGCTAACTTCTCCTTTTCAGTTGATTTGGGTAACACAGGACAAACAGGAAGCTCACCATGGGGAGAAGGCTTGGAAGGAAAATAATGGGCAATGCAGACAATGAAATGACCCTTCACTAGTGCTGGGTCCTTAGGCTGTGAACTGCAAGGTCAGCACTTTGAAACTACCAGCAGCCCTGCAGGAGAAAGACAAGGCTTTCTACTCCTGTAAAGAGTTAGTCTTAGAAACGCACAGGAACAGTTCTACCCTGTCCTGGAGGGTCGCCATGACCATGGCCAGCGATGAAGTGCTGGGCTGCTAACCCAAAGGTTGGTGGTTTGAAGTTACCAGTTGCTCCACAAGAGAAGATGAGACCATTTCCTTCCATGAAGATGCATAGAACATGCCTTGCAAACCCTAAACATAGGACCGTTCTAGCCTGCCTGATAAGGCCACCATGCGTCGAAGGGACTTGCTGGCAATGGGTTGGTGTGTTTTGTTTTTCCATCCTAGGAAATTCTTTCAGGCTCCTTTTACAGCGCTGCCAAGTTCACTCATAATTTTCAGTGGTCCTCAAAGGACTGATGGCCCAGGGAGGCCTGCAGCATTGTGGCTATTGCTCCTGGAGGGGAGCGTGCCGTCGATGATGCTGGAGATTTTGACAGCGAGCATGATGGGAGGAACTCTGAAACCAGGCCAAGTGCTGCCTCAAATCACTCGCAACCATGTGCCTGCTGGAGAGGCTGCAGGACAGACCAAAACAGGCAAGCAGTCCCTGAAAAGGCGCTGTCTGTGAACCGATCGCCCCAAAGTCAGTCTTCTAGCGGCACAAGAGAAGAGAGCCTGTCTAGAGAATGGGCTCAGGTGGGCTGGGCCAGTGTCTTTCCAATGGGAGCAGCAAATAGCGTGTTTATGAAGCCAAGCTTCTGAAGGTTGTTTGGAGACATTTAGAGATCCACGTCGAGTGGCACACTCGCCAGCTGGCAGCATCGTATTGACTCGTACGCTGTCCATGTTTTTGTTGTTGTTTTAATCGGCAGGTACCCTCCAGCAGGGCAGGGGAGGCTCAGGACGGTTGCTCATCCTCTGTTTTTTGGTATCGGGTATTTGACAAGACAACTGTTCACAGGCAAACTGACCCCCTCCCTAGGGAGCCAGGGTTGGGAGGGCTGTGGGATTTGCATCTCTTTCCTCCCCACCCCCGAGAGGGTGAATGTCTGCTCTGGGTTCCTTCAGGAGCATTAAAGCAAAATCTGCAAGCACTGCCTCTTACAGTCACGACCCTACCAAACACGAGCAGTTCATTTTGGATCCGCATCATTTTTAGATGCTTCTTGCTTCTCTAACTTCCCCGCTAAGGTGGTTACTCAGAGTGGGATTTGGAGAACCCATCTCTTCCTTCTCCCCACCTTGTGATTTGGTTCCATTCTTCAAGAGTTCAGTTTGGTTCATTCTGCCCTTCATTGACTGGTAAGACCGAAAGAACCCATCTCATTGCGATGCATGACTAGCAGAGCCTCTCAGGGATGCTGTACCTATCTTCTTTGGTGTGAGCTATCCTATAACCTTGTCTCGGTCTCTTGATGGAAACGATACATTTTCAATTGGAAGGCTCATCTTACAATGAATAATTAGGGAACAGAACTGGATGATTGCCAGATGTAGGAACAAGGACTCCCTGTTACTTTCAAGGAGTTGGCTTCCTTCTGCTTGTCTACCCCACAAACTCCAAGTAGGCCTTGCGTGGGTGAGTTGGTCCAGTGTTTTGATAACCGAAGGGGGAGATCAATGGTGTGAGTTCCCCTCTCGGTCTCCCGGTCATGCCTTTACTCCTAGGTTCTTTCTGTTATTTCTCTGCCTCCACCTTCTGCATCAGCCAGGGTACTATCTTTTGTACTGGTGTTTTCCAGTTTCTTCTTGAACCTGGATGGAATGTTTCCAGGTCTCAGACAGTAAAATAGTATCTTGGTGTAGACACTCCAGAAGCAAACTCTAGAATCAGCATTGAACAGCTGCAAAGGATCGATGAAGGGAGGCCACCGGGAGAACAGCTCAGATTGCGCGGGAAGCAAGACAGAGAAGCAGAAGAAGTTATTCAACTTCCTGGCACAGCAGAACCCCAAAGCATAAGCAATGCTTCGTGGCTCAAAACGATGTGTCATCTACTGTGCTCACTATCTGCAGTTTGGGCACAGTCAGATGTGACAGTTCACTTTTGCTCTCCTGTGCATGAACTGGAGTGCTTCAGTGAATAGGGGCGGGGCCCTGGGAAGACTCACACACATGTCTGTCGGTTGACATGTAGATGATGCCTCACCTGGAACTGTCAGCTGGAACATCTCCATATGGCCTCTCTCTGGAACATGATATCGACAGGGAAAAAGCATTTTCCATCTGACACCATACACAGATTTTTTAAAAGTATGTTGGATCATCTATTATTTATAGACACTTATGGAAGGAGTAATAATATAACATAGCTGCATCATAAATTCAAAATGATTATTACATCTGGGGGATAGACGTTTGAACTTCATCTTGATATTTTATTTGTGCAGCGAATCAGATACACTGTTAGCGTGTAATATGTGGAGAATGGAATATGGATGTTTGCTGCTCTCATTTGTATATGTTTTCATTCAAACTTTTTTTTTAATACAGTAAGGCTTTTGGAAAGTTAGAAGTTCTATTTTTAAAAGAGCATCTTTTAAATTAAAGATGTTTGCACTTGTACTATTTATAGAAGGAGTATGACTGAGGGGAAAAGACAACAATATGGAATGAAGAAAGATGGGTGAAACAAAGAAGCATTCTCAGGAAGTGAGAAATGAACGAAAGGCTAAAATTCATAGTGCAGTTAGTTGTACAGGGTAGGACGCACTGTGCAGAATAATCATTTTTTTCAAGAATATCATCAATTGCCTACTTGTAGAAGAGACTGCCTCCAAATTGCATGAAAGGTTCTAATCATGGATATAATGGGAGGAAAAAGCAAAACTCCTGAGGTGAAAGAAGATTGGTTGAAAAGATTGGTTGAAGATCTTAGGGAGTTACAGTGGGGAGTCCCAATAAGGTTAATTACAAGGGATCTTCACCTGAACCTTTTTGAGTCTTTTGAACTACACCCTCAAAGAGGCCCTTAAAACAGCAACAACCAAAACAAGTCAAAAGAAGACAAAACAAAACAAAAATCACAAACCAAATTCGATGTTGTCCAATTGATTCTGACCCATGGCGATCCCATGTGCCCAGACTAGAACTGCCCATGAGCTTTCTTGGCTGTAATTCTTAGGGAAGTAGCACACTCAGGGTTTCTTCTGTGGTGCTGCTGGGAGGATCAAACCATCAACCCGAAGGCTAGTAGATGAACACAAAACGCTTGATGCCACTCAGCGGCCTTTTTGAACTATGTTGCTGCTAAGTGCTTTCCAATAGGCTCTAATGCGTAGTGTCCCCGCATGACAGAGTAGAATGAACCACATCGTGGGGTTCCCTGGGCTGCAGAACAGAGCAAACAGAGCCGTCTTGGAAGAAGTATAGCTGCAATGCTCCTTAAAAGGGAGGATGGTGAGACATCATCTCACGTACTTAGGGTATGCTCACCAGGAGAGACTAGTCCTTGGAAAGGGATATCATGGCTGGAAAAGCAGAAGGGCAGGGAAAGAGGAAGGCCGGTGTCCAGATGCACTGGCACAGTGGCTGCAACAATGGGTGCTGTGATAGGTAGGTTGATTGCGCCAACCTCACCAATAAGAACATGTGGGATTAATAAGGTCGCAGTTTGATCGGAGGGCAAAGAGATAAATGGCTCAGTGAACCCCCCCCCCCCCCCCCCCCCCCCCCGCCTCTCTCTCTCTCTGGTGATCGGACCAGTGAGCAGCTGCCTTAGCTAGTTCTCTGCCTCAACTTGCGAACTATACTACCCGTGGGACGCCCGAACCGTGGGTGGTGTCCCTAGAGCTTGAGGTTCCTTCGAGACCTGCTTCACCACACTGCTGGACTGTCGGAGCCTGTCATCTGGTTGATGGTTTGTGACCTGCCCTATGCTGCCTGTGACCAGACCGCCTGCATTACTCTATGGAAGACTCAGCTGTCTGCTTCCTTGACCTTGGACTCAGCAACCCTCCTGAGTTGAAGGATATCCAGCATATTAACTGTTCCATGGAAGTGAGTTGAACTGACCCCTCTGTACTGTTGTGTGGACTAATTAGCTGCTATAGTCCTTTGTGCTGTATATATCTATCCTCTTATATCGATATAAAATCGTAAGTGTCCTGGTTTAGTTTCTCCAGAGAACCCTAACACTGGTTCCAACATAGCCACAGTTGTGAGGACAGTGCAGGACCAGGCCGTGTTTCCAGTGTACAACAGTATACTGGGTTGCCCCTAACAGCAACTGTTCGAGAGCAGATCACAGGTCATTCTCCTATAGAATCCACTCCGCAGAGTGGATTCAAACCACCAGCCTTTCAGTCCGAGGTCAAGTGCTTAACTACTAAGGCTAAAGAAAAGTTTTGTGTTCCAGGGAATCCAGGATGGATGATCCTTTCAGGACCAGTGGTGAGAGTGGTGATCCTGGGAGGTGGAGGAAGGATGAGGTGTAAAGGGGGAACCAATTATAGGATTTACATATAACCTTCTCCCTGGGAGATGGACAACAGAAAAGTGGGTGAAGGGAGACGTTGGACAGTGCAAGATATGACAAAATAATAATTTATAAATTATCAAGGGTTCATGAGGAAGCAGGGAGTGGCAAAAAATGAGGAGCTGATGCCAGGGGCTTAAGTGGAGAGTGGATGTTTTGAGAATCATGAGGGCAGTGAATATACAAATGTGCTTTACACGATTGATGTATGTATGGATTGTGATGGGAGTTGTATGAGGACCCAATAAAATGATTAAAAATCATAAAGAGAGAGAGAGAAAAAAAGTTTTGTGTTCATCTATTAGCCTAAAGGTTGGCGGTTCATTCCCCTCCCCAGCAGCACCGCAGAGGAATGATCTGCTGTTGTCTTCTCACAGTGACGACAGACAAGATAACCCCATGGGGCAGTCATACGTTGCAGCACATGAGCTACAAAAAGGGTTCAATCGACACGATGGCAGTGAGTTTTTTTTCTTTAATTGAAGCATCCAGATTAAAGAAACTGGGCTATAAAGGAACAAAATTCTTGCTGGCCTCAGAATTCCCCACATAACTCTAAGTGCCATGGAGCTCTGCAGAGTTTTGTAGGTTGGAGGTTTGAGAATGGTGTAATCAAAGAGTTGTCTTAATTTGGAAGGACAACATTAAAAACTCTACCATGTGCCAAGCTGTTCATAGCTTGAAAAAAATTATTTAAAATTCGACCCCAGCAATTTAAAGATAAAGGATTTTGGAATGAGGAAGCCATGACACAAAATATTTAAAATATTTTCATATCCTGTTTATATTCCACTACCAGGAATCTAATTGTGTTAGACATTTTCAGATGGAATTATAAGCCAAGGGTGAACCTAGGATCTTTAATACTTCCACTGGTCTTTATTGTTGATTTTTGTGATTTTCCTTTATCAGAAAATATGTTTTCTTAAAATGTGATATTCTTCACCTTATGATCCAGATGGAATTTCTTGCTTCTAAAATACAACCAAAGGTATTATTTTTTTTTCTAATCCCAAACAATGGCTATAATGTTTAAATTATAAGGACATTGTATTCATAGACTTGCAAATCCCAGAAAATAATTGTTCCCCTTTCTTTTAACACTGATAATTCCTCATCCAATGTAGCAGTCTTAAATTGACAAGGGACGCGAGTAATCTTCTTTGTTCATAGAGCTATCTCATTTTGAATGACCTGAGTATTCAGATTTTCTTTTAAGTTTTTTTCATGAAAAATGAATAAACTACCAGTTGCAGATCTAATATGTGATTGAGACCCTCTGTATACCATCTTTGCAGTGGGATTTGTGATTGACTCTGGTTAATTGTTCTGAAAATCAGGCTGTGCCATAGACTCTTCACTGTGTTCAACGATGCAGAAAAGAGACCTTTACAAACATGAAATAGTAAATGCTGCCATCGTGGGTGGTGAGACTAGGGGTGATTTTCATTTTCTTTATCTAGTTAAGCAATTTCATAGAGTAAACAATTAGTAATTAGTTGCCAGAAATATCCATTCTATTATGAAAATCTTTGTACACATACATGTAGAGAGACACACACATACATACATGTACACATGTGTGTGTGAAATGGATATGGCAGCCTCATCTAAAAGGCAAAGCTAGAGAGGGGCGTGCTGGGGTGTGGAGTCACAGTTGTGTGTCTTGGGGAGTTGGAATGACAGATGCTTTCCTGTTGGCTGGTTCCCTTTGTGAAAACTCTTAACCTGTGGGACGAATCAGTACTTACTACTGAAAAAAAAATGATTTCACTTTAAAACGCAAGGGTGCTAAGATGGCGATATTAAAAAAAGGTATGTTTTCTATGTTTCACTATTAAAAGTTTGAGTTCATTTAAACCGTCGCGCTCGCTCTCCTCTTACAAAGCAGCTCATTAAAAACTTGATGGCAGACGGAACACCAGAGTTCCTGGTGAGACACATACGAATAACAGCATCTGAATCAAAAGAAGGATTTTAAGGAAAAGGCGCTGCATGAGATCGATACGTGCATTTAAAACTTAGTACAACAGAACAGACAACGTGAATGTTTCCCAGGATGCTCTAAACCGCAGAGTTTTTTTGAAGACAGGACTTGGCAGGTGACTACAGGGTAAGGTAACCTACTTGACGCCCGAGGAAACGGGCTCCGGGAACAGTGGGCAGCGCTGGGGCTCCCATTAATCTGCAGCAGAGGGCAGCATTCTAGATTTCTTGCACAGCCGTTTCTCTGCTATTTTTTTCACGAGCGGATCATGAGGAACGTAACCTACCCAATATTTGCCCACCCAGACTTTCCAGTGGTTCTCAATGTTCCCAGTGCCGTGACCCTTTAATACAGTTCCTCCTGTGGTGGTGACCCTCCAACCATAAATTATTTTCATTGCTACTTTATCATTGTCATTTTTTGCTACTGTTATAAATAAGGCGACCCCTGTGAAAGGGTCATTTGACCCTCAAAGGGGTCACAACCCACAGGTTGAGAACCATGGCTCTAGACTGCAGCCCTGGAGCAATAGGCGGCTCTTCCATTTCTGTGACTCTGAAGTAAAATTGAAAATCAATTTTTAAAGGATATTGTTCATATCATGGTGATGCCATCTGTTTGTAAAACTCTATTTATGGCTCCCGAATAATTTTTAAATTGCTGTGAGGGGACAGGGTTGGCTCTTCTGTCTCAAAAGTTTGCCTACCCCTCGTCTGGGAGGGTGAGGTGGAGAGGAGGGAAGAGGAAGGGATCTCGCAGCCATGGCAGTGGAGCAGAGTGGTGGCTAATGGTGATTTCATGGTAGTGGGCAGGCTCCCAAAGGTATTCTGGGAAATGGGCCTTTTCAAGGCACATTCTAGTCCCCATGGCAAATCCTTTTGAGCTATCTTTGAGCAGGAGCATCCTGCCATGCTATCTGGGACCCAAGCTCTCCTTTGATATGCGAGTGATCAAATTTACCATTTCCACTAGATGGCATTAGAAACTTCTGAACTGATTAGTAGTCACCTTTGTTAGGCTGTAAGTGACACCTGCATGTTTTAAGAGGTAATTGGCAATCGGGAGATCTGGTGCATTTTAACTCAGATGCCAGAGCCACATCTGAGACCCCGGTATCAGATCTCTTCCTTGACGTAAATAGCTGCTGAGATGATCAGAATGTCATTCCGCAGCTCATATTCCAAGCAGGAGTTTGGAAACCAGCACATGCCCTTACCCCACCACCAATCAAACCCAAGTAAGGCCAGCTTCTCGCCGCCTCCGGAAACGCAGGAGGTGTAAAGGGTCAGTTAGTTTCTCGTGAAGGCGATGCCCAAACATGAGGGCGGGAATAAAGGGGGTTCATCAGTTTCTGGTAGGGGTGCCTGTGGCAGGGCAACTGTGGAGGTTTGCAAATGAGAAACGAAAACATAAGAGTGTGCAGAAGGGATCTCCGTCCCAGGGTTGCTGAAAGTCTTCGAGTCTTCAGATTCTCTGTCTAGCTAACCTGAACCACAGTAGGCTTGGCATGTCGTGTGTGCAAGCATATGGCGTGCCTGCCTCTCTCTCTCTCTCTCTCTCTCTCTCTCTCTCTCTCTCTCTCTCTCTCTCTCTCTCTCTCTCTCTCTGCGGCCCCACCGCTGTCTGCTTGGTAGGGCTGGCTTCCATCAGTTCTTCCTGTTGATTGGTGTCACCTAGCGTGCTTAGGATGTCTGCCTGTCTGTTGGGAGTGTGAACACAGTCCTCAGAATGCTGATCCACTCGTTTCACACGAGTGTCAAAATGACTTATTAAATTCGGCACCTCCTGATACTCCGTGGCTGATGTGTCGCCGTCCAAACAGTAAATGACAATAAGCATATGCGGCTGGTGGGCCTGGCACACTCATTTAGTTTGATAAAAATGTCACCGCAACATGCTTTAAATCGCTGTCCTTTTCATCATTGCTAATTGCTAGCTATAGACCTTTTTCCTATGCTTCCTACAAGTGTTAGATTACCGCTCCTTCCAGCCTGATTAAGAATTAAAAAAAAAAAAAAGGGGAGTAGAATTCTTTTTCAGTGGCAGAGTTATTTCATCAAGAGATGGATTTTGCTCTTAATTAGCCAACATGCCACCAGGGAAGCTTCAGAGTCATGGGTGTGAAACAGCCTGAAGCAGGAGATCAATCTCAAGGAAAAAAATGGGGACTGGGGAATAATTGGCAGCTCCGGTGAACGTGGGCTGGTTATAACAGTGGCAGGATGTTCCAGCAGGGTATCACAAACCTCTCTCCCCTCTTTCCAACGCGGCACATTGCAAGCTCAACAAAAGCCGAGCACAACATCCCATGGTTATTTGCCTACTCTCTTCTCTCCTCTCGTGGCCCTGGGCTGACAATCTGGACATTTCCCCTGAAATGGATTAGGGGATTAAGAAGCATTCTAAAAATAATAATCCTCCTGCAACTTGGCGCTTAAAAACGGATCTTGAGCTGATCCGTACACCTGAAACAAGCAAAACGGCATTGATTTGCTAAACCCAAATGTTGATAGAGCACACCTATAAAGTGAACTCAAACTCCTTTTCAGAAGGATGCTTACTCAGCCCGGGTTGGATAGGAATGGACTCTCTTCATTTGGTTATAGAGGCAAAGTGGTAAGAGAGATAATTCCAACTTAACTCCCTCAGAAGTAAATTGATATTCCATTAGTTTCAAATTCTTGCTTTTAATAGAAGTGAGTCTAGGGGACTCACTCTGGCATGAGTGTGCTTCAAGCCTCCAGGAGGCCAGCTCCTCGGCCCATCCTCTTGCACCTGCTCCAGGAAGGCTTTCTTCAGGACTTGGTCCAGTGAAATGGGGAGAACCGCAATTCGTCCTGGGAGCCTTTCATTTTAGAACTTGAGAGCCTGTCTTCATCCCTTTGCGGAACACGAGGCATGGATTCTGGATTATTTTCTATTTTGTTTAAGTGGTGTGTGCATAGATAGATACACACACATAAATAGAAAGAAAAAAGTCATAGAAAATTTTGTGAAAATTCAAGTAATCTGCCCAGTCATCTCCCCTTTTCCGACTTTGATGAAGATGTGGCTTCAAACTCACTGCCAGTCAGTCCATTCCACTCAAAGTGATGGGAGAGGTCGGAGTAGAGCTGTCCCTGTGTTTCCCGCGATGGTAAATCCTGACGGGAGCAGACGGCCTCCTCTTTCTCCAGAGGAGCAGCTAAGTAGGTTCGAATCGCTGACCTTGGGGTTAGCAGCTCACTGCACAGTCCCCTCCAGCACCAGAGCAGTCTCCCCTTAAATGAAAATTTGCCTCGACCCCACCACAGCAATCACAGTGAAGGAGGCCGTGTGTTGTTCATATGGCGACCAGGAATCCCTCCAGTCTACATGGGTAGTTCTAATGGAGGAGAAGCCCAAAGCTCTATGTTCTGACCAGTAGGAAGCAACATGATTACTGACTAAGTTTTGGATGCTTCTGTGGCTGCATCTCCTATTTCTGGTGGGTTTGTAGTGGGTAGCAAGGCCAGGTGCTCTTCTGGTTGACCTACCGGGTCAGAGGAACTTAATGCTTTTGGTTGAGGTTTTTCCCCTCTGCTATAGAACTTCCACAACCGCACATGTGAGTCCACTTTACACACCAGGGCCGTTCAGGACCAGTGTTTGAAACATCCAGCTCAGTAAGGGACATCGCAGTTCAGCCAGCCCACGTGGGCATGCTGGTTCTCCAAGTTTGGGCCTCATCAGAACATCAACTTTCAATGATTGAGGGTGTGGAACTCTTCTGAATGGATTCCCCGACACAAGTTATAAAGTAGTTTGGATGGGACACATGGAAGAGATGTTTTCTTTCTCATGCATTAGTAACATATGAGGGGAAATCAATATATATTGCTAAAGAATCATAGAAGCCTTTATTAAACAAAGATATTATAATCTGAAGCAATTCTTTCTCAGCTTAGCCTCCATCTCTGTCTGTGTGCTTCTGCAGGTCGTGTGTCCACCTGCTCTCATCCTTCCTGAAAGAACTCTGTCTGCTCTCTTAGATTTTCACCCTGTCAGAAATGGCAGCTTTGGCATCCTTGAAGAACGGCAGCTTTGGCATCCTTCGTGTCTCTTTGAAATGTTCTTTGAATTTTTGGAACAACCAAAAGTCTGAAGGGCTAGATCAGGGTTGTCAGGTGTTTGATAAAGGTTTTCAGTGAAATTCTGACAGGGCAATCCTCGCTCACCTTGAAGACTGAGCAGTGCTCTCTCATGATGGAGGACAATTAGTTGGTGTAATTTTTCTGATGAACGCAATTTTTAATTTTCTTAGACATTCTTCATAATAAGCCCCGTGATTATTCTGTGTCCTTTGAGAAACATCTAAGAAGATGACCCCTTTTGGGTCCCAGAGAATAGTTAAACATCACCTTGTGACTGGATCTCTCCCCCTTGACTTGAACTGACCCCACAGATTCCCTGGGAAGTTATTGTTTGAGTGAATTTTTTTTAAAGGTAAACATTTTGTGTAGTTGTTGTTTTATGTTCTTTTAACTTTTTGATTCGTGCCCCTCTTTGCCAGCCCCATAAGGTAACGTCATAGTACCTTTCTGAGACTGTAACTACTTAAGAGAGTAGGAAGCCCATCTTTCTCCCAGCAAGCAGCTGGTGGTTTAGAACTGCCAACCTCGCCATTGGCAGCCCAACTCATAACCACTATGCCACTAGGGCTCCCATGTCTTACAGAACGGGGAAAGAAGCACAGGGAAACACATGCAGACAAACACACAGAGGCAGATGCCTCTAAGAGCCCCTGAGTAGCAAGGACTGCCAGGAGGTGTTAGAAACGGAAAGACAAGGACCTTTCCTTAGAACCAAGGCCCTATGTTTGGATTTGGGACCTCCAGCAGGGTGGGCAACACATGTCCTGCCCTTTAAAGCACTCCTGTGCGACACGCTGTTACTGTAGCCCGGCTAACTAAGCTAAGGTCCTATGTCTGACTTTTTTAACAGGCATGTCCTAATTCTAAGGCATCCAGGTGGTGTTCTGGGTTAGGTGTTGGGCTAAAAACCAAAATGTTGGTGGTTCAAAATCACCCACAGCTCTGAGAGAGAAAGCTGAGGCTGCCTGCCCCTGTGAGGATTCACAGTCTCAGCCCGACATCCTATCTAGGGTCTTCATGAGTTGGAATTAGCATGATGGCAGTGGACGTGGGTCTTCATTCCTGGGACCAAATGTAGATCGACCTAGACAGTACTCCAGAACGAGCAAGCATTTCGAAAAACACGTTCACCAGTCCCAGAGTTACTACCAGCATTTTAATGTTTTATTTTATTTTCCCAAGCAAATGGTTGCGTAAACCCTTGGGCTGTCCTAACCCCACAGCCTGCTCCAGGGCTCCTTCTCCCAGCAGGTACCATTCCCCCTCCTTCACAAGAAGGCTTATAGGGAGGAGGTGGGGGAAGGGTGTGTTCTGCCCTCACCAGTACAGATCTGGTCATTATGGGGGTTTCTGAACAAATGTTTATGCAGTGCCCTGGGGTCAAGAAATGGGAGTTGTCCCTTTTGAAAGATCTGTAACGTCAGAATGGGAGGACAGGCTCAATCACCCAGTTGCCTTATAAATAAAAGGGGCTCCATCCTCCCCCAAATGCTTTCATAGGGTTTGGGAACTCGGTGGCTAATTTCAGGAAGGATCTCTTCAGGAAAACGGTCTATTTCACTCAGCAGCGTGAGAAGCCATCCGTGAGCAATAATGGGCGAAACATTCCGGAGAAAATACTGCTGCCAATTTAAATAAATAAAGAAAGTCCTGTTTGTAGATTCTGCTTATCCATGGAATAACCTCATTTTTGCAACTCAGTACCAAGATTTGAAACTTCCCATAAATGTATTTGAACATAACATTTTAAAGACACCGTTGCCTTAGCTGTGTGCTCTAGACTACACCCCCCCTTTCCCTCCGCCCCCACCGACCACCTGGTTAGTTTTCGGAGCGTTACTTCGGGAAAGGTTTACAATGGCTGGTTCCTGGTTTGATGTCATATCGATAAATTATGGTGCTTTAAACAGATGTGATCTCACAGCGTGGAATCCTTCAGGGTAAAGCTCATGAAAAGGTTTTTTCCCCCCTTGGCTTCATTGTAGTTTTGTTGTTTGGAGGTTTTATGTTGTTCATTTAGTTCCCTGGCTATTGGGGTTTTATAGTCGTATTTCCTTTGTTTAATATAATTTCCTTTTTTTCTTTTAGCTATTTTTTTGTGGGGTGCCCAGAGGCTTCAGTTATGAGTGGCTGTAAAGTAAAATATATTATGATTATTACAATGATAAAGTATAAGCTTTTAGGAGTCTGCTTATATTGACCCATATATTCTCTCTCTCCTGCTCTCTGAGATACTCACAGAGGCACACTGGAAACACAATGGGAAACGGCTGCCAATTTAAAACCAGAGTTCAGAAGAGACTAGCTGCAGTGTACAGCCGCTGGCCCCCTGCAGGACAGGGAGCCAGGATCTCCTGCCCTGCTGCCTTTTCTGTTTCTCTGCGGCACATCTCAGCACTCGGATGGATGTGCGCTTGGTCCATACTGCTTAGTTCCCAAGTGTTCCCAAGCCACTGAGCTCCCTGGAGCCTTCGCCTTCTATCTGTGCATTGGGAGAAGATAAGTTCTCCCGCATGAAGCGCATGTGTGGAGGCACAAGGCATGGTCTCTGGCACACTGCAGATGCTCAATAAATGTGACTTGGAGCGAACAGGAGCCCTGTTGTTTTCTGCCCCTAGTCTCTCGTGTGGTGGGCTCCCTGAGATGCAGGTTTCCCTATGTGATGAGCGTCCTTCATGCCTTGTCACCTGTTTCCTGTGCCGCCTACTCCCTTCCAGTCTCTTTCTTTCTTTCTTTCTTAAAAAATATGTCATGAGTTGGGATTTACTACACATAGCATATCATTCTATATTTCAATCATGTCAAGTAGAATTGTACAATTGTTACCACAATCGGTTTCCAAATATTCTCTTCTAAATGGTCTCCTTGACATCACCTCCCCTTTACAGGCTTCCACTGTACCCCTCCCCTCTCCCCCTTATTCTACTTGCTGTTTCTGTCCTGCTCTGATAAAGCCTTGCTCCTGCTCATGTTTCAGAAGAATGCATCAACTAATGACCACTCAAGTGGGGGTTGGCCATGATTTATGAATATCATCCCCCTAGACCATGTTGGGAGTATTATAGATTTTGATGGCATTTTATTTAGCACCCAAAAGGCAGTAAGGGGCAAAAGAAAGTTTTTCTAGTGGTGGAATTTCAACATCATAACATTCTTTTTTCATGATGGGGAAGTCCTGCAAGTTATGCCTCTCAGGGAGTTGTTGACTCTACACATTGATTGTTAAGCACAGTGTTCAGAGGTGTGTAGAAGAAGCCTGGTGACTCCATTCAGGTGTCCAGGTCAAGGGGAGATTGTGGGAATGGGCTGCAGGTGGAGTGAGCATTATGTTCAGCTGGAGGCAGGACATGTGTACACTCTGTAGAAAGAGATTATTTTACAGGTGTTTCTGAACAAACAGAGTGACCACTTGTTTTTAAGACGGAATGCACCCTTAATATGGCCACAGAAGCTCAAATCCCACAACAATTCACTCTTAGACTTTTGTAGGAAAAAGCAAAGCCCAAAAGAAACACCAGCATTTGAAAAAAACTTCAAAGCATTTTTATGAAGTGAAAATTCATCTAGGTGGTTATCGTTCACGTTCTAAGTTTCCAATGCCCTAGACCAGACAGGTGATTCAAAGTCTTCCTGAACTGTCAGGGAGAGATTAAGGAAACTTGGGAGAAGAAAGGAGGCAGATTCTCCTTATTTTTTTTAGAGGGAAGAGACAAAATCACACAACTCTGCTAATTTAAGAATTTGAGAATGATCTCTTTAGACACTTGAGAATTTACTTCCGAATATGAAGGAATAGAATTTAGCGGGAAGAGGCTATGTGTGCCAAAATAGAGGACATCCTCACTTGAGCCTTTGAAATGACAGAAAAATAGTGTTGTGGAACGATTCCCTCAACAAATATTTTCCAAGTGCCTGCGACATGATAAGCACTGTGCCAGCCACCGGGGGAGAAGGATATCAATACAGTGGACTCTTATACTCTGTTCTGTGGGGGCGGAGAGGGAGAGGGGGAGCAGCTTGGTGTGTTCGAACCACCAGCCTTTTGGTTAGCTACTAAGCACCGGACCAGAACTCCTTAGTAACTTGCCCGCAGCGTTAATTGTTATTAGGAGCCATCCATCCAGTTGTTTCTGACTCATCGTGACCCCACAGCCATTGGAATGAAATATTGCCCGTCTGTGCTAGCCTCACCATTAGTACGTTTGAGCCCATTGCTGCAGCCACTTTGTCAGCCCGTCCCGCCGAGGGTCTTTCTCCTTGTCCTTGACCTCTGCTTTACTCAGCATGGTGTCTTTTCCCAGGGACTGATGCTTCCTGACAACATGTCCAAAGTATTTGAGATAAAGTCACGCCACTCTCGAACCTAAGGCACATTCTGGTTGTACGTCTTCCAGGATACCTTTGTTGGTCCTTCTGGCAGTCCATGGGCAAGAAAGGACGGGAAAGAATACTATGTGCTCATATGTATGCTTCGAAACAGCAGAAGAAACATGAAATTGAATAAAAATGGTTGACCGAAGGAAGAAAGCCAAATAAATAAGGTCAGAAATGAGATAAAGACTCCTAAGCATGTGCGTGTTTATATTTGTAAAGTTTCAACCCTGTGACAGCCTTCCCCATTCCGTAAGAGAAGGTAAGTAACGAATAAGAGAGCTTTGGGAGGTACATAGTCCCTCAACTAATGTGTAGTGGGGCTTACTACCCAGAGTGCACTACGAAATCAAGCTTTGTGCTCCAACTCGTTATTATCGGCACCACAGTCCCGCCAACGATGACTCATGTCAGCCTAGGGTAGGAGGAAAACACGGCCCACTCTGGTGCCATCTTCGCAGCTGTTCGATTTGAGTCACGCTTGCTTCCACTGTGTCAATCCATGCCCTTGAGGGCCTTCTTGTTGCTGATCCATCATCAAGCTCAATGTCCTTTTCCACGGACCAACTCCTCCCGATCGCCTGTCCAGACTAATGTACTGTTTTCACTAAAATGCAAAGATATGAATTTGGCGCTACCAGCTGCCAGGCAAAATTGACTTGGACAACAGGGCCCCTACTCTAGCTCTCTAAGTTCCCCGAGCATCTTCTTGAATCAGAGGGTTTCTATATATATATTTCTTCTTCCTCTTCAAAGAATCAGGCAGTGGTATCTAGTCAGAGTAGGAAGAGAGCTAGCTCCAACAAAGACAAGTTGGGTAAGTTTAGATTTATAGTCCTTTGTAATCCAAGTCATTTAGAGATCATCAGTTTAGGGTGAGTTGTGTGACATAAGCTTTCCCAGCAAGAAAAAACAATACACTCTAAACACCTTATGCCTGTCGACCTGGTTTATGGCTGAGTGTTGGCTTATATTAAGACAAGGGCTTCTCTTGCCAGTTCAGAGCAAGGATGCTGTTCTATGCTGAAGAGAAATTTCAGACAAAATCTAGAACTTTACTGCCTGTCTACTCTTATTTGGAATGCTATGTCTTTAAAACGTGGGTTTTTGTTTTTACTTTTTAAAGGTAATTTCCTACCCTTTTCCCTCAAGTTTAATTCACCTCAGCACTGCCTGAGAAGATGTTTGGAAGAATCATGTTCAACATCTCTGGCACAGATGGGAGAGCTATCCCCATATACAATAGAGCCTACCCAGAAAATCTCCCATCAGCCCACCAGTTGTGGAAGAAGGAGATAATGGAGGCTGTTGTAAAGTCTTTGACAAAGTATATTTTGAGGGGATAAAGAAAGGAAACCAGTCAGTCTTAGCCCAAATCCCACTGTGAGGCAACAAATGATGCCATCTTCTGCCTTACAGTGGGATTGTGGCAACATTAACCGGTTTCCTCTGTTTTGTCCCTCAAATGATAGAAGAGATGGGCCAATCCTCCTTCTCCTTCCTAAACACAGGCCAGCCGTGTTTGTTTTTCTTCTAAGAAAACTAGGTAAACCGCCTGAGGTTTTTCCAGGTGTGGATGCTAATAATGGTTGTAGGTTGAATCTGTGTTGCAAAAGGGATCCCAGATTGACAGTACAATGATTATAAATATAAATATGTATAATGAAGGTCTAATTGATACACATTTATGAAATGAGAGACATTTTACCAGTGGTCTTTGAGGCCCTTTTATATACCCATCCCACCTTCTTCCTGGTACTGTAGTAGTGCCAAGCTCAGTTCCACTATACCTGGAGTATCCACCATGTGGCAGCTCCACAAAACTCACTGCCATCAAGTCCATCCTGACTCATAGTGACCTTATAGGACAAGGCAGAACTGCCCCTGTGGGTTTCTAAGACTGTAACTCATTTCCCCAATAGTTTTGTTGGCATATAATTCATGTATCATATAATTCAGTAGTTGAATAACACGAGGAAGAGTTGTACAATTATCACCACAGTCAGTTTTAGAACATTTTCTTTATTCAGGGACTCATTGTTATAAGCTCCTCATTTGCCCCCAAGCTCCTCTGCCAGACCCTCAAGGGAGATCAAAGGATAAGATGTTACATTTTGACCTAACTAATGTCTCCCACCACTGACTGACTTTACAATGCTATCTGACAACAGGGCTCTTCACATCCACTGCTTTGATCAAAGGGGATGCTCAGAGGCTGAATCCATATGTGGGCCCTGCAAGACCATAACTCTTTCCAGGAGTAGAAAGCCTCTTCTTTCTCTCTAGGAGTGATGGGTAATTTCAAATTGCTAACCTAGAGGGAACAAACCCCTGAAGCGATCAATTCCACAAAAAGTGGTAAATACTGTGAGATGTATTTAGAATGTTCTAGAAGAGCAAATATGGATGGGGGTGGGGGGAGTGGGGGATGACCGGGAAAGGCTTCTTAGAGGAGGTGATGTTTGTGTCAGCATTCAAGGTTACACAGGAGTTAGTCAAGCACCGACTTCAATTTCAAGGCTCTGCGCTTCAAAATGCCATCAGTGGCAGGAAGACTTAGCCCTTTCCAGTTCCCATCAACATGTTCCTCTCCTCCATGTTTTATAAAGCGAGTGTATCAATGGTGTATCAACAGTGCTAGGCATGTAGAAATTGCTCAATGAACATTTGATGGCTGGTCACAGACTGCAACACTGGAACGTGATGGTGAAGCCAAATTGTGCCATGCTTTGGGCAAGGGTAGCTTTCATTGGTGGCTGATTATTTACTTTTCTCCTTTGCTTTCAAAAACAATCTACCTTTAATCTTTAAAATTTTTCCTTTTTTAAAAAAAATCCCTTTTGCTTTTGTGTTATTGGATTCGTCTTTAAATCTGAGCAGTCTTTCATCAGAGTTATTGCAGTATGCTCCCGCAACCTTTGTTCAATAGGGAATGACTGCAGCTACAAAAGAAACTATATAACGAGATAAAGCTGAGCCTGTGTATGAAATAGCATGTGCTAGCCAGCCATGTCATTTCTTATCTTCATCCCATAGAAGTTGGGTTTTAACTCTGCACTTAAAGGCAATGTAGAAGTGGAGCCTGTGGAATAAGCTGTACTGAATAAGGACATGCAAGGAAATTTAAAAAGATAATACATTTACCTGTCCTATCAATTTACTTATTTCTCCAGAGTCTAGCTTTATGTCTATGTCGGCGCTCATGCACTCGAAGTATCTGAGATAAAGGCTTCCCTTTGCTGGCTGGTCTTCCACTCCCAAGTAGCACTTTGGTCTTTAGAAAGTCCTTAATTCAGAATTGGGGGTGTGGGGTGGGGAGGGAGGGGAAATGAGGAGCTGATACCAAGGGCTCCAGTAGAAAGCAAACGTTTTGAGAATGGAGAGGGAAACAAATGAGCTCGACACTATGGATATATGTATGGATTGTGATAAGAGTTGTACGAGCCCCCAGTAAAATGATTCATTTTTAAAAAAGCCCTTAATTCCTTACCTCCTTAGGATGACAGGCCGTTATGTCTAGGAGAACATTTCCAGCACACCTTATAGAAGGGGACCTGGCCTTCCACACCACAGTAGAATACATTGAAAAAGACTCACTGAAACCACGAAGTCTGACTTTTAAAATGGAACTCTGAAGGTCAGTCCAATGATGGTTTGGTCCTACCCATCACATCCCACTTGCAGTTCCAAACTCTCTTGAATAAACTTAAAAAAAATTTAAAGATAATTTAATTGGGGGCTCTTAAAGGTCTTCTAACATTCCATACATCAATCGTATCAGGCATATTTGTACATATGTTGTCATTTTTTTCCCCTTTGAAAACAGACGTTTATTGTTTCCTCTTGCAAGTGGTAGGAAACGGGAATGTAGGGCATGGTTATAGGCAGTGGGTTTCTCTCTTGGAAGGAGGCGGGGGAGGGCCTTGTCAGGTTGCAGCATCTGGAAACCTGCAGCACTCGAAGCTCTCCGTTTTTCCTGACATCTGTGTTGCCTAGTTCCTGCTTGTACCCAGGGCAGGGGCCCTGGTTTACAGAGACTACTTTGCTCCTGGCTGTTGGTTCTTGATGGGGGTCAGCATGGCCCTTGCCTGCTGGCTTATCAGATTTTCCATCTCTTGCAGAAGATTGATTTGTGAAGCCATCAAGGGTTGAGTTCAGTCATGCTGGTCACATCAGATGTAGTCTGTAAGCCATACCTCCAACCTCCCTCTTAACCATAGCAAATGGGACCTAATCCTCAGGAACCCAATCAAAACATGGATGGGGGTGGGGAGAGTAGGGGATGACCGGGAAAGGCTCATCACTCATTAGGAAACACTAGTCTTTGAACATGGTGTTGAGATCCAGAAGCTGAAGGTAGGATTGAAATGGCAGAGAAGAGCTCATGACATTCATTGTCTAGATGGATGCAGATTGCCTCACAATTTTGTGGCCGAGTCTGTGTATTAGTCTGGGTAGACTGGAGAAACAAATTCATAAACATGCATATGTATGTAAGAAAGAGGTTTATATACAATAGCAGTTGAATATTGAGAAAACATCCCAACCCAGTCCAGTCCAAGCCCATAAATCTGATATTAGCCCATATGTCTGATAGCAATCTATAAAGTCCTCTTCAGACTCATGAAACACATGCAATGACACCGAATGCAGGATGATCACAGGCCAGTAGGTGCGGTCAGTGGCGGTAGAAGCACCTCAGCGCTGGCAGGGGTCTCCATGTGGCTCCTCCAGTTTCCAGGGCTGCATCAGGGTAGGTCCATGTGGCTTGTCAGCTGCTATATCTCTGAGGATGTGAGCAGAGAGAGGGAGGTGTCTCCTGCCTCCAAGGAGGAAGTATCAGATTTCCCAGAATTCTCAGAAGGCCATGTCCACACAGAAGCCTCATTGGCTATGATCTGATTGACAAGCTAGACTCCACCCCTACACTCTTACTCCTCAAATTGTCAAGTGATTATGTATCTACCACAGTCTGTAAGCAAAGCTTACTGCGTGGGGCCTTTTGGGCTGCAGGGTCAACCTCAGCCACCTCCCTGTTCTCACCTCCTCAAGTGCACCCTGGTTCAGAGTTCCTTGGAAGCACACATAGCAATGCAGAAGGACAGGAAGCTGTAGAAAGGTGAACTTGCACCTTGGGACAGTGTGAAACAGCAGGTCCTGTTGGCCAGCCATGAACACTGGGTTTCCACAGAGCTTCAAGGTTCTGAGCTGAGAGCAGGCAGCAAGTCATGGAGGTCAGAATCCTGGATGCCACTGTCAGCATCCAGGTGGACCAAGGTGGCGGAGATCCTGCTCAGCAGAGCAAGGAGGAATGCAAAACTGTGGCCAACCCTGAGCACAACACTGAAATCCAGGGACATTAGGTGGCTGGTGCAGGACACAAAGACAGGTATGTCAAGTCATAATCCAACAGCATGCCATGACTTAGGTGGAGGGTCTTCCAGCATCTGAACAGCTGATGGAGGCAGTTATTGAAGAAGATGATGGAGTTCAGGATGAGGTGCTGGAGCTGATAGAGACTGAGGAGCTGAGAGGTGAATTGGCCAATAGCCTCTCTACCTTGCCCTCCTCCCCAGGGAGTGTGCAATCAGGGTTCACCCAGAGAGAAAGAGTGTATGCAGGTGGACCGTTCGGGCCAGGAAAGGAACCAACCAGGTGAGACTTGCACAGCCATGCACTTCCACCTCCTGGACACAGCCCAGAGGCACCATTTCCAGGATATTCCCATTAATTGGAATGTGGAGTACATCCCTAACAAACCCCACCTTCCTACAGCACAGGTGTAGCAGATCCTTCCTCTGCTCGACTCTTTTCATAATGAAAGTAAGGAATTCACCTGGGATTTCTTTCCAAAAGCAGAGGTCTGTGAGCATCTTCACAGGGGTCAGGAGCGGATGCTTCTCCCCTGACATGAAAGTGTCCCTCTTTTGAGTCTGAGGCCTTGGCTGGGTGACTTCTGATTCTTCTGATGAGGTCACAGAGGCGCTAGACCGGGTTCCTGCCCACACATTCCAGAAGTTGGTGTCAGTATTCATCCACAAATCCAGCACTTTGAGTTTGAATCTCCTGGTTCGAAAATTGTGGGCACGCAAGGTGTCAAGACCACCCAGTGCAGCCTTTAAGATGTCATGGGGAGACTTACAGCCCTCTGTTAGAGTCCCCAGGGGATCCACATGAAAGACCAGGTCCTGACCATGGCCTTCATGGTCTCTCTATGCCCCCTTACAACAGATGCCAAGAACAGGGGTGGGAAGAGATCTGAGAGCAGCTACTTCAGAGCGGCAGTGGCTGAAGCCTCGTTCTGCAACACACCCTGGATGGCTGGTTCAGGAGTCCGGTTGTGTTACAGTTGCTCATGCTGATCAATCTGCTGATCAATCTACATTCTGACCTTGTGTCTAGGAACTTGGTCTAGGAACTGGGCCCTGATTGCAGGTCCACAGAAGCATGCTTGTCCTGCTCAAGCTCAGCTCTCATGGTTGCAGTCACCATCAGTGTTTTCTAAACATTTACTTTCTATTGAGCCCTTGGTATTAGCTCCTTTTTTTTATATCCCTCATCCCCCCCTCCACCTAGTGCCCCCTTGATAAATTATAATTATTGTTTTCATATCTTACATCAACCACTGTCTCCCTCCCCCACCATTTCTGTTGTTTGTCCCCGTGTGTGTGTGTGTGTGTGTGTGTTTATGTGTCAATCATTGCAATTGGTTTTCCCTTCCTTCTGTCCTCTCTCCTATCCCCACCTCCCCCCTACCCTCCTGGTATTGCTACTCCTATTCCTGTTCCTAAATTCTGTGTGTTGTGAGCTCTTATCTCTTCTCTGTACCTGTGCACATGCTCTGGTCTAGCCTGAAGTGAAAGGCAGGACTGGGGTCATGGTAGTGGGGGATGAGGAGGCCTCAGGGAACCAGAGGATTATTGTGTGCTTCATCTGTGTTATACTGCACCCTGGTTGAATCATTCCTTCTTTGTGACCCTTCTATGAGGGGATGTCCCATTGTCTACAGATGGGTTTTGGGTCTCTGCTCCAAGCCCCTCGTTCTCAGCAATATGTTTGTTTGTTTTGGGTCTTCTGATGTCTGTTACCTGATCTTGTCAAGACCTTGTGATCACACAGGCTGGTGTGCTTCTTCCATATGGGCTTTGTTGCTTCTCTACTAGATGGCCACTTGTTTACCTTGAAGCCTTTAGGACCCCAGACACTATATCTTTTGATAGTCGGGCACCATCTGCTTTCTTCACCACATTTGCTCCCTTTGGACCTCAAAAAGAGATCTGGGGCTAGACTTGGTTCTGACTCCTAGAAGCCCTATGTCCAGAGGAATGAAGCAGAACCAGGCGTGCGCTATCCTCACAATTGTTCAGCTCAGGACACTGCGGCAGCTGCCGTGTCCATCCATCTTCTTGAGGATCTCCCTCTTCTGCACTGTCTTTCTGCTTGGTGTCCTTCTCCAGGGACGAGTTCCTCCCGAGGACAACAGCCAAAGTCCTTGAGAGGAAGCCTCACCGTCACATACAAAAGTCTATTTTAAGAAAGAGTAATGTGAAACTTGCTGTCAACTCTACTTGTAGGGACTACTACACAGGGGCAGAGGGCATACAATGGGTTCTGGGAACAGGCGGCCATGTAGTTGAATTTCAGCATTGCCCTTGTGGGCATGCTATGTTATACCAATGGGTTATGTTCTTTGAATCTGTTTCCAACTTCTTGGGTAAATGATGGGATCAAATGATTCCTTGGATCTAAAGGGCTTATTGCAGCACATCATCAGTTGTTAATGCCATTAGGTAGGAGTTTTCAAGTAGATGTTCCAGTTGTCAAGTCTCCAGGGCCAGGGCCAGCGTCAGTCTCCTAAAAGAGGTTCCATAAACATGTCCGGATAGCCTCCCACGGGGGCACCGCCGAGGATGCTTTTGCTTGCTGCACTCAGCATCCTCTTCAGGAGGGCCTCTGGGCAATTCTCATTCTGCTCAGTCTCAGGATGCACTTCTGAGCGTGTGGCTTGATCGATGTGCCCTGGCTTGTGCAAGGATTTGCGTTTCTCTCTTTCCCTCTTGCCTACTAGACAGTTCCGAGGCAATTTTGCTATTCTCTTCTAGTTTCAGGATTTTTACTGCTGGCCTTTTAAAAATTAGAGTTCCTCAAAGTGGGCTGTATATGAAAACCACCTCGGGGTGCTTTAAACATCCCCACGCTCAGACCACATCCCAAATCAGTTACAGTAGGATTTCTGGAGGTGTTACTAAGACATCGTCCTTTTTGAAAGCACCTCAGGGAATGTTGATGTGCAGCTCAGGGCGAGCACAGGTATTCTGAACGAACGCTACTGTTGGAGATGGGTGTCATCTTTGGGCCACCCACACATGGTTGGCTTGACTTTGTCCTACGTGACCCGGCTGACGTGACCTGTAGGGTTCTCCTAGGATGATCCGCAACATCAGATTGCCAGTCCTTTCTTCCTAGCCTACCTGCCATGGGAAGTTCTGGCGACACCTGTTCCGTATCCTAGGAACAAGGAGCACCCTCTGACGGAGAGGTGATGGCTGTGCAGGACGTCTCCCACCTTGCAACAGTTGGCCTCATCCCCAAAACCAACACTACTCTTAGCTTTGTCTAATTTCCCCTGTCCTTACTTTTCTTTCATGGTACTGCATATTAGTTCTGTCATCTCCTCTGTTTCCTTTTATTTTCCATGTAGAAATGAGGACGTGGCTGCTGATGAATCACAGGGTGGCTGGGAATAAGAAAGGTGAGGGATTAAGGAGGTGCATTGGGGGTGGGAATGACCCTGTTTGGTGAACATGCAGTCTAAGAGGGATTTTTTTTTTCTGGGTGAATACGGTGTTTAGGTACATCATTTCAGGTTGCTCGTTGAGCCATGCCTCCAGTGTTTCTTTTGCCCTCCCCCGGAGGAGATTGACTTCTACCCAGAGAAATATCCCAAGGTATACTATGGCAAGGCATGGTCAAGAACCTAGGAACTGTCAATCACTAGGAGGCGTCTTGGCCTCAGGAAAGAGGAGTATTTGTGTGAGGAGGCACTGAGTGGATGTTGGCTTAGGTCTTTCATCACTTAGCCAATTCCTTTGTCAGACAAAGAGGCAGCAGCTGAAAGCAGTAAGCAGACACAATCCTCAGCCTAAGCTCCCTGTGACAGCAGCAGACTCTTGGGGAGAGTTGGGAGTCTGGGCGTGGGCTGCTGGGAGCAGTCAGCTGACTCCTGCCTTGGCACCCCTAACCACGGAACCGCCATGCCCAGAGCCCCATTTTCTTTCAGTCACTGGCACGAGGCTTCCTTACTGTGTGCAGCCTCTTGGAAGACCCTTCAACTACGGCAATACTGGCTCCGTGGCTAGCCACAGAGGGCCAAGCAAAGCACTGTCGGCAATTGGTGACAGAATTATCTTGAGAGCCCCTGACATTCATCATCCCTGGCCTAGTAAAGTCCCCTATAGAACAAAGACAAGCGAGGAGGAAGAGGCCACAACGAAAGGTAGCCAAAGATGCTGATTGTTGGAAAGGCCAGTTTCCTGGCCCCACTGCCTTCTGGGGGGACTCCGTGTGTTCAGTGCATGAAAACAGATTCTTTTAGCACCTTGACATTGGTGCTGAGGATAATTTGTATTTCTTAGCAGAGGCCAAGATCCTTGGGTGGTACATGGAGTGGTGGCTTAATGGGTAAGCACTGGGTTGCTAATGGAATGGTCAGGCCTCACCCCATCTGTAAAGGTTACAGCCAAGTGAACTCTCTGGAAAGGAGCCCCAGGGACAGTGATTCAGAGCTCAGCTGGCAATGAATGGGATGGCTGCTGGGTTTAAAACCACCTGTGTTAGACCAGGTTGACCAGAGAAACAATACAGGGACAGTCATGTATGTATAAGAGAGAACTTTCTCTCAAAGAGTAATTGTATTTTGAGAAAACATTCCAGCCCAGTCCAGATCAAGTCCATAAGCCTGATATTAGCCATATGTCTGATACTAATCCAAAAGTTCCTCTTTAGACTCACACAGCACACACAATGATGCCGAATGCAGGAAGATCATAAGCCAGTGGGTAGAAAGTGGATCCAGTGGTGGTGGAAGCATCTTAATGCTGACACAGGTCTCTATGTGGCTTCTCCAGCTCTCTGGGTGTCTCAAAAGCAGGAAAGGGAAGGCAGAGAGGGAGTGGGTCTGGCCTCCGTTGAGGTATTAATCTCCCCTGTGCCTCCAAATGAGGTCATCAAGCTGCGACCTGATTGACAGAGTAAACTCCATCCCTTCACTCTTAATACCCTCAAGTTGACAGACGATTATGCAACTACCACACCACCCATCTGCTCCACCCAGAGTGACCTGGAGCTCTGTCTCTGCCCTGAACGTGAAACCAAACCAAACTCACAGTCATTGAGCCAACTCAGACACCTCGAGCCCCTACAGGGCAGAGTAGCACTGCCCCAGTGGGCTTCCCAGGAGACCAATGCTTATCAGAGCAGAAAGCCTTATTTTTCCTCCTGCTGAGCTGCTGGTGGTTTCAAAGTACTGGCCAACTCCCATGCAACCCACTGCAGCCGGAAGACCCTGTGGGTTGGGGGTTTCCTCTGTTATAATAGGTCGCTGTGAATTGGACATCAACTCCGAGCCCCTAACAACACCATCCCATATCAAGAATGAGTCCATACATACCAAGAGGACAATGACCATACAGATTCTTGGGAGATCCATGTATGTGTGAATATATATATATATATATATATATATATATATATATATATATATATATATATATATATATATATATATATATATATATATAAGTTTAAAAATTCCCTTGGAGCAATTCTACTCTATTGTCACACACAGGGCTGCCAGGAGTCAGAATCGACTCCAGGACAATGGGCCATCGGAGGCCCCAACCTTGATTGGATGCTCTCCTGCCGCTGTAGGAGGAAGCAAGCAAGCAGCAGAGGCCACCTACGCTGGGTCTCGCCTTTGCAGCAGGCCCCCTGCCAAGGTGGGAAAACCTGAGAGGCTTCTCAGTGGGTGCAAATACGTGGGAGAAAATTGAATAGGCTTTCTCCCCTCGGGTTCCCCCAGGGAGCTGGCTGCCTCCGCCATTCACAGTTTTTGTTTTGTTTTTTTTCTTTTGGCTTTCTCATTTTCAGTTCATCTGTGTGCATCCAAAGCCCTGACGTTGTTAGAAATGCATTTAGAATCGAGAGGAAAAGGCGCAGTCGTTCTGGCCAAAGATGACACAGAAAAGAGGTGGAAATTGGTGGCAGCCTTGGGTCTCCGTTGCTGAACTCAGAATCCCACAACTAAATGAGCAGAAAATCTCCACGCCTCGTTGGGGCCTACAAGTCTGTGCGAGTGAGCCTCTTTGCCAGAGCCATTCCCGCCCAAGGTCCCCCTGGTCCCCCTGATGCCCCAGACGTGCCCAAGCCTCCCTGAGGGCCACGTCTTTGTCTCCTTCCCTACATTCCCCACCTCAACTCGCGCCTCCTCCTTGCATTTTGGAAGGTGTGAGGCATTTCGGAGAAGCAGGTTTCTGTCGCAGGATTCCCAGCGATGTACACAGAAGCACGCGTTAGGACTCCACAGCCTGGCTACGCAGTGTGGGTGGGGGGCAGGGGGCCCAGTTCAGAGTTATTGGTTAGGGGGAGCTTGGTAAGGATGGGGGAAGCAGGGCCTTTTGCTGAATCCTCAGCGGGTCACGTGACCCCGGACGATGGCGGTGGACTAGGGTGCACACTCTCGCTTCCTTCCACCAGGAGGCAAGACCTGCAGGGACAGGGTGCCCCTGAAACCCATGTGGCTGTCTTGTGTCGGGAGCTGCTTTGGGTCAGACATGGGTTTATCTGGCCCACTTGCCTGGGCTTTGCCCGCAATGTTGGAGAGCCTTCATTTTAGTGCTGATGGAAGGAAGTGACCCCCACTGCAAACTTGAACTTGGAATGTGGTGCCCTCTGGCTTGGGATTGTTGTAGGGAACCTCCCAGGGCTGCCTGGGCCTTGCCTTCTCCCTCGGAGCCTCAGGATAGAGTGGGGAGCCCAGATGTGGGTGACAAGAGGCGGGGTCTGGTGGAGGCAGGGACCCACGGTGTGACTTTGGACAATTCACCTTTGCTGGGGCTCCTTGAAGAGTATCAGCCACTCCCACCCCAAGAACGTGTACGTGATCAAGCGTGTTATCAATGCGGGGCCGTTCTCCCTTCCTAGTTTACGAAACACGCACACAGGGAGCTTCCCGCCCCCCCCCCCCCCATGCATCTCTCCTAGGAGTTTCCCTCGGCAGAAAGTGCCGCTGAAGGACAGCTTGATTTTCCTTTATGCAGCTTCTCTGCAAATGGCACTTGAACTAAAATAGTCCCTTTCTTCTCGGTGACAGAAATATGAATCAGTAATTCTTTGTGAAAGTGGAGATGATGCGCTGCTGCCGTAGTTACAGTGAGTTAGGCTTAAGTGGCAAATGCCTACTGATAAAGACTTAATTAAAGACACAATAGCAGTGGGAGGTCATTCAAGTAATCACAGCCCTGGCTTTATCGTTGGGGCCCTGGACTGAATTGTAGCAACGGATTATCGCTTCGCAGGGTCTCTATTTAACCAGATAGCGATCCCGTTCAGTGTCCTTATATTTTCATTTACCACGGGATAGGTAAGTTTGCAACCAGTCCACTTAATTTTTGGGTAGACTTTGTGCCTCATTTTAATCGCCTGAGAAAGTAACTCGGCAGCGCCATGTGGGGTGTTCTGTGTCGTCTTTTTCTGCGAGGACAGTAGACCAGCACCAGAGGTATGTGAAGGACGACGAAGGTGCTCTGACGTTTCTTTGATGGATACAAATCCATCAAGTTTGTCTCAGGACCCTGATGAGCACGAACTTGCGAGTCCAGACTTTGGGGTGCGAGCCCTGAGTTTGGGGTGGTTTTGGTGTGAGTAAAGCTGATGTCTCTCTTTCCTGAGCTGGGAAGGGGCGCTCTCTGTACCTCTGGGTGCCTCTGCCTCCGGGTCCCCACCGAGCACTGCCCCTTACTTTGAGGGAACTCTTTCTGGTCAGATCGCAGGCAGAGAGTCTTTGTACGTTTAAGGACAAGCCCTTCAGCAACTTGGAGGAAAAGGGACAGGGCCCGAACTGGGCATATTCTCACACCGTTTGGGGTGTTCGTATCCAAGGACAAGCATCATTAGCAGTTTGCTAATGTGGTTAAGGATGCTGTCAGCATCTTTTCAGAATCATCTGAATCAGCATCCTGGGGTGGGGTGGGGTAGTAGACCCAGCAAGAAGATGCATCCAAATGTCAGACTTCTGTTTCAGGGGAACCGGGGATAAGTCGCTTGTGAGTTATTAACCTTTCTTTTTGTTAGATGTAGACCTTTTTATCCTTTCCCCTAAAATCACTCCTCGTCCCTTTTAAACTCCACCCAAGCATTAGCTTGCCCAGTGATCCCTCCGAAAGGCATCTTGGCCACTGGCCAAGGTTAACGAGATGAATGGAACAAATAAATTGAGCTTCATGGACGGTGGTTTTAGAATCTCCAGGAAACACATCTCTAAACAAATATTCTTCTCCATGTGGTGTTACTGATTGAGATACAATCAAAATTATGGCCCTTCTAGCCACAATCCCTTCTAGCCTCGGCCTGCGGCTGGAAGGTTGGGACCTCATTTTGCAGGGAATTCTCTCTAGTGGAAAGGAGGAAGGTTCGAGTAAGTCTCCACGGTAGGAGAGGATGCATCCCTTGTTTCCTTGGAGGTGTGGTCTGCCCCAAAGACAGAAACCACACCTCCATCAAAGCCAGTCCTCTCTCTAGAAGAGCCCCCTCAGAAGCAGGAGCACAGAGAGAAATCTCAGGACCACTGGAAGTGGGGTACTGCGGAGGTTTTGGTCCAAAGTGGCAGAGGCTAAGATTAAGAGTGGCAGACGTTGTGACACAGAGACCATATGGGACAGAGCAAAGGAGACAGGCGGCCAAAGGCTGAGACAAGGAGACATAGCTCCTCAAGAAGGAACATGTGTCCTTGAGACATAACGCAGAGACTATGAGACCGAAGCAGACCAGTGCAGGTGGGGTGGGGTGGTGGTGGGGCTTCCTGGCTCATGCAGGCTGAGAGGGACTACCTGGTGGAAAGGCTGGAAACCAGAGACCCTTGGCCGCTGGCTGAGGAGAGGCACTGATGTGGCCCAATGACTGTATCCTTCCTATTCACCTTGATGCCCCAGTGCTGTTTGCTCACGGATGCTGGACGTTTTCCCAGTCATAGTTCATTTATCTAGGCTACTTGGCAGCACTTCCAGGAAAGGACTCTTTGACTTACTAGAGGAGTTCTAGGCCATTAAGGCTTACCTGGAATTAAACGGGGGCTCTCGTATGTTCTCTCTACTCCTGGTCCCGACACTGATTTAGCTTGGCTGGTTCCTGACCTTGGTTGTTGGTTAAGAAAACAGGTGATGGCCATTCCACTAGCTGGAACGGACTCCGGCTTTGCCTATCGACAACCTCTGCCTCCTGGCACGGCTTTGCTGCATCTCCTCTGGCACCCATCTTAAGCAAGTCCCAGGTCGCATTTTTTCCACTGTTTACCAATGTTCAGTGTCTTCATTTAAAAATCCAGTGATGGTTAAAAAAAAAAAGACTCCTCAGTCTTGAACCCTTTGAGTGAATAAGTCTTAGATCCGACAGTGTTAGATCATGAGGTGGTGGTAGGTGGGCCTTGTCTGGTAGGTGGGAGAGAGGATATGACGTACTTGAGGACTTCATTAACCCATTCTTAACAAATGGATAGCATGATTAGACAGAAAATCATTGAGGCTATGGAAAAACAATTAATCCACAGGACCAAATTGGCATCTGCAGACAACCCCACACAACAGTAGAAAATTCTTCTCAAGTACCCATGGAACATTCACTAAGACAGACCATCATAAAACAGATCTTAATAAATTTTAAAAACTTAACAAATTTTAAGAAGTAGAGTGTGTTCCTTGGCCATAATGGAATCAAATTAGAAATCAAAAGCAGAAAGACAAGATGAAAATCTCAAAACACTTGAAAGTTAAACAATATACTTCCCGACAACCCATGAAGCACAGGGGAACCATAAGGGATTGAAAAACATACATTAAAACTTAACGAAATTAAGAATGCGACATTACGATAGGAAAGCACTAGAGAATATTAATGTAACCAAAAAAACTCTAGTCCTTTTAAAAATAAGGAAAAGAGATAAACCTCAAGCAAGATAGAAAAGGAAGTACACAGATCACTAGGACCCGGAATGAAGACGGACTAGCATAACAAACCTTTCAGCTATTTAAAGGGCAAATTAGGGAATATTGAGCACACTTTTATGTTGAGAAACAAGACTTGAAGAAATGAAACAATTTCACAAAAACCATATACGCTACTCAAAATAAACAAAAATGAAATCAGTAGCTAGAATAGTACTATAACTTCAAACAATTGACTTTTTAAATTAGTAAGGTGTTGAAAAAAGAAATCTTCAGATTCCAACGATTTCATTGTAGAATTCTACCAAGCATCCAAAGAAGAATTAACACCAGTTTTATATGATCGCTTCCAAAAACTAGGAGGAAATGCTTTAAAATTGTTTCATGAACCCAATATGATCCTGATTCCAAATCCAGACAAAGACAGCACTAAAAGAAAGCTATTGGCCAATATCTTTTGTGAATTTAGGTGCAAAAATCCTCATAAAATTATCAGCAAATGAAATCCAGCTTTGTGTAAAAGGCCCACAGGTCAGTAGGATTTGTTCTAGGTTGGAAAGGCTGATTCAATACTTGAAAATCCATCAGTCTAATCCACCACATCAACATGATATGATCATGTCGATTAATAGGGAACATGACAATATTTAACGCTTATTCATGATAAAAAGTCTCACTACTCTAAAAATAGAGGGGAGTATCCTAAGAGCATCTTTATAAAACCTACAATTAGCATAATACTTATAGTGAGAGAATGAATGCGTTCTCTCTAATATTGGGACCCAGGCAAGAATATCTACTCTCACCACTCTTACTCAATATGAATCAGGAAGTGTTAGCAATGGCAATTTTGTTTTGTGGTTGTTAGTTGCTGGTTCTGACACGTCGTAACCCGAAATCAAATAGAAGGAAATACTTCCTGGTCTTGCACCATCCTCACCATCTTCCCTGTGCTTGCGTCTACTGTTGCAGCCACGGTGTTGATCAAGCTCATTGAGGGCTGTCCTCTCTTTTGAGGACTTCCTACCCAGCATGATGCTCTTTTCTAGGGACTGGTCCCTTCTGATCATGTAACGTCTCCCCATCTGCACTTCTAATGAACATTCTAGCTGGACTTCTTTCAAGACAGATTTGCTTATTCTTTGGCAGTCCACCACACAGCTAATAGTCTTACCAATACCATACATTTTAAAAACATTTTATTAGGGACTCATACAACTCTTATCACAATCCATACACGCATCAATTGTGTAAAGCACATCTGTACATTCTTTGCTCTCATCATTTTCAAAGCATTTGCTCTTCACTTAAGCCCTTTGCATCAGGTCCTCTTTTTTTCCCCTCCTTCCCCGCTCCCCCTCTCTCATGAGTCCTTGATAATTTATACATTACTATTTTGTCATATCTTGCCCTGTCTGATGTCTCCCTTCACCCCCTTTTCGCTTGTCCATCCCCCAGGGAGGAGGTCACATGTAGATCCTTCTAATCGGTTCCCTCTTTCCAACCCACTCACCCTCTACCCTCCCAGTATCGCCACTCACAGCCCTGGTCCTGGAGGGATCATCCGCCCTGGATTCCCTGTGTCTCCAGCCCAATAGCATCATTTTAAGGCATCGACTACTCTCCAGTTTTTCGTATTCATTGTCCAGCTCCGACATGCCTATGGGGTGATAGAAAGCATCATGGTTTGAATCAGGTGCACCTTAGTCCTCGAAGTGACATTTTACTTTGTAACATTTGAAAGAGATCTTTTGCAGCAGATTTGCCCATTACAATACATCATTTAATTTATTGACAGCTGCTTCCTTGGGTGTTGATTGTGGACCCAAGTAAAATGAAATCCTTGACCACTTCAGCCCTTCCCCCCCCTCCCGCAGTCCCACTTATTATGATGTTGTCTGCTAATCCAGCTGTGAGGATTTCTGTTTTCGTTACATTGAATTTTAATCCGTTCTGAAAGCTGCTGTCTTTAATCTTCTGAATGTGCTTCAAGTCCTCGTTGCTTTCAGGCTGTACAATCTGTATATTACAGGTTGTAAATGAGCCTTCTTCCAGTCCTGATGCTCAATTCTTCCTTCACGTAGTTGAGTCTTTTGTACTATTTCCTCAGCATACAGATTGAATATGTATGGTGAAAGACTGCAATCCTGTCACCTATATTTCCTGACTTTAGACCAGTGGCTCTCAACCTTCCTAATGCTGCACGATCCTTTAATACAGTTTCTCATGTTTTGATGACCACCAACCATAAAATTATTTTCGTTGCTACTTCATAACTGTTATTTTGCTACTGTTATGAATCAGGTGACCCCTGTAAAAGGGTCGTTTGACCCTCAAAGGGGTCAGGACCCACAAATTGAGAACCACTGCTTTAGATTCTTATTCTGCTTGAATGACTGTCTCTTGGTCTATGTACGCAGTGTTTTGGAATTCCATTCTCCACAATGTTGGCCACAGTAGCTTATGATTCACATAGTGTATAATGCTTGTCAATAAAACACTAGCGAACATCTTTCTGATATTCGCAGCTTTTAGTCAAGGTTCATTTAATGTAAGCAATTATATCCCTCCTTCTACATCCTATGGAGCCCTGGAGTATGGGGGTTAGAAGTTGGGCTGCAGTATGCAAAGTCAGCAGTTTGAAACCACTAGCGGCTCCTCTGGAGGAAGATGAGGTTTTCTATTCCTGTAATCTTAGAAACTCACAGGGGAAATAATACCCTGTCCTATAAGTCAGTATCGACTCTGGGGTAGTGATTTAAAAACATTTGCTTTCCTACATCCTATTCTGAATGTGGCTTGAATTATTGGCACCTTCTTTTCTATGTACTTCTGCAGTCATTTTTGAGTTATCTTCGGCATCATTTTATTTACATGTGATCCTAATGATATTGTATCATTTCCACATTCTCTTGGGTTATCTTTCTTTGGAATGGACATATGGATCTCGTTATGTCAGTTGGCCAGGTCTTCCAAGTTTCTTGCTATAGATTAGTGGGCCCTTCCAGAACTGCATCAGTTTGTCAAACCCATTTCAATTGGTGTCCCACCAATTCTTGGAGCCATGCTTTTCACCAATGCCTTCAGTGCAGCTTGGCCCTCTTCCTTCAGTACCACTGGTTCTTGGCTATATGCCACCTTTGGAAATGGTTGAATGTTGACCAATTCTTATTGTGCAAGGACTCTGTCTATTCTTTCACCTTCATTGAATACTTTTTGCATCATGGATTATTTTGTCCATGTAATTAAATATTACAACTTGAGGCTCGACTCTTTTTCTTCAGTCCTCTCAGCTTAAGGAGTTAGAAACCCAAAAGAGGAGCAGAGAGTATGTTCAGCATCCCTAAGCTGCAGTAACTGACACTTTACTTTCGCTTTCTAAGCTGCCTTTGGAAATGCTTGGTTCAGTTCTTTATGTCATCATTTCTTCCATTTGCCTTAGCTACTCTGTGTCCAAGAGAAAATTTCAGACTCTCTCTGGGTTTCCACTTTGGGGTCTTCCATCTCTCCTGTCATTGTTTTGACCTTTTGCTTTCCTTCATGTCTGATGTTCTACCACTCATCTGGTCTTCGGTCATTAGTGTTCAAAATGTCAAGTCTCTTCTTGAAATGGTCTCTAAATTCAGATGGAATGTGCTGTCGGTCACATGTTGGCTCTCATGGATTAAAAAAATAATTCTTCTGCTTCAACTAGAATTTATTTATGCGCTGTGGATGGGCTCTTCTACCTGCCCTTGTTGGCCCTCGCCTGGCTTTGGCTCATGATGTTGAACTTATCCAACATCTCTACACACAAAAAAAACTCCAACTGCCACAGGGTGGATTGCAATTCATAACCACCCTATCATGAAAGTCATTCCCCTGTGTGGGTCATGAAAAATTGTGGATATCAGTGGGGGAAATGGGAATTCCCATACACTTATTGTTACATACAAATGTAGTCATCACACACACACACACACACAGAGAAAGATGTCCGGTCTCATTAGCTATTTTATAAATGCAAACTAAATTATCAATATACACCCATCAAAATTATTTTTAAAAATAGTGATAGTGCCATATGGGAAGAAACGGAATCGCTCATTTATTATAGATGAGAATATAAGATGGTATAGTCCTTTTGGAAAATGTTTTAGCAGCTTCTTAGGAAACTAGACTTGCAACTACCAAGCTGTGGTTGATCGGTGCCAGAGGGTTGGTTCTAACTCAGAGCAACCTTGTGTACAACAGATTTTTCTCTACGTTCATTAACCCCATCCTCCAACATCTCCGACTTTCATCCAAAGAAGTTCAGACAGATGTATCACAGTGCACTCCTTAACACCCCATGCCCCCAACCACAGTTCTAACTCCTGTACCCAGTTTATCTATGCTCCTCTCGCTCTCTTCCTTAGAGCAAGTACCTTGAGAAGCCACCAAGGGGTGTGGTAAACCAACAATCGACAGTTGTTAGCTCCTCAGGACCTGCCTCTGCAGGCCAGTCAGAGCCATGCCCCTCTCAAGTCACGAGCCATGCCTATCTCAAGAGCCATGCCTACCAAGGACTTCACAGTGTATGTTTACTAAGTGTAAGTGTGCAAGGCAGTGTTGGGACAAGAACCCTGCTGTTGGTTCCCAATCAAGCAATTGTTGCTCCAGAGTTCCCTACTGGGCTGGCAGACAGTCCCCCAGTCTACATTGTATGCATTTGAATTATGGTACTAATGAAGAGTATTGAAAGTACCATGAACTGCCAAAATGAAAATGTTTTCTAGGACTCTAGATTAGGGAGCCTCAGAATGGCCTATTTCATCCTCCCTCCCACCTCCCCATACTATCCTTAGGATGGCTTCCCATTCCAGCTGCCACCAAGTCGCTCTCAGCAACCCCCTGTATGTGAGAGTAGAACTGTGCGCCAAAGGGTTTTCCATGAAGTAGCTCCCATGACCTGACTTCCTGTGAGTGAGCTCAAGCCGACGATCTTGGGGCTAGCAGCCAACCATGTTCATAGTTCGCACCATATGGACTCCAGGAGAGACGAAAAAGAATAATAACAAACTCAAAATGAAAACCAACAAACAATCTTACAAAAAACCAAAACAAACACCAAGCCATTGAGCCAATTCTGATTGCATGTGTGCAGAGTAGGGTTTCGAGGAATCTAATTGCCAGACATTTCTTCCAACGCACCTCTGAGTGGAGTGTAAACACCAATCTTTCCGTTGGTAATTGCTTTGGACCAATTTGGGTTTCCTCAAGAGAGGCTGATGGAAACACTTTTTTTTTGAGTGCCATTAGATTGGGAACTATTCATGGCATAATTACATGTGGAAACAGAATTATAGATCAGCATGTGTGGGAGCATACCCACGGGCAGGCTTGGGGAGAAGGACAATAGAATGAAAACCGCGTGGCACAGATGTGAATCCCCAACAGAGAAACACAAAAGCAGATTCACCTATTTATTCTTTACGCGGTGCCCTCGTTAGGTGGGGTGTGAGGAGCCCACTTTTGTTAAGCAGACACTTGATAGGGTGCCACTTTCAGGTCAGTGAATCTGACTGGGATGTGGGAGGCGTAGCTGCATAAGCAGCTGGTACTGTATCGAATCTGGCTCCCAGCTCTGAATGCCAGAGAGGAAAGGGAGGGACGCGATTAGAAACAATTGCATAGGTTCTCAAAATGCTCCCCCCAGTACATCCAGTAGAAACAATACGTTGTACTGGTTGTAGCCTTTGAAACCTCCCAGCCTATTGGTTGTAGCCTGTGCAGCCACATCCCTTTGTGCCATGCCTTTGTTCCTTAGCTCAGCTCTAAAGCAGAGACAGAGAATGAGAGCTATCTGGAGAGAAAGGTAGCTAGGTAGACATAGGTAAATAGATAGATAGATGTGCCAAAGGAGTGGACTGTAGCCTGGACTTCCTGGTAAGCAACAGAGAGTATAAATGTCAGAATCAATCGTTCCCTTTGAAGGAGTCCTGGTGGAATAATGCTAAACAGAAGCTCAGGGATTGGAATGTTCTCCATGGGATGAAGCGGCAGCAGCCTGTTCCGTGCAGGGCATAGCTTTGGAAAGTCACCGGGCAGTTCTCCTCTGTCCTGTAGCTTCTCTCTCTGAACTGACGGCCACTCAACAGTCCTCAGGTCTTGGCTTTCACCTTGAAGGGTCGGCATTGAGCCGATGGTAGTGGGTTTGGTTTGACTTTCTCTCTTTGGGACACTGATTTTCTCTCAGCTTTTCATGTTTCTTATACTTCCCATTTTTTTTCTTGACTCTCACCTTGTCCACTGCTCACAGGTAAGGAACCCAATGTGTTAGCATGACGCACCACACGGCATTTGGGGGAGACTGTAGGAGCGGGGAGCTGTGGGCAGGAAAACCGAAGCGGGATCTTTATCCTGGCGTTTCTTTTAGTTGGCGGTGTGACTTGGACCCGATAATAATGATCATCATCACGATGATGATGATGATAATAATAATCATAATGATAGAAGGCAGCATTTACTGAGTTGTTATAAATCCCAGACACGATTATAATTCCTTTCTATGGATTAGCTCATTTCATTCTCACAGCGACCTTATGAAATAGGTACTATTATCTATTATCTTCAAGAGGCATGCCACATGCCCAAAGCTGCACAGCCCGTGAATTATGGGATTAGGTTTTGATGCCCGGGTCCTGGTTCTTAACTTCTAAGCTGCGCTGCCTCCCAACCTCTGGGGGATGGGGCGGGGGGTGCGCATGCTCTCCATGTGGGACAATGAATTAGATACTTCTTAGGCTCTTGTCTACTTCTAACATTGGTGGGTTTATTTGACTCGATTATTTATACACACCCACTTCTTGTGAAGGAGGCCCAGTGGTAGGTGCTTTGGAAGTTGATGAAATGGAACTGGGTTTGCTCTGAACTTTCATTGCTTGCATTTTCCACAAAGACTAAATTGCCTGGCTGGATCCTGGTCATGTTTGCTTGTTTTGCATCCTGTGGCATTCGGGAACCTGGGTGGTGCAAGTGGTTAGCACGAGACAGTTAATGTAAAGGTTGGTGGTTCAAACGCACCCAGCGATTCTGTGGCAGCAAAGTTTGGAGATCTGTATCTCCAAGATTACAGCCAAGAATGTCCTATGGAGCAGTTCTGCTTTTTCACAGGAGCGTATCGAATCGGAATCAACTGCACATCAATGAGTTTTAAAACATTCCATTAAAAAATGTGTGTTCTTTGGTGGCATTCTATACGGTCAGGTCTGTCTTGGTTCTGGGTCCCACCGCACAGAACTGCCTCAGGGGTTTGACTTCTTTCCTGCTCTCAAAAAATGGCTTCTGGGGACAGGGCACCTGCCTTTGAGGCCCAAGTTCAGTTCCCAGTGCCCGGGGCAATGCCTGCTGATACCCCTCTGCCTGCCCCCCTGTCATGCTGTTCCCATACACTTCAGCAGTGCCCCTTCTTCTAAGCTAGGGGACTGGATATGATGGGCTTTCCTCCAGGGAACCCGGACGATGCCTGGTCTCCAGTTTCCTCTGACTCAGCCTTTCTGGAAACTTCTCCGCTCTACATGGGGCATTTAAGAGACAAGGGAAGTAAGCTTGGCACAGTGGGGAGCAAATAATTGGCTTTAAACCCACAATACCCTGGACCATTAAGATGATGGCATTATGGTCCTAACTTGTTGTACCTTTCAGGAGGTGTCCCAGTGGCCTGCCGGTTCCTGCTTGCATGGCTTGGGATTTCTGGCAGCTTCCTAGCACATGCTGGCATTTCGGACTCACTTGGTGCAATTAAGGAAATGGCGTGACTGTTAGTTTCTCCTATGCCCCTCACCCCAGATAAATTGTAGAATTTAACTTGATTAAAACATTTATTAAGTGAGATTTAATAGATTCCAGTAAAGCTGTGTGCATGTGTGAGTGTGTGTGTGTGTGAGAGAGAGAGAGCGAGAGCACATTATCTCGTTCTTCTACGTGTGCCAAGAATGGTCATGCGCATAGAGAATTGTTCATGGAGCTTGCTTTATTCTGCAATTTACCCGTAATGTCAAATTAGGGGGTTTAATGGATTCCTACACAGAAATTCCTAGTGTGGTTGTATTAGCAGCCAGTTTCATTAAAAAAGGGCTATTTTTCTCTATTGGGATTTCAGTAAAGAGACAATGTTTATTTTTTTCCCTCCAGTGGAAAATTGATTGTAACTAAGAGGATACTTGCCTTGAAAGTGGGGAATTATCATATCATATGATTAAATGAAAGCTTACCTTGTTATAAGGTAACTAGACACATCCCAGTAGAATTGAGACAATGTTTGATTAAGCCAGATTTTCCTACTTTATATTCAAGGAACAAATTAAAGAATAATTGAGATCCTTTTCAGATCTTTTATAAGCTGCATATATAAAGCTTCAGCTCCAGGTGGCAAAGCAATTAGCTGATGAATAAAATCAACCCCACTGTCATCCGTCAGATGTTTAAATTCTATAAACCAGATAAATTAATGTGTTCCTTAAGCCAAATAAATGGTCATGCTCTCCATGTTACGACTCAGCTCCCCTGGGGAAGGGTTGGAAGCATGTTCAGAGAAAGGCTAGGAACTTAATCAGAAAGGTTGAAATTAAGTTGCCCATTTGATTTTCTAGAATAAATGTCCATCTGGCACCGACCTATTTTTCCAAGCTAAGTTGCTTTCAAGGATGATTCCGGATGTTTAGTCAACCAAAATGGCCCGGACTCCATGAAGCACGCTCCTGCCGGTAAAGGGTTTTTCGGTTTTCTTGCACTTGGCTTTGAAGTTAGTTATAAGCAACTAACGAGGTTGTGGTTTCATGCAGCCCTTGCTCCTGATGCCGGGACTGCCTTTGTGTTTTCTGCGTGAGGTGGGTTCCCTGGATCAGAACAACTTTACCACTCTTGTAGGATGACGGGGCGTGTAGAATCAGTAGGTTTAAGACAAAGGACTTTATTTACAACTGAAAAATATATATGGCAAATATTTACTTCATAAAACATTTGCCATTTCAATATTCTTCACATGTAAGATTTAGTGGCACGAATTAGGTGGATGTTGTTCCACCATCACCATTATCCATTGCCTAAGTTCAACAGAAATTCAGTGTCACCTTAGCAAGTGGTGCCCCTTTCCCTCCCCTCCTACTCTCCTGCCCCCGAAAACTACTCATTGACTTTGGTCTCTAGAACCAAACCCAAGTCACTGGTCACGGAGTCAATTGCAACTCATGGAGACCCCACGCCTGCCATTGGAGAACTGTGCCCCGTCGTACGGCTTACAGTGGCTGATTTTTCAGGAAACCAATCAGCCTTTCTTTTGAGGACAGCCTGGGTGGATTTGAACTGCCAACCTTTCAGTCAGGCCAAGCACGTTGATCATTTGTACCATCCAGGGACTCCTTGGTCTCTCTATACACTTGCCAAGTCTACTAATTTTATTGCCCGGTTCTATCCTCTGTCAGTTTTCCTTATACGCTTTCCTTTCAGGCATGCTGAAGGGGCTCCCACTGTTGGACGCTTGGTCTGTTTTGCCTAAGAGTCCATGCCTCAGTCCCATGGCTCTCGCTTTAGGATCTTGCCACTCAAAGTGAAGCCTTGTGACCACCAGCAGTGGAGTAATCTGAGACCTTGTTAGGAATAGAGAATCTCCAGCCCCAACCCGACCTATGGAATCATAATAGGCATTTTTGGATTCCTACGCACATTAAAGACAATGAAGCCCTAGGAAGGAGGACATTGCCTCTTTCAGGATGGCCAGGGTTGGAGTTAAGAAACAGAAGCATGTAGTCAAAGGCAACATCCAGCTTGTAGATTTCCTGAGTCCTGAAGTCTCTCTCTCTCTCCCTCTCTCTCTCTCTTCAGATTCTATTCCCTTTAGTCACATGCACTTTAAAAAAGTGAACCACAATAAAGAAGAGCCAGACCTCATTTATTATAATATTGATTATCGGTGTCCTACAGTCTTCAGGAACTGGAGCAAAAATTGGCAATTATTTATAGAAATTGAATTTAGATCTTGCATTCATTACTGAGAGGACCCTAGATGAATTTTCTTGTTGAACTGCCAGCTAGCTATCCATTAAGAACAAAATATTGGTCTCAATATGGGATAGTACAGAGACAACTGGATTGGATACCCAGAGACCCATTCCTCATTTGATTATGGGCAGAGTTTCACTTTGAACTTTATTTCCTTGTCTGTAAAGTGATAGGCTTGGAAGCAAATGATTCCAGGGCCTCTTCAAGGTCAGAATGTTTAGGATTTGATGAGATGTTGAAGAATTCCAAATAAGCTACGCTGAATGTTATCAGCTCAAAGGTATTCCGATGGCCAGAGACCCAGCCATTAACACCGCTGGGCCTGATGCTGTTAGATCAATGTCATCCCTAGCCTTCATTTTGCAGCGGCTTGGAAATTTTCCAGTCACAGGAGTACACAGGGATCGAGGGTGCTGACCTTTGAGTGTGATGTAGGCATGTGTGTGTGTGCGTGTGCATTTGCAGCCTACGGTGGTTGTATGAATATTCATGCCATACAGGGACTGGAGGGAGCAAAGCAGCAGCATAAATATAGTTTATTGTAAGGAAGAATATGAAACTCATGAATAGCAGAATGAAGCAAAACTCAACACAATCTTTGCTGTGAAATGAAAATCTGATATTTCCCCAGCCCCCAGTGTGCTGTGCCCTATGATTGTTTTGGTTTTAAGCCACAATCTGTCTTCTCGCTTTCTTGTTTGAATTTGGAGTTTTATTTTGGGCTGTGGGTGCGGGCCGGAGAGGTTGGGGGTGATTCTCTTTGGCTGTGAAGAGGCATACGCTCTATATTTAAAGGCGCTTTGCTAGCCAAGATAGTTGGTTAAAGACCAGCTCCCTGTTCTCTTCTGTTGGACAAGATAGAGGCCAGTTCTGTCCAGAGGATGCACGGAGAAAAAGCGAGCTAGGAATTGGTCTACCCATGACTCTTTTGTTTCTTCTTTCTTAACACAAAACTGGATCCATTTCCTACTATGATGTGCTCAGAACCAGAGGCCCAGCGAGGGGGGAGATGCAATCCTAGCCCTGAAGGGCTCATACTGAGCTGAGGAATGCATGGTCTGTCATTTCGTCTCCACTGATGGCGTTGACTCTGAGCTTTATTGTAATGTGAGCCCATAAGAAAAGTCATAATGGTTATTTGAGAGCAATTTCATTTTCTGGTTACACAGTGTTTACTCAGGCTTGTGTAGGGATGTGTGTGTGTGTGTGTGCGTGCGCGCGTGCGAGCGCGCATGCACGTGTGCATGTGTTGAGGGTTTTGAAGTAGGAGCTTAAGTGATATTAATAAAGCAGATTTGAGGCCTCTGGAGGATGGCAGATTCTCAGTGCAAAGTGTGATGCATTGCAGTAAGTGGGTTTATATCTGGAATGGAATATGTTTAAATATTCCTAGGAATCCTTCAGGGAGCTGCCTTCCTGGGACTCGTCTGGCCCGGAGAGATGATCATTGTCGTTTCCTCTGTGGTGTAATCCCGGGGAGACACATTTTTCCCCCTTTAATCTTGCAGGCATGAGATGGTGCTTTGTGGATGCAGAACTGTGTCTGTCCCTGGGGAGTGGTACTCGAGCTTCACGGGCAGAGAAATCACCTGAGACGTGTGTTCATAAGGCAGAGTCTGCACTTCCCTTTGCACACTAACTTCTGATCCTGTAGGTGTCGAATGGGCACCGAGTATGTCCTTCCACAAACTCCCCAGGCGATTCTGATGTCAGCAGCCCGGAGCCACCCTTTGAGAACAGTGGCATAGGAGTTCTCCATGTTCATCGTCATATGTAGACATCAGCTCTGGCTTGCCATTCTTGGATGAATGACAGCTATGTAAAGGCCGTGGTTATTCATTTCATGATGTGACAAATAGAGGACTCATGAAGCCACACTGTGTCGTGCTCAGCATGTAGGCTCTGCACTCTGACCTTGGACTTCAACACCCTGTTTCCTGTATTGCTGGTGACATGCCTTCGGCCAAGTCAACAACCCCTCTAAGCCGCAGTTTCTTTAGCTGTCAAAAGGGTCTAGTGTTAGTACCTACCTGATTGGTAGGTACCTAGTGTGGGAACAGTGGGGAAAACACATGGCTTAAGAAACAGAACTTTATTCTCTCATAGATTAGACATCTGAATTAAGGGCTTCAGTTCTTTCACATCCAGGGGAAAGACCTTCTTTCTGTTGAATTTTGGGGGCCATGCTTCTTTGGAGGTTCTCCGAGACAGGCTCTACTCCCGGATCTCCGGTTTTCTCCTTCTCTGCTCCCTTCTGTGCCCTTCCTCTCTTGTAAGGGCAGTGGGGATTTGGGCATGCCCAGGGAGACTCACTTTACATGGGGTCAGGGCTGGGACCTGAGCAGAGGTGTGGAATCGGATCCTTTTCCCTGATCACATCATGGATCAGTGATGTCATGATGTAACTGCCAAACTACAGAGAATCTTGGCTCAGCCCAGATGACAAGTGATCCTACAGGTCACGATTCCATCCGTAACAATTGCGGTGAGGATTAAGGGAGGTAATTTATATAAAATGCTTAGCGCAGGGCCTGACCCATCATACGTGCTCAGTAAATACTGGCTGCCACTGCTATTTGGTGGGGACATAAAATAAAGCTTAAAGAAGTTAAAGAAGATTAGAAGACAGTCTCTTAGCTTCTGCTCACTGCCACTGAGTTTATGCTTACTCACAGCGATCCCTGTGGGTTTCCGAGACTGATTGTTTCCAGGAGAGAAAGCCCAGTCTTTCTCCCGAGGAGCTGCCGGTGACTTTGAACTGCTGACCACGGTGATTGCAACCCAACACATAACCACTGACAAGTGCTGCTAGAATAGAAACTCCACAAGTGGGTGACTTTCAGGAAAAGAAACGTATTTTCCCACGGCTCAAGAGGCCAAATTTGGGATGGGACTCTTAAATGGGAAGTCCTTCCTTGTCTATTACGTTTTTCCGTAGACCCTGTGCTCGTCAGTTCCTTGGTCTTCCTGTGTTGTCTCGCTTCTTTGTATTTTCTTCTTTGTCTCATGTGCTCCTTTTATGCCACAGATGAACAAGACACCTTCTACCTGGATACCGACCATCAACAGAACAAAAACAAAGCCACTTTCCAAAAAGAATGACGTCACACGTGTAGGGGTTAGGATTCTAACTTGTATTGTGTTGGGAGGTGGTAATAGGATTCAGAAGAATTTCAGGTGGTAATAGGTTCCAGAAGGTTTCAGCCCCAAGGAGGTGGAGATTAAAGTTACCCTAAATGTCCAGTTTTGCCCAGATGTTGTACTGCTCTCGCCACCTCTTCCCTTAGAATATTTCCTCGTTTCCCGGAGTTCTGCAGTTCGCTGCCATCTCTCACAGAAGTCATGAAACTTTAAAGACATGACTCATCTGGTTGTGGGTGCTGTTAAATCCCAAATCTGAAGTTCAGGCATCCAGAGGATCCTCTTCATCCCAGAGGCTGCAGAGGCTGGTGAAACAAGATCAGGCAGTAGACCGTAACTCAAATCTCAGGAGCCGAAGGTCAGGCTGAGGGAAGAAGCTAAAAATGGCCCCAAGTCAAAGTAGGTCTTTTGCTTCGAGCACCCTAGCAGGAAACAGAGGTCACCAAAGGGAAGCTTTGATAGAGGGGCGTTTTCTTTGTCTTTCAGCACATCTGTACTCCCAAGGCAAACAAAAGATGGTGACTGAAGCCACACCCTCTAGTAAGGTGGAGAATGAGGATACATCCCACCTTAATTCTGTAACAGGGAAGTTCCTCCCAAACGGAGTGATAACCGCAGGAATATTGTTGTTAGGCACACCGTGTCACCTCCGATTCATAGCAACCCTATCTACACCAGAATGAAATGCTTCCTGGTCCTGCATCATCCTCATAGTTGTTGATCAGGTTCGAATCCATTGTTCCAGCTGCAATGTTGATTCACCTTGAAGAGGGTCTTCCTCTTTTTGCTGCCTCTCTGTGACATCCTTTGGCAGGTATTGGTCTCTGCTGATAATATGCCCGAAGGATCTGAGACCAAGTCTTGGCCTCTTGCTTCTCAGGAGTATTCTGTCTGTACTTCTCCCGAGACAGATTTGTTTGTCCTGGTAGTCCATGGTTCTTTCAGCATTCTCCAGCACGACTACTCAAAGGCACTGATTTCTCTCCCCCCCCCCCCCCGTTTTCCTTACTCAAGGTCCAATTTTCACATGTATAAGAGGGGATTGAAAATACCACGGATTGGGTCAGGTGTGCCGTAGTCCTCATTTTAACCTCCTTGCGTTTCAACACTTTACAAAGATGTCTCATGCAACACATCCTTGGATCTCTTGACTGCTGCTTCCATGAGCATCGATTGCGGATCTCAGCGAGATGACATCCTTGACAACTTTAACCGTCTCTCCATTTATCATGATGCCATCTGCGGGTCCAGTTGTGAGGATTTTGGTTTCTGATACATAGAGTTGTAATCCCTGCTGAAGGCTGTCATCCCTGATCTTCATCAGCAAGCGCTTTAAGTCCTCCTCACTTTGAGAAAGCAAGGTTGGGTCGTCTGCGTATCACAGGTTGTTAATAAGCCTTCCTCCTATCCTAATACTACATTCTTCTTCATATAATCCAGTTTCTCTGATTACTTGCTCAGCACACAACTTGAAAACATATGGTGAGAGGATAGGACCCTGATGCATACCTTTCTTGATTATACCTTTCTGATTACCACAGGTAAGCAGGTAGAATTTACAACACATTACAGAGAGGATTATGGCTAGAAGGGCTATATCATGTAATTGACTACATCTTAAAATTTTTTAAGTCATTTTATTGGGGGTTCTTACAGCTCTTATCACCATCCATTCATCTATCCATCCATCCATCTATCCATTGTGTCAAGCACATTTGTAATTGTTGCCATCATCATTTTCAAAACATTTTCTTTCTACTTGAGCCCTTGATATCAGCTCCTTATTTGCCCCCCTTCACTCTCCCTCCCTCACGAATCCTTGATAATTAAAAAAAAAATGTTTTCCCCCATGTCGTACACAGACCACTATCTCCCTTTACCCACTTTCTGTTGTCCATCCTCCTAGATTATATGTAGATCATTGTGATCAGTGCCCCCTTCAAACTTCCACCTTCCCCTTCCCCTCCTGGTATTTCTATTCTCATTATTTGTCCTGAGGGGTTTATACATCCTGGATTCCCTGTGTTGTGAGCTCTCATCTGTAGCAGTATACATGCTCTGGTCTAGCCAGATTTGTAAGGTAAAATTGAGGTCATGATAGTGGAGAGTGGGGGAGGGGGAAGGAAGCATTACAGAAGTAGAGGAAAGTTGTATGTTTCATTGGTGCTATACTGCACTATGACTGATTTGTCTCTTCCTTGTGACCCTTCTGTAAGGGGATGTCCAATTGTCTACAGGTGGGCTTTGTGTCTCCACTTCTTCACTACCCCTCATTCACATTGATATGATTTTTTGTTCTGGGTCTTTGATGCCTCATACCTGATCCTATTGGCACTTCATGATCACACAGGCTGGTGTGCTTCTTCCATGTGGGTTTTGTTGCTTCTCAGCTAGATGGCTGCTTGTTTATCTTCAAACTTTTAAGACCCCAGATACTATATGTTTTGATAGCTGGGTACCATCAGCTTTCTTCACCACATTTGCTTTTGCCCCCATTTTGTCTTCAGCGAGCATGTTGGGAAGGTGAGCATCACAGAATGCTTATTAGAACAAAGAGTTCTTGCATTGAGGGAGTACTTGAGTTGAGGCCCAATGCCCATCTGCTACCTTAATACTTAACATATAAGTATATGTACATAGTTTGATTTCCCTATTGTTATATAAAAATATATTTACATATGTACATGCCTGTATTTAGACCTCTGTAAATGTCCTTTGCCTCCTTGTTATTTCCTCTGTTTCCTTTTACTTTTCTCTTGTCCCACTATCATGTTTGGCCTTTACTCATGTTCTAGTAATTCTCTTGACTACATTTCCCTTGACTAAGCCCCACCAGGCACCCATGCCCTCTTGCTATGATTTAGATCACTTGTTTTTCCTTGTCCCTGCCTTTCTCCCCACCGCCCCCTCTCCTGTTCCCCCCCCACCGAACCGTCATTCCCATTGTTTTCTCCTTCGGATTGCTTATCCTGAAGAGACAATAATAAGCACAAACAGGACAAAGCAAAACAACAAAAGAATACAAAGCAAACAAACAATGACAATGAAAGAAAAGACTATACATAACTCCAGGCCTGTGTGTTAGCCTTTAGGAATATTTTCCAGTTGAGTCTGTTATGGTGCCAGGCTCTGGCCCCAAAGTCTATGTTTGGTATTCCCCGGGGACTTCATTGCTTTGCTCCCTCTGCTGCTAAATCGCATGCCCTTAGTGTTTTGTCCCGGTGTGATGTGGTCAGATAGGGCAACATTCCCACACTGTGTTTCTAGGGTTGGTAATTGACTACATTTTAAAACAACCCCAAACCAAACTCACTGCCAAAAAGCTGATTCCCACTCAGAGGGGAAAACAATTCAATCCATAACACACACTCTTCACTTACTTGTTTTTAAAATTTGTATTATGAACTAGGTGAGGGTTTACTGAGCCGATCATCAGTTTTCAATTCAACAATCCGTGGAAATTCTGCGTCATCTCACTCCCATCCCCGCCATAGAACCTCACGGACGCCACTTCCTCCTTGTTGTTTCCAGTCCTTCTTCTAGTCTGACCCTTTTGAAACTTGTCCTTGGGTAAATGCTGTCTTTCTGATCTCAATGGTTGATTATTCTCAGATGTGCATACTTCCCCATGGTTCTGTTCCTCTGTATAGACTTATTGTTTGCTTGAACATGGAGATTGATGTCATAACGTTCTTTGTATGTAACTCTGAGCAACCTGTAAATGAGTACCAAGTCAATCCGCGCAGAGCCCCCAGAAATGACCAGGGGTTCCTGATCGACTCTTTGGTGGTCTCCGCCAGTGGCTTGCATCGCTTTGGTGTGCCAGCCAGCTGCTCCTGTCTTGGTCTCACTGGCGTGGTGTCCACAGTTCTTCCAAGCAGGGCCGGGCGGTCTGATGTCACTCAGGAGAAGTGAAACTCAGGGCGCTTCTCCTCTTCCCCACACCCCCAGGCTTTCTGTGTGTAATGGCCACTCCCATGACCACATGGAACAGGTGATCACTAGCTGAGCAGGATGAACACACTGGACAGTCATGACTTGGAGAGAATGGCTGGCTTGGTTTCGGATCAATACAAGACTGGTGGGCTGGAGGGGGGTACCTTTTCCAGAAACACTTGCCTTTTTGACTTTGCTTAGGTGTCTGTAGGTGCATTCACTTCTCTTGGAAGAGTGTGTAGATCTCATTTACAGCTACGGCTCCTAGGTTAAGCCGGCCTGTCTCCTGGTACTTCACAAAACACTAGCACAGCTTTGGCTTTTGTGGATGATGGTAATGCAGTCTTATCAGTCTCTTGAAAAATTATGAACAGACTTGTTATTTCTGTCTCACTCTGAACTCCCCAGCCCTGGCCCTCACCCTACTGCATACTGGAATCACCCCTGGCCTTCTGCCCCACCCCGATTGTTCTGACTGAACTTCTCCAAGGTTCATGGTGGGAATTGCTTGCCAAACACCTTCTGTGATTTTGATGTGCAGCTGAGATCAAGAACCGCTGCCTCGCAGGGTGATGCCACACGCGACCACTATTGGCTTTTTACACACGCGTGCCTGTGCCCTGATATGTCAAGCTCGTCTCGCCAATTTTTTCCTCACCTAAATTGTGAATATATATCTGCAAATGAAGAGACCTTTACAGTACCTCTTGACCAGTGCGTCTAGGGGGAATTTTGTGCCTGGGGAGGACTGTGGAGCACTGTCTGGAGATTTCCTTGTGATTTGTCACAACTGGGTGGCATCTGGGGTGGAGAGGCCCAGGATGCTGCTTACCATCCTCTGGTGTTTGGAAAAGCCCCCATCACAAAAGAGGACCAGTAGTGCTCAGGTTGAGAACTCAATCCAACATCTCTCTTTTTGCAGATGAGAAAACTTGGTCCAGAAGTGCTGGGGAACCGCCTAGGGTTTCCCACCTGATTACTGTCAGGACGAGAAGCCTTATACTGCAGCCCTGCCCTCAGGACCTCTCCTGCCTCCTTTTAATCGACCGTCCCAGGAAAATTGGTTACTCGTTTACCTCTTCACTGTCATATACACGCAGGCTCCGAAGGTAGTGATTAAAAAAAATGGAAACATTTCAAATTTCTTCAATAATAATTTAGAAATGCCAGTCCACCTAGGCTAAACTGCGTAGACTCAGTAAGCACTACCTTATTCTGCCTTGTCGGTGTTGCTGGCTGCTGGCACCGAGCCAGCCCCGCCTCATGGCAGCCCCTGCACACGCGAGATTGGCCTGTTATCCTCACAAAGTTGTCATGGGCAGAGCTTTCAGAAGGGATGGCCAGGGATCCCTTCTTTGGGGGTCTCAGTCTGGAAGCTCTGCCAAAGTCAGTTCAGCATCGTAGTGGCTCTCGAACGTGGCAGGTGGACGATGGCTGTGCTGGAGGGGTGCTGGCCAGGAGTTGAGCCCCAGGGGAACCAAAACCAAGGCAAACTCCCTGCCGGAGTGGTCAGGGTATTTGTATGAAAGGAAAGAATTCTACCCAGGAACCACCACTGCCTCTTTTACGGTCCCATGCTGACTCAGAGCTTGGATTGGGAATTCTATGAATGGGAAAAACTGGGCTAATGGGGTCATTGTTACTGCATACATCGAGCTTGGTGAGCAAAACATTTTTAACTTGGGGAGTGACAGAATAAGCTTCTAAAAGATCTTCCCCGTGATGTAAATGGTGGCTGAGTCTCTCCATGTCTCGTGTAATGCAGTGTGTGTGTGTGTGTGTGTGTACTCACATGTGCAGCAGGTTATGCAGCCTCTGAGACCCAGAACTTCCTGAAGAGAAATGGATGGAAATTTTGAATTAGGTACTGGTGAGTCTCTCTTCATTTACATATTCTCCCTGGCACCTCACACACGTGCCCACCTCGCTAAGGTACTTACTTAACGGAGATGGTTCAGACACCCTAGATGGTGCAAACAGTTCTCACACTTGACTGTTAGCCATCAGCCGAAGGTCCGAGTCCACCCCGAGGTGCAGCCCCGGCGAAGCCCTGGGAGCACAGCTCCGCTCGAACACACCGGGTTCTCCATGTGTTGGAATCCACTTCATGACAGCTGGCTCCTGGTGTTTCCAGAAGTTAGAATTTGTGATAAGACGTTCCTAGAAATACTTCTTTATTCCTGGCATTTTGGGCCCCCCCTTTTTTTCTGGGAACATACTTTGGGACTGAAGAAGAATTCATTTAATCAAATCATATTCATTGGCTTCAGGTGCATCAGAATCCCTGGGGGCTTAATAAAGCCCTGGGCCCTGCACTCTCAGAGGTGCGCAGTTGGTTGTTTATGGAGCGAGCCTGGGGACCGACATTGATTTGAGATTCCCCGGATGATGTGTGTGTGCAGCTAGAATCACGGAACCCGGTGGAAGACACTGGTCCTCACACCTGTGGGCACTCTGTAGTCACCTGGGAACCTGCACAGCATATGACATCAGAGCTCCGGACTTCATTGACCTGGGCTTGTGGAGTTCCCCAGGGGAAGCAGGAATTGGGCCAGCTGGCTGGAATCTCGGTGTCTGTTTGAGGGGGATATGCCTCCTTATTTTGTTATTTTACTAAGGACTCTCCTGCCTGCTGTCCATTGGGAACAGAACTGGAAGCACTCAACCCCCCTCTGTGGTGGTACAATCATACCAAAGTTCTAAGAACACTAACGATGAAAATCAATTGCATTTTTAATGGTTGACGGAAGGATACGTTTGGAGCGGATTGCACGCATTTAGATCACTTGACCTTCATGAATGACTACAAGTGGATTCATCAGGAGTAAGGCTCTGCCTTCAGGGTGCACACGATCCTAAGCAATAGCTACGAATAGCTGTTTTGACTCTCCAATTACTTTTGCCGCTTAGCTTTTCCTTTGAAAGGGTGGGGGATGGGGTGGACGAGCCTCCTTCTATGAGCATGTGCTTGTATTTCAACAGACTCCCATCATGACGAGGGCTGGGCTGAAACTGTGGCTTGGTTTCGTTGAACTTGCTGGGCAGTGTTTTGGGTGTATTCAGCACTTGGGTTGCCTATGCCCTCTGCCTCGAAGAAAATCACCCCTGGAGTGGTGCTGTGAGCGGCTGAGCTCTTACATGCTCCGTGAGGGCAGGGTCTCAAGCTGGGACTGCAAAGTTGGGCTCTTGCAGACAGGCTACCGCGAGGAGAGGCCCGCCCAGTGGATCTGGAGAGCATTCTGTCAGCAGCCATTTCTGGCTCCCTGCTTCTCCACAGAAGCCACTTGGGAGCAGTGTGGCCTTGCCAATCAGGACAGTGCAGCCCAGCCTTCCCGGAACTGACCAGCATAGCCGCGGAGCCTGTAGCCCGGGCTGATGACAAGTGAAATCTTTCACAGAATATAAAGCTTTCATCTTGCAAATGCTCCTTTGGGGAGAACTCAGACAGTGGGTAAAGGGCGGGCAGAATCGTCACCCCAGGGAATGCAAGCGCAGGAGGGAGCCTCCTGTCTTGTTTCTGCCCGGTTTTCAAAGGGGAGACTCCCCAGTGACGATGGGTTCACTGGCAATAGCGGCTCCCCAGTGGAAGACAGTGGTAGCTCCTTTAATCTCATAGATGAGAGAGAGAGAGAGGAAATTCCATTGTGTGACTGCTTCCGTATACCCATCTGAAAAACCAAAACCAAAAAAATAAAAAACACCAAACCAAACAAACAACCCAAGAGAGCAGTGTAAGACTGATCTTTGAGTCCCTAATAGGAACCAACATGGACACTTCCATGTGGTATGTTTGCTCGGGAGCTTTGACCAGGAGTACTGCTCTTCCTTCCAAGGGGCCTGCGTCTCAGGAGGTATTGTAAAGAGCTCTGAGGAGGTGTGTAGGGCCGTGTGGTGAGCGTTGGCTTTGGACTTTTCTGCTAACTCTTGAGGGGTAAGTGCTTTTGTCATCTCTGTAGAAAGGGGGTGAAGGAAGGGGTTCCGAGGAGCTGGCTGTGGAAGTGGAGGCAACAAGCGGGCCGGGGCACAGGAGATGGGAAGGGCTGAGATAAATCGGGGTTCTCCTTCGAAATGCCAAGTGATAGAGAGCCTGGCTTTGAAGTGCGGAACCCTTAACCCGGATTGTTGGATGGTTGCGGGTTCTCTCTTGAGTAATCCCCATTCCCAGTTACTACTCAGTCAAGGTGTGGTCTATACAGGCTCTGGGTTCACTCAGCGACTGACCCAGGGCTGCAAGGATGGGCTCAAACCCAGCAGGACCTGTGAGCACAGTGCAGGAGAGGGCAGTGTTCTGTTCTGATGTGCAGGAAGGCTCTCTGTGTCGAAATGGGCTCGACGACACCTCGCGACAGCAGCAGCTTCATTGAGACATTTGTCCAATTTGTGCAGCCCCAAATCCCCCTGCCAGACATGAAATCCAGCTTTGGGATACAGCCAGGACGCCAGATGGAAAAGAAAGACATCCGCTGCCAGCTCCAGCCTCACACAAGTTAGGGGCCCCGAGGGGTCAGACCACCTAACAGTGGGCTTCACTGCTGTGCCTCTGGGGTCCTTCCCAGGCCTGTGAGGTAGGTGCCCCAAGCAAGGGAGAGCTTGAGTTCAGGGCCCGCCAGGACCAAGCAGGTGAACTTGTCTGTCCTTCCTGTGAAGATGAGAACCTGTCAGCAGCTCCTGCTGGGCTGAGGGAGATGGTCTGTCTTGCAGTCTTGGGGACTTGGGTACACCAAAGTGTGAGAGGGACCCCCTTGAGGGTAATCTGTTTTCTCTCTGGCTTCTAGAATCCGTAGGTCACCTTCTGGCTTGCTAGAAGTTAAAACAAAAAGAAAGAGATTTTTAGGCACCTCATAGCTGAATCGAACTGAAAAGTCCACCTGCTGTCAACCCAGCTGTTCCTCCAAGTGCATCTCTGTGGAGACATGGGATCAAAAAAACCCACAAAAAAACAATAGGCCCCATGACATTGATTATGAAGAGTGAAAAGTCTACTGGTCATGAGGAAGTTGGAGATTCTTGGCCCCAGCTCCACACAAAATTGTTTTCCCATTGCTCACGACACATAGAATCCAGGAACAGGAGTGGGAATAGTGATACCAGAAGGGTGGGGTGAAATGGGGGAGAGGAAGGGAGAAAGGGGGAACTGATCGCAATGATCGACACATAACCATACACCCCTCTACAGAAAGCATGGAGGAAGGGAGACAGCGGTCAGTGTGAGAGATGAAAATAATAACAATGTACAATCTCTCAGGGGGGTTACGAGGGCGGGCGGGGGATGGAGGGGAAAAAAGAGCTGATACCAAGAGCTTAATAGAAAGTTAATGTCTAGAAAATCATGAAGGTAACATGTGCACAAACATGCCTGATACAATTGATGTATGTGTGGATTGTGATAAGAGTTGTATGAGCTCCCAATAAAATGATTCAAACAAACAAACAAAAATTGAATCAGGGTCACCATAGCAAAGTTTAGAAAGGTGTTTCCCAAAGTGGGCTATACTGCCCTCTGGAGGTCACGGGGATAATCCAGGCTGCAAAAACAGATGCCTACACTTTATCCTGGATTATGGACTATAGTGCATGCATGTTTAATTGCCAAGGGGGTGGAGTGTCACTGGCTTTTTTCCCCCTGAAAAGGACAATAGGATCAATAAGTTTGGGCAACCATGAAGAGGCTCTCCAAAAGCTATGAAAGAAGGGCTAATCCTGGCCATGGACAGATTATCTCTGAGAGATTATGGCACTGAACATTCTCCAAGAGAATGATTAAGTCATCAGAAATCCTGATGCATTGTGTGTTAAGACCCAATTTATGGAAATGTCGTCCTAGGGGCTTGGATGCCTACCTGTCTGTGATAATGGTGTCCACAGTAAGCATGCAGGGCCCCATGCTAAATGCTAGATGTGTGAGATACACTGACTTCTCATAACAACCTTATGAGGCAGGTGTAATTATATGTCTATTGTATTGATGAGAACAATCTTTGGTTAAATGGTACACTGAACACTTTGGAGGTCCTGTCATCTGTCCAGGATCCCCCAGCTAGTAGGTGGAGGAGCCTCTAGAACTTGTGTTCTTAAAGCACTCTTTCCCCACCCTCACATTAACTCTTCTTAGTACTATGTGGGGATAGCTATTCTAGGGTGTTGTGTCTCAGAGATTTCCTAAACATCCATTTGTGGGTGTGTAAGTAGAATCCTCCTTTTAATTTGTTCTCTGATGGTCAGACCAATGTACAGCTGCCTTAGCCAGTTCTCTGCCACAGTTTGCAAGGCTCACTTCCTGCAAGACGTCCCTGAGGAGAAGCCACAGGGACTTACTCTAATGCAGCCCTGAGTGCTGGAGCAGCTGCGTGGAGACTCCTGCTAGTGCTGAGATGCTTACTCGCTCACTAATTTGGCTTTCTTCCTGCATTTGGCATCATTTCATGTGTTTTGTGAGACTGAGGAGGACTTTGTATATCGGTGTCAGACATATGGGCTAATGGACTTTTGGGCTTGGACAGCACTGAGTAGGGATGCTTTCTTAATGTACACTTACCCCTTATATAAAACTCTCATATATATAGATATGTATTTTGTTTTGTTTTCTCTAGTCTACCCAGACTAACATAAGAAGCATGTTGTTTTTGCCCCAAACTGGCATTCTGAGTTGGCTGTAGGACCAGGTGAATTGTTGTAGTGGCAAAACCAGTCCCCCATCTGCCACAAATCAGGCCTTTTCTGACACACACTATTATGTAATCTCTTCAGAATCTCTAAATAGAAAACTTGATGAACAGTCTGACCTGGTGGAATGAACTTCAAATGCACTATGAGTCAGCATTTTCATCTGTCCAGGAAGTTGATGGATGTCCAGAACGAGGTTTGTCATCAATCGACATTTCACATTTCACCATTTTTGAAATGAGAACACCACTGGTACACTTGAGTTTTCCCCATAGCACTGTCCTTGTAAACTGCGTTCAACATCACAACAGTTTCTGCAGCACTTTTCCTGAGCAGGATACAGAATTTCACAGCCAAATGCTATTTTCTTAGATAGGCCATCACAAAAAAACAAGGTTCAAGCAAAACTGCTTTTATGAAAAATTCACTGTGACCATAGAGAACCTTCCCAGTTGACAGCACTGGGTGCACTAACTCAGAGTGAGTGGCTTGATGCTTGCCTAGCAGGGAAAAATGCCTATTACAGGAGATCTGCTCCACCCAGCACAATTCTGGTTTTATTTTTTTTTTGGTACCCCCTCACATGCTAAATAGGAATTCTTTGTAACACAGGGAGTCACAGGGCTTGATTATACTTTAGAGATCTGTTGCTAACTGAAAGGTTAGTGGTTTGAACTCACAAATTTTCTGTGCATGGAAGCTGTGGCTATCTCCTTCCAAGATTTATAGACTCGGAAACCTTATGAGGCAGTTCTATTCTGTCCTCTAGGATCAGAATCAACTCAGTGACTGATTTTTAATATGCCAAGTCCTCTGCTTTATTCTAATGCATTTAATTCTTAAAACAATCTGATGAGATAGGTGGTTCTTATATTGAGTTTGTACATGAAAACAGGCGCATAAAAATAATACAAATAATACATGGTAGAATCAGACTTGAACCCAGTTTGACGACATTGTATGTTCATGGACCTTCTCCATCTGACCTTATTTAATATCATCAGTTTATTGTCTTTTCTTTGTTGCTATTGTTGAGTGTGGAGGGGAAAGTTCTTGCTTTTCTGGATAGAGATATACTATATTTGTTCCATTTAAAGGAGGTCAGAACCAAGCTTAATCCTACAAAACCCTGAAGCCTTCCAATTTCAGAATCTTGGGTTGTAGAAGGCCAAGGAGAGGTATGAAGAAGATCTGTGATGTTTTTGTTTTTATGGTATTCCAAATGCAGTGCTTTTTTGTTACCCCTCTAGAGAATGTTATACTTAGTTATATTAGTTGTATATACATAGTTACTTGTATAAACTATGTATACGAGTCATGTATATGAGTTAATTTTAGTATACACATATTCAACAAAATTATTATGACGTATTTGTGAGTGTGCATTTAGTGTTGTGTTTCTGATTTATTGGTACCTTTTTATGTTAGTGTGATTTTGTGATCTATTTTAAAAGGAAAAGAAGGAGAGACCCCATGCTCCTGTGGGAAGAAAGGAAGGAAGCCATTGGGCAGAGGTCCAGCAAAGGGAGAGGAGTCAGATGACCAGATCCCATAACACGGTTGTCTCCTTGACAACAAAGATTACTGGTGTGCCTCTCAACACCCATCAAAATGTGGGTGGCATGTGAAGTTCAGCTTTCCAAGCACATTCCTTGTTTTTTTTAGTTTTGTTGATATTTGTCTTACTGCAAAAGCATGAGGTCTGTATAGAATAAATAAATCATCCTCAAATCCCAAAATAAGAAAGGTAACACATAGAATTGGACCACTCTCTGATAGCTGTACCAAAGCAATACCCATAGAGTTTTGTCTGAGAAGAGTAATGTTCAAGAATTTCATACCCAGCCAGTTTATCTTCCAGATGTGAAAGCAATAGAGACATATTCTTTGGTGGACAAAGTATCAAAAATGTATCCTTCATATATCTCTGTTGAGAATAATGCTTGAAGATAAATTCTAGTTGACCCAGAAATATACTGGTTCTACAATGAGATATCAAAATTGAAAATCAGAGTATAAAAAAGGTTGGGAACAACCATTTATACCAGGCAATACACATCTATTTACATAACTAGATATTGTGTTATTTGGTGCTTTTGAATGGATTCCAACTCATAGTGATGTTATGTGATAGAGTAGAACTCCCCATATTGTTTTCTAGGCTATAAGTATTTACAGGGGCAAAATTCCTGGCACAATCTCCCAGGGAGCTGACGGTGGGTGTGAACTGCTGATATGTCTGTTTGCTACCAGACACTGAACTATAGTGCCACGAGGACTAGATAATTATAAGTAATAATTAGGGCTTATATGTAAATGCTGTAATTGTATTTTTGCTTACAAACTCAAAGCAAATGTAAAACATCATTCATAGAAGATCCTCCATAAAAATAATGCTATAGTCATCTGTATCTACAATTCTGAATTACACGAAGTCTGAGAAGGACACTCTGGGAATGGCTTGAAGGAGAACAGGAATAATCCTAATCATTTTTACGTGGGGTTTGATAATACTCTGACATGTGAAATATTCAAATTAATTGAATGAAGATGATTGTCATTTTAAGTAATATTGCACCTTTAAAAATGTATCTGAGTACTTTCATGGTTCTTTTGGCTACTATGAAATTTCTGCATTCTGTTTGCTCTCAAGCTTTGCCCTGTCTCTGAGCTCCTGCACTGCGGCCATGGACACTTGAGTGTACATTTCTCCAAGTGACCACAATGAAGGGAATCATGCATTTCTTTCTGCTTAAAGCGAGTGTCTGACTTTTCAGCATACTAGAGGTTCACAGACTACTTGGTTTACCTTCTCTCCATATTTTGTTAGCAAGTCAGAGTCATCAAATTGAAGCTAGAATTATAGGTTGGTTTTTGGGATGCTGTCAAGTCTTTCCTGGTTCATCAAAACTCCATGTGACAGAGCAAAAACATCCTAAAGAGCATTCTTGGATATCATCCTTGTGTGTGTGTGTGTATGCAAGAACCAATTGATGTATCTTAAACTATTTTAATTGTGATTTAAAATATTCTATTTCACTGAGCTCTATTAAGACAAACCACCACTTTATCTCCCCACAGTCATATAGACTCATAGTGTTTCCTTCAGGATGTATCTGCACCATGTTCTGGTGGGGACTTGGTGGAGTTGGCTTTTCTTTGCCCAGGTGTGTTGACTTCCAGCCTTTGTCCATCTCTCTCCTCTGTCACTCCTTTTGTTCTTTCTGTGTTCTCTCCATGAATATCAATTGCTCTGTACTCCAGCATGATCAGCTCTATGTGTTTTCCTCTTTTTTTAAAAAAAAGGTCTCTGTTTTAGAGGGCTTGATTAGAGTGCGTCATTGTCTTGTTTCCAACTTCTTGGCTGTAATCTTTAAGGGAAAAGATGGCCAGATCATCTTTCTTGGGATTGGCTGAGTAAGGGCAGCCTTCTGGTTGGCCATGTGCTTGACCATTGCATTAGCATAGCTCCTTTGGAATTGTATGTTGGTGACGTTAGCTGCTATTGAGTCTCTTCTCGCTCATCGTGGCAATATGCACAACAGAATGAAATATCTCTTGGTCCAGTGCCATCCTCACAATTGTTGTTATGTTTGCACCCATTGTTCCATGTTGCACCCATGTGTTACCTCATCTCCTTGGTGCCCCACCCCCCTTTTCCTTGCTGACTTGATACTTTACCAAGTATGATGTCCTTTTCTAGGAACTGGTCTCTTCTGACAACATGTCCTAAGTTCCTGAGATGAAGTTTGACCATCCCTGATTCTAAGGAGCATTCTGGTTGTACTTCTTCTAGCACAGATTTATTTGTTCTTCTGGTAGTCTGTGGTACTTTTCATAGTATTTGCCAACACATAACTTCAGTGTATCTGTTTTGTTTGGTATTTTTCTTTATTGTTTAATTTTTACCTGCATATGAGACAATTAAAAACGTTGCAGCTTGAATCAGACCCACATTAGCGCCCAAAGTGACATCATTGCCCCACAGTGCTTTAAAGAGCTCTGGTGCAGCTTATTTGTCCATGAAAAATACCTTTTCATTTCCTGATGGCGGCTTCCAGGGGTCTCGACTGTGGTTTTGAGCAAAATGAAACCTTGAAACGTCAGTCTATTTTCCACTTATCGTGATATTGCTGTTGGTTGAGTTTTGAGTGTTTAGATTTTCTTTAGAGTGAGTTGTCATCCACACTGCAGACTGTAATATTTGACCTTCATCAGGAAGTGATTCAAGTCCTCCTCACTTTCAGCAAGGCAGGTTGTGTCATCTGCATATTGCAGGTTGATAATAAGCCTTCCTGCCATCCTGATGCCGCCTTCTTCGTGTAGTCTACCATCTTAGATAATGGCTCAGCTACAGACGAAATAAGTTTGATCAAAGGATACAACCTGGAAACATACTTTCCCGGTTCCAAAACACACCGTGTTCCCTTGTTCTGTTTGAATGACTGCCTCTTGGTTCATGTACAAGTTCTGAATGTACACATGAAGTGTTCTCTAATTACACAGATGTGTGCATATCACCCTTAAGAAAACACAACAAACTAATTGGAATCTGCCAAAAGGCACTGTTTTCTCATTTCAATTGAATCCATACCTAGTATTTCTTGAATGTAGCCCTTGTATAACACAGGCACTCCTGGATTGGACACAGTTTTCATGTGTGTGTGTGTGTGTGTGTTAGGTAGAAGAGAGATCCAGGAAAAATTCATCAAGTGTTCATATGAGGACTGATAAGATTCAGTCCACTCGTAGGCCAGTCGCTCAGTCTCATCAACACTTCGGAGAGAAGTTAGCCACCTTCCTCTCAGCTTGACTGCTCCTTCTCCCGGCAGTGGAAAGGATGTCAAGCCTCATTACTGAGAAGTTCACCCTGTTATATTCCCACTTAGAGCAGCAGGATGTGTTAAGAAATAGCTCCGACTGTCTAGCCACCAGGACCTCGAATCTAGACAATGACACCCAAATGGTAATCAAGGAGTTTGTTAGAACTAAATTTAAAAACATGAAGATTAATAAAGAGTCCTCACATGTGAATAGCGCTAGCTTTGATGTAAAAGATCAAATCGTGACTGAATCCTGTCATGAGGTTGGCATGAATTCCAGTGCTGAAACAGAAGTGAAAACTAAAGCAGCTATGGGCAAAGGATGGGTTAAAATATTCTGTATTAAAGGAAAGGGTAAGTCACAAAGCATCATTACAAAATAGAAACTTTTATTAAACAAAAACTGCAAACCTGACACTGTGTTTGTTTGTTTACATATTCTTCTTTTAACCATATATGCTTTGGAAAGAGATGGATCCATCGTGCTAATTCTTTCCTGAAGAATTCAGTATTCTTCCATTTATGTCACGTCAAAATGGCAGTTTTGGCATTCTTGTGAAGACTCAATTTGTACTCCTTTGAAATGTTCTTTGTGTTTGGGGAAGACAAAGAAGTCAGGGTCAGGACGGAGCAGGGGCTTTCAGGTGGATGGGTTGAGGTTTTCCAATACACTCCTCCCACGATAGCCCTGTGACCCTAAACGAAGGAGCAGGCGCACTTCTGTGATGGAAGAAACAAAATAAAAAGCTTCCTAGTGCAACTCTCCTGATCTTTTCCCACCAATGCAGTTTGCATTTTATTAAAACGGCTTCATTATCAGCCGAAGCGATTATCTTGTTTATTTTAGAACAACGATCGATATTACCCCTCTGGAATCTCCAAACACATTCACCGTAACCTGAGCTAACCTCTCTGCCTTGAATGGAACTGGTCCCCCAGAGCCCCTCAGAAGCCACCATTCTGATTGGCTCTCATTTTGAAGGCATTTTAATGAGCCGAAGCTAAGTGCATTGCCGAGAAAGCGCGTCTGCAGCTATTCACTTGCCAGGGATATCTTGAAGCGTGTATTGTTTGGCATAAACCCATTATACATGAACTGGGATCCCAATAGCAATGTTTTTTGACCTACCATTGTACACTAGCAAGGATATGCTGCATTTATAAAGCCCCAAATTTCAGGGGTTAAGGGAAAAAAGAGATCTATTTTATTTGTAAAGAATTCGATATGGCTTAGGTGACTCTCCTTGGCACTTCTCCCTTAATTTTGCTGTCTTCTCAATTAGCAGGTAGCTTACAGGGTGGCCGAGACAAGGCACGAGAGACAGGTTTTTAGACTGTGATCCAGAAGAAATGGATCATATCTGAACTTTTCATTTGCTGTAATCACATAGTCCCACTGACTGCAAGGGAACTGGAGTTCAGTCTTCCTGCGTGGCTGAAAAGTCAAGAAGCAATGCATGTGGGAGAGAGCAGAGCAGCATGTGCATGTGACTGGAGTGGACTCTAGGGACTGGCCAGAGTCACATACTATGGTTATTGAGCAGGGAGTACTCAAACTCTAGGGAATCGAGTATAGACTGCCATCTTCTTGGGACAATGATAAGTCACACACTCATGACCACCCCCATGCCGGAAGATGGACATGGTTCTTACCTCTAACTTCTAGCTGATGGGTGGTCAATTTCAACATTGATTGATAAACATGGAATCCAATAAACTACTTGGAAGGAGAAATCCCAGTGTGATTCACAGAGTTAAAACTAAATCTATGAAGTGTGGGCTCACAAAGGCCTTGGGTTTTACTAACAGTCCAGTAGTTGATGCAAATGGCACAAGGTAGTAGACTGACCAAACCCACTTGGTGGCACTACTCAAGAAAAGCCTACCTATCTGCTTCTGTCAAATTATCGCCAACACACCCCTGGGGAACAGTTCTACTCTGTCACATGTAATCAACTGGAATGTAGCGGGGTTTTTAGGCAGCAGGATGGGAGGAAGGCTTCCTAATAACCTGTGATATGCATATGATGGGGGAGGACTTGTACCACTTGAAGTAGCCTGCTGTATGCTGGATAGCAACTCTATGCACAGGAAACTCAAATTCTCACCACTAGACCAAAATACAACATCATGATAAACAATGAAGGCAATTGAAGTTGCCAAGAATGTCATTGTGGTAGTTTTATAATTGTTTGTCAATTTGAGAGGATTAAGAGTGAAGGGGTGGAGTCTAGCCTGTCAATCAGGTGAGGCCTCTGTGTGGGCATGGCCTTCTCCTGAGGATTCTGGGAACTCCTGTATCCTTCCTTGGATGCGGAAGACCCACTCTCTTTCTGCTCACTCCCTGTGAGACATCCCTGAGGAGAAGCCACATGGATCTACCCTGATGTAGTTAGAGCCCTGGGAGTTGGAGCAGCCATGTGGAGACCTTTGCCAGCACTGAGATGCTTGCAACACCACTGGATCCACAAGGCTTCCCACCCAATGGCCTGTGGTCTTTTGTATTCGGCGTCATTGCATGTGTTTTGTGAGTCTGAAGAGGATCTTATAGATTGGTATTGGACATATGCTTAATATTGGACTTATGGACTTGATCAGGACTGGACTGGGATGTTTTCTCAATGTTCAACTGCTCTTGTATATACAGTTCTTTCTTCTACACATGTGAGTGTCTATGAATTTGTTTCTCTAGTCAACCCAGACTAACGCATTCAATTTGCTGGGACCCTCAATCAATGCTCATGGAATCCACAGTCAGGAAATCAAACAACATATTATTCTGGGCAAAGCTGCTGCATCAGGCCTCTTCAGAGTGTTGAAGAGTGAGCCTGTCACTCTGGGTGCTAAGGTGCACCTGACACAAACCGTGGTACTTTTCGTTGCCTCATCTGCGTGTGAATGTTGGACAATGAATAAAGAAGACTGGAGAAGAATTGATGCATTTGAATTCCGATGTTGGCAAGGAATATTAATAGTGCCCCAGGACTGCTGAGGAACAAACCACATCTGTATTAGAAGACGTATAGCCAGAATATTCCTTAGAAGGCAGGATGCCAAGACTTCTCACATCCTTTGGACATGTTATCAGGAGAGACCAGTCCCTTGAAAAGGGTATTATGCTTGGTCAAGGAGAGACTTCTTGAAAGGGAGGAAGACTCTTGACAAGATGCATTCATGTGGCGGCTGCAACAATGGGTTCAAATATAACACATTATGAGAAGGACACAGGGCTAGGCAGTGTTTCATTCTGTTGTACTTGCGTCACTTTATGAGTGTGGGCTGACTTGATGGCAGCCAACAGCATATGCATGTTGTTGTATCCATGTATGTGCGTATGTGTATGTATTTATATGATGAGGCAAATAAGATATGCATACATGTGGAGTTAGGGAAGCAGAAAGAGAAAATTAGCAGGGGTTGATGGAGGAAAGATGTAAATGAAGCTAGAGTAGGCAGCAACTCGCTGGAAACTTTGAAATCATTGTTGCTGCCTTTTGGGTGAAAGGCAGTCCCTGTGTATGTGCCCTTATAGGACCTGTTCACCCAAGGCAGATGCCATTCCACGGGGCATCGTGCCCATTGCTTTGTTTGGGAGGAGATCTTATGGGACATCTATAATTGTTATCAATTTAATAGTGCTACATTTCCCCCCTAGAACACAGATGTGTGACTGAACCAGGCAACTTTTCCCCCTCTATTGCACCTGTGCAGGAAAAGATCCTGGAACGAGGCCTCCATAAACAAACAGTGCTGTGAATATGTACAAAGAGACTTTAAGTGATTTGTGGGAAAATGCAATTATCTTTCAATTCTACTGTTGCACAAACTTTTAAAAGTTCCCTTGTACATGGGTTTACACACTTGTAAGATAAGAGGCCTTGATTCTAGGATAGATTCACTTTAGGAAAACAAAATCCAGTGAAACATTTTTGCTCAGATTTAGCAATTTGATTGCAAACAGAAGAGTACCTCAGGGGATGTGAACACTGACGAGTTAGCTCTGGTGGGAATTCAGGGCACAGAGGTGCCCGCATGGTGCGGGTGTTGAGAAGTACTTCATGGTAAGCTATGGGAGTCTGGGAGATAGCATTCAGAAAATACCTAGCCAATGTTTCTTTCTTCTTCATTAAAAAAAAAACACCTAGTTTTTAAGGTGTATTTAGAAGATATGGTCTTTTTGAGGTAAGTAATATAAGCTGCCTTGGTTGTAATTTTGTTGTAGTTGGTTATAAATTGGACAACTGCAAGGTCAGCAGTTCGAACCCACCAGCTGCTCCGAGGGAGAAAGAGGAGATTTCCCCTTCTTGTAAAGATTCACAGCATTGGAAACCCACAGGGGGCAGTTCTACTTTGTCCTACAGGGTTTCTTTGAGTTGGAATTGACTCCATAGCACTTGAGTTGCCCTCCTACCTGCCTCCCCCCACTCAATCCCTTTTTTTAAAGACTGCATGTATGTGTGTGGGCACACACAACAGGGTTGACTGGCCACCTTGGGCCGGAATCTATGTGTGATCCCCATGTGAAGCAAGTATAGCTGAGAGCTGGCAGCTCTCCTGAGCACATCAGGGCTCAGTGTGGAAGAGGCTGGATTGCAGAACATCTCCTTGTGTCACTGGCAGCTATTGAGTAAGATTCCAAGGCTTTCAAATAGCTTCTCCATCCAGGGTTTTGCAGCTGGAAAGCCAATACTGGGTTGCCATCGATTTAGGTGAATCATTTATACACAAGCTCATTGGCTGCTGTTATGGTGCTAGCTGCTGTCACATTGTTTTGACTCCTGGTAAATTTGTGTGTAAATTAGTGGTCCAACTTCACAGTTATTAGTAGGTTTGCATCTTCCAGCTCTGTATCCAACAATGTTCTTTCCTGATCCAAAATGGTCGTGTTGGTTAAGATTGGAAGTAGATCTCCAGGTCTTTCTTCCCAGTCTGTTTTAATCTGGAAGCTCTGCTGAAGCCTGCCCACCATGGGTGACCCTGCTGATTTTAGAAATACTGGTGGCATGGCCCCCAGCATCCTTGTAGTACGTAAGTCACCACAGTACAACCAACCCACTGTTGGGTTGGTGGTGTTTACTGGTAAGAACTCAGTGTTAATTCAATGCTAGGGGACACGGAGAGACCCAGTGCTCATGGCAATGACATTCTAGTGGTTTCTGTCACTGGTACCCGAGCTGTTGAAATGAGGAAGGAAGGCAGATGGGACTCAGTGCAGAAGTTGTGAGGCTGGAGAGAGAAGGTAGACGGGTTGGGTTCACAATTGGTCCAGTCAGTCGTCTAACAAGGATTTGGGGACTCACTGGAAAGTAAGAGTGCCTTGGTCCCTGAGCGGTAGAGGTCAGTCACTTTGGATGCCTTGGGTTGGCAGGGCTGCCTCTCCCAAATTTCTAAACAAATTTAGATATGGCCACACTGGACCCTCTGAGGACCCAGTCTGCACATGAGATCTGAGTGCTCCACATCTGTTGACCACTGATTTCTGTTGAGAGAGAAAAGAAAGCAAGATTTTTTTTTTTTAACTCTGGCGAGTGTACACAGATCCCTTCCCCATCCATCTCAAAGTTTGGGACTCACAATAACTCTGTGGTGTGGGCAGGGGAGTTATCCTTCCCACCGCAGGCTCTTCCCTAGAGCTTGCCACCAGCAGGTAGGTAGAGAATCTGTACATTGAATGACCTAACCCCGAATGCACAGATTTCCTCCTTGGCTCCCCTACAGGGGGTTGTCACCCTCCTAAAGACACCCCTGCTGTTTTGGGGTCCCTTTGGTGTCTCAGGCCTCCCATGTTCTCACCAAGCAAGTGCATGGCTCTTACCCGTTTCTGGGCTGGCAGGCTGCTCTCCAGCGGGGCAGGGACTGACTTTATCAGGGGTCCTCAGTCACCTTCACTCTTCTCCAGAACCTATTCCCAGACTCCTTCTCTAAAGAGGAAATGCTGGAAAAAGGTCTTTGGAGGAATGAACTTCATCCACAGAGACATGTTCAAGTTATCAGTTTTGAAGGCATCAATTCACCACATCTATGCACGCACATGCACACACTGAGAAGTCAACACGTATTGCTATAGACCTCCAGTTCATGTCTGCAGGTGTGTTCCAAACAAAGCATGTTTAAGCATGTCTGTGATTAGGGGAAGGCTACTGGCATGTTCTTTCAGTGATGCGTTGGTCTTGGTCTCATGGGGTACCTTCAACAATATCAGAAAGGGTACAATGAAAATGGTGGCTTCTGTGGGGACTTGATGGGCTAGGGTAATTCAAGGCAGAGAGGTCACTGATGAAACACACATCATTCCTCTAGTTCCTGAATGCTTCTCACCAACCCCCCGCCCCCACCAACACTTCCATGAGCCAGTTCAACCTTACAAATACAGCTAGACCAGAGTACACACATTGGTACAGATAAGAGCTCTAGACACATAGAATTCAGGACAGATAAAACCCTCAGGAACAGTAGTGGGACGTAGCCATATCATGAGGGTAGGGGGGTGGTTGGGCCAAGGGGAGAGGGGGAAAAAGGGGGAATCCATCACAAGGTTGGATATATAGCCCACCCTCCAGGGGGACAAATAACAGAAATGTGGATGAAGGGAGACAATTGACAGTGTAAGGGATGAAATAACAACAATAATATATAGTTGATCAAGGATTCACGAGGGTGGGAGGGTAGGGGAGGAAGGGGAAAAAGGAGGAGCTGATAGCAAGGGCTCAAGTAGAAAGAAAATGTTATGGAAATGTCGATGGCAAATATGTACAAGTGTGCTTAATACAATTGAATGATGGCATGTTATAAGGTTTGTAGAGCACCCCAATAAAATTATTAATAATTAAAAAGGTTATGGCAATTGATTTTTGGAGTCTCAAAGAGTAATCTTGATAGAATTTCTTCAAGGACACGGAATGATCACAGGCACTTATGATAAAGACCAAAGAAAATCGAAAACTACCTTGGTGAGAAAAAGTTCAGGAAGGTTACCCTGAGGTATTTTTTTTTTTCCCATCATAGCAATGTACTTGCCCATTCTTCATGGGTGCCAGGGCTGTCCCACCAGGATTTTACTGGGAAACCTAACCTCATCCACTGTCCAGTCCTGATCTTGCCCCTTCTGATTTCTTTTTCTATATATATAAATTATATATAGTTGTAATAAACTAGGATACAGGATACAGGACTTTTGACTGGGTCTAACATTCTTCCTTGACTTACCCCCCCCAAAAAAAAAGATTCCCATGTGGACAGATGTTCAGAACCATCTGCTGGAAGCTTGATCCCGACTCACTTTGAAAGCCGGCTTTTTGCTTCATTCTCGGGGGTTGGGGGGTGGAGGGGTGGGGTAGGGCGGCTGCACGGCCAGCCCTGAGAGCCAGCAGGGCACTGAGAGGAATAGCAGGAGCTTTGTTGAAGCAGCGTCCGGAAGTCTTCTCCAAGTGCAAGCGGTGTCAGTGTTCTCATTCATTATTTTGCCTGCGGTTTGTAACTTGTCATAAGAATTAGTTCCGGCTTAATCGAAGGCCTCGAGTTGGGGTAAGAGGAGGAAGTGTTGTGGCCTCTCAAAATGCCTTTTACAAGAGCCTGACACTCTAGGTCCTGGCAGATCGTGGGGGGAACGGGAGCACATGGGAAGGAGCCGTCTACTAACTGTTCCGTGTCTAGCTCCCTCTTGGCCTCCAACTCAGTGCTTGTGTAAAGTCTCCTGGGGGAGTAGGAACAGGGTTGATGTGGTTTTTCCCCCTCCTTTCTGCTTTTTTTTTTTTGGTTTCTCTTTTTTCCTTTGTTTCTCTATCTCTCTCTCTTTGTTTCTTTCTGTTAAAATGATCTTTTTAAAAAACAAAAAATAATATTCTTATTCAGGGATCTGTTGCCTGAAGAAGGTCATGGACGGTACCAATGGTTTGTGCCCGATCACTAAAGATTGATGGTTCAACACCGCCCCACCACTACCACCAGTGGTTCCATGGGAGTCAGCCTGGCATTTCCACTTCTGATTCTAGCCACGAAAACCCTAAGAGCAGTTAAACTCTGCAAAGCCTGGTATTGCCGTGAGTTGGGATCGACTGAACAGGAACTGGTTTGGTTTGGATTTATTGTGTTTGAAAACAAGAAGGCCTTTGGGCAGAACACAAGGTTGCATCTGCAGCTCAGAAAACGGACTTTCAGTCCTCAGGTTTAGTCTTTAGAAAATGTTTGAACTTTTTATTGTGATTTATCTGAAGGCTTACCTGAGCAGATCACACTTTTACACCCAACAATTCATGCACATGCGGATTCAACCCATCCACAGCAGTTCCCTCAATACCCCGTCATTTAGCTACTTCCTTTCTGGGTTTTCTGTTCCCATTTCTCTTTCTTCCCTAACCCTTGGACTTGGTCCTTGGGCACAGGCTGCCCTTTAGATCTTAAATGGTTGATCATTCTACTATGGAGGTGAGTTCAATTCTCTACTGGAAGGTCAGAGTCCCATTCCATACCAGAAGGGCTAACGTCTTGGGAAGCTCGTCACTTCCTAGTCCACCAGTAAGCTGGTTTCTTTTATGATTTAAAGTTCTGTTCCACATTTTTTCTCCCACTATATCCAGGATGAGTTGGTTGTGGAATCTGGGTACTATCCACTTCTGGTTTCTTGGTTGTGAGGACTGACATTTATAGGGTTCATTAGCCATGGGACAAATTGCTTCCATATATCTATCAATTTCACCTTATATGGCCCTTACGTGCTTTTAAGACCTCAGTCCCTACTCACTTTAAGTTAATTATTATTTTTTCTTTGATATTTAAAAAGTTTCTCCTCTTTTTTCACCTTAAATGCAGTTTTATTATTTTAATCAGATATTATTTAATATTCTTCCATTAATATTTAAAAACTCTTATAATCTAGTTTTGTGTGCCAGTTTTATTGTTCTTATTTAAGTATTTTTAAAATCAGTTTATTGGGGGCTTGTACAATTCTTATCACAATCCATATATACATCCATTGTGTGAAGCACATTTGTACATTTGTTGTCATGATCATTCTCAAAATATTTTCTTTTTACTTGAGCCCTTGATATCAGCTCCTCATTTCCCCGCTCCTTTCCTGCTCTCCACTCCCTCATGAACTCTTGATTTATAAATTATTATTTTGTCAATACCTTACATTGTCCGACGTCTCCCTTCATCCACTTTTCTGTTGTTCATCCCCCAGGGAGGAGGTTACATGTAGATCCTTGTAATCGGTTCCCCCGTTTTACCCCACCTTCCCCCAACCCTCCAGGTATCGCCACTCTCACCACCGGTCCTGAAGGGATCATCTGTCCTGGATTTCCTGTGTTTCCAGTTCCTATCTGTACACATTTAGATCCTCTGGTCCAGCCGGATTTGTAAAGTAAAATTGGGATCATGATAGTTGGGGAGAGGAAGCATTTAGGAACTAAAGGAAAGTTGTATGTTTCATCATTGATTCCCTGCACCCTGACTGGCTCATCTAAGTTTCTCCTCTTAACAAATTATTCTTGATCTGTGTCCATTCTCCCCCTGCTGTGCTAACTGGAAACATGGATTCACATAGTGTTCATGGGTTAGTGTGTGGCGCTTTCTCACATTCCTTGGAAGTGTTCTTTTACATTTTTCCCAGGGACACTCATGATCTCATCTCATAACCTTCTCTGCGCAATTCAGAGAATCCCCCTCTCCTCTGATCTCTAGGAAATGACTCTAAAACGTTAGTGAATGCCAGAATCACCTGGACAGTGTGAATAACTTAGAGATTCTGATTCAGTGAGTCTGATGTGGGCTCACTTAATGCACTGGGCTAATAGCCAGAAGGTTAGTGGTTTGAGCTCACCTAGAGGAACTTTGGAAGGAAGGTGATCTTCTGAAATATCAGCGAGCAAGAACCCACGGAGTACAGTTCTCTCTCAACATCTAGAGGATACTCATGAGTCGGAGTCAGCTCAGAGGCCACTGCTTCGGGGTGGGATCTGAGGATTTGCATTTCTCAATAGCACACAGTAGGTGATGTGGATGCTGCTGGTTCAGGGACTACATGGGGATTAGCATCGCTCCAACTTTCTCACTGACCACCACCAACATGCATTAACCAGTCCGTTCCTAAAGCGTCTTTTGGTAATTTTATGTGCGTGTGTGTCCTGACTCTTCCACTAGATAGAAGACGACAATGATGCAGGGAGGTCTACAGCTCTTGGCCTCTAGCTTGCCTTTATCACACAACAGCTTCATGTGACAGTGTAGAATGCTCCGTAGCCATGTCTATGCTTCACTGTCTATGGAAGAACTCTTGGTGGCACAAAGGTTAGCCCGCAAGGGGTTGGCTGCTACCTAAATGTTGATGATTCAAATGCACTTAGTGGCTTGGCAGGATAAAAATCCTGGCGATCTGCTTCCATCAGGAGTACAGCCTAGGGGACCCTGAAGAGGCAAGTTTGACCTTTCTTATAGGGTCGCTATCAGGTGAGTTGACTTGATGGCACACAACAGTCGTCTCCATGGGAGCAGATCATTGGACCTTTCTCCTGCAGAGCCCTTATAAAACCAAACTATTCTCAACTGCCATCAAGCCGATTCCAACTCGCAGTGACCCTAGGGGACAGGGGAGAAATGCATAGGAAATCCCTGATTTTCTCCCAAGGGGCGGGTGGTTTTAAATTGCTGAACTTGAAATGGGTAACCACTCTGCACCATGGCTTCTCTTTGAGTGTTCTTACCTGCTGATCTTTTGCTTCGAAGTGAGGACTTCTGGCCCTAGCTTGTTGTTGTTAAGTGCTATCAGGTCCGTTCCGAAGCATGGAAACCCTATGTACCACTGAAGGAAACACTGCCCAGGCCCGGAGCATCCTGATAATGGCTCTCTTTGAGTGCATGGTTGCCACCATTGTGTCAATCCACTGGATGGATGGGCTTCCGCTTAACTGCTGCCCCTAGAGCAGGGCCTTCTCAAGAGTGAGTGCCCAAGGCATGCTCGTTAAATCAATTACTTATGGGACTTTCAGCATGGAAAGAGGAGTAATTTTTAGGAAGATCACTGGCCTTCCCTACTTCTGGCCTGGGACCATGAAAGCTCATGGTGCCTGAGAGTTACTACGGCACTTGTGATGACCCTTGACCCTTGGCTTTGAAGTCAGACTCTAACTTTTCCGTACAGGACATTGACAGGTCACAGAGAAGAGTGGGAGGTATACAGACGACTTAGGGAAACAAAGGAAGACTGAGACAAGGAATGTTACCAGTGATTCTACCACCCAGCCATAACTGCTATCACTATTGGGCACATATCTTTTCATACTTATTTCCATTCAATAAGAGCATATAAGACAGAGATCTATGCTTGTGATACTGTGTAATATTTAAAATGCTCTACTCTCAATTTAACAATAATGGCGGGCTATCTTTCTAGGTAAATTAAAAATCCTCTTCTGAAATTAATTTTAATAATTGTATCGTATCTCTTAGTAGGGATATAACTATTTCCAATAGTACAAGTCTCCCTCCACCCCCCCCTTTTTTTTTTAGAATTTCTAAGCAACGTTGAGAAGAACATCCTCATATGTACATCTCTGGGCATATCTTAGTTTCATTAAAATTAATTATGTAGATTCTTTTTTTTCACAATGTGTACTTCAGATGTAATTCCCAAGATATTTATGTCAGAGAGACTCTAGAAGAAAAGGGGGCCTTCCCCTTTAATGAGTACTATTAATCACTTCGCCCTTCTCACACTTCATAATCAAAAGTGCACGAAGCTAGAACAAGTTGTGCTGAAGTCTTTTTATTTTGCATGATTAATGGACATGACCATTGCTAAAGGGCCTTGTCAGTTGTCATGGGACAATTGGCACTCTGGGATAAGACTCTATTCTGTAGCTCTCAGATTGTTGCTTGCTCAAATATATCTCGAATCTTTGGAAATTAAAGTGAGTTCCCAAACTAAGTAGAAGATCTGCTTCCACGACTCTGATTTCCATGTTAAGTCTGACCATACTATCAACAGCTTAATTAAGAAGTCTGCTGGTGGCGATGCTAAGAAGGCTGGCAGATTTTCAACTCAGATTGACACTGTTCAAGACAGAGGCATAACTGATGTTTATTCAGGAATCTTAAGACATGTCACAGATTCTGTGGAGAACATCTGATATCTATAGAACGCTCCAAGGAAAGTCCTGGGAAAAATATGTTCCAGACGGTTACAGATGTTCTCATATCAAATCATATTTCTATGAAAAGTTATGTAGCTTGTTTGACTGATGGTGCAGCCAATGTGAATGGACAATCTAATGTTTGCTTCCTGTTCAAAAATAATTGATTCTACCAACGTTATGGGTAGTGTTAGTCACATATTTTGAGTCTCACAATGGTGGATTAGGAGGTGTCTGAAGCTCCAGTTAATCCAGCAAAAAATTCAGTCAGTGGAGTCCACTCAAAGCAATTTGCATGCTGTTAGCCATGTGGAAACTCTGAGAAGATTAATGGAATGTTTTACCAAATTAGGTACATTTTATAGGTCTTCAGGTGTCACACCAGGGCACACGTGATCATGAAGACTGCAAGGCATTAGACATGGTGGAGGTTATAAAAAGAGGAGGGGCGGGCTGTAAGAAGTGTTGAAAGGGCTTTGTCATTCCCTTGTAGAAACTAATGGAAACTCAGGAGAACATATTCCCACATTGAAGATCTAGTGTAAACACCAGACCAAAGACAAGGACTCCCACGAGTCGCCAGGAAGACCTGAGGCTTAGTTGCTTCTGAACATTTTAGATTAATTTGTCTGCATGAAACTTTGACGTGGGAGTGCCATGATTTGGAATATGGTTGGTTTGAAGCTATCAAAATAAGGCAGAGTCAAGTAGATAGAAAAAGTTCAAGTATTTTATGAGTAAAAATGAATTCTTTAAGCCTCATACTGAGATTATTATAGCAGGTTAATTTTAATTTTATTTTTTAACCATAAGTGTGTTTTATATGATTTGAGGGTGAAAGGAGAAAATAAGCTACTATTCAATGATGTTTCAAGGGTATTTACATAATCACGCAAGATCTCTGTACTACCTGCAGTATGTTTTACTGAAACAACTCAAATATATATATATATATATATATATATATATATAGTATTTCTAATTTGCTGAGGTCATTCCCACTGATATCTAAAATCTGAAATACCTACTTTGTAAAACAAGGTTTAATTAGGCTTTAAGAAATCTACTGAATTATTGTCATTTGATGTAGGCTCTGCTATGAGAAATCACTGTGCTTAGTCCCAGACTTATGATGCCCTGATGGTATTGTGGGCTCTGAGCCACAAGGCTGGTGGTTCAAATCTATCAGCCGCTCCATGGGAGAAAGATGAGGCTATTCATGTCCATAAAGATTTAAAACTTTGGAAATGTAACATAGGGCTTTTAGGAGTTGAAAAAAATGACATGGAAATGAGTGTTTGCTTTGGATACCCCAGGCTTATTTGGTGAATAAACAGTGACTTATGGAGTCTGTGACGCATGGCAAACCTGTAGGACAGGGTAGGCCTGCTTCTGTGTGTTTCTGGGTCTACAACCCTTTATAGTAGTAGAAATTCTCGTCTTTCTCCCACAGAGTGGTTGGTGGTTTCAAACTGCTGACCTCATGGTTAGCAGCTCACCATGTAACCATTATGCCAGAGGGTTGCCATGAGGCAGAATTGACATGATGGCAGTGAGTTTGATTTTGGGTTATGGAGTCCAAAGAAAGGGACAATGACATAACCTTAGGTGCTAAATTCAGGGCTGAAGCTAGGATGATAACCATCTGGTTTCCAGTATAGGGTTTTCCATGCCAATAACTAGTACAATAGTAATCCCACATTTTTCACAAAGAGAGGCTTCTTGGGAATGGATCCACTTCTCTCTAATATTCTATGACCAGCCTTCTCATTAAGGCTACAATTGAAGATCATTTAAAAAGATCTTCACTTGGTTATCAACATGAGGTGACATGTTACAGCCACACATGTACACGCTTGAATCTTTCCCCTTCTCTCAATGCACTTGTGTACACACACACACGCACACACACACACACACACACACTCTGTGATTGTGGTTGTTGTCTGGGGCTCTTCATTAAGCATCCACAGTAGAAGCGCAAGAGAAACAGAGAAGCTGAAAGAAACCCGGTAAGATGAGCATTTACTTTGTACACAGCGCTCTAATGGGTGCTGAAGGCACACAGAATGACTTTTTTCAGAGATAATGGACTCGATCTTACTCTCATGGAGTTTGATTTATAGTAAGGAAAAGGAAACAGCGGAGCAAACAGTGTCATCAATGAGAATAATGTGATCAATGCTCAATGCTATGAAGAAAGACACTCGCAGTTTTATAGGAGTTCGAAGCACTGCCTTTTTTAGTTTCTTTAGTTCACAGAGAGCTCATCCATGTTTTATGCCATCTTCAAGGAGGTGTAGGGCAAGGGCAGGAGGAGGCAGACATGTGGGGGATATAGAATGCTTATGGCCTGTCTCCACCCTCAAAAGATTCTTCGAGTCACACTCTCAGTGGGAGACAAATAGTGGATGCTTGGACTGGAGGATGCTCTAAGGAAGGAAATGTAAGTCTGGCCCATGGAAGGGAGGGAAGGACAGTGTAATCAGGGAGGATCTTGAAGGAGCAGGTGTGGACAGGGACTTTGGGCACAAGCAGAAGGCTGGAGACAGGGGCGAGTGCTGCCCTGTCTTCTTGCACTGTAAGATGCCTGGGGAATGTCCTGTGTGCCTGGGAGGATGGGGGGAAGAGTCAGGCTAAGAGGATGCTCCAACTGAAGGAGGCCAGGCTGGTGGGGATGGAGTGGGGTGGGGTGGGAGCTTGCCTTAAAAAATGAAGTCAATGGGAAATAATATTGTATATTTTGTGGAGGCTAGGGAGATATGAGAAAAGTACCAGTTTAGAAAGATTCTCCAGTCTGTTGTGCACAAGCCAACTCAGACTGGGGAGAGAAAAGGAGACCATGTCTGAGACGAGTGAGCAGGAAGTGGATTTGGTTTGGTCTGTGGCAGTGAATCGAATGCAGGGGGAGGGGGTCTGGTAGAGATTTTGAAAGAGGATATGACACATGGATTTGGTGACAAATTGAGTAAAGGAGATGAAAGCAGAGTTAATTTTCCTATCTTTAAAGTAAAGGGTTTTCACGATGATCTGTAACATTCCTTTCTATTCTGGGAATTCATGACTTCCAGGTTTCTAGACTTAGCAACTGGAAAAATGCCAATACCTTCTTCCCATCACTCAAAAAAACATTCATCCCATATCTGATGTTGTTGAGGGGTTATGGATGGGGTTTCCTCTTTGGAATACATTCCTGTTGGGTAGGAGGGACTGACTCTTCCCCTTGCTGTTCTGTTCCACTCCTCGTGGGGACAGTTTTATTGCATAACCATTCCTTCTTCAAGTGTTTGCTTCAAGAGCTCAGACTTAAAGACTGTCAGGCGCTACTACTCATGAAGAGATAGTGTCATGTGGTGGAGGTAGTGCAGGAGGAGAGGAGATCGAATACAAAGCATTTGAGACAATAAGACGCTGAATTCGAAGGGTTTTATAACCCCAAAACAGCTAGTCACCAGCGTGAAGCACATTTGTACATTTATTGCCTTCATCATTCTCAAAACATTTGCTTTCTACTTGAACCCTTGGTATCAGCTCAGTTTTTCCCCTATCTCCTCGCCCCCATTCCCTCATGAACCCTTGATAATTTATAAATTAATATTATTTTGTCATGTTTTACACGGTCCTGTCTCCCTTTACCCACTTTTCTGTTGTTCATCCCCCAGGGAGGGGGTTATATGTAGATCCTTGTAATCAGTTCTCCCTTTCTACCCCACCTTCCCTCCACCCTCCTGGTATCGCCACTCTCACCACTGGTCCTGAAGGGATCATCTGTCCTGGACTCCCTGTTTTTCCAGTTCCTATCTGTACCAGTGTCAGCCTTTGGTCTAGTTGTATTTGTAAGGTAGAGTTGGGATCATGATAGTGGGGAGGGGAGGATGCATTTAAGAATCAGAAGGAAGTTATATGTTTCATTGTTGCTACACTGCACCCTGACTGACTCATCTCCTCCCTGCAACCCTTCTGTAAGGGATGTCCAGTTGCCTACAGATGGGCTTTGGGTCCCCCCTCTGCATTCCCCCTCATTCACCATGATGTCATTTTTGTTCTTTGATACCTGATCCTTTCCATACATCAATTATATCAAGCATATCTGTGTATATGTGGCCATTACTTTTTTGGGCAGACATTTACTTTCTATTGAGCCCTTGGTGTCAGTCTTCTTCCCTGCCCCCCACTACCACTCTCGTTACCCCTTGATAAATTATGATTATTTTCATATCTTACACTGACTACTGTCTCCCTTCCCTCTCATGATTTCCATTGTTCATCCCCCTGGAGGGTGGGGTGCGATTATGTGTTGTTCATTGCGATAGCTGTTGGTGGGTGTCTTACATCCATCACAGCCACCATCTTCTGGACACATTAGGATTCTCTTTGGAGTAGAATTGGTGCCAGCTCTTTTCTGAATGTTTGATAGAATTCTCCAGTGAAGCCCAGTGGACCTAGCATTTCTTGTTGGGATTTCTTTTATTTTAAAAGACCAGACTACTATCTTCTTGTTATGGGTCTATTCAATTGTTTCACTTCAGACAATGTCAATGTCAGCAAGGAAGTTGGTTTCTAGAAATTGGTCCATTTCTGAAACGTTTTCAACTTTGGTGGAGCACAGTTCTTCACGGTACTTGGTTGTTATCCTTGACAATTCCATAGGTTCTATTGCAGCAGTGGCCATTTTTCCTCAGTGTTATTTGCCCCCTCCTTTTCATTTCCTTTATTAGGTTTGCTGATTTTATTAATCCCTTGAAAAAACCAACTTCTAGTTTTGATGATTTCTATCATTTTTCAGACATTATGCTGTGCTTGAATAAAGGTCCTTGGGTGGGTTGAATGGTTTGTCCCTAACTACTAAGCTTCAGATGGGTAGTTTGAACCTACCACGAGTCAGAATCTATGTGAGGGAAATTGTCTGTGTTTTTTTGGTGCTTCAAGAAAGTTGTCCCTTTGAACTTACCAAGCAGAATGAGGTACCCAGGGGAGCACAAATGAGGGCATCTTACCTGCCTGGGATTGAAGAAGCGGTGGAAGGTATCAACCCAAGGAGCAGGAGACCTTGGACCTGTGGGCATTTGTGTTCATCAGCAGCACTCGTTTCACAGCCACAGGAACACAAAGCACTCCAGCTCTCACCGTGAGCTCTGTGAAAGGCACAGAAACCGCACAAACCAAGCACATGGGACCAATGGCATGTATCTCAAGACAAAAGCAGCAGAGACATAAGTGGATGTAAGCAATGTCCATTTCTGTTGCACATCACAGATAATGAGTGGGGATTCCAAAGGGGTAAAAGCTGGGAATGGGAGGAAGCCCATTCACTTCCTGAAGGAAGTGGAGGCCAGGGTGGAAGGCTCCCCAGAGAGGAGGAGCAGGAGGTGGTGTGAAGGCAAGGGAGCCTGTGAATAGTAGGGAATTAGGATATCCCTGAGGCTAAAGTCAGAGGGCAAAGAAGCAGGCACCCCATCTAGAGAGAAAAACCAAATTCTGAAGTAGATTTATGAAGAGACTTCTGTGGGAAAGTGTGAGGATCCCTGGTGATACAGTGGGGTTGCTAAGAGAAAGATCAGAGGTTCGAACTCATCCGCTGCCATGTGGGTGAAAGATGGGCAATCTACTTCCATAAAGACTCACAACCTTCAAAATCTTACAGGACGGTTCTACTTTGTCCTGTGGGATCACTATGAGTGAGAAGCAACTCAATGGCAATAGCTTTGGTTGATTCGATTGGAAGGTCTCTTTGCCCACAATGAATTATTGTTGAATTCCCTATTTGATTTCTCTCATATTTATTTTGAAAACTAGTGTGGATAGATAAACTTGGAGAAAAGAAATGGAGGGAAGGAGATTGCGACGTGTTTTCTGGAATTTCCCAGCATGTTCAGGATGTATTAAATTAATTTAGTTTAATCCATCCTGGTTACTACACCTCAGGTGATGTAAGCAGTTAATGCAGTTGGCTGCTAACCTAAAGGTTGGTAGTTCAAATCTACCCAGAGGTGCCTCAGAAGAGAGATCTGGAGACCTACTTCCAAAAAAAAAAATCAAACATTTAAAATATTTTGGTTCATAGTTCCACTCTGACACACGTGGGGTCACCGTGAGTTGGAATCCACTTGATAGCAGCTGTGTAGTAGTAATCAGTAAGGGGTATAAGTAAAATTTAAAAAATTTGCTACTAGGGCTCCCCTTCCTCTATGTCCAGGTTTATTTCAAACAAAACATATTTAACCCCCTCACTACAATTGGTGGATGGATGTTAACAAGAACTCTGGGTAATGCACCCGTGTCTTAGACTTGTTAGGGTGCCTCCCAAAAGGGATCCTTTCCTGCATAGAAATGATGTGATGTCAGAGAGAAGATAAACTTTCCCACAAAACTCAAGTGGATCAACTCTTGGATGGCGGAAGCTTGTCAACATGCAGATGGCCAGCTCTTTTCCATAAAAGCAACAGTTCTCGATCAGGTGTTGTGAAGGGCTGAGAGAGGGATGGAGAGAGAGGGAAGGCTGTCCTCCTCCATGAAGGGTGGGGCTGTGGCTAAAGTTCAGGAGCGAATGGAAAAAGAACACAGACTCAGCATTGATGCAACAGCGACTGAACTTTGGATCTGACATGGTTTGGTATGATCAATTTTCAGTGAACACCTTGGCCTCAGTAAGCTTTCAGCTAGGTGATAGTCCAAGAGCATTGGCCCGAGGTCAGCTAGCTCAGAGAGCTGATCGTTCCCTCCATCTTTTAAGCAAGCTTCAAGCTAAGGAAGTTGGTTTGATGGGACAAATTGTCACCAGGGGTGAATCTGGGATTTATCAGCATGATGCAGAGAGAAGGTCCGCTCAAAATAGGGGTTTCTGGGGATGGGGGACGTGTTGGGCCAGCTCAGAAGATTATAGAGACCATATTTTTAGAAGTTCAGAGGGATAATCTTGATATATTTTCTCAAATGACACAGATGGTTACCAGGGTTTTGTAGGAAGAAGTTAAGAAAATGAAAAGTTGTTCTGGGGAGTAAAAGGCCAGGACAGGAGCACCGAGGATCTGCTTTTTCTCATGACAATGCTCCTGCTCATTTTTCTGAGGCCAGAGAGGTTCTGTCCTATGAGAATCTCATTGGGAAGCCTTATTCCATCCACCTGACAACCCAGATCTGGCCCCTTCAGACTGCTTTCTGTTCCGCCACCCTAACTAATATTTTACCAGGACACCATTTCAGCCCCTCCAGGATTCCAAACCTGGTATTTGATGTGGTGTCATAGATCTCAGACTGGTTATAGAAAGTGTTAGAGAGTTGGAAACAGCGTGTGGACATGTAGATATTCAGATGGACGATATGTCGAGAAACAATAGCTTCACCTTTTGATGCTCTTGTTTAATAAAAGTTCCTATGAGTTTGGGGCCATACTTTCTGCCTTAACCTCGTATGAAGTCCATGCACTCAACCTGTTGTCATACGACTTCTGGGAAGACGCAAGAGAAGAAGTAGGAAGCGAGAGGACATGGCCTCCAAGGAAGTAAGGAGGCAATGGAGGAGTTGTGTGCGTTAGCCCGAATCTGGGAAGCTCCCGAAAGAAGTGCAGAGGAGAATTCTTTACTGAGGTCAAGGGCGAAAGGAGCAGGAAAGCCATCTTGAAGGTTACAACCACGGAGGTGGTCAGTGTAGGCCAAACTCAGAGTCAGGTTGGTTCTTCGGTGTGAGGCTCTGTGATGGTATGTTGTACTTTTCCACCAATGCGGCCACCACCTGTGGACTGCTGGTAAGGGGAGAGCAGCAGTGGGGTCTGCACCTGCCTGTTCTGGCCACTTTAGAGATGCCTGGGGCAGAGGCTTCACACCATTGATCTCCTCACAGGTGCTTCAAGGAAGGATGCAGGACTGATTTTCAATCACAAAGAGAAAATTAAAGCAGGTGATTGGGTCTTTGAATTTATAAACTCAGACACATATATGTCAGGAATGGAGCCTGGCAAAGGCTGTAGTCCTTAGCTTGCACTTAATTGCTTCTCGTATGTACAGTCATGCATTGCTTAATGTCCACCATATACTCTGGGAAATAGGCCATTAGGTGACTTGGATGTTGCCTGAACACCCCCATGTATCTAGGCAGTCCCCAGATGGTGAAGAAATGCCACGCCTAAGTCTATTTTTAAGTTGAATTTGTACCTGGGTTGGCACGGTTAGGTACAGTTCATAGCTAGCACCAGTTAATCAAATGCGTGTCTTCAAGGAGTATAGAGTGTATCTTTCTGTGTATAAAAGAACTAAAGAAACACTTCCAGCCACACTAAGCCATCTTGAACACCCTAATGGAGTAATCATCCCGATGATGTCTTGATGTGCATCACAAAAGTAGCACCCAGTCGCTAGTGCACGCCATTCTACACACCTTGAATTTTTAACGTAATAGGTGTTATGGGGGTTGGGATCACAGCAATATATGTGGTTGGATATATGTGCCCAATGAGTGGACTTGAAAATATAAGATATCCTAAGCCATTGCAGCTTTAGAAAGCCATTCTGCTGTGCTGCACAGTAAGTTTCACAAGGATTTTGCCAAGTTATTCAGCATCAATATGTGGGAATGGTTTCAATATGTCATAGGCCAATAAAAATAGAGTCAGTGTGACCCATATTTTGCAGATCTAAGAGGGACAGAGGAGCAAGTCGGGATAATTCATTCCAGTTTCAGAAGAATATTGGAAACACACAGTCACCCATGCCTCCACCCTGCACCGGACTCTGTTCTCAGGGAAGGGAGCACAGTTCCCACAGCAGTGGTTCTTATGGTGAGTTCTGCACACAGGGTGAGCCTGGGAGAGGGCACTGTGGAAATGGGAGCCACCCGTTTGGCCTGAAGTCACAGAACCCACAGAACTGGCCCCTTGATTTGGAAAGCTCTCCTTGGTTGTGAGCAGCACCGAGAGGGACCAGACAGCACCCCTTTGCCCCGCGTTGCTTTGCTGCTGCCTAATGCAAGCTCACCCAGAGCCTCTGACCTGCTTCCAGAAGAACCCTGCCTCAGCAATGGTGAGAGCTGCGCTGGCCTTCACGCTTGCCTGAATCTGTCGGCATTCCACTCTGTCCTCTGCGCTGGAGCAGAAATAACAGAGCAGTGGAGCCTCTGTGAGGAGTTGGGAGGAGTAACAAGTGAGGATAGGGCAACTAGAAACATACCTACCCCAATATTACTCCAAAAAAAAAAAAGAGGAAAATCTCCTTCTTCCCGTTCCCTCTGGCTGATATCTGGGCACAGGGCAAAGCTCACATGGCGCTGTGATCATAGGGGCGAGGCATTTTATATGTTGACCTTTTTTGAGAGCTTCTGTTGAAATTCAGCTATCTCATCTTACACTCGGCTGTAGCTCTGCCTTTGCTGCGTCTGCTGCTGATGTGCCCCTGGGTGCTTTGTCTCATGAGGCTCCATCCTTCTTGGCATGAGCGATGCATGGGGATTGGTCCTGGGCTGTGAAGTTTACCCAGGACTTCCCATCATCACTTGAATTCGGGAGGCATAACTTACAGCCTCTGTGATAGGATTCTCTTGGCACACGCTAGGCAGATGATTGGCAAACACTTAATTCTCACCTACCTTCTTCCATGTCTGGAACAGGGCCAGCAGGAACAGTCTATCTTGCTCCATGCGAGGTGTAGTAGTCTATGAAGGAAATCATGTTGACTCAGGCCCGTTGACTTAGGCATTTGACTCTGTCATCCCTGTCCTGGAATCATTGAGTGGTGTGAAGGGTCAATCTGCTCGGCTGCTGATCCAAATGGTGGAGGAAGAAAAGCCTGTGCATGGATCCACTTCTGAAAAATCAGCCCTTGAAAACCCCACAGAGCACAGTTTGACCCTGACACACCTGGGGTCGCTGAGATTTGGAATAGAATCCAGGGCAACAGGCTTTGGGTTTCAGGATGTTCTCCTCTCTGGAGCACAAAGGCTGTGAGTACTCCTGTGTACATACAGGTGTGGGAGGAGCAATGCAAGGAAGAAGAAATTAAAGTAGCAGTTTGCAGAGTTGGGGATTTTCCTGAAGCCTATCTGAAATCTTTGTCATCACACTCCACCCCTTCCCCCCCCACCAGGGCCAAAGCCTCTGTCCTAGCTGCCCCCCAAAAGACCCCAAATTCCATATATTTTACAGAGATCCATTGATTAAGTCGCAAGTAGGACTAAAACAAGACAAAGGTGAATGTGTGGATGAGGAAGACGGTCAGCCTGAGTGGGTCCAAAGGATTCACAGTCCTGCAGATACTGAAATAGGACATGGAGCACCAAGAAATCAGTTACGGAATCATGACCAGGGGCAGATCAGCTCCTTGCAATCACAGTTTGGAGTACTGAAGTAGGAAAGGAATGATGATTGGGACACTTATTCTATTGCAGATGAGAAATGTTTATAGGATTGGTTGTAGGGCCCTCTGGCCATCTTGGGCAGGGTACCGGTCATTACCATGTGACCATGGCACCCCAATGTTCATTAGGTGCCTACTGAAGCAAGTTCCTGAGGATGCGACTGTAGCTCTCTGGGCTGACCAGGGGAACTGTAGCAACCAACTTTCAAACATACTCTGCCTGAGGGCATAGCTTTTCACACTGCTGGTCAGTGGTCAGAAAGAACTCAAAGGAGGCTGAACTGATGAGTCAACTCAAAATGGATTTAGGGCTCCCACAGTAAACCCTAGTCTTCTTCAAAGCCATTAATCAGAATTTAAGTTCTAATCTACCCTCGAGAAGTGAGGAGATAAATGGAAAGTCTATTTCTCCTTCTGTCTGACAGAAATGACTTTGGGATCCTCTATTCTGTCCCCTCTACACTGTATCAGATAGCCCAAACACTATGCCCATTCTCCTGATCTTGGTTATTAAGATGTACAAAGATGACTTTTTAAAAACACTTTTTTAATTCTTCCACCAAATTGGTTCCTAAAATAATAGTTCCCTTCTGACTTGAGAAATTAAGCATAAAACACAAGTTTTAAAGATGGATTCTTTGTTTGTGTTTATGCCTCTTTTCCCCTAAAACAATGAAGGTCACTGGATTGATGTGGAGAGACACAGGCAACATTGATGTATGGGTAATGAAAAGTAAATTGATGTAATTTAAAAAATATATAGTGGAAAGGTGTTGGGACTTCTGGATTAGGAGAAATGGATCAAAGGATGCTGCTTGCATTTTGGGGAGCCTACTCAAGGGGAAACATAGCCCGACTGTCACAGCTGGGTTGCCTTTCTCAGCCTCACTCACAGAGCTGGAAGATATGAGCCAGCAAAGCGGCTGCTGGAAGAAAGACAGACAGGACTGCTCTTACCGTGACTGGCACCAGAGGGGATGGGGCTTGTGAACTCTTCTTCTCAGAGATCCTTCCTCTCTAGTCTGTGTGAGGTCGCCCACGTCAATCTCAAGGTCAACCAACTTTTTCTGAATAGTGCTTTGTACTCTTGTGTAGGTTGAAATGTGAGAAACCAACCACTGGAATTATGTAAATAAATGAATACGGCTGAGTCCTGAGGGACGTAGTTGGTCAATTCCTGATCTAGATTGAAGTTCTAGGTAAATGCAGTGAAATAATTGGCTGAACTGATCCCTTTACTCTGTTTCGGTCTCCTTCACACTCATATATCCACAGACCATATAATATTTTTAGCATTATGATGACCCAGACTTTGGCCCTGCCTACCACATCTCTGGGAAAGAGAAATCTTGAATTGATTTTTTCTTTTTCTTTCAGCTTTTGAAATGTGGTTTATATGTAGAGGGTGATTTTAATTTTTTAAAAATTGTTATTGCTATTATTATTATTATTGCCATAGAAAGTATCCAGAAAGGCTCACATTTTGATATCCAGGCCTTCTGGGCCAGGCTGTGTACTCGAGGGGCCAATGTGCTCATGGGTGGAGGAGTCAGAGAGGCGAGAGAGCAGGCGCTTCTCACTGACCACAGGCTGTAAGCTGAGCAAGTCCTTCTGAATCCTGCTGAAGAATAGATGTTAGTTTTCTCTGGCTACCCTAAGAAATGACCACATGCTTAGTGGCTGAAAACAATATACATTTATTCTTGTGTGGGACGCTGTTCCATGCACGCTCAGCTTCTAGAGGCCTAGAAGGGGAATCCTGGTAAGCAGTTTGAAATCACCAGCGGTGCCAGCGGAGAAGGTGAAGGCTTTCTGCTCCATAAACATTTGCACCCTCAGAAAACTAAAGAGGCAGTTGTCTTCTGTCCTATGGGGTTGCAATGAGTCAGAATCACATCGGTGGCAGTGCGTTTTGAATAGGCTACGGTGATACATTGCCTACAGTGCTCAGCTGCTGAGTGAAAGATGGGCAGGTCTAAGCACTAGCTGCTTTGCAGGAAAAAGATGAGGATCTGCTTCTGTACAGGTTGTAGCTTTGGAAGCCCTGCAGGACGCTCTGCTCTGTTTTGAGGGCTACTATGACTCAGCATGGACTGGATGGCCCGAGTTTGGATTTTTAGAAGTCACCCACATTCCTTGACTGTACTCCCTTCTCCCATCTTCGAAGCCAGCAGCAACACATATGTCTCGTCATTCCTCAGTAATTTCATTTTCTCTTATGACAGCCAGGAAGGATTCTCTGGCTTTTTAAAAGACCTATGTGATTAGACCGAGCCCATCTGAATAATCCAGGATACTTTCAAGGTGTTTAACCTGAGCCACACACACAAAGTCCCGTCTGCCATGTAAAGTAACCTATTCACAGGCTCTGGGGACTAGGATGTAGACATCTTTGGGGAATTATTACTGTGTCTACCACAGAGCTGAAACTTACTACATGTTCTCATAGCATTTTCTTGGCATATCAAACTTCTGAATCTCCCAAACTCCCTGCCATTGTGTCGATTTTGATTCATGGTGACTCTATAGGACGGAGAAGAACTGCCCCTGTGGGTTTCTGAGACTGCAACTCTTTTACGGGAGTAGAAAGGCTCGTTTTTATCTCAAGGCTCAGCTCAAGCCCTGGTGGCATAGTGGCTACATGTTGGTCTGAGAACTGGAAGGTCAGCAATTCAAAACCACCAACTTGCTGAACAAGCAGTTTAAATCCATTTGGACCTAAGATGCCAGTCTCAAGATCTGTTGAATGGAAGCCATGCTGTGCTGTGGAGCAGGGACACTTCCTTGAAGGGAGACTTACAACAATGAACTTGGGTTCTCATTTGCTATCTCTGGTCCTTCACTTTATTTTTCATAAAATTTAGAAGAAGGAATAGACAGCAGCTTTCCAAGACTTTCACGCAGTAGTAACCTTCCTTCTTCTCAAGCCTATGAGTCCAAGTAAGAGAGGAGGTGCTGTGTTTGAAGGAAGAGCAGCATCCGGAACCCTCTTTATGGACCTTTTGCAAAACTACCTGGCAGTTCCAGAGGTCCAGATTTTTACTGGACCTCTTTGAGCATAGGTTAAAGACTACAGGACTAGATCAGGAATTAATAACTCCAGCCCAGATGTGGTTTAAGGCCTATTTTTGTTTTGTTCCTAAACTAAGAATAAGTTAAAAATATTTTTAAAGAGTAGTCCAAAAATGACAAAGAACAATATGTGACAGAGATTGTTTGTGACTGACCCACAAAGTCTAAACTATGCTCTCTTTACAGGAAATGCGTGTCAACTCAATGTCCTAAGCAATCTATAAATTTTCTTTAACGCATGCTATGCAGGTCACTCAACACAATGAGCTTCATAGATTTCCTTGGTTTGTCTATGAAGGTCAAACTCTCTCAGAGAGAAAATGACTCTTCTATATTTAAGAAATACAGTTTTTCTGATGCTTTAAACTAGCCCATTGGTGTTTCAAACACCAGCAAGGTCACCCGTGATGAAGAATTTCCAGTGGAGGGTCTAGACTAAGATAGAATAGGAAGAATGATCCACTAATATACTCCTAAAAATGGAAACAAGCTCACAAGAGTCAAAATGCAACCTTGAATATTCCTCCTGGATTTAGAACCCATAATAAAAATAGATTTGGCCTATTGAAGACTACTGAACAAAGATCAAATGGGTTGTGGATGATATCAAGGACATTATCTCTGAACAAGGAAAGAGAGAAAAGATCAAAAGGTGTGGCCAAAGAGACTTTGGCACTTGCTCGAGAACATCACTTGGCCAAAGTAAAAGGAAGAAATGAAGTCAAAAAGCCAAACCGAATTCTAGAAGTTTCACATACAAGTTCAAGAAGTAAGTATTGTGATGAGATAGGTAAAGCCCTGGAATTAGAAAACCAAAAGAGAAGACCGTGCTTCACATTTCTCAAGCAAAAGAACTGAAGACAAATTCAAGTTGTGAGTCATATATTGAAGGATGTTGTTGGCTATGTCGTCAAGGGGACACAAGTCCCTGGAGAAGGAGATCCTGCGTAGTAAAGCACAGGGGCAGCGAAAAGGAGAAAGGCCCTCCATCAGATGGGTTGACACTGTGGTTGCAGCAATGGGCTCAAACAAAAGAACAAGCGTGAAGATGGTACAGGCCAGGCCGTGTTTGGTTCTGCTGTACATGGGGTCCCCATGAGTGGGAACTGACTCACCAACAAATAACAAAGGTAGAACGTTGGATGGCACAGGGAGCCTCAATCAGATGAAAGGAATACAGAATCGCTGTTCCAAAAATACATACTTGATACGCAACCATTTCAGGAGGTAGCAGATGATCAAGAACAAATGATACTAAAGCAGCGGTTCTCAACCTGTGGGTCACAACCCCTTTGGGGGTTGAGGGACCCTTTCACAGGGGTTGGCTGGTTCATAATAGTAGCAAAATTACAGTGATGAAGTAGAAACAAAAATAATTCTATGGTTGGGGGGGGGTCACCACAACATGAAGAACTGTATTAAAGGGTCATGGCATTAGGAAGGTAGAGAACCACGGTAAGGAAAAAGTCCAAACTGCACTGAAGGCATTAGCAAAAAACCAAGGCTCTAAGATTGATGGAACATCAACTTGAAATGTTTCACCAAGCTAATGAAGCAGCACTCTCTTGTCAATGTCAAGAAATTTGAAAGACAGATACCTGGCCAACTGACTGGCAAAGATCCATCTTCGTGCCTATTCAGAAAAAGGTGATTCAAAATCAACATCAGCAAAGTCAGCACGTAACATAGTTAGAAATATGTTTCTCACAATAAATATATATGTATATGCACACCCTCGTCTATGGTTAGGTTCCAAAGATCAGCTCATTTACACAAATGTTGGAAGAATGCAAAAATGCAGGATGACCCCAGCAGGTCACAAAATGGAGGTTGACTACACATTACGTACCTGCATCACATCATCACATAACTTCCAAACCAGTGAGAACTAGGGCTCCACCAAGTGGACACATAAACGTTCACCGTCACAGTGTTTTTCTCATCTGTCACCTTGCTGTACATTACTGCTATCTGTTCTCATTTAATGCACAGAATATTCAGGTTTTTTTTTACTATTGCGATAAATGAAAAATATTGGATAATACACTAGTCTCTACATCAGGAGTCGATGCAGATGTGAGTTAAGATGCATTGCTACAAAAATCATAGACACCTTTATTAAAAATATCAAAATATGAAGTGTTTCATTACATATCATCCATCCAGGTCCACGCATTTCTGAAGGTGGTGTTTCCATCTCTCTGACCCTTTCTGCAGAATGTTTGCTCTTCAGTTTATACTATTTCAAAACCGCGGTTTTGGCATCCTCTGGGGACACAAATAGTGTTAATTTTCTATGTGCTTTGAGTTTGGGAAACAAAAAGATGGAGCAAATTCAAGGCTGTAGAATGGATGGCATCCAGTTTTCCAACAAGATTTTATTGGCCCATGTTTGCTGCCCTCAAAGAATGTGCAGGTGCATTGTCGTGGTGGAAAATAATTCTTTGGTGCAAATTTTCTGACCAGTGCAGTTTTCCATTTTCTTAAAGCTTTTTATAAGTCTTTGTGATTGCCCTATGTCATACGATAAAATCCATCCAGACTGTCTCTTTGGAACCCTTCCAAAAAGTCACCACAGCTACTTTTTTGTTCTAAATAATTTCATTGGGGACTCTTACAGTTCTTTTTGTTTAGGGATTCCAAAACATTTAATTATGCAGAACTTGTACATGGATCAAGAGGCAGTTGTATAAACAGAACAAGGGAATACTTCATGGTTTAACAATCAGGAAAAGTGTGTGTCAGGGTTGTATCCTTTTCACTATACTTTAAAAAAAATTATTTCTTTAAAAAATCATTTTATTGGGGCATTCCATACATCAGTTGAATCAGGCATATTTGTGTATATGTTGCCACCATTACTTTCTAAACATTTGCTTTCTATTTGAGCCCTTAGTATCAGCTCCTTATTTTTCCCTCCCCTCCACTCTCATGACCCCTTGATCAATTATAAATTATTATTTTCATATCTTACTGCTGTCTCCCTTCACCCATGTTTCTGTTCATCCTGTGTGTGTGTGTGTTTGTGAGAGAGAGAGAGAAAGAGAGAGAGAGAGAGAGAGAGAGAGAGAGAGAGAGAGAGAGAGAGAGAGAGAGAGTTATGTGTCGATCATTGCAATAAGTTTCCCCTTCCTCCTCTCTTTCCCCTACCTTCCCCCTACCCTCTTGGTATCCTTTCTCCCATTTATGTTCCTGAGGGGTTTATCTGACCTGGATTCCATGTGTGTGAGCTCTTATCTGTATCAGTGTACATGCTCCGGTCTAGCCAGAACTAAAAGGCAGGACTGGGGTCATGATATTGGGGGGTGAGGCAGCCTCAAAGAACCAGAGGAATGTTGTGTTTATTGCATCCTGCTTTACTCAGTCCTTTCTTGTGACCCTTCTTTGAGGAGATGTCCTATTGTCTACAGATGGGTTTTGGGTCTCTGCTCTGACCTCCTTCATGCTCAACATTATGTTCCTTTTGTTTTGTTTTGGTTCTCTGGTGCCTGTTTCCTGATTTCATCGACACCTCATGATTGCAGACTGGAGTGCTTCTTCCACGTGGATTTGGTTTGTTTCTTCTCTGCTAGATGGCCTTTAAGTTTCAAGCCTTTAAGATCCCAGACACTATATCTTTTGATAGTCAGGCACCATCATCTTTCTTCACCACATTTGCTTATGCACCCATTTTGTTTTAATCAATTGTGGCATGAGGGTGAGCATCGCAGAATGCCAGGTTGTTAGAACTATGTGTTCTTGCATTGAGGGAGGGCTTGAGCAGAGGCCCAAAGTCTCTTTGTTGTATTCCTTGTTAAAACCTCTCAGTTAACTTTTGTTGTAGTCATATAATCATTTGTCAATTTGAGAGAATCAGGAGTGAAGGGCTGGAGTCTAGACTGTCAACAAGGTCATAGCCAATGAGGCCTCGGTGTGGGCATGGCCTTCTCCTGAGGATTCTGGGAACTCTTGTAATCCTTCTTGAAGGTGGGAGACACTAACTCTCAGCTCAGTCCCTGTGAGACATTCCTGTTGACAAACCACAGGGAGACAGTCTGATGGTAGTCAGAACTTTGGAGCTGAAGGCACCACATGGAGACCTTTACCAGCGCTGAGATGCCTCTACTGCCACTGCATCCACAAGACTTCATGCACTTCCTGCATCCGGCATCATTTTTATGATCTTCCTGAACTCAGCACCATTGCATGTGCTTGTTGAGTCTGAAGAGGACTTTATAGATTGGCACTGGACACATTGGCTAATACCGGACTTGTGGACTTGATCTGGACTTGCCTGGGATATTTTCTCAATATTCAATTGCTCTTGTATATAAAGTTCTTTCTTATACACATATGAGTGTCTATGACTTTGTTTCTCTAGTCTACCTGGACTAACACAACTTTAATTCCTCTTGATCCTATAGATTCAAACTCCTCATTCTTGGAGTTCATGACTCTTGACTCTATTGATAAGGACATCTGCATTTGGGGGCTGGATGCAGTACCCCACCAGATCCCTCCTGTTAACTTGTGGCCATGCATAGCCCTGCTTTCCTGATATCCCTTTGGGCCTAATTTTTTTTTCTCACAAGATAATACATCAAAGATCTAGAAGTATGAATTGGAGAGGTATGTCTGGGTTTTTCCTGAGGGACTAGCAGCTGTAATGACAGAAATGTATAGCAGAATATTCTTCTGAACATTTAGGCATTTTTTTTCTTCCCCTTGTTACCCTACATTTTTGGACACGTTTCTTCCATCTGGGTTGCTGACCTGTTCATAAAAACTGTGCTCACATTTTGCGGACCAATTTATGAGTCAACTGATAGCTGAGCAATATGGTTCTTTACTGCCAAGATTCACACATTTTCTTTGTTATAACTTGGATGTCCCATTGAATTGGAGTTCATGGGCGTCATAGCAGAATCTTACTAGGAATTCTGGGAGGAGTGGTTTTTACATGAGGAAAAACATTTTCTGAGTTTGATCAGGGGAAATACTTAATAGATATTTCAAAAATTCCATCATCTGTATAATATTGTGAAAGGTTGAATTGTGAAAGACCCTTGGTCCTCCATCAGTACACAAAGTACCAAACAAATAATCACAGACTTGAGGTTGCATCATTTATTAAGTACTTGACTATTGACTGAAAGGCTTAGGTTGTGAGTCCACCCTGAGGCACCTTGGAAGTACAGGCTGGATCTCAAAAAACAAAACAAAAGAAAACAAAAGGCCGTCCTTGAAAACTCTGCAATATGGCTCAACTCTGACTCACGTTAGGTCAAGATGTATTGGAATTAGTTCGACAATAATTGCCATGGGTTTTTGTTTCTGTCACTTCTAGCAACCTACCTTCCTAGAACAGCTTTCTCCCACCACAAATTTTTGAGCAGAGTAGATATTTCCTTCTGTATAGGCCAATATGCATTTCAATTTACCACATCTTGTATTTTCCCCCTACATTTTCAAGCAAGGATTCTGATTTGCTGATACTAGCATCACATTTGCAGAAGTTGACACACATGATTCAGAGGGGGAACTTACACTAGTGCCTCCCAAATTATCACCACCTGAATGGCTCTGGGTTACAGCTTCTTAAGAACTAGATAATTTGTGCTGAAAAAAAAAATATTTCCAGGGGCAGTCCCAAGAGATTCTAATTTTCACTATCATGATGACGCTGTCAGGTAAGCATTGGAGAGCACACCTCAAGGTTGATGGTTCAAATCCATCAGCCACTCTAGAAGAGAAAATTGAGGCCATCTGTTCCCCTAAAAATGTACAGCATTGGAAACTATAGATAGGGTCACTATGAGCCAGAATTGGTTGGATAGCAGTGAGCTTGGCTTTTGTTTGGTGTTACCTAGGTATTCATAGTTTAAAGCTGCTCTCCAGGTGAGGTATGTTAAGTGGAAACACTTTCTGAATATCTTTTCTTTATTTGAACATATCTAATATGGTAGGCTCTAAGTGAGTGCTTGGCAGACTTTAATCCTCATTGGAACCAAAGAGCTTATGCAGATCTTATCTCCGGAGTCTTTTTTAGGGTTCAAGATTCAGATTCCTGGGGGACACTAAGAATTGGTGAAACTAAGACTGTCCAAAGTCTGGCAAACAATAGGTACTCGGTAAAGACTATCACTAAATATCGAGTTTATGCTGCAATCTTTGTGCTAAGTACTTAGACTAGTTGAAGTGAAATCACCATTATTCCAGTCCTCCTTTATCATTTTTCACTGCAGGACACTGAGGCTCAAAGTGGTGAACAGTTAGGCTTCAAGTGACCTGATTGACTTTGACCTGAATTCTAGGACTTCTCTGTACTGTGGATAGTTGAATTCAATCATGACTCAATCTATTTATTTCCTGGCCAACTTCTCTTTCAGCCTCTCTTCTTCCCATTCAATTAAACAAATATTTATTGAGTATTTATTATATTCTTGATGCTAGTTGTAAAAGCCACATCTGTGATGCTTGATGTAAAATAGGGATTTCTCAGCTAGAGGCAATTTTGGCCTCCAGGGGCTATTTGAGAATGCCTGGAAATTTTTGTGCTTGTAACATAAAGGGGATGCAACTGGAAAGGAGTTGGTAGATGCCAGTAATGCTGCTTAACACCCTACAAAGCACCAGGAAACCCTCTACAGGAAAGAATCAGGTGGCTCAGATTGTCAACAGAGTGTCCGTGTTTAGCAACTTTGATGTTGAGGACAGACTTAAATGCTTTTTACCTGCAAAAAATCCCGTCACTACGGGGGTGGTTCTCTTGATTCCCTGTGATCAGCATCCCCTAAACCACAGAGTATTCTATGAACTCCTTTGCCATTGGTAGGCCCTACCTTGTTGGCATTGTGGTGCTACATTGGGCTGCTAACTGCAAGGTCAGTAGTTTGAAAATACTAGCAGCTTTGCAGGAGAAAGATGGGACTTTCTACTCCTGTAAAGAGTTACAGTCTCAGAAAGTTGCATTTCTACCCTGTTCTCTAGGGTTGCTGATTCAGCATCAATGTGATGCCAGTGAGTTTGTTTTTGTCTTTGGAGCTACTTTTCTTTTGACACTATTATTGAGAATCCACATGGGCAGAGTCATCATTAGCTAACATGTGGGAGCCACAGAGTCTGATGAAGGTACATCAACTATTCCTTTCCTGGGGAAATAAAACAGAGCAGAGCAGCTGAGTACCTCTGTCTTCTCCATCAGAGTCTTCCAGCAGAGTCCTTTTCTTTTCTAGGAATTAGCTGCGATGGAGCATAACCTAACTAAACCGGTCAATTTTGGCATTGTACATGTTTGTTCCTCCCTTCCAAACCCCGTTATCATCTTCATAATCATTACAATTAGTACTCATTTGGGAAATTTGGAAAAAATAAAATTAATCTAAAAGGCACAAATAACTCTTGTTATCATCCTGCTTTATGTCCGTCCAGTCTTTTTTTCTATGCCCCGCTTTTATTTTATGTATTTGTAATTATACTCAAGGAACCAACTTGCAGGCTGCTGTTAAATTTAGTACAATTATTAAGCATTTCTGCATTTCTTCTTTTTTAAAAACTGGCTCTTTGTAAGTGGTTGCTTCTATGCCCTATAGCACATAGCACTTGTCATTCTTTCAGTATTAGAAAATACTGCTATAGACACCTTTGTACATAAAACTCTTCTTACAATGATGGTGGTAAACTTACTAACTTAAAAATATATGGAGTCTTAAGGCTTTTGATAATATGGAAAATTACTTCCCACAGAGATGATTCCAATTACATTCCTGCTGACAATGTGTGAAATTGCCTTCAAAAGTTAATTTAAAAAAAGTATAAGTTGAAAAAAATAAATAGCCAAGCTAGCAAGGGAATTCCTGGAAGAAAACTCCCCCAATTTAATGAAGGAGATTCAGTCAATCATCCAGGAAGCAGAGAGGACACCAATTAGACTGAACTCCAAGAAGAACCCGCCAAGGTATATAATAGTCAAATTATCCAACTTTGAGGAAAAGAAGGAAAAGAGCAGGTAGAGGACAAAGTGCAGTCACTTATAAGAATAACCAGATAAAAATATGCTCAGACTTATCAGCGGAAATCACGAAAAGAGAAGAGAATGGAGTAGCATCTTCAAAAAGTTGAAGGAAAATAACAGTAACCCAATAAGCCTCTATCCCACTAAACTCTCCATCAAAGTAGATATAGACATAAGGGTTTTCCCAGATCAGGAAAAATTTAAAGAGTATATAATGCTCCATCCCCCAAAACAAAACAAACAAACAAAAAAACCAAACCCCCAAACCTGCACTACAAAAATTATTTTCCAGCTCACTTTGGTCAGAAGACCAATATACACAGAACACAAACATGAGACCACAGCATAATGTAATATTATCCAGACTACAGAGTACTGAAAGAAATGCCCAAGATGTCTTTCACCCAATGGTGAAAAGAAGACAAGAATGAATCCCCACACACATACATAACACACTGCTAAGGATGGAGGGAGGAAAGTGGTTATCACAAAAGGCAAGATAACAGCAAAGAATCTACAGATGGATGAAGTTACTCAGAATGTCAATGGTCTTAATCACCCCATCAAAAGACAAAGGCTAGCAGACTGGGTTAGGAAACAAAACCCAGCAATCTGTTGTCTGCATGAGACACATCTCAAGCTCACAGACTAAAACAGGTTGAGGATCAAAGGATGGCAGAAGTTATATCAAGCTAATGACAACCAGAAAAAAATTGGAGTTGCAATTCTAATCTCTGAAAAAAATCAATTTCAAAGTGTAGGACATAACAAGAGATAAATATGGGTATCATATAATGCTTAAGGGATCAGTAGACCTAGAGCCTGTGAGCATAATAAACATATACATGCTCTATGCGAGACCTGCGAAATACGTCAATCAAATCCTTCAAAAGAAGGATAAAGAAATCACAGGATTGACAATCATAGTAGGAGACATCAATATACCACTCTCTGAGAAAGATAGATTAACGGGAAAGAAGCTCAAACAAGGAGGTTACAGAACTTAACTCAACAATTAGACAACTCAACCTGAAAGACTTATCTAGAGCTCTCCACTCAACTGCAAAAAATTCACATTGTTTACAAGTTAACATGGCACATATTTGGAAATAGACCACATTCTGGGACACAAGTGAAGTTTGAGCAAATTCAAATATATAATGGTCACTCAGATTTCCTTTTCTGACCACTACGCCATAAAGCTGGAAATGCTAAAAGAAAACAAAAACAAGGGCAAATACTTGGAGGATGAATAACTTACTTCTCCAAAAGGCTTGGGAAGTGGCTCAAGTTAGAGATGAAATTAGGAAATTTCCAGAAATCAATGAGAATTCAACATACTAAAACGTATGTGATAAGCAAAGACAGTAATCAGAAGATGCTTGATAGCAATAAATGCATATATGAAGAAGGAAGAGAGAGTCATGATTGACACCCTATCACAAAACTTTCAGCAGTTTGAACAGTCAACAGAATAATCCTTATAATAGCAAAATAAAACAAATGATAAAAATCAGCGTGAAGATAAATGAATGGGAAAACAAAACAAACAAAAGGAGAAAATCAACTCAATGTAAAGCTGAATCTTGGAACGGATTAACAGAATTGACAAACCATTGGCAACCTAACAAAAGATAGGAAGGCGCAGATGTCAATGTCCAGGTTGAGGGATGAAACAGAGGAAATTACAATGGACCCTAATGAAATTAAAAGACTAATTATACAGTACAATGAAGGATTTTACTTCAAGGAATACAACAACTTGGAACACATGGACAAATACCTTGAAAAACAGACCCTCCTCAGATTATCTCATATAGATATCAAGAACTTGAACAGACCCCAAGCAGTAGAAGAAATAGATAAGGTTATCAAGGAGCTACCAACTAAACAAGCCCTGGCCCAGATGGCTTCACAGGAGAATTCTACCAAGCATACAAGGAACAGTTGACACCAGGTCTGTACAAGCTCTTCCAGAACACAGCAAAGGACGGCAACCCCCGCATTCTATGAAGCTAGCATAACACTGATACCAAAGCTGAGCAAGGATCTGACAGAAATAGAGAACTACAGGCCAAGATCTCTAATGACTGTAGAGGCAAAAATCCTTAACAACATCTTGGCCAATAGAATACAAAAGTATATAAAAAGAACAATTCATCATGAGCAAGTGGGAGTGATACCAGGGATGCAGGAATGGTTCAACATCTGAAATCCATCAATATTATCCACCACATCGAGAAGAAAAAGACAAGGAACACATGATAATATCAGTAGATGCACAGAAAGCACTTGACAACATTCAACACTCATCCCTACTGAAGATTCTGAAGAAGATAGGACTGGAAGGAAATACCTCAATATATAATTATAGCGATATATGAAAATCCAACAGCCAGTGTTACAGTCAATGGAGAAAAGATGAGAACATCCCCACTGAAAAGGGAGTCAGACAAGGATACTCCTTGTCCCCACTTTTATTCACCATTGTCCTGGAGGTCCTAGATAACAATATAAGGCAATGGAAACATATCAGTGGTATACATCTGGGGAAATAAGAAGTGAAATTATCGTTATTTGCAGATGATATGATTTTCTATATTGAGAACCCCAAAGGATCTGCAATAGGCCTGCTGGAAGTGTGAGAGGAATATGGTAGAGTGACGTGATACAAGATCAACAAACAGAAGTCAATTGGATTGCTATATGCAACTGATGGGATACAGAAAAAGAGATCAAGAAGGTAGTACCCTTCCCAATAGCCAAGGATAAATTAAAATATCTAGGGATATACCTAACCCAAAACCCAAAAGATCTGTATGAGAAAAACTACAGAACATTATTACAAGAAACCAAAAGGGACTTTCAAAAATGGAAAAATATCCCATGCTTGTGGATTGGTAGACTCAATATTGTAAAGATGTCAATTCTACTATATAGGTTCAATGAACACAAACACCAGCATCATCTAAAACAAAAATGGAAAAATTGTCTACCAACTTCACATGGAAAGGAAAGGCACTCAGAATTGACAAAGAACTCCTCAAGAAGAATAAAGTGCCCAGGCTTGCACTACCTGACTTCAAAACTCATTATACAGCCACAGTCTTAAAAACATCACAGTACTGGAATAATGACAGATACTTGGATCACTGGAGAAGAACAGAAAATCTAGAAGCAAAAACAGCAGAATACAGACAACTGATCTTCAATAAGGGCCCCAAAATATCAAATGGGAAGCAGATGCCATTTTTAACAAATGGTGCTGGAAAAAATGGATGTAAACCTGCAGAAGAATGAAGCAAGACCCTTCCCTCATCCATACAAAAGGGAAAATTCTAGTTGGATCACAGACCTTGAGGTAAACCCTGAACCGTCAGAATCATCAATGAAAAATCTGGGACAAAACTAAGAACCTAGCACAGGGAATATATGGGCTATCAGTAGTAACGAAGGATACTCACCCAGAGGAATATAAAATAGATGTCTGGGACATACTAAAGATAAAACACTTGTGTATCTTGAAAGACTTCATCAAGGGAGTAATAAGAAGGTCTGCAGACTGTGAAAGATATTTAATAATGGCATAGCAGACAATGGTCTTATAGCTAAAATGACAGAACCCTGCAACCTTACAACAAGAAAAAAACTAAATTCCTGACGAGGTGGGCAAGACTTGAACAGAATGGGGAAACCCAAATGGCCAATAAACATGAGAAAATGTTCCCAATAATTAGCCATCTATGAACTGCAATTCAAAACAATTGAGATACCATCTAACACCCACAAGGATAACCCAATTTAAAAAAACAGAAAGCAACAAATGGTGGAAGGGGTGTGGTGAGATATAAACTTTTATTCCCTGCTGGTGGTCTTGTTGTGGAAAGCGATTTGGCAATACCTAAAACAGATGGAAATCAAGTTACCTAATGACCCAGCAATTCCACTACTGGGCATATACCCAGAAGAAATAAGAAACAGGCCACAACCAGACATCTGTGCTCCAATGTTCATCAATGCGCAGTTCACAATTATGAAGAATTAGAAACCGCTTAAGTTTCTATCCATAGACAATGGATTATAAAAAACCTCTGCTATACACACACAACAGAGTGCTATGCATCCCTAAAAAGCAGTAATGAAAAGATGAAGCACCTCATCACATGGAAAGAGTTGGAGGATATTATGCTGAGTGAAGTCAGTCAAGCACAAAAGGACAAGTACAACACAAGTCCACTGAGGCACATTCAAACAGCAGAACAGACATAGGGGGAAACGTACATATTGTGCAGTTTGTAGGTTGAGGAAGAGATACTCTGGCAAGAGCCAGACCAAACATAATGATGTGTATGTCATCAGAAAAAGACAAAAAGAAAAGAGATGCAGATAACACCTGCCCTGAAAGATATCTGCACCCCCCCCCATCCCCACCCTCCACCACATCCACTGTCTCATAGACCTCCATGGCCCACAGAGGGGTATGGGAAGAAAAATGATGGCAATGAGGTACCAGTGCACTAATCCACCCAAGGGGAGGGTATTGTTTATGTCTCCGTGGGAAAGGGAGAGAGAGAGTAGATCTCATTGCCATGTGCCAAGCCTTGAGGGCAAAGTTCCTGTTCTGAGCAGCTTGTTCACAAAGAGGACTGCAGGGCCTACCCCTCCCTAGACGACAGCCCTATGGAGGACTGAAGATACAGCTCAGGGAGAGTGGCTGGTCTGACTCGTCCTCCTGGGGACATACCAAGAGGGGTGTGCAACAGACCAGCAATGGGAGCAAAGACAAGAAGTCCCTGAGGAATCCCAATTGTAGACTTCTGACTCGGGGTAGGTGAAGGTGGGGGGTTAGTGCTTGGCACCTCATCTGAACTGATTGGGGGGTATTCACAAGTAGGCCACAATGGAAGTCTGAAGGTGTAATGGGGGCAGGGGGAGGGGGCACTGGACCACTTCATCCCTGACTGCAGAAAGAGCAGTGGGGTATTGTAGAAGGTACTCCACTCAGTCACAAATGCTGAGGACTGAAAGTATCTAAGTGCTGTCAGGTAACTGCATCCTGGGATCCAGAACCCTGAAAGAAAAGGGCTTGTACTGATGGATTATAACCGGGCCTGCTTGCTATTTAACAGAGAGAGACTCATCTACTCTGAGTCAGGAAAATATTTAGTCTTGGAACTGTTTGTATGGTCTCTCTCTCTCTCTCTCTCTTCCTTCTTTTTGTGTCTATCTATATAAGATAGGCAGGATAAGCAATCCCAAGAAGACAGCAACAGGACTGACAGTTCAGAGAGGGATGGGAGAGGAGGAGACGAGGGTAGGTGGGTGGGAGTGATGAACCAATAATGACAGAGACAGGGGAATAGCAAGGGATCTAAAATTGACGGTGAGGAGGGTGTAGCATTCTGGTCAATTGAAATTTATCAATTGAAATTTATTTAAGAGGAACTACTGTGAGGTGAATGATAGGCAAATATAGTGGGGCAGGAGAAAAGAAACAAGAAAAAGCAGAAGGAACAAGAAAATGAACATTATATATATGTAGGTATAAACAGATATGCATATATGAAAATATATAAATATATAAAGATAGGTGTATTTGTCACTCTCTCTATATGTAGATACAACAAGGAAGCAGAAGGACTTCGGGCCTCTACTTAAATAGTCCCTTCAGTACAAGAATAGTTTGTTCTAATAATGTGGCACTCTATAATACTCACCTTCCCTACATGATTACCAAAGACATATTTATGCATATTTTCATAAGAAAATATGGTGAAGAAAGCTGATGGTGCCCAGCTATTAAAAGATAAAGCATCTGGGGTCTTAAAGCTTGAAATTAAACAAGCAGCCATTTAGCAGGGAAGCAACAAAGCCACATAGAAGAAGCAGACTAGTCTGTGTGATCATGAGGTGTCCACATGAATAGGTATCAGAAGTTCAAACACAAGCAATCAAATTGACGTGAAGGAGTCACCCCCTCTAGGGGAATGAATAACAGAATCGTAGGTGAATGGACATACTGGATGGTGTAAGATAGGGCAATATATAATAATATAATTTAATATAATACAATGTAATATAATAATAATGGTTCCTGGGGGGCAGGGTGGTCAAGGAAGGGGATAAAGGAGAGCAGATATCAAAGAGTTCAAAAAGAAAGAAAATGTTGTGAAACCGATGGTGACAGCAATTGTACAACCAAGCTTGATCTAATAAAATGATTTAAAAATAATAAAGTGTTAAGAAAAAATGACAAGTCGAGGTAATATAATTTTAAGTTAGTGAAGATCAGAAACCAAGCCATGTATTTCTTGGACTACTCATACCAGGGAGATACATGGAAGACAATCACAGGAGGGTCTTCATTGGTCCTTGTTGATTGAATTCTCAAAATTCTGCAGCGCTTCAGCCGGTGTTCACAGTCCACAGTTGTTGAAGATTTATATTTCTCTGTTATCCAATGTTGAATGTACACCCTTCTGCATTCACAGAATGAATCCTTCCTGTAATATAAATCAGGTATTTATAAGACCATGACATTTCATAAATACAGACAGTGGTTCTCAGTGCTTGACAGTGACACCACTCTAATTTTCTGTGACTATTTGACTCTGGTGTGGAGAAGCATGGGAAAGAGTTTTATCTCTAGTTTCCTTCCATCTCAAAAGGAAAGAAAGGAAAATTCTCTACCTTTTGACTGTAAAATCTTCCCGGAACACAACCATCCTTCAAGGAATGCAATACAGAATTTGTATTTTCCCGCAATAACTTGAAACCTATGAATGTTATGGCAAAGACAAAGTCTACAGATTTAATTTTATGGTAGAATCTCTCCATCGGCAGTATCAGGGAAGCCTCCTGCCTGGGGTCAGAATATGTTTTCACAACTTAGCAATAAATGGAATTTCCTTAAAGTGAGTTTTTATTTTTTTCCCTTGTACTTGAATTGTAAAATTGGAGATGTAGGCTCATAAAAGGAAAGGAAATCAATGATAGATTGAGTTGCAAACATTTGACAAGGGAATAATTCAACACTGGTCCAACAAAAGCCATATATATATTTATCTTTCACAGGAGAAGAAATGTAAATGATTAATAATATATAGAATGTTCAAATTTACTAATAAGGACTGCAGATTGCAATGAGTTATTTCAGTTATCCATGTGGCAACGCTAAAAAAGGTTATTCTTCAATGTTGATAAGACGTACAGAGAAATACATTTGCAGACATTGCTGTTTGGGATGTAAATTGGTATTTACACATTTTAGAAATCAATTTAGCAATATGTATTAAGAACTTTAAAAAGACCTTACATCATTTCAGACTCAGTAGTTTCCTTTAAAAACGATTCTAAAGGAAATATTCAGAAAGTTGTGCTAATATGCATGTTCAAAGATGTTCATATCATTGTTATTTATAAGAGCAAAATACTATCAGAAGCCAAGTATTCAACAACAGAAACTGCTTAAGTACCTTATGGTGTGGATACGTGGCTACTCAAAATGTGATTCGAAAGGCTAGCAGCATTGCCCCCAGTAATGAATAAAAATATGCATTTTAGCAAAATTTCCAGATAATTCCTAAGCACTTTGAAGTTTTATTTTTTAGACCAGTATTTATTTTATTTTTTTGCACAATGAAGTTTTAGAAGACTTGTGCAGGAGACCTTACACCTTTCTGTGACTCATCAGAATGGCCTCTTTAAAATAGTTTTTATTTATTTATTTATTTGAACAATAAAGGATTTTCATTTGAGGCACAGAGAATCTCTGAGCATGGAAGGAAGCCATCTGTAGTTTTAGAAAGTTCAGGAGTTATTCCGACTTAGGGCCAAACTTGAGACCAATGAGTAAAGTGTGAACCCAACTTCGGTTGCCTTCTACCAAACCGAACAGCCAAACACATTGCCATTGAGTTGATGTGGACTCATGGTGACCCCATGGGACAGAGCAGAACTGCCTGAGTTTCTGAGGCTGTAACTCTAGTCTCAGAACTCTTTCCACAGAGTAGAAAGCCTCATCTTTCTTATGCAGAGTGGCTGGTGGTTTTGAAATGCTGACCCCATTGACCTTGTGGATCAAAGTCCAGTGTATAACCACTATGCCACCAGGGCTCCTGTTGTCATCCACAGCACACACTAATGTACTGAATTACCTTTTTGTCTTACATGGAACAATTATACAAATTGAAAAACATTCAATAGAGAGATCACTAAGGAAAGTTTCTAGATTACTTTTAAGAGATAGGATAAAAAAAGATCTAGGATATCGTTGCTGCTTCTGACAAGAGTGTCTGACAAGTGATGCTCAACTGATTTTGCCAAAGGAGTGAGAAAGTGGGCAATGGATTTTATGTCTTGTTTGTCTGAACTCTACCATTCTGCTTATAGACTGCTCTTAGACAGGAAATATTTAAATTCCCCAAATCCTGGTTTTAGTGAGTTAGTTACTTGATTTTACATAGGATTTTGACCCTATCAGTCAGGAAATAATGGGAACTTTTATATTAGTAATTTGATAAAGAGACTAATTACAGAGGTGTCATTAAAGAGCCCTTGTGGGCCACCTGTTAACCCATCAGAGGCTTTATGGGAGAAGAGAGTAGTAAGGCCTGGAAGTCTGCTTTTGTAAAGATTACAGTCAAGAAAAATTCTATGAGGCAGCTCTCCTCTGTCACTATGGAGACACTGTGAGTAGGGATAAGTGGTACACCCCCCCCACAACAACAACAACACCCGACAGACTTAACAACCAACCTACCACCCACCCAGCCAGCCAGTTAGCCATCCTAACAAGCAAGCAAGCAGCCAACAATCCACCCACTCTCCAACCAACCAACCAATCAATCAACAAACCACCCACCCACGCAGTCAGTTAGCCATCCTAGCAAGCAAGCAAGCAAGCAACCAACCAACAACCCACACACTCTCCAACCAACCAATCAACCAACCACCCAGTCACCCACTCAGCCAGCCAGCCAGCCAGTTAGCCATCCTAACAAGCAAGCAAGCAAGCAGCCAACAACCCACACACTCTCCAACCACCCACTCACCCACCCAGCCATTTAGCCATCATAAAAAGCAAGCAAGCAACCAACAACCCACACACTCTCCAACCAACCAACCACCCACCCACCCAGCCATTTAGCTGTTGTAACAAGCAAGCAACCAACCAACAACCCACACACTCTCCAACCAACCAACCAACCAACCAACCAACCAACCAACCAACCAACCAACCAACTAACCAACCAACCAACCAGAGCAATACAGCACCCTGGGAAAGTCACAGTGAGGACTGGTTACCACTACTACCACTACTATCTATTAGAGCAGATGAAGGGAGGTGATGGACGTGGGGCTGGCAGCTTTATGGGGAGGGCTGTCGGTTGGTAGCTGAGGTCCACAGCAGAGGAACACAGTCAGAGGTGGTCAGATGGCAGGAAGGTATGGGGGTGGGGGGGATAAATACATTGCATTTAGCCTCTCCTGCCAGCATCTTCCATTGGTCCAAACCAGTGGGAATTCAGAACCCTGGGGTTTCTGTCATGAAATTGATATATGCTAGCATCTTGGGGCACAGAAAAGGATGGGGAGGGTGGAGAGTGCATCTGGAGGCACATGGGAGGTAGCCATCTGGAGGGACAATAGGAAGTATCCTTTATAACAAGAATAATACAACAGCAGTTTCTACTTTCTGGTCTTCTATCCTCAGCTCCATTGGTCAAATCTATAAGTAAGGTTTCCGGAAGCTTCTTTATCTTACAGTCATAACACAGACAAGGGAGAAGAAAGAAAAGCACAATCTTTCCTTGACTTGCTTGTCCCCATCTTCTGGTTTTAGGTGGATGTTATCTGTAGAAGACAGACGTTACAAGCTAATTTGAGTAAGGAAAACCACATGGAGCTTTCCCTCACCGATGAATATACTATGCTGAAAGCTCCAACTGGTTTTGGTTGTCTTGTTGGTCTCACATGTCCAGATACACACACTTCTAAGCTCACACAAGCAACAGGTACTAAAAACACAGAGCAGTTTTCCCTCTCCGCAGATGGCAGTGCCTTTGGAAATATAATATGGAGATCTTTGAATTTCCAGTACTTCCTTTTTGTACATAACTCCAAAGCATTTTGTTGGCGGAGATGTGTATTCATTTCCAGAGTCTCCCTCTTTCTTTTTTAAAATCATTTTATTAGGGGTTCAAACAACTCCTATCACAATCCATCCATACATCAATTGTGTAAAGCACTTTTGTACATTCGTTGCCCTCATCATTCTCAAAACATTTGCTCTCCACCCAAGCCCCTAGCCTCAGGTCATTTTTTTCCCCTTCCTCCCTACTCTCCCCTCCCTCATGAATCCTTGATAATTTATAAATTATTATTTTGTCATATCTTGCTCCCTCCCACGTCTCCCTTCACCCACTTTTCTGTTGTGTGTCCCCCAGGGAGGAGGTCACATGTAGATCCTTGAAATCAGTTCCCCTTTGCAACCCACCTTCCCTCTACCCTCCCAGTATCACCACTCACACCCCTGGTCCTGAGGGGATCATCCGCCCTGGATTCCCTGTGTTTCCAGTTCCCATCTGTCCCAGTGTCCATCCTCTGGTTTATACAGTCTCCCTCTTTCTATTGCAGCCGTCATAGACAGGATTGCAGGCGGGGGAAAGCCAGGAGAAGACCAGGATAGATGTTAACTCTGTAAGTCAGAGAAATTTTAGGAGGACAATCGTCTTCCGCAAGAACTAGATGCTCTGGAGGCAGCAGGGACTATCTGAGGATAATGTGGGGCCTTCAAGGATCAGGGTGACACAATAACTCTTTCAAGCAAGTGGGAGACATCACCACAGTGAATGTTAGCCTGGGATCCTGACCCAGCCTCTGTGCGTCCCAGATGATCGACTCAATTCCTGAGCTGAGCGCAGTAACTTGGACTATGGACAAATAAGCCGCAAGAAGATTCTAATGGAATGGTAATTGAACTCTGCCTTACAGGCATGTGGGGAGTAGTCCACTGGCGTGGAGGCGAGTGTGTTGAAATAAATAGCAGAACAGAGACCATTTTTATGTATTTCATTTCTAGCGCATCATACACTTTAGATGACCAGCGCCCTCTGCGAACTTCTGGGAGAGGAACCAATGCCGTTTAATGAATAAGTGACTTTTAGTGCTTTATTTTCATCTAGAGCTTCATTTGAAACAGATCATCATTAGCTTTATGGTTTTAATTGTATTGGAATTCCTTATTGTAACCTATTGCTTTATTGCATTAGTCCATTAACCTGGGTGCCACAGAACGGAATTTTAGAGCTGGTATTTATATCTGAACTAATTCCATGGATGCTTTCAATATAGGATGAAGTACCTTTCAGATCACTACAAAAAATAATCCGAGCCTCTTTTACAACTTCAAGGGTTGGGATAATAAGAACCAAAAAAATAAAAAAGCCAGAAATTTTCTTGCTTTGAAATACCTACCCCCTCTATCAACAAGGAATTGCAAATACAGTAATTTTCACAGTATGTGCTGCTTCCATGTGGTTTTCATTTGGAAGTGCTGTGGGAAGCATTGGTGTTCAGGCTTCCCAATCAAATCCAGGTGGCTAATGGTTATAAACTTGGGGGCCAGCAAGGGCGGGTTCCCCATAAGCAAGGTAATCATGGACCAACTTGTGCTTACTTACTAACCTGTAGTGGGTAGCTTTGCATGATTTGAAACCACCCATTTCACATCCATAAGGAAGCACAGGTAAGCCCATGTCTATCCTGCTTCCAGTGTGCCTCGTCCCTTGCAGGGGCTGCAGATTTAGAGAGAGGTTTTGTTTCTTTAGGAAGGTGCTGTGGGACTGGGAGAGAGACAGATGCCAGCCAGACTCAGAAGCGGGATCTGTGATGTGGTGGAAAAAATGTGAAACTGTTCACTACAGATTCAAAAATATGCACAAGTCTGCCTGTGTGGATCTTGCTTACAGGGTTGTCTGACCCTGGACCCATGAGATGTGAGCTAGCTCATGAGGATGAATGGAGATGGCTGCTGGTTAAGGGCTTCAGGGTTTATCCAAACCAAGAATGCACACGGTTCAGCTCCCAGCAGAGACCTTCGCTCCTAACTGGGGAGGTAGCCCCAGTTGGAAATAACGCCCTGCTGACCTCAAGCATTTCTCCCTAGAATGGGAGGAGGGGAGGAGAGGATGGAGCCACTAGCATGTTTAGATCGCATGGGTTGCTTTTCACTTCGGCTGGAGGCAGGAGGGTTGACGTTAGAATTGGGCCCATTGTTACCTCATAAAGCTTGGCGGACCTCACAGATGCTCGGCAGCAGGAGTGTTTATAATGCCTATCAACTAGGCTTTCCGCTGCACCTGTTGGGGGACCAGCTGCAGAAAGCAGGTGTATCTGGGGCCTGAGAGCATGGGTGACTATGGAGAATGTGGAGGGCTGCCAGATGTGTTTCACATAAATACCACCAACAGCTGGGAGGGGAGGGACAATGTGGATTTCATGAAGAGTGATGTACAAGTTTGAAGAAGCCCTGGTAGTGTGGTGGTTAAAATGCTTGCCTGCTAATCAAAAGGGGGTGGGTGGGGAGAACTCACTAGCCACTCAGAGAGAAGGGCTCTGGCTTGCTTCTGCACAGGGTTGCTTTTGTTGTAACCATGGAAACCCGATGTGTCCAAGGCCAATTATTGCACACGTGCCTACAGGACCACAGTGCTTTGTGATCAACTGGGTGGCAATGGATTTGGTGGCAACGGTGGCAGGCTTGCCTATTGGTTTCTATTTCCCATGAGAAACACACACACACACACACACACACACACACACACACACACACAAGGGCTTCAAAAAGTTCATGGGAAAATGTCATGATCTCTCCATTTCTTTTTTCCATGCACTTTCTGTAGTCTCCACATATCTTGGACAACTAATGGAACGTGTTGATGGAAGGGTGAGACCTCCTTTTCACCAATTCCACGCCCATGATGTTCTGGACATTGTTCTAGACATTGTTTGTCACACATTTCCACGTGCTCCTGTTTTCTTTCGTGTCTTTTTACTTTTCTCAGTAAGTGGGCGCTCCATGCAGTCCAAATGCATCTTGATTGCTTTGGGATCTTAAGGCCACATGGTGGTCAGTTTACAGAAGCTCACTGAATCAGGGAGTCCCTGTGTATGGGACCAGTTTATGTTTGGGCTGGTTGTAGGGATGCATTTACTGCCGGAGGAGCCACTTTGAACACGAGAGTTTGTTCTGTGGACCCCGGACTCCCATGAACCCGTGCCATTCTCTCAGGATATCACATGCCACTGAGACCAGAGCAAAGAGAGGGATGGAGTTCAGGGAGATATTGGCATGGCTCAGTGTATCCAGTTAATTGCCCCTAGGAGGTATGGGAGGCTCAGGAAGTCCAAGGAAAATTGACTGCGTTGAGTCAGGAATGCTAAGTGTGCTGCAGATTTCCTTACTCAGCAAGCTCAAGGTGCTGGAGCTTACGTACCACGCAAAGAGCTGTGAGGCAAGAAGGCTTTCAACCTAGGAGAACTGCGTGTCTCAGGGAGGTGGGGCGCGTGGGTTACTTTTCTCATCATCTGAGCTATCTAGAATAGACAAGTGTATGGAGTCTAACATTTGGATGTAGTTGCCAGGAGAGACCAGTCCCTGAAGAAGGACAGCATGCTTGGTAAAGTAGGGGGCAGTGAGAAAGGCCCACGATGAGATGGATTGACACAGAGGCTACAACAACTGGCTTAAACAAACAAACAAACAAACAAACAAACAAAAACAATTGTGAGGAGGGTGCAGGACTGGACAGTGCTTCCTCCTGTTGTCCATGGGTCACTACACTAACAACCACCACAAAAATGGAGGCAGAGGGAGGCAGTGTTCTCGTACCGGAAGCGGTGAGTTTTTCCTTGTGGGATGGGCTATTGGTGATGGTTGTACATAACTCATGCCGCTGATGTCACTAAGTTGTATATGTGAAAAAATACCAAATTGGTTAGTGTGGTGATACTTATATATTTATAGCTATGAAAAAAAGAGTATTACTAGTCATAGGAGATCCATCCTGGCAAATCTGCAGCTTCAGAGTGGAGGGTAAGAGCAGAGCTTCCTCGTGCCCTGTCCCTTGGCATCTTCAGGGAAGTCTCTCACCCGCTGCTACAGTGCCACGCTCTCATCGGAGCACCATTGTAGGCAACATGCTGTGTATAAGTGAGTATGAGCACTTTTCTGGGTGGAGATGAGCGTATAGGTTTTTTCAGCTTCTCCAAGAAGTCCAAACCACGAGACTGAAAGGGACTTTATCTTACACCCCTTGAGGGGATATTTTGCCTCCATGGCAACACAGAGTAGTGATAATCACAGCCACAACCAGAGTAGTTGATATTTCTGGCAGCTCCTAGGTTCCGGGAACTGCATGGCACACACTACAGGTGTCAGTCCATTTAATAAGGTTCCTGAGGTTGTCAGCAGGCAACCCTGAGTGATGCAACTGGGGAATGTGCTTGGCTGTTAACTGAAAGGTTGACGGTGCAAGCCTGAGCAGAGATGGCTTGAGAGAAACACCTGGTCGTTTATTTCTGAAAACGCAATCATTGAAAACCCTACTGAACCTCATCCTACTTCTATCCTGATACACATGGCATTGCCGTGAATCCGCGTTTACTCGACGGCAACTGGTTGGGTAATTGTCAAACCCACAGTAGAGTATGGGACCCTGTGATCCAGTACTCTTCCACCCAGGACTTTAAGCTCTTTACCATGACATTCCCGGCTCCTCTACGCACTGGCCTTGAATGCCAACTGTCTTCAACATCTACTTCCTCAAAGAACTTGCTTTCTGTGCAGCAGAACAACTTTTACCATACACTTGGTGGCTTACAACTATACTCATTCACTGTCCGGCCGCATCGGTGGGCTGGGAGTCTAGACAAGGCAGAGTTTTGGTTTTGTCCTTAGTCACTGCCTTACAAAGCTGTCATCCAGGTGTTGGCTAGGCTGTGGGAAAGATCTGCTTCCCAGCTCTCTCGCTGGAAGAATTCATCTCCTTTCTTCCTTGCTGGCTCTTAGTAGGGAGCTACTCTCAACTCTCAGGGACTGGGCGTGGTTCCTAGCCCCCTAATTTCATTACCACATGGCAGTTCACTTCTTCAAAGCCAGCAGGGGAGAACCTCTTTCCCCAGTCTGCTAAGAGGGCAGAAGGGTAATTATACAACATGATCATGGAAATACTATCTTATCACCTTGCTATATAATGTAAGGTCATTCAGGAGTGACATCCATTTCCTGTGACTTCTTCTATGGGCTAGAAGCATGCCACCATATGGGTTAGAAGAGGGGATTACCCAAGGTTGCGACTCCTTGGGGGGTCACCTTTGGATGTTTCCGTCATAGCCAACAACTGCTGCTGCCTGAGTGTTCACGGTGTGCTGGCACGGTTTCAGGAAGCTTCTTGGAATAGTGTGCAGCAGACAGCACATTTCCCAGTTTAGCTTCTCATGTTCAGTCCACAGGGAACATGGCCTGCTCTCCACATGTGCTCTGCATCCTCACACCACTGGGCTGGCCTCCAAGCTGTGTTCCCAGCGTGGAATGCCTGCTGGTGTCCTCTCCATCTGTTGCCATCCTTCTTAGACTAGAAAGCTCAGCTCAAACTTGATCGACTTCCTGAGCCTTTCCCTGACCCCCTCCTTTGTGGGTGGCATGAGAACGCTTAAATCTATCCCTCACCAAAATAATGATATCAATAACAATACTAACAATAAAAAGTTGCTGTCACAAGCATGTGTCAGAGCAGAACTGTGCTTCACAGGGTTTTTGGTGAGCGATCGTGTAAGAAGAAGCTCCCCAGACCGTCCTACTGAGACACCTTTAGGTGCGTGTGAGCCAGCACCTTTCTTTGAGCAGTCAGTTAAGCAGCCCTGGCTGCTAACCTTTTGCAACATCCAGGGGTGCCCCCCACCTCCACTGTGTATTGTAGTTAATTTTCATGACAAACACTCTCTTAAGAGCCTAGTTTACCTAGTGGAGTTTGCACCGCGGATCCCTCTGGTATGGCCTTTGGAGTGTGCTATGCACCTTGAAGATCCTGGATTCAATGACCCAGTGTTCCGTGGCCCTTGGCCGGGGACCCCAAGAGATGTGCAGGAAGTCGGGCCATTGTGGTTTATTAGGTGCCTATAACCAGGCCTTCGGGTTCTCAAAAGTATTCCTAGTCCTATTCTTCCCTACCTGGAAGTTGGTTCTCTTCTATTTTCTACCAATAGACATGTACTTGTCTTCTCCCAGACGTGTCTGCTGCTTTTCCCCTCTCCTGATTTGATGTTCCTGTCAGTATCCTCATCGCACAGGGATGGAAATAAACTGGTTACAAAGCAGAGAGAGTGGAGAGATGACTAGAGGAGATAAACAATGGTAAACCTGACTTGAACGGTGAAAACCCTGTCACTTGATCTCACGTCTGATACACATTGGGCTAGATCTGGGGTTTTCAATATTCTCTGTGTTGTTTTTTTTTTATAATGAGGTTTATCTCTGAGGTATTTTGTCATTGCCTTTTTGAATCTCTGCCAGGTGTGTGTCTGTTTTCCAGTACATGAAACCCAGGATTGATTAAACTACAAAGAATAACAGTTCCGGAGGGTACAGTGGTTGGGGGAGGGGAGGGCAAGGGAGCTGATATCAAGGAGTTCAGGAAGGAAGAACATGTTTTGAAACTGATTGTGGTAGCAATTGTACAATCCTGCTTGATGGGATTCAACTGTGGATGAGATGATGTCTAGATTAGTTCCTAATAAAATGGTTTGGAAAAAAACAAACAAAAGAACAAAGGCAGTATCTCTTTCTTTCTTTCTTTCTTTCTTTCTTTCTTTCTTTCTTTCTTTCTTTCTTTCTTTCTTTCTTTCTTCTTCTTCTTTTCCACCATGCCTTTTACTTCTGTTGGGAGAAAAATGGGGCTTTCCACCCCCGTAAACAGTTATTGTCTCGGAAAGTCACAGGGGGCAGTTCTACCCTGTCCAGTAGGTTGCTATCCGTCGGATTTGACTTGGTGGCTGTGAGTTGAGTTATCGCTTCTGCTTGGGAAATACTCAATACATGCTTGTTGAATAAATTTCCCACTGGTCATCCAATCCTGATTTTAATTTCTCCTCTCCTGAGAGGGGTAACACACACTAAGAAGGCAGCCGTAGCCTATGTATGACCATCCCTCTTTGAAACAAAGAAGAGAAATTGTCTGCAATTGTCTGTCTCTCCTCTCCAACCCGACAGAAGCACTATGGAAGTCTGTCTCCTTGGGAGCTACCCTGGGCCTGTTAGCCCAGTTTGGAAGGATCCGAAGGTGGAAGAGAGGGGACAGCTCCATCTGACCATGTTCAGCCCCCTCACCAGCACTTCCTCCCTGCCGGTTTGAAGCCAGAAGCAGCACCTCTCACTGTTCGCCATCTTCTGGAAGGGGATTCACATGGGGCTGGTCTTCCAGCTGCCATTTAGGATCTTGTTCGGTCGTGAAATTGTGTTCTATTCTCCTTCATCGCCAACTAGATGTTAGGAATGATTTCGACCTCCATTTCTTCTGCACGGTGTCAGCATCACCGCACAACTTACCTAAACAACTGCCTTCCGAGTTGGAGAGGTGCGATTAGCCTGACATCAATGAAACCAAATTTAAATGGTGCTTTCTGGTGCAACCTTGTATGTATGTCTCTTTGCCCTGGGGCAGCTTATTGCCTGGAGTAGGGTTTAAAAGTAAATAAACAAACAAGCAGAGGAGAGAGACATTCAAGCTGAGCATCGAGAAATATTCCTGACATTGTGCAAAGGCAAAGGCTCTAACATCGATTTCTTAAGTTTCATATGCTACTAAAAGGAGCCAGATTCTGCTGAACTTGAAACGAAGAAAAACCCACCTTGGCAGACTGGTCCTTTATGGAGGATGTGGATGTGATATTGTTGTCCATTGAAAGGTCCCTGGCTGTCAGACTTGCTTTGTCACCTCTATACCCAATTGTCAACACGCCCCCCCTCCACACACATACACACACAGCAAAACAGTCACTTCTACAAGGCAGCATCTGGCTGACAGGATTTGCAATCTGTCCAGTGAATACTGCTTTAACAAGGTTGGCCCAGAGTCACCTTGATGGGGACATATCCCTTCCCGCCCCAGCAGAGCACCTTGTTCACACAGAGGAGTCCTGCTGTCAGCAACAGCCAAACTGGCTCCTGACTCCTAGTTGCATGCCCTACGCCAGTGGTTCTCAACCTTCCTAATGCTGCGGCCCTTTAATACATTTCCTCATGTGGTGGTGACTCCCCAACCATAAAATTATTTTTCTTGCTGCTTCATAACTCTAATTTTGCTACTTTTATGAATTGGGTGACCCCTGTGAAAGGGTCATTTGACCCCCAAAGGAGTTGAGACCCACAGGTTGAGAGCCATTGCCCTATACCATGGAATGAAATGCTGCATGTGTCTACAACATCCGCATGATTTATTGTGCATCAGACCTTCTGGATCCATAGGGCTTCCATTGGCTGATAGTTGGAAGTCAATCATCAAGCCTTTCTTCCTAGTCTGCCTTAGTCTGGAAGCTCTGCTGAAACCTTACCAGCATCATCACAACACACAAACTTCCACTGGGAGGAGGGTGGTCATCCCACGTGAGACCCATTGGGGAGGATGCAAACCTTCATGGAGAGGGAGAATTGTATCAGTGAGCCACCGAAGCCTTCATAAAGAGGATTCCCAGGGGTGATGAATGATGATCTGTCATTTAGGAAGCTCTTGGAGCCAATTGGGGACTGCCAAGAAGGCCCAAGCTGGGCCAGAGGTAAATGCTTATAAAATCCATAGGATAGCGACACAGGCAAGCTAAGGAAAATGTCTCTTACGAATTCAAGAGGATTTAGTGTCAGGGAACATGGGTATAGATGCTCAGTGTTACCAGACTTCCTGCTGGTACTTCCTTGGAACACTGAGTCTTTAAAAATACATATATTCCTACATATATCAAGATATATCAGTAATTAAAGACAACATAGAATTTGGGTGAAATTACAGGTCTTAACTTTTGAAGCCCCTTTGTATTTCTGTTTGCTTTTTCAATGTTTTCAAAACCAAATTGCTCTTTTTTTCTTGCACAATATTGGGATATTGAAATGGCTGGCCCACAAGTTTGAGGCTGAGCATACACCAAAGTCCTTAGAGTGAGAGGAGGCCCTTATTCTAAAAGAGAAAAGTTTGGCAGTTCTAGGACAAAAGTTTCCAAGTCTCGGTGATTTTGTCAACCAAGTGACATGTGGCAATGTCTGGAGACATTGTTGATTGCTACTTCTTGGAGAAGGGTGTGTAGTGGGTGGGCCGAGGCCAGGGAACTGCTAAACATCTTTTAATTAACAGGGAGGAGTCTTTATTAGTTTCTTATTGCTTCTGTAACAAATTACAAGTTTAGTGGCTTAAAATTCCTCAACTATAGTCTTAAAGCTTTGTGGATCAGATCATCATCATGGTTCTCAAGGGACCAAAGTCTGGGTGTTGGCAGGGCGGGTGTTCTTTCTGGAGAATCTAGGGGACACATTTTGTTCCCTTCCCTTTCTCAGCTTTTAGAGACTGCTTCGAAATTTTCTGTGAGCATACTCTCTGCCCTCCACTATTAATGCATGGCTGACAGGTCGCAAGCATACGTGGCTCTTCATGCCCAATGTTGTCGACTGGTCATGAGTTGACTTGTGTTTGTGCTCACAGTAGTTTATGCGGTTTGTAAGGCTGAAAGTAATAGGTCTTTAGGGAGTCGGCTGCATGGGATAGTTTTGGCTTGAAATAGCTAGCCAGCAAAGTGTCAAGCGCCCATGTGATTGGGACTAGGCAGATAATCCAAGAGACTGTCCCTATTTTCGGCCCAGTTTATTGACAAATTTAATTTCTTATGTGCCAAAACAAACAAACAAACCTAAAAAAAAAACCCAAACCAAACCCAGTGCTATTGAGTCTAGGCTGACTCATAGCAACCCTATAAGGACAGGGGAGAACTGCCCTCGTGAGTTTCTGAAATTGCAACTCTTTATGGAGTAGAAAGCTCAGTCTTTCTCCCTTGGAGTAGCTGGTAGTTTTGAATTGCTAACCTTGAAGTTAGCAGCTCAATACTACCAGGGTGCCTTTGGACCATGTAACATAACACAATTTTAGTTTCCAGGGATTAGGACAGGGTCATCTCAGTGGGGCCATTATTCTGTGGACCAGAGCTTCCCAGCCTGACAAGAACGATCGGATCCGAGATGTTAATAGCATTGAGGTTGGGAAATTCCATCCTCCTGGAGGTATCTCAGCCCTAGAAGGCTGGTGCTCTATTCAATGTGGATCAAAGGAGAAAGAAGCCAACCTCTAACTTGATTCACTTGGAGCGCTGAGACCATAACCCAGTTAGCGATTTGGGTAAACTCCATTCAAAGTCCCTGCTAGCTATGATAGCTCGTTCACCACTGGCCATGCTCAGCTGAGAACCTGGTCCACCCGTCAAGGAAGTGAGATGTCTCCTATTAAATAAATGAGGCGGCAGCTTCTGGTAACAAACATATGAAACAGAATATTCATCTTTTCTTCAATGGGAATAACACATGACAAAAGTGAGGCTTTCTTCACATTGTTTATAGAAAATTCATTTCCACTGAGGCTTTATGTTAAATCTGCTCTCTGATGTTAGCATTTCCAGGATGCACGGGGCCACTGGAGTATGTTCTTATGATCTTGCCATTTATTTACCTTGATACGAAACTCCAATTACTGTCAGAGATGCTTCTTGTTAAATATGGTAAGATCTGCAGCTTCTGAAAGTGTGAATATGTATTTGATTCTCTGGGGCAGGGCTCAGATGGAAGTTAAGGAATGATAGTTCTGGGGACGTGGGTGCAAATTAATTAAATATCTAAAGAAAGCCGTGGAGGAAGTGTGGGCTTTTGAGAAAAGGCTGGAATGTTGGGAGCAAGGACTGTACAGCGTGAGAGTGCAGGTTGGTTTCTCTCCCGTCGAAGCCTCTTCTCCGCGTCTCATATGGTGTGCATCTGGATGGGTGTGCAGGTGTGCATGTGTGTGCATGCACACATGTGTGTTTGCCCACTCCTTCCTTGTGAACACTGATGTGCGTTGGTGTTGCTTTCTGGTCCTTTTCAGCACCTAAATCAACTCTTCTGATAGTCTGCCATCAGGAATTAGACTCTGCCATGTAACTTCCAACAACAATCGTGGGGAGACCGTGCTCCAAGATAAAATCTTTAGAATTCTCCCGATGTATTCAGGCTGTCATATTTAGTTACTGGCTTTCTTTGCGTAATCCAACTCTATTTTATTCATAGGCTTTTCTAAAAATACAATCAAAGGACACCTACTGGCTACCAGCGACTTTGCTCATGTCTAATAGGCCTGTGAAGAATGGTTTGAATTTAGTGCAGATGGGGGGAAATATGTGCTGTCATCAAGAGCCTATCACACTTTCAACTTGTAAAACATCTTGACTGGAGCCCGGCCAGAGCAAGCCTGAGGTGGGAGCTTGCGTGTGGATGGATGTATCGGGTCAGATAAACTGAGATCCAAGGCCAACCTTCAGTAGTCTGTAAACGGAACAGAATAGGATACTATTATTTTTGGCTTCAGAAGCAGAAAGATATTGTACTTGTCTCTTCTTCCTTTTTTTTGAGTTGCAGTGATTCTTCATTTCACGGTCTGATCAGTCTGCATTTTAGGGTCTGATTTCTGTCTCTGTTTCTCTCTCTCTCTGTTTTTCTTTCTCTTTGTTTTTTTCTCTCTCTTTCTTTCTCTCCCCGGGTGCCTCAGAGCCCTACTTTGGGGGAGGCCTGAAGTTCTCTGGCTCTGAATGTGAAAAACAAATTAAGCAACAAAAAAAACCAAACAACTAAATGATAGCATTACTGTTGCTTCCAGGCTGGGGAATTTTCAGGGGAGGCCTTTCCATCCCTTCTTAGTGATCTGTTCTGTGCATGGGCCTCAGAGAAGTACCTTTTCCCAGGTAGCCAGCATATGGCTGCAGCGGCTCACTTAGACTCTCACCCCAGCGCAGAGCAATTGGATTCAGGAAGCCAGTTAAGTTCTTCCTTTGCATTCCGTCTTCTCTACTGCGGAAGTTGTCTTTAATTCTTCTCTGATATGGAGATGATGCATTTGCAGCCATCAGAGGCTGCAAATACGTTTTCAGTCTGATCTGAAGGAACTCCCATCAGTGTAGACGTACATAGCTCAGAGGGATTGTTACATGTCAAAACGCCAAAGACATTCCAAGACTCAAATTTAGAGTGGCAAGGAAGACTTCAAAAACCAAACAAAAAGAATAAAATAAAGAAATAAAACAAAACACAACCCCCAGGGACCAGGGAGCAGCATCGTATGGTGTTCTCCATGTAGAGAGGCACCAGAATCTCCTGTGGGAGGAGTGAGTCCTTGTTAAAATCCGGACTTCAGGCCCAATGTGTGTTGGAATACGGTTTCAATGATTGATTTCTAAGAAGTATATCACCAGAGATTTCTTCAGTGACACCTCCGAGTGGACCTCCCATCCTTTGGTTAGCTTTAAGGGGTTGTACCGGCCAGGCACACATTTCCAGGAGAAACTCATGGGGCTAGAGGGACGCATTCTGCACCCATTACAGAATTCGATGAAGGTAACCCACTTCTTCAGGAGTTTACTTTTAGCATTGTAGCCCAGGCAGCACTTGGTGACATCTTGGAAGTGACTTGGACACTCAGAGGCCGTCCTGACAGATATTATTTGATAACATCTAAAAATTTGTACATATAGAAGCATACAACCTTTGAAAGCATCTTTCTTGTTTCTTAACAGAGTTGCTTGTGACTGTGTTTGATTCTTTTTGTTGTTGTGTTTTGTTTGGCAAATAGATGAGTAAAAATATCTGGGTTGTGGAAAACTTCGAGGTAACTAAGAGGATAAGTAAGGAGCAGAGAATCTCAGATCAACCTCCAAACAGCAGAACACCATGAAGCTATGCAAACGCAAAGACTCATTGGTCTCCATGTCAGATTTAAGGGCTTTTAGTCTAGTCGTTTGATGGCTAAAAGTCACAGGACATGCTTCAATTGGCAGTGGCGGTGGTGGAGTTCTTGTCACGGAGCATTCGAGAGCATAAGGGGGTAGTAAGACCTAGTCCACAATAGTAGGTATGTTAGCTTTGGTGGTGATATTAGCAGTTTGGTGGTGACATTATCAGTTTGGTGGAGAACACCGGTATGAAAGGTGATGAATTATATCAGGGTAGATGGCAAAGACTTGATCAATCAGTACATCAGGTAAGATTCAGCTGCAGCCTTTTGAGCAGTGGTTCTCAACCTTCCTCATGCTGTGACCCTTTCATACAGTTCCTCATGTTGTGGTGACCCCCCCAACCCTAGCATTATTTTCATTGCTACTTCATCACTGTCATTTTGCTACTGTTATGAATCGGACGACCCCATGAAAGGGTCGTTCAACTCCCAAAGGGGTCGCGACCCACAGGTTGAGAACCACTGCTTTAGAGACTACTCCAGCTCATCTCAACATTAAACAATCTATTACTAGAGATTGGATAGCATGTGGAAGTGAGAGGTGGGTTAGTGATGGTTCAGTGGTGTGTTATATCAGGCTGACTAGAGAAATCAATCCAGAATGCTCATATATGTGTAAGAAAGAAGTAGTTATATATCAAGAAAACATCCCAGCCCAGTCCTACTCAAGCCCATAAGTCTGCTACTGAGGAGTCCCTCTTCGGACTCACGAAGTTACATGCTATGACAGATGCAGAACGCAGGAAGATCTCAGGCCAGAGGCTGCAAAGCCTCATGGGTTCAATGTCAGTGGAAACACGGCAGGGCTCTGGTAGCTCTCCCGGTGGCCAGCAAGCAGGAGAGTCGAGACCGAGAGAGAGCAGGCCATGCTCACAAGGAGGCCCCATCAGGCTGTGACCAGATTAACTGGTTGAAGGCTACCCTTACACTTATACATTCAAGTTGACATAAAACTATCTATCACAAGAAGCAAACACCTGACCTTTGGATCAAGAGGCCTGGGGTCAATTTCTGGCCAAGTGCCACCATTACTCGTCTGTCAGTGGAGGCTTATGTGTTACTGTGACATTTAACAGGTTTTGTTGACGCTCCTGAACTAAGAAAGACAATGGAGAAAGGCCTAGAATCTACTTCCCAAACTCAACCAATGCAAACCCCATGGCTCACGCTTGTCTGATCCATACAAATCAGGGGAATGGCATAGGATTGGGCAGCAGTTGGTTCCATTGTATGTAACGCTGACATGACCAACTTGATGGCAGCTGGAAACAGTGAGATTAGATGGCTTCTGATGCCTACACAGAGCTACAGAACAATTCCCAGTGCCTTCCATGATGGAGAAACCCATGGCCTACTACTGCAAGGCGCTGGTGCATGTGGAACACGTCAGCCCCTGGCCTGATTGACACCAGTGAGGTGGGTTCTGCATGCCTGCATCTCATCCTGTTCCAATCAGCTCTGAAAGCTACCCTTCCATGCAAGCACCCATGGGGTATAACTATACTCAGAAATGGAGGCTCCAGGAAAATTTTGTTCAGCAGATTTTTGTCTTGAGCATTAATGTCACTGAGTGGGTAGAAGAATCATCTGAACTTGTTCCTCACTCACTAAAAAGCCAGAAGCTGAGGAGTTGTAGCTAAGAGGCAATGAGGCCTTTTATTTTGGGGATGCACAGCGGCTGTGGGTAACCACACTGCAGCTGTTCTCTATCCCTCACCCAACCTGTATGACTGATACAAAAAATCTCCTAACTGACATGGGGTCCTCAAAGCCCGAGGGCTAGAGGAGGGTGTTTGGTGATATGTTTTGGTCAGGAAATGAGTTTCACACACACACACACACACACGCACGCACGCACGCACACACACACACACGTTCCTCTTGAAGCAGTTAGTGTCTGCCATTGACCATAATCCATTCCTGGAAACTCTATCATAAAGCAGTCACATTTTCCCATAAGAGCAATGTCATCATTGGGGACTATATTCCTGATCAAAGACTCCCCATTAAATAAACTATAGATGTGACAAAAATATTTCATAAAAGCAAAGATGCGGCAGTAATAAACCTCTGTAATAATTTTAAAGAATAAAGTTATGCTCTGTCATATAAACGGACTCAAATATACTGTACTCATTGATTATATAAGAAATTTAAATGAACTATAAAGTCTATATAATAAAATTAAAAAGTACAAGTCTAGTGCATCATAAATTTTCCCCAAACTAATATTCTAGCTATAACAAACATTACACATTTCATTAAGAATATTTTTTTGCCTTCTTAGAAATTAAGAGTCATTTAATATATGATTTGAATGTCCCAGTTTCCTCCAAAAGAACCAGCCATATTCCTTCTTATTATATCAGTTAACTTCTCACTAACAAATTGAGGCATTTTAAAAAGCAAGTCATTGACCTTGACCCAATGGTACACCGGAATGCATAATGTCACTAGACAGCGTGTTTGTCCATTGACAGACCACTTGATGAGAGAGTGGAACTATAAAGTGAGACACAGGTTCATCCTCTGATGAGATGCTGAATACATGAAAGGGGTCTGTTGGAAGAGTTGGGGGCCACGTGAACATAATTCTGAGCCTGTGTTTGCTGGAAACTATTGTGTCTGTCTTTAATAACATGTTTCATCCTTGTTCAATGCTCTAGGCTTAATGACTTAGGATGAACAAATACACTTGCAGTGATTTTATGATGCTCTTTAGCACCCCTTTAGAAGACCAAGTTCAAAAGACTTCAACTCTGCCACTATTTTATATACAAGGCAAATTTTTAAAAAAATGGAAAATAACCTTTGGCTCCTTTCTCTTAAATGCAACCTTTGAGCATCTGCTTGAGTCACACTGTGCTGTCTGTTTATTGCTCCTAGTGAATAAGCACTTGAGTGACAGTAACTACTTCTGAAGAATGAATGAACGAGGGAATTGCTTAAATAATGCCTTGAGGGAGCCCACAAAACTGGCCTACCATAATCCTTCAGAATAGTCCACCTAACAGAAGAATAAGTAGCCAGTTCAAATCCAAGGGTCAGATATAAATTCCAGCTCAGTGAAAACCAGAGTTGTACAGTTTAAGATTCAATAGGGCTCAAGAAAGCAGACAAACTATTTCATCCTCTCTTTCTAAAAATTCATTATTTCCAGGTAATTTCTCTCACTCCACTTATCATTTATATATTATGATTTTAGTTTGCACGGCTATAACAACTCCATTATAGGTCACAGGAGGGGGAAAAACCCCAAAAGGTAAAAACAACCACAATGAGTAAATTATTAGGTTTTCTACTTTTTTACAGGATTTCCCCTGTGCTAGGCTTATTGTAATGTATCCTTCAAAAAAGACAAGATGCTTATTATATTTTAAAGATTACAAATTGTCACCAAAAGAAAAAAAATACCCAGTCACTGTACATTAGGGTTGAAAAACTGTCCTGTATTAAAAAAACTCACAGGCATTTAGAAATCAGGTGAAGGAAAGAAAAAGAAAACATTATTGTGCTTAAGAAAAGATTAATAACGTGCCATCTGAAAGTGGATATCCATTCTTCTTGGAGTTGATTACATGTAGGAATTCCTTGCCTCTGCCCTTTATACTCAACAATTTTAATTAAGGCAAACAAATCCTTTCCCAAGAAGTCTTAAGGAAATTGTCAACAAATAGCAAACTTTTGGCATTAAAGCAGGTTCACACATACATTTAATATACATTAATATACATTAAGCATACTTTTGGACTGGTGACAATAAAAGATGAACATGCTCAATAACAATGTCAGAATGTTTAAAATTCAGCATCCAAGCAATTATAAACAATACTTCTGTAGCTTTAAGATCTAAACAGTATAGAATTTATGCAAATACATTAAAGAATTGAAGCTTGGCAAATTATACCCAAGCAGGTTATTAAACTGTATATACAGAAAGTAAGTGATAAATACAGAATTAAGAGTCCTTTTGCTTTTCCTTATAGCCTTGAACATTGACAAAATTTTGAGACCAGACTATAATATTAAACATGAGGTAACCACAGGTTCTGGGAAACCTAACTACACAAACCGAGTTCAAATACTCACGAAGACTTTGTGAGGGTTAATATAATTCAATTTGTAGTCAAGGGCATGAGACAACACTTAACAAAAATAATCACATCAGTTGACCTAGAAATCAAATGTAAATGGAGATGAATGCAATCTCCAAAATTTGTCTCTTCCAGTGAGCATTAACCATTTATTCAAAATTATTCAACGGTTTGAAAGATTAAAGTCTTCTGTGACGCAAAGTCATTCCCAATAGTTTCATGTCTCAGCTGAGCAGAAGAAGAAAGGGTGAAAGAACAAGTGAGGAGGCCCCATGCCGGTAGTTAAGACAGTAAAATCAGACTTGGCAACAGACTCCTCCTGCCTGCTGTCCTCCATGACCGCCTGCATGTGTTGCATTACTAGCAGCATGCTGAGGGCCAATCTTATTTTTAAAATCATTTTACTGGGGCTCATACAACGCTTATCACAATCTATACATCCATCCATTGTGTCAAAGCACTTTTGTACATTTGTTTCCCTCACCATTCTCAAAGCATTTGCTTTCTACTTGAGCCCTTGGTATTAGCTTCTCATTTTCTCCCTCCCTCCCAACTCCACCCTCCCCCATGAACCCTTGATAATTTATAAATTGTTATTATTTTTTCATATCTTACACCATCCGATGTCTCCCTTCACCTGCTTCTCCACTGTCCATCCCCCCAGGGAGGAGGTTATATGTAGATCTTTGTAATCTGTTCCCCCTTTCTCCCTCACCTTCCCTCCACCCTCTCGGTATGGCCACTCTCCCCACTGGTCCTGAGGGCTTCATCAATCTTAATGCCATTCGTCTAATTATTAATGTCAAACACTCTTTCTTGAAATTTTTCATAAATTTCTTTTGCTGTATTAATAAATGTGTCTTCCACATTGGAAGCAGTCTTAGCCAGTTTCCCATGAAGATAAGCCCATGTTCTCATGCAAAAGCTTCACTTTCTTCATTTTTTACTTCTCTTCTAGATTCTAAATCACTTTTATTTCCAATAAGCATAATGATCATGTTGGGATTGGAATGCTGGCGGGCATCTTCTAACCAGGTGCTCAAATGGTTGAATGTATCTCTCCTTATCATATACTAGCAAAGCATAGTATATGACATATATACTATGTATATGCTCCTCCTCCTCTGTAATATGATCTTGTGATAGAGCGAAAGGACTCTTCCCCTGCCATATCCCATATCTGAAGTTTTACCTCTTTTCCATTGATCGTTACCATTCAAGCGCCCAAACTCTACACCAATAGTAAGGTCACGCACTGGCTGAAACCTCTTGTCTGTCAACTGTAGCAAGAAGCAGGATTTGCCAACACATTTGTGAAGACCTCCATCCACCAGAGTCTGAGCCTCCCGGACTCCTTAAATATGAGCGTAGGCAATTTGTCGCCATACACTCTCTTCCTGGTTCACAGTTTCCCACATTTCCCCCTTTTGCCTTATGTTTTAAATTCCAAAGCACCACAGGTGACACGGTCACTTTCTGTACAACAGAAGCCTTCTGACTGTGTCGCAGATGATGATGTACTTGAAAAGATAGGCATACGCCATGGCCACTGCCGCACCCAGGGCACATGGCTCCTCCTCCTTCTATTGCTCCTCCTCCTTAGCACCCCTCACGGCTGCGTGTCTGACACATGAAACACCAGGTCCCACCCCCGCTTGTCTTCAACTTCCATCTGTATTTCATGGCCCTAAGCCCATCTTTCCACCCCAGCTTCTTGTCTCACTTCCAGAGACTTGTAGCTGAATACCTAATGAATATTTCTGTTTGAGTGTCCCGAAGGTGTGTCAGATTCACATTATGAAAAGTGAAAATTATTCTCCATTCTGACTCTAAATCTTTCTATCTTTACTTTCTTGGTGACAGGCTGAAGTTTTCACTCTCTAATCTTTCTTGAAGAAGTCTGAATCCTTTTCATGGCTACCACCCTATCCTTGTTTTCAGTTAGGAGAAATTAAGCACCCAGAGTCTTAGCGAGTGAGTCCTGCTGTCTTGGTCTATCTGAATACTGGAAACAATTTCTTCTGAGCCATGCACATTGAGAATAATACATTGTTTTGGGAAAATCATTTACACCGGGAATCAGCAGTGCTTTCAGCGCCTTTGTAGAATAGATTTCATGGTGTCAATATGGAGTAGCTCTGGGGAGGGTGGCTGAAGGAGCAGTGAGGAAGAACTTGGGACTGAGGGGCTTCATGGGGGTTTTATCACTCTAAGTCAGCCAGGCTCAGGCTAGCTGGGACAACAGGTCACCTATTTTTAACATTGTGAATGAACTTGGAGCAAGTTAATGAAAGTGATGTGCAGGAAGTCTGTTGGTTGACATGAGGCTTTTTGGCATTCTAAACACATGTACATGACACTACTATCTTGGTATTAACTTGTTTAGACTGTGAGGACCAAAGAATTAACAATGCTGTAAAATTTTAGATGCTGTTTGATAGTTGAGATACACATTTGTGAAAGTATTTAAATTCGTGAGTAAAATGTCTATATTCAGGCAATTAGTACAGAAAAGTACTACACATCCATGACCAATTGTCTGTGTTTAAAACTCTTCTGGCTTCAGCCGTAAGAATATATCACACAGGGAGCAGCATATGTTCAGCAAATGTGAAAGTATTGGTTTGATTTAGTGCAAGAATGCAAAGGGATATCTGAAGATCTTAATATTCCAAAGACATAGTCCAGTCCAGCAAATATTCCATTCACTAAAATGGACCCTTCGAATTACTTAAAAATAGTTGGCTTTTATGGTCAATTGGCTATAGCTATGTTACTGGTATTAAACCATAAATTTTAATACATCACCTTTTAAGAGCGCCAGGGACTATATTTTAAGGTAAAGAGAAAATGTAAGAATTGATACAGCATGCCAAATTTGTTGTAATTGTTATTAATAAATTAGCAAGGAAGGGGTAGGAACATGATGGATTGCTGGAATTCATTAAATTGAGGATAACTTTCTTTGTGTTCGAGCCAATTATTTCTAAGATAGAGTGCTCAGAGGAGACAGGGACATCCAAAGCCAAGATATCATAAAAGAGGGGGAAGTCACTAGTGGGATATCATAGAAGTGGCCATCGTCCAGGAATTGCAATCCTAGTTAAAGGCTAACTGAAATTAACTTGACCAATTTCCCAGAAAGCCCATTTTATATCTTCGGGGTGGAGTGTCGTGAAGACTGCTTAGGTTTGGGACTTTGCACAAGTTAACTGGCTCCTTCAAGCTTTGACCTGCTCGTCTGTAAAATTAAAATAGTTAAAGGAGCTACCTCTTGTACTTGTGTATTGTGAAAATGAATGAGAACGCCTGAAAGCATGTTAGATGATGCCATTATTTTATGTGTTGTATCTTAAATTAATAATGCATGATATTTATATTATATAATACATTTATATATAGCTGCTGCTCTTGTTAGATGTGATCGAGTCAGTTCTGACTCAGAGCAACCCTGTTACAACAGAACGTATCACTATCTGGTCCCACGTCATCCTCACAATTGCTGGTGACTCAGCCCATTGTTACAGCCACTGTGTCACTCCATGTCATTGAGGGACTTTCTGTTTTTCAGTGATGCTCTATTTTGCCAAGCATGATGCGTGCCCTTCTCTGAGAACAGGCTCCTCTTGATGACATGTCCAAAGTGCATAGGATGAAGTAGGACCCATTTTTACTTCTAAGGCACATTCTATCTATATTTTTCCCAAGACAGACTTTTTTGTTTTTATGTTCCAAAAAAATCAAGCTCACTGCCAACTCATAGCCACCCTACAGGACAGGATAGAACGACCCACGGGAGTACCTTTGACTGTAACTGTTTATGAGAGTAAAAGGACCTGTCTTTCTTTGGTGGAGAGTCTGGTGGTTTGAACTTCTGACCTTAGGGTTAACAGCCCAACATGGAACCTCGGTGCCCCCAGGACTCCTCATCCCCATGCTAGTCTGTGGAGTAGTCAACACTCTTCACCAACACCACAAGTCAAAGGCTTCCATAAATTTGGGGGTTTATTTTTGTACAGTTTTAATATGCATATGAGGCTAATGCAAATACCCTGGTTTGGCTCAGACACACTTTTTAGTCCTCAAAGGGGTAGCTTTGTGTTTTAAACACTTTGCAGACGTCTTTCATAGCAGATTTTCCCAATGCAGTACATTGTTTTCTTGATGGCTGCTTCCATGGGTGTTAATTGTGCATCCACAGAAAACTAAATCCTTGACAAATTAAATATTTTCTCCATTTATCACAAAGTTGCTGATTTGTCCATTCTAAAGTTTGTAAGCCCTCTTCACTTTCAGCAACCAAGACGGTGTCATCTGTAGATGGGAGTGAGTCATCTCTCAGTCCTAATGCCACATTCTTCTTCAGATAGTCCAGAGTTTGATTATTTGTTCAGCACACAGACTGAATAAATATGAAAGAAGGATATAACTCAGACACACACTTTTCTTCATTTTAAACCACACAATACCCTCGAATCTTCTTCACTGCCTCTTGATCTGTGTACATGTCCCTCATGAGCACAGATAGGTGTTTGGGAATTCTCATTTGTGGCAATGCTATCCATAATTGCTTACGATCCACAGAGACAATGCCTATATATAGTCAATGCAACACAAGTAATCATCTTTTTCTTCTTCTTCTCTGCTATTAGCCACAGTCTTACACCAATACTATCCCTCATGCCACATCTCTGTTAATGGACTGCTGCAACCCTGATAAAGTTTGATGTTTTTGAATTCCTTTGGGTCATCTTTGATTGACCAGGTGGCTGTCTTCCAAATTTCTTGGCACAGATGAGTGAGCCCTTCCAATGTTGCATCCATTTGAAACATATCAGTTGGCATCAATTCCTGGAGCTTTGTTTTTTTTTGTCAATGTTTTCAGTGCAACTTGGACTTTTTCCTTCTGTACCCTTCAGATCTTGACCGCATGTTAGCCCCTGGAATGATTGACTAGTGACCAATTCTTTTGGGTAGTGATTATGTGATACTTGTTGTTAATTCAGTATTTTACCCACAGAATCCTTCAACATTTCAATTCAGGGTTTGGATTTCTTTCTTCATTTCTTTGAGCTTGAGGAATGCCAAATGTATTCATTCTGTTTGGTTTTATGAGTCCAGGCCCTTAAACATTTCATTATAATGCTTTACTTTGTCGTCTCAAGCTACTTTTGGCAATTTCCTATTCAGCTATTTTATCTTATAATTACTTCCTTTTACTTTAGTCATTTCATGTTTGAGAGCAAGTTTCAGAGTCTCTTCTGGCATCCCTATTGGCATTTTCTTTCTTGTCTTTAAAAATTTTCTTTTTGGTAAATAATTTTATTGGGGTTCTTACAGGTCTTATAACAATCCATACATTAATGACCTTTTGCTTCTTTTTCATGTGTGATGTCATCCTACAAGTCATCTGGTCTTTGATCGTTAATGTTCTAAGCTTCAATTACATTCTTAAGATGTTCTTTAAATTCAGGTGGAAAATACTCAAGGTTGTACTTTGGCTCTTGTGGAATTGTTTCAATTTTCTTCAGATTCAACTTAAACTTGTAGATGTACAGTTGGTGGTTTGTTCTACAATTAGTCCCACAGCCTTGTTCTAAATGATGATATTGTGCATTCCCAGTGCCTCTTTATGTAGATATAGTCCATTTGAGTCCTGCCTCCATGTGGTGAGGTCTGTGTATGAAGCGACATATTGTTGAGAGGAAAAAGGTATTTTCAATGATCAAAAGTCTTGCAAAATTCTATCATGTGATCTCTGGCATTGTTTCTATCATCAAAGTCATATTTTTCAACTACTGACCCTCCTTTCTTGGTTTCCAACTTTCACTTTCCAATACCAGTAATTATCAATATACTTTGATTGCATGTTTTATCAATTACAGATTTCAAAAGGTTCAAAAACCTTTAATTTGTTCATCTTTGCATAAGCGTTTGGCGCATAAGGTGTAATCATAGTAGTATTAGCCTGTCTTTTTGGTATGGGAATAAATAATATCTCATCAGTGTTGTACTTCAGGATAATTCTAAAATGTTCTTTTTGAAAATGAATGTGGCCTTATTCCTCTTCAGTTTATCATTCCTGGAGTAGCAAAACATATACTTATTTGATTCAAAATGGCTAACGCTAGTCTATTTCGGCTCACTAATCCCGAGGCTATCTATCTTCCAGCATTCAATTTAACATTTGACAACTTTGGATTTTCCTAAATGGGGACTTTGTACATTCCGTACCATGGTTCCAATCCTGTTTGCTGCACCGTGGTGATTTGCACGTTGCTGCGACACTGGAAGTTATGACGCTAGTATCCCAAATACCAGTAGGATCACTTAGAGCAGACAGGGCTCGCCATAGCTTCCAGAAGAGGACAGGCCCGGAAGATTGGAAATCTATGTCTAAGAAAATTGTCCAGTGAAACCCATATCAATAGCAGAAGGACACTGTCTGATATGGCACCTCAAGTTGGAAGGCACTTAAAATAAGAATCAGGAAGGACTGTCTTCTCAAAGTAGACTTGGTCTTTTTTTAAAAAAAATGTTTTATTTGGTGCTCGTACAATGCTTATCACAATCCATACATACATCAATTGTGTAAAGCACATCTGTATATTCATTGCCCTCATCATTCTCAAAACATTTGTTCTCCACTTAAACCCTTGGCATCAGTTGGTCTTAATGACGTGGATGGAGAAAAGATTTCTAGACCTTCATTTGTGGGTGTGGAATCACTCAAAATTAGATGAAACAGCTGCAAAGATCTATACCCTCATATATAATTAAACTAAATAATCAAATTAAAGTAATGAACATATATTTGTTATTAAAGTTTTAAAATATCAGTGTGTGTGTGTGTGTGTGTGTGTGTTATTCCTGGTAGACTAGAGCAACAAATTAATAGAGACACATGTGTGTATAAGAAAGAGCTTTATATACAAGAACAATTAAATACTGAGAAAACATCCCAGCCCAGTACAGATCAAGTCCAAGAGTCTGATATTAGCCCATATGTCGGATACCAATCTATAATTCTTCTACAGACTCACTAAACACATGCAATGACACCAAATGCAGGAAGATCACAGGCCAGTGGATGGGATGTCTTGTGGATCCAGTAGCATTGTAAGCATCTCAGTGCTGGCAGGGGTCTCCACATGGTTCCTTCAGGTCTGAGGCTCTGACTACATCTGGTAACTTCATGTGGCTTCTCATCAGAAATGTCTCACAGGGAGTCAGCAAGTGTCCCGCATCCAGACAGCTATTCATCTCCTTAGCACCTCCAAATGAGATCATCAAGCTGTGACCTGATTGACAGGTAAATGCCACCCCTTCACTCATAAGTCTCAAATTGACAACAGATTATATAACTGCCACAGTGTAAAAATCTGAAACTGAATGAAATAAAATGATTATGCGGTGTTGTAATACTGGTCAACACGGTTTTTATTTATTGTCTCAAATGTTAGACTTATTTCTGGGTATATTTGATTTGCTGATTCAAAAACTGACAACAGTTTTCCCATCAGCTCCAGTCTTGGGTATACATATGCCACTATTTACTCTCATAAAAATATCAGGATATTTTAATGTAGCATTAGCTACCCTGAGACAGCATTTGTACACTGGCTTTATTTAAAGTAGCTTATGTTGTTCTAAATATTCAAGTCAAGTTTTATATCTCACTTTATTTTATTTTTATCTTTAATGTATTTTTATTAATAAATCATCTTATTGGGGGCTCGTTCAGCTCTTACAACAATCTATACATCAATTGTATCAAACGCATTTGTATATATGTTGCCATCATCATTTTCAAAACATTTTCTTTATGCTTGAGCTCTTGGTATCAGCTCCTTTTTTTCCTTCCCCTCCTCAACCCTCCCACCCTTGTGGACCCCTGAAAAATGAGAAATTATTATTATTTTCATATCTTAGGCTCTCTGCTATCTCCTTGAGCCCACATTTCTGTTGTTCATTCCCCAGTGTTTGTGTCTGTGTGTGTGTTATACATTGATCATTGTAATTGTGGTCGCTTCTGTATTTATGCCCCCTCCCTTCTCCTATCCTCATGGTATCACTACTCCCATTGCTATTCCTGAGGGATTTATCTGTCCTGGATTCAGAGTGTCGAGAGCTCTTATCTGTACCAGTATACATGCGCTGGTCTAGCTGGATTTGTAAGGAAGAATGGGGATCATGATAGTGGGGGGAGGGAGGAACATTAAAGAACTAGAGGAATGTTATGTGTTTCTTTGGTGCTATGCTGCACCCTAGCTGACATGTTCCTTCCTTGTGACCCTTATGAGGGGGATGTCCAATTGTCTACAAATGGCCTTTGAGTCTCCACTCTGACCCCCATCATTTGCATCCATATATTTGTTTAGGGTCTTCTGATGCCTGATACCTGATCTCATCGACACCTCGTGATCACACAGGCTGGTGTGCTTCTCCCATATGGGCTTTGTTGCTTCCCAGCTAGATGGCTACTTGCTACTTCAAACCTTTAAGACCCCAGATGCTATAACTTTTAATAGCCAGACAGCATTAGCTTTCTTCACCACATTTGCTTATGCACCCATTGTGACTTTAGTGATCATGTCGGGAGGATGAGCATCAGAGAATACCAGGTTATTAGAACAAAGTGTTCTTGCATTGAGGGAGTATGGAGACCCAATGCCCATCTGCAACCTTAATACTTCACATTTTAATATATGTACATAGACCTATATCCCTATTATTATGTATTAATATATTTGCATATATTCACGCATATATTCATACTATTATAAATGTCCCTTGCCTCCTAGTTCTTTCCTCTATTTCCTTTTATTTTCCTCCTGTCACACTCTCATGTTTGACATTCCTTTGGCTCTCAGTACTTTCCTTCTGTTGCATTGCACTTGATCAAACCCACCAGGCATTCTACTCCTTCCTCACCATTGACCTTAGCTCTCTTATTGTTCCCTTGTCCCTGGGTTTGTTGGGTCCACCCCCTTTTCTCCCACCTCCTCCTCTCCCATGTCCCCCTAGAGCTGTTGGTCCTGTTATTTTCGCTTCAGGATCGGTTATGCTGCTTATCATGTATGGGTAGACAGGAGAAAAAGAAAAAAGTATATAATTAGTTCCAGGTATGTCTGCTGACCCTTCTGATGGTTTTCCAATCTGATCTGTTGACGTGCCATGCCCACCAATTCTGAAGTCGATTTCGGGGATTCCTCCGGGACTTCATTGCTTTGCTCCTCTTGCTGCTCTGTTCTGCTCCCTTTGTGTTTTGCTCTGGTGCAGGGGGTCAGACCAGGCACAAGTCTCACACTGTGTCTTCAGGGCTGCCCCCCATAACACTGTGAGCCAGTGAGGGGGCATCGTGTCTCGTGGTGGGGTCAGCTCCATGGTCCTTTCTGTGCATTGGTGGTTCCAAGCAGGAATGTCCTCTAGTTTATTGAGTCAGGATGAAGTTCTCTGTCTGTCTCTGTTTCCCTCTTAGTTTGCTCCTGTGTGGTCTGGGGCAGACCCACCACTCTCCTGGACTGTATCTTCAGTAGTGCATTCTTCTGGGGAGAGGGTCGACATGGTTGAGACTGAGGTTAGCCTGCATACCTTACTGTTAGTTCTCTGCTTTATGCCGGTATTTTCCCCAGGAGTCTGGCACTCCAGTTTCAGATCAGGTCCCTTTCAAATCTCCTTTGGAGACAAGAACAATACCCATCACATGAGTGAGTTAGTGCCCTATCCCCCCACTATCCATGTCCCCCTCCCCAGCTCTTTTCCCTTTCCCCCATCTTTTTAGTTGGATGTCATATACATTCCTGGGTTGGGTCCAACCCCTGCCAGAGTGCCTGGGTGTCACCCAAGGGATTTATTCACGTGCTAGCTTCCCCTCCTTGCCCCTTGTGCTTTTAAAGCTTTCCCCAGTGGATTCATGATGTACTTGTCATTTTGTGCTGGGCATACTTAGTGTAGCATGATTTCATCCAACCTTTCCCATGTGATGATGTGCTTCATGCGTTCTTCATTGCTCTTTAGGGATGTGTAGTACTCCATTGTATGTATATTCCAGTTTTTTAATCCATTCATTGGTTCATGGAAATTTAGGCTGTTTCCAATTCTTTGCAACTGTGAACTGTGCTGCAATGAACTTTGGAGCACAGATGTGTGGTCATGCTCTGCTTCTTACTTCTTCTGGGTACATGCTCAGTAGGGAGATTGCTGACTCATATGGTAGCTCGATTTCCATTTGTTTTAGGTATTGCCAAGTCAATTTCCATAATGGTTGTACATGCCTGCAGAACCACCAGCAGTGGATGAGAGTTCCTATCTAACCACATGCCCTCCAACACTTGTTGCTTTATGATTTTTTGAATTTGGCTATCTTAGAGGATGTTAGCTGGTTTCTCATAATTGTTTTAATTTGCATTTCTCTTATGGCTAATTATCAGGAATATTTTCTCATATGTTTGTTGGCCATTTGGATTTCCACCTTTGTGAAACTTCTGTTCAGGTCTTTGCCCATCTCCTCAATGGGGTGTTTGGTTTTTTTTCTTATTGTTGGCTAGCAGAGTATCATAGATTTTAGTAATAAAACCTTTGTCGGATATGTCATTGCTAAATATGTTTTCCAAGTCTGTGGGCTCTCTATTCCTCTCTTGACGAAGAATTTAGATGTACACAGGATTTGTCTTTAGTATATCACACTGTTAATTTTTGCTTCCTGTGTGTTTGTATCCTTCCCTATTTCCAATAGCCTACGTATTCTCTGTACCAAAATTCTTAGGTTTGTCCCAATTCCTTCATTGATTGCCCTAATAGTTTGGGTTTTCACCTGGAAGTCTGTGATCCACCTTGAGTGTATGCTTGTGCATGGAGTGAGGTAAAGGTCTTGCTTCATTTTTCTGCAAGTACAAATCCATTTTTTCTAGCACCACTTGTTGAAGAGGGCACATCTGCTTCCCGTTTGATTTTCTTTTTCTTTATTTTTTTGCCCTTATCAAAGATCAGTTGCCTGCTGATGACTTCATTTCTGGGTTTTCAGTTCTTTTCCATTGGTCTGAATATCTGTGATTATACCAGTACTACACTGTTCTGCCTACCGTGGCTGTATACTAGGTGTTAAAGCTAGGTAAAGCAAGCCCTCCAACTTTGTCTTTCTTCTTGAGGAGCTCCCTGCTAATTGTGGGCTTCTTCCTTCTCCACATGAATCTGGTAATCAGTTTTTCTAGTCCTTTGAAGAACGATGTTGGTATTTGTATTGAGATAGCATTCAACTTGTATAGTGCCTGGGGCAGAATTGACATCTTTACTATATTAAGTCTTCTGATGCACAAGCATGAGCTAGCCTTCCATGTGTGGAGGTCACTCTTGGTTTCTTGTCATTATGTTCTGTAGTTCTCCTCATACAAATCTTCTGGGTTTTTTGGTTAGGTATATCCTTAGACATTTAAATTTGTGCTAGGCTATTGTGAAGGTTACTACCTTTTTGATGTCCTCTTCCTTGTATTCGTCTGATGTATATAGCAGTCTGATAGACTTCTGTTGGTTGATCTTATATCCTCCCACTACCAAATTCCTCTATCACTTCAAGCACTCCTCTTATGTAGCTTTTGGGGGTTTTCTGTATATAAAATCTTATCATCTGCAAATAACTACAAGTTCATTTCTTCTTCCCCCAGACAAATACCTTTGATTTCTTTCCTTTTCCTTATGTAGTTAGCTCGTACCTCCAAGGGGCATCCTTGTCTTGTCTCCTTTGAATTGTGGGATTGTTTTAGCCTTTTCCCCATTGAATACCACATTAACTGTTGGCTTTTCATACGTAGCTTGTATTATATTGAGGAATTTTCCTTCCATTCCTATCTTTTTGAGTGTCTTAAATAGGAATGGGTGTTGAATGTTGTTAAATGCTTTTCTACCTCTATTGATATTATTATGTGGCATTGCCCTTTTTCTTGTCAATATGACAAATAATGTGGATGGGCTGTTGAACCATCCTTACATCCCTGGAACGAGTCCCACTTGGTCATGATGAGCTATTCATTTTATAAACATTTGCATTCTTTTGGCCAGTATTTTGTTAAGGATTTTTGCATCGATGTTCATTAGAAATATTGGTCTGTAGTTTACAGTTCTTGTGGGATCCTTGCCCACTTTAGGTATCAGTGTTATGCTAACTTCATAGAAAGAGTTGGGGAGTTTGGTGTCTTTTTCTATCCTCTGGAAGAGTTTGTGTAGGATTAGTGTCATTCTTCACTGGATGCTTGGTGAAATTCTCCTGTTAAGCCATCTGACTAGGAAGATTTGTAGTTGGTATTTCCTTGATAACCTAGTTTATTTCCTCTGTTGAAGTTCTTTATGACCATCTTGGATAGTCTAGGGAGGGGCTGCTTTCCCTAGTATTTTCCCATGTCTTCCAAGTTATTGAATTCAGTGGAGTATCTTTGTAGTTTGGTGTAATTAGCCTTTTAATTTTCTTAGGGTCTGTTGTAATCTCCCCTATTTCATCCCTTATCCTGACTATTGATATTTGTTCCTTACTTTCTTTTGTTAGGTTTGCCAGCAGTCTATTGATTCTGTTAATCCTTGCAAAGAACCAGCTTTTTTGTTGCGTTGATTTTTTTTACATTGTTTTCTCACTCATTTTTTCTTCCCAATTATTATTATTATTTTTTCTTTTACTATTAGTAGGCTCGTTCTGCTGGCTCTGCCTCAATTGCTGGAGGCTTTGTGCCAGCATATCAATGATTTTAAGTCTGTCTTCCTTTTTCATGTATGCATTTATTGCTACCAGACTTCCTCTACAAGGTCAGCAAGGACTTTTTGTAGAGCTGGGTTTCTTTTAACGTTGTCTTTGAGTTTTTCCTTGTCCAGGAAGACACTTACTTCTCCGTCTATCTTGTTACTTGGGTACCGTTATAGGTGACTGCCTTTTCCCCTAGCTGCTCTCAGGACTTTTCTCCTTTTCCTCAAAGTTGTATAAGTTAACTATTATATGCCTTGGTGAATTCTTCCTTAGATTCAGTCGTGCTGGTGGCCTCTCTGCTTCATGCATGGTTGCCTGATTCTTAGTCATTAAACTGGGGAAGTTTTCCTCTAGGAATTCCCTCACTAGTTTTGCCTTTAACTTCTTTGTTGTGTCTTGTTCTTGGAGTCCAATTATCCTAATGGTGTTCCTCCTCCGTAGCATCCAACATCATTCTCAGGTTTTCTCCGTCTTCTATTATTATCTTGTTTGACTGTCTTTCCTGTTTGTTGAAGTTTGCACGGTTATCCTCAAGGTATGATTCTCAGCTTCTTCCAGTTTGTTGGTGAAGCCTGCTAGTTTGTTATTTGCTTTTGTTACCTTATCCCTTATCTCGTGTATTTTCCTTTGTTGTGTGACCTTTATCGTCTCTATTGTTTCATCCTTTTCCTGTAATTCTTCCCCTGTCCTGTATGACTCCAAGGAGCATTCTGAAGATTTCTATCTGTGGTAGCTCAACTTATGCTTGTTTTATGCACATTGTTAGATTCAGGACTTCCTCTAACAATGTGTTTTGTTTCTACTGGTATTTTGTTGTTTTTGTTGAGGTTGCTGTGGATTGTTGCTGTCTGCGTGTCATTTTGGAAAGCTTGGTGACTTTGCCCAGGGAGTAAAATAGCCCTGGGATCTCTCTTTGTGTGGCTGGTAGGAATGCTTTGTGGGCTGCCTATAGCCAACTGCGCTGGGGCGTTAGGCTATTTCTTTATTTCACTAGGGTTTTAGTCTTAGACAGCTGGGATTCACTATTTGGAGGGCATGTCTGGTGGCCCTTTCAAAACACATGGATGGGGCAATTGCAGGTGGTGAATGTAGCTCTGTGCGTGATGGTGCTGGACAATGATAGTAGAAGACCCACTCACATGGGAGGGGTCACTGAGCAGCAGTGGGAGAGAATGCCACTGCCACAGGTGGGGCAGCCAAGTGGTAACAGGGAAGCCACCACTGCTGCAGGGGTGGGTGAGTGCCAGGCAAGGGTAGGGAGAGCCGCTGCAGTGGCAGGTGATAAAATTACTGCAGGTGGATTGTTCACAGGGTGTAGCCATGGCTGATGGGCATGCTGGTGAGTGGTGGGAGGGACCTGGGACGGACCTGAGCTCAGTGGCATTATCCACCGCCACGTGGGGAGAAGGGAGCCCCAAGAGAAGGGAGAAGCTTATGGTGGAGAGTTTCATGGGTAGACCATCACTTTGTGGGGGTCCAGCTGTGGTTGTGGGGGAATCAGTAGAACAGCTGGCTAGTTTTGGATGCGGAGATCAGGCTGAGGGGGCTGATTGGCTGGTGGTTGTGGCCACAGTGGGGGTCCTAAGTAGTGCAGCCAATGCAGGCCAGGGAATCCCTGAGACCAGGTTGTAGTTACTCGGATTCAAGAGTGAAATTAGATGGGGGGAAGGTCACCTCCCAGAGCAAGGAGGTACTCTGGGTTGTCATGAAAATCTTTTCACTTACCAACATCCCCCACTCATCCTCTTGGACACCAGATTCACTGATCACCTTGCAGCTCCCAATGTGGGGTGCCTATGTGGGCATTATCTTGCTGGAACTCCCAGTTCAAATGTTTTAATCTTAGACAGAGGCTAGAGTTTTAAAGGCTTGTTTTCAAACAAGCAGTCATCTAAGTCAGGTTCCAACTAAGTCCACAGGGAAGAAGCACACAAGCCTGTGTGATCCAACGATTATAAATAATAAAATATAAATTTAAAGAAGGGGATAGTATCCGAGGTTAAATTGTGAACCCATGGTTTGCAGAAGGCTATGGGTGACAGTAGAAGCACCTCATCTCTTTGCAGGGTCCACATGAAGGGTCCATTCTGATGAATTTCACTGATCATACTTGAGGGATATGAATATCCCTATTATTAGAGAGTGTTGTAAAGTAGATTATGGCAGATGTAGTTAGGTCAAAGTGTAATATCATTTAATCTGCCTATTATCCCATTTTAAAGCTGTTTCAGTTAAAAAAAATGATGGGAAATTCATGTGGATTAATCCCCTGGTGAATCCCCTCTGACCATGGAACCGGGTTGTGAATAGCCTGGCTATCATGGAAATGCATTGGGAAGTGGATTGTTGAAAATGCAGTTTAGTTAAAATTTAACCACCTTACAATTAATCTCCCTTGTCAACATTTACATTTGTTGTAGCTTTTAATGTTTTCTGTTTCCTTTTCAATTGATGTATCAATGTGTTAATGTTGTTAGTTTAAAAAAAATGTTTTTCTGTGTATGAAATCCAGGAGAGGTAAATCTATAGAGATAATAACTGGATTAATGGTTACTTGGGGTCGTGGCAGGGGAGGTTGGGGAAAAATAGGGAGCTAATAATGAGTTTAAGAATGAAGAAAATATTCTAAAACTTATTGTAGTGATGATTGTACAATTCTTCTTGATGTGATTGAACTATTGAATTATATATTATATGAATTATATGGCAATAAATTGTTTAAAAAAGATAATCAGAAATAAGAGTTACTATACCATAATGGCATAATGGGTTTTGTGTTTGACTGCTAACCATAAGGTAAACTATTCAAGCCCACTTGCAATTCTTCAAGAGAAAGATGAGACTTTCTACTCTCACCAAGATTTACAGCTTCATAAACCTATAAGAGAACTTCCACTCTGTCTATAGGGTTGCTATGAGTTGTAGTCAACTGACAGTGACTTTGGTACAAAAAATGGACATTCAAATGTTCTGGAACTCAAACTGGGTCTGACAGAGTTAAAATTCCTTTATTAAGATTAAAACACTTCGTTCTTCTTATAAGATGGAACAACTTCTCCACCTGTACACAGAAACTCTTTTAAAAAAGGTAGACTTTTTCTTGTAAAGAAGGGAGGTTTCTGTTTATATTGCACAGCCTCCCATACTAAAAACCAAAGCCTGCTGCTGTCTAATTGATTCTAACTCAGTGGTTCTCAACCCGTAAGTTGTAACCCCTTTGGGGGTGGAACGACCCTTTTACAAGAGTCACCTGATTCATAACAGTAGCAAAATTATAGTTATGAAACAGCAACAAAATGATTTTATGGTTGGGGGGTTCACCATAACATGAGGAACTGTATTAAAGGGTCGCAGCATTAGGAAGGTCGAGAACGTCTGTTCTAACTCATGACTCTATAGGACATAGAAGAACTAACTGCCCCTTTGGGTTTGTAGACATTTACATTTTTTAAAGACTGACAAATGGGTTACAACCACTGACCTTATGATTGGCAGCTCAATGCATAACTAACTATCCATCATGGATCTATATACAGCTTCCCTTAATTCTTTTCCACATATTTTTTTTTACCATTTTTGTCTTATCCTGTAATTTGTGGGCCTGAATTCTTCTCGTTTTAAAAACTAGGATAATACATTAATAAATTGGTAAAATGTAATAGCTGAAAATATAACAGAATATAAGAAACTAAAGTTGAAACTGTCTATGAATACAACTTTCTGAACCAGTGTCCCAAATAACTCTAGGAACGGGCGGGCCTAAAAAGTAAGACACTAAGAAAAAATTGTCGTGTAACAATTAATAGTTTTTTTTTTCTTCTTAGGATTGTGTTTTGAATTTTATTACTTGAAGGACTGCATATTGTGAACAATGGGTTAAATATAAGTATAGAGATTAAAAAGTCAGGAGCATGGACAATCATCATTATTTGGGGAAATTCTATTATTAAATGCATTTCTTCAGTTTGGTTGTCAAGTCTTTGTTTTAGTAAGATATCTATGGCCCTTTGAGAGATATCAGACTGGGAAACCAGAGAGGCTCTTGGTTGTTGTTGTTGTTGTTGTAGTTTTTTAATACAAGATCTTCTCAGTTTTCACACTCTTAGAGAAATGCCAGCAGCTCTTCAGAGGTTTTAATGACAAGAATGAATTCAAGAGGCTTCATTTCAAACCACCAACTTATTACAATTAACAATAAAAACCTAAATAAAACCCTCAGTCCTTGTTTACCTGCATTCTCTTTATAGACACACAAACACTAGTAGGAGATCAAGAGTGGATTGAAATAAGTGATCAAGAAATGGATCAGAGGAACTCCTTGTGCTGGGAAGGCTCAGGATAGGATGTATACCTTGATGACGAATGTTGATCCAGGCTGGTTGGAACACTTGTCTCAATGGTTGGAGAGAACAAAGTGGCAGTCTGGTTCAAAGTAGGTGTTTGCTGAATGCATAAAAGGTAAACAGATCCAGGTGGGGAAAGGTTCAAGGAAACACCCACATTTCCTGTGATACTCTTTCTTTCTTCTCTGTAGCCTCTGAGTGAGCAAAGGAACTGGAAGGATGGAAGGGAAAAATAGGGCAGATGGAATGTAGGGTCCTCAGCCTCTCTACAGAGTTTTCACAATTGTCAATAATTACAAGTTACATTTCCTGATTGGTGGCTCCTGGGGGAAGGTGGGGAGGGGAGGCCTGTTCCCTGCTGATAAAGTTTAATGTCAAGTGTAGCCTGATTTGCTTTACCTCCAAGCCCTTTTTTCTCAACTTCTAGATGGTGGCTGTTTTTCTGTCAGCCACAAGCTTCACTTAATGACTGTGTAGTTTATTACCCAGTAGGTCACATCCTGTATATTTTAAGAACAAACACCTCGGAGACTGTGACTTGGTGGAAGGAGATGACATGTGTCACTGCTGTTATTTTCACTACAGCCTGGTGGAAAAACTAATTACCTTTTCATCTGGGCACATTCAGAGGTCAGTTTACCACTAGTATATCACTACATGACAGGGAACATGGGTAATTAGGTGGGATGTGTAACCTGGATATTCCATGGATCTCATTACATCTTATTTAGAAAGGCTATAATTTGATTGGTGGAAAATTAAGGCATCTTCTCATGGGTCATTTTATCTTTCTGCAATAATAATTCTTGGCTTGATTAAAAATTGATCCAGTGTCTTCAAGTGAATTTATTATTGCTGCAATCTATCACCCCCAGACAGATAATCTGGTTCCCATCTTTATCTGATTTGAAAAATCTGTCACTTATTATGTGTTGTTTTTTTCAATCATTTAAATTGATAGCATTCTAGGCAGGTGCCTGCAATGCCACGTTTCTTGGAGAAAAGCTTGCAGAGAGTGTGGGTGCATTCTTTTATGGTAAAGGATCAGATAATACATCAATTTTAATAGTTTGATTTTGAACTGGTCTATGGCAACATTTTTGCTATTTAAAATAATCAAACCCCATTGTGGGAAGTGAACAATTGAAAGACAATGAAGGGCCAGACTTGCTCTCCCTTCTCCCCTCCATGTCTCCCTCCTGCTCACCCTCCTTCCTGGCTTTTCTTTCTTTATTCCTCCTTCCTACTTTCTCTCCCTCCTCTTTCTTTCTTCTCCCCTCTGGCTTTCCCTTCTCTGTCTCTTCTCTTCTCTTATTGAAGTAGAAAATGTTAGTTCTGTTGTAGATGTCATGACTGCAAAGCCTAACCCCGAACTCTAGCTATTCAACCAAAGTGCGTTAATGACCTTCAAAGACTCACCCAACATCATCCCATATGCAGGAAAAACACATCCTGGGTTAATCCAGGCTTTACATACAAAAGAAAAGTGCAATGCAGTGAATTGTTCACATTTTATAGATTCTTCCAACTTGTTCAAGGAGTCCAACAGAAAATATAAAGCTTGCAAACATAAAGTGTATTGTCTCCCCACTTTATATTAATAAAAACTATCTTAGTGTAGTGGTTATGTATTGGGCTGTGATCTGCATGGTTGTTGGCAGTTCGAAACCACCACAAGCTCTTTGGGAGAATAATTGGGCTTCCTATTCCCATCGATAGTGACAGTTTCAGAAATCCACAGGAGGTTGCTCTGAGTCAATATTGACTCAGTGGCAGTGAGTTTTATTTTTTTGGAGTTATCTTTAACTGCTTATTGCATAGAGGTAAGAATCAAAATGATTTTTATAGATTAGTTTAAGCATCATAGCAATCCCATGGACAGAGTTTAGGCACAGAGAGGTTAAGTATTATCCAGAGGTCACACAGGAAATTGGCACAAACAGAATTCAAACCCTAGTAGTTTGATACCAGGCAGCCACAGAAGCAGTGGTTTAAACCCACCAGCCACTCTACGGGAGAAAGAGGATGGTGTCTGCTTCCACAACATTTATAGCCTCAGAAATTCTGCATAGGGTTACTATGTGTTAGAATCCACTCCGATGGCAGTGGGTTTGTGAGTATGAGCATGCTCTTAACTATTATTAAGCTGTCTCTTGTTTTAGGGTTATTTTTTCGAGGTCAGTAGTGAGCCTGTAGCATAAGCATAAAACCAATATTTTCATTAGCGCAATCAATCGATATTTATTAAGGGTTAACTACCCTTAGACATTTGGGAGATACAAAAAGGATGGTGACACCATTCTTTTCATGAATAAGATATGAACAGAAAGAAAATTGAGTAATAGCAATTATTTAAAACAGCATTACAGTATCCTGGTGCAAGAGATGTTTATCCCAAACAGCTGATGGCAAGCTGAGGTGATGAGAATTCATAGTAGGGCCAACAGTTGTAGACACTGCAGTCCTGGAGAACTTCCCAGGGAAGTTTGAACTCAGTCTTAATGAACAGAGTAAACTATGAGAGAGGGAAATGGTTTTCTCGGTGGGCTGGATGGCGTGGATGAAGCATGGACCTGGGTTGAGGAGGATGCTTTGGGACACAGCTGCCTTGAGTAAGAACATGAGAGGAAGAAAGATGGAGAAAAGGCAGACAGGCTATTGGGGGACAGGTGTGCAAATGTTGAGCATCAAGTTTAGGAGAGGGGACAGTGTGTGAGAGGCCAGGGCAAGACATCAGATGCTGGAGGTGTTTGAGCAACGTGGGAGTGTGAGCAGCTGAGGCTGTAAGAGAGGGAGAAGAATGCAGGTCGGGTTGTAGAGCAGAGAGCCATGGGACGGCAGAGGATTCGGACTCATCAGTTGCAGAAGGAGCTGGGTTTAACCCTGCAGAAGCGTCCACATGTGGCTGATGCCCTTCTACTTGATGTGGTCTCTCAACTATGATACCTTCTCCTCTACCTCAGTCTCCACAGCCACTCTACCCAGCTCAATTTCTTCTCAATGTCTGCTCAATCTCTTCTTCCCCACTCACCTTCTGGTGTTCTTGGTAATCTCCTTCCCCAGCCTGATCTCAAACACCTGACCTGGCCTTCCCTTTCTGGTTAGCTCCTTGGCAGGCTCCGGTCTCAGTCAGTCCTGCCTCCATACTCTCCTCAGGTTTATTTGTGAAGCATGATGCACCTGGTGGCTGCCTCCTGCGCTGTAGGCCTCCCAGCCCCTTCAGGTCGATGGAAGCCACCCAAGGGCTGTTTACTCCCAAAGCAAGGTAAGCACAGGTTTACTTGTGCCTACTTACCAATCTGTAGTGAACGTTTTCAGCTGAGTCTTTGGTGTGGTGAAACGCATATGAAATTGTTCACTACACATGGAAGCTCTTGCTTACCTTATTTAATGGGTACTCCATTCCTATCAGGGATGTAAATTTGAAAGGAGCCTTTGATTCTGTAGGAAGATGCTGTGGGGTTGGGAGACAAATGCCAGCCAGACCTAAGAACAGAATCTTTGATGTGGTGAGGAAAAAAAGTGAAATTGTTCCCACAGATTAGTAAGTAAATACCAGTAAGCTTGGGACTACCTTGCTTATTGGTGACCCAACTCTGGAGCCAGAGAGACTAGTTAGTAAGTAATGGCCATAAAAATACAGTCATGAAGTGGCAAGCACTATAAGGGATATTGAGGCTTTGGAGGAAGGAGCAGGTACAATAAGTATGTAAGAGGGTGTTTATTAAAAAACATAGGTCACTTTTAGGAGCTTAGATACACAGAATGCTTTTAAGATTAAAATATATTTCAAAGCAATTTAAAGCTTTTATTTCAGGGGGAAATAAAGAAGTTGTAGTGTTCATTCATTTGTTGACCCATTCATTTATTTAACAAACCTTTATTGCGAACCTGGGTTTCAATTCAGAAATTCTACATTTTCTGGACAATGAAAGGAAGGGAAAAAAGCCCTCCAGCTAGGTAGCATCTGATGGTTTCCAAGGTATTTTAAACATATCTCAACTCTGAGGATAGCTCTGTTGCTAGACACTATTCATCCCCCCTTTGAAAGGAAAGAAAATACACCTTGGAGAGCCTCATCCTGAGAGCCACACAGACTTACACATGGTGGGGTGAGGATGGGATCTATGCTTTTCCTGGATTTACGTGACTTCTTAGAAACTTGATATGAGAGTAGGCTTGTTGCTGGTGGGTGAGGCCAAGCCAATTCTGACCCGTACTCGCCCCATGTGACAAGGTGGCACGGTCCGATGGTGTTTCCAAGGCTAACTACCACGGCTTCCTGACAGAGGCTACTTACACCTTTTTACATCAGGGTTTCATCAGGGCTGACCATGATGATGAACTGCCAGCTCCTTGAAGTCAGACTGTGTCTCAGGTGAGACAAAGCTACCTAAGTATGTAGTTGGTGAAGACAACAGAGTAGATTGGGACCAAGGTGGCTCTGCCAAGGGGGATTTGTAGGCTCTAGATTGACCTTCATAGGGTCGTGCCAAGAGTGTAGGTTGATCTACATAGGTTTATCCAACATGGACTGCCTTGCAGTATGCTTCCATCATAATTGTATACGCGGATAGTGTTGATGAAACTGTGGGGAAGACTGTCCTTTGGTTTGTATGTGAGTTTCTGGACTCTAGGGCAGCAAATTCAACCTCACTGAAATAGTTGGGTAGAGAGCTCCCTTCCCCATCCCCATCCCCACCCCACCCCCACCCCAGACAGTGGGTATCTGTTTAGGCACAGGATGGGGCTGAAACTGGATGGTTGACTGTCTTCAGTGATGGCCTGTGAGCAGGGTGGGGGATGACCAAAGGTCCCTTTATTGGGCACGAAGAGGCTTTGATTCCATCCTTGTTTTCGACCACCGTGTTCATTAGCCAGGGCCTGAGCTTTGAGATTATCCCCCACTATAAAGCGCAATACTGTTTTCACTTTAGGGACCTTCCTGGCAACGTGCTTCATTGACGACCTGATCTGCTTACTAGGGCTCCTTGGAGAGTGCTTAACATTATGGACCATTATGTTCAAAACGGAGTTCTGGAATGACCAGGAATGCCAGCACACTGCCTGGTTTCCTTCCCTGCCTGTTGTTTCTTTTTCTTCTTTCTGCGTCTGATACCCGTGTGAGCCCCTTCATGTCACATAGCAAATAATTGTCAAGTTTTGTGAGAGTCCATTAGTTAGTCCACAATAAGACTCCCTGCTTGTTTACGGCTTCATCTTTTTCAAAGTAGTTTTATACAGATTATCACTTGGAAAACATTTAGTTTTTCTGTGAGGTGGATCAGAAGGGATTTTTAATTTCTATTTCCTATATGGAGAAAATGAGGCTCAAAGGCCATATAAAATACTCAAGGCCTCCCAAATCATGGGGAAGTCCTGCCCAAAAGATATGCCCTCCCCCTGGATTTTCAGTAATTTGGGGAGTCTTTTGGATGTTATTTAGGTGAAGGGAGTAGCGGAGGGGGGTTCCCTATGTCCTTTTACAGCAATGTTTCGGGGATGCTGAAGGGGAGGGTGGGGATAACTAATCACATATAGCTATGCTTATTCCGACGTCTCTCAAGCAGTTCCCAGAATATCAGCAGAATTCACTGCAAACCCAAGTGAACGCCAGGTGACCAAAGGTGCCCTAATATGCCAATCACTCTTCTAAGGAAACAGAACAAAATTACTTGGACCTGAAAGCCTTTTGCCAAACAAAGAGCGCATACACACTCTCACCTGAGCCCAGCAGTTACGCTCAACAGTGGCAGGTATTATAAATGGCTATATTCCTACAGCAACCCTGGAGAAAGAATGAAAGAAAATTGTGCAACCAATTTAATGAGGTGTGTGTGTAAGAGGGATGGTTAGCAATTTGTCTTTAACAATCTTGTTATACGGCAAGAGGCGCTCAGGGGAAAGAGAGAGACAGAAAGAGACCGGGAGTCAATGTTCTATTTTCTAACAATCCTCCAGAGAAAGCAGATAAAGACCAAGAGAATTCACGGAGCAAATGTTTTCTCTCTGGCAACAAATGCGGGCACTGTGATCTCAGAAGCAGTAGGCAATCTGAACCGAGAGGGGTGATAAATCTGGATTTCACAAAGGTGGCACCCCAGTGGGAATAGAGTTAGAAGGTGAAAGGGTCAACCTTCTCGGGCATCATTTCCTATAATACTGGAGAGTGATTTTGTAGTTTTCCTAGAAGCTCAATTTAATGAAGAGAAACACTCATCTGGCCCTTTCCTCATGCTTACCAACGTGAGTAGTGGGAAGAATACTCAAGGACGGAGTAAAATTCCGACCAAATGGCAGAAAACCGTTTTAACTGCAACCTCTAGTGCTTTGGACATGCAGGCAGTTACAGTCCCAGTGGTGAGGCGCAATAAGGGGCGGGGCATTTAATCTCTTTTGAAAGGAGAGCTCCTCACCAGCTGGGACTCTGGCCTCAGGTTCAGGTTTAGAAGGCGGTCCAATCAAGAGCTCCTCTGGTGCCTTTTCCGTGGCTCTCTTAGCCTCATTTAGGTTCATGGAAGCCTAATGACTCGTCATCCATCTAGTTACTTAAGAGACGGAACCGTTACTCCTTGAGCAATGGCTCCCGTTCTGACCGTATTCTTGATTGAGTTGAGGCGTCTAGAAAGATGTTTAAGGCATGGTTTCTATGAGTTTACACCCATTGGGACTGAATGGCGGAAACACAACTAACGGCTGTCTCAAAGAGGTAATTCAGGCTCTTTCACATGCCCACCCCACCTGCTCTTTTGATTTTATAGTCTTCTTGCTTTCCCAAGCCAATTATAATATTAATAATAACCTAGCTAACCAGTTGCCAGTGAGTAAATGCTGCCCCGTGGCAGTTCTATGTAGGTCAGGTAGATCTGTGCTCCATAATTTTTAGTGTCCGATTTTGACCCTGAGGGCTAAGCATGGGGGCAGCTAAAACAAGGGTGGCAGTTCAACCCTACCAGCTGCTCTGAGGGAGAAAGAGGAGGCTATCTGCTTCCATAAAGATTTACAGCCTTGGAAGCCCCACAGAGCACTTCTACTCTGTCCTGTGGGGGTCACCGTGGGTCGACATCGCCTCGATCGATGGCAGTGGTTTTCAGCCCACCTTGCTTTTCCCTCTGAAGCTTTTGCTTTCTACTTTTTCTTCTCCTCCCCTAACCTTCTATCTTCCATCTCTTCCAGGAAGCATTCCCAGATTACTCTCATTCTGTCCCTTATTCCTCCATCAGACTCTTAGGTTGGATCACTCATGCCTCTTGTCACCTGTGACTGTGTCTCATTCCTCACACAGCCAGTGCCTTGAATTTGGTTTACACCCTGAATTGCCCCTTTACTCAGTTGTGTCAATGCCTACAAATAGTTGGTAACTCCCTCCAGCACGGGGATTTCCTTTTTTGGACCAAGTCTATTGGTTTTGGATTTAATTACAGCCAGAGTGCTCCTTAGAAGCACGGATGGTAAGACTTCATCTTGCCTACTTTGGGTATGTTGTTAGGAGAGACCAGTCCCTGGAGAAGGACATCATAATTGGTAAATTAGAGGGGCAATGAAAAAGAGGAAGGCCCTGAATGAGATGGATTGATACTTTGGTGGCAACAATGGGCTCAAGCCTAGGAACAATTGGGTGAATATGGTGCAGGAGTGTGCAGTGTTTCATTCTCCCACGCCTAGGGTTGCTATGGGTTGGAACAATAACAACAGCACCCCCTGTCTCATTTATTTACAGGAGAGTCTTTGGAGATAAATCTGGTTAGGAGAGACTCTAGAACAGTGGTTCTCAACCTTCCAAATGCCACGACCCTTTAATATAGTTCCTCATGTGGTGACCCCTCCCGAACATAAAATCATTTTAGTTGCTACTTCATTAATGTAAGTTGCTACTGTTTTGAATCGGGCAGCCCCCGTGAAAGGGGTTTCAATCCCCAAAGGGGCTGTGACCCACAGGTTGAGAACCACCGCTCTAGAATTTTGTTTGAACTGAGTGTGCACAGAGGGGCATTTTACTACCGATCAGAAAAATGAAAAAGAGGGAGCAATATTTATTTTGAGGGAGCAACATTTTAAAAGATGTTCTTTTGATTCCCCACTTACTGACAATTCATAAAATTTGTGCTGTCCATAGCAAAGAGGAGGAACTGCATCATGAAAATCACTATCCTTACTATACGTAATCAATCTTTAGGTGCCTGCCATTCTTGCTTGCTATTATCCCAGCAGTTAAAATGCGTCCTATAATCAATGGAATCTTATCATCTCTAGGCTTGAATTGAAGTTTAATTTTTCCCTCGAGCATTTGCATTTGTTTCTGCACACCAGGCTTACTAGAGTCCTTTACATTACTTTCCCTTCCGGGGGATCACCGGGCCACACGCGTGGTGTGAGGTCAGACCTCAGAACGGCTGACGTTCCAGCCCATGACGTGAATTTGCAGAGAGATTTGCGTTTTCTTCTCCACATAGAGGCTCATGGGTAAGACATACGGACGCCCCTGCCGGCTCTTTGGGAGTGGCAGGTTTACCTTTCCTTTCCTACTGCAGGTATAACTCCCTGGTGCCTCGAATTTGTGTAAGGATCTCTTCTTAGACACGCCTCTCAAATGCTTTCACTTTATGTGGCATATAAATTAATTGTCTCTTTTGTAGTAGATGAAATATAGTATTATTACTACTATGAACCAATAGACGGTAGAGATTATGGAACATTCACTAATTTCACATGCATGTAAAGTTCTGCTGAAGATCATTTTTAAAAATGGTTGCAACAGTACATCAAGAAGAAACTGCCAGAATGTCAAGGCTGATTAGGAGCGGACATGGAATGAGAGCTAGCATTGCTGATAGTGGGTGGGTTTTGGCTGAAAGCAGAGAGTACCAGAAAGATGCTAACCTGTGTTTTTTGACTATGTAAAAGTTTTAGACTGTGTTATTTATAACACATTATGAATAACCTTGCAAAGAATGGGAATTCCAGAACACTTAATTGTGTCCACAGGGCACCAGTACACAGACCAAGATGCAATTGTTTGAACAGAACAAGAGATACTCAATTTTTTAAATCAGAAAAGGTGTGTGTCAGGGTGTAACCTTTCACCATATCTCTTCAGTCTGTGTGCTGAGCAAAAAATCTGAGAATCTGGACTATCCTATTGGAGGAGCACTCCTTAACAATTTGTGCTATGAAGACAACATAACCTTCCTTGCTGAAAGTGAAGAGAATTTTAAGCACTTACTAATAAAGACTAAAGATGTCAGCCTTCCGTATGGGTTGTATCTCAACATAAAGGAAATAAAATTCCTCATAAGCTGGACCAATAAGCAACATAGACATCAACAGAGACAAGATCGCAGGTGTTAAGGTTTTTATTTTGCTTGCATCTGTGGAGTGTTATCAATGCCCATGGAGGAAGCAAGTTGGAAATTACACTACTTATTGCTTTGGACAAATCCTTTTCAATAGATCTCTTTAGAAACCAGAGGTGTTGCTGAAAGACTATGATTTTTCTTTCAATTGTCTCATTTGGATGTAAAGGTGGACAGTGAACAAGGAAGATGGAGAAATTTATGTTCTTGAATTATGGTATCACGTTGACAAAGTGTATCAGGAACTGCCGGAACAACAGACAAATCTGCCTCGGAGGAGGGCCAGTCAAAAGCAAGGACGGGGAGACTTTGTCTCAGGTACTTCGACCGAGTAACAAGAGGGACCAAATCCCTAGAGGCACATCAGGGCTGGAAAAGGAGAGAGTCAGTGAAAGAGAGGACACATCTTTAATGAAGTGGATGGACACAATGGCTGCAACAACTGGCTCAGCCCTCGCCAAGCTTATGATGATGGCGGAGGACTTGGATGTGCCTTTTTCTTTTGTGTCCAGGGTCACCATGAATCCCAACTAACTTGAGGGTGCTTCACAGGCGAGCAACCACACTAGTTGAAATCTCTGGGTGACCCAAACTGGTAACATAGTTGAAACCCTTAGCATCAGCTTAATAGCAACTGATTCTTTAATTCCTAATTCTAGAAAAATCGACAGGTTTATGTGTTCTGTGGATCTCTCTGTGGGTGCTCGGCTGCGAGTTTTATTCCTGGCACATCCTCTACTGTACACAGGCACTTCCTCAGCGCAGAGACAATCCCAAGGATGAAAAGCTTCCTGCAGCTAACGCTGATCCTGTCAGAAAGTAGGCTGACAGGACGCAACTACTGGCCCAGGTGAGTCATTTCTTCTCTTGACTTCCACTGCTTCATGTGGAAATGGCCATGATGGATAGGCTGTGTCTCTCTCGCAGAGTTGTTGAGGAATCGCGAGGTAGAGTTGGTGAAGACGTTCTGAAAATCAAAAAAGAAAGTACCATCCAAATGATAAAGTATTATCTATAGCATTCAGACTAGTGCTGGTCTATTTTACAGCCTGGGCCCTGCTCAGTTCACCTTTTATTTCTGTGACGACTGTTCTGTAGACTGTGAAAAGGAACAATGAATTGATCACATAGGTTACCGAGAGTTCTGACAATGGGGACTCAAGCCTTTGATTGTGAAATCACTAGCTTTCTCCTGAGTTAGTTTGTCTAAGTAAGACGGCAGTGTGTTCTAGGTTGTAGGTAACTTCCTCAGACCCTCCCTTTCATCTTCCCTCCCTCCCTTTCTTTCTCCCTCCCTCCTTCTCTTATCCTCTTTTCCCTGCTTTCCTTCCTTCCTTTCCCTCATACCTCTCTTCTTTCCCTCTCTCTTGCTCCTTCCCTCTATTCCTTCTACCCTCTTTCTTCTTTTATCCATCCATCTATCCATCCATCTACCCATCCATCCATTTGCTGAGTTATACACAATGTATTCAATATGGAACCATGGAATGAAAGTCAACGAACTTAGACTGTCCTATACCACTGCTAGCTAATTTGTTTTCAAAGACCAAGAGCACATTTATAAGCACAGCCATGATCTTCTGGTTGATATCATGACAAGTCTGTAACACTTCATGGCCACCATCATGAGCAGTAATTCTTGGTGAGCTACAGACTTACAGAGAAATGTTAGTTGTCAGAGGTGTGTGATTAGGGAAGTGCAAGAAGACGAGCTTTCATGGTTAAAAAAAAATGCGACGAGGATCTCCTTTGGGATTGAGATTGTGCTACTCATTGGGTTGAGTGTAAGATTTCAGGGATTGGGCTCCTTCATTTTCTTCTCTAGGACAGAGTCTTTGTAAAAAAGATAAAGTGTGTGCGTTCCGTGTTTAATATCTGCTTAAGCTATCGATTAACCACATCTAGCACACTGATGGTATCTTTTCCATTGACCAAGCCTGTCATGATCAAGGAAATTCTTGGGAGGACAAGTCTTCATAGAAATTATCAAGACATGGCAACTTCCTAACGACATCCTTCCTGAAAAGGAGTGTTTAAATGGCCCCATATGATTCCCAGGGGGCATCTCTTTCTCCCCTCTGTCACTTCTCCCAGCCAGTTCTTCTCTTTTCTGGAACAAGAAAAGCAACCTAATTTTAAGACGGGCCTAAATATTAAACATCCCTTCTCCTGGTCCATCCTAATGCAATTGTATGTAGATACTCGGTGACTTTTTGAGTGTGTGTGTGCGTGTGGTTATTTCTGTCACTTGGAATTTCTCCATTAATGGAGTCTCTGAAGACATTTTAGGAATGAATAATATCTTTTATCTACTTGGAATATGCATGGGATTCCCATCAAATCTGTCCTCGTGTGACTCTGAGAAGACAGCCAGTAAGATTTCCTCTTTCAAGTCTCTGTCAGGAATAAATACTCAGTTCTTCAGTGGTGCCGAGATGAAAACCTGACCGTGGACGCTTTTCTCTGAAAGCAGACTCTTGCCCAGCTGTTCTGTGGTTTATGAATTTTTTAGCAAGGCTGGGGCTGGTGGCTGAGCCAGCATTGGCTGAGATAGGGCATACGCTGGGGGGTTGATTATTTCAAGCAGGGGTTAAAAAACCTGGCAGTGTTTGCTGGGTTTCCCCTCCGAGGTTTTGAGATTGGTGCAATTTTCGTTCTAATCCAGGCTCAGAAAATGGAAAATTGGAATAGTTGTCGGAATCGAGGAACTGGAGAGCCGGACCTGCCATGGGCAGTCTTTCTGGAAACTGGTAGAAGATAGCCCGGCTAAGGCCAGGTCCAGTATCCTCCAGAAGGAGAAGGCAGCAAACTGAAGTGTGGAGGGTGCTGAATGAGGCCTCCCCTCTGAAAATCCTCCACTCAGCAGAAAAACTCATATTTGGGACCCTATCATTAACAAGGAGTAACTTGCTGGTGCAGTTAGCATGCCTGACTGCTAACCTGGTGATCTGCTTGTGGAAAATCAGCCCTTGAAAACCCTGTGGGACATAGCTCTATCCTACCCACAGGGGACCCATAGGAGTCGGGGGGGGGGGGGCTTTTTGAGACAGCTGGTGATAACTTCTAGCAAAGGCCTCTGTGTCTGTCAAATCTGATCTCAGGGATGAATAGAAAGAGTCAGAGTTGGGCCAAGGTGGAGAGACTGAGGATTGCACAGTTGAGAAAAGGAAGGTGGAACTTCAAAAACCGAGGGTTGTGCAGGAAGTCTTTAATGCAACATTTCTTGTTGTATTATTCCATTCCCTGGGAAGACCTGAAGGCTGAGGCCACAGCTTCATATTATATTCCAGTTCACCTGGTCATGAATTTTGACTTTGGGACAAAAGGAATGCCCTCTGATTCCATGCCTCTACCGCCAGGTGTCCATTGGTAACCCAAGCTGGGAACCAAATATAGATACACTCTGATCTTGAGATCAGCAGTTTGAAACCAGCAGATGCTACAAGGAAGAGAGATGAGGCTTTCTACTCCTGTGCAGAGTCACTGTCTCTCAAACCCACGAGGGATGCTCTACGGTGTCCTATAGGGTCACTATGAGTCAGAATTGACTTCACGACAGTGAGCTTTTTTCCCTCTCTCCCTACTAGGGACTCTTACACTGGTATCCATGTTGAACAAAGCCAGATGGATATGTTTGCCTCAAACCCGTGGACATTGGAGTGTGGGGGTGGAGGTGAGGATGTCCGATTTGATCATGTAGATGCTCAAAAATGGGCCACCCCCCATGAAACACTTGAGGACCCCTCTGACTTGAGTCAGTTGGTTCCAATTAGAGATTCTCAGTCCTGGGGCTATGTCACCAATACCAATAGCGGACCAAGCACTTTAGGCTGTCAGGGGCGAGGTCTGGATGTGGACAGAAAAGCTTTGGGGAATCTCTGACCCACCAGGGTTCATGTGCACTGTTCTACATAATTTACATCGTCAGGCGTCGCTTGCATCAAAGGACCTCGTTGTGTAGAGAGGTTAGAATGTGGATTGGGAATGGGGCGGCTATTTACCTTGGATGCTCTGTAAAGGTCTGAAGGAGTGACGTTGGAAGAGGGCCTTCAAGGAGGTGTGGGGCGAGTCATGCTGCCCTCAGGAAAGACCATGCCAAGCAACCTGGTACACACCCCACCGGAAGGCTTCCTCCTGCGGGTGTGGGGTGTGTGGCAGGGATGTAAGTGGCAAACTGGTATTTAGCTTACGATTAGCTCACTGGCTCAGATAGAATTAGTTCCTTTTAATGCTTCATTAAGTAACCCATTGGCTAAAAATAACCTGAATCTTACGGCGATTATTAGTTAAATTAATATGAAATAAGAACTAAAGCTTAATTTTATTTAAATGAGGTGGAATTCCACAGGCTCCAGGCCGATCGACTAGTTTAAAAGGACGAGAAATTGGGCGAGAGAAACCCCAAACCAAGGCTGCCAGTGGAGAAAGGGCAGTGGGGTCTCTGATTTGCTTGGCTTTGATCTGCGTGTGATAGGAGTCTGGGGAAGGAGCCTGCAGGCAGGTCGTGGTTATGCATTTGAAGGTGACCAGCCGCGCCGACAGACCCCGAGTGTGACTGCCACGTTGCCCTACGCCTAATTAAGTAAGCAAGACACTCACCGTGGAGATTATTTCATTTATTAGGTTCGAATGAAACCTGTGGGAATTGGTAAGATGTGATCTTAAATTAACATACTTCCTGCAGCACCTGCGATGTGGTATTATCAGAATTAATTAAGCAGGCTGAGATCGCAGGCGCCGTGTCAGGCTGGGCTAACCAGATGCCTCAGAGCCTGCGCGCTGGGCAGGCTCTCCAAACGCAGGAGCCCCGTGTCTTTCTCTCCTCCGCCCCGCATCCTGATGGGTCTCATTGTGGAGCCTTTGAAGTTTCTGTAGACAGTGGCGGGCGAATCTGTGGGGATGCATATAAACAAGTAAACCGGCGTTACTCAAATTTTAATACTTTCCTAAGTATTGCCCGGGACGCCAACGGTTTTCTGAAGGGGCAGATGGGAAGCCTTAGAGATCTGCTTTGTTTTCCCTTCCTCGGAGGCCCCGATCACTTTTGAGATGTCTGGTGGAACAATAGGAGTCCGCTTGTTAAAGTGTGCTCCCTCCCCGTCCCATCCCCGCCTCTGCCTGTAAAAGGCACCGTTACCAGAAGAAATGCATGTGTGGAACACACAGTACGATGCTATGCATGACCATGTAGATTTCCACTGCCCACCCGAACGATCTAAAGCGCTTTCTATAACCCGGCCAGTGGCCCAAGTGTGGCCTGGCTGCGTGACTGAAGTATGACTTTCATTGCATGTAGGCATTCGCCGTAGAGAAATGTCTAATTGGAGCGTGATGCCATTTCTGCAGATAAGGACAAGGGCACGGGCAAAGGAGCGGATGCCTACAGACTGCAGTGGCAGGCCAAGAGGGCCGGGCGTCGAGGCTTGAACACAGCTGGTACTCTGGATCCGCCAGGAACAGAAGGGAGTGGGGCGGCTGCCAGTCAGTTGCAGAATCATCACATCCAGGACAAACGCAGTCTAGAAGAGAAAGGGTCACAACCACTACTTTGTCACTGGGTGGCATGAATCGTTAGACGTAGCTTCCAACGACAAAGCCTGTCCATTTGCTTCTCCATGGACTTCCCTTGACTTGACAGAGAGCGCTGGTGATCTCCTTCCGAAGCATCATCGAAAAACCCACGGAGCCCAGTTCTGCTCTGCCACACGTGGTTGCCGTGAGTTGGAATTCATCTCATGCTAGCTGGTTCCTGCCATCTCGGCATATTCTCCTCTCCTCTATTGTAAAGCATTTTGTTTTTCAAAAGTCAACTTTGTTAGGCAGTTCTTCCCTACTTATTTCTTCTTCTTTGCCCCTAAACACCATTCATCCGGCTAAGGTGGCTGTTTCCACTGTGCCTTGTGGCTAGTTCTCTACACCGCTGTCTCCATCGGATCGTAGACTCCTTGGATGCTGGGCCTTGTTGATGTGTGTAATTCTGAAGTTGAATCGGGGTCAGTCTCTTGACTGATTTGCCCAATGATGGCTAAGTTATGTTTACCAAGAATGGAAAGTCGTTGAAGGAGGGACGGCAGGTCCGGAAGGAAAAGGAGGCTGGCAGCCCTAGTCGGGAGTGGGCCTGGGACACATACCCCGGTCTTTTCGTTCTTGCCAGGGCCCACAACGCCAGGAAACGTCTAGATCCACAGCACATTGAGAGCTCTTTTGAGAGTGGCTCTTCCTAGCATTTGGCCCACATCTGATTTCATGAGAAGTCACCCTGCTTGTGGTAAAGTGAGAAAGACATTGCTTAAAATAATGATAGAAATGTTTCTTTTTCCTCTGTAGTTTTGTCTCCCATATGTCGAAGAGCCATAACTTTGCCTATCTATCTATCTATCTATCTATCTATCTATCTATCTATCTATCTATCTATCTATCTATCTATCTATCTATCTATCATGCTGGTCCTCATAGGCCCACGCACCAATGACCCCATCCACTTGGACAGTTGTCTCTAGGACAGCATCAGATGCCCAATTCAATGTCTCCTCTCCTCTCTTCAAGGTGCACCGGTCCTGAATCCTATCCCTTGAAACCCTGCCCTTTGCTGACGAATGATTCATGCCCCCTTTGTTCTACAAACTATCTATATTATATGGCCAGTTCTCAAAAATTCTGCTGAGTGTTGAGGGTTTGGATCAGCACTGCAATCTCCGGCTCCAGAACTGCTCTGGCACCATCTGAGTACAATTTTCAGCCACATCAATTGCTGTGAGAGAAGCTATGGTCTACCAGTGGTCGAAGCCCAGTCAGTCATGTTGACAGAAGAAATGATCAGATCAGAGTGGTTCTGTGAGCTTATCATAACATGGAAAGTTGTCTTAGAAATTACCTGTCCAATTTTTATTTTCACTGATGTAGAACCTGAGGTCCAGAGAAGGGAAGGTCACAGAGTCGGGCCAAGAGCAATTCTGGGATAAAGCTTGTTGACTGTGAGTCCATGCTTTCTCGAGTGCATTCATGAAAGGCAACTTCTCTTTCTTTTGTTCGTTTTCTGCCTTGGTTCACAATGGGGCCCACTAACCCTTCATTTCTGTGGGGAAGAAATTCACCCCTAAGTTTTTATAAACCCAACCCACAAATGTAAATATTCATTTTATAAATATGCATATCAATTAAATATACATTTATTTTAAATACACGTGTTAATTATACATGTTACATCAGATCACAATTAAGTCAACAGAATGTGATGATTTGCATATAATCAAGCTTGTATATTAATCAGTTGTCAATCTTCAATGCCATTTTTCTTCACATGGCACCTTCCATGGAGGCGTTATCAGGGTCAGAGTCTTGAATCAAGTGATCAACCTACAAATTTGAAAGTGCACTTCTGTGCTGCTCTGTATTGATTTCTTTTCTGTCTTCAGCCCCGTGGGCCCCATTTTCAGTCCTTCAGGGAGGCCAGGGCATTCCTGCCTTTCTTCCAGTTCATTGCTTCTAGGTGAGAGAACTTTTGAAGGAGGAGACAGGTTTTTTTTTGTTTTGCCCGGAGGCAAATGTTTCTGAAGTTGCTCACTGCTGTTCTACAGAGGTTCCCAGACAGTTGGGGCTGTTCCCTAGGTTACCAATGCCCCTGTGAGGGAGAGTAAATAAGAGAATCGGTGAATTTTTCATCTCAAAAGAACCTTAATGAAATGATCTCACCCAAATCTCGCACCCACTAAAGAAACCAAGACCTCATAGGTCTTAAATACATATTGCAAAAATCGTATTCCTCCTTCAGGGGCTCCTGACAAGAATCATCTGAATCTATGGTGCCTCCTCAGCACTAACCAGGGTACCTCTGGTGCAGAGGATGGTGCACATAATTAATGTGCTCAACTGCTAACTGAAAGGTTGGAAGATCGAGTCTACCCAGAGGTGCCCTGGAAGAAAGCCCTGACAGTGCCCTAACCAACCAGCCATCAAAAAGCTCACGGAGTACAGTTTGACGTGGACACACCTGAATTCCCAGGAGTCAGGATTTTGCTGGTGGTGGTGGTGATGGCCATGCGGAGGGGGTTGCGTTCCTCCCTGTGGAGTTCTTTTTTATTTCTGCTGTAGCCTCTGGAGGGTCTGACGCACCGCAGTTGCTTAACACATCTAGAAATGAAGAGGGTTTTGATCGGGAGGGTGTGAATTCAGTTTGAAAAAAATATGGAAACATCTCTTCTTTATAGATAGCAAGGAGGTAAGCATTTAAGTGCATTAGAATCTCAGAGAACCAGCAAATCCTTTCTCAGAGGGCAGAGGGGACAGAAGAGTAGACCTATAGAGCTTTATCACAAGACTATACTCTTTCCTCATGCTGGGCCTGTTTCCAAAGGTAATTAATCAACAAGGACACTTTCTTTGTCCCCTTGTCCTTTGGGCTGTAGTATGAAAAATGTTATTTCAGCTAGAGAACTTGTGATCACTTAACATTCTCTCTGCATTTGGTGCCCGAGATTGTAAGATAGCAGGAAAAGGCTTTTCATTTGATTTCTTGATTAATTAAAGTCAAACATGTCTCACTCTTAAATTATTCTAGGGAAAATATCCTGCTTGCCTCTGACTCTCTCCTCGAGTATGAAATGTTTTTCATTAAGAAGCATTCATTTTTAAAACGTATGCCTCACAAGGTGGCGCTTGCTATAAAACATCCCAGGAGTTGAGGATTTTAATTCTTTTAAACAACACTGCATGTAGAAGGGACTCACTACTTTCCATAATGTGAAAAATCAATGGAGAGATGTTGACTTCTTGACATACTTACGGCAGATTTGCCACACGTAGGGTGCTATACTATGTAGGGCAATGGGAGACTCTGGCGCTGCTGTGAGGTAAGCATTTGACTTCTGACCACCATGTTGGTGCTTCAAACCCATTAGCCACGCCTCCGGAGAAAGATGAGGCTGCCTGGTCCCGTGAAGATTTCCTAGAGAGCTATTCTTTTGCTCTTTCTAGAGGGTTGCTATGAGTCAGAACCAACTCAGTGACTGTGAGTGAATGTGATGAGGCAATAAAATAGACCAGACAAGAGTTGTTCTTATCCAAGAGTTTGTGGTCTGCTAGAGCTGCGGTCTACTGAGAAAATTGAAACATGGTGTCTGAACAACGTTGCTATGTTTTTGGGAACTTGATTTCATTCACGTGCTTCACCAATGCTCACTGCACTATGAACCTGTCAGTCGGGGGCCCTGCCCTCTTCCTGTGCCAGTTCCAGGGGGTTACAAATATGATCACCACCCATCTGTCAGTCTGGCACACTGAAGTGGCTGGCATGTGATTGTATTGCTGGAAGCTGTGCCACGGGTATTTCAAGTAAGAGCAAGGTCTCCGATGGTAGAGAAGTTACAACAGCGCTTGCAGATGACAACAGACAAGGGAGAAGGTCTGACAATCTGCTTTTGCAAATCAGCTCATGAAAGCTGCAGGGGCCACTGTACCTCTTGTCTGGTACAGTCTTGGGAGATGTACCCCCTATTGACAGGCACTCCAAAGACACAGTGGCTGCCACAGTGTACACGGACACACCGATGATGGTGAAGATGGTGTAGGGTCTGGCAGGGTTTTGTTGTATTGTACATAGGTCAATATGGGTTGGAGCTGACTCGAGGGAAACTCACAATGAAGCACGTGAACCTGGGATCACAGGTCAAGAGACCATCGGATAAGAGAGCAGAGTATGATCAGGATTTGACCCGTCCCTCTTGTTTGTTTGCTTGAAATGAACTTGTATATCATTAAAGACTCCAAGTCTACTTTAGCCTTACTTTCTATCCATTTTTAGTCACTCAGACCACAATTTATATCTAAGGGGTAAGGAATCTGGGGGAATTTTAAGGATCTGAAAATCTAGGGAAGTAAGGGGACTTGAGATTCTGAATGATGTGTAACTCTTTCTGGTGGAAGCTGATGCCTTTAATGCCCTTGAATCACCAAGTGCACCTCACATCGCTGTCACCAAATCAGGTTCCAGGCTGCTGCTACAGAAGGCCAGGTGCAGGGAAACAGGGAAAGGGGTGAAGTCAAAGGAGGGGAGTGGGAATAAAAGCACTTTAAAAATTCTCCCACATACATGAACCTGCAAAGCTAAATTTCAAATCACAAGAAGAAACCAAAGGCGGAGGAAGAAGACCAAACCATAAAACCACAAATGAAAAAAAAAAAACCAACCCTGAATGCATACAAATCAAATCAACTTTGGATTATAGTCTGAATAACTCTTTAGATAACGATGTTTAGAGATTTTAAATGAATGAGGCCAGAAATTCCAAACCACACACAAAATCAGATATTATCTTAAAATATATAGGCAGAAACTAACTGCCAAAAGTTGCACGTCGAAAAGCATCTGTTCCCAAAGCAGAGTTGACTCAAAGAGACCCAACAGGAACAGCACACACACTACGCAGAATTGCAGAAGAAGAGAGTAGAAGAAATGGTGTCCACTGCTGGGAGCTGAAATAGACTCCGACTCAACACGATCCATAAGCCAGGGCAGAACTGTCCGCCTTAGGGCTTCCATGACTGTAAGTCTTTACAGGAACAGCCAGCCTCATCTTTCTCGAGGATTGGCTGGTGAGTTTGAGCCACCGAGCTTGTAGTTAGCAGCCCCATACCTAGCCCACAGAGCTCCTTGGGGGAGTCCCTGTCGTGCGCCAGGTCTCGCCAGCAAGAAAAGACGCACCACAACAGGATTCTTCCACAAGCATTTAATTTTTCATTATGCGGTAAAAGACCCCGAAACCCCAGACTACTGCTGCTTATATATGCTCTATGGGGACGTGCTGTGCCTTGATTGGTGCATTTGCCAAAACCTCATGCATAGATGGGTGAGTTCGCCAGAACCTTCGTTTGCATACTCCAGGGTGGAGTTATGACTACGTCATTTCAGCATCGCGCTTGCGCTAAGTGGTTGTTTATCACTTAGTTGGACCACCGCCCTGACTGCCCGGCACCATCTAGTAATGGCGGCGAGAGTTGCGGCTACTCACATCACGAGAGCTGTGGCTTCCCACATCTCGCGAGAGCTACAGCTTCCCACAAGTCCCCAAGAGCCCACCAGGACTTTTGGAAAGGAATGGTGGAGAACCTAAATAAGGACAGGAGGACTTTGATACTTAGATACTAAATACACACCAAGAACTGACTGTGGGTCTAGAGCTCCTAATAGCATAAAGATCTTAATTCATTCTATTAATCAATTCAGCGCTATTATAATAAAGATTTTGTTAGGAGTTTTAATGGGACTTCATAACTCAGTCCTACAATTTTATAAGGAAGAGGAGAAACCTAGGACTGGCAAAGACAATTTACATAGAAGTTGGGGCAATATGGTGTATCAGATATCAATATTATTACGAGTCCCTGAGTGGTCCAAAAGGTTAATGTGCTCAGCTACTAAACTACTAGCTCTCCAAGAAGCGAATCTCAAAACACACTGCCGTAGAAAGCCTTGTCCTCCTCCCTTGGAGGGCTACTGGTTTCCCTGTTTGATCTTGCAGCTAGCAGCCCAGCGTCACCACTATACCATCAGAGTCCTATTTGGAAAGAGAGTACCATGGAAATTATCATTACAGATTTTGGAATATTTATTTGGGTTCAATACTTTTAAACCTTGGTTTCTACAATTTTAAATCTTGGTCTACCAAATGAAATGGAGATCATATTCCTTTCCCAAGTTGACATGTATATATATATATATATACTATTAAATTTGTCTAGAATTATAGAATTCATTATTCTAAAATTAACTTAATACAGTAGAAAAACATGGTAAAACAAAACAAAACATGGGTACTAAGAAAAGAATCATGATGCAAAGAATCATCATGAGAAGGACCTGGTTAACCCATGTTATTGATATTGTTGATGATTTTTTAGAAAACCGTTAAGGAATGCCACAGCAGACCACATTAGAAAGATTTTTATTTTTAGAGAAAGCCAACCAGGTCCTAGTGAAAAAAGGCAAAGAAGGGGCTGTAGGGGAACTACTGAAAAGCAGCTACCAGTTGATTTTATGGAAGGGGATTCCCCTTCCAAATAATGACTCTCTCTCCACACTTCCTCTCCACTGTGTATCCACAGATCCAGATCCTCATCAATCGCAAGGTATAGGCCATACTGTACTGTAGTTGTTAAAAACTTTAAAAATGTTGTGTTTCTTATTTAAATTATATTATTTAACTCATAACTTATTTACTTGGAAATTTTGGTGTAATGTTTTATAGAAAAAGACAAGGTTACGGTAAAAGCTTGGTGGTTGAGAATGGATTAATCCATTTTCAGTTATTTCTTATGTGAAAAATTGATTTGGAGTCATGGATTAGTGTTGACGTTCAGGGTTCTATTGCATTTGACAATATATGATATTGACAATATCAGATAATATCTGGGGTTCTGAAGCATCTCTTAAATTGAATATAAAAAGCACAAATCATAAAGGGAGTACCTGGTAATCACAGGCACACACATAAATACATTCACACGTGACATACACAATAAGCAAATGGAAATGACAAGCCACAGAATGGAAGAGGAGAATGCAGTGGGTAGAGCGGAGCAAGGATTTGTGTCCTGTGAAACACAGGGAAGCGGAAGATGACTGGCATCTTGGATCATGATTTCTAGGTCCGAAGCTTCCCTTACCACTTACTAAACTGTGTTTCTGTGGGCAGGACTTTTCATCTTTCTTGATCTCATTTTTAAGTTTTAGTTTTGAAAAGACCAGGTGAATTGCAGGCGTGAGGGAGAGGCATGGTGGGTGAGGACAGGATGTTTAGGAGGTGGGCGGGGATTCTTCTGAATGCTACTGGAATGGTACTTACATGGAATCGTGCACTTGCCTGTGTGATGAGCGGAGTCCTCTGCCGTCAACAGGGGGTTTAGCTAATAGGAAGGTATTAATTTTGACTCATCAATTGTAACAAATGGACCACACCAATGCTGGATGTTAACAGTAAGAGGGATTTTAGAAGAAGGGGTATATGAGAATTTATTCTTTCTGTACAATTTTTTTTCTGTTGACCTCAAACTGCTCTAAAACTTGCTGTCCTCTTTAAAACAAAGATGAAAAAATCATACAGATGGTTGGGAGGATGGGACAGGACTGTGCATAATTTCAATCTATGACACAGGAGGCTTTGAGGTAAGACTGACTTCATGGCAACTAACAAAAGTAATATTTTTAAGGAAGCAAAAAAGACACACCAAAAAAAAACCCACCCTAGGGGTACATTGAGGAAGTAGACTGACTTTGGACCTCTGCTCAAGCCCTCCCTCAATGCAAGAACACTTTTTTTCTAACAACCTGGCATTCTGTGATGCTTACCCTCTTGACAGGATCACTGAAGACAAAATGGGTGTATGAGCAAATGTGGTGAAGAAAGCTGAGGGTGCCTGGCTATCAAAAGATACAGAACCTGGGATCTTAAAGGCTTGAAGTTAAACAAGCAGCCTCTAGCAGAGAAGCAACAAGCCCTCATGGAAGGGGCACGCCAGCTTGTGATATCATGTCACTTGATCCCCCATCTGATGCACTTGGGGGCTGATCTGGTTCTCAATATTTCCTGAATACTTTTTTTTCATATTGGGGTTATGGCTGATATATTTTGTCATTCTGGGTAGCCTTCTTGAATCTTTGTTATGTGTTTTCTGTTTCTCAGTATCTGAAGCCCAGGACTGATGAACCTATAGCGACAACAAGTAGAATAAAGGCTCCCGAGGGCCACGGGGAGGGAGATGCGGGCGGGTAAAGGGGAGCTGACATCAAGGAGTTCAAGAAAGAAGAAAAGGTTTTGAAACTGATGGTGGTAGCAATTGTACAATACTGCTTGCTGTTATTGAACTATGGAATAGTGTGATATCTAGATTAGCTCCCAATACAGTGGTTTTGAAAAATAAATTACAGTTACCGGAAATGTTATGCGGTGGAATCAACTTGATGACAAAGAAGCTTGTGTGTGTGTGTGTGTGAGAGAGAGAGAGAGAGAGAGAGAGAGAGAGAGAGAGAGAGAGAGAGAGAGAGAGAGAGAGAGAGAGAGAGAGCCTATGAAAATATGCTCATTGTCTCTGTAGTTAGGAAAATGAAAACTAAGTTAAGAAATCTATACCCATCGATCTAACAAAATGTAGACATCTGACAATGTGAACTACTGCCAGGACATGAATCATGTGAACTCCCAGCCACTGCTGGTATGAGATTAAGTTCGCAAAACTGGTGTCACTTGGTGCTTGTGCTAAAAATGCACAGTGGAAAGTCTCCTGTGGACGCGTGAGAGACAATAAAGATGACTCAATGAAAGTGATGATTGAAGTCCTGCACAAACTGACAAGCTGGAAATGAGCTAAATATCTACCAATGAATAAATCACTACCTGTATCTTCATATAATCGAATAAAAGTTGGATTACTTCACTGAAATGAAATAGGGTCACATCCCTCACAAAGATAACTTTTCAAACTTGAAGTTGGTTTAAAGAACGACACAGTGAGGTACCATTCACACGCAAAATTCATATGCGAAGCAATAGTATATGTTATTTACAGACACATACAAAAGTAGTAAAAAGGAGAGAAATGTGTTTAAATGGTAAACACCGAATTCAGGAGAGTGAGTTTCTCTGAGGAGAACAAGGGTTGATGGCTTTGGATTCACAGGCGGCTGTATGCGTATCTGTAATTTCTTAATTTCTTTTTAGTCGAATGGAGAAATCTGAGCAAATACGGCACAATGTTATTGTTTTCAAGTTTTGGAGCGAAGACTGCCATGTTTCTGTCTTTCCCGGTGCATTTGAAATAGTTCATAGAAAGAGAAAGAAAAAGAATCCCTATTTCTCACAGAACTACATCAATCACACAGCTCCTTAAATGCTCATGGAAATTTATTTTTATGGATCTTTCTCATTTACAATGTGCCCCCTACGAAAATTGAAGTCCAAATGACACACACAGTTCGATTGGATGTTGGCATCATTACACTGACATCATGCTGAGCTCACGTGTCATTCGGAGGGTATAGAATGCAGGCAACAGCTAAACTGTTTGTTGTGAGCCTTCATTAAAAAAAAAATCCCACTCATCAGGTTGGTCTGAAAGAAAAAGAAAATGCATTTCTTTCTCTTCCTCCAATTCCTTCTTTCTTATGTGTCTTTCAATGAAATCAAGTTGAACTAAGGATTAGAAACTTGCACCCTCTCATATTTTCATGCTGAAATCTGAGAAATTAAGAGACAGAGAGCTGGGGCAAGAGAGAAGGGACCCGAGGCCCCTGAGGAAAGCCAACAGTGTGACACAACGCAAAGAACAATGTTAGTCCCCAGAGCTTGGCAGATCCAGTCCCCTCTCAACTTCTCCCCAGAGTCTCCAAATTTCTCATTTATGAAGAGGTATGGAGTGGAGTAGGGTGAGTGGGTGAGGTAGGCTCAAGCATGCCTTGAAGCCTTCTAAGTTCGGTGGCTCCATGAACTCTCCACATGCTCTTTTCTAAGACTCTTTCAAAAGGAGACACCATCAGGTACATGTATACAAGTCTGGCCACCTCTACTAGTGTCTTGGAATCCCTGGATGGGGTCACTGGTCAACACACTCAGTTGAAAACCCAAAGGTTTGAGCATCAAGACCACCCAGAGATGCCTTGGGAGAAAAGCCTGGTGATCGCCTAGCTCCCCACTAAATAAACCAACCTTGGAAAGAAAGCTCTACAGAGCACATTTCCACTCTGACACACAGAGTTACCAGCAGGCACAGTTCATGCTGTGGCAACTGGTTTGGGTCATTAATGGTCAGTGAGTGCACCTTTCTTTCCATGTGAGCATGACCCTCCCGACCACATCAGTCTGCTCTTTCCTGTGCTCAATCTGTGTTCAATCCCGGACACATATTTGAGTCAGTGAACGAGATGCATATAGGACTTGTCCTTGGGTGACCTTGGTATTCTCATCATTTGCCCTGTTTCTTTGGGGTGAAGCAGAGTTGTCTGGCCTTTTAAAAATGGCTGCGAAATGCAGCTGCATCAGCTCTCTAACTACTTGGCTCTTCGTGAGCTAGGATGTAAATTATGTGCATTTTTGAGAACTGAGCTCTATAAATAGACCCCAACCTATCTTACAACCAAAGGTATATTAGGCTAAATGAAGTGCATCTCTGACATTGTTAAAGAGGCTCCCCTTCTATAATAAAAACCAAAGATAAAACCCATCCAACCTAGTATTAGGGTTACAATAGAAACAGACCGACATATCTAAATTACACACACACACACACACACACACACACACACACACATCTATGGCGATGATGACCCTTTTGTTCTGAGCTATTAGAAGCAAATGGCATATAAAGTAATTAAAATAACAGAATTCTGGGAAATAGTGGAACGAGAGATTAAAGGCTGTGCTGTAGTTTTACATTCTTGTGGAAATCCACTGATCATAATTAGCACATAAAACTAAATCAGAATGAATGGGTAGATTCTAAAATACAAGCATCATATTGTAGGTTACGGATCATGTCTTTTCTTTTTGTTTAATGGATATATGATTGGTTCTCAAATGCTGCTCAATTGGGTAATGGAAATGGGTTTCCCTTAAAAGCCCTTCTCCTGAGCTCTCCTGGCACCGAGACATTATGGTTTTGTTCAAACATGATGTGGACACAATGCACGTGCTGTCAACTTAAACAGGTACTAGAAGAGACAGCTCCAGGTGAAGGGCGAAGGTCAAGCCATCAGAAGCAGCCATCTATTGCAGAGATTATCAAACAGGCGTGCATCAATGGACATGGCGAGAGTGTTAGAAATTAATCAGCTCAGCTCTCGGTGTTTAGCCAGGCTGATTCTATATGCCCTGGAATGTGTGCATGGGATGACAGGCTGGAGAAACTAAAGTAATAGGAGTTCCTTCCCAACAAAGGCTGGGAAGAAAGATCAATTTGCAATATTCTCTGCTGCACCCATGCAACAAAGCAGAAACATGAAAGCAGGACATTAAGGAATGCTCCCTATGAACTGGACAAATCAATAGACATCAGCGGCAGAGGAAAAAAAAGTTCCTCATTTTCTGGAGTACCCTGAGGGCTCTTCCAGCCCGGGGAAGTGATGAGTCGTGGTGGCCTCTGTCACATTCCCTTCACTGACATGGTGTTGCCTCAGCCGTCTCAAGGTGAACATTGCTAAACTCAGAGGAGGAAGATTTGGGGAAGGATTTAAGGAAATGACTGCCTCCTGTTAGCCAGAGATGGGCTCCATTGGCTGGGCCACAGATGAATCACTGAGTCTATGGCCCGTGGGGGAAGCACACGGGAGTCCGGGTCACAAGTCAGTCAGATGGTGGCCATGCCCCTTGGCCCTAACACCCAACACTCAAAGTATAAGGGGAATGTTTTCCACAGCTTAGGCTGAAGGTCTGCATGGTATGGAAACTCTCCTATTTTCCTAGACTGAGTCAGTGGAGGAGAGCTGGGAAGCTAGTCAGCAGACAAAGAAGAGCCAGGAAGCAATCTAGAGGCAGAAGAAACTGCTTAGGTCTGAAAAAGGGGTTATTAGCAGTGTGATTCCAGTCTTGGCATACTGAGACAGAGACCCAGATTCCAGTGCATGTGCGAGCTAGTGAAAGTGCATGCCTGCCTGCGTGCACGAGTGGGGTATGTGAGTGTGTGTGTGAACCTGTGTACTTAGGCAGGGATTCGTAAAAATAGGACAGGCAAGGAAGGGACTGTCAGGGAAAGTGCTTTCTGAAACTTATGAGACTGTCAGACCAATTCTTTTCTCTTCTAAATCATTTCCCGTAAAACAAGGAGATGATTATCTGACTGCTAGAGGAAGGCAGGGGTATTATATTTCGTTTGGGGGGAATGTAGATTTATGGCAGATGGATTTTTTTTTCTAAACCAACAACCCAAACAATAGCTGAGTTCATTGCATGCGTTAAAGAGCTTGCCTGTGTTTTGCGTTTTAAGCTGATGGAATTCACACACATTTGTAGTGGTTTCAGGGTGTGTCCCTGGAGAGACTTTTCTTCAAGAGGTCCGATGGAGGGAAAGAGCTCATCTTGTACCTGTGCGACAAAGGCAGTGTTTTCCCAGTTGTCATCAAAGATATCCTGCCATTGCTGCTGCTGTCAGGAGCCATCCAGTCATCTACTTAGCTAACTCACGTCCAACAGAAGGAACGATGCCTGGCCTTTAAGATTGCTCGTCTGCTCAATGAAGGCCCCTGATGAGATGGATGGACGCAATGACGGCAACAATGGGCTCAAGCATGGACACGCTTGTGAGCATGGTGCAGGACAGAGCACTGTTGTCCTCAGTTGGGCACAGGGTCATGGTGGATTGGAACAAACTCAATAGCACCTAACAGCAAGGCTCAAGTCCATTGTTGAGGCCACTTTGTATCTTGAGTGTTTTACAATCCAGGAGACTCCTCTTTCAGCACTATGTTGGACAATATTCCATGGCTTGCATTTTGCTAAGTTTTGGAGGGGGATTGGTGGGCCTGTCTGTTTTCGTCTAGAGCAGTGGTTCTCAACCTACTTAATGCCACAGCCCTTTCATACAGTTCCTCATGTTGTGGTGACCCCCAACCATAACATCATTTTAGTCGCTACTTCATCACTATCATTTTGTTGCTGTTAGGGATCAGGCAACCCCCGTGAAAGGGTCGTTTGACCTCCAAAGGGGTCGTGACCCACAGGTTGAGAACTACTGGTCAAAAAGCTCTGGTGAACCTTGTTCACCACGAGTGAACCTGATGGTATTTGAAACACCTGCAATGTAACTTCCAGCATCACAGAGACACACAAGTCACCACACAACAAACTGACAGATGCTTGGCAGACTCTGCCATTAGAGACACCAGTTTATCTTGAGTTGGGACCAACTGGATGGCATTGGATGGTCCATTAGGAACATGATTAAAATGGAGTTGGCAAAGGAAGGGGATATTAATTCATGTGCTGGCAGTTACATAGAGTCTGCTCTTGTAAGACAATATGCCCAGTACTAAGCACAGGACATGAAGCAATGAAACCACAGGCCCCTGCCTTCCCAGAACTCAGACAATGGTCAAAGTGGTGATGTCACCAGAGTACTCGTTACAAGGTTGATAAAACATCCCAGGGCCTATGGGAGGATGGAGGAGCAAGCGCTAAGAACTCCTTGGTGGACACATGTTTTGCACCCCACGAAGAACTGCTTCATGGGGTTTAAAGGTGGAATCATGGGCAGGGGAGAAATTCTAGAGAGTGGACCTCCATGGAGGCTTGAAAGAGCAGGCCGTACAGCGGCTTGCTTCAGTAGACACCCATGGGGAGCGCATTGTGAGCAGGGGGCATATGGAAGGTGGTGGAGGTCTGCCACAAGGGAGGGGAGGAGTTCAGGTTTGGAAATTTGGGTTTTGATTCACAGTGAAATATGTTACGTAAGAGAATTGAAAATAACAGTTGCCGCTGGGTCAATTCCTACTGCAGGTGATCCTGTGTATGTGAGAATAGTACCAAACTGCTGGTAGTTTGGGTCCACCCAGCAGAACCTTGGGGAAAACAAAACAAAACAAAAATGTCCCTTTTCAACCAAATCAGGCATTGAAAACCCGTTGAAGCACAGTTCTTTGTGTAACAGAGTTTAGAAGAGGAGAAAAAAATGACCGTGGTCAGGGAAAATAAAGCTTCCTAACTGACCAAAAGGAAAGGCATCCATCTCTCGTTTCTAAAACCTTTTTTTTTTTTTACTGTGAATGGAGTAAAGGTTTGGTGACCAGGAGATCAGTTTCACAATGAACAATTCACACACAATTCGTTTCATCTCATTCCTTGCAACCCCTTTCCATCTGGCATCATCCCTGAATTTCTCATTTCCATTTTTCCTTAACAACCTTCCAAACTGTGTCCTTGGGTAAACGCTGCTGCTAACCCTAACACGATTTTGAACGGTTAATTATTCTAAGGTGCCTCAGCCCAGCACAGACAGGTTCTCCCTCCCTGAAAGCCGCTGTTCTCTGTTCAAGAGCTCTCTAACTATTGGTTGTCTCAGTTGTGCACTGCTATTGAGTTGAATCCTATTCATAGCAACTCTGTAAGGCAGAATACACTTGGCCCTCTGGGTTTCCTGGGCTACAGATCTTAGTGGGAATAGATCTGTAGGTCTTTCCCTCTTGGAGAGACAGGTGGGTTGGAACCCACAGCTTTTTGTTGATAGGTGCATACTTAATCATGGCATCACCAGGAGGCCTTAGTAATTAGTTAGCAATGGATTTTATGTTTTAATCACAATGTATTATAAGTGAAATGACTGGTTTTAAAACAAACCAATAAGAAAAATGAACTTAACTTGGAAATACAAAATCAATGTTCTTCTTTTACACTGTAGCACACTATCTTTTTAAAAAGAACACGAGCATATGATCTACACTTTTTTTGGTAGCTGGGCATGATATTTTCTATATATATTATATATTCATACATTTATTTTTTAAAAAGCCTTTGTTGAGGACCTACTATATACTAGATACATGGGACATAGTTTAGGGAAAGGCAGACTTCTTGCCTTCATGGAGTATACAGTTATGTGAAGAAGACAGATAATCAACAATAGTTACAGAAATGCTGATTATTATAAGCACAGAATGCAAGAGGCATGTCTTACAGGCTGATGTAACTACCTAGGGGGATCCCCAAAGGTTTTCTAAAGGGAGAGATTTCCCGGATGGTACGAACAAACATACTCAAGTATTAGCTGAAAGATTCGTGGTTCAAATCTACAGAGTCACCTCCAGAGACAGGTATCCTCTAGGGGCACAGCTTACTCTCCACACATGGGGTCACCACAAATTGAAATCAACGTGATGGCATCTAACAGCACCGTAAAGTGCTTAATTCCTAAATGAAATACTGACAGCTTGAACCTAAAAGGTACCTCTGTAGATAGGCCTGAAGATCTCCTTCGGAAAGATCACAACCTGACAGCCCTGTGGCTCGCAGTTCTACTGTGCACACGTGGGGCTGCCGTGAGGTGGAACTGACTCAGAGTTAACTGAAAACAAACAAATTACGAAGAAGGGTTACCTGACAAGTGGGAGGCGAGGGAAGGAGGCAGATTAAGAAGGGCAGCCATACCCTGGTCTTGATGCAAGGGAGAACCTTCTACAAGGGAGGGACTGAAAAATCAAAACACAGTCGAGGCTGGATGGGCTATATAGAGTGACACAAGTTGAAGCAAGGTGAGGGATTCTGGTTTCTACCTTTATAAATGTCAATCAGAAGCTACTGAGAATGTTAAGCTGAGGTGGGACGTGATCAAAGGGGTCATGAGAAATGAAGCTATCTGATCGGCTTTGGTGGGCACCGAACATTGGTGGAAACATACAGGACACCCCCTTTGTTTTGTAAAATGAAAAAAAAAGGGTTGTATCAGTTCTGCGTTTATTCTTACCTTCATAATCTTTTGCTCAATCGAGTCCAACTGTGTCCTCACTAAGAAGAGTTTCTAATTGGTGACTTATACTCGGAATACCAGACTTTCATGTCTCCCATTTCAGAGAGATGGAGAAATTAGCTTTGAAGGGGGAATCTGTTTGCGCTGGGCTGAATAAAACAAACAAAAACCTCACTGCCATTGGGTCAATGCTGACCCACAGCCACCTCCTGTGGGTTTCAGAGACTGTAACTGTTTATGGGAGTAGAAAGCCCAATCTTTATCCCAAGGCCTGGTACTGCCGACCATGTGGTTGCAGCCCCATGTGTAAACCGCTCCACCCTCAGGGCTCCTTTGGGTTGAAGAATGTTCCCCCAAATTCATGTCCACTTGGCACCTAGGAATGTGACTTCCTTGGGAGACAGGGTCTTTACAGATGACAACAAGCTAAGGAGAGGGAATGATGCATTAGGTGGCCCCGAAGTCCAACATGACTGATATCATGGTTATAAGAAGAGGGAAATGTGGATGACCAGAGGCACGGCAGAATACCGTGTGACAACAGAGGCGGGGATTGAGTGGTACAGTTAGAAACTAAGAAATGCCCACAGCCACTGGAACAGTTCTTCCCGACAGTCTCCAGAGGCAGTGTAGCTTCTGTAGACACCTTGAATTTGGATTCCTGGCCTCCAAAACTGAGAGAACAAATTCCACTTGCTTGAAGTTGTTATTGCAACCCTAAGAATCGAGTGCATTTTCCTACATAAAGCCAGCCTCTGGATGCCATCTTGTGAGTCTAGTTAGTAAGAGGCCGTGCACTTGTTTAAAGAGCCCAGTTCTTTGATAATGCGTAAGTCCCCTATTGTCTCTTAGTAGTGGTTCTGTTTGAATTTGGGATGAGATTGCAGTGATCGGGTACAGGAGAAGTGAGGGAAGAGGGTTATAGCCAGAGGAGGAAGGAGAGACAATTTTCTATGGTTCTTCAGAGATGTCTTTCAGTTGCACAGGATAGATTAATATTTACTCTCATGCCCCGCCTGTCTGCAAAGACCACTATGCAGCCAAATATTTCATCGAGATGTTTTCCTTGAAATTCTCCTTTCTCTTTGGGGGCACATTTGTTCTCATAATTGCTTTGATTGACTTGACTAGGCCCCAGAGTTCCCTGGCAGTACCATAAACCAGACTTATATTGTTGATTGATTAAATATTAGTGATGAATTGGAGAATCTGCTGAGTTTGGTTAATCTCCTTGAACCTGTATCTTAAAAAAAAAACCCAAAAACCATGGACTGCCAGAAACATAACAGATTTGCTTTGAAGGAGTATAGCCACAGTGCGTCTTAGAAGTGAAAATGGTGAGGCTTTCACCTCACATGTTTTGAGCATGTTATCAGGAGAGACCAGCCCTTAGTAAAGAACATCGAGCTTGGTAAAGTGGAAGAGGAATGAAAAATAGAAATCCCTTTGACTATGTGGCTGCAAAAAGGGACTGAAAGATAACAGCAATTGTGAAGATGGTGTGGGAACAGGCAGGGTTTTGTTCTGTTGTATAGAGTTGCACCCGACTCAACAGCCTGTAACACCACCACCACCTGTATGTGCTTATGTAGTATTGCACTAACAACATTTCAGAAAACTTGCCTTCTTGTTACTCTTAATTGGGTGCCCATAATGCGTCAGATACTGAGCTAGGAGTCTGCATATATTTTCTCTGATCTTTACAACCACTCTGCAAGGTGTATATTTATAATGCTGACATCTACTGTATCACTAGAGTCCCAGCAGGAAACAGATGGCCCACACAAATTAGGATAAATTAGGATAATTTGAGAAGAGTTTAATAAAGGGACCATTTACAAAAGTATGGTCAGAGTGAAGGAAATCCCAAGGCATGGAGTGCCTGGGGCTAGTAACAGTAGAGTTCCTTTGTTACTAGCCTAGGATTGAGGTGAAAGGGAGAGTGTGGATTTGGGGGGTGGAGAAGGCTGGAGACATACTGCTGTCAAAAAGAATTGAGGCCTTCTGGTGAAGGATGAATTTGGCCCCCAGCAATCTTGCAACAATGGATCCAGGAGAGGAACTATTCCAAAGTCATACTTCTCCCTACCCTCAATCTCATTGGCCAAACCCAATTGGAAGCCAGAGATCAAGGGAGCTAGTTCACGTGTTCTAAGAAGGCAAGAATAGAGGTTAGTGTGTGTGTGTGTGTGTGTGTGTGTGTGTGTGTGTACATGGGCAAATGGAAAGTGTTGTATTCATTAACATTTTTAGTGTTCAGCTCACTGTTTTACTTTCAGCCGTGATCTCGGTTTCATTCTGGTTGTTGATGAGTTTCATATTTGGGTATTTGATCCCTGAACTTTGTGACCACTCAGCTGTTATACCTCTTTACTGTCAAAGTCTCTTCCCCCCTTCCAACTTCTTTGTCCCTTCCTGTGGTTACATGGCCACAGTCCTGCCTTCATTCAGCCCTCGAGCCCAGGGATCCTTCCATTGCCTCTCTCCATTCTCCTCCTCATTTCCCAATTGGGATTTGTTGGTTGGTCACTAGGCTAACTCCCATGCTTTCACCACCGACTAGTTTGCCCTTCTCTTACTCTGTGGTCTCTTCTAGTAAAGCCCAGCCCTGGTTAATGTCGCTCAACTGCCCCTTTCCTTCTTCAGGTCCACACTGGAGCAGCTGAAGCTTATGGAAAATACATGGCTGGGATAACTAATCTCATATTAAAATCAGAACCACAAATTTCAAATAAGCTCTCCTCTAGCTACCACTTCTGTTATATCACCCTACAAGAAAAATTTTAAAAAACTAAAGTTGTCAAGAATTTTATTTCACCTGGATCCATAACCAACAGCAGCAGTTAAGAGATAAAATAGTGAATTGCTTTTGGCAAATCTGCTGCAAAAGACTCCTTTAAGCGTTGAAAAGGCAAACATGCCACCTTGAGGACTAAGCTGCACTTGACCCCATCACAAACTTGTGCAAGCTGAACAATGAATATGGAAAACCAAAGAAGACTCATGCATTTGAATTATGGGGTTGGTAAAGAATATTGAGTATACGATGTACTGCCAGAAGAAAAAATAAATCTGTCTTGGATGAAATACAACCAGACTGCTCCTTCAAAGAGAAAATGGTGAGACTTCATCTTGTGTACTTTGGGCAGATCTCGTGAGTGTTCAGGCTCTAAAGAAGGACATCGCGCTTGAAAAAGTAGAGTCAGCAAACAGGAGGAAGAGCAGCGTTAGGATGGTTTGACCCAGTGGCTACAACACGGGTTCAAACATAACAATGACTGTCAGAGGGCACATCACCGGCCATTGTTTCACTCTGTTACACAGAGGGTCACTACCCTTCAGAATCTACTGGATGGCACTTAAATAACAATAGGAAACCACATTCTCTCACTCCAAATTACTGCTCCATACCTCTCCCCTCAAGTAGCCTGGAGGAGCTTTTGTTTTAATTGACTAAGATAACAGACTTGGCTAGGGTATCCCCCGACTCTCCACCACCCAAATCTACCGACCTCTGTCCATGCCTGCCACTTCCTCTCTTGTGACAGCACAGTGTTCTGTTCCCATTAAAGCTCAATCCACGCACATGTCTTCCAGCCCGGGACCACACTATTTTTGTAAAGCCCTCTCTGCTACAACGTTCCCCCCTTCCTGTCCCATCATTTCTCTACACCAGGGCATTCCCATGGGCATCAAAGAGTGCTTTTGTCTTTTCCAACTTAGGAGCTACACATACGCCTATGTGTACCATATCCTCTTGTGTTCCTGCCTCATTCCGCTGTTCCTTCATGGCAACATGTCCTGATATTGCCCATATTGATTCTTTCCGCTATTTTGCTCATGTTCTTTCAAGATCGGTGTTCAATTTTTCTTTTCTACTGCAGCGGCTCTTGTCAAGGTCACCATTAACCTTTATGTTTCCAAACTCAATGGTTGGTATTTCATTCTCATTTCAGCAGCTGATCATCCTTATTTTTTTTATAGGAGAGTTATTTTATGTAGGTGATGCAACAACATTTTATAATTCATTTTAGCAACATTTTCCCTGCTATCCCCCCAATAGTGTTATTGGCATAAATTCACATATCATACAATTCAATAGTTCAATCACATTAAGAAGAATTGTGTAATCATCACCACAATTAGTTTCAGAATATTTTCTTTACTCTTGTGGACATCGTTATTAGCTTCTCGTTTCTGCCCAACCTCCCCTGCCATACCCCCAAGAAACCATTAATCCAGTTACTATCTCTATAGATTTGCCTATCCTGGATTTCTTGTACAGAAAAGCATTTTAACAAACAACAAAAAATGACCAAAAAACTAACAAGAACAACAAAGTAAAACAGATGAAAACCCCAATGGAAGAGAAAGCAGAAAATGCTAAAAATAAAACAAGTTAAAATGGATCATACGGATGGTCAAATGATAGGAGTTAAATTTTAACCTAACGGTGTCTTCAACAATCCACCTTCCAATGCTTCCTGCATGTTCACAAGTCTATTCACATCCCTGGCCCTTGGTCAAGGGTGATTCCTTAGGGACTTAGTCCATGTGCATTTCCCTTTCATTTAAAAAAAACTGAAACAGCTTTAAAATAAGCCTAAAGGGAGATCAATTGATTAGCTATTACATTTTGACTTAGTTTACGTCTGTCATTACATCTGACTTTACAGTGCTCCCTGCCTGCTAACAGGGCTATTCAGAACCATGGACTACGATTGGAGGATTTCACTGGTGGCTTAATTACATAGGTGAACCTGCTAATGGATTTTGGGCTGCCGCTGTCATCCACAGCCTTCTGCAAACCAGGTGATCCAATACAAGCTCTGATGTCCCCCCTTCTTTAGATTTGGTGTACATTAGTTACAATCCTTGGATCACACGGGCTGGCATGCTTCTTCCATTTGGGCTCAGTTGACAGCCTCACTGACAGGGCTGCTTGTCTGAAAACAAGCCTTTAAACCCCAGACACTATTCTTTCTGATGGCGGGACACCATCTAGTTTTTTCATTCCACTTTACTATAGCATTCCTATCTTCCATAATCTCTTCATGAGGGCGGGCATCAAGCAGGGAGGGCCATATCACAAGAACTAATTGTTCTTCAATTGGGGCTACAATTAAGTGCCAGTTTAATACCTTTCCATGGATTTCTGGATTGTATATGTCTCTCGTTCACCTTACAGACATCACTGTCATTGTATGTTAGAGAACATTACCCATCATCTCCCTACAGCATCACTTCCACTGTTGTCAAGTCAACGCTGACTGATAGCAGGCCTGTAGGGCAGGGTAGGACTGCCCCTGTGAGTTACTGATCCTGAACATCTTTCCAGGAGTACAAGGTCTTAGCCTTCCCTTGTGGAGCTGGTTGGTGGTTTAGGACTGCTAACCTGCAGTTACCATCCCAGTGTGCACTGCACATCGATAGTGCCATCCGTTTCATCAGTGGTATAAAAGATTGTGGAGGAAATCAAATCATACATGTACAGGCCAGCCATGAATTGTGGACTTGCACTGACCACCCTCCTTCTAGAGATGGTTCTTTTCCACGACAGCTTCTCTCAAATTTTACCACTAACTCTTTTGCTGGACTGCTCCTCTGTGTGACCATCATAGGATGCCATGGCTCAGGCATTTCATTTCTCTTCATGTGCACTCATGAGGAGCCATGGCAACACAGAGGGTTAAGCATTGGGCTGCTGGTGGTTCAAACCTACCCATTGCTCCGAGAGGGGGAAAAAGCAGCAATTTGCTTCTGTAAAGATCTGCCGTGTTGGAAACCCCACAGAGCAGTTCTACTTTGTCCTATGGAGGCACTATAAGTTGGTATTCACTTGAAGGCAAAGATCTACTCTAGACCTTCCCATCCAGCATCACCCACTTATTATGTTGGAATGTCAATTTCTAGCTCAGGGCTCTCTCCTAAACGTCAAACTTAACTTGCTACTTGATCTCTCCATTGGGTGATAAATGGAAGTTATCCAATTCTATCCATTTTCTTGAATATACATCTAGACTGAACATCCCAGCCATCCTTGCCGATAGGTGACACTATGTGACAAAAATTTAGTTAATGACATGTGAGCAAAATTGGTGTACACTACTTCTTTGTTCTCTTTGTTGTTAGGTGCTGATTCATAGTGACCCTATGTACAACAGAGCGAAACATTGTCCAGCTCGGCCACCATCCTCTCACTTACTGACCATTGTTTGAGCCCGTTGTTGCAACCACTGTGTCAATACATCTTGTGGAGGTTCTTCTTTCTCACAATCTTTCTACTTTACCAAGGATGGTGTTCTTTTCCAGAAACTGGTCTCTCCTGATCACATGTCCAAAGTTCATGGGTCAGTCAAACCACCCACACTGGACCTTCCTGTCCCTCATTTTCCATAAATGGATGCTGATGAGTAACTGTGGCCTTTGTAGGCAAATGTTGAAGATGATGGGGTCACAGTTTGTCCATCTTAGTAAGTGGTGCCATCTTCTATTAGTTATTCAGCGTTAGTAGAGAATCTATCATATGCGTTGCTGTCAAGTCTGTTTCAATTCATGGTGTCCTTATAAGATGGAGAGGCACATCCTACGTCATTTTCATGCATGCAGACTGCCACCTATTTCTCCTAAGAAGCAGCTGGTAGAATTGAACTGCTAACCCTTACACTAGCAGCTCACCCTTAATTTTAAAGGGCTTCTTTAGCACCTCTTAGGTGTTCATAAACATTTGTTGAAGAACATGTGACCCCTGGTGCTAACCACATCGATCTGCTAACCAGGAAGTCAGTAGTTTGAAACTACCAGATGCTCCATGGGGGAAAGACAAGGTTTTCAACTTCCATAAAGAACTAGTGTTGGAAATCCACAGGGGAAGTTCTACCCTGTCCTACGGGGTCGGTATGAGTGGGCATTGACTTGATGGCAATGTGTTTGGTTCGGGGAGTTTATCCTTGATTCAGAGTCCCTGGGTGACACAAATGGTTACCGCGCTTGAGCGTTAAACCAAAAAATTAGAAGTTCGAGTCCACCTAGACGTACCTCAGAAGGAATGCTTGGAGATCTTCTTATGAAGAGCCCGTCACTTAAAATCCTCGAGAGCATGACTCTGCTCTGATGCCCATGGGCCATCCTGAATCCCAATCATCTCGACAGCGTCCGCATTTTACCTATTTTTTAAATCTTTGATTTCTTTCTTTCTCTGCTGTAGAATCCATCACAAGTCTTCTCATCTCTACTTAACCATCTCTGTTCCGTTCTTTTTACCTTTACTGTGACCATCTTTGCGTAAACTTCCATCTGAAGCCTGTGCTACCATAGTAGCACCCATCTACCCTACAATCCAGTCCTCTCCAAATAACTCACTTGACCTTTGGGAAATAGAAATTCTTCTCCTGGTTCAAGTGTGCGCCATGGAAATTCCCCATTCCAATTCAAATAAAATCGCAGTCCTGATGTCTGTCTATACTGCCTGACCTGGCTCTCCTGCCTCCTTTCCCAACCTCTGCTGTTCTACTCACGTCCTTGCTGACGAAGCTCTGCCCCGGCCGCCCTTCCTTCTGCCCATGGGCACACATCGGGCGTGTTTCCTAGCGCAGGTCTCCAGTTCTAGCGGTTTCCTCTCCCTGAAATGCCTCTCCTGCTCTTCTTGTGGTCAGCTCCCGCTCACCTTTGGGACCTCAGCTTCAACATTCCCTTCCCAGAGAGTGCCTTCCCTGCTCATCCAACACGAAGAAGCCCAGAGTCACTCTCCACCACGTCACCCTGCTCAGCCCCTAATCATAGCACTTGTTTCCTTCTGCATAGCTATTATCTTGTTCTCCAGCTCCACAGGGGGGAGTACTCATGGCACCCAGGACTAAGCATGGTGCTGCTAACCTACAGGTCAGTGGTTTGAACCCACCTGCCACTCCATGAAATAAACAAAAGGGGTGAGGCGCCCGCTGCTGCTCTGTCCTGTAGGGTTGCTATGAGTCAGAATCAACTTGACCACAGTGAGTTGGATTTCGTCTTGGTTTTTGGCCTCCACAAAGGACCTTGCTTAGCTTGTTCCACACTGCACCGCCACCACTCCACCCAAGCATGCGGCATTTGATCCAGCCCAATAGAGGGCTCAGATGAATCATGCGATGCTGTGTGATTCCGCGTACCATGCATGGAAAAGCAAACCAAGCCAAAGCTATTTGGGGATTTAAGTATGACAAGTGGTCAAGCGTCTGTGTTGCCCCAGTTTAAACACTGCTTTGCTCTTTTGATTTATTCAAGATCTCATGGACATGGCTTAGACAGCTATGCTGCCAAGAGGAGCTCTTTTGATGAGGAGGAGGATTTTTAAAACCTGAAAAAAATGTGTTAAAGCAATTTCCCCCCTCATGGCAGCACTTTAGGAAACACAAATGAGCTAAGAACAAATCATGAAAGTGTAACCGTAATAGAGCACTCCTGAGCTGCCCCATCATCTTTCCCGCCACCCCCCATTTGGCGTTTTGTTTGGTTCAAAGCATGACGTCTTTAGCACAGGAAGCCCAGGGTTTTCCCCCCGTGTGTTTTCTCCTGGCTTCCTCGTGGTCCACGATGAGGGCGGAGGTCGTCACCACCATGAAAGCAAACTGGCGGGACGGGAGCAGGTTATTCGGCCACTTCTCTAGATCTTGGAGCTGCACGTCAGATCTAGGGCTGGTCACTCACACTTGTTGAATCTGCCCGTGAGGTGCACTCCAGTTTTCCCAGCTCTGTGATCATCAATGATTTCAAATTTGCCAAGGAAACCGGGCTTCGTCATCAGGTAGAACCCGGACAATGACTTTGGAGCACGGCCTGATAAGACCTTGGCGCTTGTCTCTCTTCTCGGCATTACTGATGCTCTTGAGAGTGTCGGCCAAGACGTTCATGTGCACCATTCTGGAGGCTTGGAAAGATGGCCAAACTAACCCCTTTTGGTGTGTGCCTATGTTTCTCTAAGGAACCCTAGTGGTGGTGGGCGGAGATCAGCATGGTTGGCAGTTTGAAACCAGGAACAGCCCCATAGAGGAAGATTGTGCTTTCTGCTCCTGTCAGTGGTTACAGTCCTGGAAACCCACAGGGGGTCGCTGTGAGTCAGCATGGACTCGATGGCAGAGAGTTTGGAGTTGGGTCTGTTTCTTTCTGATTGTGCACATTCTTACGAAGGGGCAGCATTTCGCCACACGCCCTCCCATGTCATCATATTAGTCTTGCCAAGCAAGCTTTTTCTTAGGGGGCACCTTTAGCCCAACTTCAAGTGTAGGTGGGTGTGGCTTTGCCAGTTTATTTGAGTCTGCCAAGTGGAGGCCGCCTCTCGTCATGCCTTGCCAAGCTGTGGGCACTGGGGTGTGTGAATTGCTCACTGTCATTGCTCTGGGGCTGGTGCTGAAAGTTAAGTAACGCTGTACTCTCTGGAGTTAATTTTTGTTGTTGTTGTTCTTAAAGTTGAGAAGCCAGAGATCTTGCGCAGAGTTCTGTGACCCAGCTGGCTCAGTGGTGACAGGCTAATGTCTCCCAGAGTGACTGGAGCAGCTTGCAGATTGGCAGTAATGAAGTCAGCCTCCATTGCATATAATAAAAACAGGAATCTTAATAAAAACCTAAACAAGAGAGGGGTGTGAGTGGGCTTAATTCCTCTTGCCTTGGGTGCTGGAAAATTGTCATGCCATTTGCTGTAATCCCTAAGAGAAGGCATTCAGTTGTGGCTTGGTGACATTTACGTTTCAAATGGTATACATTAAAGGAATAATTATAACTAATATGAGATACATGTCCGGAGGACTCCACGAAGGGGAACTTTTGCCAAACTTACAACGTTGGAGGTTAAAAAAAGGAACACAGCCTTGGCTTCTCAGTGGTGTGTTTTTGTGGACCGCAGGAGGCCCCAAGGCACATTTTAACTCTGATTTTGGTCAGAGACTCGCCGCTGTTCATGAACAATTTGAGATGTGGGTGAGGCAGCCGCTCAGCTCTGTGGCTGTGTGCTCAGGACCAGAGATAAATCTTTTCAACAGCCCTCTTCTGTAGTGCTGCAAGCGATTGTTTCTGTAAGATGTGAAGTGGCCCCTCAAAGATGCCTACCTTCTAATCCCCGGAACTTTACATGGCCAAAAAGATTAAGCGGACTTTTTAAGTCAAGGATCATGAGATAGGAAGTTTATTGTGGTTTATCCAGATGGGCCCTTTGTAATCAAAGGGACTTATAAGAAGGAGGCTGGAAGGTCAGAGTGAAAGAGAGGGAGAGAGGAGGAGAGGGAGAGAGGAGGGAGAGGGAGAGGGCGGGGAAGGGGCAGAGGAGAATGAAAGAGAGAAATACGGAAGGATAGAAGCTGAGGTGAGAGAGGAGAGAAGATGCTCTCCTACTGAAAGAACTCTTCCTGCCATGAGTTGATGGTGACTCATAGTAACCCCCTGTGGGTTTCCAAGCTGTAATTGTTTACCAGAGTGGAAAAAGCCCAGTCTTTCTCCTGTGGAGCTGCTGGTGGTTTGAACTGCCGACCATTGCAGATCACAGCCCCACGTATAACCATTACACCACCAGGTCTCGATATGCACGACTCATAGCCACCCTGCGGGACAGGGTCAAACTGCCCCTGTGGGTTTCTGAGACTGTAAGGAACTCTGAGCATCCCGTGTGGCTGGTGGTTTCAAAGTGCTGGCCTTATGGTTAGCAGCCCGATAAGGAACCGCTCTGTCACCACGGTTCCTAGTAGATGAAATAAGGCAAAGGAACAAGTTCTTCCCCCAACGCACCCAGAAGAAATGCAGTGTGGTAGACCCATTTTTAGACGTTGGACTGCTAGAACCATAGGAATTGATTACAGCCCCTCAATGGGTGATTTTTATATCCTCAGTCAGAAACTAAGACACATCAGGGGAGACTCCAGGTCAAGATTGCGTGCCAGCTCTGATCCACTAGTAGATAGCACCTGGAGCCTGGGTTGAGAATGCTTCTGAGGCTGAGTCTGGGCTCAGGAAGAAACATGCCCAGGTCAAGGAGCAGTGGCTGTCGTGGCTCCAGGGTTTGCAGCGGCCCTCGGATCTGCCCGTTTTGCACTGGGTAGGAGGGTAGTCTGCTGAGCCAGCAACCCACTGGATGCTCTGAAAGTGGAGCCCTGTATTGAGAACCCGCTAGCTCATTTCAGAGACCCAGGCACCGGAAGTTTCTTGGAAGAGAGTGTTGATGGTTTTGCCCAAATGTTTCCCATTCTAGAAGCCATGCTATCACTCATGCCCAGAGGTCTCTTAACTTGTAACTTCGGGGCATTTGATGCCCACTGAGCTCATCTTATTATCAATGTGAAAGAAAACTAAGTGGATGTGATTTCAGGATAAAGTGTGAAAAATCGCTTATTTTTTAAGAAATAGGGAAGTTATGAAGTTCTGCCTATAAAAATAGAGCTGTTGCATGTTTAGTAAACTAGGAGCAATTATTCTCTTAAACTAACCTATACTAGTCTTAGAGGAGCCCTGGTGACATAGTGGTAATGAGTTGGGCTGCTCTCTGCAAGATCAGCAGTTTGATACCACCAACTTCCCTGAGGGAGAAAGGCGAGGCTCTCTACTGTAGAGAGTTACAGTCTTGAAAACTCACAAGGGCAGGCCTACCCTCTCCTGTAGGGTCACTGTGAGTTGGAACTGACTTCATGGGAGTGAATTTGGTTTTTTGTATATTACTCTCCCCCCCCCCCCAGTTCACCAATGGATGTTTATTTTTGAGCATTAAAAAAGAATATTTTGTTCATTTAAAGTTAAAAAGACAACCAATGCAATCAGTGACAGAATTAAAATAATGCAATAGTGTGTTTGATGAGTAAATAGAAAAAGAAACATGAACTAGAACATTATCTATTTCCAGGTATTTTACCTTTAAAAATATTTTATTGAGGACTCTTACAGCTCTTGGAACAATCCATACATCACTTGTATCAAGCACCTTTGTCCATAAGTTGCCATCATTATTGTCTAGACATTTATTTTCTATTGAGCCCTTGGTGTCAGCTCCTCTTCCCCCTCCTCCTCCCCGCACACCCTCCTGGCCCCTTGATAACTTATAAATTATTATTATTTTCATATCTTACACCGACCGCTGTCTATTACTCTTAATGATCCTTGGAGAGGCGATGATTGCAGCTCTTGGCTGTGGACGGAAAGGCCAGGTGTGTGAACCCGCCAGCAGGAGAAAAGACCTGGCTATCCACTTTTATGACGATCGCAGCCTAGGGAGCTGCACAGGGTGGTTCTACTCTGTCCTAGGGGGTGGCTGGCTGAGGTTGAAATGGTCTCGACCACATACAGGAGGAACCTACTGCTCTTCTTTTGTTTTTAATTAGGGGCTCCTACAACTCTCATCACAATCCATACATACATCAATTGTGTAAAGCACATTTGTACATTCATTGCTCTCATCATTCTCAAAACATCCGCTCTCCACCCAAGCCCCTGGCATCAGCTCCTCATTTTTCCCCTTCCTCCCCACTCCTTCATGAACCCTTGATAATTTGTAAATTATTATTATTTTGTCATATCTTGTACTGTCCAACGTCTCCCTTCATCCACTTTCCTGTTTCCCCAGGGAGGAGGTTATATGTAGATCCTTGCACTCGGTTCCTCCTTTCCAACCCACCCTCCCTCTACCCTCCTAGTATCACCACTTGCACTGCTAGTCCTGAAGGGATCATCTGTCCTGGATTCCCTGTGTTTCCAATTCCTATCTGTACCAGTGTACATCCTCTAGTCTAGCGAATCTATTGCTCTTAACTAAACTCCCCCCTTTCCTGCTCTTTAGCCATTGTGTTCATGGATACAGATACCCAGCATGCATCTGAAGAGCATCCTGAGAGCTCAATCTCTTCAGTGCTGAAGAGCAATCCTGACTTGAGCCCCAGGACCGCCTTGGTGAGTTCGACACCAAGACCTGCTGTTCATTATATGCAGCCTGGCACACCTCCTATCTGTGAACTCACAGAGGACACCCTTGGCAGCTGCAGGACATAATTACCACATTCGAGATATCGTTCAGGCATTTGGATCTATGGCTACCTCGTTGGATTGCTCCCCTGCTAACTAATATGTTACTGGCTTGACACAATTGACAGCCGGCTGTGCCGGTGGCTGAAGGCCCGCCTCTGGGGCTGTCTCAGAATGAGGTTAATGATGGGCTAGATGAGCTCTCTGGGTTCCTCAGACATCTTCTACCTGGGAGCGTAAAGCACGGGAGGCACTGGTGCCAGGGCAGGGGGGACTTGCCGCACAGTTAGATGCACCAAATGGGCCAATTATTCTTCGAGGTGCATCGTGGGGATTGTTCTGCTAATTTTGAATGTAATTAAAACAAAGCAAAGCAAAACAAAGGTTAGAGCATTCCTGCAGCTATAAAAGTCCCAGGAGGGAGAGGATTAAGAAGGGAAGGAAAGCAGCATCTCCTCCGAGGAGGCCTCTTTGCTGCCTGCTGTGGCAAAGTGGTTTGTGTGTTGGGCTGCGATTCTCATGACCGGCAGTTCAAAACCACCAGCAGCTCCCCAGGAGGCAGACGAGGCTTTCTACTCCTGTCTTGGAAACTCCTGTCTTGGAAACTCCTGTCGAGTGAGTTTGGCTTTTTAAATTTTGTAAAATTTTTTTATCGTGCAACCACCGTGAGTGGGACAAGTCACAGGGTAGCGGGGTTTCATGGGTGAGGGCAAACGGTTCACGCACTTGGCTGCTAACTGAGAGGCTGGAGGTTCCAGCTCCCGCAGAGGAGCGTTGGAAGACAACCCTTGGTGAACTGAACCATTGAAAAGCCTGGGAGCACACTTCAACTCTGACCCACAGAGGCAGCAACGCGTTCGCATCAACTGGAGGACCACGTGAAATGTGTAGAAGTCAGTATGAAAAATAAAATGCGAAATAGCTCGGGCATCATTTTTAACAATACTGATTACATGCTAACATGGTAATGTTTTATCCTAATGAGTCCCCCCCCTCCCTTTTCAACGTGGCTACTAGAAAATTGAGACTTGCCCGATTAACTGCCATATGTGGCCTACTCCACTTCTATTCCAGTGGGCAGAATTGTCCAGGGGCATTTGTTTGTGTGTTTACTGGGCTATTGGCTCTACGACTGGTTTGTTAAAGTATTGATTACGTAAGGCCTTTTGGGGAACTAGCTAAAAGAGTCTGTAGCAGGAGCAGCGTTCTGTGCTGACTTGGTTATCGCCATCACGAAAATGTGCCTTCTTCAGTCAGTCCTGCTAGGAGCTCTCCAGTTTAGGGACATGGAGAGCTGCTAACGTCAGGATGTGGGACCACTGAGGATAGGCGCTATCCTTCCAGCACCACCTCACCCCTGCCCCCCCCCCCCCCCCGCCCGCCGCCCCGCCAACGTACAGTACAGTGCAACATGTTCCCCATTAGGGATGCCACGTTATTTATACCCAATTCAGATAAAGTTTCAATGTTTGTGATTGGCCTCTTTTTCCAAATTAGAGCCGGTTCAAGGCCATCCTTCTCCCCTCATTCCTCTCTCTCTCTCTCTCTCTCTCTCATTCTAGCACACTTCCTTCAGAAGGGAGAGCAGGCTAGGAGCTGGGGGCAGCCGTGAGAGGAAACTGCTGGCTTTCCGTCAGTTGGTCAGATGGTGGTGACTTGCATGTTGTTATGGTTCTGGGGGCCATGCTATTGGTATTTCCAATACCAGCCTTTCCACTCATGGTGGAAGGCTTTCAGTAGAGCTTCCTGATTCAGACAGACTAGGAAAATGGACTTACAAAATAGAACCAACGAAAATCTTATGGCTCACAACAAATTGAATATTGTCCAATATAATGCTGGAAGGCGAGCCTCCTTGCTGAGAAGGCACTCAGGGTGCACAGCAGCCATTGTATTGGACATGAGCATACTATGGATCCTGAAGATGATGCAGAGCTGACTAGTGGTCCCTTGTGTCTTACTTGAGGTTGCTGTGAGTCAGAGCCAACTTTCTATGAACCTCGTCTGACACCACTCTCCCCTTCAGTTACGACCCATCACCTAAGTCAAACTTCTAATCTTTGAAGCCACCAAGTTCTTTCCGCTTCTCAAATTTGCACTTACTCTTCCCTCTCCTTGAACATAACTGGAAGGCAACATTTCACCTTTAGCCCAGGCGGCTACTCCCTCTCCATTGACTCCTCTCCTCCCTTTTGCAGACTACTACTGTCTTCAGCTTCAGCCAAGTTGACGCCTGCCTGCCTGCCCTCGAGCCCAGGACCTGGCCAACTGCAGCTCTTGAACTGTAGGCGGCTCTTTCGGTATGTACATGTGGCTCTGAAGTACAATTGAAAGGGAAAATAAAATGATCATAATTTCACTTATAAGATTCTTTAAAGATATTATTGTGATGATGGAGATTTCGTTTGCTTAGAAAAATATATTCACGACTCTGGAATACTTTTCAAATGGTTGTGAGGGGCAGAATGGACTCTTCCATCTCAAGAGTTTGCTGGCCCCTGCTCTAGCCTCTGGTGGCCCCAACCCTCCTTCTCCCTCGCCATCAACGTTCACTGTTTTTGGTACAGAAACCTGGGTCCTTGCTGGATCTTTTATCCCAGTGATCTCCTATAGTAGTTGTCCTGTTGTGATTGATTAACTTCACTCACCCTCATGGTGCCCAGTCCATCCATGCCATAAGCTTTTGCCTCGCTGCTCTGGTATTACACACGCGCACGCACACACCCCCTCCCGTGTCCCGTTTCTGTTGCGCCAGATGTGGGCGTGGTGGAGTCACTACCTTTACTTCTGAGGGCAAGTGGTTTCGACTAGAGGCGAACCCCATGGGTGCAGTAACCCAGCCTTCTCAGGGGAGGCCATGCGTGTGAGCACAGACCAGCTCTCTCAGGGGTCCCTCTCCTCTTTTGCCAGGACTAGCTGAAAATGAACATCCTAACATCCACGCTTGCACTCGGCCAATGTGAGTCTATAGTATTTCTTATCACTTGCAGGAAAGATGCTGAGGGGTTTGCACACGTGCACACAGGAGGGAAGAGAAAGATGAAGCGACGAAGCTGCGGATCCCTGGGCCAGTTGTCAAAGTGAAAAGGCCTTCATGCCAGTGACAGCAGCTAAGCTCGTCTCTTTCGGTTCTTCTAAAGTGAAGGAGGGTGTGAGAAGAGAGAATCCTATTGTGCTGACTGATTCCGTCGGGACAGGGGGAGAGACTTTGGAATATAAATGAGGGCTAGTGAGTTCGGGGATGAAGATTCTCCCTCATCTGTATATTATGAGTTTCATGTGTGCTGAGCATGTGGGTTTCCAGATTAACCCCAGCCTGCCAGGGCCTGCCCAGTGGTATTATTATTAATAGCACCTTTGATCCCGGCATGTGTTTCCCATACTTGTCTGGGGGGCATCTGTTCTGGTTGGTCGTGGGGCCCACCTCCAGTTCACAAGGGATCTAAGGAGAGGAGGAGGTGACTTCCAACTCACTGAGTTTGGATCCCATGCCATGGTGGGTGGGAGAACGTTGGGTGTCCAGGGGGAGAAGTGTACAAAGGGTCATTCTTAAGATTGTTCTGGGTCCAGATAGAGGTGTGTGTGTGTGTAAACCAAGTTAGATAGAAGGGGAAGCTGGATCATCATGTCACTGTGGAGAAAAGAGAGGTTTGAGAAGATATTTTTGAGGATGTGTGAAGGAAGAAAGGTTTTGTCAGAAGAAGAACCTTAGTGGGAAGGGCTCCCTGTGGTGATGTCGGTAGTCGAGAAAACTCCCAAAGGCCTGGAAGGCTTTCCTGCGCCTTTCCTTTTTTGCTTCCCTCCTTTCTTCTTGTCTCATATTCTCCATTTGCTTCCTTTGTCTTTTCTGCTTTGGTGTCCAAGCTCAATCATTTGGGGCAGACATTCAGTCTTAGCACGAAGAACTCACTAGAGTTCTGGTCTTGCCTTTAATGTCAACTACCCGTATGGTTCGGACAAGGTTTATAGTGTTCTGTGCTCCCGAGATTCTGCATCTGCATGGTGGAAAGAACTCCCATGTCCACGTGAAATGCTCTGCCTTTCAGAATGTGCACACCAGCCAACAATGATGGAAGGTCCGGACTATTGGTCTTGTTTAATCTGTGTGTGTGTGTGTGTGTGTGTGTATGTGCATATGGGAAGAAATATTTGCAACTCAGCACTGCAAGAAAATGATATGGAAGCTAACATGTTCAATGGCATAGCCAATCTTTCATGATCATTTGCTTTCCTTCCAGGTCATTTCTTGAGCAACGCTCCACTAAATTCTCACAACATAGAGCAGCCTGGGTCTGCAGCAATCCACATGAGATCTCTCCACACAGAGATCCAGCACTCTGGTGACCGATTGTCCTTGTTTATAGAAGACTCCAAATATATTTCCTTCGCATACCAGAAGCAAGGCTCATGTCTTCTTATTCACCATTGCCTGACTTTGCAAACAATCAACACTGATATACCTTTTTTTTGAGAACCACTTACCTTTCTACTTTTTTTCCGGAAGGAGCTTGATATTTGGTTACCAGAGTCATAAAGGTGGAAATGGAATAAATGAACTGACCAACTAACCGGTTGACCAAAGAGGTTCCAAATGCAGTTTGAAAAGTTTCTAGTGCCACGTGGATCTGAGGGGGTCCCTCCCACCCACTCTTGTTCTTTACATGGTTGGAAAGTAGGCCTTAGCATCTAGCCAAGCACTGCACACATTCCAGGTGGTGGAGGGGTTGACAGGATTTCCCCACACACACTTTGACAAGGGCAGGGTGTCCCTTTGCTCTCTGGAGCAGATGGCTGTGTACATGCTCTTTAGAACACCGTATGCCCTGGTTTCCAGCACAACCCACTGAGCTGGAAACACGCCTGTCCACAGAGACACTCACCTTGGAACAGTAGTCGGCTGTCTTTTTGTCTTTTACCCATCTCCCTTCTTCTGATGTTTTGCCCTTGAAGTGCCACTTCTGAGTGACTGGTAGATGCAGCAGATGGGCTGGTGGTTGCCGGGACTCTCCGAGCAGTAGGCCTCTTGCTTTTATTTCATAACTAGCCTTAACTGCAACATGGCTGTCAACCTGCCCTCTGACTCTCTGCAGAGTAATGGGAAATGAAGATGGCAGAGGCTGTGTGGGTATCTTGCTTGGCGGCTAGACATCTATGCCAGGCCCGCTCCGTAACCCATTGCTGTCAAATCGCTTGCAACTCCTGGTGCCCCGTGTGTTGCTGACTAGAACCACTCTCTAGGTGCCTTCTTGGTTGTCATCTTTAAGGAAGGAGACTGTAGTTGTTTCTACTGAATGAGTGCAAACCACCAATCTTTGGTTCATAGTTGAGTACCACCTAAGGGACCTTCTGCTGGACCAAGAGGACATCTCAGCATCTCAGACTGTGGGGGGGCCATTGTTGCGAGCATCTTCTCACTGCTTTTACATGAGAGCAGGATCGGTGATAAGGATGCGTTGCTCGTTTTGAGCATGAAGAAGGTTCCCTGACATGAAAAAGCTGTTGTGATTCTTGCTTTTCGCTCCTCCCTTCCCACCACCTCCAATCCCTGACTGCAAATCCCCTTGTAATTATCCCCATCACCAAAGCCTAGAAGGCTCCCCTTCCACAACAGGGGGTATTAGAAGGGCTAAATGTCTCCCACCGCACAGGGAGAAATCTTCCTTTGTTCGAAGAGGAAGTTTCTCATCCAAAGATTATGCCCGCCTGTGACTGTGCCGTGGTCGGAAGAGGGAGAGATTTTCATGTCCCTTCTGACTGACTGTTGTGGAAAACGTTGTACTGTCAGGATTTAGGTTGGCAAGTTAGCAGAGTCAGAAGATTTTGAGGTGGTCTTCCGACACGGAAAGGTAATCGAGCTGCTTTCTAGGATGAGAGGGGGTGAGAGGAGAAAGACCTGAGGCACAGGGTTGCTTTTGTGTTTTCCGTGTTTCCTCTTGTCTTTGGTGCTCTGCCCTCTCTGTTAAAGAAAATGGCCCCGGGGACCTAGTTTGTTCCAAGTTCAATATCCCATTTGGACTCTTCACCGACCCAAAGGGGTTCATCTTGTGCCCTCTCAATAGGGACATCAGAGATAGGATAGAAAGCAGTTATTGGCCCTGTTTGAGCTAAATGTTTCTCCTTCTTATACCCCAAGAGATGCTCTTTTAATCTGAGGCTTTAAAACAGTGTAACCAAAATGATTACTTGAAAATGACTAAATGTAAACTTCAAAGCAGATTCAAACCAGGTTACACATAAGTAATTTAATCATACACAAACGAACAGAAAAGCACATGTATGTGATGCTATAGTTAGTTTGGTGGTCCACTTACAGAGTTTTTAGACGGGGGTGATCTAAAAACCCAGTGATCATGGGTTTGCTCCCAGGTCCTCCCAGGGTCTTGGGCTGATGACTAGGCCTATGGATCATAAGCACACCTCACCCAGGGCAGCCTCCATAGGGCTTTTCATAGGGTGGCTTTCCAGAAGTAGAATCCAGGCCTTTCTTCTGAGACAGCTCTGGGGGAACCACCAACCTTTGGAGTAGCTGCCAAGCAAATGCTTTCTTTCACTGTTTGCACTGCCTAGAGATGCTTCAGCAAGGGCAGATGTAGCCGTTTCATTTTTTGACTCACTTTGAACCCAGTGTGGTTTGAGGTTGGCTCCCTTTCCTAAACAGCCAGTCTCCGTGGCTTTGCTCCTGGGTCTGTCATGGTCCCGGGTCAGATCTAGAGAGGATACATAGAGAGCAAGTTGGTCGGTTCTACCGGTCCCCAGTCACAGCAGACACAGGTAAGGGATCATAGTCTATTTTTGCCCTGAGCCAGAAACAGCTCTCAAGTCACAGGCAGGAGCTGCTGGTTATCCCTGACCCACCACTTCTTCATGTTTCACTTGCAGGTCAGTCCTTAGAGGAAAGACTCTGACTGGCCCACACAGGCTTGGCTACCATGTCTGGTTGGTATAAAGATTCATTTAATCCACACGACGTCAAATGGACAGACCAACAGATGGGAGAGCAGAAAGAGCATGAGAGAATGGGATCCAAGCTTGGTTCCTGGCTATTCCACTTACACGTGGTGGAAGTGTTGACAGTTATCTCTTGGAGCCTTGGGTGTTACGTGTAAAACTGACACAACTAGATTTACTTCTCAAGGTGATTGTGAGGCTAAGAACCAAGACACTCACTGCCATTGAGTCCCTTCTGACTCATAGCTGTACTATCAAGTAAAGAACACAGCAGAGTTTCTGATATGTATTCAAATCAAAACAAACTCATTGCCATCGATGATAAGTACTAAGCACAAATAAATGGCAGTCATTTTTAGAGATAACACAGGTAAGGGAGACCAACACAGAATCTGGCATCTAGTGGACATTTAATAAATGCCACTGTTAGAGGTTGCATTTTATCTCCCCCCAAAGATATACCTAATCCCCCAAAGCTGTCACTCGTGAATGAGATCTTGTTTGGAACTAGTCTTTGAGGATGTGATCCATTCACTTGAGGCCCTCCTTGAGTAAGGTAGATCCTAGTCCAATCTGACTGGCATCCTTATGAAAGAGGGGAAGAGGAGCCCTTGTGGCACAGTGGTTATGTGTTGGGCTGCTAACCACAAGGTCAGTGGTTCAGAACCACCAGCCACTCTGCTGGAGAAAGATGAGACGTTCTACTCCCCTGAAGAGTTTTTTAAAAAAAAAATAAATAAATAAATAAAAGAAAGAGGGGAAGAGAAGCAGAGAGACACGGGGGATCGATGGTCAGGTGAAGATGCATCTACAAACCAAAGGATGCCAGGGGCTTCTAGAAGCCAGGAGAGACCAGAGAAGATCCTTCCTTGGAGCCATTTGATGGGCAGTGGCCCGGCAGACACATTGACTTGGACATTTAGCCTCCAGACGATGAAACCATGCATTTCTGTTCTTATAAGACAACCCAGTAGGTAGTGCTTTCTTATGACGGTTCTGGGAAATGAATACAGCCACTTTCTTTTTACCTTGCTTATTTTTTTGGTAGGAGTTATCATAAATTATATTTCTGTGTGTGCGTTTACTCATGTCTCAGGGCATCACCCGAGGAGCTTACTGCTGTTAGCCACTGCTGTCCCTCCAGAACACAGCTTAATGCCTGACACAGGCTGGCCACTCAGTACATCTTTGTTGAAACATTACGTGGGCTTTCTTCTTTTAACAGACTAAACCCTGAGAGAGACACTGATGTGGCTCTCCTCCATGATGTCCTCTCAAGGGCTTCCTGGGAAATTGGGTGAAATTGCTGTCTCCTTGGTCTGCTCTTTGGGAAAGAATGGGTTAATGGATGGTGTGAGGGATGGTGGTGTCATTTAAAATTTTTTTTTGTGTATGGCGGGGTTTTGTATCAGGAATGGAAGCCTCTTTATGATCAGAGGCTGCCTGGAAACCCTTTCCCTGCTTTCCCTGGCACTGTTTTGGGCGCCTCACTTGCAGAAGAGCCGTCTGATCCAGGGTTGGACCTGGCTGTGCCTGACTATTGAACCATCCAGGCAGACACTGTCACACTGTGCTATCCCCTCAGGAAGCCACATGTGGTCACAAAGCCCTGGAAACATGGTCTGATCTGAGATGCTGAAAGTGTGCAAAATGCATGGCATTTAAAAGACTATGTAGGCAAAAAGGATAAATGCCTCATCAGGACTTTTAAAATATTGATTCCATATTGAAAATGGTAACATTTTAGATATATAGAAAGCCCCAGATTATGAACAAGTTCAACTCCTAGGTCTGTCTTTAAGTTGAATTTGTACATAAGAGTCCCATTGTGCGCACCTCCAATTCTTAAGCCATCAGCTTTACTTCAAGCAAGGAAGCAAGCAAGCAAACAGCTGTGCAGCCATCGAGCTGATTCTGATTCATAGCAACCCTATAGGACTGGGTAGAACCACCGTGTGGGTTTCCCAGACTGCTGACGGAAGGAGAAAGCCTCGTCGTCTTTCCCCGAGGCGAGGTTGGTGGTGTTTGAACTGCTGCCCTTGAAGTTAGCAGTTCAATGGTTTTCCACTGTGCCACCAGGGGTCTTTCAGCTTGGCTATAGCTATGGTCTGTAATGACGGGTTGTACACAAGTGGGGCATTCTTCATCTAAGGGCTTTTGAATTTGAGTTAAGGCAGATCTATTTTTAAAATGAATTTCACTGTTTTAGTTTTACTTTGAAAACGTGGCCACTGGAGCACTGGTATTTATGGCAGCCTGTATAGCTCCCCCCTCCCCCACCATGGTTTCTGTGGACAGTGCTGCTAGATGGGGTTGCACTTCAGGCAGGTGGAAGAAAGCCCCATGGACAAGGTGGCCAGGGACAGGTGGTCTTAACCTTGAGGCTGCCCTAATTCAACAGGTGACGCATACAAGTCACCTGGCCATTCTGTGCCTTAGCCCTTTATGGAAAAGATGCTACTAGCTAAGGGGGAAAATAGTTTAAAAAGCATTATTAATGTTCATTTTCCTGCTGGCCTCAAGTTGATGCCAGCATAGCAAGCCCATAGGACAGGGAAGAACTGGCCCTGGGGTTTTCCCGAGACTGTAGCCCTTTATGGGAGTCTCTCTCCTGAGGAGCGGTTGGTGGTTTTGAACCAGAGACCTCAAAGTTAGCAGCCCAACAGGGAACCTGTAGGTCACTAGGGCTTCTGCATTGACAGCATTCTAAAACCCCAAAGCCAAACCAAACCAAAATAAGGAAAACTGTGGTCCTTCAGCTGACTCCAACAACTGGTGTCCTTAGGTTTGTCCGAGTGGAACTATGCTTCCCGGGTTTTCGGACATCTCTAGACCTCGCTTCCACGGGGCCTCCAAGTAACCTCCAACCTCCAAGCTTTTGGTCAGCAGCCCAGCCTGTCAACTCCCACATGCAGTCAGAAGATATCAGTAGTTTCATCTTCCCTCCTAGAGTCATTTCAGGTGGATGTCTGGGGTGCAGGGCACCACACCCTCCTGGTTCTGGGCAGTATGCACCAAGGGCCCTGTCTGGCTGTACAAGGCTCACACTTCCATGGGGGAGCACAGAGTTCAACAAGCGAGACGGGGAAGTCTCCTTTTCAGTGATAACTCAGCCTTCACTGGGATTTCTAATGGAGCCAAAATGACCTTCCAAGCTCCCATTCTTTCTTTCAAATAGTTTTATCGGGGGCTCTTACAGCTCTTATAACATACATTGATTGTATCAGGCACATTTGTACATGTGAAACACACTCATCCTCAGCACACCCACTGTCTGTATAGAGTGAATGTTCTTCTCTCCACTCTAGACTCATGCAGGAAAACTCCCAGGTCAGTACTCGGAGAAGGGATGGAAGGTGCCCAATAAGATAGGACTGAATGACCTCTTGACCTGGGCGATGCGGTCCTCTCAGAGATTCTGGAAAATTCGCTCTCCCATAATCCCTGCTGGGAAGAAATCAGAACTCCAATGATGGTGTTCATTTAATTTCCACTGTGTCTATTTAATTTAGATTGTGTCTTTCTCATTTATATTATGAGCCCTCCCAGTTGAAATTGAGTCTCCCTTAATGGTCTGCATGGTTCTCGTGTGTTTGCTGTGCTCAGATAATATGAACCATAAGAAACATCTTAGATCCTTGATGTGTTTGTTGTTGTTATGAATGCCAAAGTTCTTCTTTGGAAGAAAATCTCCTTCCGAAGTTGGAGACGTTGAAGCTGCGTCTAGATGTCTCCCCAACATCCGAAGAGAAAGCAGAGAATGCAGGAACTCGTAATTCCTAAAGTAGCCTGGGCGCTGAGGTGGTTACGAGTTGGGCTGTGGTCGGCAGTTTGAAACCACCAACAGCTCTTGGGATAAAGATAGGATTTCCTACTCCGGTACATAGGATGGTCTCAGAAACCCACGGCCCAGGGGGCTAGGGTGGGTGGCACTATGAGTCTGTATTGACTAGGTCGCAGTGTGCTTTGAGTTTTTGCTTTGGTTGACTGGGGGAGTATTTTTGTTCTCAAAATCAACCTGTTGGGCATTGTGTGAACACGATCTTAAATGACTTTCACCAGCCTGTGGGGTCACACACTGGCCACACTGAACCCAGCCATCTACTGCGAGATGAAACTCAGTGCCCTGCAGTTGGCATGCCCCTCTGTTCCCTGTGAGGGTCAAGGGTACGGGTAAAGAAAGCCTCTAGGTTGCTTAATGCCCCTCTTCCTCTCTCCTGGGGTCCTGATGGTGTAGTGGTTGTCAGTTCAAAACACCAACTGCTCTGCAGGAGGAAGACCAGGTTTCCCACTCCTGTAAAGAATACAGTCTCTGAAACTCATGGGAGGCAGTTCTATAGGGTCCTATAGGGTTTCAATGAGTCAGAATTGATTGGATGGCAGGGAGTGTTTGTTTCTTTCCTCCAGCAGGAGGTGAGAGAGCAGGGCCACTGGGTTGAGAGTTCGCTACTTTACGTGGTAAGCTTGGGCAACGTCTTTCATCTCTCCCAGCCTGAGTTTCCGTGGGCCACCTTAGGGTAAATGACAGCTGGCTTCCTGAATTGTATGAGGGGTGAGTGAATTCCTTTCCATACAACACCTGAAACTCAGTGAGAGGTTTCGCAGAAGCAGCCAAGTTCAAAAGGTTGCTGCAAATGCTAAACCAACCGCAGGCTGCGTTTACTCAGCATCCCGCTCCCCTCTCCCCCTCCCGCAATCCAAATACATCCTTTGGATTTCAATATTGATATCTGCAAAAATAGTTACTCATGACGTTAGGAGTTTCCATGCCTACTTTGCAAGTGGGGGAAACCGAGGCAGGGGACGAGAGGGAACCCAAGGGCTCCTTTCATCTGAAAGATGAAAACAATGATGACCAATTGCCAGCCAGGAATGCACTCACCCTCATTTACTGGCACCCCCCCCACACCCCCACACACTAGAAATAGGAGGTGGCATGCTCCCATCCGATTTTCCACAACGACTGGGCACCTGCTTGCTGTGTTGGGCACTGTGAAGATTTCAAAGAAATGAAGAGAGGGTCCCTTCTCTTCCCCTAAGGGATGCAAGACCTAATAGGTGAGTGAGGACGTTTGGATAGACATGAAACTACAATCCGGTCAGAATTCATTGAATCCCCACTGTGAGCAAAGGGGTTTGTTACTGCCTGGTGACTGGGATGGCAACAGGGGTCCAGGGCTGTGTGGAGAGAGGTTTGGGTCAGTGCTGAAGGTAGTCAGGTTTTTTTTTTCCCAGGAATGATCTGGTGCTGTGGTTCTGAACTCTTGCTGAGCAGCAGGGTCAGCGCTCCGGGCCTTCCGAGATGGGCCAGGTCTGGGTCGGAATGTGCATGGCTGGCAGGCTCGTGCAATGGCTGCTGGTCCACAGGAAGCGGAGCCAGGAGTCATCCTCACACACCACGTGGGATGGATGCCCTGATTCAGTGGCGCAGGTGGGGCCTCTGCCTTCCTCGCCCCTTTGACCCAGCACCCCTCGATGCGGTTGGCCAGTGCCACGTGGCCTCCTTTCTTGGGGAGTTCGTGGGCTGCAGCTGCTTTTTATTCAGAAAGAGTGAAATCCCATCTTGGTTGTAATGGCCTTGTCATCCTCTTTTTCGAAATACTTGCACCTGAACACCAACACCACCTCTCTATCTCCTCCCCCCTTTCCCCGCCTTATGTTGGCAGCAAAGAAGTTGCTAAGCTTCCCGTTTGAAATAACTTGAAAAAGGCTTAAAGGCCAATAATCCCATAAATTACAATTACTGGTATTTACCCAAGTAAAACCCAGCATCCTGTGGCTTTGTTGACAGCGGGGTTCCCAGCCAACTGGTGGGTTTGCCGGGGCTGCGCAAGTGACAAGGAGGACCTGGTTGTCTCACCATGGGAGCGAGGCATGCACCATCAGGTCTTTAACACTCTTTCACCACTGGAGTGCGGAGGTTTTATTCAGCCCCTGGCAGGGAGCAGAGCCCTCTACCACCGTACATCAAGTTCACCTCCACTCCCCCGAAGATACAGCGTCGAACACAAATCATCGTCGGGTTTTATCTCGGCTGGAGCTTCTGCTTCTCCAAATGTGTTTACTCGGTTGCTACTGCCGTCAGGCCCATTTTTCATCCTTCCTCGGCGCCCCTTTACGATAGCTGGGCTGCCGGCTTTTCTTCTGTTCTTTGTGCCTTTCGCTCGCTCAGCGCAGTAAACAGCGGGATTGATCTCACATTGCATTTTGGTTTTGTTCCAAGCGCCCATCAATAGCGGCGGCTGGGAATGCACTGACTGGAAGGGCAGGGCGGATGGAAACGCACTTCTTCTTTGTGCCTTTTCGTGTGCAGCGGAATGTCCCTAATCGGAGGGCTGCTGCGTTGGCCCCCGATCGACATGCAAATTCATCATCAAGTCCTGAGGCCCAGCTTGGTTCCAAGGAGGGGCTTTCAAGGTATCAGGGAGGAAATCAAGAAAAGGAGAGAGAAAAAAATTGATTGACAAAAACGTGCTTTCTTTGTTGCCTCTTCACACCCAGGTCATGACAGGGTCTTCGGAATGAGGAAGGGATGGAGAAGCTGGGCCGCTGCTGTCTCTCTTTTGGCGTCGCCTCAGTTGAGAGGCACTGGGGCAGTGACGTCTTTACCTGGGGGCATCTTTAGTCTTTGAGCAAAACGATCTAAGTCAGTGATGGCTTCAAATCAAGGACAGTAGCTAAAGAAACAAAAAGCAAGAAACCAACACCAGCAACATAATCTTGCAAAAAATGTCAGGCTTCTTTAGGATATGTTTCTGTTTTGCCATTTCTCAATGATCAGAGGGGAAATCTGGAGTGGCCTTCTTTTGGGGAGTGAGACTGTGTTCTGCATGGAAACCAGCGCCTTTTGCCTTGTAGCATTGTTTTGAATCACGTGTGGCTGAATGAATTAGAAGCCCACAAACCTATCCTAGGAGCCTTGGTGACATACTGGTTATGCATTGGGCTTTGATCCTCAAGGTTGGCAGTTCAAAACCACCAGCTGCTTGGGGGTGGGGTGGGGGGAGCAGACTAGGTTTTGTATAGTTACAGCCTCAGAACCCCCTAGGGGCAGTTCTACTTCATCCTATAGGGATGCTATGTGTCGGCTTTGACTTGGTGGCAGGGAGTTTATTGTTTTTAGCCTTTTCTATTGGAAGAGGAGGTGAGTCCCTTGGCTGAATAAGCCTTATTTTTCCATTTTCTTTCTTTCTTTTTTTTTTAATGGAAGTCTCTCCTGTGGCTGTGGCACTTTTGGCAAGTTGTAAGGAGTTTATGATCTTTTTTGAACGTTTTCTTAATATCAAGCAACATCCCATTATCCATCAGGAGTAGAGATGGCTTGTCTTGTGAGGGTGATGAGGCCATTCTGTCTGTACCTGCTGTACCTCAGCTTCAAGAAGGCGTGGTTCTCCTGCATTTCCATCCCAAGTCATGTCATGTGAGTCACTTCTGCAAAGCTTTTTGCCAATGCCACATCTCTGCCCCGCGCCATCCAAACCCATGACATTGACCATTACCTTCATGGTTGCAAGGAAATAGACTCGGCACAAGCAGTATCATAGGCACGCTGTCCATTTTTGATGACCGGCTTGCATCAACTAATTTGTGGGTTGTGTTTGTGCACACATTGATAAAAGAATTACAATTGTAATTGCAGATTTCCCTTGTGTCCATGATGGTGTGTGTCCAGTGAAAGTATCCACAGTAGATGTTAAATTGTCCACTGTAACAGAGGAGAACCTACTATCTCTCCAATAAAAATGGAGCACTAATTGTGTAGTGGGTTATGCACACAAGATCAGTGGTTCAAACCTACCAGTCTCTCCATGGACGACAGATAAGGTTGTTAGTTCTCATACAGATCAAAGCGATGGTTCTATTCTGAGTCAGAATTGACTTGAGGGCCCTGAACTTGGTTCATCTTGGTTTCCTCCAATTAAACATGTAAAGGAAACACTGGTGGCCACTTGTGGACACGTCCCTAGTGCTGTGTTGTTAGTGAACAGATCTGTGTTGGGTATTGTCTCAAAACTTTCTAGCCTCAGGTCAATTTGAATTCAAAGCAATCTGATAGGACAGAATAGAACAGAGTTTCCAAGACTTTAAATCGTATGAAAGTAGAGAGTCTCATCTTGCCTTTTTGGAGTGACTGGTGGGTTAGAACTGCTGATCTTGTATTTAGCAGCCCAGTGTGTATCTCACTCTACTGTCAGAGCACCTTCTTGGATAGAGTTGTTAATAATTAAGACATTGGGATTGGAGGTGTGTGTGACTACATAATATTTAACATACTGCAAAAACATTTCAATATAGAACCACGTAGCATAGGGCAGAATATGAAGCTAAAAGCAACACATGAAAGTACCCATGGAGGTGGTTTACTAGAGCCCAACAATAAAAGGAAAAGATGAATTGATTTCTTTTGCATTTTCAGTGAGTCCATCAAACTGACAGAAAGGAAAAAGAGGTTAAAATTAAAAAGGCATACGATGAACGAAACAAACAAACAAACAAAAAACAACCTTCCTCTAACCATCTCCACGAGGGAGTTCTGGTTTAGTTCCTCTGGTAAAGGGCAACAAGAACATGTTTGTATTGATCTGTGATGAACAAGCACAATGTTTCCCTGGCATTCTCAGAACAGAAGTTATCTTTGGTTCAACTTTTGCTGGTTAAACAATTTCAAACAATTCCATGTAAGACGCACAGCAGCAGTAACATAGTGGGTGGCTTGGAGGGCTACATGCTGGGCTGCTAACCTCAAGGTCAGCGGTGTGAAACGACCAGTCTCTCCATAGGAGGAAGAGGAGTCTTTCTGCTCCAATAAAAGTTTAGAGCCTTGGAAATCCACAGGGGCAGTTCTACTCTGTCTTATAAGTCAGAATGAACTAGAAGGCAGAGTTTGGTTTGGTTTGGGAAAGCCTAGTGGTCTAATGGGTTACTCTTTGGAATTGGGAAACTACCAGCTACTTCCAGTGAGAAAGACGAGGCTTTCTGCTCTGGTAAAAAACTTGCAGCTTTGGAAACTCAATGGGGAAGTTCTTCTCTGCCCCAGGGTCACAATGAGTCCGAATCAACTCAGAGGCACGAGTTTGAGTCAGCGAGTGCTGGAGAAAAGGAAGATTGATGGTAGCATCTCTCTGAACCACTCTGCGGTTTGATTTCCTGCTCTCTGTACCTTGTGCACAACCAGTACCCCTCGTCAATAGAGGCCTGGGCATTACTCTGATGCTAAACAGGTTTCAGCAGAGCTTCCGAAGACACATTAGGAAGCAAAGCTTAGCGATCTACTTCCAAAAATTAACCAATGAAAACCTGATGTGTCAAAATGATTCCATCCCCAACACTAACACCTAGCAGAAATACGATCACACGGGTGCATTCTGACCTACTGTTGGCTGCTCACCTCTTTATCAGAAGCAAATGGTTTTGTGTAAATACATTGACTGACGCGAATGAGCCTGCATTTAGCTTAAGCATGACCCGTTTACATTAAAACCACTTTATATTCCATCTCAGCTAGCTATTTTAAAATTCATCCTTTGAGTTATATGTGACTCTTTTCCCCCTTCTAATACCCTCACCCCAATTTTATCAAATATTTCAGCTCTTGGGGAAATAACTGCTTATGTGTTTACCTGGGAACTTCTGAAGGAGAGCGATTCTGCTTTATTCCACTCTGTTTTCCTTCTCCATAGCCGAGTAAGTGCTCATAAATGTTTATTGAATGAATGTTTGAATGAATACACAAATAGATGAATTAAGATCTCTTAGCTCAGATGACCTTGGCTAAAGACATTTATCAAGGAGAAAACTCAAGAAGTATGCTAATCCAACCCTCTGCCTCCAGACTAACCTGCAGATTCCAGATATTTGTGCTGTTCTCGAAACCGTGTGGCACAGTGGTTAAAATGCTTGACGGCTAACCATTGCAGAGTAAGTAAGTGCTCATAAAAGTCAGCAGTTCGAACCCACCAGAGAAAGATGTGGCAGTCTTCTATATAAGACTCATAGCCTTGGAAACCTTATGGGGCATTTCTACTCTTTCCTATAGGGTCACTATGAGTTGTAATGGACTTGACAATAGTAGGTTGGGTTTTTGGGGTGTGATCCATAAGCCACTTAGACAGGAAGTTTGTTTCTAGGCCCATTCTTCTTCTTCCTTAGAGTGCTGCCTGTGGTCCTCGTCTCTGTCAAAAGAACTAGCCATGGGGATATGGAGATCCCAAGTGGGATGATAATAGGACAAAATCCACAGGCATCTCTGTGTGGGCAGCTGGCTCAGGTTAATCAAGAAGGGGAGACAGGAGAAGAAGCTCTCCATGAGCATCTTTCCATGGTATCACCAGACCACAGTGAATCTAGAAGCACACTCTGTTCTCAAGAGACCCAATTCCCATTTCTCTCGACTGGACTGGACATCTTGGGGTAGCCCATTTAAATGTTCCTTGCAATGAAATTGAGTTCAAATTAAATAACTGGAGTCCTAGGTGACATTTATTGGCTAGCATTGGCCTGTTCACCATGAGTTCAGAGGTTCAAACCCATCAGCTACTCCGTGGGAGAAAGATGAGGCTAATAGTTCTTGTCAACAATTTTGAATTCCTGGGTGACACAGATAGTTGTCTACTGACAAGGTTGGTGACTGGAATCCACCCAGAAGTTTCTCTGAAGAGAACCCTGGGAATTTGCTTTCAAAAACCAAACTCACTGCCATCAAGTCTATGCTAACTCATATTGACCCACACAGCTGGTCTCCTAGACTTTTCATGGACGTAGACCTCTTCCTAGTCTTCCCAAGGAGCATATTTTGGGTGAAACCACTGATCTTGTGATTCACAGCTCATTGCATATCATTAAGCCATTAGAGCTCCTTCCCAAAGATCCTAGCTATTGAAGACCCTTACGTATGGAAGGCAGTTCTGCCACGGCACACGGAGTCCCCGGAGTCAGAATTAACCCAAAAGCAATTGGTTTGGTTAGAGAAGAGCCAAGATCAGCATCACAGATCAGCAGTTTAAAGCCCCCAGCCTCTCTGAGGGAAAAGATGAAGCTTCCTGCTATCCTAAAGATCTACAGCCTCAGAAACCAAAAGGGGCGGTTCTACCCTGTCCTGTAAGGTTGCTGTGAGTTAGAATCAACTCAATGGCAGGGAGAGTTTTGTTTGAGTGGCAAGGTGACATAGTGGGTGACATGTTGGGCTGCTAATCACAAGGTCAGCAGTTTGAAACCACCAGCTGCTCAGGTGATGAACGCGGAGGCGTTCTGCTCTCGTCAAGATGGACAGTCCAGGACCTGCACAGGGGCTGTTCTACTCTGTCCTACAGGGTTCCTATGAGTCAGAATTGACCATGCGATGTCCTTGAGAGTTTTTGATTGCGTAAGCATTCAACTTCTTACCACAACACTCGCAATTCAAACACAGCAGCTGCTCCACAGAAGGAAGGCGAGGCTGTCTGCCCCTGTAACGATTTATAACTACTTCTGTTCATCGGTATATGAAACCCAGGATTGATGAGCCTCTGGGGACAGCAAGAATAATAAGGGGGAGAAGAAATGGGGGCAAAGTGGAGGGTGGTGGTGGTGGTGAAGGGGAGTTGATGTCAAGGAATAAATGTAGAAAAATAATATTTAGAAACTGATTGTGTAGTCATTGTACAGCTCTAGTTGATGTGATTGAAATGTGGAATGATATGATATATACATTAAATTCCAACAAATAGAAAAAAAAAAAACTATTTACAGCCTGGGGAACCCTATATGGTATCACCATGAATGGAATTGTCTCTCTGAGAGTGGAGCTTTGGTTTTGCTGTAATGCAATTCTGATTTCTAAATAAACTCTTTAGACAGTCTCAGTAATCAAAACTTAAAACCCTCTATTTCTTAGGTACCTGCCTAGAACCGTGATGTTCAAGTGAATGACATTTTGTATTCTTTTGAGTTGCTCTCTGCCACACTCCACCCCCACACCCCACCCCCAAATTCCCCTACAGAAAAGGAAATCGTTCTGGGGACCCCACAGTTTACAAAATAACGTTGCTTCTGAATCAATAGGCAAGACAGAAGAAGACTATCAGCCCCAAAGATGCAAGAAGTATTCAAAGTTAGAGCTAAAAAGCAACAGATGAATTTTCATCAATGAGAGTCTCTAAAAACTCATGTCCTGGTTCTCACTGTCACTCTTCTCATTCAGGGATCCTGAATAGCTTGGATCCTGGGGTCTGGGAAGTTCTGTCGTCAGTGATCACAGAGCATGAACAACATCAAATCATGTGAGGCGACTGTGAGTATGTGGCCCTGTCCAATGGAGGAGAGGAGAGCTAGAGCAGTTAATGCAAAGTTCAGCTTTTGGCAAACTCTCTATGCCTACATAGCACGAATTCCACAAGCTGGCCCAGCGCGTGCTCATTTTGACCATTGGGTCTTGCAGAGTGTAGTAGCCACCCAGTCTCACCTTTCCTGAATGACAGTCACTGAAAACCCAAAGGAGTGCAATTGTACACTGCCACACCCAGGAAGCAGACCAAGCTGCTGTATCAAAGAGACTTGGAAGAACAGTGGGCTAACCCTGATAGGAATTTTTGTTTCTATAATACAGAGTTGTCAGAAATCTAGCCCCTGGTAGAATGTCCCTGCCCAGCCTCAATACTGTGTTTCTGTACCCAGATCAAGTTAAAGACCTCAATGTGTGCCCTCTCCAGACAGTGAGATGATGGGAGAGAGGAAGGCAAGGATGGTGCCTGACCTGGGGCTAAGTACCATAGATCTGAGAAAGGTGGAATCGAGTAAGACAGAATCCTGTCGGATGGAGAAGGAAGATACAGATATTGTCCATGGAAAGGAGTTGAGAACCCTGGCAAACATGGAAAAATCATGAGACCTGGAAGAGCCAGGTCATGGCATTGATTTATGCAATCCTAGGTTGCACTGGAGACTGGGAATGTTATAAATGTTAAAACAAAACAAAACATCTCAATTAAAATCCTAAATTTACACAAAGGCTTTAGATTCTGTCGTGGTGTGGTTTCTTGTACTCCTGAGTTATCTGGGCATTCTATCCAAATCAACTACTCCTATTGCTGTCAAGATGATTCTGACTGGTAGAAAGTGGGGGAACAAAAAGCCTTTGAATCGATTCTGAGTCATGGTGACCCAGGTGTGTCAGAGTAGACCAGCCCCCCATAGGGTTTCCAAGGTTGTAACCGTTCAAAGCAGATTACCAAAGCCTATCTTCATAGTCCTTGAGAGTTTAACCCTTGCACCACCCAAAGACTTCTGTATCTTCATCTCACTGCTGTTGAGTCATTTCTTACGTAGAGCGACCCCACGGGACAGAGAAATTCTACCCTATCTTATAGGATCCCTATGAGTCAGTATGGATTCAATGGCAGCGAGTGAGAGGGTAAGCCCATCAGACCGTGGATTTCTTGGCGGCGAGACTAGTTTCTCCAACTCTATTGGAATACCCCACGAGGGAGTAAGGTACAGCGGTCTGCATGTCATGATCACTTGGTGAATGTTAAGAGTATCAATTGGCTGCCGCTGCAATACAACCAACCACCAAATCTGAGTGGTAGGAAGAATAAGCGTTTCTTTCTCACGTGACTGCAAATGGTCGTGAACATCATTGATCTGAGTGGCTGCTTCCCGTTGTGATGCATCTGGCCTTGGGTCCTCACCTAATGTGGATTTCCTTTATGGATTTGGATGAAGATGTGGGGATTTACCTGAAGGCAAACTGTTGTAAAGATGATTTGTTGTTGCTGGCTGTTCTTGACTTGGCCATCAACTTCTGGTGAACAACGGAACAAAATATTGTCCCCATGACTGGCTGTTGCTCTTGTTCCCTGGTTGATTTTCCGGGAGTAGAGCACTAGGTCAATTTTTTTCCCCCTAGACCATCTTAGTCTGGAAGCTTCACTAAAATCTGTTCAACATCATAGCAACACATACCCTCTTCCCTTTACCCTTCCCAGTCCCCCACCACCTCCTGCCCCTGACTGATGGGTGCTAGTTACTCTTGAGCTGCACTGGTGAGAACTGGAATTGAATATGGAAATGAAGATTCTATCATTTGAATCGTGTTAGAAGAGTAAAAAAGAATAAGCAGAGATGTAAGATGCCTCTTAAAGATTAGTCGGGGAACTAGACTACTAATTTCTGCTCATAGGCCTTTAATTAAACTTGTGACTGCAAGCCAAGCCCCAAGGTTTAAGGCGGGCCTCTACCTTGTGGAGGGGGAATAGCAAAGGTGTGTATATGGTGGCAGGGCAGTGGGTGGGTAAAGAATTAGGCTCTGCCACTCAACCTATCACCTCCACTGACCCACAGACCAATCAGCTAACGAGTTCTGAGCAGCTGTGCCAGAGCATAGATCAGGTCTGCTCCCAGCAGGCTGTGGTTTGAGGGCCTTCCTGGGGACTCTTATTATTCCTCTTTGCAAAAGTGGCCATTAAAGATGAAAAACCTCATTTTTGTAATAGGAATGCACACAACAGTACACATATTGACTTATGTTTTTAGTCAATATCAAGATTTATTGTCCCTGGAGTTAAATAAATCGTGATATTGACCCCATCACACGCCAATATCTGCCTAATACATTTAAAAAAAAGTATTTTGTATTCATTTATATTAATAGGACACAAGCAATCACTCAGGGTGTTACTTTGTTTTCTCTTTCTGGCTCTTTTTCCTTTGTATTTTCTCATCTGTCCTGGTGATTGGCCCACAGTTGATGTAAGAGTCATTGAGATGGTCCAGGAGGCCGGGAAGATAGCCCATCATAGGCATTTCTCTATTGTGTAGCCTGAGCCATTTGTTTCCATAGGGAACTTTCCTTTCTTTAATTCTGGATGGGGAAAATGAATTGTCTTCCTAAAAAGTTGTTCTTTTTCCCTCCCTGAGCTTCCTTGGCTTCGCGATAGTCTTGGATAGAATTCCTTCATGTCAACGAGGAGACGGCTTGAAGGGAACGTTGGGAAGGGATTATAAAGCCGGGATTCCTCAATTATCCTTGAACCGGGTTTCCTGGCGTTCTTTCTGTGCTGTCCCATTCTTGATTTCTTGGTCTTATTTCTTTCTTTCCATTTTGTAACTTGCATTTACATTTCTGGAGAAGCGGGGGGGGAAATATATTTCTTTAATACTGAATTCCATTTATCTCCCTAAATTGGTTAGGGTATATGATCTAAAGGACTCAGCTGTTTTTAAAATAGGTTTATTCCTTTCCTTGAAGATTATTTCCACACAGTATAGACAAGTTAGAAGGAGACTCATTTTGTGGACCTCAGAGCAAGCTGCACATTTGCAGGGCATCATTTCGGATGTGGAGTTTTTGAAGAAAGAAATTAAATTTATATGTATCACCTAAATTATTTTGAATACATGGTTCAGCAAAGGGTTCAGATCCTAATCAAATATGTAGTTTGCGTGGGAGCTGCTCCTCTGCTCCAGTAATATCCTGGCAGTTCTGTTTACAGTATTGACTAGGCGGGCAGGGCGGCTGCCTTTGTGGGAAGTTGCCCTGTTTTTATTGCTCTGAGTTTTTGTTTTTGCTGTTGAGTCCATTCAGATGCCCGTTTTCTCTGACTAAAAGGGTTCTAGAAATAATTAAGGGAAGGGCTTTTCAGGAATATCTCAGTCCCCCAAAGCAACAGAAGAACCCCCATCAAAACACCTTTCAAAAGGAAATAAACTCTTGTTATCTCCACCTTGCCTTTCTTTCCACCTGTGAGGATGTTGGAGTCCCTCAGGCGTGGGGGGTGGGGACGACCAACTGTTCATGTGCTCAGAAGTTCAAGTCCACCCAGATGTACCTCAGAAGAGAGGCCCGATGCTCTACTACAAAAACCCCTCTGCACTGAATCCCCCTGGAGCCCACGCAGTTCTTATCCGATACTCGGGGGGCCATCGTGAATCAGAGTCAGCTCACAGCTGCTGCAGAGTGTCATTCTAAAGGCTACCATTGTGACAGGCCGCAAGAAGGGCCAACCCCTCCAGAACTCTCCCGAACCCCCAGCCCCTGTGCTGCCTTCTCATTCCTAGTCCTACAGCATATGTGACCCATGTCGCATAACCAACACTTGCCTACATTCTGGGTTGACTTCATTTTCTTCTTTTGGGGTGTCAACCTTATATACAAACCAAAGCTGGGGATTTTAACTTGATGGTGATGATGATATTGCCAATTAACATCTATAACTACCAATCGGTCAGCAGAAGCTTACAGGTTGCTGTGGATGCTGAACACATTTCAGACTAAGAAGAACTAGGAAGAAAGGCCTGCCAAGCTACTTCTGAAACCCTCATCAGATTTCAGTGTCCTGATGCCATTGTGCATGAGTTGGGGACTGATTCAATAGCAGCTAACAGCATGTTCTGGGCTTGGTTATTAGTCCTTTAAGTCAATGAACATGTTTAATCCTTAAATAATACTAGCAGTAGATTCAATTATTCTCTCTGTGTGTGTGTCTTTAATTCATGAGGAAGGAGAGACCCAGCAAAGCTTGCCTAATGAAAGAGGTAGGTTAACATTCAAAACCAGGTAATTGGGCTGCCAAGTCCTTGCTTTAAGCAACCCTGCCTCTCTGAGTGTTGATGCTTGACTGTGGTTTCTTGCTTGCACATGCAGGAGACTAAAACAAATTCTGTCTATTTGTCTTTTCGGGAGGTGGGCTGATATGAAAATGGAAGCTGGAAGAATAGAAATTTGGGCTAATAAAAGAGAGTAAGGGCCAAGGTCTTCCTGCCTACCCCCGCCCACTGCCTTCCCTTCTGCTTTTCCTTAAATTTCCTGCTTGCTTTTACTACAAATAGGGTGAAGATTTTCATAGAAAATCATTTTTCCATCCAACAATTCATACATAGTTTGCTTTGTGTTATTTATTGCAATCTCCACCATGTAACATCACTTTCTCCCTGTGTTTTTTTGTTTCTTTTCCTCTTTCTATTCAAATGCTTGACTCTTGGATCATTGCTGCCCTTTTGATCACAAATGTATGCTCATTCTAGGGCATGCATACTCCCTAGTATAATTGCTTCCCTTATTGACCTGTCTACTGTTGGACTGAAATTTGAGCCATGAGGCGGAGTTCAACTCCAGGCCTGAAGGGTGAATCAGGGCCATAGTACTGGGGATCTAATTAGTCTCTCTCAGACCAATAACCTTAGTATTTGCTATGATTTTGAGTTTCGTTCCATATTTTTCTCCCACTCTATCCAGGACCTCCTCATGTGATCCCTTTCCGAGTAGCTAGTATTGGTAGCTGGGCACCATCTAGTTCTTCTGATCCCAGGGTCACAGAGGGTAAAGCTTACATAGTCCGTTGGTCCAATTGTTTCCATGTACCTTTGATTTTCTTCACTTTCCTTTGTCAGGACTGGAAGAGACCAGTAGTTGCACCTGAGATGGCCACTCACTACTCACCAAAGCAGGTGGACAAAATTGTCTCTGTGAACTATGTCTCCTGATTGACCTTGGTGTGCTTGGGGAGGATGATCTTGGGCTTCAGGCCCAGCAACTCATTCTTTCAAGGTGTTTAGTTATGTCCAAGAAGCTTTTTATAGCTCTGTTTTCTATATTCTTTATGTTAATGCATATATTTGCAGCATACATCAATAAATCTGTAGAAATATCCTGTGCCAAATATATCTCCACCTCTACCTATACCTAAGCCGATATCTATAGCTGTATCAATGTCTAATGTTGTGATTACAGTCCCCTTCTTCCTATATCTATCACTAGAGCTTCGTTTATAAGAAGATTTCTTCTAGTACTACACTTAGCTAGCTGATCTACAATGCTTAGAGGTTATGGCTTAGGGATGTTTGAAGCTACAGAGCAGGGAAGGTATGAACAGGATCCCGCCCCCCCCCCCCCCGAATGCTACCACATAGGACCCCTTTGCCGTAATGCTGCATGCAGATTCCCTCTGTGGGATTTTGAAGCTCCCAGAGCAGAAGGTTTTGGGAAGAGGACATGCCCTTTCCCTGCCTGACAGGCTGTCTGCATGGCACTGACTGGGGTCTTCATGAATCAGAACCGACTTGATAGAAATGGCTTGAATACAAATCTGCAGCATCCCAAGCCCTGCCTGTCTGTGGCTGTTCCCTCTACAGGGAAAGGAGAGCTCTGGGCACTGGGTACTACATTCAAGCAATTTCCAACCTGCACTGCATTTCCACAGAGATTCATGCCCAAATGAGTGTATCTCCTATGTTGTTCTTTCACACACACACACACACACACACACACACACACACACAGCCCTGGTGACGGTGACAGGAGAAAGGTGTGACATTCTGCTCTCATGAAGCTTCAGAACCCACAGGGACAGTTGAACTCGGTCCTGTAGGGTAATACTGAGTCAGAATGGACTCCACAAGTGAGTTTTTTAGTTCTTCACAAAATTATGGTATAATACTATTTGGCCCTCCATGTATATTGCTGTCACTGGATAGCTCTGATATTCCAGTGGAATGCATCACTTTTAGGTGTTCACCTCTGAGGGTAAGGGGTGTCAGATGGGGAGGGGGAGAGAAGAGGTCGAAACGTGTGGACCTCAACCAGCCTTAACCTGAACTTTCTTGGTCCCCGGTTCTGGTCCCTCCCCTCCTCCCCCTCTCCCGGCTCTAGTAATGCTGCACACCCAGTTTGGGCATCTGGGAATCTGAATGATAGATAAAATCAGCTGGTTCATGTTCACAGCTGGCAAGCAGATGTTTCCCTGCCTATTAGTTCCACATTGAACAGGGTAGATTGAGCGACATTCCTGCCCCCCTGCCCTCCTGCCCCCATCCCAAATGATATTCCTTGCTGAAAATCTACCATATATAAACTACAACTTTCATCTTCTATGATTATGAGCCCTAATTATTAACATAGATGTTGGGAGGCCTAGTAATGTGTTCTGTTGCTCAGTCATTGGTTTTTGGTTTGGATTTAGCTTCTGGGTGACATGGAATCTCTGGAATCAAATGCATCTGGATTTTGTTTTGTCTTCTGTCTTGGTTGGGGTTGAAGCTATGGCAACATGGGTGTGAAATGGCAAGGGAAAGTATGCTCCTTTGAGCAGTGTCTTAAAAATGACTTCAGGTGCTTTCTATCCACATTGGATCTCAGTCTCCAGAGTGTGAATGATGCTCTGATGTATTTTTATCTCCAACTTCTTTAGGGGGTAAGACCTTTTTCTTAAGTCATTCATTGAGTCTTCTAAAGAATGATTTAAATATTACATATTGGGATGCTGTGTTGGTCTGGGTACTTTAAAGAAACAAATCTACAGAAACTCATGTATAAAAGAGAGTTTTATATAAAGGTTAAGTGTGCATCAAGAAAACATCCCAACCCAGTGCTGCCCAAGCCCACAAGTCCAACATTAACCCATTAATCCATATATCCAACACCAATGCTCAAAGTCCTCCTCCATCTCACAAAACAGACACAATGATGTCGAGTGCAGGAGGAAAGTAGAGTCAGTGAATGTGTAAGCATCTCAGCACTGGTAAGGGTCTCCACATGGGTGCTCCACCACCCAGGGCTGCATCGGGGTAGGTCCATGTGGTTTCTCCTTAGGGATGTCTTACAGGAAGTGAGCCTTACCAGCTGAAACAGGGAACTGGCTAAGGCAGCTGCACCCTGTTCTGACCATCAGAAAGTAAGAGACATGAGAACTAGAAAGGCAAGGCTCACTGAGCCATTTATCCCTCTGCCCTTCATTTAACTTCACAGGTGTTTATCGGCCAGGTTGGCACAATAAACTAACTACCTCAGATGCATATTGATTCTAGAATTAGATTTTTAAGGCTAACCCTAGGACTCAAGTTGGTATTCGTACAGTGGTCCTTTGCAGCTATTTGACCCTATATGGCAACTTAAAGTTTTTATTTGGGGGAAAATAAACAGCCCTACTCTATTTTAACAATTGCTGCCTGTGCAGTTTGGTGACCTTGGTTACATTGTTCAATCCTTGCCATCCATCTCTGAATTGTTCTGCCATCATGGGCTTAACTTACTGTCTTCTAAGTTTCTCATCTAACCTTTCAAGTTGCTGTTGCCATTTTGATCTCACCACGATCATTCTCCAAAAGAGCACGCGGCTCAAGGCAGTCACACTTTACTTACTAAGACACACTAGTTTGGTTAATTGTTCAAAGAAGACTTGAAGGATTGTTTTAGTTTAAAGGTTAACTATTACCTCAGAGCAGTAGTGGAAAAACAAGTTGCCTGGAGTTGATAGGAAAGAGAGTCCATCATAGGTAATCATTTACATCTGTCTATGGTCACCTTGGGCCAAGACACACAGGCTGACTTCACTGTTTCTCTGAGAGGTCTCGGTAGAGTCTCAGCCACTCATTTCAAGCGACTGGGGACAGTGTGTGGTAAGCCACGTGCTGCATCAGTTGGGAGGCACAAAATATGTTTCAGATTGAGTTATATTAAGTTTTCCTACACCAGACTGTTTTCACCTAGAAGATCATCAACTTCATGTAAGTTATCCCTGATACCAAGAAGCTCCACCTAGTCAGTGATTTAGGAAGTAAAAGAAGGTATGCATTTTTCCATGCACATTGCCCAGTGATTGGGAATCATTCAATTAAATGATATTATATCAGTATAGTTCTCAATATGTACCAACCATGGAGTAGCTACGTGGTGCAGGTAATGTGCTTGACTGTTAGCCCAAAGGTTGAAGGTTTGCATCCACACAGAGGAAAATCAGTGGAAAGGCCTGATGATTCACTTCCTCAAAGTTAGCTGCTGGAAATCCTATGGCACACAGATCGAGACTGGCACACTAGGGCCATCAGAATGAACTTGGCAACAGCTGAACCTTGGTTGGGTGCCTACCATGGGCGAAGACTCTAGATGGAATGGCTTATGATCAAGTTTAATTAAGTGCCTACGAAGAATCCTTTTGTTTGGACTGACAGGTCATTTTTACCCACTTCCATCCTGGAGCTCGCCCATCCTTTCACCATCCGTCCTTTCCTGGACAGAGGGAGCCCCTACTGTCTCTGCAGTGTGGACATTGCCTGTCTCGTCCTTGTCGTTCTACCACATTTCAGCAGCAGAGGCAGGGCAGGGTGTCCAACATCTGTGAGCGACTCCAGTGTTTTTGCAAATCTGTCTGGAATACCAACCTTTTGAGGAATATTTGCCTTGTGCCCGATTTGTGAAATCTCCATTTCACTCTGAATTTTAATCCATAAATGCTTTCATATAAACGACAGCGGTGAGAATTATAAACCAAATGTGATGGAGATGACAAATCGCCGTTTGGGGCAATTATATCTGCTATAACAGCTGGAGAAAAATAGCCAGAAACACGAGAGAGGCCGATAAAAAGCTTTCTTTGGCATGTGGTTGCATATTGTCATAATGTTCCTCCTAAATTGAATTGCCTTTCAAAAAAAGAACTGTAGAAATATTTGAAGAAACACAAATATTTTCCAAAAAGTTGAAATAAGCCCTGTCTGTGAGGGAATGTTTTCAGTACCTCAGTGGTCTCCAGCTCAGCCTGTAGAGTTTCTCACAGAGCAGTTTATTCACTGCCGGCAGGGAAGGGGAAGAAAACCCTCAGGATTCCAAGAGATTTCCAAAAACCTTCCAAAGACTTTCTACTCTTTCCCTAGGCATAGTGCTGTTCTGAATCAAACTAGGAAGCAGGAGTGTTGATGAAGTACCTGAGATAGATGACTAATAATAGCACATATGCATTCTCACTGTCGAGTCAGTGCTGACTCATAGCGCTCCCTGTGGGTTTCCGAGATTGTAACTGTTGGTGGGAGTAGAAAGCCCAGTCTTTTTCTTGAGGAGTTGCTGGTGGTTTCGAAACCTGGCCATGCGGAGCGCATCCCAACACGTCACCACGACACCACCAGGGCTCCATAATCATAGCACACAGTCAACAATCTCCCCATGCTTTAAACACCCATATTTTCCAATACAAACAACCAGAAGCCCCCAAGGAATGCTGTTCTAGATGTGTGTGTGTGTTGAGGGGAGCAGGGGGGAGGGACCTGAGGAGAGGGAGGTCTCCCACAAAGCTATGCCAAAATGTTAACCCCTGGTACCTGTGAATGTGAAGTCACTTGGAAACAAGGTCTTTGCCCACGTAGGCGGTGACCCAGGCAGAGGGTGCGCCCTAATCCAATTTGATTTATAACAAAGAGGAGAGGAGGCACCAAAAGAGACATGGAGAAGGAAGATAGACAGGGGAAGATGAAATTGGAGGTGCCAATTGGAGTGATGCTGTAGAAGCGAAGAGACAACTGAGACGACCTGAAACCTGAAGGATTCGTGGAGAGATCTTCCTCTACAGCCTTTGAAGAGAGCAGGACCTGCTGACAGCCTGGGTTTGGACTTCTGGCCTGTGAGACAACAAATTTCTTAAAAAAATTTTTATTGGGAGCTCACATAGCTCTTATATCCATCCATCCATCCATTTTGTCAAGCACATTTGTACATTTGTTGCCATCATCATTTTCAAAACAGTTTCTTTCTACTTGAGTCCTTGGTATCAGTTCCTCATTTGTTTGCCCTCCGTCCCTCACCCTCACCAACCTTGATCATCCTACGCCTTCCTCGCCATCGATTTTAGATCACCTGTTGTCTCCTTGTCCCTGGGTTTAACAACACTCACTTCCTTTCCCCTGCCTCCCCATCTTCCATGTCCCCCGGAACCATCAGGCCCATTGTTTTATCCCCTGGATTGTCTATCCTGCCTATCTTATCTAGATAGACATGCAGAGACAACAATAAGCACAAAAAGAAGGCAAAGCAAAACAAAACAATAAAAGAAAACAAAAAAAACCAACCAAACAAACAATAAAAATAACAAAAACAACAAAATCAAGGACAAAAAAAAAGCCCGTACATAGTTCCAGGTCTGTATGTTGACCTTTAGGAGTGTTTTCCAATTGAGTCTGATGGGGTGCCACACCCTTGCCCCAAAGTCTATTTTTGGTATTCCCTGGGGACTTCACTGTTTTGCTCTCCTTGCTGCTCTGTTGCCCTCCCTTAGCATTTTGCCCCCAGTTTGGTGGGGTCAGATCAGGCACAATTCCTCCAGTATTGTCCCTTATAGTGATATGGGTCAGTGAGGGACATCTTGTCTTGTGGTGGGGCCGGCCCTATGGTCCTCTCTGTGCATTGACTACTCTGAGCAGGAATATCATCCTCCACGCTTGGTGGACCAGGATGTGCTCCTCTCAAGAGAAAACAATTTCTGTTACTACAAGGCATCGCATTTGTGGAAATTTGTTTGGCAGTCCTAGGAAACTAATATAATGAGTTTTGAACAGAGTCTGAACCAAGAGTCTTGGAACTTGAAAATTGGGTTATGTTTAAGGGTCAGAAAAAGACCAGACCAGCCTGGCTATAGATCAGGGTAGAAGATGTGATATGAGATTAAGTGAGAAAGGAAGACAGGGTGAGGTGGTATGTAAGACTTCTTAGGGAGGGAGAAGTATTTCATTTTATCCCGGATCCTGCACAATTAACTGTGAACATTACATTACAAAAATGGAGTATCTAAAGTGACAGATCTCAAGCTGAAAGAATGGAAGAATAGATTCAAGTATCAAGTGGCAATTTTGAAAGGTTCTATGAGTGAAATATTAAGCAATGCAGAAAGCATTAAAAGAAGATGGAATACACAGACTCATACTCATCCAAAAAGAACTGATTGAAATTCAACCATTTCAAGGTGTAGCACACAATCACCTATGGTACCAAAGGAAGACGTCCATACTACATTGAAGGCATTAGCTAAAAACTAGACTCCAGAGCTTGACTGAATAACAATTGAAATGTTTCAACTGATGAAGCATTGGAAGCATTTACTCACCAATGCCAAGGCATTTGGAAGATAGCCACCTGACCAATGACCAGAAGAGATCCACATTTGTATCTCTTCCCAAGAAAGTTGACCTAACAGAATGTGGATATTATAGGACAATAGCATTAATATCACATATAAGTAAAATTTAACTGAATATCATTCCAACAAGAGTTGCAATAGCACACCAATAGGAGTTGCCAGAAATTTCAAGCTAGATTCAGAAAAGGATGTGCTATGAGGGATACCATTGCTGATGTCAGAACGACCTGAAAGCAGAGAAAACCAGAAAGATGTTTACTTGTGTTTCACTGACTATGGCAAGGCATTCAAATGTGTGGATCATGACAAAGCATGGACAGCATTGAGAAGAATGGGAATTCCAGAACATTGCCTTGTACCCAAGTCGAACTTGGACATCAACCTAGAGGCTGTCATTCGCACAGAACAAAGGACTAGTTCTAGCTTTAAACCAGGACTGGTGTGTCCAAACTGTATTATATTTATTTCATCTCTATACTAAGCAAATCATCCTAGAAGCTGGCCTCTAAGCAAAAGAATGGGCGTCAGGATTGGCAGAAGGCTTATTAACAACCTGTGACCCACAGAGGACCCAACCTTGCTTGTTGAAAGGGAGGAGGACTTGCAGCACTTGTTACTGAAGGTCAAGAACTGCAGCTCTCATTATGGATTATAAGTCAGTGTAAAGAAAGCCAAACTCCTCACAATTGGACCAATAACATCATGATAAATAGGGAAGATTGAAGTTGTCAGGGATTTCATCTCACCTGGATCCACAATGCTCATGGAAGCAGTAGTCAAGAAGTCAAGCAGCAGACTGTCTTGGCCAACTCTGCTGCACAAGACCTTTTTTAAAGTGCTGAGGAGCGAGGGTGTCATTTTAAGGACTAGGTGTGGCTGGCCCAAGTCATGGTCTTTTCAATCACCCCATATGCGCGTGACAGTTGGACAATGAATAAGGAAGACTGCAGGAGAATTGATGCATTTGGATTATTATTGGTGCTGCATAAGAATATGGGCATACCATGGACTGCCAGTAGCAGAAATAAATCTGTCTTGGAAAATCAACAGCCAGAATGCTACTTAAAATTAAAAATGGGGAGTTGTCAACTTGTATAATTTGGACATGTTATCATGAGAGACCAGTGCCTGGAAACATACTTCATGTGTAGTAAAATAGATAAACAAAAGAGGTGAGACTCTCAGGGAGATGGATGGACACAACGACTGCAACAGTAAGCTCAAAAGCTGGTGAGGATGGCACAGCATCAAGCAGTACTTCTTTCTGTTGTACATAGTCTTGAATGATGAGTTGGAACTGAGTTGATGTCACCTGAGAACAACCACAAAAAACCCAAGAAAAATAACAATACCTCTATCAGCAAGTTGTTTTGTAGATTAAATAATTTAATGCATGTGAAATGGTTAGACCTGTGTCTTACATCTAGCAAGTATGCAATATAGTATATGTATCATTATTAGTGATATTATTGGAAAATATGGGAGGAGGCTGTTATCAGGAAAGTGGTAAGATCTAATTTATATTTCAGAATAGGCCATTTAGGTAACAGTGTGGAGGTTGTATGGTGGCAGGGAGACTGGTTTATAAGGATGTTTTTGTAGCTCAGCTAAGAGTTGATGAGGCCTTGCACGAGGTGGCAGAAAGATGGAAGAGATGGCCATGTTTAAGATCTTTACTGGGTTATACTCAACAGATCTTGTTGATAGATTGAAGACAGGGTAGGAAGGACAAGAAGATACAGGACCATACTAAGGTTTTAGCCTGAGAAATTGGGCGCGGGTATTGGCTCAATTTACTAAGCCAAGAACCACTTAGAGGAACATGGATGAAATTACTCTATTTTATACCAAAATAAGTGTCCGGTTTTGCCAAAGACTGTTTTTAGTGAAAAGCAAGTAAACAAATGTGTCTGGACCATCTCCTTTGTTCCCGGAGCTGTGTTAGATGTGCTGAAGTAGATAGTCTCAAACCTGCGTGCTATTTGTTGTTGCTATTGCTAGGCACTCTTGTGTCTTAGCTGATTCCTCTATCATCCTCTCAATAAGGGCTATGTTTGAAACCAATGTTGCAGCCACTGCGTCAACCAATCTCACTGATGCTCTTCCTCTTTTTGCTGACCCTCTAGTTTTCCAAGTGTCATATTGTCCAAGAACTGGTCTCTCCTGCTAGCCTATTCCAAGCGCCTGACATGGAGTCTAATCATTCACACTTCTAAGGACCTTCTGGCTGTACAGCCTTTGAAACACACTTGTTTTTTCTTCTGTTCTTGGTGTGATCAATATTCTTCTCTAACATCATAATTCAAAGACATCAATTTTTCTTTGTTCGTCCTTATTCATTGTCCTGTTTTTGCATGTGTAAATTAAGAATACATGGCTTACATGAAGTACACCTTAGCCCTTTAGAGGGCATTCTATCATTTTGAAAAGGTCCTGTGCAGCAGATTTGCCCAATGCAATGTATTTTTTTCAATGTATTATCTGTGCTTCCATGAGTATTGATTGTGGTGTCTCTTATTGATCCAGTTGTGAGGATTTCTGTTTTCTTAATGCTGAGGCACAATCCACACTGAAGGCAATAGTTTGCTGAGGAGGAAACTGAGGCTCGTAGAAGGTAATTGATGGACTTAGAGTGCCTGGCAAATAAGCGACAGAACTTGGAAATAATACAATGTCCATTCACTCCGTCACCAGGCGTCTTACATCAGATCCTCCAGCCTTGAGTGTTGAGAGTTGGGCTCTTGGTGGGTGGGTAGGTGGGTGACAAGGGAGAGAACGGGTGTGCCGAGAGAAAACAACAACATAACATCTTTGGCTGAATTTCTCACTTCTCTGCTATCAGTATATTAGAAGAGGGAAAGCTATCTAATGATGTTGAATGCTCTTTGACTTGCCCTCAAGGCTTTCTGTTTAATATTTTATAGGACTGCATTGATATCTTTGAGCATTAAAATTAAAAAGAAATGCTATAAAGCCGTCTGAACATTCTAACATTCAGAAGGTCGGGAAATTTCCTTCTTGAAGAAAGTGTCAGGTAATTGTGCTTTTGGGGTGATTAAAGGCAGAACTATGTGGAGATGGGGGTGGCTATGATGACCTCTCCTGAAAGCCTCCTCTCAGTTATGATGTGTATGGCGCTGTATTTTGAAAACACCAAGTAAAGAGTACATTGTGATGTGTCACCCATTCCTTTGGAATGCAAAGCACAGAGTAACTGGGTAGAGTCCCAACTTCAACGGTTTCTGAAAAGGAGCTTGATTTAAAGATGTTGAGGACTTCAGGTCTATACCTGCACCAGGAAGTCTTATCTCTAGTCCTTTGTCAAGTTCTAATATTTTGCTTTTAGCATTTAACAATCTTATATAACTTGCACTATACAGGTAGTAAATGTCTGCAATACAAGTTTGACTCACTTGAGCACAAAGGTGATTTAATTGGCTCAAGTCACTAGAGAGTTCAGGGCTAACTTCTTCAGGTATGACTGCTTCCATCCTCTCAAGAAGACAGTCATTAATCATTTCCTCATGCTCTGGCTCATGAATCATTTTGTTTTTCTTCTTGTGTCTCCCATAGCACCTTCTACTTCTCTGTGAGGATCTATAGCTCATATCAGCAGCCACACAGAACTCAGGGACAATGCTCACAATCATGGGGTTTATTAGGAAAATCAACAGGTTACCACAGGATCTGTAAACAGTAAGGATACCATCACTGGTCCCTAACACCACTCTCTTCAGCCACCAGTGAGCTAGTTGTCTCTCGCTGGGCCTCAGCCATGGTGTTGCTTGACTTCTGATTTTGTGGTCCAGGAAGTCAGCCTACCATTCAACTAGGGCACGCTTTCCACGGCGCCTTTGCTCTGCCTCATGGTCTCCATGTTGCATCTTCTGCTGCCTCTAGTTTCGGCCTCTGCCGCTTTAGTCAGGATCTTGAATGTACTCCACTAGTGGTTCTTCTTCGTTGATGGTCCCAGGATTCCCTCTCTTTCTGCACCTCAGGTAGCTCTTCTGTAGACTGGGGAGGGGCAACTAAAATTGACCAACCCCCTCCATTAGTATTTCACACCCCTGTTTGCAAAGCCCCACCCAATCATTTGGTGGAAGTTATAGAGACATAGATAGAAGAGCCAGATTGAGAAATTTCACGTTACCACACGTGATTTCCCCATATTTCCTCTACCTGCTGGGCTTAAGTCTTAGTAATAACTCAACCAACGAAGTGACAAAATGACCATCACATCTCTAGGCTTACATTTCAGTAACTTAGTGTCCTGAGGAATCGAGGAGCCCTCTTTTTTTTATGAGCTTCCTAATATGCTATATCAGCCTAGAGAAGACACCTTTGGGCACTGAATAAAGAAGACCAAAGAAGAATCTATGCACTTTAATAAGGGTGCTGACCAAGAATATTGAAAGTATCATAGACTGCCCAAAGAATGAACACATCTGTCGATGTACCTTGGACATGTCAGGAGAGATCAGTCCCTGGAGAAGATCATGCTTGGTAAAGCAGCGAAAAAGAGCCTGATCCAAGCACACTGTCCTCACTTTGAAGAGATGGACTGACACGGTGGCTACATTGATAGGCTCACACATAAGAAAAATTGCAGGACCAAACCAACAGTGTTTTTTCTGTTGTGCATAGGGTCACTTTGAGTTGAAACTGACAGGACAGCACCTAACAACAACGACAACAGCAACAACATCCACTGAAAAGGAGAACATTTTTCTAGTTCTTTCAGAGCACTTCTGACCCTGAAGAGGTTCAACGTGGGAACAGTCAAGCTCTTTAGAAAGAGTCATCCAGGCAAGAGAGGATAGTGTGCTTGGATCAGACTGCATTGTGGGATGGAAGGAAGTGAGTGGGTTTAGGATATATGCAATCTGGTGAGGCTAGTGGAATTGAAAATATAAGAATGGCTGGATCCACCTTCTGTATCTCTTTAGGAAATAGTTTTTTGAATGTAGGAATCTGAGGACATTAATCCATGGGTAATATATGTCATCGTACATGCTTGGGAATTTTTTCCCCTATAGTTGAGTTTCAAACTTTCATGTGCATTAGAGTTACTCTCCTCTGTCTACAGTCACCTCTTGAGGGATTTTTCTATAGTAAATTTATCTATATGTGATCTCAGCTCGAGAGTGGAGGCCCAGCTCCTCACATCCGTGCCCTAGCCCCCACCCCACCCCACAGCCTGACTGAGCCTAAAGTGGTGGGTGGTCTCACTGTTCCTGGTTTTCTAAGACCTGTTCTGCCTTGGCACAGAGAGAGTCAGAGACTTGTTCAGCCATCAGCTTCCTGGGGTGTATGGGCCAGAGCTGGTGCCAGAAACTTAATGTTGTTTCAACGCATTTTTGTGCCCCTGTGAGAATCCATTTTTCAAGCTTGCCGATGGTCGGCACTCATCCCCTTTTTATGACCGAAAGCCAGCTGAAGCTTCAGACAGGGCTCACTCTGGAATGCTCGGAGCTGAGGTCTCCTCCCCTCTTTTCCTTTGCTTGGGCATCAGCTCTTTAATCTTTTGCCCGGAGGATGAGAGAAAAAAAGCCGACTATAACTAGGATGTTTTTCAAAACTAGGAACACTTCAAAACAAGTTTAAATATAAATGAAATTGGTTTCCAAATGTCTTGTTAAAAAAAACGCAGATGTTTTATATTTATGATATCGTTTTTTGTTTTATCACCTTGCAAAGTTTTACAGCATGGAATTTTATTTAATGCAGTGGCATTTTGAACGGCAATATTAGACAGCTGCGTTGGCTTCATATTTGTGGACTTCTTCCCCCCACCCACACCCCCCCCCCACTCCTCTCTCTTTGGCAGGATATTAAAACTTAAACTAATGTAACCTGGTGTTTGGGGAAATGTGGACGAGGCATTTTGCTTATTGGTAATTGAAAACAACAACCTTCTCCCCCTCCAAACGCACCCCTCAAACACAAGCTTTATTGCAAGTAATGTAACGTTTGCAGAATGCCAGGAAGTTCCAATGGGACCACTTGCAGGAGGGCTTGGCTCCTGCAGGCAGGGCTCCTCCCTCCCCTGCTGCTGTGTGGTATCAGGCAGGGCCTAATCAATCTGACCGTTGATTTGCTGCTTCTGCTGGTTTAGGATTGTGTAAGGCCGCATGACACTGCTACAGATCGATAAGAAATGGAATTATTTTCAGGCATGGAATAAATAAGTCAAATCCCACTCCCTCCCTCCCCCATCCCTTCAATCAGACCTCTTAGTTCCAGCCCCACCTCCTTTGAATGTACTTTTTCAAGATATTCCCTCGGTGGTGCCCCTTCATGAGGGAAGCTGCTGCTCGAGGCTCACAGCTTAAAAGAAAAACAAAAAAAGAAAAGCCAGTTTCTTCTTTCTTTCTATAAAAGTTTCCTTTGGCCGGCGCATGCAGGTTTCTTCCCAACTCTCTCCTACCCAAGCCGCCGCAGACTCTCTGCTGGTTCTCACACCCTCCCGGTCACAATAAAATCCCCTATTAATTAAACTGAAATTATATCCGAAATAAATCACTTGGTGAAAGAAACCCACGGTGGCATTTTTTCTAAAGATGTTTGCAATAATTAATGAAACATTTGGCTACCGGTGACATTTTTGATAACTCTTAAAATGCCAGAAGATATTGATATGTAAATAGTCGTTGAGGACACTGGAGAAAGAAGTCAGGTGATCTAGCAGGAATGGAAGATAAGGCTGTCTTGCTTTCCAAAGACCTTCTTACTTTTGGGGAGGTAGATGAGAGGCAGCTGTTCTTTGAAGAGACGTTTCTGGAAGAGTGTAGAGTCACCAAACTATGACTCACAAAAGCCAGCTTGCAGCTTGCTTTTGTAAATAAAGCTTTCTTAGAACACAGCTAACTCAAAACAAATAAATAAACAATGAACCCAAACCCGCTGCCATGGAGTGGATGCTGACTCCTAGTGGCCCTCTAGGACAGGGTAGGACTGCCCCTGTGGGTTTCTGAGAATATAACTGTTTACGGGAGTAGAGCGTCCTGTCTTTCTCTGGCAGAGCAGCTGGTGGTTTCAAAATGCTGACGTTGGTAGTCTCAGCACTACACTGCCAGGGCTCCTTTGGAACACACCTATTATCTTTGATGATTATTTTGGTGCAAAAAGGAGCCCGCATGGTGTTGTCTGGTAAGTATTGAAATGCTAAGCACAAGTCAGGCAGTTCAAACCCACCACCTACTCCTCTGCTGGAGAAAATTGAGGCTGTCTCCTCCCGTCAACCAAGAGCCCTGTTGACATAGTCATTACATGTTGGGCTACTAACTTCAAGGTCAGCAGTTTGAAACCAACAGCCACTCCAGGAGAGAAAGATGAGGCTTTTCTACTCTTGTAACATGTTAGTGTCTTGGAAACCCACAGGGGCAATTCTACCCTGCCCTGTAGAGTTGCTGTGAGCTGCCATTGACTCAATAGCAGTGAGTTGAGTTGAACTTCCATAAAGACTTACTGCCTCAGAAACCCCATCTAGTCACTAAGAGTCAGTATTGACTGGATGGTAGTGGGTTTAATGTTCGCATGTCTGTTTGTAATGTTTGGGTGAGACAAATGGATACATCTCTTGGCTGTAACTCAAAGTTGAGTGGTTCATGTCTACCACTGTCAACTCCTTACAAGGGCTTGGGTTCGGGATGATTATTTTGGGTTTATTAGAAAGTCAGACCTGCTCATGGTACAATGATTGGAGAACCTTCAGCGGCACATGTCCAGCGCAAGCTCTGTTGATGCTGTACACCATCGAGCTGATTTTGACCTACAGGGACCCAGTGGGACGGAGGAGAACGGCTGCCTCTCTATTGGAAGAGATCCCGATGTGGGACCCCTGGGTGGCTTCATAGGGCCAACCTTTCTGGGGGTAGCTGAGTGCTTAAGCACTGGGCCACCTGCTTCCTCTTATCTTAAACATTAAGACATTACAAATCATTCACAGCACTTTATCCTCCTGGAGCCAGCTCTGGTGTAAGGAATTTTCCCCCATGAGTTTCAAAGCAGCCACTGTCCAGAGAACAGAAATGTCGTGGCAAATCAAAGCTCCTCTCGCCCCATTCCAGTAGGACAGACATTCTCCTGCTCAAATGATCCCCAACCCTTCCGTATATACAGCCAGAGTCACTAACAGGCTAGGCCTGGTGGGAGGCTGTGTGACGAGGAGGGATTGCCAGGGGTCGTGAAGCTGCTACGAGAGTATGGAGCATTGTCGAGCTCTGGAAATCTAACACGCTTTGCTTGTGTTCCCGCATTCAACAACCACCTCTCAAGGATCAGACTGGAGATTCAGTGGGAACAACACATGTCCAATTGCTGGGCTACATGAAGCCAACACCCTAGGGCAAATATTGGATACAGCACTGCACACTATAATATCCAGAAGTATTGGACAGCCAGGATAATATCCAGAAGTACATTATGCACTATAATATCCAGAAGTACATTATGCACGATAATATCCAGAAGACACGCAAAACAAGATGGAGAGTTTGAGTGTGCACGTGGGAGTGTTAGGTGGGAATGGATGCGACTGTGAAAATTGACTAGTTAATGTAATGTGTATTCCACACAATTTATTTCCTTTTATCATGGTAACCTCCATCTCTGGCAAGATATTTCTATTTTCTACATGCGCAGTTCACCATGTTGTGCAATTATCGCCTCTATTCATTTCCAAATGAAGCCACAGTCGCGAACAGAAACTCAGCGCCCTCAAGTAAACACACCCCTTTTATCCGCCTCCCCTCCCCCTCCACTCCCGGTCCCTCTACATTTTTCTGTTTTATATAAGTGAGATCATGCAATTTGTGTTCCTGATGTATTTCGCTCAGCATAATGCTTTCAAAAAAAACCACAGGTGACAGAGTGGATGAACTGTTTGGCTGCTAGCCCAAAAGGTCAGTGGTTCGAACCCAGCAGCTGTTGCTCATGAGAAACATGAGGCTGTCTCCTCATGGAAAGCTTTATAGCAGTTCTCCTTCCTTGTCACTATAAGTCAGAAGTGACTCCATGACAGTGAGTTTAATGTAGCAGCATGTGCCAAGGCTAAAGTTCTCCCTATGGCTGAGTAAATGGTGCATATCCCACATTTTGTTCATTCATTTCTCTGTTGATGGGCATTGAGGTTGGTCCCCTCTTTTGGCTACGTGATGAAATCCATGATGGCGACATGAGGCGTGCATGGGAAGAATGTTGGAATGGCAACTGCTTTATTACATGTACACCTATGTAATTAATAATAGGATGTAGAAAACGGTATGAGTGTGAAGGGGCTGGAACCCCTTTGTGTTGCTGGTGGTGATGAGCAATCTCGCAGTCGCTATAGAAAGCAGCATGGTGATACCTCAAAAAGTCAGACCAAGAGCCATCATAAGCCCCAGCAACTCCATTCCTTGGAATATGTATGTATGTATGTATGTATGTATGTATGTATGTATGTATATCTCAAAGGTTTTAGAGCAGACGCAAGTAGAAACTTGAGAATTGTATTTCAAACAAGAAAGTCAGAGAGGAACTTTGAGCAGAGAGCCAACCAAAGTCGGGAAGGAAGTGCTGAAGATGGTGTGGGAAGAGCAGGGGCCTGTGCAGAGATAGCAGGCCGTGATGGGACTACCGTCTAAGGAAGGGCAGGGATTTAACTGTGGTTTCCAATGGGGTGGGAGTGGGGCAGTGTGGCAGCTGAAAGTCCTTTCCCATATCTTGTCCCTCTGATTCCTCCCAGACCCTCTGGAGAAGGCACATACGACATATTTTACAGGTCACAGAACAGAATGATGGATAGCCCAGAGTCCTAACTTCTGGGCGTGTCTTTGCCAAGTAATGGGTTTCTATTTCCTGTTGAGGAGTCTGTCTTTGGGCCCAAATGAAAAACCAAATTCACGGCCATCAAGTTGATGCCAACTCCTCCGAGTGATCCTGGAGTCTGAAGGCAGAGCGTGATCAACATAACCTTGAGTGTGGGCTGGACTTGGTGTCCTGACGTGAAGCACAGATGTAGAGAAAGGGAAAGAGAAGCGTAACAATTTGACCCTGGAGAAGCCGGGGAACGTCACCACTGAGGTCACCTGGTGAGCAGGTGACCTGATGTCGTGTGATAAGAAGTGGGTCTTACTTTTCAGGTATCACCTTCACATCCCACAGCCTCAATGAAATCATCAGAAAACCCTAGTTGAGGGATATTCTATAAGACAGCTCACCTGCACCCCATCTGACCAGTACCCAGGCTATATAAATAGCCAAGCCCTTTAAAAATAAGCAAAGGAACTAACACCGGCCAGAGGGGACGAAGGGGACGTGGCAACGAGATGCAGGGAGTGATTTGGGATTTGATTCTGGAACAGATAAAGGACATGCATGGAAGCAAACAAACAAACAAGCAAGAACCTAGTATAATCCAAATAAACTCTTCTTGGTTTAGCTAGTACTAAAAATAAAATGAACCATATATTATTTGATACATTTTTCCTTTTTTTCTGCTCAGTAGTTAAACAACAAAAGAGAAGATGTTGTTTGGGACCATAGGTCCTCTTGGGGTGTCCTGGGTAGGCGGCTTCCTGTTCTGACTCACCCCAGTGGCCATGCCGCAGGCCAGGCACTCGGCGGGTGGCAGGTGCTTTCCAGAGCCGGCAATGGATGGGTGTCAGCATCGGTGGGGCATCCTGCCATAGGCTTTTCCCTCTGGCCTTCCTGTGTTTCCAGAGAAGCTGGGTAAACCAAGGAAGCAGCTGACGTTGACTCACGGTGCTCCGTGCGTACCAGAAGAGTGCTGTGCTCTATAGGACTTTCCGCGACTGATTTTTTAAAAAATTATTTGAAACTAGAGAACTAGCTTTTTTTTTTTCCCCAAGGTGCCTCTAGATGGGCTTAGTCCTCCATATCTCTTTGTGAGCAGCTGAGTGTGTTAAGTGCCCCCACCAAGGGAGGTACCATGAACTTCATTTGTCCATGAGAACTTGGGGAGTTAAGTTCAGGGCTTCACACCAGCTTTTCCCAGTTCAGGCATGGCCCATGATGTGAAAAAGTAACCAACCCCATTTTTAAAATACGTGTATAAAATAGAACAATAACTGGAAGGGGGAGAAGTACGGGTCAGTGTTCTACTGAAAAGTTAAGTCTTAGACATCAAACTCCCCCACCCCACTCTTCCATGAAGGGCCGTGTTCATGACAGTTCCTACGAAACCACCTCAGTGGTGTGAAGTGGGCTCTATTTATGTAACAACCATTTTTGGAACGCTGACGAGAAGCCCCATCATTCTCACTCACATGGTTCTGCTGAGTAGATCACCTGCTTTGCAAAGGGACTGAGATGACATGAGTTAGCCTGAAGAGAGACTGCGCTTTAAGGAAAAACTCAGGAATCTTCTCCAACCACTGTCTGCCGTGAGTTTCCTATTGCTGAAGGGAAGAACGAAGAGGGCTATTCAGCTATTGGGGACCTGCCTCCTCCACAGGGGACCGCCTTGGCTGCTGGCTTCAATGTGCATACTCCGTAGCTTCAATTCCCAGCTCTCCAATGAGCCACTCCATTGACTACTCGTTGGAGCCTGGAGCTGACCGGTGCCACGGAACTGCAAGGTCCCTGTCTTCACCTCGCGGTGTCCCTTGCACCGAGGTGGGCAGCTCCTAAAAGCAGTGCTGGAGAGGTCATAGGGAAGAATTGTCTGAGCATATGACTTGGGCACGGACTATGATATTCAGCTTCAATGAACCTGTCCTACCTATACAGCCTCTGTCCTTCCCTGGCTTCCTCGGCTTGAGGCAGCAAACTGACCTTATGCCTTCTCTGTGTAGTGATTCCTTCATGGACCAGAGACCTGAGACCTAATTCCAGCTTTCCTACTCCCTGGGGTGACCTCGGAGAAGTCATTTAAATGAGCTTTTATGAATATTATCTGTACAATGAGGATAAGAAAGGGGATCGATTCTTTAAGATGGTGTAAAGTAGGCTTTCTCAACGTGGTTGACATTTTGGATGAAATAACTTTTCTTGTGGTGTGGACATTGCTGTCCATTGGAGTATGTTTAAAGGCACCGTGGCCTCTACCCACTAGACTCCAGTAGTACATCTTCCCTCGGTCCTGACAACTAAAACTGTCTCCAAGAAAAACCCCAGACTCACTGCCATCGAGTCAATGTTGACTCATAGCAACCCCCTGGGGTATCTGAGATAGAGACTGGGGTATCTCTGAGACGGTAATTGTTTATGGGAGCCAAAAGCCCAGTCTTTCTCCTGCAGATGTGCAGGTGGTTTTGAACTGCTGCCCATGCTGATCACAGCCCAACTCGTAACCACCACACCACCAGGACTCCTAGGAAAATGTCTCCAGACATTGCCAAGTGTTCTTGGGGTGGCAAGAAGGGTAGCAAAATTGTCCCCACTGGTTTAATGGGTGAAATGAGGTTTATATCATTCAGGGATCTTAGAAAGAGCGTGACTGAGGCCTTGCTTTCCCCTAAATGCCCTGGGGTTTAGCAAAGAGATGTCTAGCATAGTTCTTTCTTTCCAAACATTTAGAATCCAACTGAAAAGTTAAGACAAAATCAGATGCAATGTTTAACCATGTAAATTATGGTTGAGGTTATTGGTTCCTTGAGATGGGGAAGAAGATGACTAGGTGGAGAGAGGAAGGAGAGTTTAGAAATAGCCCAACGATGGGAGAAATTGTGCATTGAAATGGCAGCGGAAACACAGGCACAGTGATAGCAATCAGCAACCCAGGTGTTGACCTGGGTGCTCATGAACCCGACACAGGGCTTCATTGGGCCTCCTGACTTAAAGGAACAGACCCTCCATTCCTCATTCACGAGCAGTCATAGGTCCAATGGCCGGTAACTATATAGACCACAATTTTGAAAAAGGACCACTTACATCAGAGACAAATCTTTTCTGATCATGAAGTAAACATTAAAGACCAACATTCACTCTTTTACAGATTCGCTGCTCAGCCTGACAGTGAAGAGTTATTTTTATCTGTTTCTCACATCTTTCTTTTTTCTTTATACACAATAGAGAATATCAATAGTTGCTTGCAGTGATTGGTGTGGGTTTCCCAGTAAAATATTTCTGTGGAAACCAAGGTGGAATTGAAAAATGAGGCTAAGGGAAGAAAATGTAGACTTGTAGATTTTAGAGTTGGCTTGGACTTTGTGACCATCTCCACATTTCTGGTTTCAATGGTGAGAAACCAATGACCAAGGAGGTGCAGTAACTTGCCAAAGATCATGCAGCTTACTAGGATCAGAGAAAATTCTCAAAACCAGTACTTCTGACTCAGTAGGTCCCTGTCTAACGATACTTCAAGGCTTTCCCTTTTGGTCTGCTGTTAATTCTAGAGTGTAGACTCTTGCTTTTTATATTGGTGCTGATTTCTTCTCAAATTCCTGAAGCAAAAACCCATGAAATATTGTACAGTGTTCTTATTACCTCAAAATAACTGCTCTTTTGTGCTTTCTAAAAAAGTTATCCCATGTGGGTTTTGTTGCTTCCCCGCTAGATGGCCGCTTGTGTAACTGCAAACTTTTAAGACCCCAAACACTATATCTTTTAATATCCAGGCACCATCAGCTTTCTTCACCACCTTTGCGTATGCACCCATTATGTCTCCCGTGATCGTGTCCGGAAGGTGAGCATCACAGAATGCCAGGTCATTAGAACAAACTGATCTTGCATTGAGGGAGGTCTTGAGTAGAGGCCCAATGTCCATCTGCTACCTTGATACTTAACATATAAATATATGTACATAAACCTCTATCCCTATCATTATATATTAATATATTTACACATGCACATGCCTGTGTTTATACCTCTATAAATGTCTTTTATAGTTCTCTCCATTTCCTTTTACTTTTCTCCTGTCGCACTATCATGCTCAACTTACATTTGGATCTCAGTAATTCCTCTCAGCTACATTGCACCTGATCAAACCCCACCAGGATGGCGATGCTCCTTGCCATTGATTTCAGATCTCTTGTTTTCCCTTGTTCCTGAGTTTGTTGGCGGCCCACTCCCGTTCTCCCACCTTCCCCTCTTCCCTGTCCCTTCAGAACCCTTGGTTTCATTGTTTTCTACTGGGGATTGTTTATCTTGCCTGTCTTATATAGATAGACATTTAAAAAAAAAAAGGAGAGAGAGAAAAAAAGGCCTAAAATAGTTCCAGGTCTGTCTGCTCACCCTTAACATATGTTTTCTGATTGCGTCTGATGAGGTGCCCAGGCCTGCGCTCTGCGTCTGAAGTCCCGTTTTGGGATTTCTCAGGGACTTTATTGCGTCGCTCTCCTTGCTGCTCTCTTGCATTCCTTCGTGTTTCACCCCATTGTTGGGGGGAGGTCAGACCAGGCACAGTTACTGCACCATTTCTCCAGTGCTGTCCCTTGCAGGTCAGTGAGCGGACAATGTGTCTCATGGTGGGGCCACCCCTGTGGTCCTCTCTGTGCCTTGGTTGCTCTGAGCAGGAGTGTCATCTTCCAGGCTTGGTGGGCCAGGATGCTGCTCTCTCTCTCTCCCTCCCTCCCTCCCTCCCTCCCTCTTCTTAGTTTGTTCCCATGTGGTCTGGGCAGCCCCGATGCTCTCCCTGGGCTGCATCTTCCATGCTGTCCTCTATAGTGCAATCTTCCAGTGGTGATGGGGGATGGGGGTAGACGTAGCTGGGATTGAGGCTGACCCCAGATACCTCTCTGTTAGTTCACTGATTCATGCCAGTATGTTGCACTTAAGGCTTGAAGTGAAATAAATGGCCATCTTGCAGGGAAGCAACAAAGCCCACATGGAAGACGCACAGGAGCCTGTGTGATCATGAGGTGCTGACGGGATCAGGTATTAGGCATCAGAAGACCCAAAACAAACAATCATATTGATATGAATGAGGGGTGTTGGAGTGGAGACCCAAAGCCCATCTGTAGACAATTGGACATTCCCTCACAGAAGGGTCACAAAGAAGGGATGAGCCAGCCAGGGTGCAGTATCGCACCAATGAAACACACAACATCCATCTAGCTCTTTACTGTGTCTCCCCACCCCGCACTATCATGACCTCAGTTCTACCTTATGAATCTACATAGACTGGAGCATGTATGCTGGTAGAGAGGAGAGCTCTGAAGACACAGAGTCCAGGACAGGTAAACCTCTCAGGAACAATAATGGAAGCAGCAATACCATGAGGGTAGGGGGAAGGTCGGGGGAGAAGGGGAAGAAAGGGAGAACTGATCACAGTCGGTTTATAGCTGTGATTAATGTATAGCTTCCCAACCTCACCCCCAGGGGATGAACAACAGAAATGTAGGAGAAGAGAGGCAGCAGACAGTGTAAGATACGAAAATAATACTAATTTATCATTTATCAAGGGGTCATGAGGGTGGGAGTATGAGGGGGGAGGGAGGAAAAAAGAGGAGGGCTCAAGGAGAAAGAAAATGTTTTGAAAATGATGATGATGACATATATACAAATGTGCTTGATAAAACTGATGTATGGATTGTTATGAAACTTGTAAGAAACCCCAATAAAATGATTTTCAAAAGTTCTCTTATATGATGGTTCTGACTTTTAAGTTTACAGTTATAACCTTATAATCTGAAACCCAAACCAAACTCAGGACCATCCAGTCAATATTGACTCATAGAGCTGCCCCTGTATGTTTCTGAGACTGTAACTCTTTACAGGGCTCCAAAGCTTCACCTTTCTCCTGTACTGGGGCAGGTGGTCTCGAATTGCTGGCCTTGTGGCTAGCAGTTCAACACTTAACCCACTGCATCACCAGGGCTCCTTATACATCTCTGGTCTTTCCCACTGGCTGTTGATTATTTTCTCTTCTTCTTTAAGCTCGTCGCTTCCCATGATTCTTTTTTGTCGAGTGTAAAGCATCCTCTTGGCGACATCAGGGCTGAGCTAATCTGTGTCCCCAGGGGCGAACTCACACCCTTCATGGTTTCTAGTAACTGCTGCAGGCTAGTAGATCCCTTCCTGCCAGATGAACAAGAGGGGTTGAAGTGAATGATGCGGTCAGATGTTCCTTACTGTTCTTCTTTGTTTTAAATTGTGGCTTTCTATCATCTCATACATGCTTCCTGAGGTCTTTCTGTGGTGGAAGGGCCTTAAGTGTCAAAAGCAAATAAACAGAGGATTGTTCGTCGAGTGTGGCAAGCCGGGCAGGTTTATTTCGGTTGGAAGTACCGCGTGTTACATTTTTTAAGTTTCCTAGCTCTTGGTCATGCCAAGGTCACCAGGAAAAATCCAAGAGGTAACCAGCTAGGTTTGCTCCGTTCCTTCTAGCTCCATGAGCATCTCACTTCGTGATCATGGAGAGGTACACGCAGTCGTCCCGTGCCCCAGAGCCTTCACGATGTCTCTCGGGCAGTGTTTTCACAAGCGAGCTGCCCTTACTGAACCACTGGACAACCTACCAGGTTTTGGACTGGTGCTCACGGGTGACCGTTTGCCTTGGGGGTGGCCTGAACTCAGACAGGTGCATTTGCCGGTCACAGGGAGTCTTCCTGTGAGAATGTTAGGCTGCGTTCACCACGTTCCATTTATGGGACATGGACCACTTTGCCAGCTGGCAAAGCAGTGACTCCTGCCTTCATCCCAAGCTCTGTTGTTCATTCCTGTGCCCTGAGCGCTCCCAGCCATCCCCTCTCAACGTGGCGCTCAGAGAGTCTCCTTGTCCTCAAGGAAACCTTAGTACAGACTCAAACTGGTCCATCAGCTTGTGCGTTAAAGATCGTGTGGAGGCCCTCAAGACTCCACACCAGTGAGTCTCAGTCCCCGGTGCACAGCAGAGTCATGTGGCGAACTTGAAAAGAATTCCCCCTTCAGAGACTCTTCTCACTGATCTGGGGGAAGGGAGGTGGGAAGGCACGGGGGTGGGTGGGTGGGGGGTGGTTCCGATGTACAGCCAGATTTGGAAACCACTGTCTGAAATCTTGAGCCTAGTTTTCGAACAACCATGACAGTGATGGAGTTGATTGGAGCCCCCGTTCGTTCACAGAATCTTACTGTGTGCCAGGACCTGTCCTGAGCAGAGTCCCAGGCTTCATCTCCAGTGATCTTTGCAGCAATCAATCCCAGGAAGCAGATGTTGGGATTGCCTTCCTTTCTGTGATGTGGAAACCGAGGCCCAACGGAATTGGACCTCTGCTCTGAGGAAACCCAGCTGGGATGCATCCCAAGGGGAATCCCGCCTTATGACCATTGCGTAGTGGACAGGGGATTGGACCATTCAGCTGGGTGATTCCTTCTGCAGGTGAGACTCCGCCCCAGTGCCAACAGGTGTGGCTGTTGCCTCTTCTCTTTCCTTTGGGGGACTGGAGGAGGATGCTGAGAGGCACAGAGAGTGATAACATCAGGATGCAGGGCATGGCCACAGATGAGGTCGGGAGTGCCACCAGGGGCCGCTCCTGTGTCCAGCGGGCAGCCATCACCAGCTGGAAATACCTGCAGTGACTTCTGCACTCCAGCGCATTGCTGCTAGGAGGAAACATGAAGGAGTGCTTGAAGGCCAGGACAATAGTGCTGAGAACTTTTCCTGAGATTGCATGAAAAGGAATAGGGAGAAACTCAGCCTGTTCCCTTTACCTCTTGCCTGGCTCTCCTGTGGCTACTCCTATGAGACTCAGGCTCTGTTAGACTGGGGGGACTAGAGAAAAAAATCCAGAAACATTCATATGTGTGTAAGGGAGAACTTCATATCAAAGAGCAATTGTACATTAAGGAAGCATCCCAATCCAATCCAGATCAAGTCCCTAAGTCTGATATGACCCCATATGTCAACCCCAGTCCATAACTTCCTTTCGATGCACACAGCCATGCAATGATGCTGAATGGAGGAAGCTCACAGGCCATGGGTGACAAGTCTTAGGGATCAAGTGGTGGTAGAATCATCTCAGTGCTGGTGTGGGTCTCCACGTGGCTCCTCCCCTCCAGGGCTCTGGCTCTATCCATGTAGCTCCATGTGTCTTGTCAGCAGGAAGACAAAGCAGAGAGTGTCAGTGGGTGTGCCCTCCAGTAAGCTATTTACCTGAATGAAAGGTTGGACTCCACCCCTTCACAAGATCACAGGAGATTATGTAACTGGCACACAGGCTGTGCCTGGCAAGGCAGTTGCCTTTGATGATCTCTGCACCTTCTCAAGCTCTTTGCAAGCTACTGGGCAGGCCCAAAGGCTACGGGTTTTTCCTGTGGAAATTTGCTCTGTGGGGTTCTGATGAATAGTCTTCTGCTGCTGCCCTCTTGGGCTGATTTTCATTTCTGCTGACTCCTCGGAGTTTGTTCTTGGTCCAGGTCTACCTTCTCTTAGCCTACCTACGGTTCTTCTCCAGGTGGTCCACATCCCCGTGCTCTGCTGTCCAGATGCTCTCATCCAAATCCCTCCTCTAAGACCACTTTTCATGCAAGCTCTGCATAAAAGAGAATTCTACTTGCCACCACTCATTGACTCTTTACCACCATTAGATCAACTGCCATCTCATTTGGGTAATGTGGGCGTGGTTTCTATCCTAATTTAGTCCATCATCTGCTCACCTTTTGGGGGTTTCACAGCTTAAGTAGGGAAAATATTTCCCTCTCTGCACTCTCTCAAGGAGCTCTGGTGGCGTAGTGGGATACTTGTTGATCTGCTAACCACCAGGTTAGGTGTTGGGGTCTAGTGGCCACTGGGCTAGAGAAAGATTCGGCTAATTAAAAGCCTCCAAGCCCAGAGGAGGAGTTCTGCTGTGTCCTGTAGAGTCGCTATGCATTAGAATTGGCTCATGCGAGTGAGTTTGGTTTTGTTTGTTTGTTTGTTTGTTTGTTTGTGCCTCTCTTCTCAAAAACTGTGCCACTGCTCAGGAAAGACTAATCCATGTGAAACTACGGAACTTTCAGTGGGCAATCTTTACACTCACGGAACGGAAATCAGAGGGGGAAATCTTAAAAAATGAGCATGTTCCCAAGTCCTTTTGTCCTATCAATTTCATTCATCAAGTTGCTTGGTGCTCCTAAGATGATTGAGGGAACTACAGCCCAGATTAATCACAGCAGTTGATTGGCAAGGATTCCAGGGAAAGGCTGTGTCAGGCAGGGAGTGCAGCCCCAGGCACACTTGGGTTTTGAGGTCATGTGGGGACCTCATTTATCTATGCCAACCCCAGGGCTCCTAGTCTGCCCCCAAGTGCTCTCTGCCCTCCCCCTCTAACCTAATTTGTGTTTGAAAAAGAGCAACCCAAGCAAGAGCACCTGGAAGTCCTGCTGCTCAGCCCTCCTGGGGAGCAGATGAAGAGGTATGTGGGGATCACAAGGGGATCCAGCAGTGGGCAGAGCCCTACAGGCGGCCCAGGGCCCAGATCTCCCAGGCTGGTTGAAGGCATTTTTTAGGCCTCCAGAAAGGAAACCAGGATCATGGTGGGAGAGGGAGGCAAGGAAGTGAGGCAGAAGAAAGGGCGCTTTCACAAAGGAAAGTTGCTGATTCTGTCTGTGATCAATCAGATTAACAAAGAGGCTGGTGACAACGGGGCTTGTTCTCTGCCAAACATCGCCATTCTACCATCCAAAGCCCCTTGGACGATGCCGACATTGATTTAAATGAATGTCCTTGTTCTTGTTGGCCGCTTTTCCCAACATGGTTGGAGTTGACGGGGCTGATGTGGTCCTATTTTTTTTTTAATTCCCTTGATAGGATCCTGGGTGGTAGGAACCACCTTCACAAGAGGCCCGCATTTTCCTCGATGCAGCCCCCAAAATGTCAACCGCCCCGATAAAGCTGAAAAAGACATTTCACATACATAAAATATGTAATTAAAATGATGAATTATTGTAAAATAGAATATTAGCCTTGCGACATTTTAATCTGAACGGCGGCGAGAGGGAAAAAGGGGGCGCAATCTGAACCGCTCAATTAAATTTAGAATGTCCCCCCTCCATTGTTATGAATAAATAGAAGAGATTCTGTAGCAGTCGGTGGAATTATTCATTGCGACTAGTGTAGAAGGTGCAGGCACCATATCATGAAATGGAATATCATTGTTAGTGACTATATTTCTTGGTAATTAAGGCCCAGACTAATGATGCAACTTTTCTCCAGCATGATTTTCATCTGATTATGAGGCTGCTTCATTAAGAGCACTCAGCCTAACGAGCTGTAGCTGTAATAAAGTAATTTTCTGTCTTGTGCTCTGATTGATAAAGAGTTTCTATAGCTAAAAGGAATTGAAAATATAATTATAATTAGAAATGGTTGAATAAAGTTATTACAGGATTGCTGAAGGGTAGTTCAATTGACACCATAATGTTTTTTTGGAAGTAAGCATCTTAAAATTAGACTTTATCAAGCAACAAAACTCCTTTGCTAATAACAGGGCCGAGTGTTGCTGCTTCCATAAAACGAACATTTAGATGAAAGGAAAATGAGACTTTCCCACATTGTTCTCGACAAGAAAAACATGTGCAAGAAGAATGCCGTCGCCTTTCTTCCCAGCATTCTTCCCGTGTGAAGTAAAGCTTATGAGCATACTTTTTACTCCATTTGTAATAATTTTCCTTCTGCCATATGTTGGGAAAAGATCTTTTTGATTAAACTGATGTCTTTTTAAACGCACAGTATAATTTTGGAGTTTCCCTTGGCCAATATGCAAAGAGTTAGGCTGTCTTTTTATATATTTATATTTATGAAGCAGTGAGTTCCATATAATTTTTCTGATTGTGTCGAGTTTCTCTCTCTCTCTCTCTCTCTCTCTCTCTCTCCCTATCTCTGTCTGTCTTTCTTTGTCACACGCTGGCTGATATCAAAATCTAACTGGGGAGGATACAAGATACTGCCCCTCCTCCTGGGAAAGGGTAATCAACTTTTTATCTTAGAAACCTTATTTCATTTTATGATGCTCACATTTAGAAACCATGAAAACTCTGTTAGAGTGGTCCTGGGTGTGCATGTCATTGGATATGTCTGCAATATTGACATATAAATCTACGGCAGCGGTTTTATTTAGAATTAGCTGATCCACTCTGTGCTCTGAGTTAGCTCCACATATTTAATTTAGTCCCCTTTGTCTCATTTGAGCTCCCCGAACCGCATGGAAAACATGCATATACTTTAAAGCTATATGGTTATGTAAATCTATTTTATGCAAACATACCCAGACACTATGTGGGTCGGGACTGAACCAAGGAGTGGATCTTTCGAGAGCCACTCTCAAGAATTCTTCGAACCTGCTCCCTTTCACACAGATTCTGACAATCCGGGAGATGTTTTGAATTTTTGAGACTCATTTCTAACATATTATAGGGTAATAAAAGCAGGTTATTGGAATGCCATTAGTAAGATTGGAGAGGGGAAAAAAAGAACAGAATTCTATTGGTTGTTCATTGAAAATGTTAGCTGTGATTAGTTACATAATCCTACATTAACCTGTAAATTAAAATTCCTTGGTGCAATTTGATGGCTGATTTAATTTTGTCTTTCTTTGTTTGCCGCAGGCTAATTCCATTATGAATTCTTTATACAGCCTTTTCCTCAATGATTAGCAGCTTCTACTCAAGTTCTGATTACTATTGTACACTTAGCACTACATAAAGCCGGGGATTAATATTCCCCTGAAGAATTGTTGCTATGGATCTACTCTATTCCTTCTAAGAGATGTTTCTGCAGCTTCAATTGTCCATAAATTATGATCTCTAGTGAATTATCAGTGGGAGTGAGCTGAGCTTAACAAGCTGAAGAGTGCTCTCCAGTTCGGAGAGGGAAAAAAAGGCCAGGGAGAAAGAGAATAAGAAGAGAGATTCTCAATTATTAATTGTGAGGTTTTATCATTCAGGAGAAGCGATCTTTACCCTGTCCCTACCCTTGTAGACATGTACAAATCAGAATGAAGTTGTGGGGTGAAATAGAAGCTTAAACAATCTTTCAATATTTAGTGATCATAACATACTGGGGGTCGCAATCACCTGGAAACAGGGGAGAAAAAGCTGGGTCTTCTGCCCAGGTATGTGGCAGGGTGACTTGCTGGGTTTTATTTTGAGAAGTAGAGATGTCTTGATGGGCAAAAGTGTGATTTGTCTATTTTCTTTAACTACACCACTGCCATTGACTAGATTCTGACTCATAGCGATCCTAGATGGGGTTTCTGAGGCAATAAATCTTTGGGAGGGGGGGAGCATAGCCTCACCCTTCCCCAACTTGACCTTGGGACTAGCAGCTCAGCTAGTCACCTACTGTAACAACCCTCTAACACACACACACACCAAAAAACATACACACCAAAATTATGAACCTATTGCCTTCAAGTCCTGTCCAGCGCACAGCGACCTATGAGACAAAGCAGAATTGCCCTCTTGGGTTTCCAAGGCTGTGAATCTTAATGGAAGCTGCCTGCCACATCTCTGTCCCATGGAAAGTGGCTGCTGGGGTCCAGGCCATCAACATTTCCCCGAGCAGTCCCATGCTGGAGCCAGTGGGCTCTTCTACTGGGAATAACAGAAAACTTATAGGAATGGACTTCAGGGACTTCTTTTCCGTGTAAGGATGTTTTCCTTCAAGAAACTGATAAAGCCATTTGGGCAGGGTCTCCGTTTTACTCTGTTGGATTTATTTGTTCATTTGTCTCCTTTTGAATACCATTTCAAGGGATTATGTTCCAGTTTCACTTTGAACCTCACAATGCAGATATCCACCTCCCGAATCATCCAGCTTTCCAATGGGTCTCAAAAACCCTGATGTTGGGCTTTTCCTGGGGGGTTTACCTCTTGCCCATTGTGAGGACTTCTGAAGCCATGCACCTGAGACAAGTGGTGAACCCTCTGATGGGCCTAGGTGGCTGTGGTAGTGACATCATCTGTTGTCAATTTGAGACTTAAGAGTGAAGGGGGTGGGGCGTTAAGCCTGTCAATCAGGTCGCAGCTCGATGACCTCATTTGGAGGCGCTAAGGAGGTACATAGCTCTCTGGAGGTAGGTCACACTCATTCCCTGTGAGACTTTACTGATGAGTCTGGTGGAGCTCTGCTGATGCAGCCAGAGCCCTGGAGCTGGAGGAGCCACGTGGAGCCCCACGTCAATGCTGAGGTGCTTCTACCACCACTGGATCTACACGACTTTCCACCCACTGGCCTGTGATCTTCCTGTAGTTGGCATCATTGAATGGGTGTGTGAGTCTAAAGAGGAATTTATGGACTAGTATGAGACCTATGGGCTAATATCAGATTAATGGACTTGATCTGGACTGGGCTGGGATGTTTTCTCAATATTCAATTGCTCTTGCCTATAAAGCTCTTTCTTATACATGTGTGAATATCTATGAATTTATTTATCTAGTCTACCCAGAAGAACACAAGGATAACCATTGGAATCAGGCTCAGACTACCAACACTGCTCAAGTGCTCCTATTTCACCTGGCCAGGCCCCAGTCTGAGAGAAATGGACATTTGAGCCATACGTTGTGTGAGATGAGCTTCCTCTTCCTTCTTTCTGCACTGTTCTTCATTGTACTTCTCTCTCCTGAGTTCCTCTCTCCGCTTCCCATCTACCCACGATTTTATTTTCTAGTCTCTCTCTTTTTTTTATTCTTTTCTCACTCTCCCCTCCATCATTCATCCCCCAAAGGGCTAACACACAGAAAATATGCTGACATTTTAAAGTTGAAGTAGAAAGGTGAATTTTATTGCTACTTGGGAGCCAGCTAAGGGCAGAGCCCAGAGGAAAGTGAGATTAAAAAAAAAAAAAAGTGAGTCTGAGAAACGCACTTAACAAGAAAGACATAGTGGAATCTTTCCCAGGAATTATCACTTCCCAGTTTTCCATCTGCAAAGCTTCAAATCACATAGTGAGTGGGGGCCATTCCATGATTAGGGAAGTGCTCCCTGTGAATCATTCCTCATTTGGTCTGTTCAGTTGTACAGAGTTGTTCCTGGAAGCAGAGGTCTTAGCCATCTTATTCGGTGCCTGGATTCCCCAAGCATGATTCCTGGCAGTGTGGGGACCTGCACATACATGCCCAAGTACATGAACCTACATGCATGAGCATGCACACACACAGAGATCCCTGCTCTGCCCTGAAGGCTGAGAGCAAGGCAAGAGTCTTAGAAAGAATGATGATAGAAGTTATTGTCTAATGGAAATACTTCTGGGGTGAAAAGGATGCTATTAATGAATCCAATTCATTAACAAGTCAGAGAGCTGGGAAGTGATTCTTGGCAATTGCACCTCATATGCAACCAGCACTTGCTTGTCAATGGAGACTTGCTTTGGGCTCTTACACAGAGCTAACATGGAAAGAACACACTGCATAGAAAACAACTAGTCAAGAGGTAGCATAAGAGCAAGAACCAATAGTATGGAAGGAAGAAGTTCAAACTGCGTTGAAAGCATTCACCACAAACAAAGTTCTAGGAATTGATGAAATACCAATGAAAGTGTTTTGGCAAGTTTGTAAAGCACAAGAAACACTTGCTTGTCTATGTCAGGAAATTTGGAAGAGAGCTAATTGGCCAAGTGACTGGAAGAGATCCATATTTGTGCTCATTGCAAAGGAAGGTGAACCAACAGAGTGCTCAACTTATAGAACAATATCATTGATATCACATGCAAGTAAAGTTTTGTTGAAGGTCATCCAACAATGATTGCAGCAACACATTTGCAGGGAGCTGCCATAGATTCGGGCCAGATTCAGAAGGGACGATGTGGAACAAGGGATATCATTGCTGTGTTAGTCTGGGTAGACTAGAGAAACAAATTCATAGACACTCATGTATATAAGAGAGAACTTTATATCAAAGAGCAATTGTTCATTAAGAAAACATCCCAGGATGCAAGGGGCTTAAGTGGAGAGCAAATGCCTTGAGAATGATTGGGGCAGGGATTGTATGGATGTGCTTTATACAATTGATGTATGTATATGTATGGATTGTGGTAAGAGTTGTGTGAGTCCCTAATAAAATATAAAAAAAGAAAAGAGGAGAAAAAAATGATTAGGGCAAAGACTGTACAGATGTGCTTTATACAATTGATGTATGTATATGTATGAACTGTGATAAGAATTGTATGAGCCCCAATAAATTGTTAAAAAAAAAACTAACAAGAGAAAAAAAAAAAGAAAACATCCCAGTCCAGATCAAGTCTATAAGTCCAATATTACCCCATATGCCAATACTAGTCAATGAATTCCTCTCTAGACTTACGCAGCCATATGATGATGCTGAATACAGGAAGATCGCAGGCCAGTGGGTGAAATGTCTTGTGTATCTAGTGGTGGTGGGAACATCTCACCTCTGGTGTGGATCTCCACATGGCTCCTACAGCTCCAGGGCTCTGGCTCTATCAGCATAGCTCCATCAGGCTCCTCAGTAATGGCTCACAGGGAATGGGTGTGTCTCCTGCCTCCAGTGAGCTATTTATCTCGTTAGTGCCTCCAAATGCAATCATCCAGCTGCCATCTGTTTGATAGGCTAAGCTCTACCCCTTCACTCTAATAGTCTCAAATTGATGACAGATTATGTAACGACCACAATTGCTAATGTCAGATGGATCTTGGCTCAAAGCAGAGAATACCAGAAAGATGTTTACTTGTGTTTCATTGACTCTGTGAAGGCATTCAACTGTGTGGATTATAACAAACTATGGCTAGCCTAGATAGGAATGAGAATTCTAGAACACTTTATTGTGGAACGTGTACATGGGTGAAGAGACAGTTGTGCGAAGAGAACAAAGCATAGTTTAAAATCAGGAAAAATGTGTGCCAGGCTTGTATCCTCTCCCCATACTTTTTCATTCTATATACTGAACAAATAATCAGATAAGCTACTTTATAGGAGGAAGAATGTAGCCTCAGGATTGGAGGAAGGCTTCTTCACAACCTGAAACATGAGGAGACTAATGAAGAATCCATGCATTTGAATGGTGGTGCTGGGGAAGAACATTGAAAGAACCATGAACTGCCAAAAGAACAGCCAAATCTCTGTTAGAAGAAGTTCAACCAGAATGCTCCTTAGAGGCCAGCATGGCAAGACTTTGTCCCATGTACTTTGGACCAGTTGCTAGGAGAGACCAGTCCCTGAAGAAGGACGCCACGCTTGGGGAAGTAGAGGAGCAGTGAAAAAGAGGAAGGCTCTCGACAAGATGGGCTGAGACAGTGGCTGCCGCGATGACCTCAGGCACAGGGATAGCTGTGAAGATGGTACAGGACCCAGCAGGGTTTCTGTTGTCCACAGGGTCACTCTGAGTCAGACCAACTCCAGGATGCCCAACCACGCTAACAACAAAAATACTTTGATCTTGAACAGGTTCCAGTGTCTAAGATGGAATAGGAAGAAAGGCCTGGCAAGGAGCTTCCAAAGTTTAGCCATTGACAGCCCTCTGGTCACAGTGCTGGGTATGGGGTTACCCTGAGTCAGGGGACAACTGCATGGCAGATCAACCCAAAGCAATTCATCATCTAGCTGTTGTGAGGTTGGGTGGATAAGAGCTCCCAAGTGTCATCCTTGTCCAGTGAAGTGTCCTCAGCTGATAGACGTTCCCTGGACAAGAAGTTACACACCTTTTTAGAGGCATCCCACAGCTATTGACGGATGGGCCTAGAGTACACAGGCCCTTGTCTAAAAGAGGGGGCAAGAATTTGCTGGAATTTATGCTCCGGAGTCATTCCTGAACCGAGGCTAAACTTTCTCTGAAAGTTTCATTTTGTTTCGCCCTTTCCTTTCCCTATCCTGCTTCCCTCACTTTCTTATGGATTTTTTTTTTGCGGAAAAACAACAACAAAACCCACCCACTATAAATTCCTTCTACCTACATCTCTGGCACAGGATCTTCTTTCTAGAAATCTGCCCTAGGACTCTGTTGTAGATTGAATTGTGCGCCCAAAACCCCCCAACAAAATTATGAGTCAGCTTGAGTAACCCCTGGTTTCTCAATATTGTTTAATTGTGCTCCATTTTGTGATCTGATGTAATCATCCTATGCAAATCTTAACTTCTCTGAAGCTAATGAGGTAGGATTCGCTTGTGTACCCAGTCAATCTCGTCTGAGATAGAAAAGATATTCAGTAGGGAAGCAGAGGTCAGAGGGAACCAGACTACGATCATGAAAGAGTAGTGGAGGATGCCATCAAAGACAGCAGAGTGTGTCCTTGGAACATGGCTGTCCTGTCTTGAGAACCTCCTTGACCTAAGCAAAGATACATCCTCCGACACATGCAGATCCTCAAGGAACCCTGGGCCCACAGACATTGAAATGAGACTGGAACCTTCTCTGAGAGGCAACACAGAGAAAGCGTCTCCCTTGAGCCGGTGCCCTGGATTTGCACTAACCTTCCAAATTATGAGAGAATAAAATTTTGTTTGTGAAGTCATCCACATGTGGCAATTTTGTTACAGCAGCACGACTGCTGTAACGAAGACTGGCTCCATCCCCTTCATTCTGGGATGCTCATCCTACCAGCATCCTGCTGACCACAGTGATCCACAGGAGCCTCGTGCTATACAGCTAGTGGTCTTGTGCTCTGGTGCCCATGGGCATCTTTCCACTTCCAGGTCATTAGTCCTCCCGGTCCTGACAGTTTTCTGGGCAGTACAAGAATCAGCAGTTCCGACAGGTTTCCAGAGGGTGCTAATGCTGCTGGTTTGGGACTGATCTTGATTGTTTCCTGGGTCTGTTTCCCCAGAATAGGTCTTAGATGTAATCTGGTGACCTGGTGTTGGGCTTGGTTTCACCGGACACCATCCAGGGCAGAGAGAGGGAAGCTTTTGACACAGGTTTAGGGATGTGGTGCCAAGTTAGTGACCGCTCCAATGATGCCCGTGGCATGAGGAAATTAGTAGATCCAGGACACTCACCTCACATACAGCAAGAGGGCTGGGGAAGCATTGCCAACATTCACCTCCTTTCAAAGCACCAAGAAACTGAAGACCCGCTGTACCTCGGTCCTGTGCTCCGCTCAAGAGATGGGACCTGGCCCTCAGATGACTCCACTCAGAAGTAATGCCTGGCCTCTGCAAATGCTTGTCTGCCTTTGCCCTGTCCCTGTCCCTTCTGTAGTTTCTTTTCTGCCTGCCTACCTCCCACGCTCCCGTCATCTCTCCTCCTCCAGTTCTTGTTTCACTCCTTCCCTCCTCCCTTTCTTTTTGTCTGTCTCCTTCCCTCCCCTTCCTCTCTCCCTCTCTTCCTGACTCTAACAATCTCCTATCTGTCACTTAAGCTCCTCTCCAGGGACAGTTCCCTCATTGCTTCCTGTCCTGGCCTCATTCAGATCCTCCCTTGGACATTGACATGCCCAGTGCCTCTCAGCCCCCCAGCCCCCTCCGCCTTCCTTGCCAAATACAAACACTGACTGTGCTTTTGCGGTTCCTTGTTTCTGGTGCCGGCGGGACAAAGCAGCGAGCACAGGGAAATGTTTCTCGGAGCATGGCTGTGGCGAGCCTTGAAAAGAGGGAACCCTGGTAACAGACCCAGAGGTAGAGACAATTTCCTTGCTCTATTGAGCTTTCTTCCACGGAAGGGATTCTCAGGAGAGGAGCCAGCTCTTGATTCAGAGGAAGCAGTGGTGGTTTAAATGGAGTGTGTGTGTGTGTGTTTGTGTGTGTGTGTGTGTGTGTGTGCACGTGTTGGTGCCCTGCACCGAGGAGACAGAGGTCCCAGGCTAGTCCTTGAATAGTAAGCATGGGCAACACTCTGGGAAGCATCCGTGTCGCGTTCCCTGCTGTCGCATTGGCCAGCGCGCACGCATGTATGAAATCCCAATGAAAGGATCTCCGTACTGTGGATGCCTCCCCTTCTCTGTATTTCCCCCTTTCTAGACACATTTCAAGTCTGCTTTTTTTTGTACCCAGGATGATGAATAATGTGTCTTCTTCTCCTTTGGTGAAAGCCTTGGCTGTCAATTTCCACGCAAGTTGATCCTGCTGATTTGCATGCGAGGAAATATAATTGGAGGAAGATGTAAATGTACGCCATTGTTTTCTTATCTGTAGGCTTTCTGTCTCCTATCTGGAGGGAACCTGATTTAAATATTCCCATTTGTAGCAAACTCCAGGGGAAAGTGCAATGCCAAGTGAACACCATGGTCCAGGGTTCTTCCTGGTGAGTGCTGGCTTTCTTTTATAGCGGTTTAGTTAGCCATGCTTAATAGTCCGAGCATTTATATTAAAAATATTGTGAGGGATAAGATACCAAAGTGAGTCAGAAATAGGTCCGGCTTTCTAGACGTTTACAATAAGGCAGCCTTAAAAATTCATTTTGGAGTCACTTGGAAGTTGGAATGAATTTGCCATGTAAACAAGATTCAATCGTGTTATAATTATATAGCATTTTCAGTTTACAAACTACTGCCATCATTGCTGAGCCCGTCGGCTGCTGCTCAGGAGAAAGGAGGAACGTCCTGCTCCCGCAGAGACTGACAGCCTCCGAAACCCTATACAGAGTCGCTGTGAATCGGAATTGACTCCACAGCAGTGGGTCTGGATTTTGGTTTGGATTTATTATACTCTTAGGCAAGATTTTTTTTAAAGCCTCTTTAAACACTTGATGCAGCTGAACCGATGTCCCCAGACAGCCTCGTACAGGCGATTTGTCAGTCGTGTTCAAGCCCCGAACAATCAGTATCAAGATTCCAAGCATCTCCTTTGCCCACTTCTGTCTGCAGCGCAGGTGTCGGGGGCTCGGAGCCTAATGCTGAGATTTCCGTGAGGAGTAGCAGTGAGCTTGCCACTTCTGAGCACCCCTTGTTTAAACAAATTGGGTAAAGCGGATATAGAAAAAGTTTACCATTTCAATCGCTCTGAATTGTAGGATTCAGGAGCCTTGATTAGAGTTGCCATTCTCACGATATTTCCAAAGTTTGATATTGCTCTGTGTCCCTCAGCAATGTATACCCCTCGCTCTTGCACAGTGGGCGTGATGCCCCTAATCTTTTATGAATTAAATGCAGCAAAATGACAACAAAACCAAGACCACAGCCACAACGTCGATTTCCACACCCAGAGACCCACGGCAACCCTTCCCAGCAGCGCAGAACTGTCCCTCTGAGTTCCCGAGAGATCAGTCTGTCCAGCAGCAGAGAGCTTCATCCTCCCTCCTACTGACTGCTGACCTCACAGCCCACGACACCAAAAGAGGCTGACACAGGCCTCCCCACCGAAGGCAATGGGTCCGTTTCATCTACTTCCCCCCTCATTAAAGAAGAAAATGAGTCCAAACAAAAGAGTGACCATATCAATGCGATGACTCAGTATAGTTTCTTCAAGTAAACATCCACGAGAGGGGTTGAATCATTTGGGGCATCTCATGCATGGGCCTGGGCCTCATCCAGCCTTCTAAGCCAGGCAAATATGTCCAGCGTGTTTCATTGGACAGGGAAAGAGAAACACAGTCAGTAGGTGGAAATATAGGATAAAGGATTATGTAGAAAAGATAAAGAGTCATGAGGAGGTCTGTGGATGGTTTTTCCTCGTGATTTTCCCAGCTCTTTGAGATCAGACCATGCAGAAGTTGATGGTTTCTCTTGGGTGCCTTTGATTTTCAGACATGTTTCAAGGTCAGTCTGGATGAAATGAGGGAGATCAGAAGTGGGGGTGGGGGGCGGGGCTTGACCCTTTGATTGAAGGACAATGGTGGAGGATGGGAAGAGGGTAAGGCAAGGAGGGATGGGATGTGGGGTCCAACTGAGCAGCAGTAGCAGAGTCCAGAATGGCATGACAGCTTGGCAGGGAATGAGTGGTGAGCCTTCAGTTCAGGTGGGCCCCTGGAAAGAAGACAGACAGGAACAACGAGTCAACCGCAGGCAAATGGCTGCATCACATGAAGGCATTGGTGAAGACTGCTGAAAGCACCAGGGAAGGCCAGAGAAGCACACGGATCTGTTTGGGAAGAAGTACAGCCGGATGCTCCTTATAAGTGAGGACGGCAAGACTTTGTCTCATGATCTTGGACTTGCTATCAGGTGAGATGAGTCTGTGGAGAAGGATGTCATGCTTAGTAAAATAGGAAACCCCCCAGCAAGATGAACTGATGCAGTGACTGCACCGGTTGGTGTAAACATAACCACAACTTGGAGGGTGATACAGGATAGACCACAGCTTTGCTCAGGAGGACACAGGGTCACTGTAAGTCTTAGCAGACTCGATGGCACCTAACAACAACAAACAACAGGGCAAGGAAAGAATCTGAGGATCCATCTACGAGCCAAATAACATCAAAGAAACTTCTAGAACTACCAGCAACTGAGAGATAAACAAGGATCTTCAAAGAAAAGGGAGACAGGAAAACCCCCATGAAGCCCTGTATTTGGAATTCTAGACACTTAACTGTCAGAAAATAAAATAAAATTCTTTTCTTTAAACGCATCCACTTGGTAGTGTTTTGTTACAACAGCCCTACAGGATTAGGTCAACTCCTGGTTCAGAGGTTCAGAATGGTGAGCATTTCTGCCTGTAGAGTTTGGCGGAACGAGGCGAATCACTGAGGAGAGAGAGCTGAATACAGCGTGAAGGACGACAAGTGAAGAATGAGCTACAAGACGGAAGTGGTAAGCAATAGGATAGAATGCTGGGAAACTGCTGAAGATGTGGCTATTAGAGGTCACCAGAGACTCTTCAGCGAGCAGGTCCATTTAGAGGATGCTGTGATAACTCCTGTCATATTAACTTGAGTATCTTGACAATGCAGTGGGCACTGGAGTATTAGAGGGAGCCAGAGGATTGGGATGAGAATATGGATTGTAAGTGGGGTTCAGAAGAGTTAAGGTGGGCGGTTCATCAGCACCAGAACCCAGCTGGATTGCTTATGTATCCAGTCAACATAATATGAGATATTTTTCTAAAAGTGATTAGTTGCAAACAGTAAATTGAGAGGGTCTCAGGGTTGCAGCGTGCAAGGCAGTTTTAGCAGGTGGAACAGGCACCAAGAGATTCTAGAATGCCTGCAGGAAGCCAGCTGAGATGCCTGCCAGGAGATGGAGCCAGGGCAGCAGGGCAGCAAACATGGCTGCGGTCCGGCCCTTCCTATTTAGACCTTCTATGTCCCTGACCAAATTCTATGTGTTCTCTAATCTGGGCATGGTTAATGACAGACTCTTACCATGGGTGATGAGAGAGGGGCTGGTCTAGAACAGGGAGAGTCGACATGAGGACTAGAAATGTGTTTAGCAGAAGTGATCTGGTGGGAAACTGAGAAACAGTCACAGGAAGGAATTTCAGGGATTGGCAATTGTGAGCTGTTTCCAGTATTAAGAAATCCTGGAATGGGCTGAGGCGGTGTTGAAGTACCATGGAGATGATGAGCTTTTGAGGATGACTCCTGATGACACCAGGTCCGTAGGTTTGGGCGATATTAAAGGCATCATCAAAAATAGATTCTGAACTCACGGCGTTAAAGACAGGGGACAGGAAAGGAGAGAACTATTTAAGGAGGGTTATTAAAGGTATATCTTTATGATATTCATTGACTACTTCACCCATTTTACAAATGAAGATGCTCAAGGAGAGTGAAGTTATTTCAAATTGCCCAGGTAAGACATGCTACAGACAGCTTGCGAATGCAAATCCCTCCCAAATGTGAAGCAATGCACAAATGAATATTTGACATTATGAAAGCTTGGTTTCTGGGAGTCAAGGAGACGTGGTCATCAGAATGACCATAGTTTGGAGTAAATAGTGTGGACTTCAAAAGAAATTATATTGTTAAATGGAAGTGCTGGGAAAGAGTTCTGGAAATGACAAGACAAAGCCAGTTATTGGCTAAGCACTTACCTGTGTCACCTTGTCTAATATTGTGATATTGAATAAGTGGTATAACAGTCTTATTGGGAGAAATCAAGGGTCCAGTTAAAGTGGCGTGTGCACATCAGTGTGGTAGGACCCTCTCGAGGAGAGCTTTCCACTTCCTCCTCGCTTTCAAGCTGATACAAGCAAGATAGGTGTTCACATCCTCTCCATGTCTGATTTGGCAGGATCAATACATTGGGATAGATATTTTCCTAAGAAGTGTGATGATTTTTGGTAATGGAATGGATTATTTTGAATCCTGAAGCATGGAATATGGGAAATGTCAAGTGAAAGCTTTGACTCTTTTCAATGTAGGGCATGGAATTAGAATTTTGCAGAGAATTGGCTAAATTCTTTACCTCCTTTTACTTCTGGTAGGAGAGTAAGAAGGTACCTGCTGGCACAGTATTTTCTATAGATAATTGAACCAACAGAACCCCCAGTAAAGGCCAGGTGCTCTTGAGCTTGTTGTTGTTAGGGGCTATTAAAACACTTCCAGTAGAATGAAGGAAACACTGCCCTGTCCTGTGCCATCCTCATCCTGGGTGTGATGGCTGAGCCCAGTTCTGCCAACACTGTGCCAGTTCATCTCATTGAAGGTCTTCCGCTTCACACCGACCCTCTGTTTCACCATTCATGATGCCCTCTGGGGCGGATCCTCTTGATCACAGGTCCGTACGACTGAAGACAAAGTCTGGCCACCCTCACTTCTAAGGAGCATTCTGGCTGTACTTCTTAAAAGACTGTTTATATCGTTTACCAGCACCATAACTCAAAGGTATAGATTCTTGTTTGGTCCTTCTTATTTATTATCCAGTATTCCCATGAGCATGAGGGGGTTGAAAACATCATGGCTTGGGTCAGATGGGTCAATGTGATCTTTGCTTTTTAAAGCACCTTCAAGAGCTCTTTTTACAGCATAATACCGAATGTAATGTATTGGTCTATTTTTGGCTCCTTAAACGTTTGTGAATTCAAGCAAAATGAAATCCTTGGTGTCTCCAATCCTTTATCTATTGATCATGATGTTGTTTATTAGTCCAAGTGTGCGGGGTTTTGTCTTCTTTATGTTGAGGTGTGATCATCTTCATCACTAAGTGCTTGAAATACTCTTCACCTTCAGCAATTGAGGCTGGGTCATCTCCCACCGACTCAGGTGCTGTGTTGTCTTCCCAGTGCCCAGATGCTCAGATTATTTGGTCAACATGCAGATTGAATATGTATGGTGAATGATTCAACACTGATACACCCTGTTCCCAATTTTAAGCCATTCAGTATCCCCTTGTCCAAAGATGTCTAACTGCCTCTTGGTCTATGTACAGAGAAAGGAAGAAATAATGAAGTAAAATTGCTGAACAGAAAATTCTAAAGGTCAGCTCCCGAAGACAAAGGAAAGCATTAACACGTGAAAAGACTTGGCGTTAGAAAACCAAAAGAGAAGCCCATGAAGGACATTTCTCGAACTGAAGGAAAAGAAAAAAAATTTCAACCTTAAGTTGCAATATTGTACTTACGTGGGCAAAATCCCGAGTGGCTCAGGAAGCTTCAAACGTAGAGGGAAGAACTACAAGGAGTCCCTGGTACATTTGAGTGAAATAAAACAAGCATCCCTGCCTTTTATTGGCTGTCCTTTATTTTCTGGCTGGTTGGGTGAGAAATGGTTCACCAAGAAGAGTAATTTTCTACTGTCCTCATCAACTAGATGGTGGGGTATGGAAAGGAAAATTAATCCATCTATTAAAATAAGACTGAGCACCTGCTATGGGGAGTAATACAGTAGCCCCAAAGACAGCCAGGTCTTCCAACCTCCGGACCCCTGGCTATTCCTTATGAAGGAGACAGACAGAGAGATAAGCAATGAAGCATGTCCATTACAACATGTAATGGCTTCAAAAGGTTATGGGAAAATCCCTTTATCTACCAACTCCGTTTTTCCTTGGACATTTTGGAAACCCCTGTGCGTAAGAATAAGGCTGCTGACATCTGTCTGTTGTCGTTTGGTGCCGTTGAGTAGATTCTGACTCATAATGACCTTACAGACAACAGCATGAAGCATTGCCCATTCCTGCGCCATCCCCACAATTGTTATATTTTAACCTACTCTTTAGCCCTGTGTTGATCCCACCCCGTATGGCCTTTCTCCTTTTCTCCCGTCCTCTGCTTTACCACGCATGATGTGGGTCCCTCAAGGTTGTGGTGGTAAAGTGCCATAGAGGCCATTCCGGCTCTTAGTGATACTGCGTACAACAGAGGGTGATGCTGCCTGGTCCCATGCCATCCTCACAATTGCGCTTATGTTTGAGCCCCTTGTTGCAGCCGCTGTGTCCGACCATCTGGTGGAGGGCCTTCCGCCTCTTCACTGGCTCTCCACGTGACCAAGCCTGATGGCCTGCTCCAGGGACCGGTCTCTCTTGAAATATGTGTCAAATACTCGAGAGACAGTCTCACCAGCTTTGCCTCTAAGGAGCATTCTAGCGGTACTTCTTCCAAGACAGGTCTGTTTGCTGTTTTGGTAGCCTATGATACTTTTATTAATCTTCACCAGCACCGTAACATATGACTGGATGCTTCCGTGGTCCTTATTCCTATAGGGAAAATGCCCAGAATGCTCTTTCCAAGTAAGGATGGACAGATTTTGTCTCACGTGGTGTTTTGGACAGATAATCACGAAGGTCAAGGTGGAGTAGAGGGTCAGTGAAAAAAAGGGAGGTCCCTTGACCCAGTGGATTGACACAGTGACTGCAATGAGGGGCTGACCACCACCAATTGTGAGGACGGTGCAGGGCCAGGCAGTGCCTCCTTCTGTTATGCTTCAGGTCACTGTGGGTTGAAACAGACTCCACACCCAACAAAAGTATCACAGCATATGCCACATCGGGGAAGGTGAGGGAGAATGATGGGTGTGATACAATTCATCATGTTGCAGGAGAGGCCTCTCTGAGATGGCATTAGAGCGGAGATCACATTCTGAAGAAGGTCGCGAGACACAGTGTCAAATGCTTGGCATTTGCTTTGTGATGCAAAAGTGCTTTACCGTGTTATTCAGTCCTCACAAACAACCCTGCTCAACGCTAGGTCTTGAATCAGACTACCTTCATCCAAGGCCTATATCTTGCTTCTGGCCAGAGATGCCGGTAAACACCCACACGGCACCCAAGAGACATGCTGGAGCGGATGTCAATTCACACAGCACAGTAACTACACGTCGAGGGTGTGTGCTGGAGAGGATAGGGCCTTAGGGAAGCTCATCTCGGGAGAAAGTGGGGGTACAGCAGCACTCATGGCCCCTCTAGTTTCCAGTCAACTTAAAGCATGGCCCAACCCAGGTCTCCGAACTTGGGTCCCAGCTTTCATGAAAACTGATGACTGGGAGTATCCCCACTAATTTTGAGAAAAACACCAACTCTGAACCCCTGTCTCCTCCCCACCAAATCACACCCCAGGTGTTTCAGAACTCCTGCGAAGTAACTGCCAGTCAGCAAAACGCCCAACACGTGTCTTTTTGTTCGTTCTTTTCCATTTCAGGCAGTGAATCTAGGCTTTCTGTCACTCCCTCTGGGAACAAAACATCGAAACATGATGAAAACAATGCAGCTATCTGTCCCTGTGCCCTTGAGCAGTGCAAAGAAAACACGAGGAACCGGCAGACATCATTTTACTAACACGCTCTCCTCAGAGCGTATCTGCGGAAAACAGCGCCCAGGGCTAGCCCTGAAAGTGTGCCTGTCCAAACACCCGACACCATCTTTTAGAGAGCGTTACTACACTAGGAGCTCAAACATACAAGTCAAGTTCATTAATCTTTTACTTCACACGTTACGGCACCATATGGAAAGTATAAATGCCCCTTCCTGGTTTCCACGGATGAAAATTGGCTAGAGAGTGTGCCTTGATCCATAGAGCCTCTCAAATGCAAAAGTATGAGGGGGTTTTATTTGTTGTTGTTGTTTTAACGTGCTGAATGATCTCTCAGAGTTGAGGATGGAAACTGTGGTGGTTACTAGAAACTACTCATCGGCGCCCCCTGTCCGTGGCGCTGAGGACACGTGCTGCGGTACTTACCATACCTTAGGTCTTGTACACCTGAGTTATTGCTCTCCTAGGAAACGTCCCTCTTCATCTCTGGAAGGATGACTCTCTATATTTTGTAGCCGGGGCTCTGTTTTCAGGAGGCACATGGCTTCACTTTTAAATTCCATCCTAGCCCGACCCATTTAGTTTTTAAACCAACACCCGTTCAGCAGATGCAGAGCAAGCTTTGTGTATGGCTTTTCAGTGGGGATTGCATTCGGAATGCACGGAGATTTGGAGACCTGAGCTTTGTTTCCGACTAGGGGGAGCATCTAGGCCGGGGAGGAACACATGTGGCAGTTGCACCACCACCATCCCTTCCCTCACGAATGCAGGGCAGACATCAATAATCCATTCTGGCATCATTCCTTGTTTGTCTGCACATGGCCCCAGGGTGTGTCTCAACACTACTCACAGCCACCGCTGCCAATCCACCATTGGGGGTGGCTTGTGAGATATAACCGACTTGTCATCTCTCATCTATTGGAACAATTCCTTGATGACAGCTGCTTTGACTGCGCCCACTGTAAACTTTAAGATAATTTCAGATGTTCCCCTTTGACTCTTCATATGAGCTTGACAAGCATTGGTGTTTGTTCTTCGTATTAACATAATGTTATTATTTACGCTTGGTATCGATGTAACAGGAGACCTACGGATTGAACATGAGTAGAGGGTTCATTGCAACCTTGTTGGGGTGGGGTGGGGACAGAGGATCTTGAAGTCGAGGATGAGCATTAAAAAGTTGTTTTTATTGCGAATTGAGTGACGGTTTACAGAGCAGGACATTAGTTTTTACATTCAATAATTCACACACATTTCCCCCAGTCTCATTCATTGCAATCTCCTCAAGGTACTATTACATATTCTGCTTTCTTGAGGTGTGTGCTGTTTCTGTTCTACCTTCTTTCCTCACACTCTGAACATTGATCTTGGGAATATACTGTCCTTTGCATGGTAAGTGCTTGATTATTTGATCACTTCAATGGGCTCAGTTCCCGACCTGAAGGGCGACTGAGGGTCATCGTCTTGAGGGTTCCACCAGCCTCTCTTTGACCCACAAGCCCAGTCATTTTTATGATTTGAGTTCTGTCCCACAATTCCCCCCAGTCTATCCAGAACCTTCTACTGTGATCCTCTGCAGAGTGGTTGATGGTGACAGCCAGGTATCAACTAGTTCTGCTAATCTCCAAGTTGTGCAAACTGAGGCATCTAGGGTTTGTTAGTTCATTGGGCTCATAGTTTCTGTCTATCTTTTTGATGTTTATCACTCCTCTTGAGGAACAGCATTAAAATAAAAATTCCCTAAGCTTTCTAAAACTTTCACCTCTGGGTTGAGAAAACTTGGAGCCTTCGGTTCTACTCTCTTGCCTAGGCCTCCACCTGTCTCCTCAATGGATTGATCATGTCTGCACAAGCCTGGGGAGGAGGGGCCTAGGAATGACACCATGTGTAAAAGAATCCAAGAGGGGCAACTTGACCTGTGGCAAGAGGACTGGCCTTCATCTCAGTGGATTCGAGGAGTGGTCGAGTCTCTTGTGAACAGTAGGGCAAGGCTTGCCCTCATAAGGCAAAGGTGTTGAGTGCTGCCTTCGCTCTTCCCAGGATTCGTCTCCAAACTAGAAGGAAGATGGTCTCCCTTAATGAAAGGAGCTCACTGCCTCCCTGACTCCTTCTCTCTCCCCCGCCCCCGTCCTTCCCTCCCTCCTTTCCTTTCTTTTAACAACTAAAAATAAATGTGAATTAGTGGACTATATTTCAGATCTTCATTTTGAACTGTTTAAACTACTAAACACGATCCCCCACTCCACCCCCATAGCTGACCTCTTCTTGGATTTATCTTCTCTCCTTTGTGGATTACCAGCTTCCCCATCACCCAGGTGTCAACCCTCCAACCTATTGCTATACCTTCCCTCCCTTACCCTGCCCCCACCCCCTTGGTAATCTCTAAAGTCTAGTCTCTTTAGCAGGAAAGACTTTGTATTGTGTTCCTTTTGTCCCTTACAACAGTGGCCTCCTACGATATTATTCCATTTGTGATTGATTAATTTCACTTGACATAATGTACCAGTGGCTCCATGCCTTGAAGTTGTCCGTGGTTTCAACCTGGTTTTGTAGAGATGCATAGGATTCCATTGTGTGTGAGTTACCAAATGCTTTTATCTGTTCTTCTGCTGATGGGTTGTGTTAGTCTTGGTAGACTACAGAAACAAATCCGTGGACACATATATGAGTATAAGGCAGAGGTTTATATGCAAGAGTAATTGTACATTAAGAAAACATCCCAACACAGTCCAGTTCAAGGCCTTAAGTCTGATATTAGCCCATATGTCTGATACCAATCTACAAAGTCCTCTTCAGACTCAAGAAATATATGCAATGAAGCCAAATGCAGGCCGATCACAAGCCAGTGGGTAGAACATCTTAAGGTCCAGTGGTGGTGTAAGCATTTTAGAGCTGCCAGGGGTCTCTCTGTGGCTTCTCTGGCTTCAGAGGTCTGGTTGCATCCATGTGGCTTGTCAGGCTCAGGGCACTAGGGTAATTTCATGTGTCTTGTCAGCTGCAACATCTCCCAGGGAGTCAGCAGAGAGAGGGAGGTGTCTCCTGCCTCCAAGAAGGAAGTACTGGATTTCCCAGAATTCTCAGGAGAAGGCCATGCCCACACAGAGGCCTCATTGGCTATGATTTGATTGACAGGCTAGACTCTACCCCTACACTCTTAGTCCTCAAATTGACACTGGATTATGTAACTACCACATGGGTCCTGACTCTTTCCTTAATTCTGTCCTGAGCATAGAGTGGCCCACAAGCCTGTCAGCATGGACAGCCACACCTGGTCAGAGCAGGAGGCAAATTCTCACACACAGACCCCATTTGTAGCATTCAGAAGAAAGAGCTCCTAGGAATGTTCAAAAGTGAGTTGTGAAAATATTTTTTGACAGAACTTCATTAGTTGTGACAATAAATGCTCCTAACTGGAAGTAATGATTTGGCGCTTATAAGTCAAGTTTCAAGTTGGAGTTGGAAACCCATTTCCAGAGAAACAGACAAGACCCCCACCCACCAGACTAAATTGTACTTTGAACTTTTATTGAGTTTATTTTACCCAAGGACCTTCAAGAAGTGAGAAAATATCACAATATTTGTGTTTATAGTCAATGCTGAAGGACGAGATGCATTTTAGAGAGGGCATCTGGGTAATTTTTGTTCTAGGAAAATGTGTGGATGAGGACTGAGTCAGAGGGATTTGGCCAGAGCTTCTCAGACAGTCACTTCATCTCTCTCACACTTTAAGTGGGGAATCAGGGAGGGGTAGAGGTGGGAGGTTTGCTCTGGGCAGGGAGCAGAGTAAGGGCATCCTGGGTCCTGGTCCTTAAAGGTGACCTAGTACACTGGGAGTCAGCTCAGCAGATGTTAATGTAGCACTTATGACAGCCTGCTGTTCCCTGTATAATTCCTGCATTTGTTTATTCGTTCAATTAGTCAACAAATATTAAGGATTGCTTATATGACAAGTCCTGGGCTGTGGGCTCGGAATCCAACATAAGTAGGATTTGTCCAGTCCTCGCATGACTCAAAGTCTCGTTGGGCAGATAGCGCCAGGTACAGATGTTTTAAAGCGATGTAGCAGGGCAAAATAGAACTTTGAACTTTCTGAAACACATGGCGACTTCTCCAGCCATGTAGGGTAGTGGGTGGCATGTGGGAGGGCAACTTCCTTGAGAAAGTGACAAATCACCTGCATTTTTACAGTTACCAACTAGGAAGCCCCTTCTCTTTCCTTCTTACTGCCTCCCTCCCTGGGTGGGTGTGACACGTTCCAAAGTCAGACCAACAGGAGGGGTGTCTGGAGATGTCACCTAATAGAGGACAAAAGGCAAGGATTCCTTGGGCATAAAATGAACAGGTGTGCTGAGAGTGGTCCAGCATGGCTGGATGAGGAGCCACATTGACTGTGGATGCTCTCTCTACTCTCCATCTGGAAGATGGTCCAAGCCATTATCTTTCTTCATCCATCACCGCAATTCTTCTGAAAACAGATTTCCAGACCTGCCCTGCAGTGGGCAGCATCACATAGCCTTTCAGCGCTTCATCTCAATCTCAGCTTCATTCATTCCTACCATAGTTTCACTCTTCACCTCGACTCTCTGTCCTACTACCTCCCGCAGCACAAACCCTTTTATCAAAGATCATTGAGTTTGAGTCTCACTCCACCGGTCCTCATCTGGCAAAACGCCAACATTGATATTTGCCTACTCTTGTGCTCAAGGAACTGAACAAACAGAACAACCTACAACCATGCCTTAGATTCATGCTGAGACATCTCCGACAGGTGCTCAACACTGCACTGCACCTCCCCCTTCCCTCGCAGTAGAGGCGTATGGACACTCTCAGACCAGGGCTTCAGGGGCTCATCTAAGAGACCCACAGAGATCAGGCTTGTTGGAGGAGAGTGACTAAGAGGAACATGAGAGTCAAGATGACCCGGAGACGTCAAGAATCCTGTAGGAGATTAAAGCATGTCTCCAGAATTAATTTTTCACAGATTTGTTTGTTAATTGTCATTATTTTCCAACCTTGCCACAGCCGTCATCACGTTTGCTTGGCATCCATCAGGATAGCACGTTGAGACATCCCCTTGGCCCCTGGGAGGTAAAGAGAGACCACGGAGCTGTGTTGGAGTCCTTTCCCTTTCCCTGGGAGAAGCGTGTTTCAGCAGGAATGTCAGAAGGGAGGAGGTTGGTGAGAGAAGAGAATGGAGGATTGAGGGGAGAGAAAGCCAAAGTAGCAAAGGACTCTTTCTCAAAGGAAAGTTGTTGATTGTGTCTGTGAGGGACCAGGTTAACAGAGGCCACCGACACAGCCCTGTCCCTCTAGAAAGTAAGTCACCACTGTACTGAGTGAAACGCCATCAGGAGTCTTCCGCTGTGACTCATGGGGGTCTCCTGCTCCACTGGCTGCTTTCCTTCTGTCCTTGGAATTCTTTCTGGTGGCACATTTTCTTTTAAAATCCCTTTGTGTGCAAGCAATAGTCATACGTTCATCCAAAGCAAGCTTCAGAAGATAAACACCTTTTTTTCATCTTCCTTTCAAAAGTAGGATGTTTCCTAATAACGTCACCTTGCCTAAGGGGTGATAGATGTGAAGACGCTCCAGACTTAGCCTTCTTTGACTGAATCACAGGATATTCTCAGGGTCTTTCATTGAGTTATTTCTTAGATTCACTTGACACCACGCCACGTTGCATATGTTGTGATTTTGTTTTACCTGATTGGGTTAAAAATTACTATCAAAAGAGTACCTGCTCCCATTGTTCTAAGTGTCTTGTTTCTAATTAAGCATTTGATGAGTGCTTATTGACTGATAAGTTGCCTGGCTGTAACCCCCAGGGGCAGCTATGGATGGGGTATTTACCTCTCATTTCAACGAATGTTAATTGTTGATGTCCATGCCACTGGCTGAGACTCGCAGTGACCTTCTGTATAACAGAATAAAACATTGCCATCTGCACTGGATTTTAATTAAGCAATAGAGAGGTTTCTTAGCCCTGACAGAAAGATTGAAGACTCGCTGGATGAAACAGTGTTAAACAGATTTTGTGGGGAAAAATATCTTTCTGGGAGCTTTTAATAAGCAAAAGAGTAATGAGTATTCCAAACCCTGTGATAAAAGTGTATTGAGTGTCTGTACCCTCCAGTGCAGTGTTTCCCAAAGTGGACCCTGGCAGCCAGCCCATAGGGAGCCGTCGCGCGGTCGTGGTTACACAATGGGCTGTGGCTATGCAAAACCACCAACAGCTCCGCAGGAGAGAGACGGGGCTTTCTACTCCTCTCCAGAGTTACGGTCTTGGAAACCCACAGCAGGGTCGCTGTAAGTCAGCATTGACTCGGCAGCAGTGAGAGGGTAAGCACTGCTATCATCTAGAGGGGCCGAGAAAGTTGGCACCTACACTTTATTCTGCGATATAATACAACCTTCTGTAATTGCAGAGGCGCTGAGTAATTTTTCTTTTAAGGAGGTGGTAGGCCAAATATGCTTGGGAAACTCTGCTTGCCCAAGTGGGGATGTTTGTGCTGCCAAGGGCCATTTGGTTATGGAGAACTGCCTGGGAAGACCGCACTCTGCAGACCTTTCATTACCTCACCCCTGCGGTGATGGCTGCAAGGGCTTCCCCTGGGTGAGGTGTGTGATGCTCGCTGGGATGGCTGGTGTGCCCGATTTTGCTGGAGCAGATTATGGGACACCCATTCCACAGAAGCCACTTCCCAACCTTCGGAAAGTAGTAGGGGCAGAAGCAATCACGACTATCGTATGCAGAAAGATGAGATGCCAAGTTCTCTTTTCGTTTTACTTTGGTAATTCTTTCATGTGTGACTGTACTTCATCTACAGGCTCTCTTTGCTATCAGATTATTGTTTTCAACCATAAGTAATTTCATCTTCTCCTTCTACTCAAAGGGTTTTTTTTGTTGTTATCTAAAGATATAACAAGTCATTCTTCCAAAGGTATACATGCACACACACACACACACACACACACACTCACATTTAAACATATGCTCTTCTTAAATTAAAGAGTGAGATCTCCCGTGAAAAGTCCCCAGTGTGGGCTTGTAAGTACCATACCAGGGTTGTGAATGAGAGGCATGGGGCTTCCAAGGCAGCTCATTGTCATAGAGATGATTGGGGCTTGTGGTCATCTTGCGAGTGATTTGACCTTTCAGAAACAGATTGCCAGCTCTGTATTTGGAGGTATCTCTAGGTGGGTTCTAAGCACCAATCTTTTGTCGGGAGCTTAACGATTTTCATAAGCCTCTCACTGCCATCAAGTCAATGCTGACTCATAGTGACCCCCTGTGGGTTTCCAAGACTGTAACTGTTAAGAGGAATAGAAAGTCTAGGAGGCGTTGCTGGTGGTTTCAAACTACCCACCATGAGGATCACAGCCCAATGTATAACCACTAAGCATCCAGGGCTCCTGGTGAGAGAAAGGATTCTCTCTCTCTGTGTGTCTTTCTGTCCCTCCCTCCTTCTGTTTAGCTCTCTGTCTGCCTCTCTCTCCTTCTCCCCTGTACCCTCTGTCTCTGTCTTTCTCTTTGAACCCTTTCCTGGTAATGAAGCCTCTGTGTTATAAGGAAACCTAAACTAGGCCACCTGGAGAAGCCTACGGAGAGAGGAGCTGACCACCAACATCAGCCTAGTATCCACCAACATCAGCCTCCAGCATCCGTGTGGAGGAACCTGCAGGTGATTCCAGATTCCCAGGTGTGGCCCCAGCATGAAGGGATAGGGACAAACTGTCACTTCTTTGCCCCATCTGAAATTCCTGACCCCCAAACTGTGAGCATATCAGTGAACGATTCACAGCAATACACTTTGGAGTGATCTGTAGCCCATCGTAGAAAGTGGAACCGAACGATGAAGTTCTGGGATGTTATTCTGATACTCAAGATCGCGCTCCACTGTGGTCCCACACTAGCCTTTACACGTCTTCTCCAACTTTTCCTTTCTGAGCTCACTGAGGAAAACCCCGGTACCTTATTTATTTTCACCATGTATTTTCTTTTCAATTTCACATTTTTTGTACATCAAAAAATCATACTTACTTTCTTTCCTGCACATCATTATCTACTAGATTTTAAGATCCCATGATAGTCCTTTGAACCATATTTTCTCAGGACCTAACACAGAACGTGGGCTATGTAGCAGGTACATAATGAATACCTAAAAAGAAATCAATGAATAAACGAGTGACATCATTCTCATAGATCCCTCTGCTGCCACATGAACAATTTTCTGCCACACATCTTTAAGTTCCACCCAGACTAAAAGACCAAGTTCAGATGCCACTGCTTGCTGAGGTGTTCTCTGATTGTCCCCAAATACAGCAACAGAATGTAGACGGTTTATGTACTCCTTCCGATATACAAAATGGCAGTGACGCATCATCTTTCCATGACATGATATCTGTAACTTCTTCACCTAGTGCTTCCCTTCCTGTGGGGCAGGACCGTAATGTACTCTCTTTCTCCTCATCTCTGCCCTCTACTTTCTTTCATCGTTCTTAGTTCCTGTGACACCTTCAAAACTGGTGTGTTGATTAATATGAACTTGGTGGTACAACAGCTAAGTCCTCAGCTGCTCAACTAGATCAGGCTCAAACCTACCTCGCAACTCCGTGGGAGGGGGCCCTGGTCCTCTGTGCCGATGGAGATCACAGCCCCGAAAAACCCTCCGCCTCTGTCACATGGGGTTGCGATGCGTTGAAATCAACTCACCCGCACCCCAAGGCAACAAGGGTCAAAGACCATAGCAACCCTCCCACCTTTCCCAAAGAGACAAAATGGAATTTCATGTTAGATGGCCTTACATGGGAGTGTGTTTGGATCAAGGGCAGTCTTGAGTGCCACCGCCTTCATACCTCATTGTGAGCATTGTGTACTATTCCAGGAGGATGACTTATCTTACAGAGAAATTAATATTCTAGTCTCAAAGGGTTTGGGAGGCGGCCCCAGGTCTCCACAGTAACAGAGAGGAAAGGAACAACCCAGGGATGGGGAAGCAATCCAGATTTCACCCCAACTCCACCAGAGTCGTTCAACCCTATCAGAGAGCTACCACGTACAATGTCCTTTGGATAAAGTTTTGTGGCTAAAACAAAATGGAAAAGCGAAGGAAGAGTGAAAGGAACTGAGGAATTTAAAAATTGTAAGGAACTGTTGGAAGCCCGTGGGGTGTTCAAGTGTATGTGGGGAAACATACCACATGAGAAGACATAGCAGCCTTCTTTCATTAGATGAAAGGATTCCAGGTACAACATTACTCATTCTGAATATCTTGTAACACTTCACCTAAAGTGATAAGATAGACAAATCGGGGCTCATTATCAGGAAGATTTTAACAATAGAATACCACTAATGGGGTGAGCATCCTAAGTTTGTTCTGTTTCTGAAATTTTCCAAACCAGTGGGTTTCTGTTAGAAAAGTGTAATTTGGTGACCTTTCCCTGATTTTTACAAACTGTGTAGGAAGGGCTGGCAGGGTAAAAAGGAAGCGGCCTAGACATGAGAAGCTACACTTATTCCCATGTTCCTCTCTTGGAGACTGGATTTGTGGAGAAGAGTTACACTAACTAGGTCTGTACTCCTGGAAGGATGCTGTTCCTGCCCAGGCCACTGAGGCGCAGAATTATCCCAACACTACTATTACAGCCGCTATCAGCTACAATTGATGACAATCTGCCACACGGACAGAGCCGAACCAGAAGCTGGAGACAGGGGAGCCTCGGAAATGTAGTTCACAGACTCTCAGACCAGTAGCATTTCCCAGTTAACTACTGGGTCTATGAGGACTCATGGCCACTCCATGACCACATTGCAGAATGGAGTAGAATTGAACCATCGAGTTTCCGTGACTGATGTTCAGAAGCCTTTTGCCAGACCTTTCTTCGGAGGCACTGCTGGGTGGGTTCGAATGGTCAACCTTTTGGTTAGCAGCTCAGCTCTTAAGCATGTGTGCCACCCAGGGACTCCTCTCAGCAGGACAATGTCGAGGATATAAAGTTGAATGTGGGGTTAAGAGGCATACTGGTCAATAGTTGTCATATGAGCCCACAGAACCACACTGTGATAAGCATCCTTCTCTCCATGAACAATTATAGTAGCTTCTACTGGTACTCCTTCAGACCCTTCTGACTTTCCCCCTGATCCCTGGTAGCTTTGGATGGCTAACTACAAAGCTGAGGGTCAAACCAACCAACCGAGAAAGAGGAGGCTTTTCTGCAAAGAGGTATAGCCTCAGAAACCCAAAGGGCAGCTCTACTATGTCCTGTAGGATCACTGAGTTGGAATCAGCTGGATACCAGTGAGTTTGGTTTTAGTTTGAAATCCTATAGATAGTCTCTTAGAGTCAGAATCTACTTGATGGCAACGTTTTTCTGTTTGGTTGTTTGTTGGCTTTTGGCTATGTCATGGCTAGGAAATTCCTTTACAACAGAAATGGAATTGTCTCATGCCTCTGCTTAAAACACTCTGATTGTTTCCAATAATCATTTTGATAAGAAATCTTTGCCTATACCGACCATCTACAAAGTTCTGTGTGCTCTGTCCCTTGCTCACCTTTAGAGCTTTCTCCTTTACTGAGCCTCTCTTGATCTCTGCAAAGACTACTCATGATGATCTTTTCGTTTCTTAAACGTGTTATTCGTTTGCTCATAGGTCCCTTGTGCAGTCTCCTCTCTGTGTCTGGTGTGTCCCTCCTCCACATAACCCATCTATGTTGACTTCACAATTCAGTTCAGTCAACTTCCCTTCCGAAAAGCCTTTCTTCACCTCTCTGGTGGGCCCATTGCACCATTTTAACCTACATCCCTCTGCCAATCAATTATTTGCAGCTGGCTTTTCATTGCATCTCTCTACCTACATGTTGCCATTTAATTTTCTCACCCTCTCCACACTATCAGCTTAAGAAACTCAGAAATCTTAGCCTTCTTGGGTTTTTGTACAATGCTCACACAATACTTAGCACAATGCCTGGCATGTCAAAGAGATTTAATAAGTGAATAAAAATATGAACAGCTGAGTAGATAATTTTTATAGCTCATTCTTATTGAGTAGAAGTTAAAAAAAACATCTTGGGGACTCATGTCAGTTGTCTGCTTTTGAAATACCGTGTTCTCGAAAAACTGAATTCACTGCTGGGCATATCATAGATGTCGTTTAAATATTAGAAAAGCAACAATCATTTCTCACTGGCTGCTGTGTTTGAGAGGGCTCTAAGGAGAGTTTGCCTTTGTCTAAAAACCCAGTGTGCCTCTGAAAATGTTTTGCCTTTTGTTTGCACTCGCAGGGAGCCCCAGAACTCCCTGGTGATTCCCATCTTCCAGCAGGAACTCTCCCAAGGAATTCCCTCTAGGAATTCCCTCTAGGAATGCTGCCTTTGTTGACTGCGTGTCTTTTGAAGCCTGGGTTAGGTGGGCAATAAACACCCAAACTGAAGCAGCTTGAGTTTTGCAACAAGGTCTTTATGCCACTTGACTCTTACAACGATGGCGACAGGAACACAGGGGAAAATAGATGAGCTTCTGAGTGGCAAGAATTCCCTAGGGTCCCATGGGAAGCTACTGAAGGCAGAAGGGAAAAGCACCAAGCAAGTCTTTAGAGAGGGCCATGTTGGGGTACGCACCCCGTGTTTTATTTTATTTTGGGGGCTGTAGTTTGTCCAAAATTAGCAGTTGTCCTTTGGGGCCTGGCAAGATGTCATGGCACCAGTCATCTCTAGCTCAGTTTGTGGGAGTTCATTTGGTAGTACAGGCATCTTCTGTTTTTTCAATGGATGTCTGCACGATCAAACAGACCCCCCCCCCCACCCCACACGCACAAGTTCGAGGTCCTTGTCCAGTGAGATGGACGGTAGAAGAGAATTATGATATTCCTCATGAGCAACTTTGCTTATTTATGCCCTTCGCTCTGGAGATAAACTACTCATCAAGGACTTTCGGTGACTGGGGACTCCCGTGTCTGCCAGATGGAAGAAATATGAACCTGAAGGGATATATTTTTGTAGTGTTTACAGTGCATAGAAGTTTCCTTAAATATATAATCAGTGATAATTAGGCTATGTGTTGTAAGAAGGGGTATAAACACTATTGACATGCTAGTCTCGGAATAGGCACCATCCGAGTTGATTTGCCTTTGACAGTTTCTGATTTTCGATATTTTTGATATTTTGGGAAGCAGATGTGATGAGGGTGAAGAAGTTTAAGCTTGATAATAATATCTCTCGATTCCAAAATAATATTGCTGGTTTGCATACTCCTAACATCTGAACCCACAGAGCAAAACAGGAGTGTGGAGGAAGTTGTCAAGCTGTTGTTTCAGCTGGTGCCACGGGGCTGTGCTGAATCCCTCGCTAGATGTGCAACAGAATAAAGCACCGCCCGGTTTTGCACAATCCACAATTCTTCTCATCTCTGAGAGTCTCCTCGAAGCCACTGTGTGCATCCAGCTTGGTGAGGCTCTTCCTCTTTTTCGCTAATCTACTTTCCCAAACATGATGTCCTTTTCCAAGCACAGGTCTCTACTAATAGCAGGTCCGAAATAGCGACCACCAAGTCTCATGCTTCACCTTTGCAAGCAGCATCCTGGGCGTACTTCCTTCAAGAGAGATTTATTTTTTTTCTTCTGGAAGTTCATGGCTCCTTCAAGGTTCTTCAGTAGCACCATTGTTCAAATCTATCAATTCCTCTGCTGTCTGCCTTATGCACGGTGTGAATTTCACATGCGTGGAAGGCAACTGAAAATACCCTGACTCGTGTCAGGCACAGCAGAGTCCTTAAACGGACATTTTGTTCTTTAACACTTTAAACGAGATCTTCCATATAGGTGACTTGCTCAGTGCAATATGTGCTTGAATTCATGGCTACTACTTCTATAAGCATCGATTATGAATCCAAGTAAAACAAAATCCCTGATAACTTTAATCTTTTCTCTCTTTATCACGATGCTATCGGTTGGTTCCGTTGTGAGGATTTTTGTTTTCTGTACATTGAATTCCAATCTGGATGGCAAGCTGCAGTCTTTGATTTGCATCAGCAAGTGCCTCCAGCCAGCGCTGCTCCCTTTCAGCAAGCAAGACTGGGTCATCTGCATATAGCACGTTCTTTTTAAAATCATTTTACTGGGGGCGCGTTCAACTCTTATCACAATCCATACATGCATCCACTGTGTCAAGCACATCTGTACATTTGTTGCCATCATCATTCTCAAAACATTTTCTTTCTACTTGAGCCCTTGGTATCAGGTCCTCATTTTGTCCCCATCCCTCCCCTCCCTTCATCATGAACCCTTGATCATTTATAAAATATTTTTTTTCATGTCTTACGCTGTCCAGTGTCTCCCTTCACCCACTTTTCTGTTGTCTGTCCCCCAGGGAGGGGATTATATATAGATCCTTGTGATAAGTTCCCCTTTCTACTCCACCTTCCCCTTCCCCTCCTGGTACTGCTACTCTTATTATTGGTCCTGAGAGGTTTATCTGTCCTAGATTCCCTGTGCTTCCAGCTCTTATCTGTACCAGTGTACATGCTCTGGTCTAGCCAAATTTGTAAGGTGAAATTGGGGTCATGATAGTGGGGGGAGGAAACATTAAAGAACTATAGGGAAGTTGTATATTTCATCGGTGCTATATTGCACCCTGATTAGCTCTTCTCCCTGAGACTCTTCTGTAAGGGGATGTCCAGTTGCCTAGAGATGGGCTTTGGGTCTCCACTATATACTCTCCTTCATTCACAATGCGATGATTTTTATTTATTTTTTGGTCTTTGATGCCTGATACCTGATCCCATCGACACCTTGTGATCACACAGGCTGGTGTGCTTCTTCCATGTGGGCATTGTTGCTTCTCAGCTAGATGGCTGCTTGTTTATCTTCAGGTCTTTAAGACTCCAGATGCTATATCTTTTGATAGCCAGGCACCATCAGCTTTCTTCATTACATTTGCTTATGCACCCGCTTTGTCTTCAGCGATTGTGTAGGGAAGGTGGGCATCATGGAATGCCAGTTTAATAGAAAAAGTGTTCTTGCTTTGATGGAGTACTTGAGTAGAGACCCAATGTCCATCTGCTACCTTAATACTAAATCTATAAATATATGCACATAGATCTACTTCCCCATCAACATATATCAATGTATTTACATATGTACATGCCTGTATTTAGACCTCCATAAATATCCTTTGCTTCCTAGTTCTTTCCTCTATTTCCTTTTACTTCCTCTTGTTCCACTCTCACGATATAGCAGCTTCTTAAGAAGCCTCCCTTCCATCCTGATGTAGTGTTCCTTCTAGAGTTCAATTTCTCAGATTATTTTCTCAGCACACAGATTGAGCAAGTATGCTAGGTGGATATCATTCTGACATGCAGCTTGCTTGTTTTAAATCATACAGAATCTCCTTGTTCTGTTTGAGCAACTGACTCTTGGTCTGTGTACAGGTTCCACATAGCATAATTAAATGTTCTGTCTTTCCCATTCTTCAGAATGCGCTCCGGAATTTGTGGTCCAGACAGTCAAATGCCCTGCATCGTCAATAAAACACAAGTGAACATCTCCCTGGTTACTCTCTGAAATCAAAGAACAAATAATTGTATTGGACAAATCTGATACAAGAGAACTATTTTCAAAATTAAAGAGCAAAGATGTATTTTGCTCTTTACATACATTGTCAGGATGTATATAAACCTGACACAAGCCATGGCATGTTTCAATGACTTCACATGCATGTAAAACCTGGACAATGAATAAGGAAGACAGCAGAACACTGATGTTTGGGAGTTATAGTATTATCGGAGAATCTTGAAAGTACCACTGGCTGCCAGAAGAACAAACAAATCTGTCTTGGAAGCAGTAGAGACGGCACGCTGTGTACAAGGATGGCTCGATTTCATGTCACCTGCTTTGGACATATTGTCAAGAGAGACCACTTTGTAGAAAGAAGATTAAGTTTGGTAAAGTAGAGGGTGAGTGACAAAGAGGAAGACCCAGGACGAATTGGCTGCAACAATGGCTTGAGCATAGCAGTCAGGGCTCAACGATGTCCCACCTGTTGTAAAACTGGCACCGGACAAGAATGGGAGAGTAGTCTTTACCTCTACATGGCCTGTGCGAGTGTTATGTGAATCCATTAAAATCTGGACCCCAGTGGAGATAAGTTAGGGAATCCTAAGAGTGTCTCCATAGGACTCTAACTCCTGACGCAGCTGACCTCCCTCATCAGGACTCAGGAAGTACTGGCGCTGAATACAAACTGTGTCCAGGGTCAGACCCCTTCTTGTCCCGGACATTATTGCAAGAGCAACCAAGTAGATCTCTTGTTAGGGCTTTGCCACATGTGGTTTCCCTCAATCTTGGGTGTTACAGCCTACACTGCTGGTTGGCTGATTCTTTTTTGTAATTTCTAATCTCAGCCCACATGCTCCCTCTCCCAGAACTCCTCAGACCACTCAGTATAGCGCAATTTCCTTTTCACTAACTCTTGTTTCTTTCAAAGCAGAATTACTCTCTGAAATTACCTTGCTCATTTTTTTTTGTTTACTTGTCTGTCCACCGTGCCTGCTGGAATAAGTATCTACCTGTTTTCCTTTTATACTGTTGCCTCCTTAGCACTAACAGCCATACCTGATGCTCAGTGAATATTCACTGTATGAAGGAATGCATATCTGAGAAATGGAATAAACCTAATTTATACCATGAAACAGGAAGACTAAAGAGACATTGCAGACTGAACAGTTTTGTTATTCTTTGTAATTCTTGATAATCTGGCCTGGGAAACCCTCACTGTCATTTTAATTGGAACCTGAATGAGACGTGATTTTCTTGCTACAAAGCTATTGAAGGACCGCTTACATATGTCATGTGTTTATTATATGTATATTGGGAACCCTGTCTCTACCACTCCCCTCCGCTCATCTTCCCGTGCCTCAATGCCTTGAAAGGTGATCATTTGATTTATCAAACATGAGGACTCACATCCCCTTTCTTTCCTTTTTTGATCTCAACACAGAATTGTCTTCCCTGGTCATTTGCCTACCCACTGACTCCATCGACAAGCTCAGCTCCTGGGGGTTGTTATTTTCCCTGCCCAAAGCTTAATTCTATTTATTTTGTCCGTTTTAGCATTTTCATTACACTTAGTTACAAACCCGAAGGCGATAAAAAGGATGCACACCTCTGAGTTCCAGTGTTCCGCGGCTATTGACATTTATTAATTTAGGTTAGCATTCCGATGGTGTTTTCACTGTTCCTTTGTTCTCTTTCTTCCCTTTGTTTTAAGGGAGAAATCTTCGTTGCTGGCCTCTTGAAAGGATTTCACAGCTGAAGGGACTGCAAAAGAGGAAAGAAGACTATTACTTGAAACCAGGTGAGGTCTCTTAAGGAGTCTTGATGTAGTCTGTTCCCAAGTCCCCTGAAAGCATGCACTAGCTTCTCCACTTTCCTAGCCTGAGCTGCTTAGCAGGTTTTCTCCTAGAGGCTCTTTATCTGAGGGTGACTCGCCTGTATCAAGGAGTTTACAAAATGAAACACTATTAGACCATTCTGGATTTAGAGAAAAGCACCATGATGGAGCAACGGGTAGACTGGCATGAGTTATAAGCCACCACAATCGCAATGATCATTCAGGACCCAGGCAGGCAACAAAGCAGCCTGGGTTGGCTCTCCACATGCAGTCTCCAGCCCCCCTCCATCCTATTCTGGGCCTGTAGGAATGTCTTGTGTGGGTAATAGTCAGTGCTCACGTCCTCTGACTTATGGTTGTATCTGGTCAACAGGAGGTACGAGATGGGAATGAGAGGTTGGGAGAAGAGCGAAGTCAGGGTACTTGTTACTCTGGCTTGCTTCCAGTGAATGTTCTGTCGATGGACCCACACGTGCCCATCTCTCCAGTGCCCTTGATGTTCTAGTTTCATGAGGCTGCCATACAAAATGCCACAAAGCTTTAACTAATAGAAGCTTGTTTTCATTATGTTCTGCAAACTGAAGTTCAACTAGGATATCAACCATAATGATGTCTTCTAAAGGCTTCGAGGGAGCCTCTGTTCCAGCCCTGTCTCATAGCTTTGGATGGTCCCAAATCCTCTGTATTTCTTTGCTTGCAAGTACATTCTCACCTGCCCATATTTTCCTGATATATCTTTTGAAAGATAAGTCATTGCCTATTTTTTTCCCTCAGTCCCCAGGCTCTCGTTGACTCTTTTGGCGAGGTCTTCATTTTGATGCACATCCGTGTTTAATTTTTAGGAGGTCTGTTTGTCTTCTGTTGCTGGTGCAGTTTTGGGTAAGTTTGACAGTCGATTTATGCCATGTTTTGGGTGCCCTGGTGGGATAATGAGTTCCCCGTTGGGCTGCTGATAACAAAGTCCGCAGTCTGAAATCACCAGGTAGTTCCCAGGATAAAGAGGAGGGTGTGTACCCCCATAAAGACTTGCAGTCTTGGAAACCCACACGAGCAGCTCTATCCTGTGATGGATGCTCATGATGAGTCAGCATCTACTCACTGGGAGTGAGTTTGGTTTTCAGTTATTCGGGCCCTTAAGTGTCTTCCAACTGCCCTTCGATGTTCTTTATGACTTTCTATTTGCTCCGTGAGTCTTTGATCCATCTAGAATTAGTTTCTGTATTTGGTGAGAAAGAAGGATCCAGTTTTATTTAGCTTCAAAGAAATACTTAGCACCATTTATTAAAGAGACTGTTTCTTACCCATTAAATATATTTTGGCCTTTGGTCAAAGATCAACTGTCTGCAGGTGGATGGATTTACTTCTAAATGTGCAGTCCTTCTCCATTGGTCTATATATCTGCCATTGGGCCAGCGCCAGGCTGTTTTGATTACTGTGATGGTGCATTTGGGTTAAAATTGAGAAAGTGCAAGGTTTCCTACCTTGTTATTCCTCTTTAGTTGTGCTTTGCTTACCCATGATCTCTTAGTTTATGCATCTTTTACTTATCCAGGGTGATTAGTTTATCTACATCTTTAAAGAATAATGATGGAAACAAGATTGAGATGGTATTATATCTATAATTGCATTGCATAGTGTTAATATTTTCACAATATTAAATCTTCCTGTCACTATACATGGCATGTTTTATAGTGTCACTCAAATTTTAATAGTAGCAGATTCTTTTTGGAAGCAAAGTGCCATTTTGTGAAATAAATTTTACCATGTCCATCCCACATTCCCTAAGATCTGATGAATCCACTTGCTCCTCTTTAGGCCCACACCAAACTAAACCACTGCCACCAAGTAGCCCCCTAATGGCCCGAAAAGGGAATGTTGGAAGCAAGAAAGAAATGTTCAGGTTGCACCACTTAAGTAATAAATCTAGGTAATTTACTTTAAAAAATCATTTTTGGGGGAGCTCGTACAGCTCTTATCACAATCCATACATCCACCCATTGTGCCAAGCACATTTGTACATTTGTGGCCTTCATCGTTTTCAAAACATTTTCTTTCTACTTGAGCCCTTGGTATCAGCTCCTCATTTTCCCCCTACCTTCCCTCCCTCATGAACCCTTGATAATTTATAAATTATTATTATTTTTTCTTGTCTTACCCTGACTGATATCTCCCTTCACCCACTTTTCTGTTGTCTGTTCCCCTTGGAGGGGGTTATAAACTTTTAAATTTTGGAATAATTTTGTAGTTATTTCAACATTGAAAACAGTATCGAGAATTTGCATAGATCCTACACCCAGCTTCCCCTAACGCTAATAATATATTTATACCTGTGGTGTATTGGTCAAAACTAAGAGGCTTACACTGATCTGCTATGTTCAACCGAGCTACGGTCTTTTATCCTGTAATTTCACTCGCGTTCCCTAATTTCACTGGGTGCAGGATCCACGTCAGCATACCGCATTTGAATCCCACATCGTAAGGAATTGTCTTTTCCAGTCTGCAATGGCTCCTCAGATTTCCCTTCTTTTTCCTGATCTGGAAAGTTTTCTCATCGCTTTTTTAATTAGCTGAAAATTCATGAATGGAATTTGAACACCAAGTGTAACCTTAAGCCATTGAGTCCATGTTGATTCATAGTGACCCTATAGGGCAGGGTAGAACTGCCCCTGTGAGTTATGGAGACTGCAACTGCTAATGGGAGTGGAAAGCCCTGTCTTTCTCCCTTAGAGTGGCTGGTGGTTTCAAACTGCTGACCTTGGGGAAAGCAGCCCAATGAGTAACCTCTATTTTACCACTGCTCCTCCCATGCAGGAGAGCTTAGACTTACTTCTCAGTAGGAGAGTCCCTGGGTAATGAGAATAATTAACACACTTGACTGATAACTGAAAATGTGTAGGTTTGACTTCACCCAGAGCTACCGAAGAGGAAAGGCCTGGCACTCTACTTCTTAAAGTTCACTCACTGGAAACACTAGGCTGCACAGTTCTACTCTGACGCACGTGGGTGTGCCATGAGTTGGGATCAATTTGATGGCAACTGGTTCGATTGATTGATTGATTGTAATCCTAGGGGCCTCACATTTAGAGTCAGGGCCTCTACCTTCGTTTGCCCCTACTTCTCATGTCTATCTTAGTGCTTGGGTTAAATATGTCGTGATTTATGGTAAAAACAGAATGGTTTGGGGACATGCATGTTACTTTGTGATTAGTTCTGGATATTCTTGTAGCCAGTGTCTTTCGTTAGCTCCCTGCCCGGAGAAATTGAAAAGATCTCTTTTCAGAGACAGGATCCATTTATTTCCCTGACAGCTTCCCTTTTGAAGCCAATCTATAAACTCCCTTCAATGGCAGTCACTTGTAATAATTTTGAATAACACCCCTGAACCTAAGCTCTCATCAAAGCCTGGCCTGCTACTTGATCCTCCTTCTGCTTCTATTGTTGCATGTTATCACTTTAAGGGGAATATTCTTCCTTGCAGAGCTTTTAGGCATTCGTTTGTGAAAGGTGTTGGAAAGGTGAAAATGATAATTAAATCTTATCTCAAGTGTAATTTTATGATTACAGAGCACTATTCCCTGGAATGATGCTGTCGAAATTGTTGTGGGCCCATAAATGCCTCTTGTGTATCGCTCCAGAGAAAGTGCTAAAACAGGGCTTTGTCGTCCAATTATTTTTCCATCAGTGTCTGAATAGATTCTCAATCTAAGCAGTCGCTCGATTGTGCGCATCCTCCACGTGCATGCTTACTAAATGAAGAGATATGACTTCAGCAACCTCGTACTCGGATCGTTGTAGGACTGGGGTGCTTAGACCAAATCACTGGGACGACGGGAGTGTACCTGCCTCCTCTAGGCACACGCTAACCTAATGGGAACCGGCATGTCTTAGCAGCTGCGGATACCCAGGGGCAGCGTGGGGCCTCAGTTTTGAAAACTTCTACTGTTGGAGAGAGGATAGCATCTTACATTCTTTTGTTTATCTGAGCCCTTATTGAGCATTAACCACGTATCAGCCCTGTGCCAGTTTCTTTGGTCATCAAGATGGCTAAGGAAACAAACGATCCTTGAACTAACTACAAGCTTTTCTTTCTTTTTGTACTTTGTTTTGTTCTTTGTCAGTGGTTTGTTGTTGTTTTGTTATATATTGTTGCTTGGTTTTGCTCTGTCTCGTTTTTGTGCATGTTATTATCTCCGCAGGTCTGTCTAAATAAGATAGGCTGGATGAACAAGCTGGAGGAAAAACAACAGGACCAACAGTTCTGGGGGAGGGATGGGAGAGGGAGAGGTGTGGGGGGGGGTAAGGAAGTGGTGTTAACAAACCCAGGGACAAGGGAACAACAAATGATCCAAATTGGTGGTGAGGTGGGTTTGGCAGGCCTAGTAGGGCATGATCAATGGTAATGCTACAAAGAGGTATTGCTGAAACCCAGGTGGGGATGGAGCATGATAGTGGGACAAGAGGAAAGTTAAGGGAAATAGAGGAAAGAGCTGGGAGGCAAAGGGCATTTATAGATGTCTAGACAAAGACATGTACATATGGAAATATATATATGAGGATGGGGAAATAGATCTATGTGCCTATATTTATAGGTTTAGTATTAAGGTGGCAGAAAGACATTGGACCTCTACTCAAGTACTCCCTCAATGCAAGAATATTAAATTGGCATTCTATGATGCTCACCTCCCAATACAACTGCTGAAGACAAAGTGGGTAAATAAGCAAATGTAGTGAAGAAAGCTGATGGTGCCCAGCTATCAAAAGAGATAGCATCTGGGGTCTCAAAGGCTTGAAGATAAACAAGTGGCCATCTAGCTCAGAAGCAACAAAGCCCACATGGAAGAAGCACACCAGACTGTGTAGTCACGAGGTGTTGAAGGGATCAGGTATAAGGCATCATCAGAACAAAAAAATCTTACCATAGTGAATGAAGGTCGAAGTGCAGAGTGGAGACCCAAAGCCCATTTGTTGGCCACTGGAGAGCCCCTCACAGAGGTGTCTACAGGAGGAGATGAGTCAGTCAGGGTGCAGTGTAGCACCGATGAAGAATACAGCTTTCCTCTAGTTCCTAAATGCTTCCTCTCCCCCCAACCCCCACAATTATCATGATCCGAATTCTACCTTGCAAGTCTAGAGAGAGGAGAGAATGTACACTGGTACAGATAGGAGCTGGAGGCACAGGGAATCCAGGGTGGACGATACCTTCAGGACCAGGGGTGTGAGTGGTGAGGAGGGTGGAGGAAGGGTGGTTTGGAAAGGGGGAACAGATTACAAGGATATATATGTGACCTCCTCCCTGGGGGACAGACAACAGAAGAGGGGGTGAAGAGAGACATCAGACAGGGCAAGATATGAAAAAATAATAATTTATAAATTATCAAGGGCTCATGAGAAAGGGGGGAGCATGGAGGGAGGAGAAAAAAAGAGGACCTGATGCCAAGGGCTTAAGTGGAGAGCGACTGCTTTGGAAATGATGAGGGCAATGAATGTACAGATGTGCTTTACACAATTGATATATGTATGGATTGTGATAAGAGTTGTATGAGCCCCTAATAAAACATTTAAAAAAAAGATGGCTAAGAAGTCAGCACTCATCCAAGGAGGTGGAAAGATAACAGATAAACCCTGCTGAATGTAGCATGTGCTGTGAGAGAACATAGCACCCAGGGAGCCCAGGAGTAGGGACACCAGGGTGGAAGGAGCCAGGCAGCTGTCTGGTGAAGAGTCCTGAAGATAATCCGCTTCAGAGTTTAGGGCATCCAGTGACTACTGTTCTAAGTAAAATTTTGAGAAAAATTCAGCTTCTGGGTCGTGCAAACGGTCAAATACTTGACTACCCACTGGACGGCTAGTTGACAGTTGGGTGGTTGAGAGCTCTTTCTCGGCAGCAACTCCGTTTCTGTCATGGCTCCAGTGGCTGCTGACAGGTCCCAGCTTCCAGGTTCTATTACATCACTTCCTCTCTCACTTTGGTTTAAGCCTTTGGATCTCTTACCAAGACAGCGGACTCCCTGCGGCCCTAGGCACTCTCTCCTCCCGTGTGGAGGAATGACTGCCTGACCTTGATAGGGCAGGGTTACCTCAATGACTCAATTCAATTTGTAACCTTTTCAACATCAGAGAAACCAGTGTTCTGTGTTAATTTCCTGAATCAAACCCAAACTGACTGCCATCAAGTCGATCCTAACTCAGGGCTTAGGGGCGAGAGTGGAGGGGCTCCCTGTAGTTTGTGAGGCTGTATGGAAGCTCCCAGAGTGGCTGCAGGGTTCAAACTGCCCACCATGCCGTGAGGAGCCCCATGAGGAACGCACCATGCTAGGAGGGCTCCTCTTTCCTCAATAGTGATTTCTATTTCCCAGGTTCGATCATGGCTGATGTAACGAGTGAAATGCAAGTGCTTTGTAAACTCTGGTGTGAATACACATCTGACCAGTCCTGGTATGACTCGTGACCAATTGCCCACCAGTGGGTTCTGATTCATAATGACTCCTCAGGACAGAGTATCACTGCCCACAGGGTTTCCAAGACTGTACATCTTTCATTTGTTTGTTTGCTTGTTTATTTTGCCTTTCTGCTTCCTCTGGCCTTTCCAGAGTTTTTGTGGCTGCTGCTCTGGCAAGAAGGAAACATCTAGAAACATCCTCTTCTCGCTGGGACTCCAACTCATTGTTTAAATCCAATGCCCCCCCCCCCCCCGAACAAGACTGTGGTCCCAGTGCTGGTGTGCACTTCACTGTGGGGCCTCTGCCTCCTCCTATGGCCTGGGATGGGAAAGGGGGAAAAGTGAGGATGCCTAAGTGTTACCCACAGTGACTGATTGGACTAGGTACTACTTTAAAAACTCCCTTCTCTGTGTTGACAGCTTTGCCAGTAAATCTTGTCTTTGCAGATGAGTTTAAAAAAAATAAATCAATAAAAAGGTAAAATCTGTACGTGCCAGACTGCTAAGTCTTTTTTTCTACAGAGTGGTGGGTGGGTTGGAACTGATGTCTTTTGGGTGTGTAGTCATGTGCTTTAGCCACGGCATCACCAGGACTCTATTTAGGACTTCCGTATCTGGAGAGAATTCTGAAAAGCCCACTCACATGGGAGAAAACACCCACAGATCTCTTTTTGTAAAGATTGAAGCCTAGAAAGCCCCCGGGGGCAGGTCTGCTCTGGTGTCGAGGGTTTCTTAAGTCAGAATGGGCCCAATGGCACACAACCACAACACGTGGATGCATAAGCCAGTAACAGTAAAGAATGTATCAAATGTGCAGGATGCACAGGGCATTGATCTGGACGACACAGGGCATGCAAAGGAGGCCAACTGTGATCTTTCTTTCAAGAATCTTCTTACGATCTGCTGGAAAAGAGAACCAATTACAGAAAACGAATGGCAAGGGACGTATATTACAACTGCTTAAGGATTTCAGAGACAGCAAGCTTTCCGAAACTCAATACCCTGACTACAGCCTACTCTTAACTTGACCCAGCACCACTAGACTTCTTGGCATGATTTGTATTTTCAAGGAGTTAATTTCCAGACATTGCTTTAAGTATTTTGGCATTATATAATGGCCTTCAGTGTTAGTTGTAATGCTCGTAATTAAATGATGCAAATGCTTAAGGTGTTTCCATGTAGGATGGGCATTACGGGTTAATTGAAGGCTTTTCCAAGTATATTGATTGAGAGCTTAGCTTTGGAGTCTGACAGAGCTGGGTGGAAAATCTGATCCCACCATTCACTATATGACTGAGGGAAAGTTAATAGACTTCCATCAATCTCAATTTCCTCTTGGATAGAATGGGAATATTATGGTACCACCCAATAGAATTATTATGAGGATTAAAAGTGCCAAGTCGAATAACATTTTTAGCCTAAGTACTGGAACATAGTAAACACATACAAACACACACGAGCTCAGTTATTATGTCTTAACATTTGTTTAAACTAGAATCTAAGTAGCAAAATGATAAGAATTTAATTAAGCATGAACATGTGTAGCAGACTTTCTCTAATGGCAATGACGAAGCCACAGAGCTACACAACTTATTCCCGTGCTGTAAACAAAAGGACCTTGACAAAATTATGAAACAACTGAACCCAAGCAAATAGAATAAAGAAAACAACCCCAAGGCATATTACAACAAAGTAAAGAAAAACAGTGATAAGAGTACATTTTACAAACAACTGGAACAATACAACACAGAGGGAAAACATTAAGATGTTCATATATCTTTCATCAGAAATTATGCAACAATGTAGCACTATATTTAAGGCTGTATCCAGCAAAAATATCTTTTAAAACCAAAGAGAAAATTAAGATTGTTTCAGATGAATTAAAGCTAAGGAAATAAATTGCCAGCTGACTTACACTGTAAGAGAATATAAGAGAGTTATTCCTGGAGGGAGAAGGAGAGTGATTGCAGCTGGAAACGTGTTTCCAGACAAAAGAAAGAAGAGGACTTGAAATGGGAAATACATAAGCAATATGACATGGGATCGTATTCACATTTAAATTTATTTAAAATGTCATTGAGTTTTAAAGCAAAAATAGCAATTTTGAATCATGAGATTTATAAAACAATGAAGTAAATAAAATGCATGATGAACATAACACAGAGGCTATGAGGGAAGCTATGAAAGAATTCTTTGGAAATTTCTTACATTACGGGTTAAATGATATATTACTTGAAGATAGATTGTGTAGCTTCTACATACCTATTGGAACTCACAGACCAACCACTAAAACCAAACCAAAACCAAACCAGAACACAAGAAACAGCGTTAGTGAACCAATAATCGAGTTAAAATGGAATAAAAGCTATTAATTATAAAGGATACAGGGAGAGAGGGAAAAGGAAACAAAATATAGATGGAAGAAGTAGAAAAACAAATAGAATGATTGTGATTCTTACCCAATATACTAATAGCTGAATTAAGTGTAAGTAGTCTAAATAATCTAACAGAAAATTTAAGATGGGATGTAAGGACTCAATTACATTCTGTCTAAAAGAAAACACTCTAAATATAATGACAGAGGTAGGTTTTAAGTAAAATGATAATGCACATGTATACGCTGAAAATTCTAGTCATAAGTAAATTAGAGTAGCCGATTCAATATTGGACAAAGTAGGCATCAGAGGAAAAAAATATATGCCCCGAGATAAAGGGGACATTCCATCATGAAAGGGCCACCCTGTTAAGTACCTTTAACAACAACAAAGATTATATTTCCAATAATAAAGTTTCAAAATATGTAAAACAAAAAATGGCAAAACTACAAGGAAAAATAGACAATTCCTCCATTATAGTTGAGTATTTTAACACTCTGCTCTCAATAATTGGTAGAACAAGTAGAAAAATTAGCAAATATATGTAAAAATCTAGTAACACTATCAACAAAATTGACCTAGTGGCAGAATAAAATATTTTTCAACTGATGAAGAACATTGATGAGCTACACTTGGCTTTACTAAAATCAGTATTATTGAATTCATATAGGTCATCGCCTCTAACGGCAACAGACTTAATGTCAAAAAGTGAAAACATATCTAAAATACCCCCAATTTCTTGGAAGTTAAATAATAGACCGCTAAAAATATCCATGGATGAACAAAAAAATCACAAGGAAAATTAGAAAATATTTAATATAATACACAACGTATCAACCTTTGTACTACTAAGTATTTGCGTTAGAAAAGAAGAAAGCTCCAAATCAATTATTCCAGGTTCTGCTTTGAGAAAGGGGAAATTAAACCCCAAATTAAGTAGAAGTTAGGAAATAATATAGATAAGAGAAAAATAATAAAATAAATACATAGTTAAAATAGCTTTGTAACATTAAGCAGGGCAAAGGTTATGTGACTGGGGGGATAAATACCAGAGAGAGGCAAGTCCCAACTTCTAGTTGGCTGTCCCAACTAGAAGAACTGTGTACAGAGAAATTATGATTCTAAATTTTAACCTATTAGCTTCCCTAATAAAGCCCATAATTGTGAGAATAAAGAATAATAATAATAGAGAAAAGTGAGTTCTAGGAAAAGATCAATGAAATTTATAAACCAGTAACTAAATAGATCAGAAAAAAAAGAAGAGATACAAGTTATGGCTATCAGGAATGACAGGAGATATTTCTATAGAGCCTACATACAGCAAGGTTACAAAAGGATTATTATGAACAATCAATGACAATGCCCGACAACTTAGATGAAGTCAAACATTCCTTGAAAGACACGATTTATCAAACTGACTTGAAATTTTAATTAAAAATCCATTTCAAAGGAATGTCTAGTCTAGATGGCCTACTGAACATCATCAAATATTTTAGGAAGAAATAACAATCTTATGCAAGTTTGTTTATTAAATAGGGGAGATAGAAATACATTCCATCTAATTTTGTGAGAATAGAATTGCTTTGATATTAAAACTAGAGAAAATGAAACTATAGTCCAAAATATTCCTCATGAACATGAATACAAATTTTTCTTAGTAAAATCTTAGCAAGTCAAATCTAGAAATATAAAAAATGGAAATATAGAATGAGTGGTTAAGGAGGCCTCACTGCTCATTGGTCAGTTTATTGACATGTGGTGTCTTGAGTGTTAGTCTTAAAATGGTTGTGAAACATTTTGTAAACAGTTGCAACAATACATCCACAAGGAGCTGCCAGAAAGTCAGGGGAGATTTATAAGAGGATGCTGATATCAGATGGATCTTGGTTGAAAACAGACAATACCATAACGTTATTTATTTTTGCTTTATTGACTATGCAGAAGCATTAGACTGGGTGGATCACACAAAAAAAACTGTGACGCATGACAATTCTAGCACATTTAATTGTTCTCATGGTGGAACCTGTCCACGGACCAAGAGGTAGACTTTCCAATAGTGCAAGAACATATACTGCATGGATTAAAATGCTAAAAGGTGTGTTTAAGCGTTGTGTCCTTTAAAATCTCTGTACTGAGCAAATAATCAGAGAAGCTGGATTCTATCAAGAAGAACAGAGCATCAGGTCTGGAGGAAGACTGAAGAACAACCTGCAATATGCAGATGACACAACGGTGCTGGCTGAAATTGAAGAGGACTCGGAGGGAGCACTTGCTGAGGAATGAGGAAGATCAAAGAGTAGAACTCCTAAACATCAAGAAAACAAACAAACAAACAAACAAATCCTTGCAGCGGAACCAATAAACAACATGATGCAAAATGGGGTAACCATTGAAGTTGTCAAGGATTTTATTTCAGTTGGCTCCACCATCAACACTCATGGAAGCGGAATCCAAGAAATCAGAGACATATTGCACTGGGTAAGGCTCCTGAAAAATAAATACTGGTTTAAAGTGTTAACAAAGCAAAGATGTCACTTGGAGGACTAATATGGACTGACCCAAGCCAGCGTATGTTAATTCAGTTCATATGCATGTAAAAGCTGGGCAATGAATAAGAAAATGGGGGGGGGAATCAATGCCTTTTAATGATGCTGTTGATGAAGAATATTAAATATACACATAGCCTCTCGGATGATGCAAGCTGTCTTGGAGCACAGAGGATGAGACTTTGTCTCACGCACGTTGGACAGGTTATCAGGAGAGACCAGTCCCTGGAAAAGGACATCATACTTTGGAAAGTGAAGCGTCTGCGGAGAACAGGATGACCGTCCAGTCGCTAGACTGGCGCAGTGACAGCAACAATGGGCTCAGAGCCCGTGAGGATGTTGCAGGACTGGGCTGTTTTGTTCCGATGTGTCCATTGAAGCCGACTCAAAGTCACCTAACAACAGTGGCAGGGCCTAAGTTCATCAAGAGGTACAAACATCACTACTCCCAATTTCTCAGAGCCGCTAACTGAAGCTCAGTGTCTTCTAAGTTCATACCATTGCCATTGAGTCAGTTTCGACTCCTCGTGACCTTAGAGAACAGAGTAGATCTGTCCCATAGGATGTGAAGGGCAGTAGTCTCGGCAGCGTGGCTCTTAACCATGCACCTCTCACCCGCCACCCTCCCATTTTGACTTCCCTTTGGAGCCTAACATTTCCTTGAATATTTGAAAAATCATTTTATTGGGGGCACATACAACTCTAATCACCATCCACCCATACAACTGTTGTGTCAAGCACATTTGTACATTTGAATATTCTCAACAAGGGACTTAAGTGGTCACTTGATTCAGTCACTTTTTACTTTTGTGAATGAAAATCCCATCTAGGAAGATTATACCTTTAAAATCAGTGATTTTAGAAATCAGTGAGTCTTCTGAATTTAAATAGATAGATAGATAGATAGAGAGATAGATAGATAGATAGATGAATGAACAAAACACGTCTGTTTGCAGGCAGGGATGAAAGGCCGCTATATAAAGGCATAACTATCTTTCTAAATTCAGTTGCTGTTTCCTGCTTAATTTCATTTTCCTTTTCAAAATAGTCATAGGTACCAGACAACATTTTGGACTAATGGCCTGGAAAAATTCATTATAAAATCATTTTGAATTACTCAGGGAAGATGCAGAGCCTGGAAATCATTGCTTTCTGTTCCCCCCTGTGAATTTCTCCTATTTCTGTCCATGTGGGCATCGCTCAGATTTGGAGTGTTAATGAAACGTCTTTGAACTTGCTTTTCCTTGCCACAGTGTCCACAGTGGTGATATGAGCAATTGATTTTGGATCCCTTGGTCTCCATCATCAAAGAGAGATAAAGCAATAAGCTCAGACAAATTCCTTTTCCATAGCAGTAGTTTGTCTGTAAGGACGTTTAATTTTCTTTTAATGGTACTCTGGCTCTACTAAAGTATCAGAATAGAAACGTCACCAGGTGCAGTACTTACTTCTCAGAAGAATGTGTGCTTTGGTTCTTGCGTTATACCAGGAAATGGCTGCAGTAAATTGTTGTACGGACACTATGTATTTTGAAAGTATACTTCATACTTAAACGATAAGCTTTACTTCCTGTGAATGTACCCGAATGTGTGTGCAAACACAGTAATTCAAAGACTAGGTGTTGATTATTCCGTTTATGAACACGTTTTGAAATACAGCCAGGGAAGCATGCTGATCTGTGCCATTGAATGGGGGGAAACAGCATGACAACGGCCACCTGGACACTACAGTATCAACTGTGACGCCGAGGAGGCTCTGGGACGAGTTAGCTACTGAAGTGAAGCCCAGTTTCTACCTTGAGCTCTATGTTGATGTGGGTGTGTTTCATTTCCGGCTATTCCCAACAAAGACAGGAGAACAAGGGTCTGTGCAGTGGAGTTAACATGTTGGGGAGGTTGAGAGAGTGAAGTCCACCAAGAACCCACCTGGACTTTGGGGTAAGGCATGTATTTCTCTACATATAAAGCAATCCACCTGGGTGTATGTTTTTAAAAACAGGCAACTAGTCAGAAGTGTCTTGCATCATGGTATCGATAAATGTACTTGTTGAAAGCTTGGTGTTTGCCCAAGTAAAGGAACCTTTGGGGAGTCAGAGGTGGATGGGGGCAGCTTGGTCCTGGCTCACTGGAGCTGATTGGGAGGTTTTCCGAATCCTGCAAGCCGGTGGTTAAACAGAGACAGAGAATATAAGAAAACAGAGATAGAAAAAGTAAACGATATGATCTCCTAATTAAATTATGTTCAAAATAAATAACAAGTACTCATCCCTTCTTAATTATTTTACTATTATCTCGTCTCTGGAGGTTATTCATGACTAGCCTGCTGGAAAGAGTGAAGAATGCTGTCTACCTGCTGCCCTGAGTTCAGCATTGCCTCTTCGGTGACTTGACATTGGCAATGACAGAAGCAGTTACAGTGTGGAAATTGGCAAAGGCTACAAATAAGGCCTGATTTATTATTTTGTGTCTGATTTAGAAGATGATGGAGAAACCGCCAATAGGGCTAAGTACTATAAGCACCCACATGCAGTTCTGTAGCCCTTACACTGTGAATGCCATAAGAATTTGAGGCCATATTCTTTCAGGATAAGTCACTCACTTTATGGATGAGTGAATGATGGCCTGACATGTGTCTTTGCTATTTTACGTTCTTCGTATTTCCCCATGCTGGAGCCACTCTTGTTCATTCACTGCAGCATTGATTTGGCGATAGTTGTAAGAATTGGGCAAAACTCAATGAAAACATTGTTTTAGCCTCAATTGACAGTGGATAGGGAGGCCGGATAAAATACAGGATGTCCTTTTATATTTGAATTCATAACAACAATAGATTTATATACATCTCTGTGTTTCCCATGTAACCATAGAGTCTCCGATGTTTTCATTCATTACACCTGGTATCCCTACATATGGAATTGTAAGAAATATTCGTTAGCTGACATCCAGTTGGCCTCTGACTCATAACGACCCCATGCAGAACAGAAGGAAACCCTGCCTGCTCATCTCCGTAATTGGCTCACATGGGACCATTTTAAGCCCGAGGATTTCTACCGGCTCATCTTTGGAGGTAGACCACCAGGCCTTTCTTCTTAGTCCATCTTGATCTGGCAGTTCTGCGTGCAACCTGCAAGCCTCTGCTGATAAATAGTCTTCAGGCCCATTGACTTGAATTCAACTCTTGTCTCCTGTGTGGAAGGTGAGATGTCTACCACTAAACAACCAATACCTCATGGAATAGAGGCTATTGTGTTTTTATTACGATCTGCAAATTGTGTTCAATTTACTGATAGACATCTTTTCTATCAGCAAGGTTTCTAATAATCTTGTTAAATATCCATCAGCGTGCCACTGTATGGCATGCTCTATAGGGTGATCCAAATACTTAAGGTGTAGGGGCAGCATAGAGGCGGGAAAACTGGGCTCTAATCCTGGTTCCACTACTTACTTTCCTTAAGTGCATCTCTAAGCAGGAATAGTCAGCCATGATAGAGAGTCAGGGAATTTATTTTCTTTGTTCTTTTTGAGGTTTTTGATATATTAAAAAAAAGAAAGAAAGAAAGACTAAAGGTCAATGGGTTACAAAAAATCATGGTGTGTTTTAAATATTCTTATGGAGTAAACTTGCTCTATGCTTTTAAAACAGTTGAAATAGCACTTCATTACACTTGTTCTTTTAATAAAACTACATTCTTATTTTATCATTACAAGAGACATTTAAATTTTAGAAAAAGTATGGGAATCCATAGTGCACTGAGGAAGTACTGTGGACTTTTTAAGATATGTTATTTAGACTGCATTTTCAATCGTGTTTGCTTGTTCAGTGATACGGTAACTTCATTGGACAGTAAAATCGAAATTCTAAAATCCAGGCTTTATATGAAGAAAAGTTGGTTCACGGCAGTTTGAGGTCTTCCCTCAGGGTACTTGATTTTTTAATATATAACATGGGTGTAATCCTCCTGATGTTCATCACCATCATTGAGTGCTCTATAAATTTTCAACAAATGCTCAGTAAATTAGTAATCCCAGAAACCATTTAGATCAAAGTCTAGTCAAGTCATTATGTTGTTGTCTGTTGCCTTTCAGTTTCTCTGGTTATTGGTGACCTTGTGTGCTACACAAAAAAGTACTGCCACATCCTGAACAATTTTCCCAACACTTTGTATGCTCAAGTCCATACTTTTGCAGCCTCTGTGTATTCATTCAGAGTGCCTTCTACATTAAGGTTTCTCATCTTCCAGTCATATATTAGATACTATTCAATTATGACAATGAGAAATATTGGATGCTTGTTAGCTAATTTTCAGAAGTAGATGATCACAGCTTTCCTCCTAGTCTATATTACTGTGGATGCTGTGCTGAAAAACTGCTGATCGTGGTGAACCCTGCTGGTATTTTAAATACAGGTCACATAGCTTCCAACACATCGTGATGCATATGCCACCATCGTATGGCAAACTGACAGATGAATGGTGAAAGCCATTGATGAATATGGGTTTAGAAATCATCATCAGCATCATATCTTTGTTGAATGAATATTTTGTGAAAGCCATGTCCTAAGGACTTTACATGAATTATTTCCTTTAAATATCTATCATCCTCTGAAGGAGGTAAGAATAAGAAAGAATTATTTTATACCCATTTAGCAGATGAAGAAACACAATCTGTGTTTGTGTGACCTTGTCTGAGGTCACATAGCTATGAGATAGGGAGTTGGAATTTGATCTCAGGACATCTGACCCCCAAAGTCCACATTCCCGATATATCAATGCTATTTCCCATATAATATCCTTAGTAAAACAACAGTAGACACTTTATGCAATATAAATGTTTTGCTAACATTGCTTATTGTATTTCTGTCTTAGATGGTCAGCCTCATAGTTTAGCTCCAGTTGCCAGAAAGTTATCTTTCACCGTGACGGTGTTAATGGAACATAGCCACCTTCTGGGTATCCCTGGGTGACACAAAGGGTTGAAGCACTTGGCTGCTAACTGCAAGATTAGGGATTGGAGGCCACACAGGGGCACCACTGAAGAAAGGTCTACATCCCAAAGAGGAGCCATTGGAAACCCGATGAAACAAGACAAGAATTCCACTTCTGCCACTTCTAGTCAATATTGTGTTAGAAGTCTTGGCCAGGGCAGTAAAACAAGAAAAATTGCACACACGGGAAGACATGTAGACATGTTGTATCTCCATTCATGGATGATATGATCCTGTGTAGAGAAAGTCCCAAAGATTTCATGATACAACATTAGAACTAATATAGAAATCCGGAATCATGGTGACACAGAAGATAACCATCCCATAGAGTTTCCAAGGCTGTAATCCATACAGAAGCAGATGGATACATTTTTCATAGGTTGAACCAGGGCTGTTTCAGTTAGTAGCTGGGCAATTAACCACTGCACCGCCAAACAACTTTCTGTGACTTCAATGATATAAAAGGACTAGTAAAAGCACACACACAGAATCCAAAGTTTATGAGTGGTTTTCAGGATCAGATGGAAGGGCATCATGCATGTGGTGTGCTAATGGTGATAGAAAGAGCACATAAAGAGCAGGGCTGCACAGTGGATTATTGTCATGGCTACCAATGGGTTGTAAACCTGGAAGAAGTTTTATTGGCAAAAGTTGTATGACAGCTCTATTTACAACCATGATCAACAAAAGTAGCTTCTGAAGCTGCTTCTGTACAACCGAGCATCTCATTGGATTTGGTTCCTTGCTTTGGAGGTTTAGGGTCATGGTTTTATGGGACATCCTAGTTAATTGGCTTCATAGCATGTTTAGGGCTTCTTTTTTACCTCCAAGTTCATTGTGGTGTTCCTGCGGTTTTAAAAGCTTGCAAGCAGACCTCCAAGATACAGGAATTGGTCTTTATTTCATCAGTTCACAGAAGAGAGTAAAGAAGAGGAGGGGGATTGGGATCGCTCCATGAACAATTGCCTCCCTAGCCGCGAGACAAGAAGTGAACGGTGCCCAGCTACCATTCCTGATGTTTTGATCCAAAGATTTCATTGAAGAATCCTGATCCAAAAAAAGTGATATGGATATTGCCACATGGAATGCCAAATTCTCAGAGCCTCCACACTTGCTGGAGCCATGAAGGTTGACGGAGCCCTTGACACTATTTCCCTGGCAGATTCTTTAAATCTGAAAATGAAATGACCCTTAAGCCCGTCTGTAGTTACTTAACTAGTTAGAAACATCTGCGCTGAGCATTATGCAATTTTAAGAACCATCTCTATGGGATGAAAGTGGCATCAATCACTTAAAGAATTAGGTGTAAATATTAGGGGTGTGGGTTTATATTAGTAAGATATAGGAACATCTAAGACCGTTCCAAGACTGTAATAAATGCCACTAAATTGTACATGTGGGAACTGTCGAGTTGGTATACGTTTCGATGTATATGTTTTCAACAACAACAACAACAACATAAACTAAATTTAGACGCACGCACAGTGGAACATAGCTACTCACGGATACACAGTGGATCACCATGAGTTCAAGTTGACTCCACAGTGACGACCTACTCAGAGAGACAGTCAATACTCAGTAGGGGAGATCGTAGTGTGCCCTGTGATCGATTTATTAAATTAACACATATATGTGTGTTCTTCATAAGGGGTGATTTTTTAGCCCCCAGTCTTCACTGGCTACGCTATTAAGAGAAACTTTGTGTTAGTGGCTTGTGTGTCCCTATTGACAAAATTCTCCCAACGAGGCTCCATTATCCAGCACACAGAACCTGTTTCCCTCTAATACGATTTACCTTTCCGAATATCTGAAAATCTTTCCAGGAGAAGATTAAATTGTTTAGCTCAATATTTAATCTGTTACTTCCTTTCTAAAGACACCCCGTGGACTTTGTCATGCATCCGGCTCATAGGAGAGAATATTGATCAGTCATAAACCAAAAAGCAGAGGAATGACCAGCACAGCCTCTCCTGTCCCCACCTGATAATTAAATTTTGATTTGAGCTGCTTTTGATTAATCTTCTTATTTGTGAGCGGGTGAATTCGAGAGGACTGCTAAGTTTCTAAAGTTGCCGGGGACCGGTCTCTGGTGGTTGGTTCAGCTAAAGAACAGTGTGATTGCATTTTTATGGTTTTCAGATATTTAATAGCTTCTTCCTGTCATTTTCTGAATGACTGAATATGGCTCAGCCCTCTGGGAGCAGTGCTGTGTCTGAGAGCTGGGCAGATGACGGGGGTCTATGTACTTGACTGATTGCCTTAGTCTTAATTGTTCTCTTAATTAGCTGCAGTAGCAACTGCATCTGGGGAGAGATCACGGTATTGGTAAACAGCTCTACCTTGGAGCTCTGGATAATGCCTTTTGGAAGTCTGACAGTGAGCAGCTCAGGAGCTTGTCCCTCCTCAGAGACAAGGACCTGCCAAATTGGCAGCCTCAGCGGCCCCTGCTTCCCAAGTGCGACCTGTCACTCTGGCCCCTGAGAAGCAGGCTTCCAACTGTTTGTCCTTAAACAAATTAAGTTTTCATATGCAAAAATCTGGCTTTATTGAGCTGTGTGGACTTGAAAGTGAACACAAAGGCAGGGGTGGGATGTACAGGAAAGGCACCCAGCTAGCAAGCAGACTTGTGAGGGGGAGGCCCAGGGACATTGCTGCCAGCGAGAGGCTCTCCCCCAACAGTCCCTGTGTTTTCCAGGAAGGAGCCAGGACTGGGCATCAACCAGCGGTCCCTGAATTGTAGCTTGGACCCTGAGACCCAGCCTAGCCCTATTCTTATTCCAATTTAGGATTTATCCTTGTTGTTTTACTCCATGGACGTGCCCCATGCTGGCTGCGTGGGATTGAAGCAGAACACTTGCTTTGCACAATTGATGCATGTATATGTATGGATTGTGATAAGAGTTGTATGAGCCCCTAATAAAATGCTTAAAAATAAATAAATAAATAAGAAAAAGGAAAAGAGGAAAATCGCCCCACCCCCACTAAATAGAGGGACACAATGGCTGCGACAATGGGTTCAAGTATAAAAATTGTGATGAAGCCACAGGACCAGGCAGTGTTTCATTCTGTTGTATGTAAGGTCACAAAAGCAGAACTGGCTTGATGACACCTAACGACAACACCTTTAAGTGGAGCAGAGTGTCCTTTACTTGTGTAGAGTGTGTACTTTAGGACTGAGCAAAGAGTTGTAACTCAAGAGTGCTTGTTAACCACAAGCCTGACATGGAAATTGAAGCTCTAGTGAATGGTCGCCATCTTCAGGTTTCTAAAGCTTCCCACCATTGTGTATAATGTTTTGATAGTGTGGTGTAATAAAAAGGGCCTTGGACAAAAAATAAATAAAAAGAGGGAAAGGAGCACTCACCTCCTTTGGGATGTTTAGGACATGAGGAGGGAAAAACTCCAGCGAAGGGACTCATCTCATTTGCTTTTGAAAGTGGCAGCTGTACCCTGTGGTCCTGGCGACCAGGTATGCCGAAGATGGTAGATCTGGTTTCGACTCACACTGAAGCTCTGGGAAGGAAAGCAGGTGCTTTGGAAGCAAACTGCAAAGTCAGCACTTAGTCCACAGGAGGGGACTTCAAAAGGTTTGTGGAAAAAGTGGAAGGACATGATAACAACAACCCCCCCCCCCCAATTTCCTGAAGACACCTTGCATTTCAAAGGGCCACATAAAAGGACAAGAAATGGCTGTGTTGATGCTGCATGATCTTGACTAGGAGACGAATTGACGTTTCTGGATTATGAAAGTCAATCATGGGGGGTTCTACGGGAACAGTAGGACTCCAGGGCAGAAGGTGAATCAGATCTCCATCTGGGAATGACCTTCTCTATTTGTGGTTCCTGGGGGGTAGGGGCATAAACAGGTGGGCCCTACCTACTCCAAAGACTTGCTGTGAAAATCAAGTACGAGGCTAGTAATGAATCTCCTTTGAAAGTAAAAGACGTTCGTCAACATGGACTTTTGGTCATTCTGGCTATCTAGACAGATGAGGTAGGAATATCTCCTCCCCAAATTAACCCGGGAAAACCCTATAAATATTGTCCAACTTAATAAATACCCTAGGCTTAAAGACACTCAAAACACACAGCAATTATAACAGTGGACTGGAGGACACCAGCGAGGGTGAAGATGCCACGGGACTGGGCAGCTTGTTGTTCTCTTCTGCAGGGGATGGGCCTGAGTTGCAGCCAACCTAAAGGCCACATTTTAGAATCAAATGATTAAACCCTTGACCGCTACCATGCTTTCATTGAATACCACGCTTTCATTGAATACCACACTTTCATTGAATACCAGGCTGTCATTCTTATTTGACTGCGGCTCAGCCATGGCTGTACGGTTGGGTGGACATCTTCTTCCACCACTTTTCTAGAAAAGGTCCTTCCTGCTAATCTAACAGACTCACTTCCTTCCCATAGGGAGCACTCCTCCCCAAAGCCCACTCTGCCACGACTTTGAAGATTGTCTCTGAACCGAAACTCTGGAGAACTCACACCGAAAGCAACTCCCGAAAGCTAAAGTGAGTTAAACGGTGAGATTGTGATTAGCAGGCATTCCATTTTCAAGACAAGACATGGTGTCAAGTACATCAAGGCAGGCCTGTCTCTCATTGGAAATATAGCCCGCACATTAAAGCTGATACCATGCCAAGATAAGGTTAGATAAGTACAGTCTACTCACTGCAATTCTCCAGAGTAGTTCAGCTTTGTACGGGGTAGATTTTGATTTCCTCTTTCTACGGTGCCTGTGGTTTTTGTTTGTGGTGGCGGAGATTCTGATCTATGTTAGCTGTCTACATTTGTAGTCAGAGATAGCAAAACTTGTTGTTTTTTTTTACTCTTTGGGGACCGAGCACACAGGAAGTCATGTATTTTGGTAATAGAAGCCTTGGGCAATAGGTACCTGGTTATTATTAAGGAGGGCTTGTGTAAGGTGCTCTGGTGGTATAGTGGTTATGTGTTGGGCTTCAATCTACATGGTTGGCAGTTTGAAACCACCAGCAGCTCTGTGGGAGGAAGACTGGGCTTTCTACTCCTATAAATAGTTATAGTCTCAGAAACCAATAGGGGGTCCCTATGAGTCAGCATTGATACAATGGCTATGAATCTGGTTTTATTTTGTTATTTTTTGCAGGGGGAGGGGTTTGATAGCTTAGTGGCTAAGTGGTCGGTTGCTAGCTGAAAGATGAAGTGTTCAAACCCACCAGTCACTCCAAGGGAGAACGATTCAGCAGTCTGCTTGTGTAACAATTTCAAGCTGTGGAAACCTTATGGGTCATTCTAGTCTGTCCTCTAGAGTAGCTATGAGTCAGAATTGACTCTAGGCACAAATGTATTTTTGTTTTGTTTCGGTCTTTATTGATAAGGATAAAACACTAAGACTATTGAAGCCCATTGGAAACACTGGTCTAGTTGTCCAGGTTTTCCCTAATAGAAGCAACCTTGGAAACCTTCTTACCAAGGACGGCTATGCTAGTTCTTTGTTTAGCGTATGCTGAAACTTCTGCCTCAGGAAGCACTTCTTATCACTGGTCCACTGCCCTGTCTACAATTGTGCTACAGAGAGGTGTCGTTGGTCTGCCTCTGTCCCCATTCCTAACACTGTTTCCTACTGCCTTTCTCTACCATTGGGGCTGCAAAAGTCAATAACACATTCTTTCTTTCAGCAAGGGGTGACTACGCATCGGACTTAGTTTGGACAATGAAATCGAACTCTTTTATCCACTAGGTTAGAGGTGTCCCTGGGAACACTTTTGCTTTCCTGATAAACAAAAGAGGATGGGCTTGTACCTAGATCATCATTTTATCCCTTGCCTTTTCTTCCTCTGCAGATTCAAGCTGATACCCAGGGGAACATCAGCTCTTTGGTGGACAGGAAATGACCAGTCAACAGGCTGATGAGGAGAAAAGCTGGGATCGATGAAGGCAACGAAGGAGAGGCCAATAAAACTATGGTAGCACCCACCCAACTCTGCACCCACCCTTGTTAAACACCATCAACAAACTGGTGTTTGCATCAGTCACTTCAGTCGGGTTTCTGTTACCTGTAGTACCGGCATTCTGCACACCAGACCTCTGGTCTTGGCTTGATTGCTTGAGCTGAACTTGTTTTTAATTAAAGACTCAAAGTCCATTTCAGTTTTACTTTTCCTCTTTGTTTTTTTCTTTGTAAGTTACTCCATGATTTAAGTTTGAGGGATAAGGAATCTGAAGGGAACTCTGTTTTGTTTTTAAAGAAATACACGGTATATGTTTATAGAGCTCGCCTCAAGAAATGAAATCACCAACAGTATCCTGTTAAACCCACCATATATGCAGTTTTCTCACCCGGCCCCTTCCCACCCATCCTCCCTCCCTCCTTATATGCCACCTTCACCCTCTCCCTGTTCCTGCCCCATCCGTGGCCTCCTCCCAGTCATCAAAGTCTCATCTTTTGTTGCATAAAACATGTTTCCTTTTCTTTGTTCTTCGTTATAACGACGGTGTTATTAAATATTTGTAATACTGACTATGTTTACTAAGCATGCATAATGTTCTCTCATTTTGTCCATGGCTTGCAGTGTTTAAGGCCCCCTAAAAGCATTGAAGAGCAGGGATGTTGCTTTGAGAGCTAAGGAGCACCTAGCCGAAGCCACGGTATTTCCAGTGTCCTCATACACATTCAATGTTGGATATTGACTACAGAAGACCGAGGGAGAATCACTGTAGTTGAAATATGGTGCGGATAAAGACTATTGAAAGCACCACAGACTTCTCAAAGAACAAACAAAGCCGTCATGGAAGAAGTACAGCTTCAATATTCCGAAGAAGCAAGGATGGCCAGACTTCATCCCACTTACTTTGAACATGCTATCAGGCAAGACCCGTCCGGGAAAAGGACATCAGGACTGGTCACGTAGAGTGTCAGTGCAAAAGAGGAAGGCCCTCAACACGATGGGTTGACACTGTGGCTGGGCTCAGTCATGGGAGCATCTGGGAGGGTGGCGCAGGACTGGGCGGTATTTTGTTCTGTAATTGGGCCCCTACGTCTGAGCCAACTCCAGGGCAACCCAATGAGAACAACATGTATCTGAAGAATTTATGAAGCATTACGTCAGTGGCTTAATTAGAAACCCCTATCTGCTCTGGAGAAGTCTTTGGCACTCTCTTGCAGGGCTTAGCAAATTATGGCCACAGCATCTGGACCCTTGCCTGTCTTTGTAAAGTCTTATTGGAAGGTAAGCCATAAAACCCACTGTCGTAGGGTTGATTCCTATTCATAGAGACCCTGTATAAGGTTTCTGAGACTGTAAGACTACAGGGCTAAGTACAAGGCTGCTAGTCACAATGTTGGCAGTTCAAACTCACCAGTAGCTCTATGGGAGAAAGATGAGGCTGTCTACTCCCGTAGAGTGACAGTCTCAGAATCTGTAGGGAGCCATTCTATGCTGTCCTGCAGGGTTACTATGGGTTGGACTGGTGGCGATGAGTTTGAGCTTTGAGTTACTGATTTTGCACTACGTCAGTAGAGCTGTGTGGTTACAGCGTACGTTGTGACAGAAACCCTGGCCATAAAAACCCTGGCCAAAATCATTTTTTATCTGGCTCTTTACACAAAAGTTTGTTGATTTGTACACTGATGACCCCGTTAGTGAAAATGGGCTATGCAGTGTCTGATAGCTGCTGTTTGGAGGTGGTTCCCAGTAAGACACGTGATAAACCAGTTCTCCTGTTCCGTGATTTAAGCTTTAACTTGCTCATTCTGGTAAAGCTGAGTGAGCTTAATTTTAAGTAAGCACCATGTACATTTGAATAGTATTTAGTGGTATGTGTTAGTCCGGATAGACTAGAGAAACAAATCCAGGGAGACTCTCATATGTGCATAAGAAAGCGCTTCATATGCAAGAGCAGTTGAATATTGAGAAAACATCCCAGCCTAGATCAAGTCCATAAGTCTGATATTAGACCATATATCTGATACCAATCTATAAAGTCCTCTTCAGAAACACATGCAATGACACCAAATGCAGGAAGATCACAGGCCAGTGGGTGGTAAGTCTTGTGGATCCAGTGGTGTTGTAAGCATCTCAGTGTTGGCAGGGATCTCCACGTGGCTTCAGAAGTCTGGCTCTATCAGCTTTTCTCCATGTCTTCTCCACAGGGATGTCTCACAGGGAGTGAACAGAGAGAGACAGAGTAAGGAGGAATACAGGAATTCCCAGAATCCTCAGGAGAAGGCCTTGCCTACACAGAGGCCTCATTGGCTATGAGCTGATCGACAGGCTAGACTCCACCCCTTTGCTCTTAATCCTCTCAAATTGACAATTATTTAACTACCACAAGTACCATTAAAAGCACTTTTATACATATTCTTCACAACATTTCTTTGATGTAGGTAGGGCAAGAATGATTATTTTATTTTATGGATGACAACACTGAATCTATGGGGTTCAAGTGTTTCCTCAAGGTCATACAGCTAATAACTGGTGAGCACCAAGGTCAAGCTCTCGTTCATATTTTTTACTTTCAAATCCAGCATCTTTTCTGTTACTACAGGTTCGTTTTTCCAATTAGTCTATTCCTCCCAGAAAAGGACCACATTATATAATTAGGTTGACAACATTCCTCGCTGTGGCCTGAGTATGAAATAAAGGTCTAATGACTCGATGTTCTCTCAGTAGTCCAGGCTTGACTGTCCAGCCTACAGAACAACCTGCACAGAAACCATCTGGCCTCCTATGAGATATCACATCTGTTCTCTCTTGTCTGCTGAAAGGCAGCTGAGTTCTTTGCCCTAACCTGCTAAGGCATTACTCGATTACGCTTAGAAGTCTGTCAGAGCAGGCATACAAATCAGACTTTTGTATGTGCAGCCCATGGGGTGCATGCCCCCAGAGCCAGTGTCTCAGTCAACCCTCCTCTTTAGTATCTGGTTCCTGGAAGTGGATTCAAGCTGGACACATGTCAAACGGTCCTCCAAGGTGATGCTAGACTTACTTACTTGAGAAAGCACACACCAGGGACCAGGAAAGATGTTCTGTTTTTGTCCAGCTATGCACAGTCCAATGAGGCTGCTCTGTCAGTGTGCACTATCAGAATGTCGAGTTTATCAGGGACTTGCCTATACCCAAGTGAAAGGTGGTTAATTTTGTCTTTTTTTTCTCATCTGCAAATCTCTGAAATCTCCAAGATGGATATATTCTGATAAATAGATTGCAGTAACCTCAGCACAGTTGCTCAGTTACTACCAATTTTCCCATTCCATCCTCTGGCTTACCAGGTTTGGGTTAGTGCTGGTCGGCATGATTTATACCTATAATTTGCAAATGAGAAAAGGTACACAGAGGCAAGCGAATAGGTAAGAAGAGCAGAAGCAGGACTCAAACCCTAGTCTTCTGATTGCCACCTGCCCCTGGCCTAACTTCCAACCCCCTACTGCATATATTACTATGGATAAAGGAGAAATTGACAATGATTGGTACAGCTTCTGGGATGTTAGCCTGCACAGAGAGCCAATAGGCTCATATCTGAAACGAGTGAAAGGTCAGTCTGTAAAGTGTAAACAGACAGTTAACCACAGCTGAGGGGTCAGTGGCCTCTAGCCTGTGAGATCTCAAGACTCTAACAGGAAAGGTGTGTGGGAGCCTGGCTTGTGTGCATGAACCCATTGCAATTCCTGGGCTCAGCCACAGAAGGTCGCCTTTACACCATGTACATCTCAGCAGAAGGGCATTTCCTAGGGGGAAGTAAAGGAGCGGTTTTCTTAAAGGAGCTACTTTCCACACAAAGAATCCTCCCCATTGGTGTCTTAGTCAAGCACTTGCCAAGCCATAACAACCACTGATATTTAACAAAGTCCATTTCACTCTTCTGCTTCACGTTTCCCAGATTATTTGGTTTGGAGTGTTTAAAGGAGCGATGTGGAGGCTTTTCTTAATTTCCTCTTTAGTACTTTGATAAGTGATGTGTTTCCCTGAAAAAAGTCCACGATGGTGTATGTAGGTCGTATCTGCCTTACAGCCTGAGTGGCTCAAGTTTAGGAACTCCTTAGTATCAGATCCCGAGGATCCCGCACTCACGGAAGTCTCTTTATTTAAAAAGGAAGAAAGTATGAAAATCAGATGTACTAGTGGGTGGTGTAATGAATTCCCCAAACCTGAATATTGAAGCTCTACATTACGGAACAGAGCTGGTTTGTGGAGTGGAGTCAGTAGGCACATGAGAGGAGGATCGCGCAGGAGGCCCCTGTGCTGATCAGAGCAGGCTAAAACCAGGGGGTCAGTGGCATGACCTATTCAGCAGCATATGCTATTTGGGTTGTGCGTCCCTATTTAAGGCCCATGGTGGTTCTGTGGTAGAACCCTGTCCTGTATAGAAGCAAAGACTAAGTAAAAAATCTGGAATTGCCCAGTCCCTTGTTGGGTAGGGCTATGGAACCAATAAGGTTCGCTATCATCAAGTTGCCACTGACCTTTGGGGAAGATTTTCATAGTGTATATGGGACATTGGTGGTCCAGTGGTAGAATTATCATCTTTTATATGATTATGAACCTATGTACTTCATGCATAGCTACCATTCGTTTGTCGTGAAACATCCATGTTGCTATGAAGCTAACCAGATTTCAGTGGAGCTCTGGGTGAGTCTGGGTTGATGAATTTATGTCACTCATATATGTGTCAGCGAGAACTTGCTATCAAAGAGCAATTATACATTAAGAAAAACACCCCAGCCCAGTCCAAATCAAGTCTATAAGTCTGCTATTACCCCGTATGCCAATATCAGTCCATAAATTCCTCTTTGTACTCATTCAGCCATGCAATGACACCAAATGCAGGCACATCATAGGCCAGTGGGTGGAAAGTCTTGAGGACCCAGTGGCGGTAGAAGCATTTCAGCACTGGCATGAGTCTCCACCTGGCTCCTCCAGCTCCAGGGCTCTGGCTCCATCAGTGTGGCTCCATGTGGCTTCTCAACAGGAAGGTCTCACAGGGAGTGTGTACGTGTCCCACCTCCAGCTAGCTATTTCTCTCCGGAGTGTCTCCAGATGAGGTCATCAAGCTGCGACCTGATTGACAGGCTAGACTCCACCGCTTCACAAGTTGGCAGGAGATTATGTAACTTGGCAGGAGATTATGTAGAGGAAGATGGAAAGGCCGGGTGCTCTACTCCCAGATTTTAGCCTTTGGATCACAGTGGCACAACCCACAACCAATCGTGAGGATGGAGCAGGCCCGGGAAGCACTTTTTTACATTGTACCCCGGGTCCTCCTGTGTGTTTAAGTCCTTCTGTAGTTTAACCACCTTTCTAAAAACACCGCTGCTTTTTAAAAGAAGAATCAAAGCTCCATCCAGCCTTGGGGGCTTTGAAGAGCAGTATTATTTATCTGTTGGTTGAGATGGAAATGGAGCCTAGGAGCAATGCTTCCCCTTCCAGAAATCAAAGGCCCCGAGGAAGGAGTCCTGTCCTGATAAAATGTTCAAGGCTATTGTTGCTCCATTCTTCCTATTTGGACCACGTGTTATCCCACAACTAATCAGATTCAGGAGATTCCTCCGAGTCCCTGGTGCCCATGGCCTTTCTTTCCTTCGGGAATCCATGCTCCTTTGTAGGTGTCCTTTTTCACTCCATAATTAGACTTTTAATTCTGCAATAGCTCCAGCCAATAGCTATTAATTATCACGTTGCTCGCCTTTTCCCATAGCAATTATTAATTAAACTATCCAGGGAGTCATAATGAGAAATTAAAGGCTGTGATAATATTTTAGGAAGCAGTCCCTGTCCCTTGGTCTTGTAGGTCTACATTCTGCTCTGAAGGCAAAGCAGGGTTCGTTTGTTTAATTCACAAAAATTTACTGAACTCCCTCTAGGTTGAAGGCACCCTGCCAAGGGCTGGCCACACTAAGTTGAGGGATGCTTCCCAGGGGAGGAAGTGAAGATCACAGTGTCAGCTGTTTTTTGATCCAACCCTTGATTCCCATTGTTTCTGCTTTCCCAGCTTGCACGCTCTCACAGAGGATACGTTTCACCTTTTCCGTAACCTGTATGGCCCATTCTTCCCTCCCACAACCTTAAGCGACACTCCAGTTAATCGGTCCTCTTCTGGGTTCCTATGGTAACCTTGTATAAGCTTCTATCATAGTCTTCATGTTTAATGTTTTTTATCTTCTCTTTTAAAACTCAATTACTTCTACTACTGGTATTTCCAATAGCCTCGTCTGCATGTGAAAGGTGGACAAGGAATAAGGAGAAGGGGAGGAAATGGATGCATTTGAATTATGGGGTGGGTGAAGCATATTATAGACCATGGACCTCCAGAAGACTGAACAAACCTATCTTGATAGAAGTACAGCCAGCAAGCATATGTAAATGATGGTGAGACTTCATCTCTTGCTTTGGACATGTTGCAGGAGAGACCTGTCCCTGGAAAAGGACATCGAGCTTGGGAAAGGAGAGGGTCAAGCTAAAAGAGAAAGAAAGACTCTCAAGGAGATGGATTGTCACAGTGGCTCCGGCCATATCACAACAAATAGGAGGATAGTGGGAGCCTGGGCAGTGCTTTGTTCTGTTGTACGTAGAATTGCTATCGAAGCTGACTCCAGAGTCCCGTACAACAACAACTTTCTACTACACTTAGTAAATTTTGCCAGGGTCAAAATTATATCCTAGCCCAGCATTCAGCTAACAGTGTGTGCCATTATTGAAGAATTAGGGTTTTTAAATATTTAATTTTAAAACTTTCAGTAAAGATAAGCCTCTAGTTGCAGGCTCAGTTCTAGGCAAAAACCTTTAAAGCGGGTGTTCCAAGAAGAAAACCTAAATTTAATGAGACAGCTGGTCAGTGTCCCGAGTCTCACATACCATAGAAACCAAGGCTGGGTTTAACCCAAGTGCTAGATAGAGGCAACTCTCCCATACAGCATAACCCAGGAAATGAACATTCCACTCATTCTGCCCAGCATACCCAACATTCACCCGGGCAGTGCATCCCTGCCTGCTTCTTGGCCTCACCTTTCCTGCCTCACTCAGCTCCAACTTCTCACTCTAAATACCTATCTCTGGTTCTTCTTTGTCTAAAAACTACTTGGGCATGATTTCCTTGTTTTGACCATGAGTACTATCCCAGCTGTTGCCTGTTACATGGTTTTACTGATTCGCAACAATAGTGACTGATCATCCCTGTAACATATGTCAGGAACTTAAAAACACATGCACAATCAAGTTCAGCTTCCCCACGCTCAGCATTTTCTCCCCTCACATACACACACGGGTAGATAGCTGCTGCTGCATGACCTCTGCTTCATGGTTACTTTGTGTACAATCGAAAGAAAGAAATGTTGCCTGCCATTGTGTCACCCTTAAGATGACAGGCATATTCAAGTCCATCACTGAGAATACTGCATCTTAACAGTACCCAGAAATATATACTGCTGTGATTTAAAATGCAGTGGCTCATGGATTTAAAATGCAAAGGCTCATGGACTGGGTAATTTAAGTTTTTAGCTTATAGTCTGCTGTTATGTGTCACAGAGTCGATTTTGACTCCTAGCAAACCTAACCTGACAGAGGAGAACTGCTCGGTAGGATTTTCTGAGCTGTAATCTTTATTTAAGCAGATCACAAGTTGTTTCTCCTATGGCGTTGCTGTGTGAGTTTAACCCACCCTCTTTTGGGTTAACAGCTGAGTGCCTGACTGTTTTGCCATCAAGCATCCTTAGCATTTATGTGGTTCTTGTTAAGTGCCATTGAGTTGACTCTCTTTGAACAACAGAATGAAATGCTGCACCACCCTCACCATTGTCTTCTGTTGGAGCCTGTTGTTGCAGTCACAGTGTCCGTCCATCTCAAGTGCAGGGCTGTCCTCTTGTTCACCGCCCCTTCATTTACCAACCATGATGGGGTTTTTCCTCCAGGCGCTAGTCTCTCCTGACATGTCCAAAGTGGAGGAGATAAAATCTCAAGAATTTGAGAGTGAAGTCCACATAAATGAGAGCAGACACTAGAGATAGGTGGATGATGGATGGACTCAACATCCATCTCTCCATTATTCTAATTAATTTACTTTCAGTGGTTTTTCCTTTTCTGGAACTTTCCACCAGGCTATTTTGATCAATGTAACTAATGCAAAAAAAATGTCCTGTGTCAGTTTACCCAATGTGACATATTTTTTTCACAGCATCAAAGATTCTGTTTCTATGTACGGTTAACATGTTTTGCTCGGTCCAGAAAACCAGTGATAATACATGCGTAAAGTTTTCTTAGTATGCATTTTTTTCCACTAGGTGAGCATCAAGCAACTCACTCTGAGTTAGTGTACCTAGTGGCATTGCCTGGGAAGGTTCTCTCTGATCACAGTGATTTTTTCGTGAAAGCAGTGTCACTTGAAACTCGTTTTTGGTGAAGGCCAATTTAAGAGAATAGTGTGCGGCTGTGAAATTTTGTTTCTATTGAACACAGCTTACAAGGACAGTGCTATGGGAAAAACTCAAGTGTATGAGTGGTTGGTTTTCTTGTTTCAAAAAAGATGAAATGTCGACTGATGACAAACCTTCTGAATGCCCATCAACTTCCTGAATGGATGACAATGTTGACTCATAGTACATTTGGAGTTCGTTCTGCCAGATCAGACACTTAATGAAGCTTTCTATATAAAGGGTTCTGAAAAGATTGTATAACAGTGTGTAACAAGAAAGGCCTGATTTGTGGCAGACAGGGGACTGGTTTTGCCATAACGACAATGCACCAACTCACGCAGCCATCTCAGTGCGCCAGTTTGGGGCAAAAAAGAACATGCCTCTCTTGCCCCACCTTGCACCTGACTCACCTGACTTCACTCTGTGTGGCTTGTTTTTGTTTCCACAAATGCAGAGGGTCATGAAAGGACAGCTATTTGACAACTTTGAAGAGGTCGAGAAAAAAGACGAGGGGGTGCCGTCAGCCATCCAAACACATGAATTTGAAAAATGTTTCCAAGAATGGAATCACAGATTTTACATATGTATTAAGTGGATTGGAAAGTACTTGCAGGTGAGAAGGTTTTATAAAAAAACAATTAAATACATAGATATTGGGGATAATTCTTTTTTAGTGGGGTACCCCTTCATTTATCTATTCACTTCAGTTGTGGGATCAGGTAAGTCAGTCTGGTTTAAGTCTGTGGGTCTAATGTTAAGCTGGGGGCTTCTCCTCCTTCGTGTCTGCTGAATCAGGAAGCAAGACGACAAAGCAGGAAGACCACAGCTGGTGGATGCAGAGGTGGATGAGTTCACCATGGGCAGGTCAGATGTTAGGCTCTCCTGGCTCTCAGGATTGTCAGGCAATATGGTGAGTTGCTGAGCCAGATGCAGGATATGAGACAACAAGAAGAGTAGACACTCTCCTGAGAGTCTATTTACATAGGAATAGATCGCACCTCAGAGGCAACCTTCTTTCATTTGCACCCCACCCTCATCTCTTTACAACTGCTCACAGAATAGACTGCCATGGAATGGATTACACTAGGCTAAGTCACATCATGAGGGATTATTAGGCCCTAACTGCCAAACCACCGAGAATTATGATTGAGTCAAGTTTACACAGAACCCAACCACAGTTACTAATGTGTAGGGAATCGATTCACCTATTTTCATCACATCTGTTGTGAAACCTTTCTGAAAATTTCCACTACAGCTTAGTAAGTAAGTACAAGTAAGCCTGTGCTTACCTTGCTTATTAGGTTATCCATCCCTGGAAAGGTCTCTCAGTTTGAGATCAAAGCCACTGCCACTCATTACCCGTGTATTATGTCTCCCTTCAGAGAACAGGCAGGGGCCTATAGTGGGCGGATAGCAGACCCCTCCTCTGGACACTAAGATTATTAGGGATCCTCCTCTCACTGAGTGTGTCTACTCATGTGGGGTTTGTATGATTTGCCTTGGCTGCAGGTAGTCTCAGCTTCTTTGCTGGACTATAGCTTCTCAAAGACATAGTTTGTGTTTATTATATCATTTCCCTAAATCTATTGGTTGATTGGCACACAAATTATTTTTTTCAAGATGACCATTCCAAGGAACTCATGATTGGATTTATTTTTCCCTTCCTAGTGCCTTCATAGATAAGTGCGCAGTAAAGATGAATGGAGGCATGAGCCGTCCTGTCTAATCTCAGGGCACACACAGAGGTGTGTGTTGTGAAACCAAATATGTGCGTGTAGCATGGGCACCTGCAGTAGACAATCCATTCTAACCACACGAGGCATCTGCTGTCTGCCATCAGTTGCTGTAAGCTCAATTCCGACTCACAACAACCCGAGTAGAGCTGTTCTGTGAGGTTAGAGAAGTAGATCTCCACACCTGTCATCTTGGTGGGTTGAAACTGCCAACCTTTGTCTAGTTGTCAAGTGCTTAACCATTTCTACCACCAGAGAACCCCAGGCATGTAAGGGGCGCCTACTGCGTGTTGGGTACAGAGGTACAAAGGTGAGAGAGATACACCCTGCTCCTTCAAGGTGTTCACAAAGCTCTGAAGTGGTTGCTTAGCAATGGTATGTATATCTTTTGAAAGCATTACAGAAGAAGTGGGGAGATTCCTGGAGTGGGAACGTAATTTTGACTGGAAAAGTCAGAAAATACTGCCACTAGCATTCTAGTTCTTCCATGCATAAAATAAATTGGTTTATTCCCAACAAATCATTTAAGTATATCAGTGGATGACTGCAGACAAGTGGTCTCAGAAAAACTCGTGTCTCAGGCTCCTTAGGACACATTTGAAAAAGGTCCAATCAAACTGGGACGTCCCAGAGGACTGCTGGGTAGGCCAATTAAACTCAAGGCAGAGAGGTCAGTTCAAAAGGTTATGATGACAGTGTCATGAATGCCAAAGGATTGATTGTGATAAAAGGACACAGGATCTTATTAAGACGCACGGGCCATATTGGGAAGAAGCTTTAAGAAAATTGAAAACTGTGTTGGTGAGAAAAAGGCCAACAAAATTAAGCCAAGACATTTTGTTTACCTAATAGGACAATTTTTAAAGGGTTGAAAGGGCTGTCTTGTGGGAGTTTCTTTGGAGAAGCTTACCTTATCCACCCCTTATCTTGACCCCTCAGATTTATTATTGTTGTCTAAAGCCAAAGAACATTTAAAATGAACATGATTTGAGTCCCCGGAGGATGGCATATCTGTTGTTTTGACATGGTTTAAATGAACGAAAGCAGAATTCTTCAGGGAAGGGTTAGCGAGATGGAAACATTGCTTTCAGAAATCTTTAGACCTAGATGGAGGATACGTGGAGAAACAATATTTTAGTTTTTTAAAAAAATTTTTTTCTATGGTTGTTTGGCAACACTATATGACCCTTGTATGTTGGTATGTAGAGAAAGAGTGAACTCACATTTATGTTCCAGAGGATTCTTTGAGGGAAAGACTTTATTAACATTTCTTTTCTATCATTTAGGCCAGAGTCCTACTGGGACAGCAGTCTCTTTATTTCCTGATCTCTCACAACTAATTACCAAACTACTAGAACAGTGGTTCTCAACCTGTGGGTCATGACCCCTCTGGGGGTGGAACGACCTTTTCACAGGAGTCTCCCAATACATCCTGCATATCAAATATTTGCATTATGATTCATAACAGGGCAAAATTACAGTTATAAAGTAAGGAAAATAATTTTATGGTTGTGGGGGGGCCACCACAGCATGAGGAACTGTATTTAAGGGTCAGGGCATTGGGAAGGTGGAGAACCAGTGGACTAGGACTTCATCTTAGGAGCCCTGGTGATGTTATGCTTACAAGTTGGGCTGCTAACCTCCAGGTCAGCAGTTTGAAACCACCTGCTGCACATCGGAAGAATGAGGGGGTTCTACTCTTATAAAGTTTTACAGCCTCAAAACTCACAGCAGCAGCTCCACCCTGTCCGATAGTGTCCCTATGAGTTGGCAATGGCTCCACAGTAATGGTTTGAGTGTGTGTGAGGACTCAAGCTTACCCTGACCCTTGCATTACTGAAAATTCGTAATTCCTATGCAAACCCACATGACTCTGTGTGTGTGTGTGTGTATGTGTGTGTGTGTGTGTGTGTGTGTGTGTGTGCGCGTGGAGAGACAGTAGATGCAGTAGGGAGAGGTGAGACACCAGGGTGAGGCACAGACGAGTGCAGAGTGGACCAGCAGCTGGTCCCCCGACCTTCTCTAACTCACCCTGCGAATGCTGTGCCTGTTGAATTCCTAGTGCTCTTTTTCTACAGCTTATTACGTGTTTAGGGGACTGAGGACATTTTAATGCCATGGATTCTGAAAGCCTGGAGGTGGCCCAGCCAGGCAGGTAGAGAGCTTCTTCCTGGACCCAATTCTCTGCAATCTCTAAAATCTTCTGGAACTTAAACATGGACACATGATGGGGTGTCCACACCAAAGGAGTCACTACAATTTCCACAATCGTGGTGTTTGGAGAAAGTTAATGTTCTTCCAGTGGCTAGTGCAGTACCCTAGGCTTAGGAGATGCTCAGTAAGCCAGCGCTCATCCTTGCTGCACATCTGCCCCGGGTAAGAACTTCATAACTTGGCATTCTGCCTGGTGAATTTTCCATTCTTAGTTGTTTCTCCAAAATGCACTCAATTGTTCCACAATCCCACAAAGGTCATATGGCCCATGCACCAGGCAAGTACTTTGCTGATCCTATGATTAGACATGCATACAAACCTCACTGCTATTAAGGTTAACTCTGCAGTTGGCCCTTGGATTGCTCACCCGCCCCCCCCCAACCCTAGACAAACCTCCTAGGCATATGGAAATGGAATTAGTCCTCAGATCACTCTGACCTGCATCATACCATTGTCCCCTAATATGCTTGTGCTGCCATTGTTCTGTGGCTCTGGGACAGCTTGGGCATCAGTGATCAGTCCCAGTTGCCGTCCGTTGACTGGCAATCCCAAGGTGAAAGATGCTTCATCCTTCGTTCCAATGGTTTGGGTGGATAATGTTTGAGAAGGTTTCCTGCTTGCCTTTGTCTTGTTCTATTCTTCTGTTGTCTTGACAACGAGCACAATACTCTTAAATGTCTGTGTTTGTATATTCTTTGGAGAATATCTTATCACAAATCTTTTCCAAGAATGCCTGTCTCATGATGAGCTGATTACTCCTTAGTGTCACCCTTCTTTTGCGTGCGCTTGTTTTCCAGAGTTGGGTAAGAGAAATGTCCGCATGATGTAATGGGCCCCTGGAGCAAGAGTTCTTACTGAGCAGAGGTCAGTATACCTCACTGGTTTTCCGCTTTCCACATTAGACAGACCAGATTATTTCTGTAATCTCTGAATGACTACGGCATTATGTCAGAATTAGGTAAGAATGTGCCCTTGCTGATTGTGATTCTTGCAAGAATCCTCTCCATTATGCTCAGGATTTTCTTTTTATAATTCTTTACTCTCGCATTGGCCAGAATGTGTGTTTCCTGGCATGAGTCCTTCATTTGTGTTTAGACAGCAGGCTGCTGCTGTCCCCAGCTATTGTTCCACAGAGGTGACGATGGGTCTCAAGCATGTCCCATTCTCTGTTCTTGTCTCCATCTACTCCTTTCGGCACCGCGACCCTCACCCTGTCTTCATCACCTTGGAGATTTCGGAGAAATGTCTGGCATCCCTGGAGGAGGAGGTCCACATGGAACATTCCACAAGAGGCACTGGTGAGAGCGAGCATCACAAGAGACTGGCCCAGCCCCCCCAGTACCTCAGACCAGGATGCAGGGGTTCCTCAATCTAGAGTGCTTCCATTCTGCATTGAGTCCCTGTGTGACGTCTCTGGGAGGATGGTCTCTCTTGAGCTATAGTACCTGCACATTGGCAAGTCAGAACTGGACTAACGAACGGCTTCACCCCGGGTGAAGTCTCCTTGCCCCATTGGTCAGAGAAAGTGCCAAACATAAGATAGTACCCATCCTTCCTGGCAACCTTTTGGGAGAAAAGATAAATACCAAAAGTTAACAGCCTAGGGCATGATGTTCAATGGTAAAACCATTTAAAACACAATGATACCATTGGGCACCCTATACCGGTTGTTCACATGTAGAAACACTTCTCTGATGAGTGGTCAACCCTCCGGTGTGGTCACACTGTAGCAGGAGCTGCTGCCTCAAGTTTCCCGTGTAACCACACAGCTTCGGCCTCCCTGATTATTCCCCTCAGCTTTCTGAGATCTCCCTATGACCCTGAGTACTATCGTCCAGTCCCCTCCTCTGGGTTTGCTATTCATTTCTGCAGGTGGATTGTTGGATGAGCACATCATTTGTTGACTGTCTTGCATAGCCTCAGAAGAGAAACATAAGTGGTGGCAATAGTGATGGTTGACTGCGCTCTCACCAAGTGTCTGGGACCACCATGCTATGAGCTCTGGAGGGAGGTAGCCGTGTCTTTCATCCTCAGGGTTCTGCATCTGCAGCATTTGATTATCTTCTCACCAGGAAAGGACCTCACTGACCACCTCAGTGATAGTTCAAGGCAGTTTACCCTTAGTATCATTTTACAACTCCCGAAAAGACATCCAAGAGAGTCTGAATGACATGTGCTAGGTCCAGCCAGGGGATGCGGGAGTGGACGTTTCAACCCAGAATGGTTGTTCTACATTCAAAGACACAGCTTTTTGAAAGTACGGTCAGATTCCCTGATGGCTTGAATGTTCGATGATTCTCCAGTTCCAGCTAATTTGTTTTCCATGGGTCTTGCGGCATATGGGTGGGAGTTTCAGGAGCCTGTGTATCAAACAGGGCAGGAGGGAGAGATTGTAAGTCTATAAGGTCATCGCAAGAGATACAGCTCCCTCTCCGAGGCCGTTCCCTGCACAAAATGACAGCGAGGGGAGATGGATTTGTTTGAGAAGGTGCTGGACACTGGCCATGATGTCATTAGGCCTGCTCCTCATTAGCCCTATGTGGACACAGAGACAAATCCAAGGCCCCAAACGAAACCCTTCTTGGTTTTGACTCCTAGTGACCCTAGAGGAGAGAGTCAGACTGCCAGTAGGGTCCCTAAGGCTGCAGACCGCCATACCTTTCCCCCAAGGAGCAGCTGGCGGGGTTGAACCACTGACCTTTCGGTTAGCAGCTGAGTGCTTAACCACTGTGCGGCCAGGGCTGCTAGAGCGTGATAGGAGGGCATGGGTTCTAGTTAAGGCAGGGGCCGAGCATGGTGTATTTGGAGAACTTCTTTGCTATAGTAATAAGCCCAGAGCAGAGAGCCTGGGTCCCAAGGACAAACCAGTCCTCCTTCAGAGTCTGAGGAGCGCCCCCTTCATCGCTTGTGCTGGCTCACTCACTCAGATCATGGAGGTTGTGTAGAGGCACAAAACACAAATCTGGTGAATTATTTTTAGTAATTATAGTTAATAAAATTCCTTACAGGGTAACAAGTAAAAATTGGTCTTGTTTGGGGTTCAGTATGTTCAGTCATCGCAATCAAAAGGACTGTCAATCAACCCCTAATAATAACTCGATCCTGTGCTGTCCTGGGTCTTACACAGTTTGATCTCTCATCTTTCCAAGAGCCTGTGAGACAGTAATATCGAGGGTGGTTGGGTGGGTCTTCGTCCTTCACTCCATCTCTGGTTTTACATCAGTTTCCTGGGGGAGGCAGATACTCCCCTTGCCCTTGATGTTACATTTGATTGTATGGCTGCTTTAGCTAGTGGAATATTACCAGGGAAAACTTGAGCCGGGACTTTCAATGAGAGTACATAATTGAGCTTCCCTCTCGGTGTTCCTGTGGTCGTCACCGATCGGAAGATAAAATGTGAACCTGTCTCACAGCTTGGGTCCAAGTCTTCTGAATCCCACACAATCCCACTCCAGCGATGGGCACTGGAATAAATATTTCTTAAGACGTGGAGACTTTTGATATTATTTGTTATGCAGTGAAAACATTGACTAGCCTGCCACTCTAGTTTCTAAGTGTGGAAGCTGAAGTTCACAGAAGTTAATTTAAGCTGATTGGCCAGAATCTCCCCAAATCACATAGCAAAGGCTAGATTCAAATTGTGAGTCACCTGGTTCTAGTCTACATTGTAACTCAGAAAAAAAAATGCCCTGGATTGGGAAAAAAAGTTAAATGAGATAAGTAATGCATTAGTGATACTTCCCCACTATACTTAGTGGGGGACAGGGGTTCGAGTTAGAGGGCAGTTGTCAGAAGGGAGCAGATCAGACCTTGGCCACCTCTCTACTTTGAGAATGTGCTTCTGGAACCTAAGTGTGAGAGCGCTATAGTCAATAGGTCAAGTTGTTGTGGCAACTGGCAACCCAGAACATCACCTGATGTCACCTGCTTCCCAGTGCCTTTAACGATGGTGCTACTCCTGGGCCACACCAGGCCGGGTCCTCAGCACATCCCTTTCCTGAATGTTTAATATACTGAGGACTTATTTAGATTCCACACGGGGAGTCTCATTTTTCTTTTATTAATTCTAAGGAGAGTTATTTTTATTGTCTTAAATATAAAACCTCTCCCTGGGGAGTTCTGGCCCGTTATAGATACACCAAAACCTCAACAAAACCTCCCTCCTTAGAGCAAGCCTGGGAGGGAGGCAAAGCAGGAGTCAGAAAGCGAGACGCGATGTGAGACGAAGCCCCTGAAAGCTTTAGAGGGAAAACTCCCAGTGAATCAAATGAAGAAGCTGAAACATGGCTGCTGTTGCCGAATCAGCCCCAGGGAAAGGGCGAGGACACACAGGAGGAAAGGGAACTAGGATGAGGCTGAAAATAGCGGGAAGGAGGGCCAGAAGGACCAAGGCAACTGCTCAAAGCCAAGGTTGAGCTCTGCTGGGTGGGCAGTTTTTGCATGGCTTGCCAGCAAGCTGGCCCATTCAATTTCGTGTCACGAATGTACCTTTTGTGGTGTAGACATCTTCCCGGGACTGACCCAGAGTTCAAGGTCTGATGATGAAAGCTCCAGCCTCTTCCCTGGGGAGTTCCAGCCGGCCTTGTCCTGTGTCCTCATTCCAATGGCAGATTTGCTCTAGAAACTTCTCCGACTACTGTGCCTAACAGACCCTTTAAAACGAACTCTTTCTTTATCCTGAATGTAGTCACTTTGTACTTTCTGATTTAATCTGCACAAACCTTCCTCATAGGACGACTTGCTTCTCCCAAGGACACCGAGGAAGGCACATTCGCCCAAGTAAGAGAGAGCACGGCAAAAGCACTGAAGCATCAAAATGGAATTAAGTGTTTGCCATAGACGTGAACTTGCTAAGCTTTTCTTCTTCTACATTCTTGACAATTGCTCAGGGGCCATTCCATTGTCCCTTTCCTTGTTGGTTGGAAATACCCAGGAATCTAAAGCTTGACAATAGTTTGGGGACTAAACGAGTGTTGTGGCTGCTGGTTGCAGTCCAGTTGATTCTGGTTTACTGACCTCCTGCTCTTTATTGATAGGATGCTTCTAGCCATAGTCTCCATCTTCCACTAAACAAATGGGTAGCTTCATCCAGACTGGGTACATTTCAGTGGTGGGATTCAGCCAGTTCTCATGGGTTTCACAGAATCGGTACCTGATTCATTTGTTGAGTTTGGCAAACTGGTGGTTAAAATGGCACTTTTCAGCAGGGTTCTCCAAAGGTGGGTGGCTGGGAAGTTGCCCACTGTGGAAATCACAAATACATTCCTGAATCTTTTTTTTTTTTAACGTTCATCTGGGTCAGAGCATATTCTGAGTACCCATGGTCACGTTCATGCTATCCATAGGTATTAAACATTAGATGGAAAAACGCTTGTGACCTTTTGACTGCCTCTTCTGTGAGGGTTGATTGTGGACACAAGCAAGATAAAATCCTTGCCAACTCCAACCTTCCACCCATTTATCATGTTGTTACCTCTTGGTTCAATTGTGGGACCTTTGGTCTTCTTTACATCAGCTGGGACTCCGATATACAATGGCAACATTTAAATCAAACTGTTGGTGCTGGTTGAGAAGCTCTAGGATCGGGGAGCCAGTTCTGGGAGAAATCTGGCAGGGCGAGAATTCATCGTGGGAGAACAGTTCTGCCTTGATGACAGAGCTATTGATGGGAAAGACCTTTCGACTTTAGGATGATGCAAGCAAGATTTTGCTAAAGCTTATTTGTGTTTGGCTCCCTCACAGCTTCTTTGTGACTCCTTGATCTCATTTTCCCGATGCTTTGAGCTTTCATGTTGCTTCTTGGCCTGCTTGCTCTTAATGCCCTCAATCCAGAATCACTTAATTCTCATCCATGAAACCTTTGTTGTTAGTTCAATAGATCTAAGAGTGAGTGATCCTACTCCCCACCCCAAAGAGGAAGAATTTGCTGCACTTGAATTATCTAAGCTTGAGAGCTTTCATTGGGTCATGTTTTCTAAGAAGTAGAACCTTATCTAGAATACTGTAAGCAAGTCTGTTTCAGAGCAAAATCACTCAGTTGTCTTTCAGGATCCAGCTCCTTCTGAGGGGCTGGGGAGCTAAGCCAGTGGCTGTGTGGAGCCTTGGCCCTTCTCATGGGTGGCCTGCTAGAGTTTATCAGTTTCTCTCCCCTCTCTATGGCCTATTACCTGTTCAGATGCTCTACCTTTAAGGAAGCCAAAGGTAAGATAGGATCCCTCTCCTCTGGAAGAAGTGTCCTAGCCTACTCCCTTTAGGTAAAAACTGGCATACTAAGTGGAAAGCAGAGTAACACTTGGGGAAAAGAAAGTCTTTTCATCCTTTCCTCTCTGTCCAGGAGTGTTAGCAGCCATTAAGCTCAAAAAACTAGAATTCCCCATAGAATTTGGGATAAAGGCCCTGGATAGTCATAAAGAATAAATATTCACACCAATATTCTTTGGGCTATTTCTGGGTCATGCACAGTGTGAGGTGACTACATGAAACCAGGATTCTAATTACTGGACCTCCCTCAAAAAATACCTCAATTTCCTCTTATCTGCCCTCTCTTTTAAGATGTATCCTGAGGTGATGGGGTAATAGGCATATAAGATAGAGCAATAAATAAAACCCAAATCAAATGTATGCACTAAGCACTAATGTCAACGATAAAGAAACCTAATGTTTGGTTTTTTGGGTTTTTTTTCTTTTGTCAGCTCCTGCCATCTGAAATTAATCTATGTGTAATCAGGAAGTATTGATCATTACTGTCATGGGCCAGAATCAACTCGATGTAAGTGAATTTGGTTTTGGGTTCTGGTGAATGCAATGTAAAAGTTGAAAACAAAGAAGATGGATCTATAGTTGGAAACTATGTCCTTGGTGATAGAGATGACATGGAGAGTGCATATTATAATTTTCAAGACAGATTCCTTATCAGAAATACCCTTTGATGAACAGCACAACGACTGCACTCACAGATCTTGCCAGAGAAGGCACATAGGAATCAAATAGATGACAGCCACAGACAAAGATAAGGGGGAAACGCAATATTATCAGTCAAAACGAGGCCGGGAGATGATTGTGGAACAGATCACCAAATGCTCATACTCAAGCTTGAGTTGAAGAGGAAGAAAACTAAAACAAGTTTATGAGAGCCAGAGTATAACGTTGATTATATTCTATTTGCACTTAGAGATCATCTCAAAAATAGATTTGACTCACTGAACACTAATGATTGCAGACCAAGTGACTTGTGAGATGACATCAAGAGTATCGTGCAAAAAATGTTATCAATGTAAAACTGTATTTACAGAGTATATTCATAGTAAACTACGTGTAAACAAAAAACAAAAGAGTATCATGCACAAAGAAAGCAAAATGTCATTAAAAAGACAGGGCAGACCAAAATTAAAGTCAGAGGAGATTATGGAAACTTGTTCTTGAATGTGGAGTAGCTAAAAATCACTGGAAGAAATGAGGAAATGAAAGAGTTAAGCAGAAGATTTTTGAAAGGTAGCTTATAAAGACAAAGCAAAAGATATAATGAAATGTGCAAATATTCAGCATTAAAAACAAACAAAAGGGAAGAACAATTTCAATATTTTTCGAGCTAAAAAAGAATTGAATAAAATGATCAAGTTTTAAGTTAAAATAGTGAAGCAATCTCTGAGTAAAATATTGAATGATACAGGAAGTATCAAAAAGAAGGTGGGGCGATACAGAAATTAATTGTACTAGTGAACTGGCCAACATTCCACCATTTCAGAAGGTAGCATATGACCAAGAACCAATAGAATTGAGTGAAGAAGTCAAAGCTGCACTGGAGGCGTTGACTAAAATCAAGGCTCCAGGAATCGTTGGAATGTCAAGTGAGATGTTAAAACAAATTAATGCAATGTTCACTGATCTATGCCAAGAAATTTGGATGACAGCTGCTTGGCCAACTGATTAGAAGAGACAAATACATCTTCCCATGCCAAAGAAAAGCGAGCCAATAGAGTTTGTTGAACAATATCTTTAAGAACTATTAGCTAATCATCAATAAGGTAATCATTAATAACTAATAAGTTATCATTTTTAAGTAAAGTGTCACTGAAGATAACTCAAAAACCACTTTCAGGAGTACGTCAAGTGGACACTTTCAGAAATTCAAGCTACATTCAGAAGAGGAAGTGCAATGAGGAAGAGTATTGCTGAAGTCACGTGGATTTGAACTGAGAGAGGACCAGAAATATGCTGACCTGTATATTATTTGTTAGATTCTTCAGATGAGAAATACCTCGATCCTTGGCTTCACCTGAGAAAGAATTCACGCCGAAGCAAGGTTTGTGACCCAAGTGGGTTTTTTTTTTTTTAATATAAAAAGGACAGAAGAAGTTTCAGGTTTTACAGTCAAGAACAAGGGCAACCTCGTGGGACTACACACCCACAAATGGCAGTCTGAGGTCAGAGAGAGAGAGAGACCTCGACCTGACCAGGATGTGTGGAGGAGCAGTGGGAAATGAGAGTGGTGGTCTCCAGGTGCCAGTCTTTTGAGGCCTGCATCTGGGAGGCAAGGTAAATTATATGGTTGATCCCATTGGCTGAATTAAGCCCACGTCGCCTAGTTGGACCCACCCAGGTGTACCACCTACCTGGCTCAAAGGGCTAAATTTGTGCATACCCTTTAACCTTTATCAGCTTCCAACTTCCTGTAGGGGGCCTCTAGGCATGGGGAGGTTACAACACCCTATCCTGTTACCCAACATATTGACCACAAAAAGTATTCTAGTGTGTGGATCTTAACAAACTATGGGACATCGTTGAAAAGAATGGGAATTCTAAAACAGTTGCTTGTGCCAGAACCTGGACATGGAACAAGAGATAATTGTGCAAACAGAATAAGGGAATAGTGCATGGTGTAAAATCAGGGGAGTTGTATTTTAGGGTTGTATCCTTTTACCATACTTTTTCAATCTGTACGCTGATCAGGTAATTTGAGAAGCTGGGCTATATCAAGAAGGAGGAGGAAGGAAAACTCATTAACAACTTGTGGCACTCTGAAGACAAAACTTGGCTTGTTGAAAAGGAAGACAATTGAAACACTTACTAATGAAGATTAAGAACTCTAGCTTTCAAACAACAATCGAAAAAAAAATGGTACTGGAGAGATACAGTCAACCTGCACTGGAAACATTAGCTAAAAACAAAACCCCAGGAATTGATGGCCTACCAAGGGAAATGTCCCAACAAGCTGATGAAGCACTGGGAGCACTCACTCATCTCTGCCAGGAAATTTGGGAGACAACTCATTGGCCAACTGACTGGAAATGATCCATATTTGAATGTGCAGCTGATAGAGCAATGTCATTAATATCACACCCAAGTAAAATTTTGCTGAAGATCATCCAACAGTTGCAGCAGTACATTGACAGGTGCTGCCAGAGGTTCAGGCTGGATTCAGAAGATGTTGAAGAGCAATGCATAACATTGCTGATATCAGATAATCTTAGCTGAAATCAGAGAATACCAGAAAGATGTTTACTTGGGTTTTGTTGACTGCGTAAAGGCATTGGACTGTATGGATCATAATAAACTCTGTATATCCTTCAGAAGAATGGGAATTCCAGAACACTTCATTGTGCTCATGGGGAAGTTGAACATGGTTCAAGAAGCAGTTGTGTGAACAGAACAAGAGAATACTGAATGTTTTCAAATCAGGAAAGGTGTGTGTTGTATCCTCTCATCATACTTATTCAGTCTGTATGCTGAGAAAATATTCGGAGAAGCTGGATTATATGAGGAAGATTGGATTGGAGGAAAACTTATTAACAACCGGAGATGTGCAGATGATACAACTTTGGTTGCTGAAAGTGAGGAGGACTTGAAACACTTGCTGGTTTGGATAAAGGATAGAAACCTTCATTATGGTTTACAACTCGATAGAAGGAAAACCAAAATCCTCACAGTGGGATCAATAAAAACAGAGAAAAGATGGGTGTTGTCTAGGCTCTTGTCTTTCTTGCATCCACAATTACTGCTAATGGGAGCATGAGTTATAAGATCGAAGGGCGTATTGCATTGAGTGAATGTGCCTCCCAAGACCCCTTTAAAGTGTGGAAAAGTCAGGAGGTTATTTTGAGGACTAAAGTGTGCTTGATTCAAACCATGGTATTTTCAGTCACCTCTTATGTATGTGAATGCTGGACATTTAATAAGGAAGACCAAAGAAAAATTGATGCATTGAATGATGGGGTTTGAGAAGAATGTTGAAAATGCCATGGATTTCCAGAAGAATAAGTATGTCTGTCTTGGAAGAAGTAAAGCCAGAAAATTCCTTAGAGGTAAGGATGGTGAGACTTCATCTCACATACTTTGGATATGTTGTAAAGAGAGCACTCCCTGGAGAAAGACATCATGCTTGGTAAAAGAGAGGGACAGCAAACAACAACAACAACAACAACAACAAAAGGCAGGCCCTCAGTGAGGTGAATTGACATCCGGTTGCCACAATGGACTCAAACATAAGAACAATTGTCAGGATGACCCAGGATCAGACAGTGTTACCTTCATTGTACACTGGGTTACTATGAGTTGGAACCATTTGGATGGCCCCTCACAACAACAGCGTTCATTCTGGGTTACACCTCACCACAAAGAAAGCAAAGATCCTCACAACTGGACCAATAAGTAATATTATGATAACCCAAAAAAAGAGATTGTAGTTGGCAAGAATTTAATTTGATTTACAATCAACAGTCATGGAAGAAGTAGTTAAGAAATCAAAGGATGTATTACACTGGGAAAATCTGCTGCAACAGATTTAAAGAACAAAGGGGTCAGTTTGTGGCCTAAGGAGGGCCTGACCCAGGCATGGTCTTTTCTCCCCACCCCCCACCCCAAACCCCACCTGGCATGGTGTTTTCCAGTGCTTCATGGGCATACAAAATCTGGACAATGAATAAGGAAGACTCAAGGAAAATTGATGCCTTTTCAGTATGGTGCTGGTGAAGGTTACTCAATATACCGTGGGCTGTGTCTAGAATGACTGAATCTGTCTTGGAAGAAGCTCAACAAACATGCTCTTTTGAACTGAGGATAACGAGACATCATCTCATGTGCTTTGGGCATGTTTCAGGAAGAACCAGTCGTGGAGAAGGACATGCTTGGGACATGCTTGGCAAAAGAGGAGTTCCCAGACGAATAGCGTATGAGACCACTACTCTAAGGATAAACACCAAGACAACGACACGCGTTTGTCATCAGATCAAGTAATCTTTCGATTGGGCTCCCAAGCAAGGTGGCGGTGTGCCTGTCTAATGCTTACGCTCCATCCATCACTCCCATCTTTGTACATCTTCAAAATATGCTCCATCCATCACTCCCGTCTTTGTACATCTTCAAAACCACTTCTTGAGAGGAGGCCTTCCCTCGGCTGAGGTCAATATTTCATTCAGTGGGAGAGAGAGTTCAAGTAGCTCCTGCTGTCGAGCATTGTCCCACAGCCACCCTAAACGTCTTCATTGGTGTTCAATGAATTTCAAGAGCCATTCCGGACCAGAGGAGGGGGACATAGCTGTTTCTGAGAAGGTAATTTCACTTTTGTTTGTTGTTAAGCCCAGAGGGGCAGTGTGCCCTTGGGGAAAAATACACTTCCCATTGCTTACAGACCCCCAGCGGAAGAACCCACCTGGTGTTACCTTTCTAGTCATGCATTTTTGACCGAGTTTCTACTGAGCCCTGGGTGACCAGGCCACATGCTATAGGATAGTCAGATTGTCGGATTTGCCTTTTCGAGGCATACAGCCTTCTCCCCCGCCCCTTTTCATGTGAGTTTATTTAAACATTATTAAAGTATTTGGGTGAAATTGGGCCTTGTTTGGTTATTAAAGGACCTGGAAAGGCTATTTTAAAAATTAAGAAACGAAAAAAAGGGAGGGGGAGAAAAAAAATTAAGAAGCAAAGTCTCAGCTTACCCATGACACAGATGCAGTGTTTCCTTTTCTCATGTTGTGTTCGAAGCACCCAGTATTTTTCATATAACACATAAGCTAGGAGGACAAGATTGCATTTGAGGTGGAATGTATTGTACTTTGATAACTTGTTGAAATATCCTTATCCCAATGTAAGAGCTGGAAGAAAGAGCCTTTTTTAAGTATACACTGTGTAACTCTTATTTCCTGCGATCAGTCACACCAGAAAGATCCGAGTTGAAAACCTCCTGAAATGATCTGAACTTTACCTTAAACACACCTGTTGCGGCTAAAAGGAACTAAAAATATTCCTTTGAATTTAAGACTGTAATGTCCTCGTGTGAGAAAACGCAGGTGACTGCTATCCCAAGGTTGTGAATTTGGAAAGCATTGGGCTGTGGTTCACATTGCTTGCTTTTGAGGTTGGACAATCATTCTCGATCATTATCATACCCTCTTTGCTTTTAATGACATGTCTTAATCCTGAAGACATAGTTTGGCCTGAAAAAGCATGGTTGTAATTTTGCCTTGTGCTCAACCCTCATTGTTTTCTTTAAAAATATCAGTCACATAAAATTTTAATGGGTAAAAGTGGACATTCTATATATTTTAATCTATCTATTTTGTCCTTTTCCCAGCAGTACTTTAATTTCTATGCCTCTTGCTACATCAATGATATCATTATTAGAATTAATAAGAAATATCTCATGGAGGTTATTTATATTATTTCTCAAGAAACTGACAATGCTGACCCTAATGTTGACCAGAGATATACATACACTGTAGACATATGAATGGTGTTGAGATCTCACTGAACCGTAAGCCTTAATCTAAAATCAATTAGTTCTCATGATGTGGCCCTTCTCGAATTTTGCACTCATGAAGTGACCACTGAAGATAGCGATGCTGTAGAAAAAAATGGTGAAGAAATCTGGTAGATGATGCCCAGCTATGCAGACAAGTAATGCCTCTGGTTTTAAAGACTTGACTTAAAACAAGCAACCATCTAAGTGAGGTGTCAGCCAAGTCCACACAGAAGAAACACACTAGCCAATGGGATCAAAGGATTATAGATCATAAAATCTACCATTGGGCTCCCCCCAACTACCATGATCCGAATTCTACCTTGCAGGGCTGAATAGGGCAGAGGTTGTACACTGGTGCATATGGGGGCTAGAGGCATAGGGAATCCAGGGTGGATGATACCTTCAGGATCAAAGGTGTGAGGGGCGATGCTGGGAGAGTGGAGGGTGAGTGGGTTGGAAAGGGGGAACTGATTACAAGGATTCACATGTGACCTCCTCCCTGGGAGATGGATGGCAGAGAAGGGGGGGAAGGGAGACTCCGGATAGGGCAAGATATGACAAAATAACAATGTATAAATTACCAAAGGCACATGAGGGAGGGGGCAGTGGGGAGGGAGGGAAAAAAAAAAGAGGACCTGATGCAAAGGACTTAAGTGGAGAGCAAATACTTTGAGAATGATTGGGGCAGGGAATGTGCAGATGTGCTTTATACAATTGATGTATGTATATGTATGGATTGTGATAAGAGTTGTATGAGCCCCTAATAAAATGTTTAAAAGAAAAAAAATCTACCACTGGGGTTGAGGGGGGAACTGTATTAGTGCTTCAAATCTGAGTACCTGGTTTGAAGGAGGTTTTAGAAGACAGTGGAAACCCTAAATCCATTTATAGAGTAGATTAAACTTCCATTGAATTCCCCCATTCCTTTGACAAAGGATGTGAATGGTCTTGTTCTCAGAAACAGAGTGCCTTTGAAAATGGATTACTACAGATATAGTTGTATCAAAATTTAACATCGTACCATTCGCCTGCCCTTTTGACCTATTTTTAACTTGTACTCATTATTAATTTCTACTTTCTTCTGGATTGAGGCGGTTGTTGTTGCTATTGGGAATGATTTTCCTTAGGGTCACAGCAGGGGAGGTTTGGTGGAAATGGGGAGCTCATTATAATGGATACATGAATGAAAATAATATTCTAGAATTACTTATGGTGATGAATACATGACCCTTTTTAATATGTTTAAACCACTGGGGCACAAAAAGAGACAATACCCTCAAATAGATGGACTGACTCAGTGGTAACAGTAACAGGTTCAAGAATAGCAAACCCTTTGCGGACAGGGGAATGCCCTGGCGGTGTTTCCTTCTGTTGTACACGGGATCACTATACACTGGGATGACTTGATGGCATTTCCAACATGTAACATACAAAACTACAACATACAACTCGATGTCATGACAATAATAACAACACATCTTTCCTTAAGAAGAAAAGACCTTTGGTGCAGAAACAAGTACAGACTGTTGATTTGAATTTTGAAATTTATATTCAGGGAGTCTTCAACTCATGTCAAATGTGTAACTTTGACAAGGGAGGTGAGGTCTTTTAAATTTTCAGGGAGGCTAGGAAGTAAATATTCAGGAGCTCTGGCAGCGATGTCAGGTTAGCACCGGACAGCTAATCTAAAGATTGTCGGATCAAACACGCCAGTCCCTCCACAGGAGAAGACAGGGCTTTCTGCTCCTCTCAGGGTTTATAGCCACAGAATCGACTCCATGGCCGTGAATTTGGCTCAGAAAATGGGCCTTACTACCTTTCACAATTTCGTTGTGCTTGCTGAACAGTTTGAATGGGTGAACTTGACTCACTTTCCCCCCGATAATATTATTCACTTCCCTTAACCCTATCAAGCCTCCCTCTCAGGTCTCTCTCAGCATTTCTGAATCAAGTCAAAGGTCTCTTTGGCTCAAATAATTTGTGGGGACTGTATTTTGCACAAAAGCCAGTAACATAACCCCTACTCAGGACAGCCCCAAATGTTGCCAACTTTTGCCATTGGCAAAAGTCTCCTGGGAGGCAAAACTGCTCCCAGCAGAGAATCATTGGTCTAATATTTCCCTTTTGGGGAAATTTTCTCATAGAGATTTTTGAGCCCTGTGATTATTCTCCTGATCAGCTGAGTAATGAGTTTCGGGCTCTCCTGGATGCCATTTTAAAGTCGGCACTCATGCAAAGACAGACACACGCACACTGCAGAGTTACTTAGAGACTTTAGTTCTTTAGCTTGATCCACACCTGGCATCGTGTCATGGAAAAGATTATTCAAGCATCTTAAGGAAGGAGGCATTAGCTATTCCCAACAGCAATGTGCAGAGTGATATGGCTAAACACATGTCATATAATCAGATTTTTAAAACCCCACTCATCAATTGATGATGATAATATACTTGGGCATTGCCCATGTTGTTAACCCGAGCAATCAAAATAAAGTAATTATACTAATTACAAGCCTCTCAAAACCCAGCTCAATGTCCTTGTGAATGCTAGGCAAGCTGTGTCCCCATCGGTTCGCAGGGCTCTGAGACCCATAAAGGTTTTAGTAGCTAGTCATGGCACAGGCAGTCACTCTATCAGGAAAAGGAGAATTAGAGGTGAGTCCGTGGGGATACTGATGATTCTTTCACTCAGGAATGGCCTTACATGCTGGAAAGAGGCGTGGATGGAGGGCTGGGCCCAATGATCTGGAACCAGAGATTTAAGGAGTGTCCGAGCCCAGCGAGCTGTAACTGCCTGGAGCATTCTGGCTAGCAGAGGCAGTCATCCACTCCAGCAGAATTGCTGAGCAGACATTAAAGGAAGACCCAGTAAAGGCACAGTTATGAGGGTCCTTCTCTATTGGGGACTGAAGTGATGGTAGGCAGATCTTCAAGGTGGCCACATTGTATGACCAAACGACTTGACCTAACAATCAAATTAAGTGAGTAAAATGGGGTACATCTGAGACTGGTCAAGATAAAGAGAAGCCTAGTTATTAAATCGGGGAAAAATATACCATCAGATGTGAACACTCAGACCTCAGAGCAATGAATAAAAAATGTGAGTCAGGGTCGAGAGCATTCTACTGGAGGATACATACAAATCTATCTGGTTTTCAAGATTTTCTGTGGCTTATTTTCATATTGGAGTTTACCCCTGATGTGTTTTTTCATTGTGTGTAGGCTTCTTGACTCTTTGTCATGGTTCTTTTTGGGTTTTCTTTGTTTTTTCAGCACATGAAACCGGGGTTGAGGAGCCTATTGATACAACGAGTAGAATAAGGGTTCCTGGGAGGAGGTGGGAGGGCGTAGAGGGGAGCTGACATCAAGAAGCTCGAGAAGGAAGAAAATGTTTGGAAACTGATGTGGTAGCAGTTGTACAGTACTGCTTGATGTGATTCAGCTATGGAATGGTGTGATATTTGTATTAACTCTGAAGCAAATGGTTTTGGAAAACAAAACACATCCATCTGAACCACGATTGCTTTTAAAAATCATGACACCCAATTGTTTGCAAGAATTACGTCCATTGTGTCCTTGACTTTCTTTCATATTCGGATCCAATGAAAGACATCATTCTTCCCAATTTTTCATCTTCACAATGGTGGGGGAAATTTTGGTTTATTAAATGAATATGTTACCTCAATAGCCAAATAGTCTAAAATCATGTACATAAAGTACTTACTATTGGGCTATTACAGCAGTAGGAAAAATGACTTAAATGAATCCACATGGTAGCAGTAAATGATTGAATGGGGTGAAATACAATAAAACAAAGGGATAGAAATTTGGCAAAGCCACCAAAAGCCTAGAAAGGCCCATGTGATATAAAAATAACCATGAGTCTGACAGACTAAACAGTAAACTTGCTAAGCTAATTATCATCTTCCATTGAGTGCCTTATGTGATGAAAAGTTGATGGGATTCATTGAAAAGTGCACACAGAAATTAACTCAGTACTCAAAACATTACAGAAATAGAAGAAAATTCAGGATTTGAAAAATGAAGATAAGTAATTCTAGGACAACCAAATAAAATGTTCTGGGGTTTGACAATGGCACCAATTAGCTCTCACTGAGTGTGTTCCTTCAATATGATGTGTGATTGAATTGTCGGCAAATGTTTGTCAAACTCCTAGTACTGCATGACTGCAGCATCGTACTTGTGAGTGAACCAAGTGGGGCCGATGAACCATTGACTTGTCAACCGACTGTCCCACTGAGCAGGAAGTTCCTGCAGCCATCCAAATAACAATTGAGTAGAGAGCAGCCGGCGCTCACTTGCAAAGAACCTAGTTCAAGAAACTCCTGATAGCACATTACAAAATTGCAAGACATTTCCTGCAAACATCATGTCAGCCAGACGGAAAGGTTGATTCATGGCATCTGGAAACAGCTGCCTTTTACAAAAAGACAATGAAATTTCAGGTGGTGTTAAATATAGCCTGCTAATATACTTACCTGCCACCCACAAATCATTGATAGACGTTTGGGGCTGAGAAGAGCTCCTCACATTGTCAGAAAAATCAAGCCATGATGAGTAAATGCTGCTGGAATTTGGACAAGGACGTACCAACCAGATCTCTAAGAGGGTCAGTGGCCAGGAAGCCCATCCAAACCATCTGAGACTGATTGCACTTCCTTCGAAATGGGTGGCGTTGGGGGGTCCCCTGGTCAATACAGTGCATTATTGAAATAGACAATGCAAGTCCCAACACTTTTCATTAGCAATGATTTACCCAACACAGGAAGATCTGTTGTCTAATAAGAAGTTGGTAGATAGAGGACATTTTGGTTGGGGGATTCTTAACACCCTCTGTCCCTGGGAGATCTTATTTACAGTCTCATGTGACTTTGCTGGCAATGTTCAGAATCCAAATCAATTGGCTTCTCTTAGGCTGTCACGGGAGCAGAGACTGCTAGATGGCACCAAGGCCATGTCCTGACCATAGAGGTCAAATACAGCATCCAACCTACCTTCTGTGGCCATATCACTGTTTGCCAGTCAGAAGAATGTATCCTCCACTTCTAGGCTTGTCCCATAAAATCTTCCAAGCCCTTTCCCCTTCCAGCTTGTTCGGATGATATTGATTTCTGTGGTGACTTTGAAAGCCACATGTTGAAGATAAAAGGACCTGAATTGAAACTAAATAGGATGTCAGGATCCTAGGCCTCTAATTCACTCCTTGGAGCATAGTCATCCAACCAGGAATGTTCAATTGGACCATTGCATGAATTTATTGTTTCAAGCCAGTGCAGTTTGGGGGCTTTGCTTGTTATATCAGCTAATGCTAACTTCAGTCATACGGCTGCCTAATGAAGATGTTGAGTGTTGAGGGAGCCCAATCAATAAGGCCTCTCTCCTCTATGCCTGAATTCAGAGCCAACAGAAGGATCAATGCGGGAGCCAGTCAGATGGAAACCAAATTGTTATATGTAATACAATGAAAAGCTGGGATGGGGGACATACCAAAGTTATGTTTTTCAAAAATGGGCTTAATAATATATTCTGCTTCTCCTCACTGTAGACTAGATTCTAAGATTGCCATCCTAAGGAATATTAGCATTTCAAAGCAGATGCACTCACCTGGGGCTGAACACATTGCTCTGGTCCAAGGTGAGTAAAGGAAAAGGTCACATCTTTGGGGTGTATAGTTCTCTCCTAATTTACCTGCATCTAAAGGAGGAGTATGCATCGATAGGGTACAAAGCCTATCTGCGAATTGTTTGTGCATAAAGGTGGTGGCTGAGACCACAAGAATATTGTTGCGGTGGATTTGTGGGCCAGGGTCTCTAGAGAAACAAATCTAGTGACACTCATCTATGTACACGAAAGAGCTTTATATTAAGGAGCGTAAATGAAGAAGGCATCTCAACACAGTCCAACTCAAGTCCAGAAGTCCGATGCTAGACCATAAGTCCCACTTCAGACTCACATAGTCAACTGCAGGTGACACAGAAAGGAGAATTAGAAGCAGGAAGGTCACAGGCTGGTGGGTAAAGTCTCAGGGGTCTGAAGTCAGTGGAAACTTGGCAGGCCACCGACAGCTCTCAGGGTCTGCAGCAGAGTCCCAGAAAATAGGACGGCAAATGGGCAAGAGAGGGGAGGCAGGGGCTGCTCCCAATTTCTCTGGCTGATAAGAACACTCTATCCCCAAGGTGGCATTACCACACTGAGAGCGGATTGAGCCCTACGCTTTCATACCTCTTCCAATTAACATTAAATCATCTAACGACCACAGTAGGTCCCTCCCTACCAGTCAGCGTAAGGAATGAAGAGTAAGTGTCCTCCCCCAACAGAAGCACGGACCTCATGGCTTTGAGGTGCTGTTTTGGGCAGACATTTCATATCTACAAATCACACATGGCTTAATGGGTACCATGCACATTCACATTGTCATCATGGCTTTCCTGTGGATATTGTATTTTTACACAGATAAAGTGGGAGTTATGCCTTTTTTTTTTGCCAACTATACCTTCCCTGTAAGGTGTTTTTATAAGCATCCTATAGTGTTGTTTTTATGAGCAACATGTAAAAAATTAGCATAGAGTGCTTATGAAAACACCTTGAGGGGAGGGCTCAGCTGACAAAAACATATAGATATATTTAATGCATGTGTTATTTATGTAAAGATAAACAACCATCCATCCAACCTTGGCTTTTGTCTCCTGTCCCAGCATACATTGTTCCACTTGGGAAAGCCATTCCTTTCGTTGACTGGGCTATTGTGGGGAGGGATGTTTGTGGACCAGTGCGGAAGGGCACAAGCAAAAATTTGTGAGACCAGGTGAATTCACCTTCATGAATCAGAAAGTGGCATATCCAGTTCAGGATAGCCATGCAACCTGGATGCTGGTGGATTTTGTGATTGTGTTTTCCATCCTGTTTTTGATTGATTGGGACATAGAATCATCATTCCAATTGATCTGGAGCAAAGTGGCTATTAGTAAGGCCTTCAAAGTCAACATAGGTGATGACACGTGCCACCTCGTCCCATAAAAGAATGCAAATTTTAACACTCATTCACCCTTATTAGAGAGCCTGTCAGTTTATAAACCCTCTGGTTCTTTGTTTTGTTGCCAAGCGGAATGAGGCATTATTACAGCTTTCAGCTAGGGAAGTACCTTCAAATTAAAGGCTCTACTCCAAAGCAGAGAGAGTTTCAGGGAGACTTGCATGGCCTATTGTAATTCTGCACATGGACTGGGTTCATAAAGGAGAAAACTAAATAGCACTAACTTTGGGTTTAAGAAGAGGCATCAGGACAAATATCATTTCATAAGCCATTTGCAGAGCATGAGTACCCTCAAGCAAGTTCTCTGCCAACTCAGATGCACAGGGCTGGTAGCTGTGAAGCAGAATAAGAATCTGAGAGATGAACTGAAGTTGGAGTGGCCTATCCAAGAGTACATTTTCATCCAAAGGGTGAAAAGACTATTTGTGATGGCTGGGTCCTGATCAGGAATTGGAAATCTTTTGAGTTCAAAAGGTGAATGGGAATATCATTTGGGATTCTAGCAATTCAGAAGAACTGACTCAGAAAATTAAAAAACAAAAACACCCAAGCCCTGAATTCTGATTTGTGGGTTATTATTATTATTGATTAACTTACATATGCAAAGCTCTTTCCATTTGCATGAAAAGACATTTGAATGAATGTACAAAGCTCGCTGTGTTCATTATTACTCCATTTGAGCTTCACAACAATCCTGGAAGACTGAGAGGATTGGGAATGTTTGATCCTTATGCAAGGATCATGATATGGATAGTTTATAACTCTGGAGCTCAGTGGGAGGACAAAGAGGACCAAATGGCCCAATCCAGCTTTCGACATCCCCAGGCAGTTCAGAGGATCCGGGCACATATCTGAATGGACCACCTATAAGCAGCAATGGAAAGCTCGTTCTAGGCCCGTTCTACCATCCAGCAGGAGCTTCGTTGACATTCTGCAGAGCATTTTCCCACACAGGTTGTGATCCTGAACAGTGATGAAATTCAACATTTCATCCAGAAATTGACTTCTATACAAGAGCACAAAATTGTGGCCTTGGCCTAGAAATACAGACTCACTAGGAGCATTGACTATTTGCCCACATTCATGTCGGTGTGGCCGAGTCCGTGTTAGAAGTAGAAAGTCCTGGGGTGATCCGCATTAGTCAAATAGGGGTAGCTGAATGAAGCTGAGTGACAAAGACAGGTCACGAGGAAGAGCTTGTCACAGGAGCTTTGAGGTGGTCGGAGCTCAGGAGAGACATGCTTACAGCTGAGAGGGGCCTCACTTCTTAGTGCTAGAGTGTACAGCCCAAGCCAGGGAAGACGGGTCCTTACTGGGTCAGTAAGTGGGTAATGTGACGCCGGAGTATAAAACAATATTTGTAACAGCAGGAGGTAGGCGGGGGGCAATGTACATTGTGGCCACAGATGTGGACCAGCAGCCCCCATGGTCTCTTTTTGTTTGATTATTTTTAACAATTTTTAAAGCAATGGACAGGACTGCCATTTCTATTAAGCAGAAATGTTTCAAGAACATATCCAAGGAGATAAGAAAGATGGGTTGAGCTGAGGCAAATAGAACGTTACAGTTCATTGAAGTCAGGCAACTCATTAATCTAGCCACTGGGCCGCCCTCTGCGAGTCTCTTTGCCCTGGACACTGATTAGAAAACCATGCAATGCTGTCTCTCACCCACAGACAGGAGTCAGTCTTGATCCCTCCAAGCAAGCCTTCATGTGTTCATTCAGAGAGCTATAATTCTAGACATCTGACACAATTGGGAGATTAGGCAGCTCAAAAACTGGTTCAATATTGTTCATGTCCACTTGGTTAAAAAGTGTTTTATGAGAGCAGATCAACCTGAGATGTAAAAATATGAAATAACAGGAGCGAGGATTTATAGGGCACATTCGCTCCTGAGACTATGAAATGCTTTCGTGCATCCTCCAGGTTAATACCATCCCAATGAAGTCACGCGGGGGGAGGAGGTGGGCTAATTCTCATTTAAGAGAGGAACTGGGGCACAGAGAGGGAAGGTGATTTACCCAACACATGAATATCAGCAGGAAAACCAGTACTTTCAATTCATCACCCACTGTCCTGTAAATGCTGATGGCCGGGATTTTTGTGGATTATCCTCCAGGCATCAAAAACACTGTAGATAAACCAAGTTGGTGTCTGCTTCCCATCCCGTTATAATCTCTTCGCCAATCGCGTGTCCTTCAACTGGAATATTTCTCACACATCAGTGAGTGCAACGGGGCAGTCAGGATTTTCTTTGGAAGTAGAAGGGAGGAGAATTTGGCTAATTGACACTCTGCCACTTTGGAAATGTTGAAAAATCAGTCGCAAAGGCTTAGTTAAAGCTTACAAGAAATAAATGCACGGTGCTAAGCCGCCTGCCGGGGCTGGAGGTAAGGGGCAGTAAATCCAGGAGGTGGTTTTCATGGGCAGTGTATAATTTGGGCCCTGACAGAACTGGGATGAGGAATAGGCCTATATAATTATTGATCCACAGAGCTCTCAGGGACATCATTTAACTTGATGGCCTGAGTAAGTCCCTTAGGATGTGGAGTCAGCTTTAACCTGCAAGGGAAAAAAAATGAAAGGTAAATGAAAGAAATAGAAGGGGAAAGCCACAGAGAATCTTCCACAGGCCCCCTTTGAAAAAGAAGCATGTCCCAATGATCCCGCTTTGCAGCCGCCCTGTCAAGCATTGCCTTTCTCCGCTCATTTACGTAGCTAATTATATTATTTTCTCTTCGTTTGCCCATTTCCAAATAGAACACTGAGTCATGATTGTGATTGCTGCCTGGGAGATAAAGGGACATGGACACCCCTGGCCGTTATCAGCAGCAGGCACAGGTTAATATGAAAGGCCCAAATGAGGACACATCAGCTGCCACCCAGCAGGTGGAGTCGCTTGCCAGTTGAATATGGAGGCATCTCTTTCCCTGGAACTGCAGAGGCCACTGTGCTTCGTGCATTTGATTCAATCTTACACATCCTGTTGGCCACCAGGTAGATTCCGCCTCTACATTCAGCCCCCTTGCCTCTCTCCTTCCCAATTCCTTGGTCTTTTCTTAGGTTGCTCATTCCCGTGGTTGGTTTTTCTAATGGTCTCAGGCTGTTGCTCTCCTTTGGGTCTTTTGCCCTTTCTTGGACCAGGGTTCACGTTGTTCGTCCAGTTACATTGCTCTCTGCTCCTTTGGTGAACACTCCACTTGGTCGGGACTGGGTCTGGCTACGTCAACCTCAGTGTAGGCTTTAGAGCACAGCTTGTCCTCTCTGCGGACAAGATAGAACCACTCATATTTGGAAGCCAGAAGAAGAAAATATGAGTGCAGATTTCATTTCTTCCATTAACTGGCAGAATTTGCCATCACTCACAATCATCAGCCATTGTTGGTGAGAAAGAAGTCTCTTGCATATCACATCTATTAATGTGCACATGGCCGCAAGACTTGAGGTCCTTGAAGGTAAGGGCAGAAGTTTCCTCTTCTTATTATTTTTATTCTGTTTAAGTTCATTGTTACCAAATATTTTGGGGTTATTTCACTTAGAAAATTTGTGAACTGAAAGAAAAATGCCTTATATCTTCTAATAAAGGTAAACTTTGGTACTCTCCACTCTTGGGGCGTCCTTCATTCACATGGCTCCAGGTCTTCTTCCTTGTCCTGGGCCTTCTTTCATGCTCCTCTCTCAGCCTTGAACTTCTTTCATGCTCCTCTCTCGGCCTTGAACTTCCTGTGTTGATGGGCTTTGAGAGAATTCTGGTTTTGGCAGAATTCTGGCTCCACATATTTTCTTTGATGATTCTTAAATCTGTATCCTTTTGTTTGAAATAGTCTTTTTATCGAAAGGCCTAATAGATATTCCTATTTGATCATCAATACAGTCAAACCCCCCAAACGCCCAACTCATTACTCACAAATTTTCCTCTTTAGAAACCACCCCCCCATCTATATTTTCACTCTCAAATCATACTCATCTCTCTTCTCACCTCTACTGCGAGGCACACCTGAAATGGTCTCCTGTTCAGAACCCTTGACTTCTGATAGGTTCCCCTCACACTCATTGTTCCCCCAGGGCTGCAGTAACCATCGCCAAACAGAGCAGGTCAATTTCTTTCTTCAACCAATTTTGTTGTATTCCGATTTCCCCCAAAACGCCCTGTTAGGTACTGACTGTGCAGTTTTGAGTGAAACAGACTCTACCCCTGTCCCAAGTGCAGTGCAGGTCATGCTGCTTACCTTACCAGGTTATTTAACGGCTCCCCAGAGCTTTGAGGACAAAGTCCAAACTCTTAGCTAGTTGCTCAAGACCCTTCAATGGTTGGATTTTCTTCTCATTTCTAGTTACTTCCCATTCATATACTGCTCTTCCATGATATTAAAATGCATGCAACTTTTCCACCAGACATGTCATAGTATTCCCCCCTCTGTTAACCTGTTAACATCTCAAGATCATGCTCAACGATTTTCTTTTCTTTTTTAAAAATCATTTTATTGGGGGCTCTTACAGCTCTTATCACAACCTTTACATCCATCCATTGTGTCAAGCACATATGTACCTATGTTGCCATCATCATTTTCAAAACATTTTCTTTCTACTTGACCCTTTGGTATCAGCTCCTCATTTTTTCATCCCTCCTTCCCCCACCCTCTTTCCTTCATGAACCATTGATTATTTTATAAATTGTTATTATTTTTCATGTCTTACATGGCCTGATGTCTCCCTTCATCCACTTTTCTGTTGTCCGTCCCCCTGGGAAGGGGTTATATGTAGATCATTGTTATCAGTTTCCCCTTTCTACCCCTACCTTCCCCTTACCCTCCTGGTATGATTATTCTCATTATTGGTTCTGAGGGGTTTATCTGTTCTGGATTCCCTGTGTTTTGAGCTCTTATCTGTACTAGTATGCATGCTCTGGTTAGCTGGATTGGTAAAGTAGAATTGGGGTCATGATAGTGGGGAGCAAGAAGCACTCCAAACCGCCCCTACCACCACCCATCATTCAAATTGATATGATTTTTTGATCTGGGTCTTTGATGCCTATTACCTGATCCCATCGACACTGCATGGTCACACAGGCTGGTGTGCTTCTTCCATATGGACTTTGCTGTTTCTTAGTTAAATGGCCACTTATTTATCTTCAAGTCTTTAAGACCCCAGAGGCTATATCTTTTGATAGCGGGACACCATCAGCTTTCTTCACCACATTTGCTTATGCATGCACTTTGTCTTCAATAATCTCATAGGGAAGGTGAGCATCACAGAATGCTGGATTATTAGAACAAAGTGTTCTTGCATTGCAGGAGTTCTTGAAGAGACCCAATGTCCATCTGCTACCTTAATACTTAACATATAAATATATGCACATAGATATCTTTCTCCATCATTATATATAAATATATTTACATTTGAACATGCCTGTATTTAGACCTCTGCCTCCTAGTTCTTTCCTCTATTTCCTTTTACTTTCCTCTGGTCCCACTATCATGGTCGGCCTTCATTTGGGTTTCATCAATTCCTCTCTGCTACATTGTCCTTGATCAAGCCCCACCAGGCATCCTATACCCTCCTTGCCATTGATTTTAGATCCCTGTTCCCTTGTCCTTGGGTTGGTTGACACCACACTTCCTTTCCCCCTCTTGCCCCACTCCTGTGTCCCCTGGAACTGTCGGTCCCCTTGTTTTCTCCTCTGGACTGTGTATCCTGCCTATCTTATCTAGATAGATAGATAATAAGCACAGAAACAAGACAGAGCCAAACAAAGCGACAAAACAAAGCAAAACAATGAAAAAGAAAGAAAAGCCTATAAATAGTTCAAGGTGTGTTTGTTGTCAATGATTTTCTTATGAAGCCCTATTTCTCTTTCCTTTTGTATCATCACTGTACCTGTTATGCACCTTCACTTTAGCAGCCAAAGCAACTTCTATTAAATCGTGGTTTGCTATCGCTCCTTTTAAAAGCCCCAGTGTCATATGAGGTTACTCATTTGACTGCTAACCACTAGGTTAGGGGTTCAAATCCACCAGCATCTCTTGGAAGCAAGAAGAGGTGCTTTTTTTTATGTCCCCATGAAAATGTATAGTCTAAGAAACAAAGGGGCAATTCTACTCTATCTGATGAGGCTACTTTGAGTTGGGAATGACTTGATGGTAATGGGTGTGTTGGTTTGTTATCTTTTGTGTTTAGCATAATATCAAGGATACCATACGTATCTTTTAGACAAGGTTTTTTTTTGTGCTTAAGTTAACTCATGATTGCCCTTCAGAGGACTTTAAATGTTATTCTAACAAGTGAAGAAATGACCAAACATTTGTCTCATCATTATGAGCACTAGCTACTATATAATGAATTCAACAACGGGTTAATCCTGAGCACCATCCATCTGGTGTCCACAAGACCTGGTGTAGAATCAAGTTGAGTAATGGCTTTCCATTTTCACTGGATTCTTTGATTATTTGTTTTATGAACATGTTTTTCAAGTGTTAAAGGCTCTGGAGGAGGACAGCTAAATCAGCCGTTGGTGTGAGCATGGAAGCGTTAGCAATTTCATAACATACACCTGTGACAGTCTTTGTATCAGCTTGCTTAGGTCGTAGCCACCTGTGTGTGTCAGTGCAGAGTGGTTTTACCAATAAGGTTAACAATGGCTATGGTCTTTTGGAAGCAGATCCCCAGTCCTCTCTTTAGACATAAGTGACTCTGTGTGGATTTGAACAGCCATCCTTTGGTGAGTAGCTGAGCACTTCGCTACTTGGGACACCCAGGGACTAATTAGCCATACCCAAACTTGCTTGCAGATTATAAGATTCTTGCGTGTGTGATTTCTTTAGGGATTTGATTCCAACCTGTGGAATGTTGTTGTGTGGGGATAAGCCAGGCAGAATCTTGTACAAGCAAAAGTGCAAAACTCTCAGCAGCAGGATGCAGATATTTTATTTGATGATATGCCTTTAAGACAATCAACACCTCACACCACACACCATGCTTCCACTGATCAGCAAAGGGAAAAAGGTGGTGCCCAATGCAATTGATAGCCAGCTCCTGCCAAACATACTCCCATCAAATTCAGTTCATGTGGCCATTGGCTCTGCTGCTGTGTGCTGACCTTGACCTTTTTATATGGCTCTGCTGCTGTGTGCTGACCTTGACCTTTTAATATGGCTCTTGGCGAGTCTCTGCATGTTCCTTACAAGAACCTTTCGTAGGCTCACCGTGGTCAACTCTTTTGTGCTAAAGTCCTGGCAGCTGTCTGCTGGCTGGAACTGAGCTAAGCTTGGTTTGTTCTTCTAATAGAGGAATTAAGGAGCAGAACTAGAAGTTATTTGCTGGATCGCTAATATATATTGTTTCATCTTTCTTTGTGGTCTTGAGAGAGTGCTATCGGTTAGTCAAATGGAGAGAGTACAATTGGTTATTCAAATTGGGACCCTGAAGGCAAAGGAAAAATGCTAGCATTTTGACACCGTACCGAATGGGAAGGGCATAGGGAGTATCGGTGAAGGGATAAAGCGAAACACAGTGGTATTGTTGGCTTGTCTTATTTCTTCAGGAGGGAAAAAGGAGAACGTGTCCAGTTTCCGGCAGGGGACGAAGTGACAGACAGACCTATGTGGGGCCCTGCCAGGCAAGGGTCGCACTCGAGACTAAAAGCTGCTGCTCATGAAGAAACATGGTTTGGGGTCCCTGATGATGACTTCGGTCAAATGGTGTCATTTATACCACTGCATATCCTACTCCTGCAAGCAAGGAATTCAAGGTGAAGGTCAGCGTTCCAGGAGACTTGGTATTGGCGTGGACGTTCTATCAGGAGAAAGGGGGATGGAATCCCATGGGAAAAATGTGGTAGGATTTTCATGGGGCAGGCCAAGGTTAGAGACTCTGTTCATTCTATTCATGAATGAAACGGCGCATACAGTGACCACTGTGACCTTGCTGAGGAGGGATCTGCTGCGATAACAGTTCCAGTAAAGCAGCTTGGTTTGAGGTTTGAACTTGGCAACACAAGTGGCGAGTGAGACTGCAGCAAGTTGGAGGATGACTTCTATGTGTGAATGAAATATTTATATTTCGGGTGGCTAAGGCATGTAACTGGAACAAGGATGATCCAACAGCTACAGATGCGACCTAGAAATCATTCATGCTCAGAAATATGCCAGTAAAGGGTATTTTTAAATTAAAAGTCTTATAGCTTTATTGCCATGTAATTTCTATAGCAAACAATGCAATAGTTTAAACATATCAAAGAGTTGTGTGGTCATCACCACCATCAGTTGGAGTGCATTTCTTTTCTCTTGTGCTCATTAATTAGTAGCTCTCCATTTCACCCCATCATCCTCTGCCGTAACCCCAGCAACTACCAATCGAGTTACTCTCTCAATAGATTCCCTATCTTAGATTTCATATAAAGAGAAACATACAAAAACAAAAAATAAAACAAGAACAAAACACAACAGAGAAATATCTACAACAAATTTAACATTGGTCAAACGGGAGAACAAATGATGAAGACATTAAATTTTAGCTGAATTACATCTTCATTAGTTCTCTTTTCAAGGCACTCTGTGTAATAACAAGGTTATTCCCATCCCTGGTTAGTGGTTAGAAGGGGTTTTCTGGAGGCTGAATCCATGTGGGGAACCTGCAAATGGATTTTGGGCTTTCCCAGTCATCCATAGGCTTCTGCAAGATGGGAGGGCTTGGTAGTATAAATCAAGGATACCAGGTTATTTTTCCTACACATTTCGAGAAAGGGACTCCATAAAAGAACCTATTAAAGAGACACTTACAATGAAATTTAAAATATGAAATCAAATGTGATCTTAAATATTTATTTCAAATTTTAAAAAAAGGTAAATCTGGAATATTTGGACATAGATGAAATGAGAATATCACGCCTAAAATGCATGGGGTGTGGTTAAAGCTGTAATAAGACTATTACAACCCTAAATGCTTTAATTAATAAAAATTAAATATCAACCAAGCCTTCACCTCAAGAAATAAAAATAAAACATGTTCTAAAGAGGTAATGAAGGAGAAATCAATAAATATAAGAAGAAAGGAAGAGAAGATAAGCTAAAAAGAGGAAGGTCAATGGGAGGTTAGTCTCGTAAATGTAACTGATGTTCACCATCTCTCTCTTCTACCATTCATTTGAGTCTGCCCACATCCTTGATTAGAGTTTCTGCTGGTCCACGTGACTCACCTGAAAGAAAGGCTGAAGACCTACAAGCCTGAGCAGTCCAAGACCCTGGCCACAATGCCCCTCTCAGAACATGGCTGTGCATTGGGTCATTTACTGCCAGAATGGAACCGGGGAATACCAGGAGGAGCCTCAGTGGGTCCCTGGCTTACCAACACATGTTTCCCTGGCCCAGTAGATACCAGCAGTCTCCCTCCTTTTGATAATCAGTTCTCCTGGTGATTTCATTAGTATGAGGATTCTGATGTGCTCAGATATAAATCATAGCAAGATTTCAATGGAATGCTAGCTGTCTTGGTGGAAGCTTTTACCCGCTGGGTCTCCTGATCTCTACACCCACAAATCTTGAGTGTTCCCAATTTCCGTAGGTAGTGAGGTACTTGAAATCATGGTCAATGGCACCATTCCTGTTTCCACCCATTTTTCTGCTGAACTCCACAGGTATTCTACTTATGGAAAGTCAGTACCTGGCAATGTCCCTGGATTCAGTAAATATTTTATATTCTGACCCTTTCTCAGAGAGATGCCTTGACTTTACATCTTCCCACCTCAGGTGTCCTTTCAAAACTACTTTACCAAATCCATGGCTTCTGGTTGATGTGGTCCATTATGTGACAGGTGGGTGTCACGATCATATATTCACTGCTGCATTTCCTTTGTTGGAAAGTGGGTCTCTTGGGTCAAGGTGATTGATATTCATGGCCTGCAGAACAAACATTCGACCCTGAGATAGTGGTGTGGGCAGGGCCTACAAAAGGAAAGGCACATCTCTCCTCAGAATTGGGTTTTAATTGCAGTTTTGATGAATCACTGCCTCTTCCAGGACGTAAAGAATGCAGCGTAATCATTTGTTGGTCTTCTCAAGAGAACACCATTTCAGAAACTCTTTGTCGCTATTGCTGGTCATCTTTCATTTGTTGACAGTTTTAACTAGACCGTGTCTACAGCTACTTGGTTTCTGCACACACTGTCTGGTGTGACTGATACAGAAGCTGTCTAACTTCAGCTCGACAAGGCATGCTATCTCCAGCATGCGTGCTCTTTCTTTCATGTTAGACACTGTCTGGTGGGTCTGTTTCCAAAGTTCTCCATGTTTTCTGCCTCCTCCCATTGATTCTTCTTCATGCCATTTCCCAAGAGCTCCTTGTCCATGATTTTTCAGGGTTTCTCTCCTTTGGGCCCTGCATTGTTTAGGTCTTTTGGGGTGGCATGAATTTCTCCCCACCCCCAACATGGTAATGTGTTTCATTTATAAATTTGGGTGGGAAAGAGACAGTTTCAGAGATTTCCATTTACCTTCCCTTTTATCACAGCTCTCACCTCCAATGATCTAGGATTTCATGTAAGGATTCTATGAACTACCCAGTGTATTTGGAGTCCAAGAAATTATCAGTAGAAAGACCTATGGGTCTATTGAGTCTACCAGGAGCAAGATTGGGTCGAGAACTCGATAAATTACTTGATGCTTGTAAGCTTCCACTGTAACTAGGATGTTTCGTGTGTCCAGATATTCATGTCAACTCAGACTCCAAATTAACAGTCCTTCAAATGATGGGCAACCGCTCTTTCTCCAATACGTGATGCCAAAGTAACTGACCATAGGTCTCTCGGCGCAAGCTGGTCCTGGTGTTGCAGGGCCCATCCTTCTGGGTACACAGACTCTCCTTCTGTCATGCAAGGAAAGTAGCTTAGGTTAGGAACTAGGCAAGAGTCGTGGCATTTTTATTAGAGAATGTGTGCTCCGTCTCATGATCATCCATCTGTGGTTTCTTGGGTTGTTTTAATTGAGCGATATCTTTATTGGATGCTCATTTACTTTGCCCCAAGGGTGCTAATGTCTATGAAACATCAACATAGCCTTTCTCTCAGTCAGGCCCGTGAGACTTCCACTTGGATCTTGCAACTCATTTTGATCATTGTGCCCTCTTGGCTTCTGACAGTTATATATTGCCGCCAAACCACTGCAGTTTGGGGTTCTATCTTGTCTACTGCTGCCAGTGAGTTCAGTTCTGTAATCACATTTCTTGCCTCCATCCTTTCTAGAGAGGGCAGTACCTCTTGCCTCCTTGCTTTGATATGTGGGATGTCCTTTGGGGTCTTCTGCCGGATATAGACCTCAGGTGAACTCTCTGGCAAACCTTCACTCTGGCATCAGGTAACTTCCCCGAGCTTTCAGATCCTTCATCCTAACATCTGTTATCGCGTTTATGTTGTGGTATTTCTGCTTCACTTGCTGAGGGAAGTTTATTTCTCTTCCAAGAGGAAGCCTAGCAGCATTTTCGGTGCCATGATAGTTAATCCTATAATATGGGAGAGCATTCCATATGAGTACATCGCTATTATGCAACTTTATGCTCTTGCCTTCACTCTTGTTCCAGGGCTGTCAGTACTCGGTCTCACAAATTCTCTCTTAAGTCCGGCCAGTATAAGTTGGCTGGGTCTTGCAGCTCCTTGGGACAATAGTTTCATCTCTTTGTTGGACCACGCATTGACAATTGACACTGTGACTGGAATCTAGATATTATTTTCTTGGCTAGAGGAGAACGACTTCCCTGGAAAGAAAACGGGACTCTGCCTTATATTTAAGTAGAAGTGTGCTTTAGTTGAACAGGGCCGAGGGGGCGACTAGTCCGGAGGTAGGTGGAATGTCAATGTCCTTAAGGGTATTGCCTCAACTCTCGCCACCACACATCTCCAGGTGTCACTCCTCCTGATCAACAGCCAGACCTTGGCAGGACAGATTTACCTGGGCTGAACATACAATCTTCTCTGGAGCACTGCTCCTCTTATAATTAAGTCTTCGGCTTTATCCTTAACCCCCTCCTTGCTCAGGAGCTCAGAGCCTCTTTTTATGTCTCCAAGGAGGTCTGCTGACTTTCACACTTAGTCTTCAATTAGTGATTAATTACCCTCAGCCTTTTCTTGTCTGTCTTCAGTGCATCAGGACCACTCAACAAGCCATTGGATTCCATTGTCCTTATAATGAATACCTGCTCAGAACCTCTCAAAAGCTTAAGAAACTGCACCTGCCTACACAATTCTTTTCAAGAGTCTCCTAACCCTTTCCATTAGGGTGACAACAGTAACTGCTGCACTGGGAAAATACGCCTCTCTGGTTTGTAGTGCTCCCCGTTTGTCCTCACCTACCACCAGGAAGGAGAGCCCCATTGCCAGGGGGTCAGCAGGTGAGTCAGTTCTCAAAGTGCATTTGGTCCCGTTGTCTTCCTCAGATTATGCCTAGCAATACTTGTTTTAGGAAGGGTTATTTGGAAAATGAATTCCGAAATGGAGACTCTTCGATACAGAGGTTTTATTAGGGGGTACTCTTAAGAGCCGTGCTCTGCAGGGAGTGAAAGTAGGTGTGGTGGAGTGCAGTCTTTAAAAACAAATATTTTGAAGTCTTAACCTTGGAAACGTGACCTTTTTGGGAAATAAGGCCTTTGGGGTGTTAGGACATCAGTGAAGAGGAGATCCTACTGGAGTAGGGTGGATGTTGACCTAAAACACCTGACCCTCACTGTCTGTTGTTTGACATTTCATTTCTGATCCTTTGAAAAAATTCTTAGGCAGCACCTCTAATGGTCTGGGCATCATGCAGTGCTCCGACTAGGCCTGAGATGTCTGCCGGAGGCCCTCCTAAATGATATACCAGAGCCTGGTGACAATCACGGCACACAAGGGGCCATGTCTGACTGGGCAGGCAGTCATAAGTCACCTTCTCCCATTTTTCCTCAGTGTCTTGGCCCAACCATTGCAACTGCAGCAGAATGAGAGCTAGTACAGGTGAAAGTAGGATAGCAGGAGGTCTAAGGGAGGCACTGAGAGACCAGGAGAGGGCCCCAAAGTACCTGGGAATTTGATGAGGGAAGGTAAAAAGTAGGGTGTTGGAAGAGGACTATGTGGGGCTGAAGGGCTAGGTGAATCAAGGATAAGCAGGGTGCTTGTCCAGGGGGGAAATCAGGATTAAGCAGTGGGCAGTGGGCAACATGACTACCATCTTCAAGTCCTGAAAAATCCACAGTGATAGAGAAGGTCTAGTGATAAAGGACATCTGTGCCCTGCACATCTCAGGACACTAGGCCACCAGTGCTGAGCAATGTGAGCCATTGACACTAAAGACAGGTACATCTCCCCAACGGTGCGTAACACTGGTGTCACATAACAACCCAGTGTTGGGCTCAATAATGTGTATTAATCAGAAATGCATGGATGACTTTTATTCTTTTGGAGTACTGAGGAACGATTTATTTATTTAAACATTTTACTGAGGGCTCTTCTAGCAATCCATACATGTGACAATCCATACATCAATTGTATCAAGCACATTTGAACAAATGTTGACATCATTATTTTCTATTGAGCCCTTGATGTCAGCTCCTCTTTTTCCCTACTCTTCCCCCACCCTGTGCCCCCTTGATAAAATATAAATTTATTATTATTTTCATATCTTATGGAACCACTGTCTTCCTTCCCCCATGGTGTCTATTGTTCAGGGTGGGGGGATGGGGGGCAGGGCAGTATGGTTATGTGTTGATCATGGCAATCTGTTTCCTCTTACTCCCCTTCTCTCCCCTCCTTCCCCCTGCCCTCCTGGTATCTCTACTCCCATTCCTGTTTCTGGATTCTGTGTCATGAGCTCTTACAGCTTATCTGCACCTGTGTACATGCTCCAGTCCAGCCTGCAGTGAAAGGCAGTACTCAGGGCATGACAGTGGGGATTTAGGAAGCCTCAAGGAACCAGAGGAGTATTCTGTGTTTCATGGGTGCTTGACTGAGCCCTGATTGACTCAGCCCTTCCCTATGACCCCTATGTGAGGGGATGTCCCATTTTCTACAGATGGGCTTAGGGTCTCTTCTCCGACCCCACTTGTTCTCAGCAATATGTTTTTTTGTTTGTTTGGGGTCTTCTGATACCTATTACCTGGTCCCAGAGTCACCTCATGATCACACAGGCTGGTGTACTTCTTCCACGTGGGTTTGTTGCTTCTCTGCTAGATGACTACTTGTTTCACTTCAAGTCTTTAAGACCCCACATGCTATATCTTTTGATAGCCAGTCACCATCCACTTTCTTCACTGCATTTACTTATGCACCCATTTTGTCTTCAGCGACTGTGCTAGGAGGGTAAGAGCATCACAGAATGCCAGGGTGTTAGAACAAAGTGTCCTTGCATTGAGGGAGGGCATGAGCAGAGTGTATCGCCATATAAATATATGTACTCCTCTATTTTTATGAATTAATGTATTAACATACGGACAAACCTATGCTTATACCTCTATCCATATATATCTTTGCTGCCGAGATCATTCCTTGGTTTCCTTTTTCCTTCCTCCTGCCCCACCATCACGCTAGCCCTACTTCCTCCTCTTAGTAATTCCTCTCAGTTAGATTGCTGTTGCTCCAACACCCTCAGGATATCTATGTCCCTGTTGTTCCCTGTTGTTCCCTAGTTGTTCCCTGTCTATGGCATTGTTTGCACACCACTCTGTTCCTCCAACCTCCTTCTCACCCCAGTCCTTCCGGGACCCTTAGTCCCATTGCTTTCTCCTCGAGCTTGCTTCCCATGCCTATCTTATGTAAGCAGGCAACCCAATAGTAACAGAGACCAAACAAAAAGAAAACAAAACTTTAAAAAAAGAAAAAAAAATTATAATTCCAGGTCTGTCTCTTGACTTTTATGACTGTCTCCCACTGGTTCTGGGGCAATTCCAGAAACTGCCTTTTCTGTCCTGATGTCTATTTTGGGGACTCTTCAGGGGCTCTGTGTCTTTTCTTTGCTCCTGTTGCGGTTCAATTATGTTCCCTTCTTGGTTTACCCCACTGCGGTGCTGGTGCTGGTGTTGGTGGTGCTGGTGCTGCTGCTGGTGGTGCTGGTGGAGGACCAGACTGGACTAATTCCCTGCCGTGTGTCTTCAGTATTGTCCTCTATCATGGTGTGCTCCAGGGAGGGGACAACATATGACTGATATCTTCATGGGAAAAAAAAAGAGAGAGACAGAGACAAGGAGAGACAGAGGGCAGAGGCCTATATTCAGACAGAGCCAGAGATGAAGGACTCTTGTAGCTATAAGTCAAGGAAGGCTTGGAGTTACCAGACACGGAGAGAGAAGAAATATTCTACCCCTCGAGCCTTTGTGAGGGGGGTTCTAGTGGCGGTAAGGGACATGGCCATCAGGAAACTCTGACTTGGCTTTTTGTTCCCCAGAACTGTGAAAAATACATTTCTTTCATTTTTAAACGAGTCCCTGTGTTCTGGCAGCCCTGGGAGATGAATGCAGGAGGTGTTGTGCCGAGGTGCAAGTGCCACAAGAACCTCATTCAGTCCCATGGAAAACACTGGCTCTGTGCTGGTCCTTCAGCATTTGCCTGCCTTGAAGCTAAAGAGCCACTCCCTTTATACGCCCAATTTACTGAACATTGGTCCAGCTGCTGGGGGGTGGGGTGTAATATTAAACCCACTACCTCCCGTAGAGTCGATTTTGCACTGTAGCAATGCTACATAAGATTTGCAAGACTGTGTATTGTTACTGGAGCAGACAGCCTCCACTTTCGCCCACTGAGAAATTTGTGGGTTTGAACTGTCCACCTTGCAGTTAGCAGTCCAATGCTTATACTACAGTGCCACCAGATCTCCCGATAAAAGAAATTTCCAGAGAGGTACTCAACGGAAAGTTGGAGGAATGACTACTTAAGCCCAGGAGAGAACATTGGAGAAGCACACTACGGAATTCACTGCTTTTTCTTTATGTTAACAAGTATCCATAGAAAACACGACGATAAAGACAATCCCATTAGCAAAAGCAATCAGAATTTTAAAGCAGCAAAAATCATGTTGCTATAAAATTAATAAGAAATGTTAAAGATATACTTGTATAACAACAAATCTTTATTGAGAAACATTTATATCTTCATACAGGAAAGAGCGTTCCTCCTTTCTGAATAAGATGGCTTAATAGTAAAAAATTAAATTATTTACAAATTAACAGACTAGAACATCCAAAAATAAACTCAAGCATATGTAAGCAAGTATATCACATTTATATGCAATCATCTTGGCTCTTAAAATCTTGGGAGAAATGAAGGATTTGCTTAATAAATAATTTTGAGAATCTGGCTAACTACTGGGGACAAACGGTGAATTTCCTACTTAACATTACATGCTAAAATTAAGTTATATATAAATTTAATGTGTAAGTAGGGGAAAAATCCACTAAAAGTAATAGAAGAAAATAAGAGTTCTTTTTTGAAAACTGTCCTTTGGTGGGAAAAACATTGAAAGCATGATTCCAAATATAGTTCATATGTAAAAAAGCACAAGAAAGTCAATTTACAAAGTGAACACTCTTTCTAAAAAAATCAATATTTAAAAGTAAGTAATAAAGTAGTCATAAAATATTACTAATGTATGGGAAGTGCTATACTGTTCAAATCTAGAAAACTCAAATATCAGAAAAAGGCAAGCAGGGCATATGGAAAATATTACCTACTAAAACTTAAAAACCGAATCTACTGCCATTGAGGCATTTCCTGCTCACGGCAACCCTATCGGTCAGAGTTGAGCTGCTGCGGAACGTTTCCAGGGTTGTCGGTCTCTACGGAAGCCGATGACTTCTGTAGTGGTGTGGGTTCCAGCAGCCAGTTTTTAAGCAAACAGCTGAGCACTGAACCAGGGAGGGAGTCTTTATAACTTAATAGAAATTTAATACATGCAATAGAAAGCAATGAATAACTTCACTTGTCATCATTCAAATTGAGCAAGACTTCATTAAAAAAAAAAAAAAAGATACCTACCACTGTCCTGGACATGGGAAGTGCTCACATGCATAGTCAGAAAGGGTAAGTTGAATTTTCAAAAAGTGCACAAGCTGGGTGTAAGGTGCATTTGTGATATCTATTCAAATAATTGGGTGACAGACAGGGCTTTCTACTCCTATAAAGAGTAATCAGCTCTGAAATCCCCCAGGGGTAATTCTATCTTGTCCTATCGGGTCGCTCGCTGTGTGGTAGCATCAACTCAATGGCAGTGAGTGATCCAAATAACTGACTCATGCCCTTTCATTTATTCATTCAACGTCTAGTCATAAGTCTTAGGGAAATGATCACTGATACGTGGGAGGATTCTAGAATGAGGATGCAATTTGGAAACAGCCTAAGTCTCACAACTGTTATTTGTGATTTTTCTCATAGCTTATCTATATAACAAAACACCATATAGCCTTTAGAAACAATGCCGTGTAACATTTTTATTGGCATAGAAAAGTGCATAGCAGAGCGTTAAATGAATTTATCAAGTGGTAAAATGAAATGTAAAAATTATCCCAGTTTTTTTGCCAATGCAGTGGTAGGAAGTGGGGCTGGAAGTATAGCTACTCCTATGCCCATAGAGATGATTCATGGTTGACCAGGTTTGGAATAATCTGTTTCTTTTTGTTTCTCTATATTTTAAAATAAGGAACTCAAGTTAGAATGAATACTCTAAAAATAGACATTAACAAAAAGTCCTGTGCTAAGCTCTGACTCCACATGGACGCTATGATGATGACATCAGACAAGGGGACCCAACGGAGAAAGAAAGCAAAAACAAAATTAAAAGCTCTTAGAATCCAGGTTGACGCCACACTGCCTTTTTTTGGTTGAGCTCAGGTTTTACGATATGTCTGACAATTACAATAATAAATCTGAAATCATGGATGCACACAAGAGGAAGCCTTGTATTTAAAATGAAGGAAACGGATTGTTTTGTTTTATTTTAAGGAAGAAAGGAAAGGGCAGAAAAGCTGAGGTCCAGAGTGAACCCCAGCTTTCACAAATGCTTTTTCTAGGGCAAAAGATTTAAAAGTAAGCGTGGAGCTCGAAGAAAGGAAACCCTTTTGGCTGGGTGCTTGGCAGCAACGAGGTCCTGTTGATGAATGACCAGCACAGTGCAAACTCCATCAGTCCTATTTCATATTCATCGTTTCTGCCAAGAGGAGCGATGCTGAGGCTCTAAAAGGAAGAACAAACATCCAGAGGAAGGAACGGGGGCTCAACGTGAATGAGCAGATCCGGGAACCTTTTGCTCTGGGTGAATTCTAATTTCCTGGCTGCAGCCTGCCTATCCAGGCACATTGGAGTGCCCGATTACTGCTAGTGTGGCCCGCAAGTGGCAGAGGAACAAGCGCAGGTCCTGATTTCAAGAAGGAGGGAAAGGTTGGATTCTTAAAATTCACAAGATTCTCAAATAAGCTATTGAGAGAAAAGTTTCTAAGGAAACTCAGCACAGGAAGAAAGCTAAAGGTGAATGCAGTGAGGGTAAACGTCAGACAAATAAGAAAACAAGAGACACCCATGCACACAACAGCGTGTGGGTGCTGAAGGACAAGAGGAGGGCATGTAAGGCTACCAGAGCCACCAGCACATAGCTATGAGAAACAGGAATACAGGAGTTCTCGACGAAACCGCTCTCAGAGCGCATGCGCGGATGAGTTAAGCTTGTGGCCTAATCCCTGTGGCATTTCTCTCAAAGATGCAGAGCTTAGTGATTTGGTGCAGGAAACAGAACTTCAGAAAAGACTTTAAGAAGTCTGGGAGTGTCCCCTCCAGGAATGGCCTCTTTGCTGGATCCTGCATCCAGTTGGGCGTTTGTCCTATCCAATTTGGGGCAGCTGTTTTCAATAGTGAATGGGAGAGCAAGGATGAAATCATGAACACAATGGAAGAAGATGTAGCGAGTTTGAAAGAAAGGAAAGATGAAATCTATTAGGAAGCCTCCTCCATCCCTCCATCTTTTTTCTTTCTACCCCCCTCCTTTGTCCCTTTCTTCCTTCCTCAAATCATTCTGAAGCCAATATTATGCTAAATACTAGCATGTTTAGCATAATGTATGTTTGGATTGTGATAAGAGTTGTATGTTACTCATCTAACAATCATCCCCTGCATAACAAACACTTGGGCAAGGGCCCATAAGGTTAGACCATATATACTTTTGTATAAGCCGAGTTTTTCAGCACATTTTTAATGCAGTTTTTGTCGTAAGACTAGGTGCCGATTATAAGGATCTACATATAACCTCCTCCCTGGGGGACGGACAACAGAAAAGTGGGTGAAGGGAGACGTCAGGCAGTGTAAGATATGACAAAATAATAATTTATAAATCATCAACGTTTCAGGAAGGAGGGGGGAGCGAGGAGGAAGGGGGACAAATGAGCTGATGCCAGGGGCTTAAGTGGAGAGCAAATATTTTGAGAATGATGAGGGTAACTAATGTACAAATGTGTTTTATACAATTGGTGTATGTATGGATCGTGATGAGTTCTTTGAGTCCCCAATAAAATGATTTTTAAAAAAATTAGGTGCCTTGGCTGTTATTCAAGTCGGCTTATACTCGAGTATATATGGTAATGTAGCTCAGAAATCCCAGTTGGAGAATGGGACACAGTGAATGTAATAGCTTCCTGCCTGCAAGACATGCATCTCATGTCTCTTGTACACAAAATTATTGCATTTCAAGGTCGACACTATACATACAGCCTATAATACATATGTCTTGATAGTTATAACGAACACCTATGTTTCTGGCTTATGCATGTACCACACATTCTCCCTAAAAAGGTTGGCAGGTAACAGGGTGTGGTTTGACTTGTAGGCAAGAGCATCCACTCTTGTGTATCATGCGCTTCTTGAATGTTGTAGCTTCATCTCTCTGTTTAACTTTCTTGAAAAATTAGTACCATGAAGTTCATCATGGTGCCCAACTGTAGGTAAACCAGTGCTTGCGATGGCAGCAGGAAGAGACAAAGGAGAAGTATCCATTTGGAAGTGAACCAAAATATTAGTAATCAATACAAAGGTGGAGAATCAGTGAATACTCTTCCTAGCCAATAAGGCATGTCACATTTGACAATCACAAAGGCCCTCAGAAACAAACAAAAAGATTCACCAAGCTGTTAAAGAATCAACTCCACTGGAAGCTGAGGCTAATGGAAATACAAGAAGGGTAATGGGGAAGACGCAAGAGACAGGATTGAGGCCAACCACAAAAATGAAAATCTCCCAGTAGGTGGATCATTCCTGCTATGGCATGAAGCTTGTCTCAGTGCTTAAAGAGAAAAAACCAAACAGGTCCAGACTGCTATGTATTCCAAATCACATAGTGTCCTAGTTCACAGAACGTACCATGGACGCTCAGTGAGGCATGGCTGTGCTGTATGTAGTTAGTAAGTGCTACTAGACTCTGAGGACTCAATAGTGTCCAAGACAGGCAAAGCCCCTGTTCCTGTGATGGCGGAGGGAGAGACCATGATGCACAGATGAATACGTAGCAGGTGAAACTATCAAACTATCAAGTGCTAGATGAAGAAGAATGCCTCAGTGAGAAGACGCGGGGTGAGGGTGGGCCAGGCATACAGGGGAGGGAAGAGCCTCACTGAGAAGATGACCTCTGAGCGGATAATCACTGACACCAGGGAGGAAAACTGGACCTTCGAACCTGAGTTTGGATCTCTGTGTACTTAGCTTTATAAATAAGACAGTTGGGTTAGATTTTCCCATGTTTCATTTAGCTTTGGAATCCTGTGGAAAGGTAGAAAAAGTAAAGACTGAGTTTGACCAAAGGAAACCTTCAAAAGGATTCTCCTTCCAATGGGGAATTTTCACATGGAAGATGCTGGGCTTGACACTAACAGAAACGTTCCTTTGAGGGAGAAGCAATAGCATGAGGGCCAAAAAGGGCAAGTGATGCTCTCGCTGCACCAACCACGAGGGAAACAAACTGAAGACCTGAAGGACATGGCCAACAGCAGGGGATTGTGAAAAGGAACCCAGCAAGCGCTTTAGTGAAAGACAAGGCCAAGATTATGGCCACAGAAAACAGAGGGTGAAAAAAGAAAACCAAAGCCAAGAAAGAAGGACACAAGCAAGGCTTATTGTCTAACAAATAAAGATTCTCAGAGGCAATAACCAACAAGAACAAACCAAACAAAGACCAACAACCAAACCAAATACCTCAAGTCACTGTCATCAAATCGAATCTGACTCACGGTAACCCTGAAGGACAGGGTGGAACTGCCCCTGGGGGTCTCTTTGTGGGAGATGGAGGGCAATAGAAAGCCTTGTCTTTCTTTCATGGAGCCGCTGGTGGTTAGCGGTCCAATGAGCAATCACCACATCTTCGTGGCTCTCCTTTCTGAGGCAATAGAAATGCAAATATCTATTAAAAATAAAAACAGGAATAAAACAAGAAGAATAATGACTGCAATGGTGAGTGTAAGCGAGGAAGAAGTGATTGGGAGGGAGAACACAGCTTTAGGGAAAAGGAATAGGCGAGACAAGGAAAGATTGAGGCTATAAGCAACTGGTGTCTGATCGTTACCAATATCCTGTGGGTCTTCTCAGCGGTGTTAGGGAGATTGAGTGTATACAACATATACAAAATTTCACTGCCTGCCAGCATCAAGTGGGTTAAGAGGTGGGAGGACTTGGAACAGTGAAAAGTTGTAGACTCGTGTAAGGGGTTGTTATTTCTTAAGCTTTGTGTAGTTGTTCTTGTTACAGCACCCCCCTACCCCCTGCCCAAATCCTTTGATCAAGATCCTTGGCTTGTTATTTCCCACTTCAAATCACAGGGGCATAGTTCAGCCACGTGAAGGTGTGTTTGCTCTTCCCACAATCCCCAGAGTAAGAGACATGATGAATGCACGTACCAGAAGTGGGGGATTTGGACAATTTATTCCAGACAATTTAGGACAATGATATTCGGATTCCTCTGTGGGTCTTAGCTAGGTCTGAAGGGAACACCTGGATCTGTCCATTCTGCTCACGCTTCATTTTGAAGATTGTTTTATTCCTGTGAGTTCCTTTGATAAATCAACGAATGGCTTAATACTCTGTAGACATGACCCAATGGAGTTGGAAGGGAACGCACAGTGGGAGGTGGAATTTGGAGAGGGTGTTAGGCAACTTCTCTGGGCCTTTTTTCAGGTGATCTTGGCTTGGGCCAATTTTGTGTGTGTGTGTGTGTGTGTGTGTGTGTGTGTGTGTGTGTGTGTGTGTGTGAGAGAGAGAGAGAGAGAGAGAGAGAGAGGGATTTCCTATAGCCACTATATTCATTGTAAGGTGAGCATTATTTTCAGCTCTGTACTTTTTTGTACACGTCAGGTAATATAATTACGTAGTTACTGTTGCTCTTATTAGATGATTCAAGTCGGTGAAGGTTCCCAGACACCTTATGTGCAACAGAAGGAAGTGCTGTCCCCACGTGCACCATGCTCACAATTCTCCACGGGTTTGAGTCTGTTGTTGCAGTCCTGGGCCAACTCCTCTTGTAGAGGGTCATTTTCTGGTATCTGCTTTACCGAGCACAATGTCCTACTCTAACGATTGGTCCTTCCTGATAACATGAATGTAGCTAACGGGTTTGTGATTGTTCTTTGTTGAGTATAAACTCCTTGAGACAGAGCTGAGCAAACGTGGAGGACTATTAACACCGGGTCTCCCTTATCTCCACTCTCTTGGCTCCTGACTAAACCAGCTGTTTCCTTTGCAAAGTCAATGGCTGGCATGTGACACTATTTACAGAGAAAAGTCGATTCTTCCTTTCCAGGTATTCTTACACATACCCCTCCTATATGCCTCATGCTTCACGTTCCTCCTCTCTCTCATATAAGTTTAAAGAGCCATGTTGCCAGTGTTTTACCTTAGGAAGACATTGTGAAAAGTACTGCTTTTAGAGAATATGCTCCCTGCCCTCCTGACTGGCTTCTGGAAGACAAGTTCTGTTCTTTTCTTCTTCTCCCCTTCGCCTTCTCATTTCCTGTCCCCTCTTTCCCCCTCTCCCTTCCTCGCGCATCATTGGATGGTCAGAACTGAAGAGGTGAGGATTACATTAATACCTGAGATGAATTCTCTCCTCATCCTTCACGTTTCTCTCTCTGCACTTGAGGCCCTGAGCCAAATGTCTGGAACGTTCCCATAGGACTTGGTCCCTCTTTCCAAGGCAATTGAGTAACATTCTCCATGTGGCAGGCACATGGCTACATACTATGCCTTTTCATGGGATTGGATGTTGATTGACAAGGTACCAATAGCAACTTTATTTTTCGTTCCCAGAGCTCAACCAAGCTGTGCTCTTGGCCAGGTGGCAAAGGCTGGACTGACGGCCCGGAGAAACTGGAATGCTTGATATTTGGCTTTACGCTGAGCTATTGGAGAGGCAGGAGGGGGTGCTCCTCAGCTGCTAGACCCCGAAGACTGTGGGTGGTGCAGAGTCTCTGGAGGGCAAATGACACCATGAAAGCATTCTCTTGCCTCCGGGGCTGATCCCTGGTCAAATGGAAGCCGAGTGCCACATGGAAAGTGTCTAAGCTTTCAAGCTCAGCCGGTGAATTTTGGGAAGGGAAGGAGGGGATAGTCTTCCAAAGACCCACAACATGGAAGTAGAGGTGGGGGGAAAGCTTTTTAAACCATCTTACGGTGCTTTTAATATAAATCGCGATACCTTTTCTTTTCCTCTGGTGACAAGATTTTTTGTGTAATTACGTGAGCATAACCACTGTGCTTGGGGGTCTTCAGAACTCTACATCTGCCTTGTGGATTCAAGACAGAGACTGACTCCAGCATAAAAGATGGGACCCCCCCCCCAAAAAAACAAAAAACTTCTGTAGTCCCATGTCTTATAGCTCCCTCTCCACATGCCATAAGGAGCCATGGTGCTGCTAGGGGGTAATCATGAACTGCTAAAGCAAGGCCAGTGAATCTGACCTTCACATCAGCTGGAGAAAGACGAGACTAACTGTTTCCATAAAGATAGACCATCTCCGGAAACCTAGATCGGGTCCCAATGAGTTGAAATCAGTGACTCAAATTCAAAACTAAACTCACCGCCTCCAAACTGATTCTGTTTCATAGCGACCTTTTTGTAACCCAATGACAATAAATAGACAAACACTGTCTATAGCCTCTAACTTTATAGACAGGTTTTTTTTAAGGTTCCCTTGAGTGTGGTGAATGTCATCGTTTTAAGTCTGATTAAGAAAGAAGGGAAAAGTTACCAATTAAACATTGATGCGTTCTCATGTGTGGGATGCATTCTGATTGCTGTCCATGTGAAATGCCTTCCAGGCGGTTCCAGCTCCTAGCAATCCTATGCACGACAGAAGGAGACACTGCCACGACCTTGACATCATCTCCATTAGTCTTGTGTTTGAGCTCAGGGTTGCTGCCACTCTGTCAACCCATAGATGGGAATAAGTGAACCTCCTCAGAATAGATGGAAGACGGTAAGGAAAGGTCTGCAAACCCCAGGAGGGACCCTACTCTCCTTCCTCCGGTCTTTCTTTCTGCAATGCTAAGTTGCGATGCTCAGTGCTTCTTTAGGATTCCCTCTGTCAGGCTGAGCACCTCTCAGTAGAGGCAGTTCACCCAGTAGTGATTAGCACTGATGTTAGCTTTCTCAGTCACTGTCTTTTAGGCACTTTGGAAAGGTAGAATTGTCTCTCAAGGCCCAGGGAGGAGCAACATTGTGAAACCACTTCTCTAGACTTTACAGATGTCATCCAATTCCTGTTGTGACATCATATTTACTTTCTCTCCAGTACTGGGCGCCTTCACATCTCATAATGATCGCCAAGCCTGGACTCTACCATGAGGGTGTGTGCTTAGAGAAAACACTCCAAACTGTTTTATCATCTCCCCTGTCCTGGGCTCCATTACTCATGTCCTGGATAGGTGACTGGTTGCTCTTATACTGCATAGTGGTAACTTGATGATGATAGATCAGGTCATTCTCGAAAGAAATGCATTTTAAGGTTAATTGGGGCCTTATTCACAAATCAACGTAATCAGGGGAAATGTGACCATATTCTTCAGATCATGTTCTTCAAATTAGAATACATAGCTAGCAGCACATTGTAAGACCTTCCCCAGGTTAGCCCACAGAAAGATGAAAAGAAGGTCTGCCACATACCAAAACTCGTCTTCACTCCTGAGTCCATGGCAAACTCTATCTCTTGGTACCATCCCATTTTCTTATTGAACTTAGACTATTTCAGACTCTCCCTTAAGAGAACTCTTCTACCAAATGACCAGAGTTGACATATGAGATAAAGCCCAATTCCTGTTTCTAATAAAAGTTCTCTACCACTTGACTGTTAGTTTGACCTACTATGGCGGCTGGTGTTTTGCTGTGATGCTAAAAATTGTGCCACAGGTATATCAAATACTAGCAGGGTCAGCCATCACGGACAGGTTTCAGTGGAGCTTCTAGAATAAGACAGACCAGAACAGAGGAGAAGCTGGTCCGCTTCTGAGGGATTACCACTGAAACGCATCAGCAGCAGGGGAGCATGGTTTGATATAGTGCAGGAAGATGAGCTCTTCACATTGGAAGGCATTCCAAATATGACTGTCTTCTCAAAGTGGAGTCCACCTTACAGGTAAGGATGGAATAAAGAAACCTTCTGGGACTTTCATGTGCTGGTGAGGGCACAACTCAAAAGGGAAAGAAAAAAGTGAAAACATTCATTAATAATCAGAATGTATACTGTACTGTGTTAGGCTGGGTTGACTAGAGAAACAAATCCTGAGGCACTCATGTGCATATAAGAAAGAGCTTTATATAAAGAGTAATTGTACATGAAGAAAGCATCCCCAGCCCAGTCCAGATCAAGTCCCTAAGTCTGATATTAGCCCATATGTCCAATACCAATCTGTAAAGTGCTCTCCAGACTCACAAAACCCATGTAATGACACCAAATTCAGGAAGACCACAGGCCAGTGGTGGAAGTCTTGTGGATCCAGTGGCGTTGTAAGCATTTCAGTGTTGGCAGGGGGCTCCATGTGTCTCCTCCAGCCCAGAGCACTAGAGTAACTCTATGTGTCTTGTCAGCTACAATGTCTCCCAGGGAGTGAGCCTGCATCCTGCCTCCAGCGAGCTATTTATCTCCTTAGTGCCCCCAAATGAGGTCATCAAGCTGCAACCTGTTTGACAGGCTAAACTCCACCCCTTCTCTCTTAATCCTCTCAAATTGACAACAGATCTATAACTACCACACGTACGAAGTAAGAATACAGGAAAATTGGAAGTAAAAATAAAATGGAATGCATGAAGATTGATATCCTAGATATTAATGAACAGAAATGGAATAGTATTGCATTCTGAATCAAACTATTATATGGTTTACTAAGTCAGGAATAACAAATTCAAGAGGAATGGAATCACATTCATTGTCAAAAAGAACATTTCAAGATCTATTGGGAAGTACAATCATGACTGTCATGTAGCAATATGCATACACATATAAACCCCAAACCAAGTTCACTGCCATTGAGTCAATGCCAACTCATAGTATTCTTATAGGAGAGGGTAGAGCTGCCTCTGTGAGTTTCTGAGACACAACTCTCTACAGGAGTAGAAATACTTGTCTTTCTTGCGTGGAATGTCTGGTGGTTTCAGACGTCTGACCATTTGGAGCTCAGTCCAATGTGTAATAACTACCTATAAGGAAGACCAATTACTACATGACTTTTAAAAAATATTTGCCATACTAATGGCAATGGTATTTTAATAGGAAATTAGGAAACTTGACTAAATCCTTTGGCTTGAAGTTGGTCACACATGCACATAGATGCATTAACAAATACCGCCAATTATAATGTAAATATTGGAAATAAAAGGAAGAGTCAGTAGTTAGAAAATATGGCCTTGGTGATAGAAATGAAGCTGAAGATCACATGGTATAATTTTTCAAGAGCAATGACTTCTTCGTAGCAAATACTTGTGTTCAACAACAGAAATGGCAGCTAAACCTGTGGACCTCACTAGGAATCAGAATGACGACATCTGTGGGAAGAGACAATGGAGAAGCTCAATAGCATTAGCTGAAACGATGCCAGGGGTTGACTGTGGAACAGGCCATCAGTTGCTTATATGTCAGTTTAGGTTGAAGCTGTAGAAAATGAAAACGATTCCAGAAGAGCCAAGATCTCACCTTGAGTATATATCTCACCTGAATTTAAAGACCACCCCAAGAACAGATTTGACTCACCGAACAGTAATGATTGAAAACTAGATATGCTGTGGCATGACAAGAACATCGCACACAAAGAGAGTAAAAGGTCATTAAAAAGACAAGAAAGAAAGAAAAGATCAAATGGGATGTCAGAAGAGATTCTGAAACTTAAACCTGATGATAGAGTAGCTAAGCTCAAAAAGACAAAGTATTAAAATGAAATGTGCAACAACTTGGTAATGAAAGACCAGAGGGGAATAGAATGCTCAATATTTCTCAAGCTTAAATAACTAAAGAAAAATTTCATGCCTCAAGTTCTAATATTGAAGGATTCTTTGGGCAAAATATGTAAAAATGTAGAAATATCAAAAGAAGACGGAAGGCATATATAGAGTCACTGTACAAAAATGAATTTGTTGTCATACAACTATTTCAAGAGGTTGAAAATAATCAAGAACCAATGGCAGGGAAGGAAGAAAGCTAAGTTGCACTGAATAGCTTAGCAAAAATCAAGGCAGCAAAACTGACATAATATCAGTTGAAATGTCTCATCAAATTCGGTGCTGGAAGCAATTTATTAGTTTATTCAAGATATTTGGAACCTGGCTAACCTACTGGAATAGATCCATATTTGTCACCATACAAGGAAGTGACACACAGCATGTAGAAATTATTGAACAGTATCAGTAGTATTATATGCAAATGAGATGTTGCTGATGACATTAACAAGTGGTTGTAGCTCTACATGGATACGGAGCTGCCAGAAATTCAAGCTTGATTTAAAAGAGGATTTAGAACAAAGAACATAATTGGGGAGGTTGGATGGATTTTGGCTGAAAACAGAGAATTCCAGAGGGATGTTTACTTGTGCTTTATTGACTATGCAAAGGCATTGGGCTGTGTGGATCAGAACAGACTATAAATAATATAGCAAACAATGGAAAATCTAGGGCATTTTATTGTGCTCACGTTTACCTTGTACGTAGACTAAGAAGCATTCGTTTGAACAGAAGCAGAGTTTCAAAAGTTAGGAACAGCAGAGTTTAAAATTTAGAAAGGTGGGTATCATGACTATATCCTTTAACCGTACTTATTCCAGCTGCATGCTGAAAAATTAATTCTGAGAATCTGGACTGTAGGAAGAAGAATCTCACTAAACTCAATGGAGCAGTTCTATTCTATCCTGAAAATGAAGAGAACTCGAGGCACTTCGATAAAGATAAAAAACAAACCAGCAGTGTTCAGCATGGTCTGCACTTTAATGAAAACAAAACTACTTACAACTAGACCAATAGCATTATGATAAATGGAGAAAAAATTAATTTGTCAAGGACTTCCTTTTATTTGGGTCAATAAGCAAGTCTCGTGGAGTAGCAATGAAAAAATCAAAGTTAGCAATAAAAGACTTCTTTAAAGTTTCAAAAAGCAAAGATGTCACTTTGAGTACTAAGGCACCTCTTATGGAAACCTTGGTATTTTGTTTATTTTTTTAAACTTTGAATACATTTTATTTTATTGTTTTTAAATTTTATTAATTGGGAGTTAATACATATATCATATCATTCCATAGTTCAATTACGCCAAGCAGTATTGTACAATTGCTATCACCATCAGTTTCCAAACATTATTTTTCTTCCTGGACTCCATGGCATCATTTGTCTCCCTTTCACACCCCTCTCCACCACCACTGGACCACCAATCCCCCACCCTGAAACACTTATTTTACTTGATAGCCCTGTAAGGGATGATCGATTCTGGGTTTCATATCATATACAAACAAATCAGAAAAACATATAACAACTTCTAGAGGGTGATATAACACATCTGAGATAAACCCTAATATGATCAAACAAACAAAAAACAAAACAAAAAAATACAGGTAATGTTGAAAACCAGATCAGGTCCAGAGTGTATCAGAACAGGGATCAACTTACAAGATTTTAACTGTTCAAGTCAGCTTTCTCACTTTTATCTTCTGTACTCATCTCTCCAATGCACTCTGTTTAGTAGCCACTTTCCTCCCATCCCTCAATTCTGCACAGAGGGAGATCACCAGAGGCTTGCATCCTATGTGATTCCCATAAATGTATCTTGGGCTCCCAATGTCATCCATAGCCTACTGCTAGCTGGAGTCTTACAAGTTAGTCTCTGATACTAATCTCCCCTTTGACCGAGGATGGTGTGCTTCTTCCATGTGGACATAGGTGACATCTCAATGAGATGGTTGCTTGTTTAGAGACAAGCATTTAAGACCCCAGGTGCAACTTTATCTGTTAGCCGGGCACCATCTAATTCACCACACTTTGCTATAGCACCCGTACCTTCTGTGTTCCCTTCCTGAGGGAAAGCTGTGATGTTTTAAATTACTTCATATGCATGTGAAAATTGGACAGTGAATTAGGAAGAATAGAAAATAACTGATGGATTTGAATTGTGTTGTTGGCAAGGACTGTGGATCATCAGATCAAACAAATGTGTCTTGGAGGAAGTACAATCAGATTTCTCCCTAGACTTCGGGATGGTGAGATTTTGTCTCACACATGTCGGACATGTGATCCAAAAGACCATTCTCTAGAAAAGGACCTTATGCTTGGCAAAGTGGAGAGCCAGTGCCAAGGAGGAAGACCTTCAGGGAGATGGATTGACAACTTAGCTGCCAGAATAGGCTCAAGCACAATTTTGGCCATGGCTCACGACTGGGCAATGTTTTGCTTTGTTGTCATAGAGGCACGATGAATCGGTCAACTGGACAGCACTTAACAATAAAGAAACGGTAGCAGTGTCATAGGTTATGGGCTGGACTGCGAACTGAAAAGTGGGCAGTTCAAACCCAGCAGCATCTTGACGGAAGAATACTGTGATGTTCTGCTCTGTATGGACTGGTAGCCGCATCGACTCAAAGGAGCAGTTCTAGTCTAGCCTTCAAGGTCAGCTGTTTGAGAAGGAACACACTAAACATGATGGCCGGAATATGGAATGACTTCTACTTTTTGTGGTTCTAATTTAGAATGAGTTATGGAAGATTGCACGTTGATTCTAGAGGAGAAATGAGAGGGGCGTCTCATCTTTATTTTATTCCCTTTTCCATGCTTGGGTTTGACACAAAAATGGGTAAACACCTTTCACATTAAACTGGATTGACTATTTCCTCACAGTATCTGACAGATGAACCAAGGCCAGGCACAGAAATAGGATTGCAAGCATGACCTCAGGGCTATCTAAGGCCTACTGTTGGTCTTCTTGTTTTCGAACAGAGAAACACGGACTGGGCTGCTGTGGTGTTGATTACCCCCATTTACTAATAATTGCATCTATTAATCCATTTTGGGAGGGGCAGATGAGAGATGAGTACAGGCAACTATAATCTGGACATCCAGGTCACTGTGTGTTCTTCTAAATACAGGAGAAACTAGCATAAGAAAATGTCCTGGTGACAGACATCTTAAGCAACTATATTTCTCAATAATAAATTTGAACGCAATGATTCTGCAATTCTAGTCCATGAGCCACCTGCGATCAGAATCACCTTGGATTCTTTTTAAAAGGTGCATATTTCTGGGCTCATTCTCAGAACTACTAAATGAAAGGAACCACAACCCAGCCCAGTCCAGGACTCTGCATGTTTTGTGGGTCCCCCTGGGGATATTCCCACCCAGTAACTTAATGAATAAACTGCTTGAATTGCTTCCTACCAGAGGTGCACTTTCTGGAATAAACTCTTTACGTAAAAACGGGGTCTAGATGATTTAGATTTGTTTCCTAGCTTGCTTTCATAGAGAGGTTTCCTCTGCACTATTATTTTTCATCTTTTAGACATTTAAAAATTATATTTATGAAGAATAAGAAGACGCAAAAAGGAAACTTAAAAACACTGATTTCTTTGCGTTTGCAATGTAGTCTGGTTCATAGGTATGTACACAGGAACAGATTTCATCAACCTATAGGTTGTTTTCAATTTATTAGCCTCATATAATTGCTATGGACAAAGTATGCCTATGCGCACAGGGCCTCCATCTGGCAGCTGGCTCGCCTAAAATGGGTGATCCTGCACATAAATAATTTAAAATAAATCTTGGAAGAAATTTTGTCTGATATGATGTCCTTTTGGATGATGTTTTAACTCCCCCTTCCCCAGCTACATTAAGAGCCATAAGTCCCCATTTCCCATATGGCTCTTAATGTAAATCCTGAGATGAGATCTACCTAGAGGAGGATTTCTAGAGATACCATAATCTCCGTGGTATAGTGGGTTATGTGTTGGGTTGTGAACCACAAAGTCAGCAGTTCAAAACCACTAGCTGCTCCAAGGGAGAAAGATGAGACTTTCTACTCCTGTAAACAATTAAGAATCTTTGAAACCCCGAGGGACACTTCTACTTATTCTCCAGGGTAGCTATGGGTCATGATCAATTTCATGGTAGTGATTGATAAGCTAGGGACCATAGGACTGGAGTCCCCAGAGGCCAAGCCCTTGCATGGGTTTCTGGAAAGCTTTCCCACTCAGCCTCTCTGCAGCACACCCCATCCTCTTTCTCCTTCCTTGCTTCCATGTGCGTGGTGGGAAACCCAGGACATTTGATCAGGTCTTCATTTTTCCATTTGTAGAATAGCTATATTTATAGTCTATCAAAGCATCATGAAAGATAGTGAAATGTAACAAAAGAGAAAGATATTTAAAGTATGCCAATAAACAGGCGTTCGCTTGGATTGACTGGTTGGCATTTCTTCCAGAAAAGTATTAAGAAAGTCTGACCTGTTCCCCTGTTGAAGTCTATTTTCACTCTTGGAGACAATTTCCAAATGAAATGAATGTAGAGAGCTCAAAAATGGAGGCTCTTTTGCTAAAGATAAATACTAATGTGAATATAGTTTCATAGATCATTTGATTTAGTGGACACATGGAGACCCAGAGAAATAGATAATCACCGGCAGATCTAGGGAAAATGTGCCATTTCTCAATCCAGAGAAACACCAGATTGCTTGAGCGTGTGTATTAGCCTGCCCAACAGTGCTAGAGGCCACCCCTGGATTCCCATGTATCAGTGATTCGGCATGAGAGGATGACTTCCATCAGACAGAAATGCACCTGAGTCTTTATATTTTCCAAGACAGAGACCTTTTTAAAAGGAAACACTAGCATACATTATGCTAGTCCAATGCCCTTTCACAGTTCATTACTGCTAAAAACATGGGAACATAAAAGCTGTTATTGTGCCCTTAACCCTACTGCTGTACTTGATTTCAATTGTAAAGTAAGTATCCAGCATTAGCCACATAGCATTGCTGCACAACCTATCCATTCTGTGTTGTCCTTTCGTGGTATCTAAAATGGAGCTGAGCGTATCTGTCCTTTCCTGTTGCAGCAGTTGTTAGGTGTGCTGGAGCTGGTTCTGACTCATAGTGACCCGAGGCACAACAATATGAAACACTTCCCAGGCTTGTGCCATCCTCACAATTGGTCCTAGGTTTGAGCCCATCGATGCAGCCATATTGTGGAAGGACTTACTCTTTTTCGCTGCCCATCTACTTTACCCAGCATGATGTTCTCCTCCTGGGGATTCCTAACAACATGTCCAAATTATATCAGATGAGGTCTCACCATCTTTGCCTTTAAGAAGCCTTCTGGCTGTACTTCTTCCAAGACTTATTTGTGTGTTCTTTTGGCAGTCCATGGTACTTTCCATATAATTTGCCAGCACTGTAATTCAAATGCATTGATTCTTCTTCAGTCTTCCTTATTCGTGTACAACTTTCACATGCAGAGGAGACCATTGAAATTACCAGTACCAGTATCAAGCACCCCTTAATTCTTGTTTTCAACACTTTAAAAAGGTCTTGTGCAGCAGATTTACACAATGCAATGTGCCTCTTGAACTCTTGACTGCTGCTTCCATGAACATTCAAGCAAGATGAAATCCTGATCATTTCAAACTTTTCTCTGTTTATTATGATGTTACCTGCTGGCTAGTTATGAAGATTTTTTATTTCTTAACATTGAGTTTTAATCCATACTTAAGGCTGAAATCCTTGATCTTCATCAGCAAGTGTCTCAAGTCCTCCTCAGTTTCTGCAAGCAGAATTGTATCATCTGCATACCACAGGTTGTAAATAAGCCTCTCATCTACACCTGATGCTGCATTCTTCTTCATATAATCCAGTTTTGATTATTTTCTCATCATCCACATTGAAAAAGTATGGTGAAAGGATGTAATCCTGGTGCACATCTTTCCTAATTTTAAACCACACAGTATGCCTTGTTCTGTTCCCACAGCTGCACAATGGAAAGCTCTGGGATCCCCGATCTTTTTCAAGGTGATCTGTAGTTTGTTATGATCCACACAGTTCAATGCCTTAGCATACTCAACAAAATGCAAGTCAATTTCTTTCCATTATTCTCTGCTTTCAGCCAAGACCCATCTGAGGTCATCAATGATACCCCTTGTTCTATGTCCTCTTCTGAATCCGGCCGGAACCTCTGGCAGCCCCCTCTCTAAAAGCACTGCTGCAATCATTGGTGGTCTTCAGCAAAATTGATTTGCATGTGATATTAATGATATTTTTCTATAATTTGATCTTTCTTTTGGGTCACTTTTCTTTGGATTGGATAGAAATATGGCTCTCTTTCTGTCAGCTAGCCATGTATCTGTTTTCCAGATTTCTTGCTTATATACGACCTCCCGAAAAGGTGGAATCTTATCTAGTTCTTTTTGGTTCAGTGAATCCGTATATTCTTTCCATCCTCTTTTAATGCTTCTTGCATCATTCAATATTTTGCCCATAGGATCTTTCAGTACTGCAACTCGAGGCGTGACTTTTTTTCTTGAGTTTTGTCAGTGCAAGGTATGCTGCACACGTTCTTCCCTCTTGGTTTTCTAACTCTGGGTCTTCGCACATTCCATTATAATATTTTACTTTCTCTTCTCAAGCTGCCCTTTGAAATTTTCTATTCAGCTCCTCGATTTCGCCATTTCTTCCACATTCCTTAGCAACTCTATAATTAGGAGCAAGCTTCAGAATCTTTTCTGATATCTACTCTGATTTTTTCTTCCGTTATAATGGGCTTTGTTTTCTTCTTGCACAATGTCCCTGATGCCATCCTATAGTTGCTCAGGTATTCTCTTCTGCCATTGGGTTTCTGCGTTCAATCTGTCTTGAGACGTTCTCTAAATTCAGGTGGGATATATGCAAGGTCATATTTTGGCTCTCGTGGACTTGTTTTAATTTTTTTCAGCTTCAATCTGAACTTACATAGGAGCAATTGATGGTCTGTTCTGTAATTAGTCTTGGCCTTGTTTTAGCTGCTGATTTTGAGCAATACAGTAATAATAAATAGTTAATCATAGCTTTGCATGTATGTACTCAGGCTGATTTCTGTATATTCTATCTGTAGAAGTCCATGTGTATAGTTACTTTATGTGTTAATGATAAAAGGTATTTACTAAGAGGATGTCATTCGTCTTGCAAAATTCTATCATGTGATCTCTGGCTTAATTTCTATCACCGAGGCTGTATTTTCCAACTACTGTCCCTCCTTGTTTCCAATTTTTTCATTCCAATTACCAATAACTATCAATGTAATTTTTCAGTGCCTGCTTGGTCAATTTCACACTAGAAATGTTGGTAGATTAATTCCCTCATCACTAACTTTTATGGCTAGTGCATAAATTTTAAAGGTAGGTGTACCGATTATTTTTCCTTGAATGTGGATAGACATAATCTTATCACAGATAGCATTGTATTTCAAGATAGATCTTGAAATGCCCTTTTTGACAATGCCATCCCTCTTGGTTATTTCATTCCCACAATAGTAAACCATATGCCTTCCTGATTCGAAATAGCCAAGATCAGTTCATTTCAGCTCACTGATTCCTAGAACGTCGATTTTTACAAGTTCCAGTGTTCTTAGATTTATGCATAATACATTCCAAGTTCTGGTTACTAATTAATGTTTGCATCTATCTCTTCTCTTTTTCAATTGTGTCCCATCAGCAAATGAAGGTATCATAGGCTTTCCTCCCATAGGCTTCAGTCCCCTCATGTCATTAGTCTAGTCTATTTTGAGAAGACATCACTTCCACAGGCTTGTTTTGAGTGCCTTCCCACCAGAGGGACTCTTCTGGCACTGTCTGCAACAATGAGTTGCTTCTTTGCATGGGTTTTTCCGAATCTGACAGTGTTTCAATTCTGGACATAAGGTATGGAATGGTGAAATCCTCTGAGGTGGACAGTCTATTCCATCTTCGTAGTCTTTTCTTCGTCTGAAAGCTCAGCTGAAACCTGTTTCACTTTGGGCTACCCTGCTTGCTTTTCAAATACAGGTGACAGAGCTTCGAACATCAAAGCAACATACAAGCCACCACTGTATGACAATCAGACAGACGGGTCGTGGCTGCCTTTCCTAACTTTTAGCATGTGTGTGCAGAAGCAACAGGATTATTGTCATGAAAAGTACTTCAAAACTTAGGAGAGTTGCATGAGAATTCCTGAGACATATGCTACCTGGTGATACAGTCCAAGAGTGCCATTCAAAGAAAAATCGGTGTTAAAAGATTATCATTTTCCTTGCCTTACAGCTTTAAGACAGCCTGACTGGCCACTTTGAGGTCTGCATTTTATACAAATAGGTGGGTGTGTCTGTGCACACACCTTCCCGTGGTTACTTCTCTGTGTGCCTCCATTGGTCAAAGTCCAAGAGTTCCCAAGGACATTTTACTTCCTTCAACCCCTACATCTTGAGTGGAAAGTGTCACAATTGTGTGAGGGTTATCCAATGACTTAAAACTTTTCCAAAGATTCACAGAGCCAAAATTACTCCGGTGAGAAAATAAATGAAGAAAATACTAAAATAACAATGAGGGAAGAGGCCCCCACAGAACCTGCCAAAAAGATAGGAAGTTTGATTAGAGTCATTATTTTAATTGAATTATCATTTTAAATCAATTAAAGGGAAAGATTTCAATGGAAGGATGCCAACCCTCGAATGAGATCCATTTGTTGGGTATATTGAGATCCCAAATGGTATGGGGAACTATGGGCCACGTTCCTGCATTCTTTCATAAACACTCTTACGTACACTCAAAGCCTCTCATAATTGATCTTCACACCCAGGGCTGCAGCCCTCAGCTCTGCTGAGCCCTGTAATGGGATAACTCTGGGTGATTATGCGGTTTAGTAAGTATCCATAAATTAAGGATCGTTTTTGAAGGCTGCCAATAGCAACCCCAGTCTCTCAGTATACCCCAGAGGAATGAATTAAATCTTCATAAGAGTTTGGGGCAAAGACAAGCCGGGACAGGGAAGCTTGTTCCTTCTATTTCCCCTCTCTCAAAATTGGTTACCTTCCCCGTCCCTTCCAGGGTTCGGCAAGGCTTTCACGCAATCTCTGAGTCTTGACAATAATGTGCTTGGAAAAGAAGGCTGATTACGTTGACTGGAATCCATCCCGGCAAAAGGCTTTTGCTGCAGCTGGTTCCATTTACATTTTGTATTTTTGGAGCTTGTGCCTGTTCCAGGGAGGGATGGGATAATTGATTTAAATCAAATTATGAAACGTGATACTCTGAATTCCTAAAAACATGTTTCCTGGCATTGCATTTAGCAATGGAGTGCTCACAGGTACAGTGGTGTGGAATGAGTGAGCTGAGGAAAGATGTGTGTGTGTGTGTGTGTGTGTGCGCGCGCGACTTCAAACTTCCCCTTGATAGCGTAGGCTTGTGTCAGGGGGAAGGCTCTGGTTGAAACCATCAAGTGTTAGAAGCCTGGTCTCCCTTGTTGTAGGTGAGAAGCACCCTGCCCTTTGCTGCAGCTCCACATGCCAAGCACAGCCGTTGATTTTAATAGTGAGCTCCTCGGGTTTCATCTCTTTGATCACGGAGCTGAAATTAAAGACTGTACAGCGCGTAAATGACAAAGGAAATAGATGGTGGTTCAGCGAAAGATGCTAATAACTTTAAGACTTCAGTGCATCACACATTCATTTCAATTTGGAAAGACAATTTGCCTCCTAGATTTTAAAAGCTATTTTAGAACGGTTTCAAAATCAAGATCCTTAATGTTGCTTTGCTCCCATCTGTAGCCTAAATTATTTGTAATTAAGTTAAATAGCTTCATATAAATAGTAGACCTAAGCAGTCGGGGGAATGATTGTCTCACATACATCTAGGCTTTGTGGAATTGTGAGTAGGCAACAGACTCTTTGAAAAACAGCTCACACTCCACCAGAACGTCAGCGTCGAATTTGAGAAAATGATTCTTCCTCTAAATATTGCCACTTCTTCACTGTAGGACTCCGGTCTTGTGATTGAATTCTGAGTGCAGACAACTAGATTTGAATCACACATCTTCAATTTACCAGCTCTGCAAACTTCTGCAAGATATTGAACCTTCCTGGGCCAAGTTACATTTGGGGTTTGCAACCCCAAGGTCAGCAGTTTGAAACCACCAGCTGCTCCTTGGGAGAAAGAGGAGATTTTCTATTCCAGTGAAGATGAACAGTATCTGAAACCCACAGGAGAAGTTCTACCCTGTTTTACAGGGTTGCTCTGCTTGGAAACGACTTGGAGTTTGGTGATTCGGTTGGTTCCCTTAATTGTAAAGTGGAGATCATAATAATCTCGAACTGTGTAAATTAATCCAGAAAGCAACTGTAACTGCTTTAGCACGTGGCATTGCTCTTAGGGGCCATCAAGTCAGCCCTCAACTCATGGCAACCCTTCGATGAACACACACCAGTCCTGCACCATCTGCGTGATTGATGATGGATGAGATCATCACGGTCTCTAAAGCTTTTATTGATCGCCTTTCAGAAGAATGTTGCCAGGCCTTTCTTCTGACTTTGACTTCCTCTGGACTCTGATGAAACCAGTTGAGTGTCATTGCTGTTAGCTAGCATCAAGCCAGTTCCAGTGCACAGCGACCCTATGAACAACTGAAAGGAACACCTCTTGGTCCTGCATTATCTTCACAAGGATCGTTAGGTTGGAGTGCATGGTGGCAGTGGCCGTGTCAACCCACCTTCCTCTCTTTCAATGACCTTGCTGGTATTGGAAATACTGGCGGCAGAGTTTCCAGCATCACAGCCACATGCCAGCCATCACAGTACAACAAATTGACAGAGAAGTGGTGGGATGTAGTAAGTACTAGTATTTATTTTTACACGTATAATTGAAGGAATAATCATGCCTGCTCTAATAATTTATGATTTTTAATGTTTCCAGACATATCTATAAATGGCCTGTAGAGCTATGGCTGTCTTGACATGTCCATCATCATGGACAAGTCTCCCCAAAGCTTCTTTACTGGGAACTCAGTAAAACTTGGGAGGCCTCGATGAGCTTGTAACACCACAACTTATTTTGAGCTCAGTGGACCTTGGGGTTTACCTCACTGGCATTGAGAGCCAGTGAAATACATTACAGCCTACTGAAAGGGTGGGTCTTTGAGACTTTGACCTTGACTGACTATATTTATGGATGCGTGAACTCATGAACAAAGATGGAGTGCTCAGAACAAGGGCAAATTTCAGAAGAGTAGTCGGGCTGCTAAGGGCAAGGTCGGCAGTTCCAAATCACCCACTGCACCGCCGAACAAAGACAGTGCTTTCTACTCTGCAAAGCGTCCCAGTCTCAGAAACTCGCGGGGCCAGTTCCGCCCTGTCCTAGCAGGTCACTAGGAATCAGCATCCACTTGATGGCAGGGAGTGTGGTTTGTGGTTTGAGTGCTGGATATGTTGCCAGGCATTAAAATTCATCCAGAAAAGTGGAGAGCTTCTTCCAACGTCTCCTCAGCAGTTACCAGGGCCTTGACATGGAAAAGGATTGATGTTTCAGAGAAGGTGGTCTTGCTGACACTGTGGGCTCACAGACGTGCCCAGGCACCTGGCATACAGTTTTCAGGGTCTTGGGAACACCTTGGAAAGCAGCCAAGAATGGGCAGCCTAGGAAACGGCTCAGGAGATGGGATGGGGAAGAATGAGTACCACTTGGCCTTCGGTGGCATGAATTCAGTGAAATGTGGGAAAGCACTACCAAGCGCGTATCTCTTTTAAAATAGAAACAGCCAAGAAAATCAGGTGTGGGGGATTACTATGAAAACATCATTGGATCTCAGTGCTAAATGCACAAGGTAAAGTCAAAGGGAGGAGACGATACTGGAAAGGGAACCACAGTCCTTTGCCCTCACCCACTCCTACCTACTTCCCCGACCCAGAGGAAGTTGTCAAATCCGCTCATCTGTTTCTTCTGATGGTTAGCTAAGATCTCGTCAGATCTTTCTTTTTCTTGGTTTATTCCTCAGTAGCACTGTATCATTCCTTACTAAAGGCAGAAAAGTGGTAACTGAGTTCTACATAGCAGTCTCCCCTCCCCACCCCTCAATCTAATTTTCAGTTTGTCTGATTAAAAAACTCTAGCTTGGAAATAATCTTGCATGAGAAATATGGAGATCTTATTCCATTGTTGCCCAACATTTCTTACATAATTCTGATTCTTATACCTCTGTGTGTAGCCTAACTTATCTCAGTCCAATCTCCCTAGAACTGTCACCTTACTCTTAATCTCAACTATCATACAAATGTTCCAGCTCATTGACTGTCGTACAATTCATGTATCATGCAATTTAATAATTCAATCATATCGAGGAGGGTTGCGCAATCGTCACTACAATCAATTTCAGAGCATTTTCTTCTTTCTTGGATTCATTGTTGTTAGCTCTCTATTTCCCCACAACCTCCATGTCATGCTCCTAAGTAATTATTAATATAGATAATGTCTCTGCAGATTTACCTGCCCTGGATAAAACATACAAAACAGAAAATCAAACGAGACAGAAACAAACAAAATAGCCCCATCAATGATAAAACAAGACAGAGAAAAATCTAAAACTAAAAGAAAGCAAAAAATATTAAAAACTATAAAAAACTTTGTGTTAGACAGGGTTCTCTAGAGAGACAAAACCAGATTGCTAGTAATTTTATATATATTTATAAAGATAGATATATAACACAAGAAATGAACCATTAAATTATATACAGTATATAATTATATAAAATGGATCAAAAGGGAGATCAAATGATAAGGTGTTACAGTTTAACCTAACTACGTCATCCACAAGCAACTTTATAATATTCCCTGTCTGATAGCAAAGCTCTTCATATCTGGGGATGACAATCAGAGGGGATTCACAAGAGGCTTAGTCCATGTGAGGACCTGGAAATTGCTGCTTGATTTAAGATAAGCCTTTGAGACCCCAGGTGAGTGTAAGGTGAAGCCCAGTTCACTTGGTAGGATTTCCACATTGAATCCTTTGGGTGTGGTCTATGAAGGACATTGAGCACTTCTGGACAGAGTCTAAGATCACAGTTGTCTATAGTATGTGCCCTGGGTCACCAAGGGCTAAACAGAAACGAGATCAACAGTGTCTAATTAGGAAAGTCATACTGGGCCTACTCTCCCCTGGAGTTTTATATAAGCATTGTTTAGTGCTTTTCCCATCAGCAGATTGACTCACCTGGTTTACCCACCAACGTGTGTATCATTCCCTTCTCCAAGACAGGCATACCCCCTGTCTCGCCCTCTCAACATTACTTATAATTTGAATTTCCAAAGTCTGCTGCTAATTGCTCTCATAGGAGTGTCTGTTGATTTGAGGCGTCTTCAGAATGATGCTGGATAGTAGCAACTGATTGGTCTTTCCCCTCTTCTTTCATCTTGAAAAACGGACCCCACTTGAGGTAAAGGTTCCTCTGTTGAAGTGTTTTAGAGGATATACAAATAAAGGAGGTGACATATGGTTTACGGGCAGTAGGTAACCTCACTCTCATTGCTTGGGAGGCCGGATCAGAAGATTACAAGTCCTGAGAGCCGAAGCTTGCCTTTATCTTGGTCTTTATCCATATAGTTGTGGACTCATACAATATTTGTTATTTTGTGATTGAATAAGTTAATTCAGCATAATGCTTTCCAGGCTCATTGATGTCATGAGGTGTTCCATGATTTTATCACTGTTTTTAGTGGCGCATTGTACTTACATACCAGATCCCATTTTACATATGTACCAGTTTCTTTATACATTCTCCTACTGACATGCATTTTGGCTGTTTCCAGCTTCTTGCTGTTGTAAGCTCTGCTGTAATGAACGTGGGAAAGCATATGTCTGTTCCCATTCTGTCTCTTACTTTGAGGTATATGCACGTCTGAGGTATTGGGGTCATATGGGAGTTCTATTCCGCTTGTTTTAGGTAGGGCCATACGCTTTCCCCGATGGTAGAGCATGTTTAGAAGCCCACCAAGAATGAATAGGAGTTCCAATTTTTCTGCATTCTTTTCAACATTTATTGTTCTGGCTTTAGTTTTTAATTTTAAAATTGGGCTATCATTTAGGTGTAAGGTGATATCTCATTCTTATATTTGAATCTCCCAGATGGCTAGTCATTGTGAGCATTTCCTTGGGTGTTTGCTCGCCATTCTATTGTCATCCTTGGTGAGTAGGTTATTCATGTTCTTTGTCCATCTTTTAATGGGATTTTTTAGGATGACTGAGGTGTTGTGGGAATCTGTATCTTTTCCTATCCATGAACACAGGGTAATCTTCCATTCATGTAGGTCTCTTTTGGTTTCTTGTAATAATGTTCTATGGTTTTCTTTGTATAAGCATTTTATTTCTGTGATTGGGTTTATTCCAAAGTATTTACTCCTTTGTGTGGCTGCGTAAAGGGTATTGTCTTCTTGATGTCTTTTCTGGAGTTCTCTTTGCTGCTATATAGAAATACAATTGATTTCTGCTGATTAATCTTGTATTCTACTATTTCACAAAATCCCTAAATTATTTCCAACAGTCCTTTTGTGGTGTCCTGGAAGGTTATCTCTGTATAATCATACTATCTGCAAATATTGAGAGATTCATTTCATCTTTACCCAACTGTATTTGCTTGATTTCCTTCTGTTGTCTAATGATTCTAAGACTTCCAACATGATGTTGAATAAGAATGATGACAAAGGCTACCTTTATCTAGTTCCTATTCTCAGGGGAACTGATTTCCCTTTTTCCTCGTTAACCATGATATTGACCATTAGATTTTCATTTATAGCCTTTATTATGTTGAGGAATTTCCCAACTAGTCTTCTTTTCATGAGTGTTTTATGAGAAATGGGTCTTGGATATTGTCAAATGCTTCCCCGCCCTGCATCTACTGATATGATCACATAGTTCTTATTCTTTATCTTATTTATGTGATGGATTACGTTGATTGTTTTTTGAATGTTGAACCATTTTTGCATCTATCTCACTTGGCCAAGATCAGTTATTATTAGATATGTTGTTGGATCCTTTTGGCCAGAATTTCATTGAGAATTTTTGCGTTTAATGTTCATGAGGAATATCTTGGTTGTCCTTCCCTCTTCTCTCCCCACGTGAAGTTGATAATTACTTTTTCCAGTTCTTTAAAGAATAAAATTGGGTTTGGGATTAGAATTGGCCTGCAGATTTTTGTCTTTGTGTGGTCTGTGTCTGCTATTGGTATCAGGGTTATGCTTGCTTTACAGAATGAATGGAAATGTTTACTGTCCCCCTCTATATTCTGGAATAGTCTTTATAAAGTAGCTGACAGCTCTTCATTGAATACTTGGTAAAATTCACCTGTGAAGCCATCTGGTCCTGGGCTATTCTAGCTTGGAATTTTCTTGATGAACTTCTCTATTTCTTCCTTAGCTATAGCTTTGTTCAGATTTTCTACATGTATCTGTGACAATGTGCTGTGTTTAGATAGGTTTATTGTGCCAATCTGGCCAATAAGAACATGTGGGATTAATAAAGTTGCATGTTGATTGAATGGCAAATTGATAAATGACTGGGAAAACCCTGCCTCTTTCTCTCTTGCTCTCTGGTGATCAGACCAGCAGTGTAGCTAGTTCTCTGCTTCAACTCTTGAGCTACACTAACTGTGGGACTGCCAACCTGTGGATCGTGTCGCTAGAGCCTGAGGTTCCTTTGAGACCTGCTGCGCCATGCTGTGGTGTATACATCGCTTGAGCTTGAGACTGTCAGACTTTGTGGTCTTGTTGACTGTTGGTGACCTACTGTTTGCTGCCTAGGGCGAGACTGCCTGCATTGCCTGTAGGAAGACTCAGCTGTTTGCTTCCTTGACCTTGGATCCAGCAGCCCTCATGAGTTGAAGAACTTCCAGTATATTAACTGTTCCTTGGAAGTGAGTTGAACTGAGACCTTTGCACTGCTGTGTGGGCTAATTAGTTGTTATATTCCTTTGTGATGCATCTATCTATCTATCTATCTATCTATCTATCTATCTATCTATCTATCTATCTATCTATCTATCCAATCACAAGTGTTCTGGTTTTGTTTCTCTAAAGAACCCTGTCTAACACATGTGAGTAGATGGTGCATTTTTAGATGTTTATCTATTTCTTCTAAATTTTCAAACTTGTTGCAGTCCAGTCTTTTGCAGTAGTGTTTTATTATTATTTTTATTGTATTTAGATTTACAGGGATGTTTCCTTTTCATCTCCAATTCTAGATATTTTGCATCTTTTCCCCCCTTAGTTGTTTGCTAGCAGTTATAAATTCTGTTCATCCTTTCAAAGAAGCCACTTCCTGTCTTTTTCATTTTCTAATACATTTATTTCCACTGTAATCTTTATGATTGCTTTTCTTATATTTTGAAGGGTTTAGGTTATTTCCCTTGTCCTAGCAGTTGGAGATATGTGTTAATGTGCCAATTTCGGATTTTTCCTCTTTTTTCATGTGCGCATCGACTGCTATAAATTGCCCTCTGATGACTGCTCTTACTGTGTCCCACAGGTTTTGATATGTTGCATTGTTCTCAATTTTCTCGAGGAATTTTGTAACATCATCATTTATTTGATCTATAGGTTGTTTTTAAGTGGCATGTTGTTCAATCTCTATATGTTTCTCTTTATGTTCCTATTCTTTCTATTGTTGATTTCCAGTCTTATAGCATTCTTATCATTGAAAATGAATTGTAGGCTCTCAGAGGTTTTTCATTTGTTGGGACTTGCTTTACGGGCGAGCATGTGATCAATTCTAGAGTATGTACTGTGCGCATAAAGCAAGAACATGTACGGTACCTTTGTAGGGTGGAATGCTCTGTGTATGTCTGTGCAGTTGAGCTGGTTGTTTTCTTTGTCTCTTCTGTTTCTTTATTGAGCTTCTTTCCTGATGGTCTGTCTTTCCTAGATAATGGAGTGTTGAAGTCTTCTAGTGTTTTTGTTGAGCTACCTATTTCTGTCTTCAACTCTGAGCATTTCATTAATGTATTCCAAGGGTCTTTAAGAAATGTCATTGATTTCCTCTTTCAAAACTTCTAAATTTTAAAAGGTATATTTATCAAACTTTAATTTCCAACATTATTTTTACCTGAGTATTCCTCCTCCATGACACCAGGTTTTAGAATATCTTGTATTTCTTTTCAAAGACATTAATTCTAGTTTCTAATGCTTTATTTTGTATATGCATGATCTATATTTCATTTGTGTCAATTTTTTTCTGTTGATGAGTTTCACCTTTTGGATCAGGAAGATTTCCTCAAGTATCTGCTAATGTTTGAATATATGCTCTAATTTAAAAGTGGTGTTACTGAATGTTTGTGACCTGTTATCTGGTGGGCTTCACTGTAATTTAATTGAGTTGGGAGTGGTGTTTTCTTTGGAAACTTCCACATGTCAGTATATGACCATTTGGGTCCCCAGCAAAGAATTTGACAGTGGAGCCTCTGAGGGTGGGGCACACATCTTGCTATAGGTGTTCTGGGAACAGAACAGGTAAAGTAGGCTATTTGACAGACTTACAAAGCTTCCTTAATCCTCCAGTTTTAAAGTCTTTATCCTACATCATTTTGCTATGCCTAAAGTGTCTTTGGAAATGTTCGTTCTAGCCTTCTGCATGAGAACTATGTGATGTGAGAGAAGGGATTTACAAATCCATCGACTGTGTATCGCCTCTGCTCCTCCCCATATTTAGACCTGGGCCCTACCCCTGCTTTGTGCTGTACAGACACTTTTAATTCTGAAACCACCTAGAAATTCTTTGGAGAGGGTGTTAGGGTAGTTTTCTTGATCAACCAAACCAGGGCACTCACATATACATAAGAAAGAAATTCCTATTGGAAAAGAAATGTATATGAAGCAAGTGGCCCACACAGCCATGCATCAGACAAGTCAGATGCAGCTGAAGACTCTCCTACTCACACAGTAGCCAAACCATGAACCAGAAAAATGAATCAAGGGCCCTCGGAGACAGAGTTGAGTGCATCCCAAACAAAAATCCATCGCAGACCACCGACAACTCCCCAATGCTTGCCAACACAAGTCCCAGGAAGCCAGACATAGGACGGACGGATGGAAGGAAGGAAGGAAGAAAGGAAGGAAGGAAAGGAGGGAAGGAAGGAAGGAGGAAGGAAAAAAGGAAGGAGAGAGAGATTGACAATTCTCCATCGCATCTCTTTTATTGATATCAAGCAGGCCACACATCCAAGGGAACATCATCAAACTGTGACCTGAGCCCCATAGGGGAAGACTTCCAGACCACAGAGGATCCCAGCCAGGCCACACGGGCACTAAGCCTATCACCTGGAGGGCTACTCTTTTACCATTGGCATCTTCTCAGCAGGGGATTACTCTCTAATTCTTGCTGTTCAGCTGTTCAACATTCCCCCTTAAGAAAGTTTTTTTTTTTTGTCTTCTAAAAGTGTACTAAAGATTGTTGCTCCATGGGATAAAGATGTGACTTTCTATTGCCGTGAAAAAGTTACACTCTCAGAACCTCACAGGGGCTGTTCTACCCTGTCCTCCGAGGTCCCTGGGAGTAGGCATTGACTCGATGGCAGTGAGAAAGGAGGCCTGGTAGTGTAACAGGCAAGTGCTCAGCTGCTAAACGAAGGTTGGTGATTCAATCTCCCTCATGCTCTGTGGTAAAAAAGAGCTGTTGATTTTTTGTGTGTGTGTAAACATCACAGCTGAGGAAATCCATGAGGAAACTCTCTTCTGATTAGATGATATTGCTAAGAGTTGGAGTTACCTGGACATTGCCTCATGCTAAGAACACAGAAATGTATTCAAGTTTTTCAACTGCTGATTTCCTCCTTGTTTCTAAGGACTTGTCTCTCTTTTTCTTACTGTTATCTCAGTGTGGGTTTAGAAAGAAGAAATGAGAAATGTCTGTGTTTGATCGGCCATATTTACCCAACAGCCTCTTTCATGGAAGAAGTTGGTTCATTGTTTGGCAATTTCTTTTCTTCTCGCCAAGCTCATAAGAGTTCTCTCTCTAGGTAGTCTACTCTGAACAAGAAAGATGGGTCATCCCCTTGTTGGGAGTCCTTCAGAATTTAAACTGAGAAGGTCAACCTATACTCCATGGTCTTACCTTAGAAGTAGATGGTTTTTAGGTTATAAACGGGCTTTGTGCGAAAGTTTGGGTTTGTATCCCATGCCTTTTTCTTTCCAGTTGCCGGAATGTGGTTGCATTTCTTATTCTTTTTAAGTCTCTTTTTTCTACTTTAAAATGTAGATATTAATAATGCCCATCTCTAAGGGTTGATATAAAAATATTTCACATCATTCTTAGCATAGGAGTGCCTATAAAATGAAAAGAGTGCAATGACTGTAACCACTATGATCATTAATTGGGAGCCCTGGTGGCAGAGTGGTCATGTGTTGTACTGTTGATTAAAGGTCAGCGTTCAGAAAGACCAGCTGTCCCACGGGAGAAAGATGAGGCTTTCCACTTCTATAACGCGTCACTGTCTCAGAAACACACAGGCCTTTCTACCCTGTCCTACAGGGTCACTATGAGTTGGAAGCAACACAAAGGTTGTGAGCTTTTCGAGTTATTATTACTAATTAAAGTGGGTTGGGGTTTCTGCTTGGATGGCGACTAAAAAGATTTTAGTCTCTTTCACTATCTTCAAAAACAAATTGTGGGCCTAAATTTGTGATTTGGGGTAACTCCCTACAGACCCTCTTTGAACCCTGATTGGGCACAGGTTTCAGACCCCATCAAGTATGAGTTCATTCCATTGGCAAGTTCAAATCAAGGATTAACAGTCACTTGAACTCAGAAAGGCCAACCTATGCTGTTGCAGGTTGAAGAGAGATTCAGCCTGTTGCTTACCGTAAGTGCTGACAACGTGTCTGTACATGGACAGGTTGTAAATATTTTAGATTTTTCAGGTCACACAGGGTTTGGGGCAACCAGTTGAGTCCTGGTGCATCCTGGATTACAAGCCCAGCAGTTTATACTGCCTGTTGGCTCCTTGGGAGAACAATGAGGCTGTCAGCACCTGTACGGCTTAACATCGTAGGGAGCACTTCTACTCTTATCTATATGCTGTTTAGATGTCAGAATCACATGATGGCAGGGGGTTTGGTTTGGATTGTTGGTTTAGCTCTGCAATTGGAGTGCTAGGGAAGCCACAGGTACCATAGAAACAAGGTACATAGACTAATGGAAATAGCTATGTTGCTTTAATGCTTCATTTACCAAAAGGAAAAAAATAAAAGAAACGTGATAGTGACCAATTTGGCCCACTGGCTGTAAGCTGCTGACCCCCAACTCAGAGCACAAGAGGAATGGAGAGGAAGAAGGCGCAATGAAGAAGGAGACAGACAAAGACCTACGAGGAAAGAAATGTTTTTCAGCAGCAATTTGGTGATTTAAATGAGTCTTACCATGTTGAATAGCATGCCCTCTCTCCCACTCCTTTATCTGTGCCTTATAGGGGCTGCATTTTGAGGGTTTATTTTTGAGTAGCCATCTCAGGATCCTCGTACCCTGCCCCTCCTCTCTCATCTTTTGGACTGCTCTCCTCCTACTTAGCGTAGTTAGCGACTCTGCACTCCTTCCCTTATTTCTATTTAAAAAAAGAACCCATTGCCATCGAGGCGATTCAGTCTCCTAGTGACCTAGTGATGGGGGGTTTCAAGATGTCAATCTTTATGGGAGCTGATGGCTTCCTCTTACTCCAGTGGAGTAGCTGATGGGCTTGACCTGCCAACCTTGCTATTCACAACGCCTAACCCACAGGGCCTCCAGCTTCCTTCTTAGGGATTAGGGGCCATTAATATGAAAGGATAAATTATTAGTGCTTTTGCAGAGTATTAATGCTTCTAGGGGCATTGAACTCTGGAAAGTACATAAAATGAAATAACATCATACTTCCTCCTAAGAAACATTTTTCCTTTCTCTTTTTTAATTGCCATGTAATGTATACAATGGACACACCTCATTTCTGAGCCTCACCCCGTCCTTCATCCCATCTGGGGTGAGGCTCAGAAATTGGGTGGGGATCTGTGGTTTCTGTTGCAAATATTACTTGGTAATAAAAACAGTGCTTTAACAATTTGAGTTGTTTGGAAATGGTCATGTCAAGATGTCCTATTTCATCAACAACATTAGCTTAACTTTATTACAGAGAGACTTGACTGGATAAGCCGAGTGAGATATTCTCTAATAGCAGAAGGACCTACAAAACAATCCTCACCTATTTTCAGTAGTGAAAGTACTGGCATCCTACAGGGTTGTTGGGTGTGTGTGTGCGTGCACGTGCGTGTGTGTGTGCGTGTGTGCACGTGTGTGTGTACGCGCGCGTGCGTGTGTGCGTGTGCGTGTGTGCGCGCGTGTGTGTGTAAGGGATAAATCAAATGAGTGTTCATATTCCTTTGTCTAAAATGGAGGGTTTTCATCAGCTTAATGAAATAAAAATGTAAAAAATCAATGCTGTAAAGAAAATTCCCATGATCTTAAGTTTGAGTTGGGTGAATTAGCATGAATTTATGATAGTCTGTCTTTTACAAACAAACAAAAAGCCGCACACGTTTTCAATTTCTGTCCCCTAAAAGACTTAGAAATAATGACCACTCAGTATTAATGTGTAGCCCAAGCATCTCAAATACCATTTCCTAGTAAAGGACAACAGCTCCTTGGGGAAGTGGTTGATTCCAGGTACAAGAGGAGTTGAAATAGTTTAGAAGATGTGGTTGCAATAAAGCTCTGAATATGTTGGGATTCATTTTGAAAGGACCTCCGACACTTCCAAACTCACTGCCATCGAATGGATTCTGACTTGTATCAATCCTATGGAACAGTAGAACTGCCTCTGTGGGTTGCTGAGACGATAGCTCTTGATTAGCGTTTACAGCTTTATCTTTGTACTTCACAGTGGCTGGTGGTTTTGAACTGCTGACCTTGTGTTTAGCAACCCAACATGTAAGCAGGGCTCCTCTGAAAGAATTAAGAGACCATTTAAATAAGTTTCCATTTATGAAATATGGAATAATGTGAACACTCCTAAGGATTGACTGTGATGACTTTAAACATCAAATAACCTATGCTAAAGATAACCCACTGCTATGGAGTCACTTCTGAAAATCTATAAATTCATAAGGGTCCTCAGAAAACAATCAATCAACCAATCAACCAACCTGACCAATAGTTCCACCACACACAAAGAAACAACAAAAAACTAACAACAACAAAGAACACCTTACTAGTAAATTTTGTAAATATACAAAAAAAGATCTCATGTTAGAAATGGATAAGTAAACAAAAACAATCTAGCAGGAATCTGGCATTTCTTAATGATCGGTACCCCAGATAATCTAATATAGGTTGTTAATGAGGGATAGCTTCTCTTTGTAGACATATTTTAGTTAATGAAACCAAACTAGGAAGGACAGAGTTAGATAATCACTATTTTTCCATCTAGATGAATCATATCTACTTATACAAAGGATCAGACAAAAAATAGTTTCGACTTTGTGGGCCATCCAGTCTCTGTCACCGTTATTCCATTCAGTTGGTGCAGTGGGAACGCCAACATAGAAAATGTGTATATAAATGGGCATGCTGTGTCCTGATACAGTTTAATTTACATATCAGGTGTGGCCTGGTTAAATTTTGCTCACAGCCTGTCGTTTGCAAACTCCCCATCCACATACTGACCATCAGTGCCTGACGACATTGCAAGAAAATAAATAACTCGATTATGTGTTTCTTAATGGAAGTACCCAACTTTCTCTTGAAGAACAGAAAATATCAAACCAGAATTTTTACCAAGTCTCTTGATTTAACTCACAGTGACCCACGTGACAGTTGGACCTGTCCCATAGGATTTCCTAGGATTTAATTTCCATATCATCAGGTCTTTTTGGTTCCAAAGCTGCTGAAGGGGTCTGTACCGCTTAGGCATTGTGTAGGCTAACTATGGTGTCAGGGCCCTTCCCTATGGCTTATCAAAGCAGAACTTTGATCATCAGTAAATGTTTATTAAATTAGATTTTGTCTCACATTCAGGGTCTCCAGCAATTAAGAAACAGCTATAGTTTAGCTCTGCTACAGTATAAAACTCCCCGAAGACTTGAGCAGGCAGCTATGAAGTAGATTCCAAGTCATGGTGATCCTAAGTGTCCCAGAAGGAAATTGGTAGGTTTTCAGTGTCTGAGTTTGTGGTAAGTAGATTTCCAGCCTTTCTTCTGAGGTGCCTTGAGGTACTTTTCCGTTTATACCATTGAGGCCTTCTTCAAAGACTTTAGCCTTTCTCTTTTGCATGTCATGAGATATGTTACCCCCAGATTCCTCTTCTGACAAGCCATAAAATGTAGAGAGGGCTTGCCAAGCATCTTGGATGTTTCTTTTTAAAAATAAAATCCATCCTCTCCCTGAAGATCTGGCTTATGGCTATTTCTCACTTATATGGCCTGGTAAGAAAATGCCATCACACAGGGAGAAAAACCAAAAGCCGTTCCTTCGCATGCTCTGTGATCTCCTCTGAATTCTAAGTAAACTAACCACTTGTCCTGGAGTGAACTTTCACTCAGGTCCATGCTCTGTGAGTCAGAGTTGAAATGCTTCTAGGGTTTTCTGTGGCGGACTCTTCTGGAGATCAGTCACCAGGTCTGTGGTCTGAGCTGCCTCTGGGTGGACTCCAACCTCCAACTTTCTGGTTCACGACTCCGCCCAGGGACGCCATACCTCTACAAAAGGCTGTGGAATGCTCTCGATCGCACTTTCCAATTCTCTTCTTCTTATTTATTTATTATTTCTTTTGGAGGCGTTCTCTTTGCCTAGCTCCAGTTTTCCTCGGAATCCTAAGGTTTTTGCATTTCACCACTTGCCCGCAGATCTCAGTTTAAAATGGCTCCACTCTGTTTTCTTTTCGGAGCTTTCTGAAATGTTTCTGACTGTACTAGAACAGACTGGTAATTAAATACTGATTTAGGGAGTGATTTTGTTTTGGGTCCCATTTCATCATCAGGGGACGAAAACAGCCGTAGCCATTCATCTGTGGGGCCCTGTGGTGCTAATGTAGTAAGGTTTTGATTAGAGACGTTCCATCCACTGTGTTCTCCAACCAGTTTATCAGGCCTTGGAGATTGGCTCTCTCTGCCAAGGCTTCCCAGGGGAATCCCCACGATGTCTTAATGGCTTGGAGACAGACAGGCTAATGCTATACACCTCAGGGTTTGCTTTCAGCTTCACATGTGCACGCACAGCCTGTGGGTCCAGGTAAAACGCTGGCGCCTTTGAAACATGAGCCTCCCACACATCTGCTGAAGACACTGACCATGGTAGAGAAAGTGACCCTCTCCGAGTTTTATTTGGATCATAAAAATTCCCGCTGTGTGCCTGCCTCCTTAGGAATCCGCGCCATTAAATGTGGCTAGGTCCTGAGTACACGCCGGAGGATGCCAGAAGAGACATTAACATGCTTAGTCTATGACACACTTCCTTATTTTTGTCATTGGACATTTATGTGTTATTTCATTAGGGATTTTTAAGAGAAGATTTCCCTCCCTCCCCCCTTTTCTCTCTCGCTCTCCAACTGGAAATTTCCCCCAGATCTCCCTAAGATTCAACAGTTTATAATCAAACAGCTGTCTGGTTTGCATTTCAGCTGAGCCGGACCACCTGCCTGCTTAACCTCTGGAAGGTTATTATGAGACAATTGTTGTTGTTGTTTGTTTAAAAAGTTTCAGAGCTCAAGGAAAATATTGGTAATGCGTTACTTAACCTGCAGTGTTTACTGTTCTCTTTCCGCATGCAGACGGCCCCAGCGGCCAGCGAGAGGGCGGGCACACGCTTCTGGTGCCAACCCTCTTTTGCACTTGCTTTGGAGACGAACCATGAAAGTAGGCTTGGCAGTGAGGACTGTCCCAGGGCAGGAGGGGCAGGCCGTGTGAGGAAAGCCTTCTCAGAAAGAAGCACAGCCATCTCTGAAGGCGCAGGTGTGGAAGCTCACACGCGGTGTACCGCGGGCCCTCCAACACTTGGTGGAAGCAGTTCGTCTTTTATTTCCAGGGTCCCCGCCAGCGTTCGGAGCCCCCTTGGAGAGGCTGAAGCTGGTGGAGAAGCAGAGCTTGGAGAGCCCGTGGCTCCGCTGCAGTCTTTCAAAACGTGCTCACTCCTCCTTCCCCACCCCGCCCCGAACGGCCTGCACATTCCCTCCAACGGTCACCAGGGCCCGATTCTCAGCCCTCTGAAAACCCGTCCCTGCCCATCCTGTGAGGGCTTGATGACAAGGCAGACTGTCTTTGCACAGGAGCGGGTGCAGAGGAGGGGTATGAGTGTGTGAGTGGGAAAGGAGCTCTAGAAGGAAATTCCCGACCGACCGCACACAGCAGGGATTTGCAGGAAGGGAAGCTCTGTGTGGATTGTGACTTCGTCTGTTTCCTGTTCCCCAAAGCCGAGAACAGCGGGCGGCTCATGGCAGGCATTGACCAAAGACTGGATGAAAGATCCTTGGTGATAATCCCTTTTTTCTCCTTTTCCTGTTTTGTACCCAAAGCAAAGATGAGCGACAGTCATTCCACTGATGCTGATTCTTAGAACTCTCATCACCAAACTGCCCGATTTTCTGCCTGGTCACGGGTTTCAGAATATTTAGGGTGAAGAGTCTGCCGTTCAGGGGCTAATTCTGAAACGGACTAGAATGAAAGAAAGAACTCAGACTTTGGCTCTGGACAGGCGTGATAAGAGTTAGACCAAGACTTGCTCTTGGTCAGGGATCATGAACAAATCAACGGACCTTTCTGACACCTGGCAGCAGGCTGTGCTAGGACCCCATTCTTCCAACTGCATTAATTCATTGCCAGAGACTCCTGTAAACAGTCGCCACCATATCGTGTTTCTGCTGGGGCCTTCTCCAGGGGTCTTTGCATCCACCAGGAGCTGATGGGGAGAATGCACGAAGGAGCCCCAAGCTAACTGATCCCGAGTGGAATAAAAACAAGGGTGTCTCAGAGGTTGGTGCTACCCAGTGTGGTGTCTTCCCCCCTCCTGGTGCGTGGAGTTGACTGTTGAACCACCTACCTGGGTGTTTCTGCCCCCACGCCTCCCCCTCCCATTGTCCAAAGGAGAAACATTCTTCTCTGACCTATGGTGACATTTCAGCCCACCTGAGGGAAGGTGTCCACATGGAGTGGTGGGAGTGACGGGTTACTGCACTGAAGGATGGGTAACGTGAATTCCAGTGATGTCGTTGTCTGGAGGGTCTTCTGTGGAAACCGCCTAGCTGTTGGCACTGTTGGAGATCCTGGGGTCATTTTGACACTGACAGTGTCAGTAGATGTGGGCTGTACCCTTACCCACTCCTCCAATGACACCTCTGATGGAGAACGACTTGGGGAGAGGGTCCTTTGGAAGGTCCTTATAAACATCTGTTGAAAGAATGATATCAATTGAATGAATACGATGTCACCAGGGGTCCCACTCTGTTCGGCTATTCTACTTTGCTTCCTGGCACCCCCATATTGGAATACATTCTATTTTAAATGCCTTTTCCATTGATTCCCTATCCTGGAAGCCACTTTCCAGTACAGAGGAAAACGCTGGCTTGCCCCTGCGTGCAGTAGGGCTTCTTCTGAATCTGCTTTCCACCACCTTATGTGGCCTGGCATGGCTCCGGCCTGGGAGCTGACATCAGCATCCTCTTGAATCTCCGGAGCCCTTTTAGACGATGACCTTGCCATTGTCATTATGTACATGTCACTCACTATCTTCTACACGCGACTATTATTATTACATGTTGTGTGAGATCCCATGGAGTTATTTCTGATTCATTTCAACCGATACACAGCAGCAGGAACCCCCCCCCCCCCGCGACGTGCGCCCCTCATGATACGAGGAACGCTGGAGGCCATTGTTACAGCCGCTGTGTCGGTGCATCTTGTCGAAGTCCTTTTTCACGGTTCTTCTGCTTTACCAAGCCTCGTGTCCTTCTCCAGGCACTTGGTCTGTCCTGATCCCAGGTCCAAAGTAAGTAAGTGAGATGACGTCTCCCCATCCTTGCCTCTAAGGGGCATTCTGGCTGTACTTCCAAGACAGATTTGTTTGTCCTTTTGACAGTCCCTGATACTTTTATATTCTTTGACAGCATAATCATGGAAATGCATCGATTCTTCTTTGATATGCCTTATTCAATGTTCAACGTTCCCCATGCATTTGAAGCCATTGAAAATACCGTGGTGTGAGTCATGCGCGCACCTCAAAATAAAATCCTTGCTTTTCAATGTTTTAAAGAGGTCTTATGCAGTAGATTTACCTAATGCAATACCTCATTTGATCTCTTGACTATTGCTTCCATGAGCACTTATTGTGGACCCAAACCAGATGAAATCCTGAGCTTCACTCTTTTCTCCATGTATCATGTTGTCACCATTGGTCTAATTGTGAGGATTTTTGTTTTCTTTTTGTTGTTGTTTGTTTGTTTTACATTAAGAAGCAATCCACATTGAAGGCTTCAAGTGCTTCTTCAGCAAGTGCTTCAAATCTGCCTCACTTTCAGCAAGCAAGGTTTTTCATTTGCATATCGAATGTTATTAATAAGCCTTCCTCCAATCCCAATGCTGCATTCTTCTTCATGTAACCTTGCTTCTCTGATTATCTGCTCAACACACAGATGGAATAACTATGGTGGGGGGATGCAACCCGGACACACACTTTTCCTGATTTTAAACCATGCAGTCTTCCCTCGTTCTAGTCCCACGATGACCTATTGATCCCTGGCCAGGTTGTGCATAAGCACAATGACTTGTTCTGGAATCCCCTTTCTCCTCCAAAGGCTATTCAACGTTTGTGATAATCCACACAGTCAAATGTGTTAGCATAGTATAGCACAAAGAAATTGCTTCCTGGTATTCTCTGCTTGCCGCCAGGATCCATCCAGAGTCAGCAACGACATCCCTTGTTTTATGTCCTCTTCAGAATCTGGCCTGAACCTCTGGTAGCTCCTTGTCAAGGTCCTCCTGCAGCCATTGTCGAATGATCTGCAGCAAATGGGTTTGGGGCTCGCACTAAATCCCAGCTCCAACTTCAGAACAATGCGTTCTTGCATCATGACCCAGTTCAGTACTTGCCCTTAAGAAAGGAACGCAGAAGATATGGATGATCTGGCAAAATGTGGTGAAGAAATTAGATGGTGCCCAGCTATCAGATAAAATATTGTCTGCGGTCTTTAAGGCTTGTCTCCAAAAAGCAGCCATCTGAGTGAGATGTTAGCTAAGTAACCTTTGTCTTCTTCCTGTATGGTGTTCTCGATGGCATCTACAGCCCATCAAGTCTTTCATTAGTGTTCAAGGCATCACATCTGTTCTTGAAATTTTCTCTGCATTCAGGCAGGATGCATTCAAGGCCATATTTTGACTCACATGGGCTTGTTTTAATTTCTTCAGCTTCAACCTGAACTTACATAGGAGTGCTTAGTGGCTTTTTCTGCGGTTTGCTGCTAGCCTGTTTTAGCTGCATATATTAAGCTTCTCCAAAATCTCTTCCCACGACGTAGTCAACTTAATTTCTTTGTTTTCCATCTGAAGAAGTCTAAGTGGAGAAGTCGCTATTTGTGTTTTTGAAAAAGCTTTTTGTAATCAAGAAGTCATTGGTCTGGCAAAGTTCTATCGTTTAACCTCCAGCAGCATTTCTAGCACCAACCCCATATTTTTCCAACTGCTGGTCCTTCAACTTTGTTTCCAACTTTTTCATTTCAATCACCATTAATTATTAATGCATCTTGATTGCATGTTTGATCAATTTCTGACTGGAGAGCCCAGCATCCCCAGCTTTAGTGGTTTCTGCATATATTTGAATGATAGTTCTATTGACTGAGTTTCCTTGTGTGCAGAGAAATAATAGCCTATCAAAGACAGCATTGTACTTCAAGATAGATCCTGAAATATTCTCTGTGATGATGAATATGATGCTTTTTCTCTTGAATTTTTCTTTCCTGGTATAGTAAACCATATGACTATCTGATTTAAAATGGATACCATCTCAGCTCAGTAATGCCAAGGATATTGATATTTATGTGTTCTATTTCATTTTTGACAACTTCATTTTTTCTAGATTCATACTTTATACATCCCAACTTCCAATTATTACATGTATTATAATAATTCATTCCTGCTAAATATGCAAGGGAGCTTCAGAAAGTTTGAAAAAAATTAAATGAAAAGATAATGAAAATTTTCCAGTACTTGTTGATGGCCTCTCATGTATCTGACAGCTCCCTTCTTTAGGACTCGGCCCATTCTTAAGATAATGATTGGCCTTTGCATCCTTGCTTCTCTTTCACTGAAGAAATTAGTATCTGGCACAGTGTTCCTCTCTATTCTCAAGGCAAGCATTTCTATGTCCTAGGGTGAGAATACCATTAAATGATGACCCATTCACGCTCTGACCACCTGGTTCCTCAATGGCTTTACTTCTTAATTGTAATCTCCACTTGGCTTCATCCATCTACTTCCTAGGCTACTCTGTAGACCTTGATGTCACCATGACTGATCTACTTAGGAGTCGATTGTTATTCTACAATTTGACTTTGTCTTCCTGTCCTTCTGGGGTTTGCAAAATCTCATCTTTAGATTTCGGAATGTTTTTTAAACTGTCTAGTGCTCTGTTTGTTTTCCCACTTTCTTCCCTACTCATCCTCATTCCTTTATCCATTTTACAAACCCTCTTTGGAAAGCCTCTTTGTTCCCTTGAGTACAATATCTTTTTTTTAATCCCCTCTTCCAAATAAAAGCTCCACTGAGGGTTCTTGTTTTCATCTCAGAGTTGGGCTGCTACCAACTCAAGACCTGGAGTTGGTCTTCTAAGTGAAAGGTTAGGATTCAAACTCACCAGCCACTCTGCCGAAAAAGATGAAGCAATCTACTTCTGTCAAGACTGACAGTCTCAGGAACCCTATCGAACTGCTCTGCCTTGTCCTATCAGGACACAAGGAGTCAGAATCAACTCAGAGTCAGTAGATTAATTATGATCATCTTATGTTTACATTTCCTGATCAAAACTTTTATTTCTTTATCCAATTTTGCATGACAGCCTTTACAGAATTCCTTCACCATGTTTATATACCGTAGCTAGCCATTTCTCTTAGTAGATGACCTTGCCTTCACAGAGAAAGTATAATGAGATAATAATCTCCAGCTTCCTGCCATCCAACTAATTTATTTTCTTACCTAATACCTTATCCTTTCTAGTACTCCTTTCAAATGGGTATGCCTATTCCTACTGAAGGCAAATCAAGTTAGTTGTGTTCTCTCTGCCAGAGTTGTCCAATGAAACTTTCTGCTATGGCGAAGAAAGAATGTGTCTGCACTATGCAATATGGTAGGAGATCTGATGGTGCTGTTAGGTAAACAATGGCCTGATGGCTGCAAGGTCAGTTGTTCTAACCCACCAAGTGCTCCTTTGGAGAAAGATGAGGTTATCTGCTCCCTTAAAGATTTACAGCCTTCAACACCGTATATAGCTGCTCTGAATTGGAATCCACTCCATTTCAGTGGGGTTTGAGAATGTAATATGGTAGCCAATAGTCATATGTGACCAATGAACACTTGAAAATGAGTCTTTTGATTGAATCGTTAAATTTTATCTTTTATTTTATTTGTCATACTTGTTGTTAGATGCCATCAAGTCAGCTCCAATTCCTAATGACTCTTGTGTACAACCAAACTAAACACTGCCTGGTCCTGTGTAATCCTCACAATTGTGTTTGAGTTCATGGTTGCAGCCACTGTGTCAATCCATTTACACAAGAGTCTTCTCCCATCCACCCCCACCTCCCATCCCCTGCCCAATAGCCCTATATTTGAGCAAGTATGTCCTTTCCCAGGGACTGGTATTCCCTGATAACATGCCCTAAGTGTGTAAGACACAGTGGGGCCATCCTTGTTTCTAAGGAGCCTTCTGAGGGTACGTCTTCTGAGATGGATTTGTTTGTTGTAGCCGTCCGTGATCCTGTCACTGTGCGTCACCAATACCAACGTTTACAGGTATGTATTCTTCTGCCATTCTTCTTTTCACTGTCCAGTTTTCACATGCACAGGAGGTGATTGAAAGCTTCAGCCACATGCCCCTTTGTCCTCAAAAGGCCATCTTTACTCTGTAACACTTTAAATAGAGCTTTGGGGACAGATTTGCCTAATAAAATATGTCACTTGAATTCTTGACTGCTGCTTTCCTGAGTGTTGATTGTGGGTTGGGTAAAATTAAATTCTTGACAACTTCAATCTCTTCTCACTTTATAATGAAGTTAGTTATCTTGTGGTTCAATTGTGAGATTTTTGTTTCCTTTACATTGAGCTGTAATTCCTATTGAAGGCTGTAGTCTTTACGTTAGTAAGAGTTTCAAGTCCTGTTTGCTTTCAGCAAGCATGTACATTGTTACTGAGAGTTCCTTCGATCCTGATGCCAGTGTCCTCATCACATACTCCAGCACACACCTTGAATAATTATGGTGGAAAGCTACAACACAGATACACACTTTCTTGATTTTAAACCATGCAGTATTGGGGCTGTAACCCACAAGGTTGGCAGCTCAAAGCCACCCTCTATTCCAAGGGGAAAAGACAGGACTTTTTATTTCCTTAGACCATTACAGTGTCAAAAACTCAAAGGGGGCAGTTCTACCCTGTCCTACAGGGTCACTCACTATGAGTCAGCATCAACTTGATGGCAGTGAGCTTGGGTTTTGTTTTTGTTTTTTTCGCCCGGCCCCACCCCCTAGCTTGGGTTTTTGATTTTGACTCTCACCTAATGCTGTTCAAAGACTTCCTCTTGATCTACAGGTTATGTGCAGGTTCACACAAGCACATAAATGTACTGAAATCTCTAATGTGACCCATGGAGGATGCCCATATTGTTGAATGTCAATAAAACACAAGCACCTATTTTTCTGATATTCTCTGCTTTCAGCCAAAATTCTTCTGACATCAGCAACGACACCCCTCTGTCCATGTCCTCTTCTGAACCAGCTTGAATTTCTGGTAGCCCACTCTCAGTGCAGGGCTGCTACTGCTTTTGGATTATCTCCAGCAAAAATTTATTTGTATGTCATGTTAACTATTTTGTTTGATCATTTCCACATTCTTTGAGTCACTTTTCTTGGGAACGGGCACAAAAGTGGATTTCTTCTTATCGATTGGCCAGGTAACCGTCTTCCACATTTCTTAGCATAAACCCGTGAGTGCTTCCAGTACTTCATCAGCTTTTGAAACTTTCCCACTGGTATTTTGCCTATTTGCGCAGCCTAGTTTTCTACTAATGTTTTCAGTAAAATTTGGGATTTTTCCTTCAATATACTACCTCTCATAATAGTTGAATATCCACTAATTTGGTTTATTCCTTTCATCCTTTTCTTCCTGTCTAACTATATTCATTTGTCTCATTCCTTTTTAATGCTTCACGAAGCACTCCATTATTTTGCCCTTAGAATCCTTCACTATTGAAATTCAAAGTTTGAATTTATTTCCCAAATTATTTTGGCTTCAGATATGCCAAGGGTGCTCTTCCCGTTGGGTTTTCTAATTGTAGGTGTTTGTACATGTCATTGTAGTGCTTCCGTTTCACTTCGTGAACTGCATGTTGAACATTTCTGTTCCGCGCTCTCACTTGCCATGGCTTTAGCTATGCAGTCTTCAGGAGTAAGTTTCGGGGGCCCTTTTTAGATTCACATTGGTTGTAAGTTTGCTCAGGAACTTTGGTTTGTAAAGAAACTACATGAAAAAATTTAGTTCCTTAAAAGGTAAATGCGTACCGGTGGTTAATGGCTGCTTTGTGGGACAATGCATCTCCGGACTACTTTTTACTCCTTCCTCAGAGAGCTTGCTCTTTCTCCTGTGCTCTTACTCTTTTTACAGTCACTGAAGCAAAAAAAATTAAGTTTGTTAAATGAGAAAACAAGGATAACTAATTTGTGGGAATGATTAGTTACTACATTTTGTTTCCGCACGTCATCATCCACCTACCAGAATTCCTCCTCTCATCCGGAATGCGTGTACGTGCTCTCAGAACGTGCCTGCCTCCCCGACCTTAGACTTCTCACTCTTGTTTTCCACACACCTGGCTCTTTGTTTTTGCAATGAATGAGGAGTCAGGCACAGAAACAAGTTCTCTTACTTTACTTACTCGCTTTCTTTCGCCAGACATGACTTTTTCCATAGTTCTTCACGATGCTACATTTTCATCAACTTGCAAGTCTCAGCTAAGACATGATCTTATTCATTCAGTGTTAATTCTGCAAATATTTATTGAGTGTCTACCTCATAGCAGGTGCTCCACTAAGTGCTAGGGAAACAAAGGTAAACAGCTCTTGCCTTCAAGGATCGTACTGTATTTTCCAGACAAGCAGGCAATTATAATATACAATAAAAAGTGCCCAAAGCAGAAGCGCTATGGCAAATAATCCTCTGTTCCCACAATTTCCCAGAAAGTCCTCTATTCACAGGCTAACCCAAACAGCAACCTCTCCTCCATGACTTGCCCACACATTTAAAGCTGTAGACGATCTCCCACCCCGTCACAAGCTTTTCTCTTATTTTGATTTTCATGAAACTGTACATTCCTGGCTAACCTGTTAGCTGTATGACTATGCCTCACATTGTCTGGATTTATAAAGTCGGTTTTTATTTTTCTTACTCAGTGTTCTATGTACTTTTGGTACTCTAGAGATAGAATGACTTTATCAGGGACCCCCAGTCCTACCTCTGCCTCAAGTTCCTTTCTTGCAACCCAGTCCAAATGATCAATTTGCCTGTTGGCTAGCTCTACTTGGATACTGTACAGGCACTGCCAACTCAACATGTTTCCAAGCTAACCCAACTATTCTGCTCCTTCTCTTGTACTTTGTATGTTGCTGGGTGTCATGGCTCTCACTCATTGGCTCCTCAATAATCTATGGGGTAATTTTGACAACTCCTACCCTTGTCTTCTATGCACTCCAAGCCGAGTTATATCGACCTTGTTTCTCAAATACCTCTCAAGCATGTCCCCAAGGCTATTTTAGTACCAGGCACCATTATCTCTCCAGCAAGGAGTCTGGTTCCACGGTTCTCTGTTTTGCCCTCACCAAACCATCTTCTTCAGGACTGTCATTCCTCAGTACTGCCATGTAGGTATTTGAACTTTACACATAACTATATGTTCAAATACAACACTCTGCTCTCAGCCTGAAGCCTATTATCTGCTCTCTTCACCACACTTTGCTACAGCACCTATATCTTCAGGGATCTCTTCATGGGGGTCAGCATAGAGCTGCGTGCCCTCGACTTCTCTGCCTGTCTTAGTTATTTAGGGCTCCTCTAACAGATACAAATAGATGGATTTAAGAAACAGAAAATCATTCTTTCACAGATTAGAAGTTTCAAGCCAGGGTAGCCTTTCTAGGAAGGACTTCTCTCCGTGTTGGCTCTAGGGAGAATTTCTTTTTTCTTTCAATATTTGTGGGTTCCTTCGATATTCCCATGTGTGTTAGCCTCAATCCTCCCCTGCACATAGGACATTCTCAACCCAGGGACTCCAGGTTGAAAGGATGACCTCCACTCCCGGTTTGTCTAGCTCGGTGTTAGTCAAGACCCCCCCATCTCTGCTCCCTTCACTTTCCCTTTACCTCTTATGAGCTAAAAGGTGACACAAGCCACATTCCAGGAAAACTGCCCTTACTTTGAATAAAGATATTGTATCTCACTCTATTCTTCTTCCAACTGATAGGCTGATGACATCAGGGCACATCCTGGAGGAGGATTGCACGCACATGATATTGCTTCTGGCGACAATTCCGTATTCTTCCCCATGCCACCCTTGTCCATGGGATTCCTCCCCAAACTCCTGCTCATCTTTGATGCCCCAGCTTAGGTCTTTGTTCCTCAAGAAAGACTTTTCCAAATGAAATGGGCCTCTACGTGTGTGTGCTCTTCCCCTGTGCTTATTCTCTGTGTTTTAGCAGATATTATTGTGCATTTCAATTGCTTGTTCTATATAAAATGTTTAAGTTCATTGAAGACTGCTCTCTGTTTATCTTTGTCTCCCTAGCACCTAGCAGGACATCTGCTAGGTGCTCAATCAATATCTGGAGAATTAATAGAGAATTGTAAGATCCTGTCTTAGCCAAATCTTAAGAGCCGAGAAATGTAGCAATTTGAATAACTATAGAAAGGGCATGCCTGGCAGAAGGAATGGAGCAAATAAGAGAGCTCGTGGGAGAGTGCAGGGATGGCGTGAGATAGATGTATAGGAGCCTGGAGACTTGGTGAGATTTATGAGATTTCAGTTTCTGGATGCTGTTGAGCAGAATGTAACAATCATTCCATTGAACCAACAGATGGTTGACTGCATTGATGAGTTGTCTAATTAACTGGTCAGGCCAATGATATAGTACAGTTGGCTGTGAACCATGGATTGTAAAATTCAATGACAACCCAACAAATGTCCCATCAATATTCTTAAAACAAGGAACAGTTAGGCAAAGTGTTAAATCCCTTACTCCACCAAAGCTTCCCTTAATTCTGGAAAATGCCCAGTTATTGCCTGTTCATGGACAGCTTTTTTGCCAGGCCTTCCATTCTTCCTTTGTGAAGCTGGATGTTAAAGACATGGGTTTGCAAAGTTTTCCAGAAACGGTCATGCGGCAAAAATAAATGGATTCTGTGGACCATTTTGTCTCCGTCATAATTGTTTAACTTTGCCACTAGAACACAAAAGGAACCAAGTGAACAATGTGGTGGGGCTCTAAAAGAACTTTGTTAGGGATATTGAAAATCTAATTTTATATGCCTTTATGTGTCATACAATATTGTTTTGCCTTTGATGTTTGTAATTCTCATTCTTCACTCCAGTGGTGTACAAAACAGGCGAGGGCTGCATTCGGCCTATGAGTTGTGGTTTGCTGACCCTGCATGACAATCACTCGGGCCGCATCTCTTAAGTTCCTTCCTATTGTCTTCCTGACCTCTCTGTGCTTTGTTCTGGATGAATTCCTTTTTAAAACTTCCCATTCAAGAATTCTCCTATGTCTTGTCTAGGTTTTAGCTTCTTTATACAATTAAAAATATTTTAAGGATTATATATTTATTTGTTTTCTTATTCTCTATTATTCTGCCTCATTTCACATTTACTTGCCCTCTCTTAAAGAAAGCCTATTACTTGATTTTCATTGATTTTAATTTATGTTCTAGTATTTTAATTTTATGAAAAAAAGGATTCATTATCCTATTTTTCATCCTGGGTGTCCTTTTCTTAGCACTCAATTGTCTAATGTATTTTGACTTTTGTTATTTAGGCTCCTTGTGAGTAGTCTCCCTGCTCCCTCCCCACCCTGCCATCTTCCTGTTCCTCAGCTGTCACGGGACTTTGCCTAGTGCACTTGTACTCAGCTCCCTTTGCTCCCTCTGCCCCGTGTGATCGGTCTGCACTTTCTTGACTGGAATTAGGACATATGACTTGTGCTTGCTCCGGCTTCAACGCAGAAGACAAGCAACGTGAGGACAAGGGTCTGTGGCTCTCCCGTGGCTGGTGCTAAATGCACGGTAGCTGCTAAGTGTTTGTTTATTGGAGAAAAGAAGAAAGAGGGGAAGGAAGGAAGGAAGGAAGGAAGGAAGGAAGGAAGGAAGGAAGGAAGGAAGGAAGGAGAGAAGGAAGGGAGGAAGAAACCAAAAAGAAAAACTGGAGGAAATAAGGTACTTACAAATGAATGATCCTTTTTTTTTGCCCTGCCATTGAGTTGATTTTGACTCTTGGCAGCCCCATCTACGCGGAGGTTTTTCATGGCTGTGACCTTCGAAAGCAGAGCAGCTGGCCTTCCTGTGGAGGGGCCTCCAGGTGGCTTGAACCTCTGTCGGTTGTACAGCAGCTGAATGCTTAGCCATCCGTGCCCCCCAGGGGTTTGGGTAAAATCTACAGTGTAAATGATCTCGCTGTAAACATCAAGTCTCATGCTTCATGTCAGCTGGAACATTATTTGATGACAAGCATAATTAGGGACACAGTCACCTATATATGTCTTCCTTGTGCTCTGTGCTTCCAGAAGATGTTTGTGGAAAGATGGCACAGCCATATATTCGTAAGTTATTCCTCTGCCTCTCATTAGCATTTATCTTTGCACCTGTGAGACAAAATAAGCAGAACTATATAAATACAAAGTCTCCTCATTTTTACGGCAGCATTATCATGCTAGCAGTGGCAGCCCTGGAGTGGTAAACCGAAAAACCGAGACAACGTCAGAAGCATTTTTCTTTGTGCATTTTTCAACATCAAATTATTTGGCTGTTCTTGTCCCAGGAAAAGCATAAACCAATGGAGACTTTACCTGCAAACTTAGTGCTTCTGTAACTTTATGAACTTGACTTTGAATTTAGGTTACAAGCACTGGAGAAATAGGCATAGACAAGCTCTCGCCCCTTCTTCAAGACTCCTATATGTGCGGCAGTCTAGCTCCCCACGTGGGTAAAGGGTCCCCAAGCAAGCAGCTCCCGGGGAATGCCTGCCTAATGGGATGAAAGGTTCTAAAATCTCACGAGATTGGCCAGGGAGGTCAACATGCTACTGACTCCAAGGCTCTCCGTCGTGTCTTTTGCATCTACGGTTACAAAGGTCCAGGGATCTCAACACCCTCTTTTGAATTCTGCCTTCTTTGGATCCCAGAGAATAAGGAGTTCCCACTTCTCCTTAGGACTTCTGGGCAAGGTCTTAGAACTTGGGTTTCCTGAAGTGGAGGTCCAATCCGACAAGTGTTTGTGCCTCTTTTGGCTAGGTGCGCAGTTCGTTGGCCCATCACAGGGACATTTATCTAGCAGAGCAGAGATGAATATGTGTTAGGTGTTATTATTAAGACCTAGTTTGCTCCAGTTCTAAGCCATGTTCAATGTGGAGAACATTTTATATTGCCAGCAGCCTAGTAAGACCGGGAGCTAAGGGGGATGACAGAGTAATCTTGTTAGCCAGACTACTTTTCTATATTGAAAACATAAAGTATTCCACTTCAAATCATAGAATCTACGTTTTCCCTTTCTCTCTTTAATTTGATTATGAACTATTACTGTGCTTTGCTATAAAATATGAAAATTTTACATTTTGATAGTTTTTCAAATGCTGATTTTACTTTCTGTGCAAATACTTCATATCTTTCTTGCATAATTATTTAGCAGCCTTTTCGGGTTAATTATTGTCATTAACAATATGAGTCCTATGAGGGAATATCAATTAAAATATGCACAGCTGAACTTTCAAATGAGTAAATAATTTAGTTTTGGAAAATGACTGGAAACAGCAGGGTAACAGTCAAAAGGGGAACAATTATTTCAATGCTTATTTGACAAATGAGTCATTTTTACAGCAAATTAGATTCTTATCATAGCACCCCTACTGGTTGCCACAGGAAAGCTGTTAACATGAGTTTTTAAAATAAAAGCTGTTAAGTTATGCATGCAAAGTTAAGGAAATCATTTATATGAAGAAAAGGTGATTAGGATATGCATTGTTAGCTGATGGAATACTGCCACTGGGATCTAATTAGGGCCATAAATCACGCAAAATGATGTGTGTATACAGGGCTTGAAGCATCAGAGTGATGTGTGCCAGTGACAGGGAGCTGGATGAATTTTCTCCTTGACTTTCATGGCTGTCTTTGCCTTTGTGCTGGGCAGACCCCAACATCCGACTTAATGACAGGATGGAGGGGGGACCTGAGCCACAGGCCTTGGCCACGGTAAAGGATCCTGAGAACCTTCCCACATGGACCTCAGTTCCTTCTCATTAAGGAAAATTGAATGATGGTGTTCAGGATAAACACCCTTGAGACTAGTTGTTACCTGTGAATTTAAGTGGGTTTTGTTTTGTTTTATTTTTTGAGTCTATGATTGCAGAAGGGCAGAAGAAAAGAAATGAGGAAGATGAAGTTGCCTGCTTCCATAAAGCTTACAGTCTTGGACGCTCTCTGGGCAGTTCTCCTCTGTTCCCTAGGGTTACTATGAGTTAGAATTGACTTGAGGACTGTGGGTTTATGAAGCATCACATCAGTCCCCAAACTCAGTGCGACTGAAGTGCTTAGCAAGCATAGTGTCCCTAGAATACAGGGTAGAACTGCCTCTTTTGGCCTCTGAGACTGTAACTGTTTAGGGGTGTAGAAAACCTCATCTTTCTCTCCAAGAGCACCTGATGGTTTTGAAATGTCAACTTTGCTGTTAACAGCCCAATACGTAACCCACTGTGCTACTAGGACTCCTCAGCCCAGTCCTAGTGCCGTTCATGCTCCCCCTGACACACACTGTGAGAGTGCTAGGCACAGCTGTAGATGTTTAAGTCAATGTTTTCAGGGTCTTAGTTCTTCATGGGCCTAGGAGGGTAAAACTTTTTCTATAGGGAGCCAGAGGTTTGCAGAGATCAAATAGAGGACTTAACAGTTCTTGATCTATGGTTTTTAACATGTGAGAAATTGTTAAAATAATAAGAATATACATCAAGATAAACTTTCTTTACCATTTCCGTTAACTCTTTCAGAGGATCCCTTTTGACCCATCTTCACTCCGTGTGCACTGTCTGTAAAGTCATAAAGGTTTCAGCCAGAGGATTCCATTTTCTGAGATCGCACTCAGTGGCAGCTTGTCTAGAGCTCCGAGCCTTAGAGAAAGGCACTCTGTCCCTCCCATCTGCTGCTGCTCCGGCCAGTGGGACTCTCACTCCATTCCTGTTTCATGATGGAGAAATAGAGCATTTGTGTCTGTCTCTACATTCGGTCCAAATCACCTTCTTTTAATAGGTCTTTGTCTCCCACCTAACACCAGACCTAAATGGTTCTCGTTGTTGAAATATACATCTCCGCCCAAGAGCTCCACCACACCAGCTCTGCAGAATCCCTTGGCTTGTTGGAATGGGGCTGGGAAGTGGGGGGAATGGGGTGAAGAAGGAGAGAATTAAGATCAGGTGGGGTGGGGTGTATATAATTTCAAGCAGCTACTAATGGGGAGCGGTGGGGATCGTTGGTGGAAGTTTGAGTGCTTGGTTGTTAACCAAATGGCTGACTCTTTGGCCCAACTAGTCGCTCCATGGGAGAAAAACTTGGCAGTCTGACCCCATTAAGAGTTCAGCTCTGGGAAGCCTCCGGGGCAGTTTGCTCTCTGCCGTAGGGCCTACCTCTGTGTCAGAATCACCGCCACAGCCACAGGTTGGATTCCGTTCTTCATAAAGGGCTGTGGGAGAAATACCAAGAACCCAGTAGGAGAGGAAACCATGAAGCTCCCATTTTGGAAATGCAATGTTTAGACTTTCCTCTTTACACAAAGTCTCGTGTTGATAGGTATCCGTCAGTCAAATATTCACTTAGAATGATCTCATGCGACACAGTGGGACTTCTCCTCCGGATTTTCTGTGCCACAGTCTTTGTGGGAATAGATCCTCGGGTCTTTCCCCTGTGGCATCTCTAGGTGACTTGGAACTATCCACTTTCCCTTAAGCAGCTGAAGGGTCAATCTTTGTACCACGGAGGCAGATGGGGAAACTCCTAGGAGCTTGTGAGCCTTGTCTAATAGGGCCTTGATAGAAGTCAAGGTCCTCTTTGTTTGGATCTATGAGGAGCCACCACTTTGCTCGTAAGACTCTTCCATGACACACTTTTCTGCAACTTTCTTCAAAATGAAAATATTGCACAGAAGAACTAGTTATTTCCCATCATCTAATCCAATGCAGAGGAGTCTTGGTGGTGTCGTAGTTACAAGTTGGGCTGCTAACTGAAAGGTCAGCAATTGGAAACCATCAGCAGCTCCACAGGGGCACGACTGGGCTTTCTACTTTGTATAGTCTCAGGAATCCATAAGGGCAGTGCTACCCTGCACTCTTGGATTCCTATGAGTTGGCATTGGCTCGATGGCATTGAGTTGGGTTTGGGTTGGAATCTGACGTCAGCTAAGCAATGACTTTCTTTTGACAGGTGGGGAAACTAAAACCTTAGGAGATAAAAAGGCAAAATGGTAACCCCACTGCTAGGCTATAGCAGAGCCAGAAAAGGTACCCAGATTAGCATCGGGCAAGACCAAGCATCACTATTTTAATAATCATCACTTAAACGATGAAACTCTGGAAGCAACGAAAGAAGGTCGCTTTTCATGATTTCTATTGCACAAACAAAAGACCGAGGATTGGTCATTTTACAGACCTTACCCTTATTATACAACTGGTTATTCACAAAGCCTGGACTCAGACCCATATCTAACAGCCCTTTAGCCCATTGGTGGAACTGCTTCTTGGTATGTTGATGTGGGTGGTAGCTTGTGGAGAGCAAGGGGCATCACAGTGTACTTTTTCCAACTTTATTGCTAATTTCTAGGCTTCATCTATTCCACATATGCAAATATTTAGATACATATGTACTTGACCATGTGTATAGTACAATATTAGCATAACTTGAAGGGGTTCTTTTAGGGACAAGAGTTGTGGAGATTAGCCCACTGAGAGCCTGGAACACCTAGAACCCTTGTATTGGGGAGCCCTGGTGGCATAGTGGTTATGCATTGGGCTGTCATCCCAAAGGTGAGAAGTTAGAAGCCACCAGCCAGTCCTTGGGAGAAAGACCGGGCTTTCTACTCCCATAAGGAATTACATGTTTAGAAACACAGAGGCAGTTTTACCTTGTCCTACTGGGTCACGATGAGTCTGCATCCAGTTGAAGGCAGTGAGTTTGAGATACAAGTTCGCTTTCCTTCTGGGATTTTATATCGACTGGTCTCTTTTAGGTGTTGGAATTTAGATTCACCCAATTTCCTTGAATACCACTTTCATGAATCCAAATTACATATTCTTGTTCCCAAGATTTTTAAACATGGTGATGGTTAACATATATATATATATACTTCTGAAGAATGCCCATCCATATTCTTATTTTGGGTGGATATATATATACACACGCACACACACAAAATAAAATAACCTAGTCTCTACTGATTTCTCATCTTCCTAGGAATATTCTCCCTAGAAATAAATGACTAATAAATAAATAAATAGAATCTACACTTATGAAGGTCTTAGCTCACTCTGGGTCAGCAGAAGAGGCTTGACATAAATACAGTAGCTAATACGGGACCCCACTTTGACAGGGAAGTGGGTATGCTCAGAGAATTCTGGTTTCTGTTAAAATAATGAGTTTCTAATAGGAGTGTTTTAATTTCCAGCACCCTAGGCAGATTCTGAGCACATCTATCTTAAAGACCAGGTGAAGATCACTTCTGAAGTGTTGTTTGGCTCTTCCCTCTTGCTGTCTGTTTCTGCTCAGTGTAGGTCACACCTCCTCATGGCGTCTTCCAAGATTATCTGAACACCATCTACAGACGCATCAGCTTCTGTTGTCTCTTCTATTCTCTTTCCTTCCTTCTTCCTTGCTTCCTGTCTTTCTTTTATTTTATTTTACAAAAATCAGTACTGAGAAACTGATTTCAGCCCTGGTGATGTGACTTTAGCCTCAAGAGAAGCCCAACTGTTGGTTTGGATTCAGTCACGGGAAGTAACATTTCTCCATTTTGATACCGAGTGTTCCAGTTGCCTAGAGGAGAAAATGTCAATGTCAAGTTTAAAGCAGCTAGGTCCGTTGGTGGTCCCTATCTGTGGCCGTCAGTTAAACCAGATGAGTTTTAAACAAAATTCATGTTGGATTCCCTTCTGGAGTTGTACATCGACTGGTCTCTGTTAGATACTGGCTATTAGATTCGCCCAATTTCCTGGATCCCCAATTTCCTGATTGTAAACAGCATATTCATGCTTCCAAGGTTTTGAAAACTGGTGACAGTTTCAACCCAAGGCAACTTTATAGAGTAAATATGCTTTGTCTTCCGTGTCCTGCCAACTCTTTTAAATCACTTCCTTTCGGCATTTACCTTTCCTATCCTGCCATCACCCTTTGGGGTTCTCAGTATTTTCATAACCTTGTGAACCAGACCCTTTACTGACATGCCATGATGAGCCTTAGTGCCCTTACCAGTGTCCCCAGACAGTCAATACTGATATCTGGCCTGCATTCCACTAAGCCCTGAAAGGTAACCGAAACCAGCTCCATGAATCAGTCACCATGAGCGGCTCAGGTCTGATTGCCACTTCTTAAGAAGGTGCCACGTTTTAGGGAACTGATACAACAGGTGCAGTGACAACCAGGAGAGAAAGGATTTTAAGCATTACTGGTCAAATTCATACAACGCAAGGGATTTTAAGTATGCGCAATGACAGGTTCATACGCAAAGTCCGGATGCCATATTACAGTATATATAATTGGCAAGGCTGTGCCCTTTGATACGTCATTTGTTGGCTTTGCTACCTGCTGATGACACACATTTTAATGTCAGAATCAAGCAAGATCAAGTTAGCCGTGTGAGGAAGTGTTTGAAGGAATGACAAAACAGGCTTTGAGGGAGCTGGAAAGCGCCCCTGGAGAGGTCATAGCTAAGGTTGGTTTGCATTGAAGGTTGGCTGTATTGCTAACAATGCCTCTGGAGACAGCCTATATTTTCGTACACATTTGGAACTGGAGACGGGTAAGCGTGCTCATGTTTTGGTGCTCTGGGAAAAGTACTAGGCCATCCATCTTCTAAACCTATCCGATACTCTCTGGATCGTCTTGAGCATTAATGTTTGCATCCTCATTCTGGGAGCAAATAGATTCATCCGTTATTTCAGAATGTGTAGCAAGGAAACATGATGTGTATATATGGGCTAGAATGGGAATTGGGTGAAAATGAACTCTTGCCTACTGCACAGGGCATTGTTGTTGTTATTATTATTACCCCTTTCAATCAATCAGATAAACAGCCCACAACCTTAATTGAGAACTCACTTCACCTAGGTCAAGGTAAAGTGGTAAGCCATGTGGAAATAAGAAACAAGTGTCAGTATGGTTTGCGCAGGAATTCTCAAAACAGTTTGGCATGTGATGGAGGAATAGAGTGGGCATTCATTAGAATCAGCCAGGGAGCTTTTCCAAAATACAGTTTCCTTGGCTTCACCTAAGAGCTTCTGGATGAAGTAACAGGAAAAAAGCCACCCCAGGCTCTACCATTTGAATGCATACCCAGGGGTGATTTGAGTGCACATCTCTCTTGAAGGGCCTGTGGGTTACTGAGATAAAGTACATAGCTGCGTGCACACTACCTGGAGTGCAGCGAATGGGAGTGGTGTGAAGGAACGACTACACAGGAAAATGGAACTAGGCTTTGAAAGAGTTGTGGGAGGAAGTGGGATCGTTAATGCTACATAATGGAGATTGCAGCCAATGTCATGAAACAAAATGCGTATGAACTGTTGAGCGGAAAACGGATTCCTTCCCTAAGTCTTTATCGAATCCACAATCAGAAGTTTAAAAAGAAAAGGCATGCAGGTTTTATTATGCTGAATTCATTATACACCAGATTTGTTGAGCCATTAAAGCTAAATCTGCTACTTGTGAAAATGTCTGTTGCCAAGCCCTACCCCAGAGCTACAGAGTCCAATTTTGGTTTTGGTTTGTTTTTAGCAGATCCTGGAAAACTGCCCCAGGTAATTCCAATGATTAAGTGATTTTGTCAAACACTATTCTTTGTCTTGACTGGGAATCTGGTTGAGATTGCTCAAATTCTGTTTGGGAGGCCGAGAGAGCAAAACAATGTGGCATCAGGGTTGCATTTGGAAGTGGTGGGGCATAAGGAGGCAATGCTCACTTGTAAAGTTTGCATTTTGATGCATGGTAGTCCTTTTGTGCTGTTTTGAATCAGGTGTCCAGAAAGAAACACTAATATATCATTTTCAACGGAGCTTGGATGGATGTCCAGTCTGATTGTAACCTGCATTTGTAGCACGGTACAGGCTGAGCTCTGTCAGCAGAGCTTTTCCTTGATTTTGTTCAAAATCCACAAGCTTTGAGCCCTAGCCTAACCTTCATGTGTAGAGAGTCCTTCAGACTTCTCTCTTGCACTATGCTCTTGCCTGCCCTTGCTCGCCTTCATTGGGTACTATGTTGTGTTTCCTTTTACCCATGTCACCAATGACCCATGTCATGGATTTCTGTGCCCTGTCTAATTAGCCCTGGGGACTCCCAGCAGGGCATAAACACAGTCACTTTCCCTTGCCATCCATAAAGGTGAACGGGAAGGCTGGGGACATTTGGGTCACACTCCAGAGAGGGACTCTACTATCCTGCTTCATACAGGTTTAGCGACTGGAAATCCCCAGACTATGATATGCGAATGAAGACTTTTGCGGTCCTGTGGTTGACTCTCTTCGAGATGACAATTGCTCAAAGGAGTGACATGGCTGCGTTGATGGCACCTGTAAATTATATCAAAATGTTTAGGGCAGGGCAATCCACTGGTATCAACTGCCTCTCAGCTAAGCAATGCAGGAAGAGGCACAGCATCAGCCAGGTGTTGGCCTATTTGTTGCTCTGAGAGCAGTCCCTCAAGGCTGGGAGGACCAATGGGTTGAGAAGGCTTACTCTTCTCTAATGCCTGTCTTTAACCTGAATGTTGTGCAATTCTGCCAAGGAACGATTAAGGAAGAAAACTTTTCAGGAACTCATTCAATGAAATCCCCTTCTCCGTCTTACATCATGGGTGTTTTAACAGGTAGCATGAACTCTGAGAATTTTTCTTGGTAAGAAACCACACCTTCCAGTAAGCCACTCTTCAAAATCCTCCCCAGGCAAACTATTCATTCTGTAAATAAACTCCAAGTCACTTTTACATCAATGCATATGATACATCAGCATCTTCTCTGAAGGCTGTGACAAAAGAAAATAGATAGGTTCTTTCTCCGTCAGTTGCGATGGTGCTTTGTTGCATATAATAGAACGCTGGATTTGGGAGGCTTACACGAATGAAGGGCTTATCTTCCTCCCAGCAGAGAAAAGTAGATTAGAGGTTGGTGGAGGCTGACGTTGACGCAGATGCTCAACAAGATGCGGCTGACACTCCCCGGCCCACTTGGCTTCCTTTCCTCTGTCCCGTCACACATGGGTATTCGAGGCAGGAAGAAGGGTGAGGAGAGAGGAGGGGCAGTCACCAGAGTTGTCTTTAGCTCATTCGAACAGCAAGAGCATTAACGAAACCTCTCCCCCTGGCCTTTGGGCCAGACCTGGGCACAGCATCAACCCTAACTTCAGTGAAAGTGAGAGGAGTGAGACTTGACTTTGGTGTTCTTGTGGATTACTCTGCTCACCACTCAGGCTCATTAAATTCCATCAGTGATTCTCAGAGTTATCTGCTTATTAAAACCAGACGGGGAGCAGATTAAAAAAATGTAGAAGCCCAGGCCATCCACTAACCGATTTCATTCCAATCGCTGGGGAGGGGACCCAGCCCAACCAATCAATGGTCCTTGAGCTGATTCCTGCTCTGTGGAATCCTGTAGGATGCAGTGCAACTGCTTCCCAGCATGTTGGATGGAGGGTGCACATCTTTAGGGCCCCAGACTTCTTAGTCTTTTCCCCATGGAGGCGGGTGTTTCCAACCAGTGACCTTTTAATTAGCCACAAGCTCCTTAACTTTCTGTGTCACCAGGGAACTTGGATGGGGACCCAGCCAGAGGAAACTTTTTTCAGTTCCTCAGAGTCATTCAGTGTCGAGCCAAGGGTGAGAAATGTTGGCAGAGCCCACTTCTAAGGTGTTTTAAAAAGTAGTTTCCCAACCACTATGGATACAGATGACCCCTGTTCCATTTTGAAAACAACCGTTATTCATTTGTTCATTCATTCATTCATTCGCCCACTGAGTCTTTTGAATCACAGCTAGCTACAGGAGGAAAATACAGAAAGATTTATTCTCTTTAATGACTTAAAACACATTCTGGTTGAAAGGCTCAGATTGAAAAAAGAGGGCTTTGTTATATATGATCTCATCGAAACTTCAGAGCCATGCTGTGGGTGAGGCATCATTGTTTCAGGTTAAGCTTCCAAAACACTCATCGCAAATACTGAAGTGAGCTGCTCCAAGTCAGTTAGCTTCAAGCTGATGTATGGAGATGGTGTTAGTGCAGCGGTTCTCAACCTGTGGGTCGCGACCCCTTTGGGGGATCAAACGGCCCTTTCACAGGGGTCGCCTAAGACCCCCAGAAAGCATGTATTTCACATTCTTTAATTACATATTGTTTTGTGATTAATCACTAGACTTTAATTGTTTAATTATGTTCAATTTGTAACAATGAAAACACATCCTGCATATCAGATATTTACATGGCAATTTATAGCAGTAGCAAAATTACAGTGATGAAGTAGCAACAAAAATTTTATGATTGGGGATCACCACCACATGAGGAACTGTATTTAAGGGTCACGGCATTAGGAAAGTTGAGAATCACTGTCTTAGTGGAAGAGAGGTTTTCAGATTCCACATCTAAAGAGCCTCTCGCTGGAAGCTAAAACCTGCCCATACACCACAGCTACATCACTACAGCAATTGGATCATGTTATGCAAATGTCTCCAATGTGAGTTATGCAGGAATCTGGAACAATAGCACGCATGGAACAATTACCTTCTAAAAGCAATGTTCTCAGTGCTGTACCGCACATATTCACTCCTTGGGTCTTCCTCACAAGGTATTGCCCCCCCTACACACACACACTTTAGTTATTCGCGAAGAAACTAGAAACTTATTAACTTGCCCAAGATCATCGTGTTAGAGGAAAAGACAGGATTCCAGTCCACGCAGGACTCTCCTACCAGCTGAAAGAATGGGGTTTCACACCTGTGAAGTAGCTAGCAAGACAAGCAGATCTGCTTCCGAAGGCTCATAGCATTGAAAACCCTATAGAGCAGTCCTACCCTGCACTTGTGGGGTGACCAAGCATCAAAGTCAACTTGAAGGTGACAAACAACAAAAGCAGTAGGTCCCACAATGGTCCTCTGTGCTCAGAGCTGCCTGTGCAGTTGGGTAGATGTTTCACCACATCAAGGTGCCCAGCTCATCTCCAGTGTGTTAGACCAGGTTGGCTAGAGAAACAAGTCCATAGACACTCATATACAAGAGAAATTTATATCAAGAAGTAATTATGCATCAGTAAAACACCCTAGCCCATCCAAATTCAAGTCCTTAAGTTCAATATTAGTCTATATGTCCTATATTAGCCCATGCATTCCTCTTCAGATCCATGGAACACATGCAATGACACCGAATGCAGCAGAACCACAGGCCAGTGAGTGGAAAGTCTTGTGGATCCAGTGGTGGTGGAGGCATCTCAGCTCTAGTGTGGGTCTCCACATGGCTCCTCCAGCTTTTTGAGCATATCCTCCACAGGAAGGGGAAGCAGAGAGTCAGTGTGACCCCATATCCAGGAGAAAAGGGGGAAGTTCCCAGAATCCTCATGAGTAGGTCATGCCCACCAGGGGGCACAGTCAGGCCAAGACTTGATTGACAGGCTAAACTCCACCCCTTCACTCTTGCTTATCAAGTTGACATGAATTATGTAACCACCACAGTCAGTACTCAAACATGTAGGTGTCTCCTCCCAGTAGGGCAGTCTCTAAATTCCCTGAAGCCCACCTAAGACCATCTGTCTCCAGTCTTAACCACTACCCAACTTACTTTTGAACATAACTCTAGCTGGAGTTGTTGTTTTTTTTTTCCATTCAGACAATCCCTCACCCATCTTTCCATCCACAAATATCTATCGTGGGCCTATTGGGGTTTACACTCACTTCTAGGGACTCTCCAGAAGACACTGATTAGTGCATGTCCAGCCTTTCTGATACACACTATTTATTAGAATGCATTAACCTACCCACCTACACATAATTCTGTAGGTATTTTCACTTTACTCATCTCCAGCAAAACACTAGATACCAACCCAAACTTCCTGCCATTGAGTCAATTCCAACTCATAGCGACCCGACAGGACAGGGTAGACCTTCCCCTGTGGGTTTCTGAAAGCCCTGTGGGAGTAGAAAGCCATGCCTTACTCCTGCACCATGTACACATGGTAAAAAATCAAGACAGTTCTGGAGAGTTATGACTGCAAGCCACAGTTTCCCACCCACAGCCCTACCATGAAAGGCTCCTTTGACTTTGGTTTTACACATGTGAACTCACAAAACATCCTGCCCTTGGAAGATGCTTTCAGGCTGACTGCCACGTCTTTCTGGCCCTGGGAGACCTACGGGTTTAAATCAGAAAGAATAGCTGTGGTTTTCCAGCACAGGCATACCTCATTTTATTGCGCTTCTCTTTATTGCCTTCGCTTTATTAAGCTGTACAGATACTGCTTTTTTTTTTGGGGGGGGGTTGTTTTTACAAATTGCCTGTTGCGGCAACCCTGTCTGCAGCAAGTCTATGGGCACCGATGCTCATTTCGTGTCTCTGTGGCTCACTCTGGGAATCCTCACATTATTTCACCCTTTTTCATAATGCTATTACAAACTTAATAGACTACAGTATAGTGTAAACATAACTCTTATATGGACTGGGAAACCCAATGTTTTTGTGATTTACTTTATTACAACATTTGCTTTATTGTGAGGATGTAGAGCTGAACCTGCAATATTTCCAAGGTACCTCTGTGTAGGTAGGGATTAGAAACTGGGACTGGATGTGAGGCGCGCTAGCTTTCTACATGCCCTTTCTTCACTCACTCTTTCTCAATCACCGCTTTATATTTTGCACTTAGGATGAGGTCTGGCACACAGAAGTCAGTTAATAAATATTTGTGAATGAGTAGTTCACTGGTAGAATCCTTGCCTTCCAGTAGGGGAATCCAGGTTTGATTTACCACCCATGTACCCCGTGCCCAACCGTCACTCAACATTCAGTGTTGGCTTGTATGTTGCTATGCTGCTGAACTTTTCAGTGGAGCTTGCAGACAAACCAGACTATGCAGAATGTCTGGCAATTTATTCCCCAAACACAATCACTATGGATCCCAAGTGTCTGCAAACAATCATGGGAGTGGAGCAAGATGTACTGGTAATTACTGGCGATTGTGAAGCAAAGGTTAGAAACAAAGAGGAAGGGTCCTTACTGTGGACTACCAGAACAACCACACGTCTGTCTGAGAGAAACTAAAGCCAGACTGCTCATGACAAGTGAGGAAGACTTAGCCTACTGTGCTTTAGATAAGTCATCAGGAAGAATACGTCCCTGGAAAAGGACATCCTGCTTGTTAAAGTGGAAGGTCAGCAACAAAGGGGAGGACCCGTGGCTACAGCCCTGGGCTCAATCATAGAATAATTGGGAGGGCAGCTCAGGACCAAGCGACATTTTATTCTATTGTACGTGAGGGTGCTATGTTTGGATCTGACTTGGGGGCACCCAGCGGAAACACTAACCACAAAGTCACATGGGTTACTGAAATCAAATAAATGACATATGATAGCAACAACTGCCAAAGTGCCTGTCCTCTGTCTAATTGTGCTCCTAAGGAACCACTGTGGCAGAATGGCTAAACAATGGGCTGCTAACCAAAAGGTCCACATTTTCCACCCGCCAACTGCTTTATGGGGAGAGTAGCTGCATTCTGCTTTTGTAAAGATTACAGTCTGGGGAATGAGACGGAGCAGCTCTGTTCTGTCCCGGAGGATCACTATGAGTTGCAATTCACTTGATGACAACAGGATAAACTTCACTGAATGCTGACATGGAGCTCTGGTGGCACAAATGGTTGAGTATTAGGGTGCGAGCCAAAAGGTTGGCAGCGGGGACTCACACATTGACTCCTTGGTGGAAAGGCCTGGTGATCTGATTCTATAAATATGATTGCCAAGGAAATATTTGGGGAAAGATCTACTCTGTCCCATGGGATCACTTTGAGTCAGACACTTACGAACAAACACTCTAACTATCATAGGGAAACAAGGTGTCTGAACTTACCTACCACTGAAAATGATTAAACATGTTGAAATAAATTTTAAGAAACCTTTTTAGAGTTTTTTCAGGTGTTTATAAGAAAGTAATATTGACCTAGAAATAGATGAAGGTAGAAATTCAAAGAGGTCATTGGAGCCCATATCATGCCTGAAAGCACTTTCTGAATAATATTGAAAATCAATTTTGGAGAACTTGTGGAGTTTCTGGTTAAATTTCAAAGCTCAAGTTCCATCTATGAGAGTTAAAGTTTTGTGTGAACTTCATTGGGCCAGGTTTCACCATGGTTTGGCAGTGAAAATCTAGTAACCTCTCATGCTGACAGCTCCTCAAGGGTGTAGAGTGTTTTCAACACAAGTAGATACTGTGGAAAAGCTTGCTTGCTTTTTTGCTGGGTCTGCATCTTTCACCTGGCTTGCTGAAATTTGCCTTTTTGGACTTGAAACAACAACCTGTTATATGTTTTGATGATCCTTGGAATCATCAGCAGGCTGCCATTGTACCTGCTGGCCTCAAGTTCATTTGCATCGGCATTGGCAAGCCTGATTTCCTGATCATGGATTCAATCCCTTCTGAAGCCTGAAGCATATCATCTCATGGCTGATCTTAGGACCATCAGCCATTGCAGCTATGTGAGTCAGAATAAGCTTCCAGTCTAACATCTGGTCCATGGCCTTGGAATTTTCCCCCCTCTGCAATTGTGTGAGGCATTTCCTTGGCACAAATCTATCTTTATATATGTCTGCAAGCTTCACTGGCTCTGCTTCTCTAGATGACTCAACCGAAGACCCACCAATGGTGGGAAATCAAGTAGAAGAACATCTGGATAGGAAAGTGCACGTAAAGGACTGCAAGGCAAACCATCCAGGACTTTAGCCCTAAAATACAAATGAGAAACATTTTACTTGAATGTGGACAACCATAAATCATCACTCAAGAAATTTTGTAGGCCAAGTTCATATGACCTGGGTCATCTGAAAAAATGTCCAGATGACAAATAGTCTTATATTTCCACTATTGGCAATGATGCTAGTTTTTCATAAATAAGCTCAACTATTTTATTAAGGGACTGATAAACTCATCTTCCTTGTACTCCTCACGGATATTTTACAAATGAAATTCTGAAAATAGCTAGCATTTTTGAGTGAAAAAAAAAAGACTAAACATTCCAGGAAATATATTTTGACAACTGGGCACCATCAGCTTTCTTCACCGCACTTGCCCATGCACCCACTTTGTCTTCAGCGTTCACGTCAGGGTAGGCTGGTGGGCTTCTTCCTTGTGGACTTTGTTGTTTCTTAGCTAGATGACTGCCTGATTGTCTTCAAGCCTTTAAGACCCCTGATGCTATATCATTTGATAGCTGGGCACCATCAGCTTTGTTCGCAAGTTTTGCTTACGCACCCACTTTGTCCTTAGTGATCAAGTCCGGACAGTCTGGTGTGCTTCTTCCATGTGGGTTTTGTTGTCTCTCAGCTAGATGGGTTTTTATTTATCTTCAGGTCTTTAAGGCTTCAGGTGCTTTATCTTTTGGTAGCTGGATACTATCAGCTTTCTTCACCACATTTGCTTATGCACCCATTGTCATCAGCGATCATGCCAGGCAGGTGAGCATCTCAGACTGCCGAATTGTTAGAACAAAGTGTTCTTGTGTTGAAGGAGTACTTGAGCAGGGGCCCACTGTCCATCTGTTTCATTAATACTAAACCTATAAATATATGTTCATAGATCTAGTCCCCCTCAAAGCCCACATGGGAAATGGACACCAGCCTGTGGGATGGCAAGGCATTGAAGGGATCAGGTGTCAGGCATCAAAGACAAAAAAAAAATCATAGCATTGTGAATGAGGAGAGTGCAAAGTGGGGACCCAGGGCCCACCTGGGGGAAATTGGACATCTCCTTGCAGAAGGGCTGTGGGGAGGTGACGAACCATTCAGAGTGCAGTGTAGCAACAATGAAACATACAATTTTCCTCTAGTTCTTGAATGCTTCCTCCCTCCCACTATCATGATTCCAATTCTACCTTACATAACCGGCTAGACCAGGAGATGTACACTGGCACAGATAGGAACTGGAAATATGGGGAATCCAGGACAGATGAACCCCTCAAGAACAGTGGTGCGAGTGGTGATATCGGGAAGGCGGAGGGAGAGTGAGGGAGAAGGGGGAAGAGATGACAAGGTCTCCATGTAACCTCCTCCCTGGAGGACGGACAGTGGAGAAATGGGTGAGGGAGATGTCAGATGGTGTAAGATATGAGAAAATAATAATTATTTATAAATTATCAAGGGCTCAGGGGAAGGGGGAGCGGGGAGTGAGGGGAAAATGAAGAGCTGATACCAAGGGCTCAAGTAGAAAGCAGGTGTTTTGGGAATGGTGATGGCAACATATATATGAATGTGCTGGACACAAATGATGTATGTATGGATTATAAAAAGAGTTGTATGAGCTCCAAATAAAATGATTTAAAAAATAATAAAAAATCCCAGGGAATAAGATATCAATAGCAGGAGCTAGCAGAAATAACAGAGAATAAAATAAAACCTTAAATAACTTTTAGAGTTTGGAACGACAAGCTCAACAATAAATGAACATATTTTATAATTTAATATAGTTTATAAGATAGCATAAAATATGATCAAAGAGCAAAATATAATTGAAAAATATAATTTCTATAAGTAAAAATTAATACCCTAGGGATTTTTTAATACTTATTAGCTATTTCTACTATAAAATTTTAGGCCATGTAAATCATCATGTTTATACTTTTTAAAGACAACTTATTTGTCATTACCTAACATTTCTATTTGTATATATGTTTATACATAACCCTGGTGCACTCGATCGTTGAAGATCAGCTATCTGGATGAACCAATCGCAGTGAGCTCTTAATGTTTCTGGCTAATGACTTGATGATGTTGTTTGGGAGATAATTCAAAGCACTAATGTTTATTCACCTGCAAGATGGTGATAACATCACAACATTTGTAGGGCTCTTTGGAGCAGAATGTAATGATTAAGGTGTTTCCTAGTGGTGCCCTACTAATTGGGATCACATATCCTTTCTCCACAACTCTCTTGACCCACTTGCGTGATCTCTAGCAAGTTTCTCAATATCTTTGCCTCAGTTTACTCCTTTGCAAAACCCCCCATAAACACCCATGGAAAATTGTAGTACATGACCTCATAATGTTGTCGAGGAAACGAATGGGATAATGCCTAGAAGCTGTTTTACATGTGGCCAGCACACAATAGACTTCAACTAGTACGGTGATGATGTAGGGACTCCTGGGTGGCGCATGCAGATCAACACTGGACTAGGAGCTGAGCGATCGGCAGTTCTAACCCAGTCAGGCCAAGTGACCTGCTCCTGAAGAATCACAGCCTTGAAATCTCATGGAGGAGTTTATTCTTTGCACACATACCGTGAGCTGACTTGCTGGCAAGTGACAACAAAATAACAATGCACAGTGATGATGTAGTGTTTGCAAGGCATGTGTAGTATCTGATACATACCAGACAGTTCATAAACGATATTCTAGTACATGCTATTACACCCGCTCCTGATTTATTGACTGTCTTGTTGCTCTGGCATCTCACATGTATGATAATAGTAAAAAATCTACTATCCAACTATTTTGTACCTTAACAACTCCCATATGGTAGTAACAAGGCTGGAGATGTGCGTAAGGCAAGAGTAATGTTGGCTGTTATGGTTAAGATTATATATCGTTTTGTCTGGGCCATAATTCTTATGGTTTGGAAGTTATGGAGTGATATAGTCATCCTCCATTTTGTGATCTGATGTGGTCATCCTCTGGAATGGCATAATACTGCTTTTTGCATTAACCATCTGGTCTTTGGGACCTAATGCTCACTATAAGTGTATTCTAAACCAGAGATTATTTGAATTTCTTTTGGTTATGTATGGCACTTCTTTAGCTTAAGATGGATGATGCTTTCTATTTCAGTTAGCCCAATCCTCTAGTTTTACAGGCCCAAACATAGTCCACAGAGGGGAAGTCTCTATTTTAATCAGGTTTTCTGACTATCAGAGAAGTTTGCTGTGTAAATGGTGGTGACGGCGAGAGAAGGGAAATAGGAGAATTTGAAACATTGGTGGGAAAATCAACCCTTGGTTTTTCCAAAGTAAAAAAAAAAATAAGTGCATTTGTATTATAACTGGCTTTTTTTAGTCCCAGGCTATCAGTGGGGCTGCCTGGAATTCCTTGTAACAGGCCAGGATTTTAGGAGAGGTAGAACCGAGGAGCTGTTCTCCGCTCAGGAGGTTGATGGATAGGAGGATTGCTCGAAGGAGGTTGCTTGGTAATCTAGTCAGCAGAGGTGCTGGTAAAGCCAGTCACTGAGGCAAATTCAAATCAAGACGGGCAGCTTGATGAGAGACCAAGGACAGGGAGGTAGAGAAGGACTGGGGAGGCAAGGGGTGGAGAAAGAGCATGAAAGAAAGACTTAGACATTTAGTATCAGAGGGCAATTTCTTAATGCAATTATTTTAATCTTACATTTTAAATAATCCCATTTCACTTGCTACTAGAGGCTCCATGGATTGCAAAATATGTCCCAAACTGATGTGGACAACTCCCCTATGATGAAACCAATTGAAGGTACTGTTAAAAAATACTGCAGAGATTTTTAAGGTAGAATTGGGATCCTGAGAGTGGGGGAAGAAGAAGCATTTAGGAACTAGAGGAAAAGTGTATGTTTCATTGTTGCTATGTCATACCCTGACTGGCTCATCTCCTCCCCGAGACCCTTCTGTAAGGGGCTGTCCAGTGGCCTACAAATGAGCTTTGGGTCTCCACCCCTCACTTCCCCCTTCATTCACTATGATATGATTTTTTTTTTGTTCTGAGGATGCCTGATACCTGATCGCTCCAACACCTCAAATTCACACAGGCTGGCGTGCTTCTTCCATGTGTGCTTTTCACAACTGATTAATGTATGGATTGTGATAAGAGTTGCATGAGCCCCTAATAAAACGATTTTAAAAAGAAAAGAAAAAAATACTGCACAACTTTGGAAGTGCTATCAGCTGTGTATAAGGGGGCTAGGTGTCTTCCGGAAGCAATTTCTGAGGGCTTTCTTCTAAGTTGCACTGAGCCTGTTGACCAGACGGAAAGAGCTGAGTATATTGTTGGGGCGTTCAGAGCACGATACCACTAATTAAGTCCCCCGTAGAAATTAGTTTTAACAGGTTCTACCAGATGCTCTTATTGAGAATAGCTGGCTGGGGATTAGCAACGTGGGGGCAGAAAGGAATAAAGCGGAAACTTGGTTCCTTGTAGTCGTAGAGAAATAGAAAAGAAAGCTGATGTACTCTCTGCTGTCGCATGACGAGTAAGGGGGGCAAGGCTTCGAGCACGGAATTAATTCCAACAGCCTGGGTGAGGGGCCCAGGATCCCCGCTAGTAGGAGAAAGGAGAAGATATGACTGCTCAAAAGGCCCCGAGGGCTACGTGAATGGGAGCAAACTCAGAGCTCCTGGACAAATTGCTGATAAGGGATTTTGATGCCAAGCTTAGCAATTCTGATAAGGTGATTTAAATAAAAGCTAGGAATTAGTGAAAATGGGGTATTTAGCTGTATCTTAGATGTTTACTTCTTTACAAGTTGCTCTAAAATATGATCTTTGAGCATATCCATTTCAAACTGGCTAGCGATAGCTCCTATATAGAACACAATCCTGCTCCTACTTAGCATTTTCACTTTGAAGGGATTTATACTCGATTATAAGGAAATATATTATGAGGCTGCTGCTAGAGAACTGCTGTTTTTGAAGTATCAGTAGTAGGAGTTTAAGTTTCTAAAGAGGTCTAATGAGTCTTTGAAGAGAAAGGCGATAGAAGAGAGATGATTCTGAATAGTTGGGTTTTGCATTTAGACTCGGGTGTCGGTCGTATGACTGGCACTTGGTGGCTGCATACTTCAAATGTGCCTACTAGGTGTTTTTGTAGGTGGGGTGATGAATAAAGTTCTTTTAAACGTTGAAACTGTAAAATAAAGGTTATGAAGTGACAAAAATATTATAGCAGTAGGGCCTGACTAGCTTAAACATGGCCAAGAAAATATAAAGTATCTCTTGTGCTACTAAGAATGAACACAGCACTGGAAGAGATGTTTTTGCTATATTATGTTCAGTTCTTCAAGTTTTGTCTATTTACGTTGGATTCCTGCCTTCCTTTTCAAAAATGGTTCGTATCTATAGACCTTATATTTGAGTTATTTTAAAAGTTGTCACATTCTTTCTTTCTTTGGGGTTAGGGAGATTAAAAGAAAAAAGCGCACGCACACACGCGCACACACACGCACACACACACACACACGAGTTATACTTAATGAACATTTTGTAGACTAGGGAAAAGATTCTCTTTTTTGGCCCTTCCATCCCTGGTTCACATAATTTAAGTTGGAGTAGACTGGGGATATTCTTTTTTGGGTTTGCCCTTTTTCTTTTCTTCGAGGAGGGAAAACTATTTCCATGTCAAGACAGGACTTTTTTGTTCAGTTGCTTGTTTTTGTTTGTGTGTAACATAAAAATCCAGGAGTTGAACTAAACGAGCTGTTGGTTTTAGGCCTAGCTCAAAGAACATTTTGTTTCAGATTTGCCAGCTTAAATAATATTAGAAAAATATAAAAGCTTAATAGTCACCGGGCCAGGGTACCTAACACTGGGTTTAGACTTGAGGGCATTCATACATATAATAAAGATATTAAGTATATATAAATAAAATACTTATTGATTTTTATATATTTCTACATATGAATTTTGGTTGGTGACTAACAATGTTAATATTTGTGCTAAATGCATTTTATTCTTGTTCTGTGTTCTTAGTTTGGTAGGTTCAAGTCCCTGATAGGAAATAATAGGAATGTGATAAAACATTTAATTTCTGACATATCAAAATGGATGATTTTTGCTGTTTCTCCTGTACTTTGAAAGTAACAGGATGGTCTGCAACCCTAGACTGAGGGGCACATCCTGAAAGAGTGGGGCACAAAAGAGTTCACAACCTTCCCCACGCAGAAATAGGGTAAGTCAGTTTGAAGTTTTCTGCTCACACATCAGGCATGGAGTTATTATTTACACCAACCCATTGGTTGTTGATTTAAGAACCCGGTATATACGATCCGGAAAATTCACTGCCATCGAGTTGATGCTGGCTTATTGTGAGTCTATAGGACAGGATGGAGCTGCCCCAGTCGATTTCTGAGACAGTAACAGTTTGCCAGAGTAGAAAGCCTCATCTTTCTCACCCAGAATGGCAGTTTCGAACTACTGGCTTTTCAGTTAGTAGCCCTATGCATGGCCACGATGTCCCTGGGACCCCTAGATCCAGAGCAGCTTCTAAATAAGAAGTGCTGGTCCGCTGTGTGTTGGCCTTTGGTCCAGTCACTCGGTGGAAGAAACCAGTCTGTTTGCACTCAAAAGATCTACAGCCTTAGAAACGCTAATGGTTTACATTCGGAAACTATATCTACATCTATAAATGATCTCTATGAGTCTGAATCATCTTGAAGGTAGTGGTTTTGTTTGTTTGTTTTTGTTGTTGTTAGCTTCTACATAAGTGTTTCACAATAAAACAAATACCTGAAAAGTGCCCCGACATCTACCGAGGACAAGGTATGTGCTTCAGAAAAATAGCCTCTAAATTAGAGAGAGAAAGGATGTTATCTACTTTTCAAAAGCATTATTTCATGCCAGCTTTCACCCGTTTAGTCTTTTAAGAAGGGTGGCATGTATCTGAAAGTGTGCAGGTCAGAAGCAGAGGTGGGAGGATGCTTAAGAGGCTGTGGGCAAGGTTGGAATCCAGCCTGAGATAGGAATGGTAGAGAACAGAATTATTCTGCAAAATAAAATGAAATACTTTTATTTCTATATTTTTAAGTGGCTAGAGGTCAGGTCGATACTGTGAGAATGGCCAAAAGGCTTAGCCTAGTTTGTTAACCTAACCTTAAAATGGCCACAATTAGCAGGATCATGCTGTAGACAGCCTGGCAAACTCCAGAACTCAGGAAAATCTGCAACACGGAGAAAGAATGTGTTAGCATGGTTCTGTTCTGTTTTTTGTTTTGTTTTAGTTGAGCAGTAATCAGGGGAAATTCCGAGTTGCCTGTCAGGGTTGATAAAAGCACGGGGAAGGTGGGTGCACAGATGGTGGAAATAAAGGTGTGGGGTTAGCCCATAGGAGCTGAGAGTGAGGCCAGAAGCAACTACATACAGCCCAGCAAATGCCAGTCCATGAATCTAGGGCAGGATGTGAGGTGTGTATTCAAGGACATATACAGACTTCAAAGAGTTCGTGGAAAAATTCTGTTGTTTATAACCCTCTTTTCAAGAATGTTTCGAAGGTGTGTGTGTGTGTGTGTGTGTGTGTAACATATACAGACTATTTTTATATGAATGAATTTTTCTTTTTTAAAAAATTATTTTTTTGGTGCTTGTCCAACTCTTATCACAACCCATGCATCCATCCATTGTGTCAAGCACATTTGTACATTTGTTGCCATCATCATTCTCAAAACATATGATTTCTACTTGAGCCCTTGGTATCAGCTTCTCATTTTCCCCCTCTCCCCGTGCCCCCTCCCTCACGAACCCTTCATAATTTATAAATTATTATTATTTTGTCATGTCTTACACTGTCTGACATCTCCCTTCACCCACTTTTCTGTTGTCTGTCCCCCAGGGAGGAATTATATATAGATCATTGTGATTGGTTTTCCCTTTCTACCCCACCTTCCCTTTACTCTCCTGATATCACTACACTCATTAGTGGTTCTGAGGCATTTATCTGTCCTGGATTCCCTGTGTTTCCAGTTCCTATATATACCAGTGTACATCTATTGGTCTAGCTGGATTTGTAATATAGAATGGGGATCATGACAGTGGGGAAGAAGAAGCATTAAAAAGCTAGAGGAAAAATTATGTGTTTCATTGGTGCTATACTGCACCATGACTGGCTCGTCTCTTCTCTGCAACCCTTCTATAAGGGGATGACCAGTTACCTACAGATGGGTATTGTGTCTCCACTCCATGACCACCTCCCCATCCCCATTCACCTTGGGTATGATTTTGTTCTGAGTCTTAGATGCCTGATACCTGATCCCATGGACATGTTGTGACCACACAGGCATGTGTGTTTCTTCCATGTGGGCTTTGTTGCTTCTGAACTAGATGGCTGCTTGTTTATATTCAAGACCCCAGACACTAAATCTTTTGATAGCCGGGCACCATCAGCTTTCTTCACCACATTTGCTTATATGCCTGCTTTTTCTTCATCAATCATGTTGGGAAGGTGAACATCAAGGAATGCCAGTTTAATAAACAAACTGTTCGTCCATTGAGGGAGTACTGGAGTGGAGGCCCAATGTCCGTCTGCTACCTTAATATTAAACCTATAAATATATGTACATAGATCTGTTTCCTCAATGTCATATATAAATATATTTACATATATACACGGCTGTATTTAGACCTCTATAAATGCCTTTTGCCTCCCAGTTCTTTCCTCTATTTCCTTTTATTTTCCTCTTGTCCCACTATCATGCTTAGCCTTCATTTGGGTTACAGTAATTCCTCTTGGTTACATCAGCCTTGATCAAGCCCTACCAGGCCTGCTACACCCTGCCAGAACCATTGGTCTCATTGTTTTCTCCTCCAGATTGTTTATCCCACCTATCATATCTAGATAGACCTGCAGAGATAATAATATGCACACAAAAAACCAAGATAGAGCTAAACAAAGCAACAAAAGAAAACAACAACAAAACCAATGACACAAAAAAAGAAAAGCCTGTCAATATTTCAATATCTGTTTGTTGACCTTTAGGAGTATATTCTGGTTGAGTCTGATGGGGTGCCATGCCCTGGCCCCAAAGTCTATTTTTGGTACTCCCTCGGGACTTCCTTGCTCTGCTCCCCTTGCTGTTCTGTTGCACACCTTTAGTGTTTTGCCTTGGTGTGGTGGAGTCAGATCAGGTGCAATTCCTACACTGTGTCTCCAATGTTGTCCCCTGTGGGGCTATGGGTCAGTGAAGGATGTCGTGTCTCATAGTGGGGCCGGCCATATGGTCCTTTCTGTGCATTAGCTGCGCTGAGCAGGGATATTGTCCTCAAGGCTTGGTGGGCCAGGATATGCTCCACTCTCTCTTCCTCTCCCTTCATTTGCTCCTGTGTGTTCTGATCAGACATGTCCCTCTCCCTGAGCTGCAGCTTCAGTGCTGTCCTCTGAAGTAAAGTCTTCAGGAAGGAGGAAGGCTGTCTGCGTAGTTGGGATTGGGGTCGGCCCCTCAGACCTCTCTACTGGTGCACTGCTTCATGCTGGTACGTTGCATTCACATGTTGGAACACTGGGTTGAAGTCTGGTTCCTCTTTCCTGCAGAGATATAAACAATACCCTCCCCTTGGGTGGGTTAGTTCCCTGTTTCCCACCTACCCATGTCTTTTTTCTCTCATTCCCCAACCCCCTCCTTTTTAGTTGGCTACCATTTGTATCCCTGGATTTGGGCTAGCCCCTGCCATACTACCTGGACCTCCCCCCAGGAATGTTTGTATTCACTAGCTTTTTCCCTATGGCCTGCCCCCCTTTTTAAGCTTACCTCAGTGGACTCCTGTTGTACTTGTCCTTTTGGAGCTTGCACTTAATTGTTACCACTAATCTAAGAACAATTAGTTCTTATGATGTAACCTTACTTCATACTCCCTTACATGAAGAACTCACTAAAGATGAGTGCTATAGCAAAGTGTGGTGAAAAACCAGGTGGTGCCTGGCTGTCAAAAAGAATTGCATCTGCCATCTTAAAAGTTTGTCTCAAACCAAGCAGCTCTCTTGACCCACTTAGTGTCAGCCTCAGTATACCCAGAAGATTCGCACCAGCCGATGTGATCCCAGGATTATACAAACTGTACTGGAGCTTACATTCTGCCTCAAATCTGTTTGCAGCATCCCCACATGGAGTAAGCTGCCAGAGAGTTCCTTTTGGCAAGTGACCAGGGATATGGATAGTCTTAACATCAGAGTGCACTTCACGTGGTCTAATGCAGATGTAGTTAGATAAAAATCTGACACTTTGTCGGCCAATGGAGATCCCCTCATAGAGGGGTTTAGGAGAGGAGATGGGTTAATTAGGGTGTGAGGTAGTATCGATGAAGAACACAGCTTTCCCCCAGATCCTGGATGCTTCCTCCCCGCAACTACCATGATCCGAATTCTACCTTGCAGGCCTGGATAGGACAGAGGCTGTACACTGGTGCATGGGAGGGTTAGAGGTACAGGGAATCCAGGGTGGATGATACCTTCAGGACCAAGGGTGGGAGGGACGATGCTGGGAGAGTGGAGGGTGAGTGGATTGGAAAGGGGGAACTGATTACAAGGATCCACATGTGACCTCTTCCCTGGGAGAGGGACAGCAGAGAAGGGGGGAAGGGAGACCCCGGATAGGGCAAGATATGACAAAATAACGATGTATAAATTACCAAGGGCACATGAGGGAGGGGGGAATGGGGAGGGAGGGGGAAAAAAAAGAGGACCTGATGCAAGGGGCTTAAGTGGAGAGCAAATGCCTTGAGAATGATTGGGGCAGGGAATGTATGGATGTGCTTTATACAATTGATGTATGTATATGTATGGATTGTGGTAAGAGTTGTATGAGTCCCTAATAAAATGTAAAAGAAGAAAAGAGAAAAAAATGATTAGGGCAAAGACTGTACAGATGTGCTTTATACAATTGATGTATGTATATGTATGAACTGTGAAAAGAATTGTATGAGCCCCAATAAATTGTTAAAACAAACCAAAAAAAAAAGCAATTTAACTGTAAAAAAAAATCTGACACTTTATCATTTGTTTCCCCCTTGGCCCATTTCAAATTTCTTCTAGATTTTATTATTTTTTTGCTTTCTCTTGGATTGGGGACTTTCTCTGTTTTATTGTGATATTGTTTTTCAGTTTTTGTCATTGTTTTTGGAATGTTTTCCTTCATATGAAATCCAGGATAGGTAAATCTATTGAAATAGTAACAGGATTAATAGCTTCTCGGGGTTATGGAAGAAGAGGGTGGGAGGAAGGGGGAACTACGAGTTCTATGTCAATAAAACTGTTAAACTAAAAATAAATAAATAAGTTCTATAGCTTCCATAGGTTTAAAAAAGCCATGGAAAAATTCTATTATCTTTTAGTTTTATTTTTCCATGAACTTTTTGAAGTCATCTCATACACACCTTGTCTCATGAGAATGCACAGTTTTAATTTCCATAAAATTATGAAGATCCTGCATAAATATTATTTACTTATTGTCTTATTTCCATCACTACCCCCTAAACACCTGCTGTGTGTTAACTGAGGGCCCTTGCTCTTGGTCCCATTGTAGGAACCAAACAATGAGAGAAAAGAAATTTAGCCTTTCAACCCTTCCCTAAAGAATCACGGGCCAAGTTGGGAAAATTGATTTATTGCACATGATGGGAGCATTAATCTTGTTTTATATTTTCTGATATAGTAAAAAACAGAAAGTGCTGAAGCAGAAGAAGAAAGAAGCTTGCCAAAAGATTTTGAGGTGGCAATATCTTTGTGGTTTTCTTCTGAGTAGAATTAGATGCAGCAAGATGATGGAAGACTTTGTTCAGGGTCATGCATGACACTTTACGTCTCTACAGCATCTGCACACTTTCACCCAGACTTTGCTTGTAAACTTTAGAAACAAAAACTTGGAATGAGCAACAGTCTACAGACTGAAGAAAGATGGCTACAAACAGCTACCCAGGGATAAGACAAAAACTAATAATAATGCCATTTGCATGGGTTTTCTTACCAAATCCAAAAATGCAAATTCTCTATCATTAAGTAGATTCTTTTTTAGCCACCCTATCAAGTAGGACAGAGTAGATCTGCTACTTTGGGTTTCTGAGACTCTGAATCTTAACAGGAGCAGCCAGTCTCCATCTTTCTTCCATGGAGCAACTGGTGGGTATGAACCATTAACTCTAAGATTTGCTGCCAAACACGTAACCCCAGAGCCCCTTTCACTGCACTGTTTAATTTTTATACAAATAACCAGGTGATAGGTAGTCCATTTGCCCAGTTTACAGAGGAAAAAGCTGCAGTTTGAAGACATTAAGCAAATTAGCCAAGATCAAACTGAAAAGAATTTGTGAGTCCATTGGTTAGTCCATCTGTGTCAGTGGTTCTGAAGAAGGGACATTTGGAAATTGGTAGGGCCACTTGTGCAGCTGTCGCGATGCTCAGGAGGTGGGATTGGCATGCAAAATGAACGCAGCTCTGTAGCACCGTACACTGTCCCCCATCTTGCATGGCTTCTAAATATCCCACTGTCCATCCATGTAGATGAGAAATGTGGCCGTGGGTATTGATTATTGAGTCAACAATAAACTTACCTGGATCACTTGCATGTCAGTCACCTTGACATAATAGCACTCCTACTTCCTCCCTGTGGTCCCCACTTTTATTCATTTTTCTTTCTTCTGAGCACCTACCAGGTATGTCAATGCTTCCCACCTAGTCTGAAACGATTGGTTTTCCTCAGGAGCGTGCTCCTCTCTGGTGTTATTACTCACTTTATATGCCTGTATATTGTTTGGCTGAAGGTTGATCCCTGGGGTTGGGATCAGTTTCAAGTTCAAAGGTGTCTTAGGGTTATCATTTTGGGGTTTTCATCAGTCTCTTTTAGACCAATAAGTCTGACACTTTTTTATCATTTTTAGTCTTATTCCACAGTTTCATCTATCCTGCCCAAGACTCTACTGTGGCCTCGATCAGAGCAATATGCAGTAGTAGCAGACAGACATCATCCATGTCTTCTGGTCTCATGGTAGTTGAGGCTGAATTTTGCGTGGTCCAGTAGTTCTTTTGGAGTAATTGTTTCCTTGTGTCTTTCATTTTCTTACTCTTTTGCTCGAGTCCGATAGAGACCAATAGTCGCATGTTCGATGGGCACTTGGGAATTCTTCAAACCCTGGGTGCTGCTTCCCGAGGTAGGAGGCAGAACATGTTTCCTACAGTCTGTCTTATGTCAGTTCACCTATGGGTCCTCTGAAACTATGGTCCTAAAACTGTAAGCCCCCAAGTCAAAAGATTCGTTCTCATGAGCGGTTTAGTTAGGCTAAGGAGTTTTTTGTTTCCCCCGCAAAAAACCATTTTATTGGCAGCTCATACAGATACCATATCATTCCATAGTTTAATCATATCACGTACTATTGTACAATTGCTACCACAGTTTCCAAACATTATTTTTCTTTTTTGAGCTCCTTGACACCCACTTCCTTTTGCCACCGCAGCCCCAGCATGGTATCTCTCCTTGTATCCTCATGTCAGTGCATGGATGTTTTTGCTGAGGCCATATAGAAATATCCTCTATATTACCATTCACAGAGGAAAACAGAAATATCTTCTGCAAACCTATCGATAGGGTTCTCATGAATGTAGTCCTCTTTGCCTTTCCACACCTGTGTAGTTTGCATGTCTACGTATGTGGCTGCATGTCAGTTATTATTATGATGGGCACTGCAGGATTGTGTAGGCAATTGTACTTAACCTTTGTTACTTTTACCTGTGCACTTCCCAGGACCCTTCTTTGCCTTGGTCCTACTGTGCTGATCTCCTTTATATTACTTCTTTTCCTTTCACTCAAGTTAATACAGAATGATCCTTTCCCCTCCCTCATAACCCTCCAACACATTTCTGTGTGTAAATATTGTCTTGACATTTTATGATAGTGGTCTCATATGATATGAACTGCACACATGAATATGTACAGCTATATATAGTTCACATATCTAGGAAATGAATCATCTTTTATGTTTCCTGTGCATTGTAACTAGAGCATGATATTTAAATGTTTGGATGAGGTATGTGGTTAGGATATATTCTCTGCTAAGTTTATTTTAGGATCTCAAGACGATGTTTCAAACGATGTGCTAGAACACAGAGGTCTCTAGGGGTGTAAGATCCCAAACCAATGTTGTGGTGAGACCACGCGTGCCTAAGCCAGAGGTTACACATGAAAGGCTCTCTAGCCAGACGTAGTCCACAGACATGTTTGCTGTGGTCCACAGAATGTTTCAAGAGGTGTAAAAATGTGTTTGCCAATATTTGAAAGTGGGTTTTATTCCCCCATGAAATTTCTGAATCCCTGGTTTTTGGAAAATCTGATAACCCAGCAGTACCAGGATGGTGACTCCTGATGGCCCAGAACAGTTCTGGTGGCCCTATTCCACTGGGAGGAACATTATCATGCTCCACACCTGACCAATGTCACTCATTTCAGTTCCTGTCCAACCTCTGTGGACATTTAGCCTTGTGTCCCTAGACAGAGGGCTATTAGCTTGGTAAAGGTAATCGTGTTGCTCACTAGTCTATGTTGTGCATGTTGTGTATCGGACTGATAAGACTAGAACCCAGGTGTGTTCATCTCCATAAAAAGCTTCTTCTACAAAGCTCCTTTGCCTGATGAATGTGCTCAGCTCCTCCGTGAGTGCACTGCCCCTGAGTTTTTGCCTCACAGAAGTGAGGTTCAGGGGTGTGAGGTTTGTCTCTGTGTCATCCTTTCCTTTCCAAGACCAAACCCATTACTATCGAGGGGTTCTGACTCATAAGGGCCTTATATATAATTTCTCAAGCTGGAGATCTTTACGGGAACAGAAAGCTTAATCTTTCTTCCGTGGAGTGGCTAGTGACTTTGAGCCACTGACCCTGAAGTTAGCAGCTAGCCCAATGTGTGGCTACCATGACCTCTTAGGGTTAATACATCTTAAAATCACCTGCTCCTCCTTGCTTTTCATTATCAAATGCATTTGCTGTTCAAGGTTTGAAATTTATAGTAGAAGAGATGAAATCTAACAGTTTAAAATATAGAGATTTTAAAACAGAGAGAAGAAATGCTTTGGAGAAAGGGAACAGGAGGCTTTCATCCGCCATCATTTCAGCTGCCTGGGCTTCAGTTATTTTATTTTCTGACTACACAGAATGAAAGAATAACGACAGTCTGAAACAACTGGGCTGGCTAGAAGGAATGATGACTGTCACACTTTTGAGATGGAACAGTGGGTTATTTTGGGTATTTCAAATACAATTCACAGACTCTACAAGAGGCTCTGAGAGAGTGTGAAGGCAGGAATGAGTTGTGTGGGTTCAAGGGCCCCTGAAAGAGACCATGAGGAGGGTCAGAAAGGAATGAGGTTGGGGAGAGGCAGGGTGGACCATGGTGAGGAGTCTGATGTCGTAAACAGCAACAAGAAGTGCACAGAGGCTCCCAACAGGGAGTATGACAATGAACTTTACTCTTTATAAAATCATTCTCTATGTAAATGAATAAATAAATTCATGAATGGAGGGGCCACATGAGAGGACACCAATGAACTCTTGCTTGTCTGCGCTGTAACAGTCGGGGTGGATCTCCAGGGCTTCCTGTTGAGTGAGAGAACCATGTTGCAGAAGGCTCTCAAAAGACCTATTCTCTTTATTGGAAAGTTCAAAAACAGAAAAAGAAAACTGAACTGTAAATTTTGGGTGAGCAATCTAAGTTTATTAAAGCATTAAACAAGTGACAAAAGATCTGATAATCCACGTGTACACCAAAAATGTCAGCTATTGAAAATGCTATGCTGCACATTTCTTGTTTGAGACCCCTGAAGTTACCATGAATCATCATGGACCAAGCAAATGTTTTTCTCATGTGTGTGTGTGTGTGTGTGTGTGTGTGTGTGTGTGTGTGAATACCGAGAACAGTGACTTAACTAATAAAAACCCCAAACTTATGATAATGACAATGAAGGGCATGAGGTGGCAGGGAGGATGGTTGAGAAGTGTTTGAACCATATCTCTATTTAGAGTTTTAAAAGCTTTACATTTTCACAGTACAGGATATTGCATGTACTAGTTTCCCGAGACTGCAATAACAAAATTTCATGAAGCGGTAGCCTAAAACAACACAAACACACTCAGGCCTTTCTAGAGGCTGAAAGCATCGCAGGCTGGAATCCAGATATTGGCAGAGCTTTGGCCCCTCTGGAGCTTCCAGGAATGGATTTGCTCTTGACCTTTGCTCTTGACCTCTTCGGCCTTCTAGGAGCTATTGTCATCGCTTGGCTTGTAGCCACATCACTCCATACACTGTCTCTCCGTGGCTATGGTATCTTTCCTTTTTCTGTATGTACTCCCCTCTCTTTTCTACAGGCTCTGTGATGACATTTTGCATCTACTTGAATAATGTAAGATAAGCTCCCCATCTCAAGATCCTCCAGAGAAACATGGGTAAAGGGAGACAGCGGATGATATAAAACATGAAAATAAAAACATTTTATGCGTTATCAAGGGTTCATGAGTGGAGGAGGGTAGGGAGGGAGGTGAACAAAGAGGAACTGCTACCAAGGACTCAAGGAGAAAGGGAATGTTTAGGAAATGATGATGACAACATATGTACAAATGTGTTTGATACAATTGGTGGATGGATTGTGATAAGAGCCCCCAGTAAAATTATTTATTAAAATTAAAAACAAAGAACATTTTAAAAAGAGATCATTAACTAGAAAGACACCCACCCCCCAACAATAATAAGCTGTAACATTAAAGGGTTCAAATAAGGTGACATTAAGACACAGATATTTTAGGGGGCTATGTATTCCGCATGTCACAGGGTTTTATATATTTGTAATATGATTTAAAAGAAAAAAAATTTTTGAAAGGTGAGTGAAAAAGATGTCTCCGGCTGCTGTATGAAGATCAGGGAGGCGGTGGTGGGACTTGCCCAGGTGAGAAGTGAAGTAGTTTGGACCCATAAGGTGGCAGTGAAGACAAGTGGGAGGAATTGAAATACACCTGGAGATAGCCCTTAGAAGATGCTAGTAGCTCAGATGTGTGGCAAGGAGGAGACAAAGATGACTTTTACATTGACAGCCTGAGAAGCTGAGCAAAACCATGTGCTGAGACATAGCACCCAAGGGGAGGGCAGGCTTAGAGGGAAACTGTAGAACTCATTTGCAGTATAGTTGTAGTATGAAAAATAATGAGCCTGGGTACCACAAGTGTTTTTGATGGTCTGTTAACTTAAGAGTTGGCCATTCGAATTTACCTAGTGACTCTGGGAAGAAATACCTGGCCAGCAGACGAAGATTATCGCCAAGAAACCCCTGTAGGAAGCAGTTTTATTCTGTAATACAAAGGGAGCTTTTAAAAGGGTCAGCCCCATTAGCTTTAAATTCCATCTTTCCACAAACTTTTTGAAGCTCCTCTTTGACAAAAAAAATGGTTCAGTTGATTAAGACAAGAGGGTTCATAAGCTCTCATAAAGTTCACGAGTCGCCATTTTTGCTTATCTGGATCTAATTAACTCGTAAGAAAGGCAAACTTTTAATAGATGGTTCAAAGAGCTGCTGGATCCTTGAATAGATTGTGTGATTCCATCAGGAATCAAGGACAATGATCGGAGTCTTTGAATGGTGCAAATGAACAATGCAGCGGCTAACCTAAAGATTGCCAATTTGGGTCCACCAGGTATGCCACAGAAGAAAGACTTAGCGCTTTACTTCTGAATAATCAACTTCTACTCTGACACACCTGGGGCACCCATGAGAAGTAACCAATCCGAGGGCAATAGGCTAAGGGAAATCCCTTCCCAAATGACCGAGAATGGAAACTGGGAGGTCATGAGTCCTGATGTTGAGTTAAGTAGGTTGTGTTAGTCTGAGTAGACTAGAGAAACAAATTCATAGAGACATTCATATGTGTATAAGAAAGAGGTTTATATATAAGAGGAACTTAGTTTTGAGAAAACATCCCAGCCCAATCCAGATGAAGTACATAAGTCCAATATTAGTCCACATGTCCAAGACCAATCTATGAAGTTCTTTTCAGACTCATGAAACACATGCAATGAGGTCAAAAGCAGGAAGATCACAGGCCAGTATGTGGAAGGTCTTGTGGATCCAGTGGTGGTGTAAGCATCTCAGCTGTGGCAGAGGTCTCCATGTGGCTCCTCTGGTTTCAGAGCTCTAGTGTAGCTGCGTGTATCTTGTCAAGGGAATTGTTTCGCAGGGAATGTGTGAGTGTCCAGCCTCCAGAGAACTATTCATCTCCTTAGCGTCTCCAAATGAGGTCATCAAGCCGATACCTGATTGACAGGCTAAACTCCATCACCTCACTCATAAGTCTCAAATTGACAACAGATTATGTAACTACCACATAGGTATAACTCTCCTGTCCCTGAGTTCAGTTACTTGTTCTCTCTACAACTGGAGGTCTGATTTCAGACTTTCCATCTGTCTGCAAAATAATATGACAAAGATTATTTAATTTGCATATCCCTGTGAGGTTTCTCCAATGGTAATACCTCGGTTCTTGGCTTTGAATGAGAAAGAATTCCCATCAAAGCCTGGTTTGTAATCCAAGTGAGTCTTTTTTTTTTTTATGAAGGATGAGAGAAGTTTCAGGTTTTACAGTCTCAAAAGAGTACATGCTCTTTCAGGGAAGCATGCCAAAACGTGCCAAAGCTGCACTGGGGCCCACAACTGAGCACGGGCAACCTCATGCGGCTGCCCGCCCACATGTGGCTCACTGAGGCCAGAGAAAGTATGGCCTAGCCTGAGGGGGCACAGGAGCTGGGTGAAAAGAGACCTGCCTCCTCACTGCCAGGGTATTTTAAACCTTTGGCTGGGGAGTCGTGGTGGAAAGTATTAGTTGACCCCATTGACTAAATTAAGCCCACCTGGCTCAGGGGCCTAAATTGGAACATGCCTAGTTAATGTCTTCTTAGGTGCCTAATGCACTCCTCCCTGGGTGTCTTGCAGTCATAGGAAGGACAACCCCCTCCCCCCCCCCGCGGGGCCCCTGTCTGGCTACCTAACATTCTTACCATCCCTCAAAGTATCCATAATACTGTCCTGATGTAAATGCCCTGTTTAACACTAGTTTGTCCTAACAGCAGCATTAGGATCAGACAAACCAGGTCAGAGGCCAGCACAGTTACTGCATGACCCTAAGCTGTTCCTTTCTCTCGCCAGACCTGCCCTTACACCTGGGATCCTTGTCAGGGTCAGAGTATGATAACAGTATTATTATTTACCAGCCCGGCTTTATAGCACTCAATGTCTCCCTCTGGTTTACTTTTCTTTGGAAATGCTGACATATACCACTCCTTCATATTAAAACCAGCCTCCAAACAATTCGGACCCCTTTTATTCCCCACCTTAGGCAGAGGGCAGAAAACTTAAAGATTGTTTATAGATTAACACTTATAACATTTCTTCCCAGTCATTCAAATAGCATTCAACATTTTCTGTGCTAAAAGGTGAATTTGTTGGCTTTTGTCCTCCCCTACTCTGTCCAGATAGACTCAGCTGATGATATCTGGGCCATTATTACAAAACAGCCCACCTGCTTGAACCTGAATTTTCCTGTTCCCTGAGGTCCCCAAAATGGGATAATTACTGAGGGGGATTATCAGGGACCGGTGATACCATCAGCTCACCCTTCTCGCAAATTCCTCAGAGCAGACTTTGCAAACAAATCAGCACAGCTCAGAGGCTGCAAAACTCCATCCGGGCCCAAGTGCTCTTTGTCTCTGACTCTAAAATAATGCCCTGATCACCTCTTTCATTCCTACATCTCCCCATTTGCTTAAAAAAGTATACCAGGCATCGCATCCAATGTCATTGTTATCTATGATTTGCCACAGTATGCAAAGGACCCCTGGTTGTGTTCTAAATCTTATTTGTAAAAGTTAAATGGCTGAAATAAAAGACAGTTAAAGAATTGTTTAAAGGTAAAAGACGGTCCCAGGCAGCCTGAGCTGTTGGTGGTAACATTTGTTCGTGTTTTCCCTATTCATCCAGGGTTGTGTTCTGCCCTCAGTGATTACGGTGACATTCCCAATTAAGTTCATCATCATCCCTTTACCTGGTGCATGGGGTTAGACGTTGGTCTGCTTGTTCCCTAAGGAGGAAGACGAAGCTGTCTGCTCTGGTAAATATCTATAGACTGGGAAACCCCATACGGAGTTGACATGAGTCTAAATTGACTGGATGGAAGTGAATTTGGCTTTGGGGGTTTTATCCATCTATCAGGGTTCTTTTTTGTACGCTTGTGGCATGAGTGTTGTGTGATGCTGGAAGCGATGCCACCGGTTCTTCAGATACCGGCAGGATCCCCTGTGGTAGAATGGCTTCAGCAGAGCTTCCAGAGAAAGGCAGACTAGGAAGAAAAGCCACGTGGACTTTTCCTAACAATTAGCCAGTGACAGTAACACAGGTGACAACAGACTATCGTGTAAGAGAGTGCTGGAAGGTGACCCCTCTAAGTTAGAAAGGACTAAAATGCACCCTGGCTGTCACAGCGTGCTTTAACCTGCCAATGATCTTAACAATGGGCCAGGGCCGGACAATCTTTCACTCTGCTGCCATGAGTCCAAGCCACTGACATCCACCAATAACAACAATCACCATATACACTCGAATATAAGCCAACCCGAGTATAAGCCGGGGTACCTAATTATTACCTGGGAAACCAGAGAAACTGATCGATTCGAGTAAAAGCCTAGGGTGGAACATGCAGAAGTTATTGGTGAGTTTCAATAATCAAAACACATGAAAACAAATTTACTAAAAATTGAGACATCAGTGGGGTAATGTATTTAAATATTTATTTTAAATAAAAATATAAATAAAAGGACAACAATTCATTTAACATTAGTAAACCAGAACAGTAAGTGGAAAATTGGCTCAACAAAAACAAGAAGGTATCAACAATGATACCTTAAGAGTACTATTCCCTGAGCTCAATCAGCAACCAAGCTAAAATGTAAAGAGTTAAAATCCTCCAACACTGGATTCCTCATCATCATCCGTATCCCAATGCAGAGCTTCAGCTGGTGTGAGGTCATCATAGACACTGTCCTCACTGAGATCGCCATCATCACCATCACTGCTGTCATTTTCATACAAAGCGCAGTCTTCACTGCCATCCATAGCATTACTAATACTACATTTCTGGAAGGCACGTTGCACCATGTCTTCTGGAATGTCTTCCCATGCATCTCGAACCCTCTTTGCTATTAACTCTATGTCAGGCTTCATGAGATTTCCTCCTTTTGTTGGTTGGGATTGGCCCGATGACATCCATTCATGCCACATCCTTCGCACAGGGTCTTTAAAAGGCTTATTCAAAGATACATCCAGAGGCTGCAGTACAGATGTAAGCCCACCTGGAAAATGACTAAAGTAACTTTACTAGATTTTGCCAATTTTTTTATGTCATCTGATAGGTGGGCTCTGAACATATCCCAAACAAGTAATAATGGCATGATGGCTTTTTCTTTAAGGCTGCTCCTTGTCGTCGGTTCCAAATTTCTTCCAGCCATTTTTTCGTTCCATCTTCATCCATCCAGCCTTTACCATGTGCACGCAAAGTAATTCTTGGTGGGAAGTTGATCTTTTTAGGCAAGGTCTTTCTTTTAAAAATAATGACAGGACACAGCTTAGTTCCATTAGCCAAACATGATAGAACAACTGTAAAGTGTTTTGTTTCATTTCCTGTGGTTTTGAGAAAAATTAATTTTTCTCCTAAACTTGCCACAGTTATGTTGCTTGGAAGATCAAAAGTCATGGAAATTTCATCCATATACCCAATATCTGCCAGGTCATAATTATAAATCCTTCTTTGTTTTATAATAAATGACTGGAATGACATAATTTTTTCTTCAAGGTCTTGTGGCAATTTCTGGGAAATCTTTGTTCTTTGTCTCAAACATAGTAGGGCAAACCTATTCATGAAGTGGGTACACCATCCTGCTGACACAGCAAATTTTTCAATGCCTGGTGCTTATATTTGTCATCCTTAGTCATTTGTAGAGCATGTTTGGGGATTCCCAGGCGTGTTTACGTAGGCAGTAACCATTTTGACAACGCTCCATAACTCATTTATGCAATTCACTCTCTAGAGCCCCATAAAAAGATGCTAAACCACGACAAGCTTTTTTAGCTTTGGAATCTGTTCCAAGTCAGCCTTCATTGTCCACCACTACCTCACTTGCTTTTCATCAACACAGAATTCCCTACTTGCAATACTGTTATTGCTCTCTTCTGCTCTTGACACAACCTTCATTTTGAAACCAGCCATTTTGTTTTGGTTCAAGAGTATTCATTTCTAGTAGAATAAAACTACAAGACTTTGAAAAAGACCTTTCATGATAATGCCCGCCCCCACCCTGCGACATGTTAGCCAGGAGGAAGGAGGCGGGAGGGGGGGGGAGTCCGTGTGGGTGGGGGATGCAGGATGTGAATTAACACATAGACCAGAGGGGAGAGATGGAGCACAGCCACAGACACATCTTTACCAGGTCAGCTGCCGGCATAAGTGAATCACTACGGGTGTTTCTGTTAATTGGAGCCGTCCACATCATAGGATGGTTCTGATTGGTTATATGTGAGTAAGCAAACATTCAAAGCCCTGCAGTGTCAGCGGGGCTTTAAATGAACAGCGGAGAAATGGCAATCATCCGCAAGATAATGGGAGCTCATCCATTTCCTCGAGGGGGTCCCAGCGAGGTGTAACACCTCTGAGGTGTACCACTGAGCCATGTATAAGCCAAACCCCAGTTTTTCAGCACATTTTTTGTGCTGAAAAACTCGGCTTATACATGAGTAGATATGGTAGTTGTTTCTGTTCCCAGATTCTGCATCTCTTGAGCTCCCCAAAATCGGCGGTTCTCAACCTGCGGGTTGCAACCTCTTTAGGGGTCGAATGACCCTTTCCGAGGGGTTACCTAAGACCATCGGAAAACACATATTTCTGATGGTCTTAGGAACTGAGACACTGATCCTGTACTCATCTCCAGGCAGGTCCACCCACATGCAAATATGCCCACATAGGAGTACTTGGCGCGAAGACTCTTACCCACACTACACCATGCATCTAAAACCAAATTTCATTGATTTGTAATTAGAAATAAATATGTCACAATATATAATGATATACTGTTTTGTGATGAATCACTATGCTTTAATTATGTTCAATTCATAACCATGAAAATATATCCTGCATATCAGATACTTACATTATGTTTCATAACAGTAGCAAAATTACAGTTATGAAGTAGCAACAAGAATAATTTTATGGTTGGGGGTCACTTCAACATGAGGAACAGTGTTAAAGTGTCATGGCATTATGAAGGTTGAGAACCACTGTCCACGATGCTGCCTTTATCAGTTAAAAGCACGATCCCTCCAGTAGCCATGCTGGCTGCTGCCTCACTGCAAATACAGAAGACTACTCGGTGAGGATTCGTCCTAAAGGAAAAGGAGCTGCAGATGCCTCTCAGTGAAACCGAGCGCTTCTCCTGCCTCACAGGTATTTCCCAAAGTATCTCTGAAGGGCAGTAAGAACTCCAAATCCTTCAGGTCACAAATTCACTGTGTTTAAAGAAACAGTGGTAGCCCTGGGGAGTGTAAATCGCTAAGTCCTTGAATACCAGCCAAATAGTTATAGTTTTGAACCACACAGTAAAAAAAAAAAAAAAAAAAAAGGTCTGCTGGTCTGCTTCTCACAGGTCACAGCCTTGAGTGCCCTAAGGAGTAGTTCTTCTCTGCACACATGAGGTCTTCACTAGTCAGAGTGGACTGGCCAGCAACTAGCCACAGTAGCAAGGAAACACAAGCATTGGAGATTCAGCTCTCAGTTTCCCTTAATGCAGTCCCTGGGCTGGCAGTGTTATCTGGAAATCTATTACCAGTTGTCACTGAGTTAACTGAGTAACCCCACATGTGTCAGAGTAGCTGTGTGCACCATGCTCTATGTTCAGTGATACACCATCAGTCTTTCTTCCAAGGACTCCAACCGCCATCCTTGGTTAACAGCTGAGCATGTTAATCCTGTGCACCACCCAAGGATTCCTGGGAATTTGTTAGGCAAATTTTAAGACCCTAAAGCAGATCTTTCAAATCACAAACTTGAAGTTTAGGGCCAAGTAATATGTGTTTTAACCAACACTTACATTGATTCTGATGCATGCTGAAGTTTGAGAGCCACACATCTGGCTCTTGTAAAAATAAGTTCAGAAAAAATACACTCAAAGTTATTTGTTCTGTCTTCTCTTCCCAGTTATACATTTATAGCCATGCAAATCTGGCAAACTGGGTAGAATGTTAGCCAGAGTGTTTCATTCAGATAGGTCAACCAAATCAGGCATGAAGGCCTCCCTAGAATTCAACTTTTTAACAAGACTAACATCTCGAACCTGTAGTTCTGTATCTTCAGCCCAGGTGAGCAGATAGTAGACAGATTGGTAAGTATCCCTTTTCTCTTTAAAAATATTTCTCTTGAGTGATGTGAAGATTTCAGTAGATGGTGACAAAAAAAACCAATTATTTCACAAGGGGTTCTACTTTTGTGGAATTATTTACTGTACCATAATGGCAGTTCAGCTTCCCAGTCTTCAGTTTCTAGTCTGGAATTCTGTTGGGAGCTATTATAATCACTGAAGAGTATAATATTACAGGCTGGGTATAAAAATATTATTTTAATGACTAGCAAAATTAATACGATGTCCTGACCTGAATATGGATCAAATAGAGCATTGTGTTTTTATGGAGGGAGGTGGGGGATGAACAGAGAGAGTCTCCACCATTTTTGTTGAGTTCTCTACTCCCTAAAATATCAGTTGATGTGTGTGTTAGGCTGAGATGACTTGAGAAACCAATCCAGAGACATTCCTATATGTGTAAGAAAGAAGTTTACATAAAGAAGTAATTATATATCAAGAAAACATCCCAGTCCAACTCAAGTCCTTAAGTCCAGATTTTCTTTTTTTTTTCTCCCTTCACTGTGCAACCCACTTCAGTGCTTGAAGCCCACGGGGAAAGCCAGGCAATGGTCCGGGGCTGCAGTATGCTTTGGCCTGGGGCACTGTGAGAGGCCCATGGGATCGGATCTGCCGTAAATCCAAACCCAGGCAAAGTCCAGAATTTCTTATGCTGCATCTTTAACACTTTTATCTGTGGAATTGTAAATTGAGTCATAGATGTCAAAAAATCATCGTTGGATTTCATAGATGTCTATCTCAGAATAACTCATGCCCTATTCACAAGAAGGCAGAATAGGTTTTGACAAGTTTATGAACTCACAGGCTTAATTTTTCCCCTGCAAAATCTCAAAAATTCTTGTACTGGGGAAGTTATTTTCAAAAACAATCTCTTTAACATCTAAGGAGATGCCTCTTGCCATAAATGAACTCTTCTTCTTAATGAATGTTTTATTGTGAAATAGGTGGGAAAGGCTTTAGATTTCAGACCACCAACTCAGCATTCAACAGTACAAATTATAACTCAACAACCTGGGCCCTGTACTCATCCTCTGTCCCACCCACCACCTCCTCTGATTTTGCTGCTGCTTATGGACCTCTGTCCTCCCTTTCACCAAAGTCAACACCTGTCAACCAAGTCTTTCCACCTTTGTTCTCCCTTCCTTAGGAATTTCCAAAGTGTCTTTCCTTTGGGATGCAATTTTTTGTCTTAGATTTTATCCTTAGAGCAGTGGGCTCATGCAGTATTTGTCCTTTTGTGATTGATTCAGCATAATGTTCCCCAGATCCATCCATGTCATGAGGTACTTCATGGTTTCATCATTGTTTTTGAGCGATGCATAATATTCCATTGTGTGTATCTACCAAAGTTTCTTTATCCATTCTTTTGCTGCTGGGCCTTTGGGGTTGTTTCCAACTACTTGCTAATGTCAACAGTACGCTGGTGAACATGAAAGTGCATATGTCTGTTCCTTTTATGGCTCTTACTTCTTCAGGGCACCTACCCAGAAAAGGTATTGCTGGATCGCCTGGAATTTCTCTTCCCAGTTGTTTGTCATAGTGCCAGATCACTTTCCACAATGGCCGCACATAATTACAGACCCAACAGTAGTGAATGACAGTTCCAATTTCTCTGCATCCTCTCCAACATTTGTAGTTTTCTGTTTTGTTTTGGTTTTTAGTTAGGCAGCCATTGCCAATGTAAGGTGCTAGCTCATTATTATTTCGATTTATTTTCTCGGATGGCTAATGATCTTGGATTTTTAAAAAATATGTTTGTTATCCATTTGAATGTCATTGTTGTTGAATTGTCTGCTCATTTACTTTGCTCACTTTTTAGTTGGATTATTTGGGTTTTCATTATTAAGGTACTACAGTTTTCTATATATTTTAGCCATTATTCTCTTGCCTGTTATTTATGTCTTTCCTAGAGATTTTTTTCTTAGTCCAACTAATCTTTGGATACATTTTTATCTATGTTTATTGTACTGTTACTTTGGTTTATGTACATTGTACCAGCACCAGGCTGTGTGATTAGCATGGCTGGGTAATAGATTTTGAAGTTGGTGAGTGAGAGGTTTCCTGTTTTGTTCTTCTTAAGAAGTTTTTTTTTTTTTGGCTTATTCTGGTTCTCTTCCCATTCCATAAAAATTACTAAATGCTATTTCCTTTTCTTTAAAGAATGGAGTTGTCTTTTAACACTTGTTACCATCACTTTTAAATTTTTTTTTGAAAATCTGGTAGATATTTAAAATCTTTGCAATTCTAATTTTTTTTCTCTGTTAACTAATAAGTTAAACATCTTTTCATGCTCATTGACCAATTGAATTTTCTGTTTGTGTAGTATTTGCTCAATACTGGAAGTGTTGAGCGATGAAAATTATTTATGTGTTTAACTTCTAACAGAAAAATGAAGGTTCAAGTCCACCCAGAAGATCTAGTAATAGACTCCTGAAAAGTCAGCCATTGACATTGCTATGGAGTCCAGTTCTAAACTGACACACACAGTCTCTATGAGCCGAAAGGGACTCAACAGCCCCTGTGTTGGTTTGATTTGGTTACTCAAAACTTGCTTTGATTTTACTCTTCCTCACTGCTTTGAAAAAAAGTTCTTTTGGAATTCTACACACTTTTGCTTTGCCAATTGTATGTATTGCATATACCTTACCCCCTCCTGTGACTTATAAGTTTCCCTTTTGTGAATATATATATAGGAGATTAACTAAACCTTTCTTTTTTTAACATTTTATAAGGGACTCATACAACTCTTATCACAATCCATACATATACATACATCAATTGTATAAAGCACATCTGTACATTCTTTTCCCTAATCATTTTCAAAGCATTTGCTCTCCACTTAAGCCCTTTGCATCAAGTCCTCTTTTTTCCCTCTCCCACCCTGCTCCCCCCTCCCTCATGAGTCCTTGATAATTTATAAATTATTATTTTGTCATATATTGCCCTATCTGGCATCTCCCTTCACCCCCTTTTCTGTTGTCTGTCCCCCAGGGAGGAGGTCACATGTAGATCCTTGTAATCAGTTCCCCCTTTCCAACCCTCATACCCTCTACCCTCTCAGTATCGCCCCTCACACCCCTGGTCCTGAAGGTATCATCCACCCTGGATTTCCTGTGCCTCCAGCTCCTGTCTGCACCAGTGTACATCCTCTGCTCTATCCAGACTTGCAATGTAGAATTCGGATCATGGTGGGGGTGGGGGGGGGAGGAGGAATCATTTAGGAACTGGAGGAAAGCTCTGTTCTTCATCAGTGCTACGTCGCACACTGACTGACTCATCTCCTCCCCTAGACCCCTCTGGGAGGGGATCTCCAGTGGCCAACAAATGGGCTTTGGGTCTCCACTCTGCACTTCCCCCTTCATTGACTATGGTAAGATTTTAATTTTTTTTGATGATGCCTTATACCTGATCCCTTCGACACCTCATGATCGCACAGGTTGGTGTGCTTCTTCCATGTGGGCTTTGTTGCTTCTGAGCTAGATGGCCACTTGTTCACCTTCAAGCCTTTAAGACCCCAGACACTATCTCTTTTGATAGCTGGGCACCATCAGCTTTCTTTGCCACATTTGCTTATGCACCCGTTTGTCCTCAGTGATGGTATCATGGAGGTGTGCACCCAATGATATGATTTTTTTGTTCTTTGATGTCTGATAACTGATCCCTTCGGAACCACGTGATCACACAGGCTGGTATGCTTCTTCCATGTGGACTTTGTTGCTTCTGAGCTAGATGGACGCTTGTTCATGTGAGTGTATATTTTAATAATTTATTTCTTAATTTTAAAATATTCTTTATCAAAAGCAATGAAAATAATGGAGTTGGAATCTAAGTTGGAATTGTATTGTACTTAGAGATTTCTTTGCGTATTCTTAGTATTTTCACAATGTTAAGTCTTTCTTCTCATGAACATGGAATGTTCTTCCATTTATGTAGGTCTTTGGGGGATTTTGTTGCTCTTTGGTTGTAGTAAAGGACATTATTCTTCAAGCTCACTAATTCACTTTTCCATTTTTTAGATCCTATTACTTTGCTCTTTGACCATGTTGTCTAATTTTTGTTACCTTATTATTTATCTTTTGTAATTCTATTTGGTGTAAGGTTTCTAGTTTTCCTATTCTTTCTATTATTTTTCTGAATAGTTCTTCCATCCAGTGACAGTAACTAAGTGTCTTCGTCTGGGTACTTTAGAGAAACAAGTCTACATGAACTCGTGTATAAGAGAGGGTTTTATATAAAGGGTAAATGCACATCAAGAAAATATCCCAACCTATGCTGCCCAAACCCACAAGCCCAACATTAACCCATGTGTCCAACACCAATCCACAAAGTCCTCCTCCATTACACAAAACACACACAGTGATGCTGACTGCAGGAGGAAAGCCAAATCCGTGAATGTGTAAGTATCTCAGCACTGGCAGGGATCTTCACACGGCTGCTCCAGCACCCAGGGCTACATCGGGTTAGGTCTATGTGGCTTCTCCTCAGGGGTGTCTTGCAGGAAGTGAGCCTTTCCAGCTGAAGCAGGGAACTGGCTAAGGCAGCTGCACCCTGGTCAGACCATCAGAAATCATCTGACCCGAAAAAAACAAAGGCGAGGCTCATGGAGCCATTTATCCCTCTACCCTTCAGTTAACCCCACCTGTGTTTATTGGCCAGGTTGGCACAATAAACTAACTTCCTCACTAAGCATCATTATTCTGCTGACTATTTCTTGTAGCTCCAGTGTCTTTTGTTCAGAATATTCCTTTGGATTTGAGTGGTTCATTTGTGCCTATTTTCCTTGAAATCTTTTTCTTCTGGTGTATGTGTTATGGAAGCCCAAGATTGACTCCTGTTTCTGATACATCATGCAGTGTTGGATGGGCTGCTGGGTGATGTTTTGTACTTTGCTTTGCTGGAGGACAGGAACTTCTGGAACCTTCCATGCCATTACTCAAGGACAGTCTGTTGCTTTCCTTGCCTGGAGGCTGCGACACGAGGGACCTTCTTGGTTGGGATTGGGAATGCCTAGGGCTTTTCTTGCTGGGCCCAGGGGTGATATCCATGAACTATTTCTGAACTCATAGCTAAATGAATTAATGTTAAATCCATCAATGACAGGGGGCCCCTCAGTAGTTCCCTTGGGATATACCAAACCAACCAAAACAAAGTCATTGTCTTATCAAGTTGATTCTGACTCGTGGTGACCTGATTTTAAAAAAGGAGAATTGCCCCATTTGGGTTTCTGAGACTTTAAATCTTTGTAGCAGTGGATAGTTTCATCATTCAGTCACAGAGGGCTCGTGGATTCAAACTGCTGATGTATGGTTAGTAGTTCAATTTATAACTCTGCATGCCACCATTCCAAATGAAGAGACAAATTTCTAATTTATTTGACTCTACACCTGTTTTTTAAAACATTAGAAATAAGTAAGATCCCCTGAGCTTGTCTCGTGTTTGGTTGGAAGAATTCATTGTACAGTCTATAAGACACTGTTCATAGGAACTTTTAACCCTCTGTACTTATTTATGCTTTGCACACGTATAGCCAAGAAAGGTATTCTGTGCTGAAACATCTTGGTAATTTTCTTCAGGTAGTCTGACATTGTTGTATGAATGGCATGTTGTTATTTTCAGAGGAGCTTGCAGACATCAAGTATCTGAGAATGAGGAAGGGCCACTCCCCACTCCCTGATGTCACGCCCCTGGCCCTGTCATGCTCTTGCATTTGTTAAGCGGGGACTCTACTTTTAATTGCAAGTGGCCCCAGGAATCATTGTGCAGGTGAGACTTGCTTATCTGCAGGGAGCCAGGGAGCCAGTCAGCCCCAGGGTTCTCACACCCAAGTGGGCTGATCATGGGTGCTCAGGAGAGGAGGAACCTGGGAGTTCATTCAGGCCATGGGCTTCATTTAAGTTTGTTCAGAAAGATCACACGGAGACTCTTGGAAAGCCTTTGCTGACTCATTGCTGAGGAAGGGTTTGCTTCTTTGTGTTTCTCACCAACAGTAGCTTCATTCACATCATCTCGGTTAATCCCTCTATTGACATATTGCATTTGACTTATAGGACCCAGATTTAGAACTAGGGGCTCTGGTTCTAAATCCATAAGCTGACAGAATGTAAAGCAATGGAACAATTACTCTTCATTTATATGGGGAACATTTGTGTGCATTCTCAGACCCAAAACATAACCTTTAAAATTATACCAAATAACAGAGTTGTGTTAGTCTGGGTTGACTAGAGAAACAAATTTGTAGACACTCAAATGTATATACAAAAATGCTTTATATCAAAGAGCAATTGTACATTAAAAAAATATCCTAGCTATTCCAGATCAAGTCCATAGATTTGATTTTAGTCCATATGTCCTATACCAGTCTGTAATTTCCTCTTAAGACTCACACAACACATGCAATGACTGTGAATGAAGGAAGATCACAGGCCAGTGGGTGGAAAGTCTTGTGGATCCAGTGGCAGTGGAAGTATCTCAGTGCTGGCAGGGGTCTCCATGTGGCTCCTCCAGTCCCAGGGCTTTAGTTCCATTAGGGGTCTCCATGTGGCTTGTCAGCAGGAAGACAAGCAGAGAGAATCTCCCATCGCCAGGGAGGAATACAGGAGTTCCTAGAATCCTCAGGAGAACATCAAGCCCACAGCAGGCCTCATTGACTATGGCTTGATTGACAGGATAGACTCCACCCCTTTGTGAATTGACAGCTTATGTAACTGTCACAGACCAACCCTTGTCAGCTTGAACACTTTCACATCACTCTTTAGTCATATATAATTTTCAAGCCAACAGTAATAAAATCATATCTGTACCTAATAGGATAAAATTAAAATGTAAATAATTTTAAAATGTGCCATCCTCATTTAAACATAGCATTCTATAAGTGAACGAAATAAAAATATTCTATACTTATGTGAACACCTACACCATAATCCTATGAACGTATTCCCCCACCTGTAAAAGTTTGTAAACCAGCCACTTTATCCTCCCCATTTGGGGTATCCAATTTCTGTACTGCCCACTTACATCAACCCAGTGCTCTGAGGAGACAATCCTATTCTTTGATCTGAAGAATCTTCATTCCAGTTGGAACCTTGTGAGTCTGCATCCATAAGCCGAGTCAAATCAGGACAGACCATCCAAAGTCAGCAGCAATATGCTAAAAAATCTTCTCTTCATCTGGTCAGGTTCTGGTCAACTCAATGTGAGCTGCCTCACTTAGCCTCACCAGGGTGCCCTTTGGTCACTTAGCCTTTAGACCTTGGGTCCCTTCACCAATTCTTAACAACCCTAGCCCCCTGGTGCTAGGTCATGCATTTCAGACCAGCCAGCCTGCTCCGTTTTCTCCTCTAGGTCCTGAAAACCAGGTCCACAGGTGTCAGTGGCCAGACTCAACCTGTCTCTTCATTGCTGCATTTCTCTCCCTTCCACACAACAAGTGGTCCAAATGGTCACCTAGCAAGCATGTCAGCCTGCCCACAGGCTCTCTTTAATGTCCAGTCCTAGATAGGAGAGTTTTTCATGGCTCCAGAATTTTTCCAGCTTCGTCAGAAGCCGCTAGTTCAAAATTCCAAGAACCAAAGAGGCTCTGGTTCTATCAGGAGGGTCCATGTGGCTTGTCAGCAGAAAGACAAACAGAGAGAATCTCCCACTTCCAGGGAGGAATACAGGAGTCCCCAGAATCCTCAGGAGAAGGTCAAGCCCACGGGAGGCCTCATTGGCTATGGCCTGTTTGACAAGCTACACTCCACCCCTTTGAAAGTTGACAGGAGATGATGTACCTGCCCACACAGTAAACCTAAAATGAAACCAACATACAGTGTGCACAGATACAGTTCAGAGCTATGGTGATTTGAAACTGAAATGTTGAGTGTAGTTCTTTGGGAAGGAGCTTGGCGACACCTATCTTGCTGTTCAGACAGGATCACCCATGGCGCTGTTTCTTTAAAGGCTGGCTGGGTACCAACCCGTAGACATGAGATTTATCTGACAGGTCTCCTTAGAAACACTCATGCCAATGAGGAAACAACAATAATGCATTATCTCCTTCTAACTCACTGAAAAAATGATTAAAAGTTAAGAGTGAGAGCAGGTGCATAACAAAACGTGTTTCACTACATGGTCAGTACAAAAGTTTTCAACTTCTCAATAGCACTTGGGCCAGTTTTGACACTTTAATATGAAAATTCTCCAGGAGCCATTGTGCTACTCCAGCTAATCAGAAAATCAGTTTCGACATTCTCCGTATGTTTTTGTCATCTCACCATCCTGGCGACAACCTGACCTTCTACATCTAAACCCAGAGGAAAATTAGCAGCCACTCAATCTTGATTTCTTCAGGAACAATGCAGTGATCACAGCTGAGCGGCATGGGAGACTGTCATGTCAAATCTAAAGCAGAGCTTTCTCTTCTGAGTCTGGCTTCATTCTCAGGCTCTGTGATGTAATGACCAGTTTGAGCAAGAAGTTGCGTTTCCATCAGGTGAGGGAAAAAGCAGACATTTCCAAAGGCTTAGAGCTGATATAAGACCACGTGAGACTTCACGTCGGGGGTTAGATGGCCCAGTGAGGAAGTGGGGGGACTGGACCTTCTCAATCACATTTGGATAAGTTGCTTCGTTGTTCTACTTGCTAGCTCGTGGTCTTTCCGGTTGATGTAATGTGGTGGTTTGAGGGATGATGTGATACCGACGTTAGTGGGTCACCAGTATTTCAACCAGTTACAGGATCACCCATGGAGAAAGGTTTCAGTGGAACTTCCAGACTAAGTCAGACTGGGGGGACTGGGGGGGGGGGCGATAACCTACAGTAATTCCTAAAATTAGCCATTGGAAATTCCATGGGTGACAATAAAATATTGTCTGAGATAGTGCTGCAAGAGGAGCACTCCAGGTGGAAGGCCCTCAAAATACACTGGCTCCACAGTGGACTGAGCACACCCGTGAGTGAGCAGGTGGTGTACACCCAGGCCATGCTTGTTCTGTTGTCCGTGAGGTCGTCGTGGGTTGTAGCTGATTGTAAGGCAACCCATAATAATACCATCTGCAGGATTCGGGGAAAGTCAGTTCAAGCCTTTGAATTCCAGTTTCTTCACCTGCTAAATGGATGGGATATCTACGTTGTGGGGTTATGGTGAGAATAAAATGACATGACATACGTAAAGCTCCAGGTATAAAGGGTGTACTCAAGAAATGTTAGCTGTTTTCTCTAATTCATTTTCTTCTCTCCTATAGAATCGCTCATCTTACTCGGCTAGAGGACAATCCTCCCAGGACAAGTGGGCATGATGCTGATTGGAGAAGTAACAATATAATGGATTGGAGTTTGATTGTTCATCTGGGATTTTGTCTGGGTTTGCTGCAGCCTGATTTAGCTACACAGTGACTTCCTCTATATTATGGCCCCTTTGGGGAAAATGGAGTTACTGCCATTGCAGCAGGAAATAAGTTTCTAGTGAGCCACAGGGACAAGCTGCATCCCTGCAATCAAAGTTTTAAGGCTGATTTTATATGGACACTTTAAGCTGGGGCAGCCAGAATGAATTGTGTTTGCATAGTTGAAGATAGGAAATTCTACCCTCAGATAGCAGAGAAGATAAAAATAATTGGTTCTGGCTAGCATCACTGAAACCCTTTCAATTCAATCAGAAATTACTTGTGTTTTATTGTTAACACCTTTTAATTACTTACTAAGTAACAGAAACATGTATGCTAGCTTGTTTGTCTCCTAAAACAATTTGTAAGGTAGCTTCTCAGATCCCTCCATGACAAATGAAACTGAGAGCCAGAGAAATTAAGAGACTGGTGGGTTGTGTGTTCTCAGAGTTCAAGTGCTCGTTCTTATCCAGTGTGTTCCCTCCTGGAGGGGCTTTCCCAGGGTGAAAGCCCCGGGAAAACAGGATCAGATGCAGCGAGTATGGGAATTTAATGAGGCATCTCTTCCATGACAAAAATTACAAGGTCATTTGCATGTGGCGGTAGAGCTCACTGGAGACAATTCCAATCTCAACTAAGCCAATCTTTTCATCCATGGTTTGTCTACACAGTAGCACAATTGGCAGAAACACAGGTTTCTCTGATTTCACTGACTTTGGGGACCATGACGGATCAGTTTAGACCAAAATTCCAGTCGTGATAGTTCTGCCGTGGCAAATGTAGAAACAGCCAGAGTCAGAAATTGCATCAATTGGACATTGACTTTAATTTACTACTGAAATCTGAATGTACTGGAGGTTTTTGACTTTCTACGGTCGCCATTATACCTACGACGAAGACTTTCAGGCTGCTGTTGCGGGAAACCATCTCTTTGAGACCATGGGAATCTTGGCTTACTGTCAATAAAATGACCACCGAGAGGCCAGCCAATGCCCTCTACGTTTCTAATTGAGCAGGCGACGCTCTTCGCTCTTGCTATCCTTTGTGGGACCGTGTTGCTCCCTGCAGGGAGATTCTATTGGTTCTTCCTAGGACCGTCGGGATTTGGTCACTGTGGTGAGATGTAGATGCATCAGGTCCCCTTCAGAATCCCTCGTCATCTTGGAAGGAGACTGCTAGAGAAACAGCTAACAGGGTTGAGACACTGAATCATTTAGTGCTGCCATGTAGAATCTAGTCCGCCTTGCCAGTGCCCTGGGTGGAATAAGAAAGGATATCATATGGAATAAGGGAAGATGTCAGACATCATCAAGCACATGCCAACTTAGATGCTTTCTCTTTTCTTTGTTGATATTTCAGATTTGAAAATGAACAAGAGGCCTTAAACTTGGGACCTAATGACCTAACGTCCCTACGCCATAGGACCTAATGCCGTAGGGACAATTGTTTTCCTTGTTTATTTCCCAGACATGTCCATTTGGCATTTTGCGCCATAATGACGGCTCCCGTGAATGTGTGGTCCTTTGAGATTCGAAAAATGGTCGGGGGGGAGGGTGGTGGAAGTGGTCACACGGGTTGGTTCAGGTGCCACATCGAACCTTGCCGTTTCTCCTTTCCTTGCCTCGATCTCAGATTTAAGCTGACATTCCAGCCACGTGGGGACCTGGTGGCAGCTGCAAAGCCCAGATGTCCGGCTGCAGAAATGTGGTTCACAGGCTGCTTATGTGACAGACATGGGACTCTGGGACAGGGCAAGCATTGCAGTTGAGTTGTCCCTTCTTGCCGTCCTTTGACGTGGGCACAAGCAGGTATGTTGGGAGTTTCCCATCTGTTGCTTTCACATCCAGGAAACTACAGCAGAGACGAGGCCAAGAATTGTCTGTTCATGCACTGAGACGCTGGACATTTTCTTCTGTGGTAATGGGCATTGGTAGAAAACAGAGAGGAAGTAACTTTTTCAAAAGGATTGTCCAAATGCGAATGAAGAGCATTAAAATTAACACAGAAAATAGAAGCCCTGGTAAATAAATATGATATGATCCAGAAAGAAAACTACAGGTGGTCAACCTGACTACTTAGAACACATCGATGCTTTAAAAGAAGACGAGCTCAATTAAAGGCTTGTATTCTAGTTCATTCAGTAGAGAAAAATTCAAAGCATTATAAATGATATTCTCCCCCAAGTTGAAAATGTTTTTAGTATTTCAGGTGTACCAAGACCCTTTGACTCCATCAGATTCCTCTAGCTTCATCATTTATGTGCTACGAAGTGGGTGTCTTCCTTTTGTTGATCATGCATTTTTATAAAATGTTTCTGAAATCCTAATGATTGGTCAGTCTTATCATTTCCCTCGCAGTTACAGGGAGATTTTCTGATCTTTCAACAAGTATTCTCTCTCTCACTGTCAGCAAGTCAGTGCTGACTCATAGTGACCCCTGTGGGTTTCCAAGGTTGTACGGAAGTGTTTGTGGGAGTAGAAAGCCCAGTCTTTCTTCCATGGAGCTGCTGGTAGCTTTGAACTGCTGACCACAGAGATTGCAACCCACTGCACCACCATGGCTCCTATCCAGCAAGCTGTTCGTGACTGACCTAAGAACACTAGAACGTACAATTACAATTTAGAATTGTTCCACCCTCTGATATGATAGCCACTCAACACACATGCCTATCTAAATTTAAATGAAATACAATTTAAAATTCAGTTGAAATGTATTGGGCATCACAGATAAAGAGCATTTCCCTGGGCATGGAAAATGCTTTTGGAGAACTCTCATCTAGAAGCCTTCTTGGCTCCTTTGGAATAAGAATTGTTTGAGAATTCCTTTCTTTGTTTATTTCTTTTCCTAGCTAGAATTTTTATGATTAGACCTGTGCAGCGTGAGAGATTAAGGGCTATATTTTTACACAGGAAAATATCAAATAACCTTTCCTTTTGTGTGTGTATAAAACACGATAGTCCATTGTGGCTCGATGTTTGAGATGGTAGAAAGTAATTGATGATGGCCTCTATTGGTGGTGAGAATTGGAATCAGTAAATCGTATGATCTGTGGTCCCTGATACACGAAAACAGGACACAATGAACTTTTCCTCCAAACGGGCTCGTTATTAAATATTTCAAGCTTTGCGGGCTGAGACCTTTCTGGTCCGACTCCTCAGCTCTGCCTTTGGCAGAAAAGCAGGCTTTACAACAGGTGGACAAATAGGTATTGCAGGGTTCCAACAAAATTTTATTTATAGCAATGGGTAGGGAACCACATTTGGACATTCGTTTGCTCCTACTTGCCCTCGAACGTGTTTAATGGGAGCCACATGCCCCAGACACCCATGGACAACGCAACTAAATCACTGCCAAGACTAACCACTGCTAGCTCGTTAATTTGCACTGCACTGATGTGAGCCCACCCATTTTAAATTTGTGCCCATTGATCTACCCAGATAACCACGCACCGTTAGCTGGCCTACAATATCTGACTTTGACACTGGGAAATGCCTGCCCTTGTGCATCCACCGTACAATACCAACTGTACAATAGTAAGCATCAGAAATAGAAATATGGAGTCTTGGAGAATGCTCGTTTGGGTCCATCACGGTCTACATTACCTATTAATACCACTTCAAGATGTTTTCTAAACCACTGGGCTACTGCCTGTAACTACTGCCTGTGGTTTTTCATCATACTCCATGCAGTTCAGTCAGTATTTCAGGGTTTTAAGAGTTGTTCCAGAAGCCCCAATTTGCCAACAACAGCCAAACTCACTGCCACTGAGTGGATTCTAACTCAGCAGCCTTATAAGACAGAGTAGAATTTCTCTAGTGGGTTTCGGACACTGCCGGTCTTAATGGGAGCACAAAGTCTCTTCTTTTGTCCTCAGGGCAGCTGGGGATTTCAAACTGCTTTCCTTGTGATTCGCGGTCTGACATATAGCCCACTATGCCACCAGGGCTCCTAGGCCCAACCCAGAGCCTGCTTTGTCAGCCCTTACTGATTCCCTGTCTTAAGTCTCTTTTCCTGTTTAAAATACCTCGTGTATTCTGTTTCCTGTGCCGAATCCTGACGGATACAAAAATGTTCACAATTGTCAATAAACTCTGAAAAAGATCTGAAATGAAGGTTGAATCTCTAAAGGAGCCTCCCATTACATTCTTCTGAATTCTAAGTTGGCCCTTTCCCCATCGCTGCAGAAGTGTCTTAGATAGCAGCCATCCTTGTGCCCTTTCTACAGGGAGATTAGCCTGCACGCAACCCGATGGGTAGAGCGCCATGATTTCCTGTGGGTCCTGGATTGAGCCAAATCTGAATAATGATACTACTACTAAGGCCGCCCTTTCAAGTGGAGGAGACGTGATTCATCTGAAGGAAGCACCCATCAATCTGCAGTAGCATGAATCTGATCTAATCTCACGACGTAATTATGTGGTGAGCTTCAGAGCCTTCACGATGTTTGCAGAATGCGTTCAAGAGACAACCCGTCACCTAACGTTCATGTTTTCAAGCAGATTATTTCTGTACACTGGGGTCTAGCCAGCTCATATGAGTTGGTTTTTTTCTCTCTTTCTTTTCTTTGATCTGCTTAACATTTCCCCTAATGCCATCTTGACCCCTTATTTGAGTTGCTAAAGAGGATGGAGGTTTTCACCCTGCTCTTGCTGTAGCCCTGTCCAGAAAGGAGCCCCAGTCTGAGCGCCTGCATGACATCTGAGCGTCATTGCATCTCAGCATCGCTGGCTGAGAGTTTGTTCTTTTTCATTGTGACCCACTGGAAGGCCAACCAGAAGTTAAAAAACAAAACAAAAAACTAACAACAACACAAAACGCATGACAAAGCATAAAGCTTTATGATTAATTACCTTGAGTTCAGATATAATTTAAACATATTGACTTGTCTGAAAGAAGTGCCAGACAGCGGAGCTGGGGAGACAGGAAGTGCCTGGGTGAGATTGCTGAAACCGACTGGAAGAAAAGTCAAGGGGGTGGGGGTAAGGCCATCATCATTTAACTGATCTCCGCAGCCCCGCAGAAAATGACCACAAGTGCTGATGGTCGGTGGAATCAAAGAGATGAATTATAGCTGAGCCATGCCTTTGAAATTAACGGTAAGTTACAGTCGATACTTCAACTTTGCACAATCCTGAAAAATGGGTTCTGAGACAGCCCATTGCAAACGATTCCCCTCCCCTCCCCCTCCACACACATGATCAGCACAGAGATGTCCCTGGGGAATTAGATTTGCTTTGTGAACTCCCCCAGCCTCCTCCTTCTGAGTGGGTGGGGGTTTCAGCCTCTCTGGCCCACTGTGCTTCCCCCCTCCCCAGAGTGGAGACAGAATGGCAGAAACTCTGAGGAAGGGCTGCGTCTTTCTGAGCATGAATGAGACCCTCACACCAGCAAGATGGCCCTTTATTTGTCAGGATCCAAGCTGCCCATGGTGCTTTCTGAAGCTGTGCTGTGAAAGGGAATGAACCTTTTTTTTTACTCCCCAGCAAACTGGGACCAGATGCGTTTCTCGGCGCAGAAAGTTTAGAAATCTAACCAGCTGCTTTCAGTTTTTGTTAATGGATTATGGTGTCGAGGGGTCTCCACGAACTCTGATACCCGTGCGTAGGAAAACAGACTGTGAGCTTTTGGGCCAACCCACCGGGTGGGTGTTTAACACACTCGGGGTGCACGGGATTCGGGGCCCCCTTTAAGGTGAGCCTAACTGCTTCATGCCATCTGTGTGACGGCGACGTCATCTTCTGAGACCTGGTCACAGACGCTTATTCACCCCCACAGCCAGGCTCCCTGGTCCTCCTGGAGGTTGCTGAAGGCAGGGCTGGGGTCCGAGCAATGATTCATGTCTCTGGAGTTTCTGGAGAGCTGGGATCCAGCCTGCTTCTCCTCTTCCTCACACCAGGTTCCTTGAAGCCTGCAGCTGTGCAAAAACGTCACCCATCCACTGAGAGAGCAGCCTCTGCCTCCTGGCTGGATTTTCAAATAAACCCCGTGTTCCGTCGCTGATGCTGAAACCTAAGCTCTGGGCCTGCAGGGAGAAGGCAGATTGGTAGGTGAATTCATGCTTCCTGAGTGGAATGTAGCCACAGGGAAAGAAGGAGGTGGGCTTTCAACTCTTCTAACTCCCTAGGCAAGGCCAAGGGTAAATACAGGCATCCACCGCCTTGCTTCAAATGAAGGCAGAGATCCCAGAAAACCATATAGACGCCAAGAGGACGTCAGGAATAGATTAAGCGAGATGAGGGGAATCGTGGCCCTCTTCTTCCGTAACACTCGAGGGAAAGGTCCCAGCACCGAGGTACCTACTGTTTCTGTTGGCTTTTCTCTGCAAGCACAAGGAGCTGAAAGACCAAGGAAACAGTCTTCATGTCACGTGAGGCGATAAGACCTAACGGATGTTCATCACACCTCCACAGGAGTGTGTGCACACACACTCTCGCATGCACACCTATCTGCAGTCCCGAGCACATTCACGTCAAAGCACAAAGTGAGTCACCCCCAAGGCAGTGGGAGCACTCCATGCAGAATGGAACCAAAGGCACACGGCCCTCTGCGTTCCCTCTAGGCTTCCTCTGTCTGGGTAAGAAATGGAAGGCTTGTCCCTGGACATGCTCCAAAGCCTTCTCTCTTTCCGGTTGGAATTTCCTAAGGTGAAAGTCTGATTTTTCAGAACCACTGTGGCTCAAATAGCAAAGTGATGAGGGAAGGCACCGTTTAGACCCAGGCTCCCTGGTGGATGTCCTAGAAGATGGCAGATATCTTCACAGACTTACCAAACTAGCTTTTGAAGCCCAACAGTGATCCTCCTTCTCAGGGGGAGAAAATCCTAGTCCGGGGAATGACCAGAATTCCATTTTTATGGATGGATTACTTTCATAAAACTAGATCTATTCTCAGAGTAAAATTTAATAATGAATGAATTGCCTTCTCTCTATGTGTGTTCTTTCTTTTAGGTTTCCCCCGCCCCCCCCCCCCAAAAAAAAAACCAAGTCCCAGAGAAAAGCATAGCAAAGGTTTGATGATATTGAAAACCTGGAAAAAGGCTTGCTGAAGGTTTTCTTTCCTTCTTTTACTTTTGACCAAAAGGTGGCTGGCTCTTCTGTGGGCCCAGCCTTTGTATTTTCCCTCTCACTCTCATACCCAGTGGCCTATAGACGCTAGATGCTGGGAAGGTGATTTTTTTCCCCTCAGTCTGGTGGCATAAAGTTTAAGCCTGGGGCTGTGATCTCAAAGGTCAGCAGTTTAAAGTCAAGAGCAGTTCTGCAGGAGAACGGCGGACTTTCTACTTTTGTAAGCTTCTAGAATTTCAGAAGCTCACTGGGTAGTTCTACCCCCTATAGGGTTCTATAGGGTCTCCAAGAACTGTCAATGGCTTGATGGCAGTGAGTTTGGTTTGGGATTGGTTACAATGAAGCGATCCTTGACCATATCTATATAATATTTCTAGAGAAAGTGGGGCTGGCTGGTTGTAGGGTCCCCTCTGACACCCAAAGCCATTAATGTCTCTGTGTCTCTGATGGTGGAGGACCTTGGAGCCATTAGCAACCACAGTCAGACCAGCAGGGTGTCTAAAGCTGGAGATGACCACTCCTTTCTGCCCTCCGTTCTGGAATAAACCTCACCCGTTATGGCCAGGGTATGGGCTAGTGGACCCTTGAAGAGGACTGCCAACTTAGGGGAGTACAGCATGAAGTCATTTCAATTTGAATTTCAGATAAACAACTGGTTTTTAGTATAAGTATGCTCTGTGCGATATTTTGGACATAAACCATGCCAAACCCACTGCCACTGAGTTTCTTTCAGCTCATGACAGCCCACGGGTTACAGAGTAACAGTGCATGGCATGGGACTTCTGTAAATGTAATCTTTATGGAAGTAGATCACCAGACCTTTCTTTCGCCTGCTGCTGCTGCTGCTGGGGTCAAACCATCCACTTTCTGATGAGTGCAAACCAAGTGCTAACCATTTGCATGAACCTGATTTAGGGGGGAGACTAAGAATCACGCAATCCTTCTTTATCTGAAGTTCCAATTTCACTGGAAATCCTGTATCTTATCTGGCAACGCAGCTCTGGAGGGGGTTTGCTATGAGCTCACCACAGAGCAGCCTGGCTTGGGGATCTCAACATCCTGTCTGTGGGTGTGTCTCCCAAGTTGTTTCCATGACAGCATTTCCTGCTTCCTATGATTCCAGACAGATGCCTGGGAGGTTTTGCTGATTCCTTCCCTGGCCAAGGCCTCCTGACTTCCCAGTCATTGCCTAGGCCTTGATCAATGCCCAGAACAGTTAAATCAGCAACTCTTGTTCTTTCTCAGTGTGTCCTGGGATGCCATGAGAGGTACTGGGATGCCATGTGTGCTCGAAAGGAACTAAACATGCAAACGCGTTTAGGAGTACAAGGTCAGGGTAATGTACATGATCAGGTGAGGTGTGTTCAATACTGGTGAGCTCCACGGACAACAGCAGTGGGCTTTTCAACAATATATAGATCCCTAATGCTGGCCAAAGTGTGTCTGCTTAACCAATGGATTGTCAGGTAGTGCCTCCTCTCCTGGTTCACCCCAAAGGACTTCACAAACTCTCTTCTTTGGAACACCTGAGACTTGCGAAATGATATGGTGAGGTTAAGAAGCATTGCATATTTGATCTTGCCACTAAAGTGGACCGAGGCAGAGCTGCTAACTCGAACTAAATTCCATTGTTAGACACCAGAACTTACCATCTAGATGGAAAAATGCCTAAGACTTCATTCTTACTCAGCTCACTCAAAAATATTTAGGTATTTTTCTATCCTTGGTGTTCATTCATTCATCATGAGAAATCAATATACTGAGTATAATCTTTGGATGAAAGCCAACTTGCACAAGATTGGTAACAATTTGTGTGTGTGTGGTTTAGAAATTAATTAAATTTAACACATGATACTTAATCTTTGAGTCTGGGTTTTACTAGCTGAATTTGGCCTTGAAATGTATTTTATTTGGCCAACTTGATGTTATCAAAAAATGTGAATTTTTCTGTCCTGAAATAGATGAATCGTTCACCAATACTCCCTAGTGTTTCATTACTTGCCTAGCTTCTGAAGGTTTTTGAGTTTTAACCCCTGCTAGGGAACGATTCATAAACTTTAAGAACACAGGTTTCAATAGATGATCATTTTCTCATATTTTCCACTGACAAACTGAGTGGTTTGGGGCAAATTACCTACCTCTCTGAACCCAAGATTCTTGATTTCTTTTTGAAATGCTGATACTGATAGCCCTTATTTCAAAGAGCTATTCAGAGTCTCAAATGCCATGGTAGACGTTACATGATCTAGCACACACGGGTTGTTGCTTTTGTTTGGTGACTCTGGAAGAGAGCTCATGCAGCACAGTGACACGCTGCCAGGCCCTGGGTCGTGCTGACAATTGTTGCAGCCGCTGTGCCAATCCAGCTTGTTGAGGAACTTTCTCTTTGTTCTTGACCCTCCACTCTACCAAACACGCCCTTCTAAAGCATCTGGCCACTCCTGACACCTTGCTTAAACTACCAGAGGTGACAGTTTGCCATTGTCGTTTTTCCAAGGAGCCATCCAACTCTACTTCTTCTTCTTTTTTTAAAAATCGTTTTATTAGGGACTCATACAACTCTTATCACAATCCGTTCATACATCAATTGTGTCAAGCACATTTGTACATCCATTGCCCACATCATTCTCAAAACATTTGCTCTCCACTTAAGCCCCTGACATCAGGTCCTCATTTTGTCACCTCCCTCCTCGCTCCATCCTCCCTCATGAGCCCTTGATCATTTATAAATTATTATGTTGTCACATCTTGCCCTGTCTGACGTCTCACTTCACCCACTTTTCTGTTGTCCGTCCCCCAGGGAGGAGGTCACATGTAGATCCTTGTAATCGGTTCCCCCTACTTCTTAGCAAACACAGTTGATCTGTGTGACCCAGTGCTTGTTCAACTGGGGCATCAGTTCGGAGGAAAGTCCATCCTTGTCAGTCGATGCAGAAATGTCTTATTATGTTCTCCCGTGGGTTCCTTAGTCTGTTCTACGTGTTCATAGTTTAAAATCTTTAGGATTCACCCTACACTACCATGCCCTCGTTAACATAACAAAAGAAAACCATCCCACCCACCCCTCACTCATTTTCATGGTCATGTTCCCAAGACTGAGTTGAGATGTGAAAATCTACATTCTGAAAAATGGAATATGACTGCATCATTACATCTTAACTAGACATAGGTTGTTAGTGAGCAAAACAGTCTGCAGGACTATTGCCATAAATGTAAACGGTCAAATAACAAGATAGTCCATAAAGTGAGGAGTAGGTGTGTTTACAAATAGGATCCAGGACTTGGGTTCATTTTGCGTTGTGGTTTGGTGCCTTCAAATCTATTTCAACTCATAGCAAGACTGTGTGCAATTGGTGTTATGTTGAAGCCCATTGCTACAGCCACTGCCAATCCGTCTGTTGAAGAAGTTCCTTTATTCCTTTTTCTTCTGATGTCCCTCCACTGTATTGAGCATGAATTCCTTTTCCTGGGACTCATCTCTCTTGATTAGATGAGACAAAGTTTCACTATCCGCACTCAAAGAAGCATTCTAATTTGTGGCAAATTACATAATCTGCTGTCAATTTGAGAATTAAGAGTGAAGGGGTGGAGTTTAGCCTGTCAATCAGGTCACGACTTGATGACCACATTTGGAGGCGCCAAGGCAATAAATAGCTTGCTAGAGGCAGGACCCAGCATCACTCCCTGGGAGACATTGCAGCTGACAAGACACATGGAGGTATGCTAGTGCCCTGAGCTGGAGGAGCCACGTAGATTCCCCGGCCGGCGCTGAGATGCTTATATTGCCACTGAATCCACAAGACCCACTGGGCTGTGATCTTCCTGCATTCAGTGTCATTGCATGTGTTATGTGAGTCTAAAGAGGAATTTATAAATTGGTATCAGACATATGGACTAATATCAGACTTAACTGGGCTGGGAGGTTTTCTCAAGATCTAATTGCTCTTGTATATAAAGTACTTTCTTATACACATATGAGTGTCTAGGAATTGTTTCTCTAATCTGTGCAGAAAAACACATGGTTGGACTTATTTCAAGACACATTTGTTTGTTCTGGGAGTCTATGGTACTTTCAATATTCTTCTCCAGCACCAAATGCATGGACATTCTTCAATGTCCATCGTTCATGTGCATATGAGGCGATGAAAAATACTATAGCTTGAGTCAGGTGCACTTTAGTGCTCAAAGTGACATCCTTGTTCTTAACACTTCAGAGGCCTTGTGCAGCACATTTACCCAATGTAATTTTCCCTTAGATTTCTTGCCTGCTGCTTCCATGAACATTGTTTGTGCATCTAAGCAGACGAAATCCTTGACAACTTCAATCTTTTCTCCATTTATCATCGCATTATCTATATATTTCAGAGACACGCGATTCAATCCATAGCAAAACTCACCAGCCAGCGATCCCCCTACCTCCCTTATCTAACTCCCAGTTCACCCTGGTTCCAGAGGGGCCTGGTGCCGCCCTTTGCAGGGCGTTTGCAGGGCTCTGTAGTATAAGCTGGGTCAATTCTAAGCTCTTCCCACGGACATTTTCCATTCTGCTCAATCAGTTTCCCACTTTCCCACCTTTGGAGTTTAGTTGTCACTAAATATCTCCTCTCCATTTATAGCTTTTGAAAAACAAATCCCTCTACTGTAGTTTTAAGGAGTTCTGGCGAGAGCAAAATCAGGTGTGTGTTCATTCCACTATCTTAACCCAGTGGTTTCACATTACATCATCTTCATCACCTAGATTGTTTTCCTCCTTGTCTTTTTATGTTTTGTTTCATTTCTCTCCCTGATCTCGGCTATTTTAAAGGCTCATCGGTCAGTGTAAGATATGAAAAAAATAATAATAGTTTATAAATCATCAAGGATTGATGAGAGGAGGGTGGGGGAGGGATGGGGAAAAATGAGAGGCTGAAACCAAGGGCTCAAGTAGAAAGCAAATGTCTTGAAAATGATGATGGCAACAAATATATAAATGTGCTTGACACAATGGATAGATGGATGGATGGATTGTGATAAGAGATGTATGAACCTCAATAAAATGATTTCTTTTTAAAAAGGCTCAGCTCAAATGCTACTTTCTCCAGATGGTCACTCCTCTAATTGGAAAATCCTGCTTCCAAGTGAAAAGTCATGCTATATTTCCATTCTCCTGGCACTTACCTCATTCTATTTCCATCCCCACCCCCCATACACACACACACACCCACCCACCCACACACACACACACACACACACATATGAGTGACAGGTGACTAAATGCTAGTTTATGCATTTTGCCTCATGTACTTTGAATATAAAGGAACCCTGTTGGTTTGGCACTGGGCTGCAGATCAGAAGCTGAAACCCACCAGCCACTCCTTGGGAGAAAGATGAGGCTGTCTTCTCCCACAGGATTAATCGTCTCAGGGACTCTGTATAAGGTCACTATGAGTTGATGCCAGTATTTTATTATTATTCCATATTTTTTTATGTTGACAAGTTATCAGGGGAGGTCAACTCCTTGGGAAGAACATTTTGCTTGGTAAAACAGAGGGCCAGAGACAAAAGGAGAATCTTGTCCACAAGGTGGATTGGCAGAGTGGCTGCAACGATGGACTCAGGGAACCACTAATTGTGGAAATAATACGCGCGTAGGCAGAACTTACTCACGGACTCTTAAAACTGAGAACAGCAGCAAAAGATGCAGAACAAAATAATATTCATTATCTATGCTCTGTGCTTTAAGGCCGTACTCTGGATTGGACGTTCTGGGGCTCATGAAAAGAAGGTGGGGGTGGAACAAGAAGACCTCCGACATCAAGGAGCCTTGGTGGCACTGTACGTTAGGTGCCCAGCTCTCCCAGGCTCTCTCCCAGAGCCTTTTGGCAAGTCTTTAATGTCTCTGTGCTTCAGCTTCCTCCATGAAAGAGAGCCTACAGAATTAAGGGATGCGAACTGAACCTAGAGAACTAGGCAGTCCGTTCCACACTTGATGCAAGGCACTCCCTCCATCATATCAACACCGAGCACATTTACTGCGGAGTTGACTCTGACTCCCGGGGACTTCGTGTGTGTCGCGGTAGAACTGAACTCCGTGGAGTTTTCAGTGACTGGCCTTTCTGGAAGTCAATGGCAAAGCCTTTCTTCGGAGGCACCTGTTGAGAGACTGGAGCCTCGAATCTCTCTGTGAGCATCTGTGTGTGATCTGTTTGCCCGGCTGCTGTTACCATGCTCTTTCTCCATTACAGGGTCCTTTGGAAGCTTGTAAGGTTTTATTGACTGTGGCAAGCACCCTGTAAATGGAACATATTGGAAGATACCAGCGAGTATTCGTTATGACTCAACTCAGTACTCCCAGAAGAACCCTGCAAAGTGCTTTTCACCTAGTAGGTGTCGGAAGCATATTTGCTGAACAGAGTACAATGTCTCAAGACGTAGCGAGACGTTATATTTGAAGACACCTAGGCACACAGACGCATGTGTTTTGTTGTTCGGAGACATTGGTATGCTGTCTCTTCCTGAATGTTGGGAGAAACCAGCTCTTTGACACCTGTGTGGTTTGGCTCAAAAGCTATAGCCCTCTGAAGTTGGAGAAAGCAGAGCTGGGTTTGATAATAACCAGAGCAGATCACAGGCAGCCTCTTCCCTGTTCAAGCAGCTGCCCGGGCCTTGTGGCATCGCACACCATTTGTAACTTTCTAAACCTCCCTGTTGAATAATGGTGACGTCAGTCTCTCTGTGTCCCGCCCCTCTCCCTGTGTATGTGTGTGCATACGGTTTAGAATCTGTGTTTGCCTGTTTGCTAGGACCCATCACACAAACACCGGAGCTTTGTTTTGTAGGAATATGGCATCTCCTGCTGTTGCCCTCTCACCTGGCAGGGACGATCTATGTTTATTTATTTATGCCATAATGAAGATCATCCTGAAGTCACAGAGTGCACCAGAACCTCAGCTAGCTGAGCAAGGGAAGAGGCAGAGGGACTTCTAAGCAAGTAAGATCCTGTTATCCGGTAAATGTTCGTAGTAACCAGACTCTTGGAAGCAGGGCCCTGAGCGGTAAAGTGTCTGGCACAGCCATTGCCACTTGTGTTGCTCAACCTCATCCTTCTCAAAGCCTGCCTTGAAGGCATTAATCTTCTAAACACCACAACAGGCAAGAGGAGAGGAAGCCACAACAAAATGCTCTTCCTTTGAGCCCCAGGCTTCAAATCCAGCAACAGGCTCGTGAGTGAGCTTGTAAAGCAGCTAGACCTCTTGAGTAGTTGAGGTATAATCTATGACCTTGCTGGTGTAACTCTTTTCTCCCAACAGTTCTTATAATCCACACGAGTCACCTGGGGGTGTTTCTAACCAATCAAGACCATTGATCCCGCAGATCTGATGTACAGAAACCTGCATTTCTCACAAGCTCCTTAAGGGGGCCAGTGCTTCTGGTCCGGAGACCTCACTGAAGGATGGCGCCTTCGACACCATCAGCCACGTTTTTCTCAAATCAAAATCAGAATCCTTTGGCTGCAAACCTTCCAGGATCACGTATCCTCTAGTAGCCAGTCATACTATCGTGTTCTCCAACTCCCAAACTGCATGTTTCTTGATAATTTAACTTTCCTGAACTTGGTGCTAGTAATCCTGTGAGAACAAAACTTTCAGCTCCGCGTTAGAAGGGTAAATTATGACTTGTTGTCTGAGAACATGTGATTTGCTCATCCATTTGGACCTCCTCAGAAACCCTTCCTTAGGTCACCGTGCGTCAGAACAGACGCGATGCCAATGGGTCATTGATGCCAATGGGTCATTGTCTGTATTTCATAGCATCGTGTTGTTGTCAGATCCCACTGAGTTGCTTTCAATGGATAGAGACCCTCTCTCTGTACAACAGAACAACACTACCTGTTCCCGTACCACCTTCACAATGCTTAGGTTAGAGTCCATTGCGGAAGCCACTGTGTCAGTCCACTGTCTTGGGGCTTGTCCTCTATTTTTTCTTTCTCTCTGACCCTCTACAAGATTATTTTTCAGCGACTATTCTTCTTGAAAACATGTCCCAAGTATGTGAGGCCAGTTGTAGTTCATACTAAAAATTATAGTCTTTGATGTCCATCAGCAAGTGCTCCAAGTCCTAGTTTTCATCAAGCAAGGTGAGTCATCTGGAGATCACAGACTGTGTATGAGCCTGCCTCCACTGGGCTCATAGAGGGCCTAAATTTTAGCCTACATGGCTCACTAGTAATTTCACATGGTCTCCACCTTAAATTCCTGTGCAAAACTCAAAATTTTGATGACTACACTTCACATTGGGGATATTTGAATGCAAGAATTCTCAAAAGTTGCCGCCTTTTAGAATTAACTGACCCATGGAGCTATGGACTCCCAGACCAACTTCAGCAGAATCTCCCAATGTGATGAGTTACATTGATTGATTTTTAAATGTTGAATAGGTCTTGAAGAGTTTTAACTTCATGTTATGTTCAAAAGTTTTTAAGTGTAATATTCTCTTCACGTGTTTACGCCCTCTCTGTTTAAGTGTGTGCTGGACATATTGACTTGCTTCTAATGAAAAAGATTGGACTGAAGAGATGAGCTGTTATTTCCAAGTTTAGATTACATCACAGATCATTTCCATCTTGGGTGCTCTCTCTTGCTCTCTCTTGCTCTTTTCTGGTTTCTCTCTGCTCTCCCACCACAGGTCTCTTGCATGATGCTCTAGGTAAGGACATGTGATGAGCGGTGTCATGAAGAAGTCATGGAGAAGTCTCCTTTCAGTAGCTATGTTAGTGAACTTGGAAGTGAAACCTCCAGCCTAACGGAATTCCTGAGAGCTTGCAGGTCCTATCTAAAGATTATCTGAAATCCTAGGAGAGACTCTGAGCTAAAAGTCACTTCCTGCTTCATGATTCTAAGACACTGCGAGAGATAAAGAATGTTCCCAGCTCTGAGATCCTAACTTGCGGGGCAATGTGTTATGCGGCAATAGATAACTAAAATAGATCTGCATTCCTGGTACAGAGCCACTTGTTCATAATGTGTTATCCTTTTTCATCTTACTACATTCAAATAGCTAAAGTTTTCTTGAGAATTTTTGCATCTATTTTTGTGAAAGGTTTTAGATCACAGATTTATTGTCATTTATTTATCTGGTTTTACCACTAGGGTAATGCTGGACTCAGAAAATAAGCCGAGATAGAGTGAAGGGTTCTCTTTGCTTCTATTTTCTAAAATATTTGTGTAGAATTAGTGCTTTCTTCTTACATGTTAGGCAGCAATGAAGCAATGTAGTCCTAGAGCTTTCTTTATAGGAGGTTTTAAACCGGGGATGCAATTTCTTTTTAAGTAAACTTTGGTAATTCGTATCTTTAAGACAGGTCATTATTTATCTAAGTGATTAAATTTCCTAAAATAATATTCCTTACAAATATTTTCTAACTAACTTTGCAGTATCTATACCACTTCTAGTGAGAACCTTTCTTTTATTGCTGATACGGATTATTTGTGTTTCCTTTTTTACTCTTGACCATCTGCTTAATGATTTGTTAATTTTATTGGTCTTTTCAAAGAACTTACTTTTTACTTCATTGCTTTTCTGTAGATTCTTTTTCCTATCTTCAATTTTGTTTATTTCTGCCGTGTTTGCTTTGGGTTCAATTTGCTTTTTGTGTGTGTGGTTTACAAGTTTATTGAGCACAATTCCCCTTCTCTCCTTCACACAATTTATCTTCTTGCACAACTATTCAGCAATAACCCAGGTTTCTCTTCATTTCTTTTTAAAAAATTATTTTATTAGGGGCTCATACAATTCTTATCATAATACATGCATTCATCAATTGTGTAAAGCACATCTGTACATTCATTGACCTCAATATACTCAAAACATTTGCTCTCCACTTAAGCCCTTGGCACCAGCTCCTCATTTCTGCCCTTCCCTCCCCATGCCCCCATCCCTCATGAACCCTTGATAATTTATAAATTATTTTTTTATCATATCTTACACTGCCCAATGTCTCCCTTCACCCACATTTCTGTTGTCCATCCCCAAGGGAGGAGGTTATCTATAGATCCTTGTAATCAGTTCCCCCTTTCTACCCCACCTTCCCTACACCCTCCTGGTATCCCCACTCTCACCACTGGTCCTGAAGGGATCATCCATCCTGGACTCCCTGTGTTTCAAGTTCCTATCTGTAGCAGTGTACATCCTTTGGTCTAGCCAAATCTGTAAGATAGAATTGGGATCATGATAGTGCGGAGGGGTGGGGCAGGGGGAGCATTTAGGAACTAGAGGAAAGTTGTATGTTTCATCGTTGCTACACTACACCCTGACTGGCTCCTCTCTTCCCCACGACCCTTCCGTAAAGGGATGTGCAATTGCCTGTAGGTGGGCTTTGGGTCTCCAATCCGCACCCCCCCCCATTCACAATGATATGATTTTTTGTTCTGATACCTGATACCTTTGATACCTCGGATCACACAGGCTGGTGTGCTTCTTCCATGTGGGCTTTGTTGCTTCTGAGCTAAATGGCCGCTTGTTTATCTTCAAGCCTTTAAGACCTCAGACGCTATATCTTTTGATAGCCGGGAGCCATCAGCTTTCTTCACCGCATTTGCTTATGCACCCACTTTGTCTTGAGTGATCTTGTCGGGAAGGTGAGCATCATGGAATGCCAGTTTAATAGAACAAAGTATTCTTGCATTGAGGGAGTACTTGATTGGAGGCCCATTGTCCATCTGTTACCTTAATACTAAATCTATACATATATGCACATAGATCAATTTCTATATCTTCATATATAAATATATATATATGCACATGCCTTTGTTTAGACCTCTATATATACCCTTTGCCTTCTAGCTCTTTTGTCTATTTCCTTTTACTTTCTGTTTGTCCCACTATCATGTTCAGCCTTCATTTGGGTTTCAGTAATTCCTCTCGGTTACATTACCCTTGGTCATGCCCTACTAGGCTCCTACACCTTCCTCACCATCAATTTGGATCACTTAAGATGTAAGATTTGAAGCATTTTTTTAATTTTCTGGTATATTTAAAAAACGTAAAGTGTCTTTTTGTAGGCACCAGTTTAGCTTATTTTTACATATTATGTTCTCATTTTCATTCAATTTTGAATATTTTCTCATTTCCTTTGTGGCTTCTAGACTGAGCCATGAGTTATTTAGAAGTGTATTGTTTAATGTCTAAATATTTGGGGGGTTCCAATATTTCTGTTCTATTGATTTCTATCTTAATTTTGTGGTTAGAGAACATATACTGTCTAATTTAAAATTGCTAAATATATTAAGGTCTGTTTTATTGCCCAGAATATGATCCTGATAATATTCCATTTCACTTGAAAAGAATGTCTATTCTGCTTCCTATATTTCAGGATTTGTTTGGGTTATGAATATTAGAAAATTCTCTGAGAAAATGTTGCTCTTCACACATGTATGCACTCATGTATTAGCATGTCTATAATAAAAAGGTCACATAATAAAAAGTGTTGATGAGGATGTGAAGGAATTGGAATCCTCATGCACTTTGGGTGAGAATGTAAAATGAGTCTTCTGCATTAGAAAAATCACCTCACTGATTAACTTTAGAGTCACCATCTCATCCAGACAATTTATCTTTAGCAAATGCCCAAGTACGATGGAAACATACCTCCACACACATGTGTAGGTTGATTGTTGCTAGCTATTTATTTATTTATACAGGATTATTTATCACAGTCAAATGATACACTTTGATCATTACCATGGGTGGGAGGGTAGAGGAGGGTAGGAAAAGGGATGGAAACAACCTAAATGTCCATCAACTGATGAATGGACAACAAACATGGTACACACAAATAGTGGTGTATGGTTCCGTTGTAAAAATGACTATATCACTGATGCATACTGCAGCGGAGATGATCCTTGAAACTATCGCAGTAACTATAGTTGGTCAATATCCCCAAACCCGTTGTTGTCAAAGTGATGCTGGCTCTGAGTGACTCTGTGTACGGCACCGAGTAAAACTACCCCCACAAGACGCCCAATGCTGTGATCTTTAAGAAAGCTGCTCACCACGGTTTTCTATCACAAAGCAGCTGGTGGGGTCAAACCACTAGCCATTTGGTCAGTAGTCAAGGGCTTAATTACTACACCACCAAGATTGCTGACCTAAAGACCCATAAAGTAAATTCATGATTGTTTGTTATGAGCAGGGGAGGATGGAGGTTATGCAGATGATAGCTAAAGGTTTGGATATTTTAAATTTGAAATTAATTGTAGTGATAGTTATATATCTCTGGATATACTAAAATCATTGACATCTATACTGTGAAAGAGTAATTAAATGATGTGTGAATTATTTCTCATTAAGGTTGTTATTCATCTCATTAACAATCCATACTCAGGTTACTTCAGTGTAATGCCCTTTATAACCTTTCTAAAACAAGGAGGCAGTCAGGGTTCACAGATGGTGTTTGGTGATATATGTTTTTTTAAGTTTTAACTGAAATGCTTTAATTTGCTGACAAAGCACTGGAAGCACCAACTCATCTATCTCAACAGATTTTTGAAGATAGGTACCTGGCCAACCGACTGGAAGACAAAATATTTATACCCATTCCAGAGAAAGGTGACCCAACATTATGCACAAATTATAGAATCAAAGCATAGATGTTATATGCAAGTAAACGTTTGCTGAAGATCATTAAACAAGGGTTGCAGCAGTGCATTCACAAAGAGCTGCCAAAAATTCAAGCCAGACTCAGAAGAGGATATGGAACCAAGGATATCATTGCTGACATCAGATGTATCCTGGCTCAAAGCAGGGAACGCTAGGAAACTATTTGTGTTTTATTCATTATGCAAAGGCATTTGACGGTGTGGGTCATAACCAGCGATGGATGATGTTGAGATGTATAGGAATTCCAGTCACTCCACTGCACTCATGGGGAACTGAACAGAACCACGGGACACCTCATGGTTTAAAATCGGGAAAGATGTGTATCAGGGTTGTATCCTTTTGCCATGCTTACTCAATGTGAGTAAATAATTAAAGAAGCTGGACTGAATGAAGAAGAATGTAGCATCAGGATTGAAGTAAGGCTTATTAACAACTTTCTATTTGTGCAGATAATTCAACCTTGCTGGCTGAAAGTGAGAAGGACTTGAACCACTTGCTGATGGGGATTAAGGATTGCTTCCCTTAGTGTGACTTTCAATTCATTGTAAAGAAGACCAAAATCCTCGCACCTGTACCCGAAGGTAACATCCTGATAAGCAGAGAAAAGATTGAAATTGTAATGGCTTTCATCTTATTTGGGTGTATAAACAATGCCAATCAGCATTAGGAAAGAGATCAAAAGACACATTGCATTGGGTAAACTCCACACAAGCTCTCTTACAATGTTAAACAGCAAGGAGGCCACTGTGAGGACTAAGGTGGGTGTGACCCATGCCAAATATTTTATGTCACCTCATATGCATATGAAAGTCAGATATTAAATAAAGAAGACCAAAGAAGAATTGAAAATTTGAATTATGGTGCTGGGGAAGAATTAGGAAAGTACCATGGACCGCCAGAAGAACCAACAGATAGAGTATTGGAAGTGTAGCCAGAATTCTCCTTAGAAGCGAGGATGGCAAGAATTTGCCTCATGGGACATCTTATCAGGAGAAACAGTCTCTGGAAATGGACATCATGCCTGGTAAGTAGAAAGGCAGTGGAAAGATCTTTGATGAGATGGGTTGACACAGTGGTTACAACAATGGGCTCAAACACACCAACAACTGTGAGGATGGCGGCTGAGTCGGAACCAACAAGGGCACCTAACAACTAAAGAATGATTGTCTAGATGAAATAAATCTAATTATCCAAAATAATCTAAATAATCACAAGATCCTCTTTTTTTCCTTATTAAACTATATTGATCTCTTTTAACATTTAAAATAAAATAATATAGTTTTATTTCCAGAAATGCTGCTCGGTTCTTTCTCAATGGTAATTTTTGGAATACATGTTCTTTTATTAATATATAAATCATTTATTGGGGGCTCATACAACTCTTATCACAACCCACCCATCCATCCATCCATCCATCCATCCATCCATCCATCCATCCATCCATCCATCCATTGAAATACGTGTTTTTTATGCATTTCTTTCTATGACATTTTTAATTTGTTTAAATCTGTTCTAGGGAGCTCTTTTAGGTTCTGTACACAGGGTTTCCAACATGTGCAGTCCCTGGGAAGGGGATTGTTGTTTCTGGTTGCTCTTACTTAAAGGAACATGATTTCTCAGGAATTGGGTCTTTTTAAATTGAAAACACATATTTCATTGCAGTGGGATCCTGAGGGACTGGAATTGAAGGTACAGTCTTCTAAGAAGATTTGTATTTCCTTTTACAGGGAGCCAAGGGAAAAGAAATAGGGCCGCTTTAATTTAATTTCTCAGTTTGAATTTTCCTTACTAGCCAGGGTGGTATAATTTTGAACCCCGGACTATTCTTGTCTCCAACTGGAATTGCAATTGAAAGATAGACATTTCCATCATAACTTCTTGCTCTGCTATTTTGTTTTCCCCTAGCCCATTATTTTATTGAAGGACATAGTCCCTTTATAGACTCCTTGAGAGGTGCACGTAGTTAAGCTTTTGACTACAAACTGAAAGACTGGTGGTTCAAACTTAGGCGGAGTTGTCTCAGAAGAAAGGCCTGACAACCTGTGTCACAGCTATTGAAAACCCCGTGGGGTCACCATGAGTCAAAATCAAGGTGACAGTAAGTTGTTTGTTTTATTTTGATACTTTTGAATTATGGTGTTGGTGAAAAACTATGGTGTAACCAGAAGAATAGTCAAATCTGTCTTCGAACAAGTACAGGGGCCTATTCCTTAGAAGCAAAATGGTAAGACTTCATCACACATACTGTACTGTACTCAATCATATATATAAAATTCAGTTATCTTATGATTATATCAATTGAGGCATTTGATACAATTCAACATTGATTCTTGATAAAAACATTCCATAAAATCTTAATAAAAGGGGAATTCTTCCACATAACGCTATTATTATTATTAGTTGGGATTCATTACATGTATCATATCATTCCATGTGTCAATCACATCCAGTAGAATTGTACAATTGCTACCACAATCAGTTTCCAAACATTCTTTTTCTACATGGTCTCCCTTTTATACCTTCTCCCACTGTACCCATCCTCCCCATGAACTCCTTAGATAATTAACTCCTTACATAGCATAATTAAGGCCATGTCTGCAAAACCAATGGACAACATTTCACTCAGAGGAAAGAAACTGAAAGCGCTCCTTTTCTGAATGGGTTGCCTCTTATTTGATATTTTCAGAAGTTTTGTCCAAGGTACTAGGGATCAAAAACAGAGCAAAACCATAACATTGCCAAAGAAGAAGCAAAACCTTTTATTTGCGATGGCATGATCTTATATATAGAAAACCTCCAAGACTCACTTTTTAAAAATTGCTCAAGCCAATTGGAAAATTTGGCAATATAGATTATAAAGTCAACATCAAAAAGTTAATAGGATTCTTGTATATTAAAGAAGAGTACTCTGTAAAGGAAATTACAAGACAAATACCCTTTACAATAACCTTTACCCAAAAGTTAAAATAGGAATAAATCTATCCAGAGAAACCAGAGGTATATAAAGAAAACTATAAAAAACTTTTACAAGACACCAAAAAAACACACAAATGGAGGGATGTCTCCTGCTCGTGGATTGGAAGATTTAATATTGTGAAAATGTCAATATTTCCAAAAACACTATAAATTCAATACAATTCTTATCCAAATCTGAGTACAATTTTTCAAAGAAATGGGGAAACAAATCGAGTGCATATGGAAAGGAAAGAAACACAGGACTAACAATAACTACAGAAATAGGGTGATGAAAATTTTGCAAACAAATTGCTGTTGGCTTTATGACATCATGACTGTGGTTGACATCGTTGCACTGAAAATGGCTGAAATGGCAAATTTTATGTGGTATATATTTTACCGCAACTTTTTAAAAGAAGGGAAAACAAAAATTAAGTAGGGAGCTCGATTTCAAAACCTATTATACAGCTGTGGTAATCAAAACAGCTTGTCCTGGTAGGACAATAGATATATAGCCCAATGGATCTGAATAGAGAACTCAGAAATAAACCAAGCCCATACAGACGCCTGCTTTTTAAGAAAGGACTAAAACATACTAAAAAGTGGAAGAGATATTTTCTGATGAATGATGCTGGAAAAATTGGATCTTCACCAGCAAAAAAAGGGAACAGTTCCCATAACTCATACCATATGCAAAATAAAATCAGGATGGATTAAAGACTTAAATGGGAACCCCAGAACTATAATGATCAGCAGTGAAAAATAGGGACAGACATGAGGCCCTTATTGTTTTGTTACATGCCTTCAAGTCAGTTCCAGCTCATAGCAACCCTATGTGCAACAGAATGACACTGCAAGGTCTTGCACCATCTTCACAATTCTTGTGTTTGAGCCACGGTTTCAGGCCTTCTTGTTGATGGCCTTCCTATTTTTCACTAACATGATATGTTTTTCTGATAACATGTCTTAACTATGTGAAATGAAGGCTCACCATCCTTGCCTCTAACGACCATTCTGGCTATACTTCTTCCAAGGCAGATGTTTGTAATGTCAATAATATATTCTATATTCTTGACCAGAACCATAATACAAAACTGACTTCAGTGCTTTTGTAGTACTGGGCTAGTTTCAAATAGATTAAATTAAAAAAATACTAGCCAATGAAAAACTAGCCTTTTGAATCACAATTGAATGTTGTCTAACATAGAACCGAAGACCGACTCTTTAAGCCAGAAAACACAACCTAATGGCCACAATCATGGATAAAACACACTAATAAATCAGTATGAAGACCCAGGGCTGAGCAATGTTTCATTCTGCTCGATCACAGTTCGCCATGAGTCAGAGTCAACCTGATAGCAACAAAAAACAACCTCAAAGCCCCTTTGAGAGTCTAGTTCTCTGTGAAAGCCTTGTGATCATTTCCACATCTTGTGTGCGCCTGATCTCGTCTGCTGCTGTTTCCCCATGAGACCACTAATCCCCAGAGTTTAGACTCCTAAGAGCATTTGCCCCAGGCAAGCCCGGCTTCCCCATTAGTTCATCACTATGCTTGTAGTCCACTAGTCATCTTTTCACCCATGCGGATTTACCTTTTGTTCAAGCAATTTCATGCTGTGCATTAAAAAACCTGCTGCAATCGATTCTGTGGTCAGCGTTCTGCAGCAGGATCGCCAGAGTAGCTACCCAGCTGTACTGCTGGGAGCCAAATCCCCTACCTCGATGACCTCATCTCCCTCAATGCTTTCTCTTTCAGTCACACTGACCTTCTTTCTATCTCTCACACGCAGAGCACTCGCCGCTTTCACACAGCCTTTACACACCTATGCTTTCCTGAAAGGGCCCATCTAGTTTGTGTGGCTGAAGCGTGGCTGCATTTCAGGTGTCAGTTCTAGTTTCTCATCCTGGGTTCTGCTCTGATCACTCGTGAGTTCTTTCATTCACATGACCTTGACGAATCTTCCTCATAAACTTCCCTGGAGCTAAAATTGTTTTGCCTCCTGGTTTATTTATGTTTTCTCCTCTAGAATGTAAACTGATTGAAGGCAGGGATGTGGCCCAGGAAAAGTGGCTGATACACATAAACCCACTGTGATGGGTTCAATTCCAACTCATGGAGACCCTATAAAGTACAGAGTAGAATTCCTCCTAAGCATTTTCTAGGTGGTTCATCTTCACGAGAGCAGACAAACTCATCTTTCTCCCATGGAGCAGTCTGGGGCTTTGAACCACAGACCTTGAGTTAGCAGCCCAATGTTTAGCCCAAGAGGGCTCCTATCAGGTACAAAGAGGCACTCAAATAAGTAAATGGTTTGTTGACTGATAGGATAATTAACCTCCCTATCTCCTGCTGAGAAACCTACAAAGTATTGCTTTTAAACTGGAAAACAGGGCCTTTTACATGGTCCGTAGAGCCCACCCACTGTAGCATGGTAAGCAGGGAAGGGTCATTCTGTGTATTCTAAGGTGCAAACACCCAACTTTTGTGTTGTAAGCGTAAAATACATCATTGTGTAACCACACTCACAGCCCCTGAGATCATTAAACAAAGAAGAATTATGTCCCCGAGGGAAGCCTTTGGGAGGGGACTCAATGGAATACCCCATTTCTTTCACTCATAACTCAGTGCCATCCAACAGCCTTATGGAAATTCCACACCTCTGACTACAGGAGAATCTTCCAATTTTTTTTCCCAAGGCCCAAAACACTGGAAAGGAAGTCTTCCTGGCTTCAGGCAAGTGGTTCACTTATTTATAGAAGTCTCTTTGAAAACGAGACGTTTGATCTATGATTATGAATGAATAAATGATTATCCTTTCACCGAAAGTGCAAAATATGTGTTCATGTGCAATCTGACACCAAATGATGTTGATGATCAAAAGGCTAAATGTAAGCATCCTAGGAATTTGAGTCAGGATAGCTGCGTGATTCCACATATTACACAGAGGTGGTATTAAAAATATTCAGCAACCACCAAGGCTTGAGCACAGGGCCAAGCAGAGGCGGGAAGCCACCTGCAGTAGCAAGCCAGGTTGGTGGGAGGCACCAGTGCACTTGGGACAGCAGGTATTCAACAATGTATTGGAACACAGTTCACTATTTTACAGAATAGGGTCGCTATGCATCAGAATCGACACAATGAGGGTGAGAGTTGGGTAGATATTGACACACATTTGATGTGTGTTGGTGAAGAATTTTAATTGTTTCATGGACAAATCACTCTTAGGATAAAACCAACCATTATTCCCCTTAGACGTGAGAGTGGCAAAGATTCTGCTTCTTACCATGGACCCTTCATGACCCCTGAAAGCACTGAAGACAGCACTAGAAAAGGATGTCACCGCTGGTAAAAGCAGGGCATCGGGGGAAAGGAGGAAAACGCACAATAAGATGGAGCAACACAACCGTCATGTCAGGGATCTTGAAGATGACACAGAACCAGACTACCCTTTGTTCTGTTACACATTGAGGTGCCAAGCCCTGGAGCCTATGCGATAGTGACTGACAAGAGCAGCAGCATGCAGGTTTGGGCCAAATATAAAGCTGGATCTTATGCAATCATGGTTGGTCTGAGTTTTCAGGAATGTTAGAAATTATGGTCTAATAGTTATGCCTTGGGATGCTAACCACAAGGCCAGCAGATCAAAACCACCAGCCACTTTTTAGGAGAAAGGTGAGGCTTTCTACTCTCCTCAAGTGTTAGTTTTAGAAACCACATGGGCTGTTCTACTCTGTGCTATAGGTTTGCCATGAGCTGTAATGGATTTACTGGAATGAGTTTATTGGTTGGTTTGTTTTTCAGAAATGATTTAATCCTGAAGCTTTCACACACACATATACTCTTAGACTGGGGTGGTCAGTTTGGGTTTAACCTTCTCCTTCTTGAAGTCTTTTACCCAAACTGTTTCCTACATTGCTATAAGGGTCACTCGCATTGTTCTGCACTCTTGACCGTCTTTGATCGGGTTTTCTCTGACATGATGAAAAGATCTGACTTTGGAAGTCTAATGACTTTTAAGTTAGAGAAGACAATGAGGCAGTTCCTAGCAAGTACTGGTAGCATTCAGTAGTTGCTCAAAACTGTTGACTCCGAGGGTACAATGGAAAAAGGTACCCAAGAGGAGATGAAAGAAGGTACTCTTAAAAATTCTTGACCTTAGATTATCAAACTCAGTACTCAGTGTGACCCCAAATCCAGTCAACCTTTCCGTTGGAAGCAGAAGCTCTTGTACTGCACACATCTGATCCAGATATCAAGTCTCAATGCCTGTCTTGGGGACGCTCTAGAGAACTTCCCCAAAACACCTTTCAGAATTCTAAGTACAGTTTCCCCAAATTTGGGGGCAACCTGGGGAAGTCTTTTACAGCCATAACAGTGGCCATGCCTGGTGTTTCCTGGTAGAAATGTGTTCCATGGGGTCTTATGGCTCGAACTTTCTAGAGAATGTCACCAGGATTTTCTTTCGCAGCAACTCTGGGTGAGTTGGAATAAGCAACCATCCAATTCGTTGCTAAGCGTGTAACCACGTGTACTACTAAGGGACCTTTAACCAACCACATCAAGGGGAAGTAGAACGATGTTTCTTATCATTTTATAGGGCGGTCAATGACAAAATAATAAAGTAACTTAATCCATCATCTCGTGAAAACCCTGTCAGTTGAAAAAGAGAGAGGGTAAATTTAGCATTTTGCAGCTGGTAAGGAACAATTAACAGGAACACTGCGTTTGCAGAAAGACAAACAGCACTTGAAGTTTGGGAGGAGGTATGCTAAGAAAACGGCAGGAAAGAAAAACTGTTTCACAAATGAGATTTCTTTAGCTTCCAGAAATAGAGAAAGTAGTTTACATACTCCTGCACATCTGTGAAGACTTGCAAAATACGCGTTGCCTAGTTCTTAGGTTGTACTGTTTACGCTATTGGTATGCAGGAGACTGAAGCCGTATTAATATTTATGCTGCTAACCAACTCCTCGCATGCCAGCAGCTGCTCATACTGGGGGATCAGAACAAGCGCTGGCATTTCAAAGAGTCATCGAAAATCCAGTCAGCAGGGACAGGGGCTTTTAATTGCGATTCTCAGGGGTGGGGCACCTCTTTTCTAACTTCAGTGGAAAATGTTCCCCCCCTTTTCTTTCCCAGGTCATGCCTGTCCAGGGGGCGGCCCACACTCTGAAAAGGAGCCCTCCCTGCCTACCTGAAGCGTCAGAATCCTGCATCTGACTGAGTTCAAGCACTCAGATCCAACTCGGCGGCCAGATGACAGTAAGAAAGTTCCACACAAGCCAAGAACCTCCTCCCTCCCTCCATTCTCCCCACGTGTTGTTTCAGTTATTGTCCAGGCTCTCCCTCAAGGTCTTGAATACTGCCCTGTGATTTCGACATGTTTATGCGTTTCTTCCCTCCCCTTAGGAGGGCTTGATTGAGGCCCCTGGTCAGTTCCTGGGGCACTGTCCTCTGTCAGTTCTTGCTCAGTGGAGGGCGCTTTGTGCCACATCTTGCCAGCCGATCATCAAATCCTTTCTCTTGACCTGGAATGTCCCCCATCACTCAGCCTCTGGAGATGAGGCCGCCTCCCAGGACTCCCTCGCTGTGCCCATGCGGCTGGCCGTGGAACTCTGTGAGGGTGGGAGGACGCAGCGACTAGGCCACCCCTCTGTCAACAGAGGGGCCTCAGAGCTCCCCTCTGCCATTTCTTACCATGTAGTAAGAGACACCCCCACCCTGCCCCGTTCCCCTCAGAAAATACGTTTTCCTTGAGAAAGAAAATGTGCAGAACCACTTACTGAATTTACCAGTTCATTTCCCTTTTGATCCGACAGTTATCTATAACTGTACAATGAGCCCTGCATTACCTCTTCATAAAGAACTGTGTGTGCCGCGAAGGGTAGTCTTGGGGTGTAAATAAATTGCTGAGAAGCTCACTGCGCCGTGACCGAGCTGTCTCAGCTTAATACTCACCAGTCAGGTGCTGCGTTTCAGGCCTGGGGGCCAAGTACAGCCTTGATTTTATGACCCGAATTCCATTTGTATTTCGTTTGCTACCGCGTTCATTCCGACTCAGGATGTCAGAGCAGGACAGGGCGCCACAGTTGTCAGTGGCTGATTTGGGGGAAGTCGATCACCAGGCCTCTCTTCTGAGGGGACCTATGAAATGCCCACCTGCTTTGGGTTAGCCCCGGAGCACGTAAAGCCTGTGCACCACACAGGACAGGCGTGGCCAGACTCTGGAGAGGTGGACAACTGCACAGAGTGCCACCACACGGCACAATTGTGTTCCCTGTGATACTCTGCTAGTGTTTATGTGTGGGGGGGGGGGTGAGGGGGGGGAGATCATTGAAAACTGATTGAGAGTAAGAGCAAAACACCTGGGAGTTTCCCTGGCCTGTTCTTCCCTCTACTACTCTCTTGTTTCTTCGCCCTTTATTCACTTGAGAAGCCCTGGGGGCACAGTGATGACCAGCTGGTCCGCTGTTTGAAACTCCCAGCTGCTCCTGAGAAGAAAGTGGAGGCTTTCCACTGCAGCCAATGTCTACACTCTCAGGAATTCACAGGGGGCTGTGCTTCATTGTTCTATAGGGTCACTGTGAGTTACAATCCATTTGACGGCAGTTAGTTTGGTTGTTTTAATGTTGATGTTACCTCGGATCTCACCTTCTCCCTCTGTTCAGAATGGCAAGCTCCGGGGCAAGAAGGGAGGCGGGGAAGCAAGGTGGAAGGGCTGTTTGGCTGGCCTCACATTCCACAGGGTAGAGGTGGGAACTGTCTGACCCGTGGGTCAGATAAGACCCAGGAAAACATCCATACCAGCTAACATCACATGCCTCACCAAGGAGAACCAGTTCGAGCCAGCACCTTAGGAATGAGTTAATCAAATGCTTGGCCAACGGTAGCGGGCTAATATTTTAAGTGGACAAATTTGTGTGGCCTGTGAATGGTGTGATGCATATCCAAATTGGCCTTTGAAGGCTCTCCATCCCTGCCATAGGGTCTTACACAGTCCTCCAGATGGTGTCCAACGAGGCTGTCCAGAAACCACAGTGACACACTGCAAGTTCTGGAAGAGGTCTGGCTCTCCCACCTTGTCCAAAGTGCACTGCACATTGATTTATTTTCTTTAATTAATAATTCCCTTGTTTGATTTTTCAATTATATACATGGGAAATAGATCCAATTTTTGGTCATCTAATTTTGGCCTCTCTTTTACTTAATTTCTCCCCAGACCACATAGACAGCCCCTCTTATAAAATAAAAAACTAAGAAAAGAAAGGAAGAACAAAGGGACAGACAACAGAAAAGTGGGTGAAGGAAGACACCAGACAGTGTAAGACATGACAAAATAATAGTAATTTAGTAATTATCAAGGGTTCACGAGAGAGGGGGAAATGGGAAGGGAGGGGGAGAAATGAGGAGCTGATATCAAGTGCTCAAGTAGAAAGCAAATATTTTAAGAATGATGATGGTAACCAATGTACAAATGTGCTTGACACAATGGATGTATGTATAGATTGTGATAAGAGTTGTACGAGCCCCCAATAAAATGATTTAAAAAACCAACCAAACAAACAAACAAAAAACTAAAAGAAAGGAAGAGTGGACATGGCCTAGCCTCTGCCCTTACCCAGGTCCTTGCAGTGGGCTGTGGCTCACCCCACCTGGTGCTTGGGTAGTGGCCCTTGGATCCCGCCCACACTCAGCCATGCAGCGAGCTGATGGACAGGATGGATATTGGCTCTGTCTTCTCCAGAGGCTGCAGTGTGCCAGGATGCTGATGGGCCCACCAAAGAGGTGTGCTTAAAGTTAGGGATTCACACTCTCGATTTTCATAGAAAAACATTAAAGAGCCCCATTCCTTCTCCCTACCCTGCACTAGAGTCTCTTGAAGAGAGAGCATTTGTCAGAACCACTTGGAGCCACCAGGTTGAGCGATCTGGTTAAGTCAGGTGACCAGGAGGGAAGCCAAGCAAAAGATGGGGAGGACTTAATGGAATTCCTGTGGGGACCTGGGAGACTGGGTCTTTGGCGAAGCATTGACTGTAGCAGGAATTGAAATGAGCTGGAGAGGCTGGTGAAAGCCGGGTCTCTCATGACAGATGCAGATGTGATTAGCAGGGGGTTGGCCTCCAGGAAGAATACAGAAGGAGGTCCTCGGAGAGGCATCCATCATCCCCACAAATGTGTCTTTAAAAGCTACCTTTAAATAATGGCAAATGCATTTCAATGTGTGTAGACAATAGATGGCAGGGATTGGCCTCTCCCTCTACTCTGTGTGGAGAAAGATGCAAGCCTTCGGGTTCATGAGAGACCAGATGTCTGCAGGGACCAGAGTGGACTCAGACATCTGAGCCTGCTTCTCATTGTGTCCATCACCGGGATTCTGAGCCGGAATAATCTCCCATTGCCCCAGTCAGGACCTTCCAACTCTTCACATAGCGTCACCTCAAAGGGGGGTGGGTGGTTGGGGTGGAGTTTGCACTCCATTGGGTCCTTTGAACCCTCTCCAGGAGTTTCCTGGGTGGTCCAAGCTCGGGTACAGGGAGCAGTCGGGGGCCTTGGGACAGCAGCAATGAATGGGAGGGTGCCACCTGAAATGCAGATCTTGGCACCGCATATTCCAGTCGATTTGATCGCAGTGTGTTTCGGAATAGGGTTGTCTATCCAGAAAGCAGGACAAAACGTTGATCAGGGGAAGCATGTAGCACCTGAGGAGAAATGGCTGATACAGCCATTGTATCATTAGTAACACCCCCCGCCCCCAAGGAGAGTATCTTACCTTCCAGGAAAGAGGAGCTATACCAGAAAATGGTCTTCTCTCTTTAAAGATGATGATTGAAACATCACCCACCTATCCCTTAGGCCAGCCAGTGTACTCAGAAAGAAAAAAAATATTGTGTATGCTTCTATTTGTACCATCTGCCATATACTTGGCCCATTTTATCCCCTTCATTGCGCATCATAACTCTACGAGGTAGATACACGTTTGCAGGCAGGAATATTGATAGAGTTCTGTGCAGACACATTTCTAGCAGGCATGATCATTGAACCTGGGTAGCAGAGTGGTTTACACTGTGGACCATCAACTGCAAGGTCAACAGCTTGCAACCACCAGCTGTTGCTCAGAAGAAACCCACATGAGCAGTTCTACCCTGTGCTCTAGCGTCACTATGAATCAGGACCAACTCCATGGCAGGGAGTTTGGCAAGGAAGTTTTGGCTCAGAAGGGGTAGAATTGCAATGCCAATTCCCGCTGACTACAGAACCCTAGCAGGAGACATCCCATAAACGTATCCCATCCTTGACTGCTGACATTCTTTCAGAGAAAAGAGATGGAGCATGAGAGTAGTAGATTAGATCACCTACATGTGGGATGGTAATTGAGGATCTACCTCCAGCCCCATCTTCAGTATACCTGAGAAGACAAAATGGCTCGTCCATCACTGTTTTTGATTCTGCCATCTGTAGCTGAGAGTTATGGTGAGCCTCATCCTAGCCTCCTGGGTAGCACAGTCAGTGGCTAGTATGCGTGGTACCGGCAACTGTCCTTGCTGGGCCGTCAGGGATATAACCAATGGCATTACCCACCTAAGTTCAGTCCGTGTTGCAGAGGAAGCTTCTTGTGCATGGTCAGAAGGAATGATGAGGCAGAGCACTGGCATTGCCAATCAAGAAGGGAGAGTCTACCTTAGGGTCTTCATAAAGGTGAAGAAGATTATGTGTTTTGGATGCAGTCGAGTCAGACACTCAAGTTTCCTTTCCTGTTCTAGAAGGTCTACGGCAGGGCTGGCATGAAGGGGCATAGCACATCCAGGCTGTACTCTGAAATTGCCTAGTGAAATTTTACTCACCTCAACATCTTAAGGAGGCCTGGCGGCAGGCACTGGGGGTTAGGTGTGGGCTGTTAGCCACAAAGTTGACAACTCACACTCAGTTGCTCCTCAGGAGGAGGAGGAGGCTGTCGGCTCCCATAAAGATTATAGTCTTAGAAACTATATCTAGAGAAGGTCATTGTGAGTTGGATTTGAGCTGATGCTAGTGGACTTGGGTTGGTGATGTTGTTGTCTCAATACCTTCTCACCCTGGGACTCGTTGATCAGGAACCACCAGTGGCCGCCCAGGGGGATCTTTTGCTGGCAACTTGACTTTTCAAGAGTGAAGGTTTGGGTTTCACATCGATTCACATAGTAAGGGTCTAGAGAACAGAGGCCATTCTTAGGGGGGGTTTTTTTGGCTATCGTTCCTCCCAGTGCCAAACATTCACTTGTTTAATAGATGTTTCTTGAATATCAGTTATGTGTCAGGCGCTGGGTTTATAAAGAATAATAAGATTCAACTCCTATCACTAGGACACCTCAGTTACAGCTTAGCCACATCAATGGGGCAGGGCTCCATTATGTATAGAATGTAGTAAGGGGGTGTTTTATGCCATAAAAGGGTAGAGGCTCAATGAAATATTTGTTGGATGAATGAAACAGATTCTTGTGAAATAGAACTTATAATGAAAGGAGTCCTGTCCAAGGGATTATTGTGACAGAAAATTTGCATTTGGGGTAAAAGAAAAAAAGGTTACATCCTCATATCTCACTTATCATGTGCCTTACAGGACCCAGAGTTATAAGCTCGGGAAGAGCTTCCTATCATGTAATCGGACCTGCCTCAATTTACTACAGGAGAACCTGCATTTTCTCCTTCCTTGCTTGCTCTTTTCGTGGCACCACGCTCACGCAGAGGACCACGGGCTAATACGGCATCCTTATGAACCTAGTTATTGCCTGGAGTGAGCTTTCCCTACTCAAAGCACAGCCCCCTCAAAGTAGGGCATTTCCCAAAAAAGCTGCCTCAGGCTACTGATCACCAATTCATTGTTAGCATTTCTTTTTAGCTCGCTCTAAGTCATTGCACCTGGGCCACAGTGACAGCTGACTAAGGGGGCTGAGAGCTACATTCTGGGCACCAGGTTGGTGAGCCCCCTCCACCATGTATATGCATGAGCTCCCATTTGCATGAAGTGAAAAAGCATCGCTGCCATTAATCACCGCATTCATCTTAATAATTAGTGGCAATAATGTTGAAGAGCGGTGGTCCCCACATCGATCTCAGAGGCACCATGGGCCGTTTCGGCTGCAGATGAATGATCATCAAGAGTGACAAGTTGATGTCTTTGGATCGACCACCCCAGTTCCACTTGCTTTATGGTCTGGCGGCTGGGCAGGAGGCTCAGGTGATCTGTGGGGCTAATGCTGCCCCTTCCTGAAGACCAGTAAAAAGGAGTGATGTGACACCCGGGAGGGGGCTTGAGAAAAAGCCCCCGACCACTCTTGGGAGCTTGCTCTTCACCATATGCATAGTAAACTAGCCGTAACTGCAAAGCAAGGGGCTATGTGTCATCACGGTCATGTCTCCATGGTGCAGCCCTTGAAAGGCTACCACTTGCTCTCAGACCTTCTACATAAACGATCGGCTTCAGGGTCCCTAAGTTGGCGATGCTTCTGGGTCAAGAGAAAGCCACTTGAGATCACAAATGGAATAGAATGCTTGAAGGCCAAGGGCACTGTGCCCGAAAGGATGGGAGTCCTACTAATTTTCATGCTTCTGCTGCTGTTTGGAGAGCCTATCAGGTCAAAAATGCCCACAAAAACCAAGTCACACAGGAAACCACTTGGAGATTGAAAGGGGAACTGCAAAGAACTGCATTCACCAAAAGGGAAAATTAGAGAGAGAACAAAAGAAGCAGAAAGGAAGCAGAAAGTGGAAACACAAAGAAGGAATTACAATTATATATGATAGTGAAGTTTGATAAGGAAAACCTTAGAAGGACCTTTTTTTTAAAACCCAGTCCTATTGGCATGTAATTCGCATGCCATACAATCCAATGGTTTCAATATACCGAGAAGAGTTATGCATTCCTGACTGCAACCCATTTGAGAATATTTTTTCTCCATTCATGTACTCATTATTGTTAGTTCCCCATTGGCCCCCAACCTCCCCTAAGGATCTATTAATGGTAGTTGCGGTGTCTCGGCACTTACCTAGCCTGGATTTCACAGTAAGGAAATCATTTTAAAAAGATTTGGGTGGACTGAACACAAAGACTCCTTAACTTTGGGGAACCGTGAGATCATCCTGGGTTCCCTGCCCACCCCCGACCCCCTTAGGGTGATGAAGGTTAAACCGTGTGAGTAGCAGGGAAATTTGGGCTTGAGATGAAAATGCTTTTTAAAAATGCAACCACCGTTTTATTTCCCCGACAGTCTGAGTCAGGAGGAGAGTGTTAGAGTTGATGGAGGCAGCTGGGTTACACCTGCTCGCCTGTTTTCCCACGACTGCCCCTCATCCACCAGTGAAAGACGGATCCTGTCTTCCTGACCTCTCACTCTGCCTTTGCCTGAAGGAGAGGTCTGCATTACCAGTGGAAACATGACTAAAGTTCCCAACATGGGTGCAGCTATTTCCAGTGGCCATCGGTTCCAGCACTGCTCTCCTCCACAGCGACGACATAAAGAGAAGCTCCTGCCTTCGTGCCAGTGTGGGTGGTTGTCTGAGCAGAAATCATCTTGGAGAAAGAAGAGCTCGGAATGTATTCTGGCAATCAGCTAGGTTGTACACACTGATTGACCTCAGTCATTTTTTGTCAAAGGCACAGATGGTGTGAGGGTGTCAAAGAGCCCTGTGGGTAGAAACATCGACTCACGGGGGTCAGTTTCACACCTTGAGCTCTGCAAAGCGAGCCCTTGGAGTGCCGGTGCGTGTTGCTGCGTCTGCATTCCCCCTCTTGCCCACACTCTTTGATTTTGAGTCTTTGGGGATGACGTGAGCCAGAATTACCGGAACGGCAGTGAGTTTGGAGTGAGAGCGAGACTTTGTTCCTCCCCTGAGCTGTTGCCATTGTCAAACACCCAAGGCATTTGTGTAGCGAAACACCAGGCTGACTCAAGCGAAGCCCACCTTAAAGACTAGTTCTTATGCCATCCTCTGGGCTAGTTCCGACTTCTGCTTGAAAAGACAGGAGCTTGGAAGAAAGAGGCTCTTCTCTTCAGGTTTGGAAACAGACGGAGGATGCTGGGGTGTGGACCACAGCATCCTCCAAGTCCCTTAACTATGGGGTGGCAGCAGGGGAAGGAGAAATGTTAAGTGCTGGCAGGGTCTGGCATCTTTGGCCCAACCAAAAACAGCACTGAACCCAGAGGAGAGGTACACAATAGACTCCCAACTGCAGGGCACTGTCTCTTCTGACCTTCACACAGATTGACCTTCATCAGCTCAAACACCCCCATTCTGATGGCTTGGAGGCTGTCTGGGGCTGGCTGCATTGGTTTTCCATCTTCCGGGTGAGGTGTGGGCATTTTGCAAGGCTTCATTTGCCTCGTGTGTCCCGCTCTTCAAAGTTGGGTCTGGACCCTTCTGTCTTATTCCTCGGCCCTGTGTTCCGGAGTGTTTCCATCAGGTTCTCTGAAATACAGTTTTTGACGCTCATCTGGTTACATGATCTTCTAGTCTGTTACCAAACAAATGCGCTGTCAAAAAAAAAAAAAAGATCGATGGTATTGTGATGTCCCACTTGATGGATTAAATAGGGTATTATTCAACTCCTATTAAACAAGCAGGCAAAGCACACGGGCCGGGCTTTCCTTCACAGCTGCTAACCAATACAGTGTATCTGCTCTGTGATTAAGAACAAAGCAAAGCAGTTATTTTCAGATTAATTAAACAAACAAGTAGGATTTAGGGACCAAGCTTTTGAAAAACCCAGTACAAATTCCTTGGAACATGTTTGCAAAAGGACGTAATTTACTTTTACTACATGAGTGAGCACTTAAGAATATAAAATCTCTCAGTGACGCAATTCTGGATTAATTGCCCGGAATTATCGTAGCGCCATAAACAAGACGGATCCAGGGACGGACCTTACAGAGGGAGACTTTGTTGTTTTTTTGGTCTTGTTTTTTTTCTTTCTTGTGAATAAATGTCCATTTAGAAAGCCTGTCTGAATTTAGAAGCCATCTTCATCAATCATTTATAACAAGCACAGAATAACTCCACTCGTCTTCCTGACCAAGCAGCAGCCCCCCTGGTGGCGTGCGCGCCCCTCAAAGACCCTGGGGTTGCGGGACTGGCACTCAGTCCATTACCGGGGCCTGACCTTTGTGTTTCTCTGAGGGCCATGGAAGATGCCCAGAGAAAGCAAATATTAAATCAGTGGCAATTTCTCCCTTATCTCCGCCTGCCTGGCTCTATATTATCTTAAGACTCCCCCTTCGCCGCCCCCATCCCCCAGCCTTACATGCAGTTGGATACATTTTGTCTCTTCTGTCTGATGCTGTTTCCGCTAATGGCTGAAGAAATGGAACATTACACCATTTAACGTGTGTGGGTCACATTAATCACAGAAAATTCTTTTAATGTCTCAGAAGTAACTGTCAAACTGGACATACTGAATCTATTTGAACTAAAGCATGCCATTTTTTATCTACAGTGATCTCTAATTCCCATAAAAGGGTCAAGAAAATGTGATTAAGTGACAGTTTTAAAATGTACTATAATATTAAATAGCTTGATTAAGTGACAACTATAAAATGTAATACAATATTAAGTATCTGGCTATGTCCCAAAAGAACTTTAAAGTATTTTTGAACGGTTTGGGAATTCATGAACCCATAATGGGTTACTAAGAATTTTTTTTTTATTTGGTGGTAGTGGTGGTGGTTAGGGTGGGGGTGGGGGGACATAAAAACACTTGAACTTAAAGCACGTTATAAAATAGACTAAAACCCTTACCACTTACAGACAATTCAGAGTTGACGCATCTAAGACTGGGTTTGGAGTCATCCTTGACTGAAATGGCAATGCCCGCAACAGAGCAAAGGGGCTCAAGAGAATGTGTGGTGGGGAGACGTTGGCAGTTGGGTGGGCACACTCAGGGACCTCTCAGGCTACCTTGGGTGGCAGGCCATCCCCTCCCCAAGCTTGCCTGTGTGTTGACATCTCGGCTTCGACAGGGATCAGATTGCAAACAGGAACTTGGCTCCATTCTAGCCCTTTGGTTGGTCACCTCTCGCCAACTAGAGAACCCCAGTGGGGGCCGGAAGATCCCATTGGGACCCAGCAAAGAGACTTTCCTGGGGGCGCTGTGAAGGCGCTGATCTGGAAAGGGCATGCTTGCATGCAATGCCTAAATTAAAAATCTGGGCCGGGTATGTAGGCCAAATGACCGAAGACACAGCTTCCACCATCCTTCAAACCATTTAATGCCTCTGATTTCCCAATGAGTTGGCCACCACTCATTTGCCTAGGTTCCTTCAGCAAGGAGTCTCTGAGGCCCAGGGTTCCCTGCCAGCATTCTGTTTTTGAATACAATCCCAGGGAGTAGCAGTGAGGGAAAAGAAGAGCAAGACAGGGAGGGGGGAGAGAGCCAATACGGGGGACAGACGTCTTAACACATTGTTCCCAGCACAGGAAGTCTGGCTGTGGCTTTATCTCACAGAACTGCCCCAGGAAGCCACGCAGACAGCATAACCAGACAGTCCGGCTGGAGGAGGATGGATAAAGAATTGACCCACCAGCCCCCATCTCTTACAGGCAAATGTTTTCCCCACTGTGTCTGACCCCTCAGCACATCCTGGTTTTCTATGGGTGGGTGTTCGGTGTGTGCTCCAGACATCCTACAACCTCTGAAGCAAGAGAGGCCCAGGGCAGGAGGTGAGGCAGTTTGTACCAAGCTAGTCATTGCTTTGGGCTGAGGAAGTCAGAGAAGATGCCACCCGGAACATGGGAAATTCCCTGTTTAGGTTGGAATCAGGCAGAAGAAAAAAAAAAAAAAGATCCCCAAAAGGTTCCTATGTGCTGGAATGGCAAGGATCTCCATTGAATTTTGAAATGTCTTCCTGCTTTTTCGCCTCTGGACCTCAGGTGCCTTCGTGGAGTGTAAAGTACTGTAAAGCGTACCCCAAATTGAGAACATGGGCCACATGCCCTTTCAGGGCCTTCCTGAGTCCCATAGAACTTTCCAGAAAGAGTTGATTCTGTCTCTTAAGGATAATCTTCAAGAGAGAGACGGAGAGCTGCGCTGATGTCATTGCTGGTCCCACAGTGACAGAGACAAATGGCGGGGCACATTTATGTAGCCTCACTTTTGCTCACAGCGATGCTGAACTTTCATTTGGAAGATTTGCTCGTCTGGCTAATAAATCAGGGGAGAAAGTTTCCCTGATATTTACATGGGACTTTCTTTCCTGTCTTGATGGTATTCTGTCTCCCTGATTGCTCTGCCGCAGACCAGGCTGCATAAATCTCTGCCCTGTCTTCTGCCCTTTTGTCAACCGTTAGCCTGCTCCCCCTCTGTCATTGTTTCTCCAGATCATAGATGTAACTCTTCTAATCTTCCCTGATAAATCAGCCTTTCGGAATCTCTCCCTGTTGCTCCCTCAAACTCCCCAGAGCTGGGAGATAGGGCTCAGAGGGCCTGGTGCAGACGTTTCTTTTATAATGGGGCCTGAAAGGTTGTCAGATGCAGATAATTAGGATCTCACTTCCCGCCATCGAGCTGCATATATCTTCTATGCAAAGAACCCCCATCACCTTCAAACGAATTAATACCAGCAGAGGAAATATATGAGGGGGCCGGTGACCGGAGGGTGGGCCAGCTCTTCTGGAGGCCAAAGCTGCCTCGTGTTTCCTGTGTGTGGAAGAAAGAGAGAGGTGCTCGTTTTCTCAGGAGGACCACCTCGCTCCTTATCAACAGCTTTGTGGCAAAAATCACAGGCAGGTCTGTGCTGTTCATCACGGAGTGGTTAGAAGAAGAGCTAAATGAGTTGCTTTATGATGGCCCTGTTACGTCACATCCTACCCGTCTCTCCTCAAGGAACTGAAAGGTACTTCTGAGGGATAGCTCACGAGATTCGTCTACCGCTTCTATTCTCAAACTCTGCTCTAATTGGTCCCTCTCTCTCTTAGACACACTATTCTGGTTTCTGTTTTGAGTGTGTCCTCAGAAATATCAGCAATCGAGCTTCAGGGAAACGAGGTGGGCATGGTAGGGGTATAATGTGATTCTCCAACACCCAGGAGAAGGCATCTTGGGCTGTGATCCAGGCGGCCTCCTGGTCTGGCAGGGTCTGGGAGAGCAGTGTTCAGACGAGAAGGAGAAAACAAAGGAAATAGGCTCTGAGATGCTGCGAGCCAAGCCCTGAGCCAGCCCAGCACGTCCTGCCACGACCCGCCCTCATTGATCAGAACAGATTCATTTTTATCCATAGGATATACTGAGATTCTCTGTGGAAATTTATATTTTAAAAGAAGGGGAAAGATTTTTTTGGAAAAAAAAAAAAAGACCTGCATGTCAGCTTCATCCCCCTGGGCATGAAGAAAGAGGTCTAGCGATATTAAAGTCAGGTGACTTGTTAGTACTAAACCTAGACTAGAATTCAGGGTCCACCACCCCTGGGATCTTTACTATCTGCCCACCAAGAAATCACTCAAAATACACTTCTTAGAACCAGGAGGAGATGGACTGGCCTTTAGATGCACCAGGATAATGTTAAAGATGAAGCACTTTGGTCTGAGTGGCTCTTGCTGATCTGTGCACTCGGAGTGATTTTTCTACTGAGGGGACAGATGTGCACTAAATTGCCCTCACATCAGCATCCTTTGGTCCCTGATTAGTGTGTCTCCAGGGTCTGATTTTTGACCACGAGCCTGAGCAGGAGGAACTGACATCTTCAAGGAGAAAGGACGACTTGACCCGGGCCTCAGTGGGGTTATGTCTGGGACTCCGCATCGAATGTGAGAGCTAGGCTGGATTAAAGCCCTCTCTCTGTCCAATTTCAGAAGGACAGCACATTGCAAAAGTCATTTCATACACAGGATTGCCCAACAACAGACACTTACTCTTCTTCTTGGCTGCTTGGATCTGGGTTTATTTCGTTTCTTCTTTTTTTCACAGGAAGCAGTCTACAACGCTGTTCTAGGTACAGGCTACTTCTCTGCAGATGAAAACCTCCATTCGGCGAACAGTTCCAAGGGACAGATGGAGAGCAGAAGGTGTCAGCGTTGTGTATTTCTCCCCCAAATGATTTCGTTCACCCAGGTCTTAGCTGTGACAAAGAGGATACTTTGGCCTCACGATGTGAACTACAGTTTACTCCATTTGAGTCAGAATTTGGGTGAGGGAATGGATTACTTATGTGTCGACGGCCCTCAGATTCTAATTCTCAACACTCTACTTTCTAAAACTTAAAGTCTGCTCACTGGGACCTTCTAGATTCTAAACCAACTTCCCTGTGGGGAATGGAAGGGGTTGGAGTCTTTCTTAATAAGCGGCTCAGTGGTTGGCACCATTCCTGGAAATGGGCAAAGACCAAAGTTATAGTGGGTTATGACTGAGATTCATTTTTTTTAAAGGCAGGGTTTTGAAAAACATTTCTTGAGAGCAAAACTTGAAACAAATGGGAGGCCTTGTTCCCACCAGGACTTAAAATACCAACATATGTATCAAGGAATCTATTGAATTTGATAAGTCAGTTCAAAGTGACCAGGAAATAGCAACAAGAAGCCAGGCATGGAAGTCAGTGTTTGGTGTTTGGAGAGCATTAAGCACCATCTGTACATGGGTTGTTCCCCCAAATCCACAAGGTCTGAAACCTTTCTCCCTTCCTTCTGTTTTCTCTTTGAGTCAGACTTTGATTTATGTTTAAAGATTCTGAAGGCTTTCTCTAAAGAGGTCAAGGTGTCACATAAAAAGGCAAAAAGGAGTCCATCTTACAGGACAGTCTCTTGGCCAAAGCCAGGAAGGACTGGGAAGAGAGCCTCTAGAAGTCCCGGGAAGAGAGTGGTGAAGGCTTTGGTGGAATTGCTCTCTGAGAGAGCCATATACCTGTGGAAAGGAGGAAGGGGGTGGGGGGCATGGCTTCAGAAGATGAATTCAAGTCATAATGCTGTCCCTAATTATGGAAAAAAGCAGTGATTTGAAGTGTTTTCTCATCTGGAAGGATGCTAATAATACCTACCTCACAGGCTGATGTGAGGGTAACAGAGATAATGAGGGGTAAACATTTTATGAGCTGGAAAATGCTGTGAAAATATAACCTAGGTTTAAGAGGGTTGTCCGATACCGGGAGAAGACCCCAGTCCCTGATGCACTGAAGGGTAAATGCCCGGGAGGTCTAGGACCTACATAAGCCTCCCCGATGGCGCTGGGTGAAACGCTGAGCTGCTCACTGGCAAGTCGAAGACCTAACCCACAGCTGCTCCCTGGGAGAAAAGATTTGGTGCTATGAACGCATCAAGATTGTAACCTTGGAAACCGTATGGGACAGTCCCACTCCATCCTAGAATGTTGCTAGGAGCAGAAATCAGCTCAACCATAAACCAACAACATGATTTGCTAAAGGTTTCTTGGTCCACTTTGCATCCTACAACTCCATAGAAAGTACAAAAAACACCATGGACTTCCTCCTTCTGAGGGACTCTTGTCTATAAAATAAGCTTCTACAAGTGAACAATGTATCTGCTTTAAACAATGTAACTGCTTTAAACAATGTATCTGCTTTAAACAATGTATCTGCTTTAAACAATGTATCTGCTTTAAACAATGTATTTGCTATTCAGTGTCTGTCCCCTACCACCTCCCTATCCCCAGACCAACATCAAATGAACCCCCTTTGAAGATCCTAAGGACGCCATGTAAATACAGATGGCCAGCAGACGCCAGCACCGCCGTCCGGGGGTCTCCGCCCAGCGCGGAAACGCACCAGCAAAGGTGCAGGTGTGAAGCGGCGTGGTGGGTGGAGGAGGAGCTCACGTGATTTTGATAGTCACATCGGAGCGGTAGAGGAGGGTTTATTTTGTTTCCTGCCTACAGCTAGCGGGCTGTCAATTATAATGGGAGCAAAATGTTTACTAATACTTAACGAAAATGAAGCACCACCCAGAACACAAACATCGCTTCACTGCACTGCAAAACTCTTTATTGGACGCCTGTTGTGTGTCGCTGAAGGCCCCCCGCGGGGTGGTGCATAAACAGCTCTGACGACTAGCTAAAAGGTGGGCACTTGGCACCCACCTAGCAATGCCACGGAAGAGAGGCCTGGAAATTTGCTTCTGTAAAGATGACAGTCCCAAACCACCCCATGAAGCAGCTCTATTCTGTAACACACTGGGTTTCCAGGTGTCCAAAGCAACTGGATGGTGGCAGTGGACTACTGGGAGGAGCTGAGAAGAGACTGCAGCGAAGAAGACAAGAAGCCCCGTAAATTTAATGCCCCAGCAGGACAGCAAGAAGGAAGGACAATCAAAGCAGGGGACACTTTCACTTCGATGAACCATAACCGGATGCCCAAGCCACGGATTCCATTCTCAGGGTGACCCTCTGGAACAGAAGCGAAGGACCCCACAGCGTTTCTGTGATCCTGGCACAAGCAGCCTGCCACCTCTTTGTCCCACCGAGTTGCCGATGGGTTCGAACCAACGACCTTGCAGTTAACATGGAAGTGCTTTCACCACGGAGCCCCTAGAGCTTCTTCTAAGGATCCTTACGGGAGCCATTTTGTGTTCTCCCCTAAATAGCATCATCTATTTTCTGAGGGTCAGAGCAGGAAACCTTTTCCACTTCTTGCTTTTGTTTTGCTCATTGTTTATTTATTTATCATTTAAATGAAAGACAAGTGTCTACTTTCCAGCGCCATTATATCTTGCTCCCAGTGCTCATCTGGCAGGGGTGTTTTCCATTAGCAGGATCGTTCAGGAGGCTAAAGAAGGGAATACCTAGGACTAAGCGGCAGTGAGAGCCCCTTCACCACCACCCCCACCCCCCTCAGCCAGACAATGTGTCTTGCATTTCTCTAGTGTAAATAAAATGATGATTCAAAGAATGGTGCCCATTAATGAGTATCTGATTTTGAATAAAAGAAAATCCATGCTGGGAAGTTGATGAGCTTGATTTTGCTGAATTGCTTCTGGCAGCAACTCATATTTATTGGTCTTTTCCCTCCGACAATTGTCACCAGAAGTCTGCGGCTCTGTCTTGCTGCTGAGTGGAGAGAGAGAGAGAGAGAGAGGACTTGCAGGCTGATTTCAGTTCCCTGTAACTGGAGGTGACATCTGAAATTTCAAAGTCATTGAAAAGGTAGGCGATTATTAAAATGGAATGTGTCTCTGTTTCCTGATTGTGACCCCTCAGTCTTGCAACTGGCTGCCAAACCGATGCCAATGCTGCAGGGTGGGCCTCTTCCAGCGTGGGGCGGGGGGGGGGGGGGGGAACGTAGGGGGGACTTTGGATCGTGTTGCCCGCAGACTTGTTCTCCTTTCCTAATTGTTTTCAACAGTAGACATGCTGGAAATGTGAAAACACAAGGAGAGAGAGATGCAAGCTTACTAGTGACCATGCGGTGCTTACCATGAAGAGCGGGGAGGAATGGGTTGAGGATGGGGACAGAGAGGGAGAGGGAAGACAAGAAAGAAAGGACACAATTCCTCAGAGATCACACTTAAAAACAAATGGTGCGAAAGGATGGTCCCCCAGGAAAAGCAAAAGAGCCCTTTCTGGGCACAGACATCACACACACGAGCTATGCATTTGAAAGTAGGAGCAATTTGCTTCTGCGTAACCACTGCGGTAACATGCCAGCTTCCAACTTGCCAGTCTACTGTGCAGGGTTGGATGCCAGTGCTTGGACCAGGAGGCTCTGGGAATGCTGGTGTAGCAGGTGCTCCGGAGAGCAAGAATCAGTGTCGTGGAGAAAAGAGAATTATTGGAGATAAGTGAGAGGAGTTCAGCCCAGGAGACTTGGTCCGCAGGACACAGAGCAGGGTACCTTTTAAAAGAGGGGTTGGTGACCAAAAACCAGTGTATATGAAGCGACAGTTAGAATTTAAAGAGCAGTTCTGTGACTTGTTTGCTGCCTGAAGTCCTTTCCTTCTACGGAGGCCTCTGTGTTCCCATGTACACACTGGGACTGCTAAATCACCGGAGCAGATGTCGTACCAGGGGTGGGAAATTTGCACTTACTAGTTCCAAGGCTCTCTCCAAGAGATAGTGTCAGAATTCTACCCTTTGGTATTTCATCGGCAGACAATTTACATGTTTAAATTAGGGCAGACTCGATAAGAGGACACATTGTGCGACATGCAGGTGTGTCTGTAGGGACAAAATGACAGAATTCATGTCCCAAGCTTCCTATCTTTATGGCTATGTTCTATTCCTGGGTACCAACCATTGGATGATGGATGTATGTGCTTTATATTCCAGACCCATCATCCATCCCCTCCTCTCGCCCCCACAAAGCAACATAGACTTTTAAATTACTAAGTTAACACCCCTTCTACAGAATTAGGCCAGGTATACACAGAGTGGTATCCTTCACTGAGCTTAAATTCATACAGGACATAAGGGGTCATAAGGACCCCATGCTTAGAAATTGGGAGTCCCCGTCATTTCTTCTTCATGTTTCAGGATTGGTTGCCCTTGTCACACACAAAGGCCACTGGTCCGAACCCCAGGGAGCCTCTTCAGCAGCCCTGAGGAGACTGGAGTCCCCCCTCTGCCACACTCGGGTGGTGGCCTGCTGTGTGTGGAAACCCCAAGAAGAAAGCATCTTCCTGGAGGCTCCCTGGGGAACCAGACACACTACAAAAGCCACCCCTCTGTGAAATTGGACCCATCGCCGGCCGGGGCGGGGGGTCCTGGCGGCAGTTGCATGTGCTTATAGATGTCAGAAATCACTTGCAGAACTTGAAAAATCAATGAGCTCAAAATCACCCCTCAGGTTTCGTCTTCCTTGTGTGTTTACCCCACTTCCTCCTCAGCTTCTGCTTCTGCAAAAGGGAGCGTGCAAACTGCTGTGAGGACGCGCCTGCAAAGAACGCTTGTTCCTTAGCGAGCCAGGGGGTCTGCTTGCTCACATCCCCCACCCACCCCCAATTTGAAAGCGGGCAGATTTTTGCCTTCTTAAATAAATGTATACCAACCAACCAAAGAACAAGTGAAGAACGGCTCTAAGGTGAATTGGCCCATGAGACATCCATCTTAGGAGTGCTTCAGTGAGCTTCACTGCAGAGAGAGAGGAAGGAAGGAAGGAAGGAAGGAAGGAAGGAAGGAAGGAAGGAAGGAAGGAAGGAAGGAAGTGAACATTCTAGAAGGATCCTCTGAAAAAGAAACTAGGCTAGCCAGAGAGAAGACCGCCTGTGTCTCTTCAGATCCCACCCCAGCTCTTGATGATCAGGAGAACTCCCGGCAATGCAGAGCTTGACACGTGTTTTCAGAAAGCTATGCAAAGTTGGCGTCCTATTATTTTTTAAGAGTATTGAGGCATATTGTAATGCAAGTTCACAGCCAGTGTGGTAGCTATTTAATCGTTTGTCAATTGGAGAGGATTCAGAGTGAAGGGGTGGAGTCTAGCCTGTCAATCAACTCATAGCCAATGAGGCCTCTGTGAGGGCATGGCCTTCTTCTGAGGATTCTGGGAATTCTGGTATTCCTTCTTGGAGGGGGGAGACACCTCTCTCTCTCTCTCTGCTCACTCCATGAGATGCTCTCTACTGACAAGACACATGGGGCTATGCTGATGGCAGTGAGAGCCCTGGTCCTGGAGGAGCCACGTGGAGACCCATGACATTGCTGAGGGGATTCCACCATCACTGGATCCACAAGCCTAGTTACCCACTGGCCTGTGATCTTCCTGCACTCGGCACCACTGCATGTGTTGCCTGAGTCTGAAGAGGACTTTATAAATTGGTATTAGACATATGGGCTAATATTGGACGTATGGGCTTGATCTGGACTGGGCTGGGCTGTTTTCTCAATAGTCAATGGCTCTTGTATATAAAGCTCTTTCTGACACACACACGAGGGTCTATGAATTTGTTTCTCTCGTCTACCCAGACTCGCACAGAAGAAACTTTGGAAAACACGAGAAGGAGCTGTAGCTCTGCTCTCTGAGATGGGGTGCGCTTCTCTCACGCTGGAAAGGCCTCCTACACGGCCATGGTGAGGTGAGGGCGGGGGGTTAGTTTCCCCCGGGCTGGATAAGACTCAAGAGCTGGAGGAACGCGCTGATGGACCAGCCAACCCTCCTCAGATCAGGGGTTTTCCTTTCTGTGCATGTTTTCTTCTAGAGAGAAATATGTCTTCCCTGAGCTCCAGTTCTTACACCCTGCAAGTTGTCTGGACCCTTCAGAAAAACCAGTTGCTTTGGGGTCAACTCTGCCTCTGGCAACCCCGCATTCAGAGGAGACCCACACTGTGTACAGTTTTCAACAGCTCATTTTGGCGGCAAGGGCAAAGGGAGAATAGATTGCCTGGCCTTTCTTCCAAGGCACCTGAGTGCACTTGAACCTCTAATCCTTTGGTTAGCAGCTAAGCAGGGCAAGTGTTGGTGCCACCCATGGCTCCTCTGACCTTTATCAGTCACTTTGGTTGTCCTAGAAGTGGGGAAAAGATTTCTAATCTTCTGAGTTTTTGTTTTCTTCTTCTGGAACTCTTTCTCTAGACTCTTTTTTTTTTTTTTTCACAAGAGAAAAGCTTGTAGTTAGTTCAGGGATCGTTTGCTGGCCCTTAGGAGCGTTTTCCAGTCCAGTCTGTTGGGGCACCACGCCCTGGCCCCAAAGTCCACTTTCAGCATTCCCTGGGGACCTTGCCACTCCATTCCCTTGCTGTTCTGCTGCACTCCCCCAGTGATTTGCCTCGGTGTGGTGGGATCAGGTCAGGTGCAATTCCCACACTGTGTCTCCGGTGCTGTCCCCTGTATCGCCCTTAGTCACTGAGGGGCATCATGTCTCATAGTAGGGCCAGCCATGTCTCTAGACTCTTAACTTTCTATTCTGTGATACAAGCCTCTTACCGTGGAAAGAAGACTGTGGCAAAAAGAGCCCTGAGCTGAGAAGCCATGGTGCCGTGTGGCCCAGCACAGGGTTTGACTTGGGTCAGTTGCCTCCCTTCTCTGAGGTTGGTGAGAACAAAGGAAGATTGAAGTCCATCTTCTCACGTGGGGATGGAAGGAAAGACCCATTAGACTCACTTGGGGGACTTATCTTTTTTTTTTTTAACTAAAAGGATAGCCAACAAAATATCCTAATTGCCTCTGTGAACAACTTTCTCCTTTGCCATGAGACTGGAATAACTAAATGGTATCCAGCTACCATTGCTGAATTGGTGGATCAGAAATCCCACAGGGAAATTCTGATTACAAGATGGAAATGAAGAACAGAATGCCAGATTCTCGTGAACTTTCTGGAGTCATACTGGCTGGGTGAACTTCTGAAACCATTACCTTAAGAGGATTTTAAAACTTATAGTCAGAAAGTCTTCTTTAAACCAATCGCTTAGCTTCACTAATAAACAATGTCTGCCTTGAGCCATTGAGCTCTTTTGTGATCTGTCTATGAACGAGTGACAACAGCAAATTGAAAGATTAGACAAGACAAGAAGCTTAGGGGGAGTGAGTTCTTATTGATGGGGGAGGAACAATTTGGAAGAGACCAGAGCATGAAGAATGTAATGAAGGTCACTGAATTGTACATGTAGAAAGTCCTGAATTGGTGTAGGTTCTGGGTGTACTCTCAACAGCAACAGAAAGTTTTAAAAATATATATATGAGGACAGCAAGATCTACAAACATTCTCCCAAATCAAGCCCTCTGTGACTCATCACAATGGGTAGGAAGGAGTGGAGACTGGAGGCAGAAGCAGGTGGGAACCTGGGTAGATAGACCACAGCTCCAGGGAGGAGGCTCTGACTCACTTGTGTTTCTCTTGCGCAAACACGTCACCCAGGTAACCCTCAGCGCCAGCCACCTGAGAGATTACCTGAGAGAAGGCACAGAGCGGAGATGCTGCTGTGAATCAATTATTTGGGAAAAGAGCCAGCTCTTACTCAGAGTTCTGTTGCTGTGCTGTGTCTTGCTGAGAGGCATTTGCCGCCTGGGAAGGAGTGAGTCTTTCTCCCTCTGCTCCCGGTGTTAATGTCTCTCAGGACAAAGCACTTCTTGACTGGTTGTTGACCTTTCCAGAAGGAAAGGGAAAAACATCTCTGGAGTCATCTCATCTTTTATCATTTCCACGTGCACTTTTAAATGAACAAATTCTTGTGTGTGTGTGTGTGTGTGTGTGTGTGTGTGTGTGTGTGTGTGTGTGTGTGTATGGTAGTCCAGGTGAGAGTTTTTGGAGAAAATTAGTTTTCAATCCAACAATTTGTTTTGGGACATTGTTTGCCACCCCCTAGGTGTAACGGCCTCCTTCCCTCTTCCTCCCGGGATTCTCCGTTTCCATTCATCCATCTGTCCTGCCCCTTCTTGCCGTATGTGCTTTGGAGAAAGTGCTGTCTTTTACCTCTCACCTGGGTGATCGCTTTGAGAAGTATAGTCCTTTCTGGTGTTGTTATGCATTCCATTGGTCTTTATAACGTGGGGGGGAAAGTTGACCCCAGAAGCAGGTTCAGTTCCAGACTTGATGGGTCTCTAAGGTCTGCTGCATTCTTTTAAACTATCCATTATTTTTTTTCTTTTTCAACTTGTTTGACAGAACCTAGGTTTGGGGGCCTTTCCCTTGCACCCCTGATCCAAACCCTCTATGATGTTACTGACCAGATAACATATAAGTTGCAATATAATCAGGCATTGACTGCGTCTTTGACTATGTTAGGAGTCCTGGTGGTTTAGTAGTTACGTGTTGGACTGCTAACTGCCAGGTCAGCAGTTTGAAACCTCCAGGGCCTCCTCGGGAGAAAGCCGGGCTTTCTATTCCCGTACGGAGTTGCCATCCTGCAATCCCACAGGGGCAGTTCTACCCTGTCCTAGAGGATTGTTATGAGTCGGTATCCGCTAGAGGCAGTGAATTTGTCTCCCTTATTTTTAACTGCATTATTTTGGGTTCCAGTTATAGAAGACGAAGTCAGCTTGCATTTAGCATTTAATGTTATATTTAAAAATAAGAAATACTTTCTGATCTTGAGTGACTGGTCACTTTCATTAAAATGGACCTGAGTTGCACACCTGAACCTTTCAGAGACTGCTACCAAGAGAGACAGAAAACTTTCCAAATGTGCACAACTCACGGGGTTAGATACAAGAAAGGATGATGGGAAATAGTACTGCAAGGGAGGACTCTTGGCTGATACGGACATTTACACTTTCTTCTCTGAGAAAGGAGCGTTCTTGTTCTTTGGCCTCAGCGCTGAGCAACTGGGTGCTGCATGACTACTTGGGGATACTTATGCCCTAAATATTTGACTCTAGCTAAGAGATCCCCATTACAGTACATCCACAGTACGGGGGCAGAAATGATTGTACAGGTTTAGACTTCAATTATGAGGGAAGTCTCAGACTGAGGTCAGCCCCACCAAAGTCTAGATATTGAGACAACATGAGTGAGTTCAGTGAGTAACAATGAATTAATGCCATGGTTGTGAATTCTACAGACCATAAACGTGGAAAGTAGAATTAGCTAACCCTTTATTACACAATAGGATCAGATAATAAAAAGGGGGTGTGGGAGAGCTGTTATAAACTTGTCCCTAGATGATTGGTGCTCAAATCCCATTTCTATCCCCGTGTGAACCTGAGCAGGTTACCTATAATTTTCAACATTCAAAAGAGCAGCCATTCCAAAGCCCAGTGGAGTAAAATTGTCCTCTGGCACCCACGGGCTCACTAGGAGTCGGTGTTGACCGGATGGCAACTGTCTGAAATGACAATCAGCTTAATTCAAAGAATGCTGGAAATTTCCAGGCATTCCGAGGGGAGCACAGTTCCCAACTTGTGTTTCCCTCTGCAAACTGCAACTCATCCATGGCATGCTAAAGCCAAACACATGTATGTTGTAGGAGTTCTGCTTGGCTGTGGGAGAGACCTTCCTGGACTGTCAGATGAGTATGAACTGGCCCCTGACTCTGTGACAGTCTGTGCGTTGCAGCAACAGAGATCAAATTACATTTTTATCACTTCATTTTACAGGGTGGGGGTCAATGTGGACCCAAAATAGAAGATGGCGTGGAAGCCCATGGCTCACTGTTTTGACCACAATAGGAAATCCAGCCACGTGACCAAGAATTCCTCTCTGTTCTTGCACGAGTCTGTGTTTCCTAACGATCTTCTTTATGGATCGGCTTCCCATGTTTTGTTTTAGATTTTATTTTCCTTAGAAAAGGCATCCCATCGCAGAGTTTCTCGACATGTCTTAGATGATTGAATCTCGTGCTCATAAATAAGCTACCCAAGTTACATCCATGTTTATCTGGACTTGAGGCACTGGTTGACTTCATAGACTTGACTTGCACAGAAATGACGAAGAAACCTACCCCATGTATTCAGATAGATGCTTTTCCCACTGTAGAGTTCCGTTACAACAAGATGATGGGGAGAATGCCGACTTCCATCCCATCCCACTTGGCATAGACCTTTGCTAATAATGGGTTTACATTCATTACATTGGGCTTGAGGAATCTGTAAATCGGAATCTTACCTGAACAGCTACCACCACATCTCTTCACCCTTAAGAAGGCAGATAAATCAAAGGAGGCAAAAGGCAGTTCAACATGGGACACAAGTGGATTTCAGAGAGCAAACAGACCCCAATTGTTTCCTAGTCTCTTCTAACCCAATCTATACCTTCAGGTTCTAGGAAATGAATCAGTGCTGTTAGAATTAACACATGGACCCATTTTAATACTTCCCATGGCCATTTCTCACCAGATAACATGAGGCTGCTTTTTGTTTCTGCTCAACTCAGCCAGGAAATGGGTTTTTAATATCCTGCTCTGACTTTGTGTGTGTGTGCTCACGTGTGCATGCATTCAAATAAACTGACAAAAAACATGAATTGGTCACACTAATTTTGGCCTGTCTCTATGAATAAGGGGATCAGGTCTGTGCCATGAGCAGTTGGTGGATCACGCTGGGCGGGGTGGCACATTCCTCCCGATCATGCCACGCTCCTTCAAGGTGATTGGGCAACCCCACAGCCATTAGAAGCCACTTCTCTGAACCAACAAGCATTGATTGGAAAGAGTCATTCTGATCTGATGTCTATAAATGCTTAAAGTCTATCATCTGCTAGTTTGCAACAATGAGTCAGCCCTGCCCACGGAAAGTACATCACAATGACTTGTTCGGCAAACGATTTTCATCTAGTAAGTCTGGGATTGAGTCCATAAATGTACACTTTTAATAAGTACTGTGAATGCTTTTGGTGCAGAGGGTTCTTGAACACGTGTGTGGGACCATGGGCCAGCACTGTGGTTCTGAACTCGAGCAAGTCCCAGTACTAGCTGATGGACTTCGCAAACCCATCTAACTAGATCTAAACCATCCATGTTTCATATCGAATAGGTCTGGGCTAGGACCCCGAAAGTTGCATTTCTAACAAGTTTCCAGGTGATGTTGCTGCTGCTTCTGTTATTAACTGGGACCAAAGGCCAAGCAAAATCCAGATGCAGTTTTACAGAAGGCTACTTCACCTAAAAACTGTTGCTTAAAAATGGAAAGGTGCTCCCTGAGAAAGGAAGAAAGGGCAGTGTCGATTTACTGAGGATTTTGTGCCTAGTCCAATGAAAAAAATGTTTGTTTTATCTTGATAACTTTTTATGTTGCTTACATCTCTCACAGTCAGAAAGTTATGGTGGAGCTAATTCTGCACCTCTTCATTAAGTCCAGGCCCACAGTCTTGCTGCCGGCCATTGTTGTCAAGCATCTGTGGGGGTTCTGGGGGCCGCCGGTGAGTGGTAGGGTTGGCAGATTTAACAACAACAACAAAATTCAGGACACCCAGCTATATTTGAATCTCAGGTCAACAGTACATTTTTTTAAGTATAACTATGTCACAAATATTGCATGGGGCATGCTTATACTTAAATATTATGCACTTTTAAAATCTGAAATTTGAATTTAACTGAGCATCCTAAGTTTTATCTGGCAAGTTTAGGGGGTGGGCCACTTCTCAGAACCTGGATATGCCTGTCGACACCAGCTCCAGTTTTTATGAAGTATGGCTTTCCCTTACTCCTGAACTGATGGCTCATTGTGAATGTCTAAGCATGCAGAGTAGAGCCCAATGTCCCTTCCCTCTGTCACTTGAACCTTCTGCACCCCAGAGTGGAGGAAACAGTCATCCATGGAATCCTAGTCTCCCAAGAGTCTGTCCATCCCCAGGATTAACAGGAAGTCCTATTAATCCTGCATTAGCATTAGATCTAATGCTAATTAGATCTAGCCGTGTTAGATCCCTCTACATCTCCCAGTTCTGTGGTCTTGGATGCTCCTGGAAGTATTCGCAAACTTTGCTGCTTGTCCTCTCTTCCTTCACTCTTATTCACATCACTCTGCTAGCCAACAGTGGAAAAGCAGGAGGGGGGTGAGAACAGCAGCAGGGGGTGGGTTTTCCTGACACCAAGGGTAGAAACTGGACGGAGCCATTTGTCCTTCTAACCCTGTGCCGCCAGTCCTCAGAGAGGTGTGAGTTGTTTGGGTTTTCATTCCCTTGTCTTCCTACGTGCTCACCGAAAGTCCTGGGGCCCATCTCCAGAATGCATTTTGTTTGCCTGCCCCAAGGTTTCCTATACCCCAAAGGCTGGTTTAGGTTCCTGAGCGGCATAACACCTGCCAGCCTCTTCTGTGCAGTGCAAGGATCGATGGTGGACATCTTCTTTCTTTCCTTGAGTACCAAAGTTACCAGTCTCTTTATCAAGAGCCTCTCACAGGCAGATCCATTCTCTTAATTGGCCCACCACTATAATGGATGTTTTCAAATGTCTTCAGAAGGAAGCTCCATCTGTGTTTTCTTGGGAGAAATATTATTCAAAATTATGATCTCCCACCATATATGTAAGGACCTCTTGTAGGATACTGTGATGGTTAAGGAGAATGTCAGCTAGACACTCCTGGGTAAGAGTAGGGGCAGAGCGCAACCTATCAGTTGGGTTGCAGCCGATGACCCCTCCTTAGTGACATGAGGCTTTTTGTGTAAGAGAAACAGGTGGAACAGAGAAGCATTCTCTTTGGCCCTTCGCCTTGTGCTGGAGCTAGATCTTGCATCTGCTTCCTTGACATCCTGTTGTATTGCCTACCAATCCCAGGAGCTGTCAGTGGAATATCAATTGTGGATCCATTCAGCTGAATTTGGAATTTTACATTCACCAGCCTGGGCCCACATTGTGTCTACCTCATCATCCTGCTCCTTGCTTCCACAAGTCAGGAGAAGCCTGACTTGAACCAGACTGGACTTACCTCTTTCTACAACTGTATAAGCCATTTCTTAATATCAATCTCTTTGTACATACAAACACATACAAATGTCACTGGTTTTGCTTCTCTAGAGATACAGCTACTAACCACAAGGTTGGTGGTTCCAACCCACCAGCTGTTCTTCATAAGAAAGATGGGGCTATCTTTTCCATAAAAATGTATAGTCTCAGAAAGCAATATATAGAGTCACCATGTAGCCAAATTGACTTGATCATGTCTGTGGTATAGATGGATGTGACTCCTTTTACTGCAATCTAAAGGGGACACCTGGAAGAACTGAGAACTGAACATTGACGTACTTATTTTGATGAGTTGAAGGTCTAGGAACTCTAGGTTGGTGGATAAAATATGACATCAGAAGAGCATGACAGTTGTGGCATGATAAGTGGATGAGGTGCCATAATCCTGGAGTTTATGAACTGTGGCCCGAGGTTCAAGAGTAGGCCCGCACCAGAGAGGAAGAAGAGAAATCAATAATGAAGGGCCTACAGGACCAACTCAGGTTTAACGTAAGACTAAGGCTTAAGTGTAAGACTGAAAAAGGTGGGCTGGTTGCCCGAGGTAGAACCCAAGAGGGACTTGGTCTCAGAAATAAGGAGAAAACTGTCCATGAGCAAAACAGATCCCCGGATGGGAAGCCAGGCGAGATGTGAGCGATTTGGGGGTAAACAGAGCCTTGAATGAGAGCGGCTTAAATGCTTCCTCTCCATTTCCTAGGGTTCCAGGAAGCTGAGCTTGTGGGTTTGGGTTCAGTGCCTTTAGATGGGGACCAGGTAAGATGGGTGGGAGATGGGCAGGGTTGGCTGTCACTATCAGCCCCTCCCACATTTCCACAGTCACAGAAATCAGATGAATACCTCAGGCATTGCAAATGACATCCACTGGGCAAATCGGTCTAATCAGTACCGTCACTCAGAAAATCAAATTAAAAACTCTATTCAAAATGAGAACTGGACCTAGCTTCCTCTGTGAACAAGGGGCTTTAGTGCGGTCCCCGGGTAAAGGAAGGGCCCCAGGAAATGACTCTGGAGGAATCCAGCAGCTCCTGATTCAAGTTGACTGTCCACTGACCTGTAGCAGGGTCTACCCTTACCGGAATGCCATAGTCCTTGCACAGCCCGGGGCAGACCAGAGAACCCCGTGAGGGCAGGGGACCCTGTGAAGGACTGAAAGGGGGGAGTTCCAGTCCTGGGCCTGAAGCCCGCCCAGGTGAGGGAGGTCCTCAAGAAGCAAGGATGCTAAGGGTCAGTGGGCGCTTCTCCAGCCAGAGCTCCCGGAGTCAGTTTGAGAAGCCAGCTGTGTCTCCGGTGTGCAATGACTGTTCTCCAGCTGCCCAGAGTGTGCCGTCACCCGAGCAGAATGATCAGGCTGTGGGTGACTGCAGGCAAAGCAGTGGCACGATGTCCGGCAATGACTGCAAGGGCTGGATTAAGGTCGTGGGGGAAGGACAACTCTGCCTATACTCCTGAAAGGACAGAGAGGTACATGTTGCTGGAGGCAGCCCCCATGACTTTAGGAGCCCTCAGTAGGGAGAACACAGAGCACTGTCTTTCCTGACAGAGCAAGAGGCTGGTTTCCTAGACCTCCCCCTGTTTGCTCTGTCCCTGACAAGTCCCAGGGGTCACATGGCCAACCCTGGGTGGAATGAGGTTCACTTTGAACTTGGGTCAATAGGTTGAAAAGCCCCTAAATAAATATTTTAACGTGAAGCTTCCCGTTGGTGGCTGTTATTACAACTTGTCTGGTTTAAATACAGTCTAAAAGCCCTAAATATCCTAAGTGTTTACACATGCATCCACATGCTGTATCTAACAGCTGCACCAGGTACAACCTGTGGCCTGGTCCCACCCATGCACAGAGGGAGCAGTGAAGACTTGGCTGCTGTTGACGGGTCCTGAGTTTAAAAGGCAATGAACTTTTTGTTGTAAAATCTGGGGTGCCATTGTCCTCCAGGAACCGATCTCTCTTGATAACATGTCCAAAGAACTCGAGAAGAAGTCTCAGTATATTTTGCCTCTAAGAAGCATTCTGTTGTTCTTCCTCTAAGACGGACTAGTGGTTCTTTTGACAGTTCATGGTAATTTCACGATTCTTCACCAACACCAAAATTCAAATGTTCTTTGGCCTTCCTTTTTCAAAGTCCAACTTGCACATGCAATTGAGGCGACGAAAAATACCATGGCTGAAAGAAGCATGCCAATCTCTGTGAGCCAAAGATTGTAAATAATAAAATGCAAATCAGAAGGAGGGAATGGTATCAGAACTTAAACTGTGAACAGCTGGTTTGCAGAATGCTGTGGATGAAAGGGGAAGCTCAAAATCCACTTGCAGGGTCCACCCATGGGTGCAACCTCCAGGGAGTCCCCTCTGACCATAGTGAGGGATGTAGTGAGGGATGCGAGTACCTTGTTCTGAGCCAGAGCGCATTGTAAACCCCAGGATGGCAGATGAGGCAGGGACATTTCCTACCATTTTATCTCCCTTCTGGCCCCTTTTAAACTTGTTCTCATTTTTAATATGTTCTACTTTGCTCTCCCTGGATGGTTTTCTCTGTTTTACTTTATTATTGTTGTTAGTAAGTTGGTTTGTTTCTTTAAACATGTTTTTCTGCATAGGAAATCCACGATAGGTAACTAGATAGTGATAGTAACTGGATTGATGGTTCTTGAAAAGTATGGCAGGGAAAGTTGGGGGGAAGTGGGGGCCTCAGGGTGATGAGTTTCAGAATGAAGAAAAAATCCTAAAATGTATTGTGGCGATGATGGCAAAACTCTTCTTAATACGAATGGATTATTGTATAATTATCATTACCATAAATTAATTATAATACAATGTAATTACAATACAATGTGATTACAATTATAATTATAGTATCATTACAATTCAATCAAACTGTTCATTGAAAAAAATCTGGGGTGCAATGTTACTGTTCTTTATCCTCTCCCGCTGAACACCCCTCATGCCTGGACCGGAAAGGGTTAATGCAGCTGTCTGTCAACAATTCTTGGATGGGAAGAGGACACTAGAGGAATAAGCCTGCACACCTGCTTAGGTCATTAGACTTTGCACAAATATAATGTCATCTATGAGCTCCATTTGCTACTCAGCATAATCCCATGGAGGAAGTAAGGTCATCCATATGATGATCTCCATCATGGGAAGGATGAAACAGGCCCAGAGAGGTTCAGTGACTTGCCAGAGGCCACACAGCTAGGACTCAGATGGGTCAACACTCTCCATTGCTTAACTCAGCACCCCAGGGATGCTCCTAAAAGCAGATCCGGTTTCAGACACATGCAAGACGGCTTCTGTGCACGGTCATTGACGTTTGCTCCTGTTTACAAGCGGGGAGCAAGGTGTTCGCCTCAGTGGCTCGGTTGTAACCCTCAGGGCTGCCTCTCTCTAAGGATGTTTTGCTCCTGGGCCTCTTCTTCACCCTTTCCACCCAATTCAAAGTTATCACCCTGGGCAACAATCTGAATTTTTCATTTAAGCTCTCGCTTTTGGTCAGACAAATGTGAACATGTGTATTCTTTTTAATAGCCCCATGAGGAAAATACTACTGCCATTTCCACTGTATAGGTAAAGAGGCGTGAGGTAAGAGAAGTAACTGCCTGATATCACCCAACCAGGGAGTGGCAGAGTGGGGGTTGAATTTAAGTTGGTCTCAGAGAAGCTGTGCTCTTAATTGCTGCACCCCATCACCTCATTTCATCTGGAGCCAACTCCAAACTGGAACTCCCTGCTCTCAAGTGGATTCCACCTCACAGTGACCCCACGACAGAGGAGAGCTGCCCCTGTGGGTTTCTCTGACTGTCACTCTTTGGGGAGGAGACAGCCTGTCTTTCTCCCGAGGAGCACCTGGTGGTTTTCACTTGCTGGCTTTGTGATTCCTTTTTGAAACTTAGTGTGCGCTGGGACCCGGGGAGGGAATATGAAGACACAAACTCCCCTCAGTGCTCCCGGAGAGCCTACTACAGTCCATTTCAGAGCCCTGGGAATTTGTGGTTTTGCAAGAGCTCCTATTGCTCTGTTTAGAATACCACACCCTGAGAAACACTCACCTAAACCCAAGCAAAAAGTCGACCACTACCCAGTCCATTCTGACTCACAGTGACCCAACAGAATAGAGTCAAACTTCCCCTTTGAGTTTCTGAGGTGATAGGTCTCTATGGAAGCAGTCAGTCTCATCTTTCTTCTGTGTGACTGCTGGTGGGCTCGAAATGCAAGCCCTGTGATCAGCAAGCCAACCCATAACCTACACCACCACCAAGGTTCCTAATACTGACCTAAAGATTCCCTAAACGCAGCTGCCTGAGAATGGACTGGGGAAGTAATCGAGACTGCAGATACCAGGGCTCCAGTCCCAGGGCTTGTAACGCATGTGGGAATGGGGATGACAAACATGAAGCTCTACACCGCTCCACTGGAGAGTCTGATGTGCAACCAGGTTTCAGGACTTTGGGTTGATGTCCTGATGATTTAGTTTCCCATGTGGGACATTAATAAGATAAGCCTTAGCCTGCCTAGAAAACACCGACCAGCTCAAGTGAAGTAACAGGGCTTGAGTGTTTTGACAAGATCAAGGTCTCGCGTATGAACAGTTTGTGAATGTTTAGAACGTTATTTGAGGGCTGAGAGGTGAACCCATCTTGTTTTTCTCCAAGCTTCCGCATCAATGCCTATAAATCCTCATCTCCCCAAATGAAAAATGACAGAGTTTTTACAGGATCATTGTAAGGAGATTACAAAACAGTGAGGCTGCTGTGTTGAGCACACAGTAGTTGGCGTGGCCCGTGGTACCTTGATGTGGTTTTGTTTCTATTGCCTTTCGCTTCGTGTCGATAACGGTATTCATATAACGTGGAGAAGTCGAAGACTTGGTAGCACATGGATGAAGTGCAGGCCACTCAGCACAGGGCCTGTGGTACAAAGAAACCCTTGGCGGCTCTGCAGGAGAAGGGTGGAGCTACCTGCTTCTGTCAAGGCTTACAGTGCCAGAAATAAACCCCAAGGAACCCTTCTACTCAGCCCTATAGGGTTGCAGTGTATTGGGATTTATTCAATTGCAGTGGGGTTTGCTTTGGCTTATTTTATTTTGTTGAAAGTCCCCTCCCTTGTTTCTTAAAGCCCTTCTCTCCCAACTCTGGTTTTATTTGCTTCGTCATGTGCTGATGCATCCTCTTTTGAGCATTTTCACATGTCTGTATGTCACAGAGACCAGTCGCTGGAGAAGGGCATCCTGCTTGGTACAGTGGAGGGGCAGTGAAAAGAGCCAGGTGCTCAGTGAGATGGATTGGTAGCATGGCTGCAACCACGGGTCCAGGCCTGGGAACATTTGGAAGGTTGATACAGGACAGTGTGATGTCTCATTTTGTCGTGCAGAAGGTCCCTAAGGGTCGGAACCAACTCGATGTCACCTAACTGCCTAGACACTCAGGACTTTATTCTTTGTTTTCCTCATCTAATTTTGGATAAAGGCAGTAACTAGTCTTTGCGTTTCTGTTTTGAGTTTTATAGACTACTGTGATATACTACTACTATGCTATCGTGTTGGCTGTGGAGTTCATCGATGATGAAATGACATGAATGAAATGACACTGATCCCTATGAGGATGAGGGTTCCATTCACAAAGCAGGACAAATAAGTGACAGAGAAGGGAAGCGACTTGCATTCTTCAAAAACCAAACTCCTTGCCATCCAGTGGATGCCTTCCCACAGCCGCCCTCCAGCACAGGGGAGAACTGCCCCTGTGGGTTCCCGAGTGTAACTCGTTGGTGGGGTGGCAAGTGGTTTCTTTTTCCCTGACTCTGGCATTTCCATTTGGAAGGCTCTGCCTTGTATTAGCTCCTTCAAATCCTAAGTCTCAAAGACAACTTCAGAGCAGACTGCAGCCTCTGCTACACCCCAGAGAGAACTATTGTGTCTGTTGGACATTTATTCCTTTAGCTGCACTTATTGATTTTTCCCTGTGCTTCTCTCCCTTATAAAAAAAAAAATAGTTGGGATTTTCCCCCCTTTCTGTAATGGTCCTTCCATGTAGGGCCACAGGATAGAAATGCATTTGCTTGACCTACTATCTTTAAAAAAATAAATCATTTTATTGGGGTTCATACAACTCTTATCACAATCCATCCATTCATCCATCATTGTGTCAAGCACATTTGTTGCCATCATCAGTTTCAAAACATTTTCTTTTTACTTGAGCCCTTGGTATCAGCTCCTCATTTTTCCCTCCTTCCCTCATGAACCATTGACAATGTATAAATTATTGTTCTATTTTCATGTCTTACACTGACTGATGTCTCCCTTCACCCATTTTTCTGTTGTCCATCCCCCTGAGAGGGGGCTATAGGTAGATCACTGTGATCAGTTGAATTCCAAGAAGTTTGTGAAATACTCATCATATAGAAATTTTCTATTCAAGAATATAGTTTGCTTCACCAATTTCCCACATTTTCTCTATCCATTGGGAAAGCTCTGATTTTTTTCTTTACACACAGTATAAAAATATCCTATGAAGTCGACTCTTAAGAATTCTCTAACTTTGTGCTTTATTTGATTGCACCCAAAATTTCCATTTTGATTCTCAGTTGATTGTTGTAGAAATCTAGGAAGTTTAATTTGTAAACCTATACAGTTTGAGGCCTTTTTTTAAAACAAGCTACTTCAAGTAAATTTTGTTACATTAATAGTTTTCCAATAGATTCTCTTAGGTTTCATAGTAAGAAAAATTATACCACTTTTGAATAATGGTTATTTTTCTCCTTTCAGAAACTGAGCTTAAATGTCCTTTTTCTTCTTGTTTTGGCCTGGATACTTTTGATCTTGACTTATTTTTATTGGTGAAACTAAATATACTCTAATGGTTAAGTCACTTAAATAAAATTCAGCTTCATGAATTGCAAATATCTCTACATTAAGAACTTTAAAAAGGTTTGCTCATATTGACAGGTTTTCTACTATATGATTACTGTATGATATCACATAAGCTAACTCAACATTAAATAGGAAAAGAGATGATGTAATTTCCACATTTAAATACTCAGTCACTCACAAGCTTGATTGCAGGAAAGCAAGCAAAATTATTTCTGAAGCATTGAAAAATGATAGTGTAACAATGAATATGATCAGGCTCAGCTATTTATTTCCTTATTTATTTTACATGGATAATAATTAGTATGTTTTCACAAACATAAAAAAGCATGCTTGTGCAGCACTTTGTTTTCTATATTCCCGGAGACATGATGTGTGATTGTCAAAGTTACAAAGAATAATTATTATTGTTGACAAGCAATATTTAAATATGTAAACACAGCAGAGTGAAGCAGAACTTTAAAACTTGAAAGGAGCTCAGAATTTCAGAGGATAAGAAGGCAGACGTATTGATTCTTTGCATTCATCCATATTCAGATGATTATTTTTTAGATGCCTTGTAGGTAATTGCCATTGTGTTGTCTTCGAATAGGGTTCATTGCATTACTGCTTCCTAATCTTGCTGAATCTTCATGACTTCAAACAGCTAGCACGTCATTGCTCATTGTACTTTAATATACATTTGAAGTTTCTAGGGTCACTCAGGAGGAAACCTCAGGCCAGACCTTCCCAGGTCATGCAGGTCTGCTTCCATTCCTCTGGCAGAGTAGGGTGAAACACAAGAAGGACTGGCCCTATTGGTCTGTGTCTACAAAGCATGACAGGAGGCTAGGAATGGCGCTTCATCTCCAAGTCACAGTCAGGTAGCAAACCATTAGGTCAGTTCACTTTGCTTCTCTTTGTTAGCAATGCAATGGTGTTACACCCATATTTATTAGTTATCTTTGGAAACGTCTAACTAATCTCTGAAAAGCACACCAAAGGTCTCCACTTCTGTCTCCATAGATCAGGCATGACTACCAGACCGTATTTTCTTTAATATTCCTTGTAGAACCTGTTGTAGACAATGCACTTAATACAAAGTCTAACCTTTTTTCAGCCTCTTTTTCTCTACTGGGCATCATGAAGAGCCAAGCACTACAGTCTTCAGACTTTTTTGCAGCTATGAGACTGCTATCCAGGCTTGGTTCCACTAATCGGAACCACTTCACTTGTGATCTGGAGAAACAGGAGGAAGAAGTCACGCAAAGAAAAACGGACCTTGGCGTGTGGAAACTTCTTTGGAGATAGACATGGCAAAGTTCTTAGAGTTCAAGCTCAAGGGTGGTCAGTGCCAAGAGATAGCAGTGGGGGTCCATTGTAATCGTCATGTTCAGCTGTGCGTGAGTCCTGCTGCTTTGGTTCTGGTTCTATTGTGGAAAATCCTGGGTTTCTGCTTACCCTAGAGAATCTATGATCTACTGAATGTCCTTTTGTGTTTACATAGGATATTCTCGATCACTTGAATACAACTAAGAATCACCATTTATATAATAATAATCTCAACAATATAGCTAACTTTGATATAATGTATAGAATATAATAAATGTTATATGTTACAGTTATAATAATGTATAGCACACACACACATTCCACATATAATGTACGGAATCCTGACCCATTGCCGGATAAATATTGGGTTGTTTACCGCAAGATGAGCGGTTAAAACCCACTGCGACTTCAAGGGAGAAAGTTGAGGCTGTCTGGTCCTATAAAGATTTATAGCCCCAGAAATCCTATTTGGGTTTCAGAATTGGAATCAACCCAATGGATTTGGGTTTTATGGGTTTGAATTGACCAGATGGCAGTGGATTTGAGTTTGGTATATGTAATGCATGTGAAGTAGTTTTAAGAAGTGTAGTAAAGTGGAATAGAAAGGTAATTCAATTTGTTCATGAACTTTGAGAAGCCCCCTCGTATATACCACGTACTATACGTGTATTAACTTACCCAACCCTCACCACTATTCAAAGGAGCCCTGAAGGATCTGTGGGATAAGCATGGAACTGCTAACTGCAAGACTGATAGCTCAAACCCATCCACCTCTCTGTGGGAGAAAGATGCGGCTGTCTGATCCACAAAGATTTACAGTCTCAGAAACCCTACAAATGAGTCAGAATCCACTCAATGGCATTTGGGGTTTGGTACTTCCATCCTTAAGAGATTAATGCTATCATTCTCGTTTTAGAGAGGAGGAAGCATAAGTATAGAACAAAACTACTGATAGCCACCCAGCAAGCAAGGAAGAGAAGTTCAAGTGTAAACCTAGGCAACCTGTGTCTGAAACCACGACTGGCCTCCCCCACAGGGATCTGCTGCCTGCTAGTCTGTGAGCCAGGCATTCTTGTTAGCATGTTGCCAGTGCAGAGATGAGGTGCTTTCCAAGAGTTATAGTCCCAGCAGGGACACAGTTGGTAAGTGACTGGACATAAGTAGACACCCCAACATCAGACTCGATCGCTAAGGTTCTTTCTACTCCACCCACAGCTGGTTACAGAGTCACTTGATGATTCATTTGTGTATTTGTTTATTTATTATTCAATAATTCACGCCGCTTGCTAGTCATCCAACTGTATGATCCCTTTGGGACTGTCCTCATCTTTTCTATTGGTGAAAGAATACAGGTCCAGTGTCCCAGGGCCTCTTCTTATAATGTGCTGAGACCCACACCTCATTTCCCTTGGGGTCCTATAGAGGTGTAGCACGGCCCATAAAAAACACCATCTCTGTTCATATCTCATGATTTTTACAAATTAATGATCTAAGTAAAATGGACCATTGCCTTTCAAAGTGTGCAATAAAAAATGATAATAAATGCCAGACTGAGGATCGTCATGGAAAAACAACTGTTTGGGGCATTTTGCTATGGTACAATTCCCCAGCCTGAGTGCTATAAATGGATCTGGCTGGTTGTTGTGTTTTTTTCTCTTGGGGGGCTGGGGGGGGGCGCATGCTCAATGCCTCGAGTCTTCACACCTGACCGGGTACAGAATAAGAACCGCTGGGGAAGTCAGGACAGGCTTAAATCTGAGCCCTGCCAATAGGCGCATCAGTGAGACAGGGACGGAAGAATTCCTGGAAGAGGGATTTGGGGCTCCCTGCCATCTCTTCGAGGCCTCCTTCCTTTCTCCCTCCTCTTCCTCCTTTCCACAGCTCCATGGTAGAAACCTGAAAGAGCTGGGATTTTTGCCAAGGAGGGTTTAGGAAAACAAAAGTTAACTGCCGTAGCTTTGAGAAATAAATTGCTCTGTGAGGCAAAGGGAAAAAAATCAAAGATCTTGAGAGAAAAATGAAGCCACAGTTTCAATTATAACTGTTACCAGGTTTAGATCCAACGTTGGGCCAAAGTGTCATCCAGACAGATGTTCTTGCAATTTGGTTTCCATAATAAATGTTGTACTTATAAAAATATTTTAATGACATCTGGGCACTTTACTAGGCCTCAAATTCTGGAATATTTTCCAGGTCAGGCAAGGACCATTTGCACCATCTCACCCAGTGACCTCTTTCATTCTGCAGGGGCTTCTGGAGAACATTAAACTTGCAGATGCAATTATTGTATAATAAAGTATTGATTTCCTAAGAAACCCTATAGCATTGTCTTCTTCATAATTAGCATTTACAAGGAACACATCCAAGAAGTTATAGAGGATTAACCACCTATTGCCACTTGAATGAGACACTTAGGGCCTTAGTTACAAAACAAACAACTTTAGAAATTCCCTAAGCGTTCACAGAACTGCGGATCAGATGCACATCACAGAGAAAAGATCTCACAGTATCTCAGTTCAGATTTTAAAATAGTTTTGTTACATGATATGCACCGCTTGGAAAATGCCATTTAAAAGCAAATGGAATTATTCTCCTCGCAGCTGATAAAGGCTTTAGCTTTGCTTGGCTATGTGATAATCCACTAACTCATCTGCTATAGACAGTGTTTATCTGTTAATGCATCAGAAATAAGCACAGTGCACCGTTCTAAAAAAGGGAACTCTTCTTAAAGTCAATGACATCTTCAAGCACAACTTAAAGGCAATTTCAGTTATGTAAACACCGTGGAGATTATTTAATGCTTCAAGTGAATAAAGGAACAAGAAAGCTGTAAATAAGTCATCTAAACAAGATGTTTCCCCCACGTGTTTCTGTTTGCTCCCCCTAGAAATTAGGGAGTGTGTTCCTGCTCCTCATGTGCTCTGTTGAAATGATCTCCTGGTGTGTTCAAGTTCACCCTCGGAGAACTTCAGACACCCGGGCCACCAGATCTAGACAGAGGATTAAGATCAGTCGAGTCCCATCCAGGCTGGATCCTATTTCCAATTACACACCTCTGTGGCTAAAGAGTGACTTGCCTAGCAGTACTTCACTGTGTTAACTCCGTTTCCCAGGCAACAATCCGACATTGGTCTAAGATTCAGGGAAACGTGGTCTGACTTGTTTTTGTTTTTTCCCTCGTTCTCTCCAGGGAGAGCAGGCGACATTTGACCAACTAAAACATGTTGTAGATCACGTCCTGTTCCCTGATGAGACGTGGAGACGGGGTGGAAAGAAGACACAGTTCCTGTCCTCGAGTCACGGACAACGCCGACATGTCAATACGTGGATACGCATGGCCAGTCTAACACCGATAGAACTTTGACTCATGTTCTTCTTTTGCCTAGAAGTCTCTTCCTTAATTTTTTTCCAGCCAATTAACCCCAGTCATCCTCCAATATGTAGTTCAAATCCTTTTACCTGCAGGAAGCTTTCCCCAAACCCGACGTCAATAGCTTCCGTATTTTTCATATTATTTTAAAATTCTCTCTGCGTGAGTCTGGCTCAATTATTAGGAGCTGACTTCCCTTGAACAAGTCTAGGTTGCATACCTCTGCATAACCCAGGACCTGACTCCTATATTTCAATAGATAGACATCTGGTAAGGAGCCATGCCTTCTTCTAGGTGTACATCTGGCGTACAGTTTTCCTAATAAGGTGCATATGACTGCCTTAAATTATAGCTGTTTGCTTATGTGTCATTTCTTTTAATAAACTGAAAAGTAAAAAGTGTTTTGCGGAAAATGTGTGTGTGCACATGCACATGTGCATATGCGTGTGTGTGTGAATCTTGGCTTTATCACTTATTAGCCAAGAGATTTGGCTATTCTTTAGGAATAATGATATTTACTTCATATGCATATTTATCTAGCACATAACTTTGATATCATACTTATTCAAGCTATATGCTGAGCCAATAACTTGAGAAGTTGTAATACATGAAGAAGAAGTTAGCATCACGATTGAAGGAAAACTCATTACCAACCAGCATGCTACAGATGACACAACTATACGTCCTGAAGTGAAGAAGACTTGGAGCACTTAGCAATGAAGATCAAAGTCCACAGCCCTTGAATTACACCTCAACCTAAAGAAAACAAAGATCCTCATAACTGGACAAATATATAGCACCATGATAAATGGGGGGAAACAAGATTGAAATTGTCAAGGACTCCACTTTCATCTGCTCCACCATCAATGCCCATTGAAGCAGCAGTCAAGAAATAAAATGACAAATTGCTGGGAAGATCTGCTGCACAAGATCTCTTTAAAGAATCATAGAGCGAAGGTTTCACTTGAAGGCTGAGATGTTTCTGACCCAGGTCCTGGTCTCTTCAATCACCGCCCATTGGAAAGCTGGGCGATGAGTAAAGGAACAAAGACTAAGGACTGCTTCATCACAATGACGTCCGTCAAGAAATTGAATATCCCACAAACTTCAGGAAGAACTAATGCATCTATCTTGGAAGAAGTGCAGTCAGAGCGCTCCCAGACATGTGCAGAACGTTGGACATGTTATCAGGAGGGATGCATCCATGGAGAAGGACATCATCCTTGGTCACGGTCATAGAAGGAAAGAGGAAGACCTTCGACAAAATGGACTGACCCAGTGATGTAACAATGGACACGACATAGGGTTGATTGTGAAGATGGCTCAGGGCCCAACCGTGTTTGACTCTCTTGTGCAATAAAGCCGATAGGAGTCTGAATGGTCTCAATGCCACCTAACAACAGCCTGAAGTCAGAGCACGGATCTCCATTCTTTCTACCTACCTCTTAATAAAGAGAGGAGAGGGCTCTGGGTGGAGGACTCGCTCACTAAAAGGTTTATTAGCAGGAAAATAAAGATGTTCTCAGCCTGGGGCAAGAGGCATGCACAGGAGAGTAGTGAGAAATGTGGAGTGAATCCATCGTAGGGACCAAAGAGCGAAGAGCCCAGAAAACAGTAACCGCAGTGCACAGTCTGAAAACACTTATCATTTCATTTGTGGCCTACTCCTGAAAAGCTCCTTGATCCATAGTTGAAACAACAACTCTCTGCTGTGAATACTACAGTGCCATCTACATTTAGCACCTCTGCTAACCTACATGGTCCAACCATACAGGTGAGAAGGAAATTTCCAATGTCAGTTAGAATCTCAGACAGAAATAGATGCCAGAGTCCAAAAGGTTTACTTGATAGAATTTATTAAGGGGCTATTTACAGAGGAGTAAATAAAAATGAGGCACCCAAGACTTAGCAACAGAGAAAGCCACTATCCTACGTGGACCTAAAGGAACAAAGGGAAGAAACAATGTTCTTGGAGCCCAAAGAGAGATGGAGTTATGATGAAGGGGCTGCCTAGGACCATTGACAGAACACTAGAGGGGTAGGGATGGAGCCTGGATCAAGTAGTGGAAAGAGGGAAACATGGGATAGATTTTAAAATAGGTGTCTCTCTTCCTCCACCTTCTCCAGTCTACCAGTACTTCAAATTGACTGACCTAACTGTAACCCAGAAAATAAGGGGTTACACTTGATGCACTGTGCAAGGATCCTTGATGGCGTTGTGGATTGATCTGCTAATGGTTAGGTCAGCAGTTTGAACCCACAAACTGCTCCACAGGAGAGAGAGGAGGTCCTCTGTTCTCTTAAAGATGTATTGCCTTAGACATCCTTTTTTAAAAAAAAAACATTTTATTAGGGGCTCATACAACTCTTATCACAATCCACACACACATATATACATCAATTGTATAAAGCACATCCGTACATTCTTTGCCCTAATCACTCTCAAAGCATTTGTTCTCTACTTAAGCCCTCCGCATCAGGTCCTTTTTTTTTTCCCCTCCCCAATCCCCCCTCCCTCATGTGCCCTCGGTAATTTATACATTGTTATTTTGTCATATCTTGCCCTATCCGGAGTCTCCCTTCCTCCCCTTCTCTGCTGTCCATCTCCCTGGGAGGAGGTCACATGTGGATCCTTGTAATCAGTTCCCCCTTTCCAACCCACTCACCCTCCACTCTCCCAGCATCGCCCCTCACACCCCTGGTCATAAAGGTATTGTACACCCTGGGTTCCCTGTGCCTCCAGCTCCCATATGCACCAGTGTACAACCTCTGCCCTATCCAGTCCTGCAAGGTAGAATTCGGATCATGGTAGTTGGGGGAGGAAGCATCCAGGATCTGGGGGAAAGCTGTGTTCTTCATCGGTACTACATCGCACCCTGACTGACCCAACTCCTCTCCTAACTGACCCATCTCCTCTCCGTGCACAACTGTGTATTTTTGACACTGTAGTTACACATATTTGATTATGTATTCAATCCGGGATGAATGAGTTATTGCCATAAACACACAAATACACCTTGAATTCCAGATTTGGGAACGGGGAAGGACGTGGTGCTTCACCATTCAGGTCCTTCGTTTGCTCGGTTAACATTATCCTAACGCATCATAGACCACCCGGGGTGGCTCAGAGAAACAGTAGTTTGCCTTCTCAAGACCTATAGCTTCTTGGAAGTAGAAAGGAGACTAGAACACTATTCTTTCTCTCACAATAATGTCTTGGTTTGTAGAGAAAAGTATTATCCCTGGATGTGCTGAGAAATGCCCATCACCTGACCTGGTGTCACAAGAACCTGTGTTACCCCCTTCACAAGTGGGACTATACACAAGCCATGCTTGCTAGACGTGGCTTTGGTCTGTAACTCTTCACATTTTAAGGGGAAAATCTGAAAATCTGAACGGAGTAGTGGCCTCATTTTCAAAGCTAACCCTAAGGCCTGTAGGGAAAACTTTTCCAGAGGAGACACATTTGCACACCTCACTCTTTGGACCACAGGGTAGTGGCTTTTGACTCACCTGGTAGACCAGCTGCCTATGAGATGTTCCAGGCCTTGTTCCCTTCTCAGCTGAGAGAAGGCAATTGATGACCTGTGGGCTAAAGTGAGGACCTGGGTTAAATGGCATCATGCTTGCTACAAACTGAACAAGAAGGTCTGGGCCCCACAGCCACAAGCAAGTATGTATCTCAGTGCCCCTCACACAAGAGCAGAATACTGTTCCGTGACCGTGTGGTTATACTTAGTTACATAGCAGTGTAATTAATGCCACTTAATGTCAAGTGAAAACAGAATTTCTGCAGCTGCCAATTTCCTCTGGCTCAGCCAGGACTCTATGTTGACTTCATTGATGAGCATTGTTTTCTTTTTCATCACACTGATTACAGAGAGAAAATCAGTCCAAGAGAGAGAAACGGGCAGCACAGAAACTACACAATTCAGATGGCAGGCATTGATTTTCATCCAGCATTACGTGAATTGCTCCATAAAGCTGAAGCCCTCTGAATCAACTAAGATAAAAAGAATCACAACCGAATAGTATATAAAACAATTCACTCCTACAAATTTGAAAACCCAGAAGAGATGGACAAATGTCAAGAAACACATTGTCTACATAAACTAACACAAATAGAGGTTTAAATTTTTACCAAACTCATAAATCATAACCAAAGAAAGTGAAGAAATCATAAAAGATTTTCAAAAATGGATCCCCTCCTCATAAAAAAAAAGCCCCAGCCCAGATGGAATCACTGGAGAATTTTCCCAAACTTTAGAGAAAAATTGACATCAATTCTCATAAACTGTTCCAGTACATGGAAAAGGAAAGAACATCTTTAATGCATTTTATGAAGCCAGCATATCACAAAAAGAGAAAATAATAGTTCAATATATATCATTAGTATGGATGCAAATATTTCCAACAAAATTTGAGATAGTAAAATTGAACAGTATATATTTTAAAAGTACAAGTGTGCTTTAAAAAGCACGTGGGGAAAAAAGGAATTAAAAAACAATGAATTCTCTGAACCTCCTTCATACAACATGACCAAGAAGGAGTCATACCAGAGATAGCAGGATGGTCCAACATTAGAAAATAAATGTAATTCGACACAAATAGAACAAATGGATCACATTGAGGGCATTGGCAAAAACCAAACACTTTCTTAAAACAAACATTCAGCAAAAAGAGTGGAAATCCCTCAGTGTAATTCAAGGTACATATGCAAACCCAATAGCCAACATTATTCTCAAGAGAAAGATTGAGAGCATTTTCCTTGGGAGCAAGCATCAGACAAGGATGCCCTTTCTTCCATGAGTATTCAGTATTGTATTGGAAGTCCTAGCTTAGAGTAAGAAAGAAAAGTGTGGGAGGAAGTGGGGGACGGGGGTGATTTTACATTTATTCCTAGATGACTTAATGTTATACATAGAAAATCCAAGAATTGCCACAAGAAAGTTACTAGCACTAAAGGAAGGATTCCAGACAGTTGAGAGGTCCGTGAACAACATACCAAAGTCAATTGGGTTCCTCCATACTATCAGAGAAGACCTTGAAAAGGAATTCAAGAAAGCAGTATCATTTACAATAGCTAACCCCTTCCCCTCCCCAAAAGGAAAAAATACCTAGGAATAAAGCCAACTAAGGGTATGAAATTCTTACATAAAGAAAACTATAAAACACCAGAGCAAAAAAAATTTTCATGGATTGGAAGATGCTACCCCAATTAATCTATAAGTACAATACAAATATGATCCAAATTCTAGCAACATTCTTCAATGAAATGGAGATACTAATGTAGTTTTATAAGCATAACTAAATGCATTTTAAAGAGCAAGAACAAAATAGGAGGCCTCTTCCTTCCAAATCTTAGCTTCCCATGTTGTTCTTGTTCAACACTGACTCAGAGTGGCCCTGTGTGCAAAACAGAACCTCTAAGTAGCATGCTAATCAAAGAAGCCTGGGACTGATTCAATGACAGACACACAGACCAATGGACTGGAACTGAGGAGCCAAACATAAACCATCCATCTGTGAACAGCTAATAATAGACCAAGAGTTAGAGTCCATTCAGTAGGGGACCATCTCTTGAACAAGTGATGCTGCTGAAACTTGGTATCTAGCTGAACAAAAAGGAAACAGGATTAAGAACTCACACCATGCACAAAAACACTAGCCCAAGATGGACCAAAGACCTAGATGTGGGCTAAAGCTGTAGTTTCAGAAAAAGCGTAGGCTCAAAAGACGGGGATATAATTGTTGGCCTAAATCACCTATTATAAAAGAGCTACACCGCTTGAATGGCAGAAGACAGATTTGATAACTGGGGCTTCCTGAAAATTAAACAGCTGTGCTCATCAAAAGGCTTTGCCAAAAGAGAGCCTACAAATGGGGGGACATTGGCAGCAATGTAGCTGATAAAGATCTAATCCCTAAAATATAGGCATAGGAGGGCAAGTCCAAACGCACTGCCACAAATGAATAGAAATCTATATTCAATACAAATAGCAAAGTATGAAGAGATTGCTCCTTGACCTGTCTTTTATCTAGGTCTAGGCCCTTCTGAAGACGGTGCTTCCACCTGGCTCACCTTTATTCAAATAATTCTGCACTCTGCTCCTCGCCAAAATGGCAGTTTGGGCATCCTTGGGGGACACAAGTACTGTTTATTTTTCAAAGTTTTCTGTCTTTGGAGAATATAAGGAAACCTTCAGGGACAAGACCAGGGTTGTAAGGGTGGGTGGGGTCAAATGTCCTAGTGAAATTCTCCCAAAATATCTCGAAGTATGAGTCACTTTTGAAGAGTAAGCAGGTATATTTTCATGATGGTAAAAACAAACCAACCAGCCAACCAAACAAACAAATAAATGGAAATTCCTCAGGACAATTTTTTTGTCTTTTTATTACCAATTCAGTTTGAATTTTCTTTAAATTCCTTCCTAATAAGCCCCCATGAACAACTTGCATCCTTCAAGAAAACCTATCAAAATTCCCCTTTTGGAATTCCAAAGAACAATCACCAAAGTCTTTTGAGATGAACTGATTTGGAATTTAACTGGCTCAGCAGATCCCCTCAGAACCCATCTTTGTGACTCAGTATTTTGAAGGCCCTCTGAGGAGACTAAGACTGTGACAGAGAGAGCTTGCCTGCAGCCATCCACTGATCACAGATCCAGGTTGAAACAACTTTTGTTGCTTTGTTTGGCGTAAACCTGTGCGTGTATGAACTAGAACCCCAATAACCATCGCTTTTGACTTAGCCCCGGACCTCAGCGATATGGCAATAAAATTTTCCATAAAGAAATGATCATCGTGAAATGAGTCGAGACTTTATTTTTGGGGAGGGGGTTTCCAGTGCTTATAACATTATGTTTACACTCCACTACTGTTGACAAATGTTCAATAGCATTATGAAAAGTTGTACGTAGTGTGAAAATTATCAAAATGGGACACAGACTCACAAAATAAGCACATGCTGTTGGGAAAATGGTGCCGATTAATTGATGGGACGCAAGGCCACCACAAACCGTCGATTTGTAAGAACATATAGAAAGTATCTGCAGAGCGCACGAAACTGTAAGGAACTAAAAAGGAGACCGTAAGCAAGTTTATGACTGTAGGTGAAACCTTCAACAACGGGATCAAAAAGACCAGCAATCCAAGTAAAAATGGGCAAATGACATGAATACTAATTTCCCCAAAGAGGCCATTCAGGTGTCCAAGAAATACATGAAAAGATAGACACTTGCAATGATTAACTTTCAGATAATACGCATCAAAACCATAAAGAGATCCCATCTCATACCTGCAAAACTCTCCGTGATCCAAAAACGTCACAAACAACAAGAGTGATGAGGTTGTAAGGGATATGGGAATTCTTCTAGATTGCTGGCGGGGTTGTAAAGTGGTACACACACTGTGACACTTCTTCAAAAAACAGACATGAAAGCATCTTATGATCCAACAATCCCACTCCTAGTTCTATGTCCTAGAGGTGTAGGAGCAGTGGCTGGAATAGAACACGTATGTTCCTTGCAGCGTTATTCCTTATGCCAAAGAGATGGAAACAACCTATGTGCCCCCCAAAAGCTGAATGGATAAACGGATTATGGTACTCATTCACTCATTGCCGGGATTTCATCAGCCAGGGCCTAGCTGCCTCTGTAAGCATTTTCTTACCTTGCCTTTCGTGTGCTTGGGTGGGAAACCCATGAGTCAGCACAACTTGAATGGGACATGGTCAATTGGGTCACAGATCAAGGCATCTTCAGAGGCAGAGCGAGACTTTACTGGGAAAAAACCTAGCTTAATGATCAGACAGAAGACATGAGTTTGTATATAAAATGATGGTTAAGGATGAATTTGATCTTTATTCTAAGTCAGCCTGCTAACCACCATGTGTGATTTGTGTTGGGGAAAGACTGGCACGTTTTTAATAATCACATGGTAACTTAAGACAGCAGTGACTCAGTGTATTAGGTGAAATTGGGCCAGACCCATGCGTTACTAGGAAACACTCCTGCCAGTCAAAATTCCGGATCTAGCTCTCGTTCTTTTGAACTTTTTAAAAACAATCCTGGTAAATATATATTTATGGTAGGCCTGGGTAATTCAAGTAGTTACGTGCACAACTACTGGCTGAAAAGTTGGTGGTTCAAACCCACCTGCAGATACCTGGGAAGACAGGCCTGGCAATCTTTTGGAACAATTCTCATCACACATATGAGGTTGTCACGATTTGGATTTTGCAATTAACAATCAGAATAAAGTTGTTGTTGCTAGGTGCCATCAAGTTCCTTCTGACTCGTGTTGACTTATGTACAACACTGCCCAAACCTGTCCCATCTTCACAATGATTGTTATGGTTGAGTCCATTGTTGCAGCCACTGTGTCCATCATCTTTTTGAGGATCTTCTTTTGGGGCTGCCCTCTCCTTCACTGGGTCTGATATCCTTTTCCAGTGACTGGTCTCTCCTGAGCATTTGAGATAAAGCCATGCCATCTTTGCTTCCTTCCAAGGAGCATTCTGACTGTACTTTACCTTCCAAGACAAATTGGTTTGATCTCTCAGTGGTTCACAGCCCTTTCCGTATTCTTCGCCAGCACCATAATTCAAATCTATGGACTCTTCTGCAGGCTTCACAGGCTTTTGAGGCAGCTGAAATGCTTTGAATCTCCTAAGAGAACTCTTTGCTCCTTCACAAGTGAAAGATGTCTTTTGCAGCAGATTTGCCCCAGGCAATACATTGTTTGGTTTCTTGTCTGTTGCTTACATGAACACTGATAGTGAATTTAAGCAAAATAAAATCCCTGCCAATACCAAGCCTTTCTTCACTTGTCATGATGCTGTCTATTGAGGGTGTTGTTTCCTGTATCCATAATGAAGGGGGTGGCCTTTTATTGTCACCAGCCTGTGCTTCAAGCCCTCACTTTTAGCAGGCAAGGTTGTGTCATGTGCCTATTGCAGGTAGCTAGAAGCCTTTCTCCAGTCCTGATGCCATGTTCTTTCTGGATTCCTTGTCCAGCTTCTTGGATGACTTGCTCACCACGGGGATTGAGTAAGTATGGTGAATGAACACATCCCTTACAAAAACCTTTCCTGAGTCTTGGATGAATGCCGGCCTTTTTGTTTAGGAACCCTGGTAATATGATGGCTGTACATTTGACTGCCTTCTGCAAGGTCAGTGGTTTGAAACCACTAGCCTGCTCCACAGGAGAAAGATGAGATTTCCCAGTCTTGGAAATCCAAAGGGGTCATTTTCTACCCTGTCCTATAGGGTTGTTATGAGTCAGAATCAACTAAATGTCAGAGTGTGTTTTTTGTTTGTTTGTTTGTTTGTTTGTTTTGTTGGTTTGGGTTTTTATACAGGTTATTCATGAGCACAACGATCCTCATTTTTCACAGGGTTGTTCATAATCAGTTATGATCCAAGCAGTCGAATGCCTTTGCATAGTTAATAAGACACAAGAAACATATATTTATGGCATTTTCTACTTTCAGCCCAAATCCATCTAACTCTAGCAATGATATCACCAGTTCTATTGCTTCTGTTGAGTCTGGCTTGAATTTCTGGCAGCTCCCTGTCCATGGATTCTGTGACTAAGTGAAAAATGATCTTCAGCAACATTTTACTTGCAAATGATACTACTGATATAGTTTGGTAATTTGTACATTCTGTTGGGTTGTCTTCCAAACACTGTAATCTAAAATATATATTTTGAATATATAAATATACATATACCTGTGCCATTTTTACATTCCCCACATATTAGAATTCAATGACATTATGTATACATTTTCTTATTCCCCTCAATACCATAAATTCTTGATCATATGCTACTTCTTGAAATGGCTGAATTAATTTTCATACAGTGATTGTATATTCTTTCTATTTTATTTTATGTGCATGTATTGTTCATATTTTGCCCATAGAATCATTCAATATCACAACATATGGCTTATCGTATTTTTCTTCAGTCCTTTCAGTTTGAAATACGCTGAGTGAGTCCTACTTTTTGAACTTTCCAACTCCAGGCCTTTGAGTATTTCACTATAATACATAGTCTTTTGCAGCTGCCCCTTGAAATTTTCTGTTCAGCTCTTTTACTTCATCAGTTTTTCCATTCACTTTAGCTATTCAGCTTTTAGGAGAAAGTTTCAGTCTCTTCTGATATCCATTTGGTGCTTTTTTTCTTTCATGTCTACTTAATGACCTTTTGCTTTCTTCATGCATGAGGTTCTTGATGTCATCCCATAAAACACCTGGTCTTTGTTCATTAATGTTCAGTGTAGAAATCTACTTTTGACATGGTCTCTAAATTCAGGTAGCATATACTCAAGGACATATTTTGGCTCTAGTGGACTGAATGGTTTAATTTGCTTCAGCTTCAAGCTGAACTTGCATATGAGCAATTGATGGTCTGCTTCCCAGTCAGTCTCTGGTCTTGTTTTGCCTGATGATATGGTGTTTCTCCATCACCTCTATCCTCAGACGTAGTCAAGTTGATTCCTGTGCATTCCGTCTAACAAGTTCAATGTGTATGCAAAAACCCACTGCCTTCAGTCAATTCCAGCTCATAATTACCCATGTGGGTCTCCGAGGCTGCAAAATCTCTACAAGAGCAGAAAACATCATCTTTCTCCCATGAAGTGACTGGCAGATTTGAACTGCTGACTTTATGGTTCTCAGCCCAATGCCTATTGTGCACCAGTCGGCCTCTCTCCATGTGTGTAGTCCCCAAGTATGTTGTTGAAAAAAAAGTTTACAGTGATGAAGTCATTGCTTTTGCAAAATTCGATCATGTAATCCCATGCTTTGTTTTCATAACCCAGACCGCATTTTCCAATTACTGATCCTTCAACTTCACTTCCAACTTTCTCATTCCACTTGCCAAGAATTATCAACGCATCTTGAATACATAAAATTGCTTAATTTTTTAAACCATTAACCTATGTGGTTAGGAAGCAAATTTGATTAATAGTTATATTTTGCTTCCTTACAAGCACATGGAGATTATGCTATCACAGCCAGCATACTATTTTAAGACACACCTTGAAATGTTCCTTTTGTTGATTAATATGGTTCCCTCTCACTTCAATTTTTCATTCCTCATATTGTACAGCCAATAACAACGCATATCAACGCTTAGGATATTGAGTTTTATGTATTTGGTTTTATTTTTAACAACTGCCATTCTTCCTAGATTCACACTCAATATGCCTCGTGTTCCAATTACTGATGGATGTTTGTAGCTGTTTCTTCTCATTTTGACTCATATTCCACCTACAAATGAAGGTTTCTAAAGCTTCACTCTGTGCACATCATTAAAACGGCCTCTTCTCTGAAGAGTCAGCTCTTTCTCAGTGACACCTGCGGGCTCATCTTCTGACACGGTTCTGAACATGTTTCATTATTATTTACAATGTTACCAGGAGATGATCCACTAGCTGATCTGTCTGGAAGTGCCACAGGAACATGTTCAGCTTGGGGTGACTCTTCTGGTGGTTGACATACTGATGGCATAGCTTCCAACATCACCTCACTACGCATAGTATGACAAATGGATAAATGAGTGTCAGCACTAGTATAAAACAAGACTCCAGGATGGGATCGAATGCCAATTGAAATGTTCACCAAGCTAATGCAGAACTAGAAGCACCCAATTGATGCCAAGAAGTTTGGAAGACAGCTACCTGGTGAGTCAAATGGAAGAAATCCATATTTGTGTACATTCCAATAAAAGGGACCCATCAGGATGTGAAGATTATTGAAGGATATCATTAATACAACATGCAAGTAAAACTTTGCTGAAAATAATTTAAAACCAGTTGCAGTGGTACACTGAGAAGGAGCTGTCATAAATTCAAGCAGGATTCTGAAGAGGATGTGCAGTGATGGATATCACTGCTAAGGCCCAATAGAGCTTGACTGACAGTAGAGAATACCAGGAAAATGTGTACTTTTCATTTGGGGCTACGAAAAGGCACTTAATGGTGTACATCATGACACAATATGGATAACATTGCTTAGACCAAGGATCTGTTTTTGGAACCGACGAAGGGAATACTAAGGGGTTTAAAGTCAGGAGTCATAATCATCGGGGTTGGATCCTTTCTCCATGTTTATTTGATCTGATTGCTGAGCAAGTGAGCGACAGGAGAAAGAGTTGGGCATCAGGTTTGAAGGAGGCTTCTTAACAACCTGTGGTATGAAGATATCACAACTTGGCTTCCGAGAAGCAGAGAGAACTTGTTGGAGGGTTGGGAGGTCAAGGATTGCAGCCGTCAGAGTGCATTACAACTCAATTAAAGAAAATCATAATCCCCACAATTGAGCCAATTGGCAACATGATTCCAAATGAGAAAAAAATTGAAGTGGTCAAGGATTTCATTTGGCTTGGACCCAAAGTCAATGCTGCTGGAAGCAAACAACCAGAAACCAGATGATGGATTGCATTGCACAGATCTGCTATAAAACAAACAAACAAACAACCCTTTAAGTTATTAAAGAGCAAAGATGTCACCTTGAGGAGTAAGGTGCACCTGACCAAAGCCACGTGTTTTTAGTTGCCTCCTGTGCGTACAGAGTAATGAATGAGGAAGCTCACAGAAGAACCTATGTATTTGAATGTTGATGTTTGTGAAGAATATGTAAAGGACTATGGGCTACCAGAAGGTGAAAACAAAACAAGCCTATTGTGGAGGAGGTGCAGCCAGTATGTTCTTTGGGAATTGAGTGTGCTGAAACTTCATCTCCCATCAATTTTCCATGCTGTCAGGAGAGAGCAGTTCCTGGAAAAGGGCATCATGCTCGCTCAATCAGGGAGAAGCTCAGTGAAAGAGAGACTCTCCTTGAGCTGGATTAGCGTAATGGGGCAACAACGGGCTCAAACATAGCAGCAGTTGTGATGAGGGTCCGAGACTGGTAGTGCTTCATTCTTTGTGCATGGGGTCTCTCTGATTTGATGACACCGAGGTGTCATCCACAACAACCACAGCAACAAACTGTGATTTTCCAGACGTAACCTATGGACTACATTGTTGGCACGCACGCACGCACGCACACAAAGAACCAGCTGCTGTTGGAGCCATTCTGATGCAGGAGAACACCATCTACGTCAGGATAGTTTGTGCTCCGTGGAATTTTCAATGATTTGCTGTTGTTGTTGTTGTTTTGAGAAGCTTATCACCAGACCTTTCTTCTGAGGCACCTCTGGATGGCTTTCAACTTCAAACTCTTTGGTTATTACTCTAAACCTTTTTACCTCCCAGGGACTCCAAGACAAAGCTTAAGAAGAAAGTCAAAAACATCAGCATGGATAGTCTCTGAGTCCACTCTTGGGCACCTTTGCTGGACTCTCTGTAGCCACGGGGAGTTTCTCTAGGCAAGCAGATAGATTGGGGTGAGAGTGGGTTAGAAAGCAGACCGTCCTGGGAAATGAAACACCACCAATAATTATGTTAAGCTATTTGTCAATGCACATTTTCCAAAGGCTCTGGGAATCTCAGAAGAGTACAATTAGAGCTCTGAGCTGCTCAACAATTGAATTTCCCACATCTTGCTTTAACTTCCAAGACATATGAAAATGCTAATTTCTATTGTTATAGAGAGAGAATGATGGGAAAATTCCAAAGCCAACGCCAGAAAATAAGAACAAAAAAAATGGCCTCCACCCTCCCCCTGGCACCCAATGGTGCGTCATTTGAGTTGTACAATTTATAGCCTCGGTGATCAATTTCCTTCTAACCATCATCATCTGCACCTCCACACCCACTTAAAGCAGAGCCAAAGCAGGAGCCAAATCAGGCTCTCAGAACAGCTGTGGCACCGGGAGATTAGTGCAAGGGAGAAACAGATTTCTTTAGAGGTGATTTCCATATCAAAGGGGATCTCCCTTGCCTCCTGAATCTTTGTTCTTTGAGAGGACTCAACCTTCCCAATGCAATGCCTTAAACTAGAACCTACTCCAGTAGGATAGAGACATGCCCTTCTCCTGCTCCCCATCACCTTGCTGATGTGAATGCCTCTCTTACCACTCCAATATCATGTTCTGGCTGAATTTGTGTGAACCTCGCCCCACACCTCCCAAACTTCCCCTCTGTGCTTACTCCCCGGTCTTTTCTGCCTCAGCAAAAATGACTCTTCTTTCTCTTCTCTTGTTCCTGCTCCTTCAACTCATTAACTGATTTAAATTTAAGTAGTGAGGGCATAAAATGACTCAGAGGGGCAGCCATATAAGACGTGTATGGAAATGCCAGCTTTATTATCTCAAGCATAATTCCTCTTTTTAGGAAGAGAATTATCCGTCCTTGGGGGAGGTACCTATTAATGCACTTGAAGTAGAAGGTGAGACTGTGGCCAAAAGAGCACAAGTGTATAAAAAGATGTTTAAAGTATTCCAGACAAAAGAATACAAGAAATCTGTGTCTTGCTCCTGAGAGGAAGGAGAGAGACAAGAGTGAATGGGTAGAGAAGTGAGGTGGAGAAAAGAGTGTGGCATGAACCGAGGATCTTTGGGGAACGAAGAGCTACCAATGTTTAATTTTAAATTGTACTCTTTTACAGCACTCTCTCAGTCTTGTTTTAAGTTTTCTAACTCACGAGTGAATTGTGTGATTGGAATTTCTGTGTGAGATAAAAAATAAGTTTGGGTATTTCCTGCAGAAGCAAGATCCAGGAAGGCAACATGAACGGAGACTAAAAACCTCCTTTCTTTGCTCCCAGGAATTCCCAGGAATCTTTGGAAGGCCTGGCCCTCCCAAAGATTGAGTCAATATTGTTGTTATTGCCTACTGTCAAGTCGATTTGAATTCCTAACAACTCCATGTGACCCAATAGAATGACCGCCATAAGCTGTTCTTGTTAATCAGTTCTATAGAAGCACATTGCCAGGACTTTTCTGTCACAACATCTCTAAGCAGGGTCAAACTGCCGATGTTCCTGTTAGCAGCCAAGAGCTCTTTCTGGCCAGGATTATCTAAATAGAAAGAAGCAGACAGAGTAGCTAATCCACGAGTAATATTTGTACCTGAGTGAATGAAGTGAACTCACATAAATAAATTGCTGATGCAGAAAATGGAAAGGTAACAGAAGATCCTCCAGAGGGTGCGGTAAGACTGGCTGTGTTTTTAAAATAATGCCCTCTTGGAATGAGAAAGGGGTTTTGACTCATGACTCCCCTCTTATGTAGAACCTAGAACTCAGGTAGTATGTCATGTGATAATCACCTGATAATTCACTGTGCCTGGATCTATGCAAATACTTGTGTGTGATGGTTAAATGATATGTCAACGTGCACTTAGAGTAAAGTGGACCTGTTAATCAGGTCACAGGCAGGTGATACTTCCTGCGAGGGGTGGCCTTTGAATGCAAGAGACACTGGAGATACCCCCTCCCTCTTGTTGCCCCCTTTGCCTTCTTGCTGGGACTCTGACTACCTCCAGAAGTATCACACGTGAGTCACTCGTTGACATAGGGAGTCCACCTGGGACTTACCTGCCCCTTCCCATGTTCCCACTGACCTTGGGTCCATGTGATTCTGCACCCACCGGGCCTGTGATCTCCATGCTTCCAACTTCACCTTTCTACATCATTGACCTGAAGCTATATGGGTCTACAGAGGGCTCTGACTAGCATCAGACCCATGGACATGAGTTGGGCTAGGTTGGGATTCCTACTTGATATGAAGTCCTTCATTATACATATGAGGAGATATTCAAAACAAAACAAAACAAACAAACAAAACAGAAAAAAGCTCTGCTGGGCAGAGCTTTCGTAGTATGCATCCCTCCCCACCCCAACTCTGGGCTAGCATCCAGCAACTTGTTCTGACTTAGTGCACCCAGTGGCATTGCCTGGGAAGGGTCTCTCTGGTCACAGCATTTTTTGGTAAAAGCAGTTTCCTTTGAACCTCATTGTTTGTGTGTGTGGTGACCAATTTAAAAGAACCGCATGTGGCAGTGAAATTTTGTTTCCTGCGTGGGAAAAAATGCCACAGAAAGTGTTGTGATGTTGAACACAGCTTACAAGGACAGTGCTAAGGGAAAAACTCAAGTGTACAAGCGGTTTTCTTGTTTCAAAAAGATAACATATTGACTGATGACAAACCTTACTCTGGATGCCCTTCAACTTCCCAAAGGGACAAAATGTCAACTCACAGTGCATTTGGAGTTCATCCCATCAGGCCAGACTGTTCACAAAGTTTTCTATTTAGAGGTTCTGAAAAGATACGTAACAGTGTGACAAAAAAAAAAAAAAAGGCCTTATTTGTGGCAGACGGGGGACTTGTTTTGTCACCAAGACAATACACCTGCTCACATAGGCATTTCAGTGTGCCAGTTTGTGGGAAAAAAAAACAGCATACCTCTTTGCCCATGCACCTTACTCTCCTGACCTCACTCTTGGAAACTTTTTTTGTTTCCATGAATGCAGAGGGACATGAAAGGACAGCGATTTGAAGACATAGAAGAGGTGAAGGAAAAAAGAGCGAGGTGCTGCCAGCCATAAAACTGATGAGTTTGAAAAATAGTTCCACAAATGGAATCACAGATTAGACCAATATATTAAGTGTGATGCAGAATACTTTGAGGGTGACAAAGTTGTTTTGTAAAACATAGCTTTGGGAAGAAAATCCATTTGGGGGGGGGGGTGAATCCTCTTGTATGTAAGTATCACTGGTTTTGATTCTCTAGAAATTCCAGTCTACCGCACTGAATTATGTGCATCAACAGAAGGGGAACATTCTATTGTGCTGGGACTTGCAGATAGCAAATGCTAGAACAAGTATATGGCCGAAAGTATGGGCCCTATGATTATTCTTGGCAAGAGTAGCCGCATTCTTCTGGGTCAGAGTGGAACTAGATATGCCAGATGTTGGAGGCATAACGCTATTCAAATTGGAAAGGAAAAAGTCAAACTATTCCTATCTTCAGATGACATGATCCTATACAAGTACACAGAAAATCCCATAAGTTCCACAAAGAAGCCACTGAATCTAATAGAAGGATTCAGCACAGTGGCAGGGAATAAAACCAATACACAAATGTCAGTTGAGTTTCTCTACACTAACAAGGAGAATTCTGGAAAAGAAATCAAGAAAATAAGACTCTTTACAGTAGCCCCTAAAAGAAATAAACCTAGGAATAAATGTAACTAGGGGTATAAAAGACTTATGTAAGCAAGACTATAAAAACACTACTGCAAGAAACCAAGAAGCCTACATAAAAGGAAATAATTTCCAGGATCATGGATTAGAAGACCTGACTTTGTGAAAATGGCAGTACTACACAGGGTGACTCACGTAATACAATACAATATAAAGTCTAACACCATTCTTTAATGGAAAAACTAGTTTCTAACTTTACATGGAAAGAAAAGCAGTCCCAAAGAGCTAAAGCAGTATTGGAAAAGAACAAACGAGGAGATTTCTTACTTACCAGTCTAAAAATGTAATATATATCCATAATCATCAAAACAACCTAGTTCAATGACAGGCACATTGGCCAATGAGTAGAATTAAACACCAAAAATATAAGTCCTTCCAACTATGGATGGCTGATGTCTCACAAAAGGTCATAATCTATTTAGTGGTGGAATCAACCATCTCTTTAAGCAATGGTGTTGGCAACACTGGATATACAGTTACAGAAAAATCAATAGAATCCATAGATCACACCACCCACAAAACCAAATAGATCAAAGATTTCAATGGTACAGCTAAAATGATGAAGTTCTGGGAAGATAATATCAGAACAAAACTGGTGGACCTCTCAAACACAACAAAAGCACAAACAACAAAAGATAAATTAGCTGAGACTTCTCCAAAATTAAATCCAAATGCTCACCAAAAGACTTCACCAAGATAGTTAGTTAGTAAGTATGTAAGTAAGTAAACAACGGGCTACAGACTGGAAAATAATCTTATCAGCACCATATCAGATAAGGGCCTAATCTGGAAAATATATAAAAAACTTCAACAACTCAATAACAAAAAGACAAAAAATCCCCCCCAAAATGGACAAAGGCAGCATAACCCTGATGAAAGACAACTTTCCTTTAGTTCTTTAATGTTTCCCCCCGCTCACCCCCACTATCATGACTCCAATTCTATCTCACAAATCCAGCTAGACCAGAGCATGTGCACTAGTACAGATACGAGTACAGACAAGATCTCCAAACACAGGGAATCCAGGACAGATAAACCCTCGGAACCAATAATGATGGTAACATTATCAGGAAGGGACGAGGAAGGTGGGAGGAGAAAGGGGGAACTGATCACAGTGATCAACATATAACAGCCCCACCCCCTTCTGGGATGAACAACAGAAAAGTGGGTGAAGGGAGACAGTGGACAGTGTAAGATAAGAAAATAATAATAATTTATAACTTATCAAGGGTTCATGAGGGAAGAAGGGTGGGGGAGGGAGGAAAAATGAGAAGCTGATACCAGGGGTTCAAGCAGAAAGAAAATGTCTTGAGAAGGATGATGGCAACCTATATACAAATGTGCTTGACACATTGGATGGATGTGATAAGAGCCCCCAATAAAATGATTAAATACATAAGCAGACACTTTACCAAAGAGGACATTCAGGCAGCTAGAAAACACATGAAAAGATGTTTGCATTAAAGAGTGTTTTTTTTTTAGTGGAAAACTAATTGTCAATTTAATACAGAGAGAGAAGCAGCCCAGGATAAGTACAAAAAATTTAAAAATGTCTCAAAAAGAACAAAGTAGGAGGTCCTATGCTACCTGACCTCAAAACATATTACACAGCCACAGTAGTCAAAACAACCTGGGACTGGTATATTAATAGCTACATAGACCAAGGGGACAGGCTATAAAATTCAGAAATAAAAGCATCTGCCTACACACAACTGATTTTTTGACAAAGCATCAATGTCCATTCCACGGGAGAGAAGTGCCTTCTTCAAGAAACAGTGCTGGAGAAATGCATCTTGAAAAGACTGAGACAGGACCCACTCCTCACCCCAGGCACACAGACGCACTCAAGAGGGACCAGAGATCTAAATGGAAGCCCCAAAGCTATGAAAAAATGTAAAAATTAGGACCAAGTTAAGGGTTTATGCAGGGTATATATGGAATACCAGATATAACAGAAAGCAAACACAATGGAAGATAAAATAGATGGCTGAGACCTATTAAAAATAAAACATGTACATCAAAAGACTTCATCAAAAAAATAAAATGAGAGGCGTGGATTGTGGGGAAAAAACTTAAGCAATGGCATAATTAACACAGCACTAATCACTAAAATCTGAAGAATTCTGCAATACCTCAATTTTTAAAAAGGAACAGAAAACACTCAAAAGGTAGACAACATACTGTTAAGGCTTTATAGGATGAAATAATTTGTCTTAAGTTACTCCATTTTTGAAAAGCTTAAGTGCCATCCCCCATTCTAAGAGAGGTATGTTATCTTGGAAAAGCAAGTCACCGTAAGCAAGAAGTTTTGCAAGATCATCTGGTCCAAGATAAGCTGAGCAGGGCGTCCCGAACTACCTGCATCCCTGTCATCTTGTGTAAACACCCTTTCCCATTCCTTGCTCTAGCCCCCTCGCCTGGCTGGTTTTAAGTGTATAAAAGGGAAAGGAAAATTTGGCCGGACGCTGCAGTTTTGGACCCTGCGTGGCCATGCTGTAGCCCAAACCCGGGTTTGCTTTTACTAATTGGCTTGTTTTTTAATAAACTTTTTCTTTTCTCGAGCAGCTGCTTGTGAGTCGGTGATTCTGGTTGGGCTCCACTCCCTAACACATACCTGAATACACAATTTCCAAAAGATGATCCTCAAATGGCTAACAGACACTTAAGGAAATGTTCTCATTCACTAGCCATCCCAGAAATGCAAATTCAAACAATGATTAGCTATCATTTTACACCCACAACCATACCCCGATTAAAAACAAAACAAAACAGAGAACCGAGAATAACAAATACTAGAGAGGGTGTGGAGAGATTGAAACTCTGATACACTGATGGGGGCCTTGTGAATAAGTACAACCATTGTGGAAATCCACCTGGCAATACCTGAAACAACCGATGATAGAAATAGCATACACTCAGCTATACCACTGCTGGGCATATAACCCAAAGAAATAAGAGACAGATCATGAACAGACATGTGCCCGCCAGTGTTCATTGCCCCACAGGTCACAGCAGCAAGAAGCTGGAAATAGCCCAAATGCCCATCAGTAGAAGAATGGAATTTTTTTTTAAAAAGGCAAACCTGTGGGCTCCATGTGGGCAGGTCTATGTCTATTTTTGATTCACCATTGAATTCCCAAGATCGTTCATGATCCATGGCCTCTTCCTTGTGCTCCGAGAATATCGGTGGGATAAGTGGATGAATGACTTCACTGTATGGGCCAAGTCACCAAAATGGAAAGCAGTCCCCTGCCTGTGCCCAGAGGTGAGCAGTTTCTCCACCTTAGGAAGGAAGGCTATTGAAAGTCATCTGTGTATTTGCATATTCATGGGAGAAGGTGTGGCCCATTCATAGGCAGTATGGAAATCACAACTTGATTCTACCTTTCATTTGTTTCTTGACCTGAACACAGATGCTCTTTTTCCATTACCTACATTCCTTGCAATCTGATCTTCGATTACATAGTGACTGACTTTGGCTTCAAAGAAAAGCCTCCAAGGGGTGGATGGGTTAAGTAGAGTCAGACAAGACTTGTGTAGCGACCCCTGAGTTAACTCCAAGTCTTGGCAACCTTAGTCGCAACGGAACTAAATGTGGCCCCATGCCACATCATCCTCACCAAGACTGGGATGTTGGAATCCCTCATGATGGCCTTTATGCCCTGTGCTTGTTGCTTTACTCCTATTGGCCTTCTCCTTCAACAAACATGTTGTCTTTCACCAGCAATTGATCCCTCCCAATGAGTGGTTCAACACACGTGAGTCAAACATGATTCCGTTTGTGATCCATAAGGATTTTACTGGCCAAGTTGGGGACATACGTTGCCAGGCCCTCCTTTCTGTGCGAGTCTAGAAGCTCAGTGGCAACCTGTCCACCACGGGTCCTAGTTTCTCAGTGCTGCTTTAACAGAACTACCACAAGTGAGTGACTTTAAAGAACAGAGATTTATTTTCTTTCCAGTTAAGAGCCTAGGACTCAGGGCCTGGCTCTCAGTTGGTTCTTTAAAAAGAATTTAGTTTGACCTTGGAGATCCTGGATAATCTGTCCTTGGGAATTAGCTTCCCCTCTTTGTGCCTCCTCTGTGCTTTTTCTGCTCTTTATGATAACTGTGTTAGACAGGGTTCCCTAGTGAGACAAAACCAGATTGCTAATAATTGTATATATATATATATATTTATTTATTTATAAAGATAGATAGATATATAATACAAGAAAAGAACAGTTAAATTATAAAGCAGTACAAATGGCTAAGTGCAACTCACTCCTGTGAGAGAGTTGTGAGACACTGGCAGTCTTTCAAGTCTTGAGGGCCGCCAGGTAGTCCTCTGTAGAGAGATTCAGGCTATCTCGGCACAGAGAGCAAACAGCAAGGCAGGTCACCAACAGTCAGCCAAGTCACCAACAGTCAGTCCCCAGCTCAGGAGATGTAAATTCCAATTGTGTGGCGAGGCAGGTCTTCAAAGGACCTCAAATTACAGTGATACAGTCCACGGGTTAAGTGTCCTACAGGTAGCATAGCTTGCAAATTGAGGCACAGAACAAGCAAGGCAGCCGCACACTGGTCCAATGATCAAAGAGCAAGAGACAAGAAAGGTGAGGATCACCAAGCCATTTATCTCTCCACCCTTCAGTTAATCCCACATGCGTTTATCGGCCAGGCTGGCCCAATAAACTAACTATCTCAATCCACCCCTTGCCAACCTGGCACCTGTATACAATTCTTTAGCCATATATACTTACATAATTTCTGGACATTGATGAAATCACTCTTATACTTATCAGCAAGCATCTATCATACATATAAATGAAAACACACTGAGTCCAATTGTATCTGAGATATCATACCTGAACAAAGGAAAGATATGCAATAAGCACATAAAAAATACATTGACAATTACAAACCTTACTTTTACAATTGATCACATGGTCATAATTGATAGGTAGAACTACCTTCTTCTACTACTCATTCTGTATTACCTTTGCCCTCAGCAAGCACCTCAGCTGACTGTGGTTTTTTTTGCCTGGTGGAGTGACCCAGACCTTCATTCCTGAGGGGTCTGGGTCATTATAAGTTCTGTCAGGATTGGGTTGCTGTAATTTACCATTTACTTTAATCACAGGGCATGGTAGCACTAAGAGTTGGCCTATGGGATCTCCTGGATTCCAGACATATTCTTCTTTACCTCCGTTATGTAACACTAGTCCAATTTCTCCTTGATAACCAGGATCAATCACACCACTTAGTACAGTGACACTGTTCCTGACCTGTTGATGCAAAGGCATGAGAAGCTCAAAGTGGCCAGGGGGCATTCTTAGCTGCCAGTTCAGTGGAATCTGTGCTGTGTTTCCAGGTGGGAGAGTTCCTTCCTTGGGGACCAGGACCTCCAGGCCTGAGGAACACAAGGTTGCTGGGACAGGAAGCAAAAATGCTGCAAGGGGATCACTAGGAGTAATAGTGAGTGGTGCCACTCCAGCTTCCAGCCCTTGGTTCCTGGACCCATGAATTCTAGCTATTGGAGACACAGCACCATATATTGGCTGCTGGTTTAGAGCGTACACAGCTTCCTGGAGAACATTGCCCCAGCCCCGCAAGTCATTGCCACCTAGTTGGCGCTATAATTGTGTCTTTAGGAGCCCATTCCATTGTTCAATCAAGCCGCCAGCTTCAAGATGATGAGGAACATGATATGACCAGTGGATTCCCTGGGAATGGGCCCATTGCTGCACTGTATTTGCTGTGAAGTGAGTTCCTTAATCTGAAGCAATGCTATGTGGGATGCCATGCTGGTGGATGAGGCATTCTGTAAGTCCACAAATGTAGTTTTGGCAGAAGCATCACATGCAGGGAAGGCAAATCCATATCCAGAGTAGGTGTCTATTCCAGTAAGAACAAAACACTGTCCCCTCCATGATGGAAGAGGTCCTATGTAATCAACCTGGCACCAAATTGCTGGTTGATCTCCTCGTGGAATGGTCCCATATCTTGGACTTAATGTTGGTTTGGCAAATGGGGCACTCAGCAGTAGCCAAGTCAGTCTTGGTGAGTGGAAGTCCATGTTGCTGTGCCCATGCATAACCTCCATCCCTGCCGCCATGTCCACTTTGTTCATGTGCCCATTGGGTGATAACAGGAGTGGCAGAGGAAAGAGGAAGATCAGTCTCTACAGCGCGTGCCACCTTATCCAATTGATTATTAAAGTCCTCCTCTTCAGAGGTAATCCTTTGGTGAGCGTTTATGTGAGATACAATTACCTTTATTTTCTTGGCCCATTCAGAGAAGTCTATCCACATATCTCTTACCCACACCTCCTTGTCACCAATTTTCCAATCATGGTCCTTCCAATTCCCTGACCATCCAGCCAAGCCATCAGCCACAGCCCATGAATCAGTATATAATCTCACATCTTGCCATTTTTTCCGTATAGGCAAACTGAACGGCCAGGTGCTCTGCTTGAAGTTCTTCCCATTGGGAAGATTTCCCTTCACCACTGTCCTTTAGGGAGATCCCAGAAAGGGGCTGTAGTGCTGCTGCTGTCTACTTATGAGTGGCACCTGCAGAGCCATCGGTAAACCAAGCATGACTTTTTGGTCTTCAGGTAAAGTATGGTAAGGAACTCCCCAGGAGGCCATAGGTGCAGACTGGGAGAAGGAGGCAATGTGACAGGAGTGGGGACTGTGGGCATTTGGGCCACTTCTTCATGCAGCTTACTTGTCCTGTCAGGTCCTGCTTTGGCCCGATCTCGTATATACCACTTGCATTTAACAATGGAGTGTTGCTGCGCAGGTCCAACGCTATGATTCTGTGGGTCAGACAATACCCAGTTCATGACGGGTAGTTCAGGTTCATGGTGACTTGGTGGCCCATGGTGAGGCGTTCCGTGCAATAGCTCACACACATCCCTCACTGATGTGGCCTCCTTGCGGCAACAAAGAAAAAACCTGATGCCTTAATGAGGTGACATCCAAATATATGGGACTTCAGATTGTAACACATCCTTTGGAGGAACGGAACTCAATTCAAGGCAACAGGAGATCTTGCTGGTACTTGCAATACCTGTGGCATAGATCCCAGCATGACAGTGACATGCAGGTCATGTTGTGAAGCTGTATAGATATATATACAGAATAGAACTACTCTCTGGGGTTTTTAAGGATGTGACCTTTCAGAAATAGATTGATAGGCCTGTCTTCTAAGGTGCCTCTGAATGTATTTGAGCTGCCAATCTGTTGACTGGTAGTCAAGCATTTGTGCTTCCCGTAGATACTCTACTCCATTTCCCTCAGGTTCCAACTATCTAAATGGTGAAGAAAGAAAAAGAGAGACAGAGAGAGAGAGAGAGAGAGAGAGAGAGACAAAGAGAGAGAGAGAGAGAGGCAGAAGAAATTAGGTTGGATCACAAGGAACATTTCTGGGCTGAAGTTTAGAGAACAATGATTTAAAATCCAGGGTGATAATTCACCAATCAGGCTACATATGCAAATGAGAATACCCTGACTTGTTCAAAAGGGTTCCGTAAATAATATTATTCATCTCCTAGAAGCAAGCCATATTTTCAGTGGACTTTTTACTTCAGCCCTGCATTACTAATGAGAATATATATATTTAAAACTCAGTTATTTATTTCCCTTCTGCTTAATATTTCAATCAAACATACATTTACTGTATTAATCACAGAACATGATGGTTTTAAAACCTGAGAAATCATTTTAATTGAATACCTCATGTTCATTTCATCTAAAGTTAATAAAAAATTTTTAAAACATCATTGTATCCTATTGTAACTTTGTGCTGTAGGACATTCATTTCTCCTCTCCCTCAAAAATTTTTTGGGGGGTGTCAGATTTACAAAAAATAATTTATATTATTTTGAAATTAAAGTTACATTCTTTTATGTTAGTGATGCTTGCCTGCTCTAAAGTCAGTGCAATAACTAATAACATGTAGAATTATGTCTCAGTGATAGAGGAAAATTTATAATACATCAACTCAAAATACAGTCTGAAAGGAGCTGAAGTCAGTCATCTTTAGATGTGAATACCACTGGATGAAAGGAGAAGAGCACTCCTATAGGACCTATGTGTGTGTGCGTACACGTGGGTGGGGATTTGGGGCTGGGGATTCTGCCTGGCAGCAAATGGCATATTTTGCACCAATTTGACTCGAGATAGCAATGGTGCAAAGGTAAATTTGGAGACTTAATGAGTGGAACTCTTAATGTTCCAAATCTTTCCAACCTATTTTTAGGGCCATCTATTGTCCCTTATCCAGATCAGAATTCCTTTGATCAGAATTCCCTGACTCCATATTCATGCTGTAAAATGGAGATAAATGGGAATCAACATTTTTTTCTCTCAGAAATATTTGACACGTATGTCTTGATGCTCTATGTGTGAGTGACAATGAGTCGATTAAAAATCGCCTCTAGTGGCCTTCAATTTGAATTGCTACCGACACAGTCAACAGTTTGACAGCACCAGCAGGAAGATAAGGCTCTCTCCTCACCAAATAATGACAGTCTTGTGGCCTAACTTGATACTTGCCCTCTTGAAGAGATTGCTGAAGATATGCAACTACAGCAAAGTGTAATAAATGTCAGAGTGTGCTTGGCTATCACAAACAATAGGATCTGGTACTTGGTAAAGGTTTGTATTAAAACAAGCAACCATTTGAGTTAAGTGTCAGCTAAGTCCACATGAAAGAAGCACACTAGCCTGTGTGATCCAAGGATTGTAAATAATAAAATCCAAAAGCGCAAGAGGGAACTGTATTAATAATTCTGAGCATCTGGTTTACAGAAGGCTCTGGATGACAGTGATTGGCCAAAAGGCAGTTGCCGGGTCCCCACTGGGACTAAGCCTTTGGAAAATCCCCTCTGATCAGGGGAATGAATAACCTCGTGGAATGATGCAGGTGCAGTTAGGTTAAAATTTAGCACCTTATTATTTGTTCTCTGACTTTGACCTAGTTTATGTTTCTTCTAGATTGATTTTGTGCTTTTTTTTTTTGGATGAGATTTTTCTCTATTTTTTTTTATTGTTGTTGTTGGGATTTTGGTTTTGTAGGTAAATCTATACCGGTAGTAACTAGACTAATAGTTTCTTACAGTTATGGCCGGAGAGATTGGGGGAAATGGAGGTTAATAAATAAGGAGTACACGAGTGAAGAAAATGATGCACAATTGATGGTGGTGATGATTGCATAACTCTTTTTAGTATGTCTGTCATTGAACTGTATGATATGTGAGTTGTATGTCAAGAAAAAAATTTTAAATAAGCATTACATTACAAGGAATCCACAGGGTAGTTGTACCCTGTCCTACAGAATTGCTATCAGTCTGAATCAACTCAATGGCAGTGAGTTTGGTTTGGTTTTGTGTGCCGAATAGAGAGCTTTGTTTATGGCCCTTCCTTATGTGAACACACTCTTTACCTGACCCGTCATGTGACAACGCCAATGAAATCATCCCTTTTGGAGAGTAATATTCCAAGATCATATAGTTGGGTGGTTCATACAGTAGAAAAGGCAACAACAACAACAACAACAATAAAACTTCAACTAAGTCTTAGTTAAGTCTGACTCATAGCAACCCAGTATGGTCCCCAAGGCCATACGTTTCTTTAAGAGAGCAGATTGTCTCGTTTTCCTCCCACTGTCAAGGCTAATGGTTTTGAACTGCTAAGCTTGCAGTGAGTAGTCCAACTCTTCATTCAACAGCTCCAAAGGGATCCTTGCAGATAAAAAACAGGCACTATTAAGTCAGGCAATATGTAAACTACAAGTGCCCACAGAGAAGCAGGATGTGACTCTACAGCAGTGGTTCTCAGCCTTCCTCATGCCGTCACCCTTTAAATACAGTTCCTCATGTTGTGGTAAAATCCCCCCCACCATAAAATTATTTTCGTTGTTACTTTATCACTGTCATGCTGCTACTGTTATGAATCAGGCGACCCCTGTAAAGGGTCGCTCGACCCCCAAAGGGGTTGCGACCCACGGGTAGAGATCTGCTGCTGTACAGAGCATACAGAGCACTGGCTTTGCTTTCCTCTGCAGACAGTGACTTTTCTTCAACTCTTTTCTACAGTAAGAATGTCATGCACATATTCTGCCTTATGAAGCCAGCCTGACCCAGGATCCCCCAAACCACTTGACTCTATCTTTATTATTATTATTATTAATACCGTGAGAACTCCTGAAACCCCAAAGGGGGAAAGAGCTTTGTAATAGATTCAGGAACCACCTTAATGTATTTCTGGCACAACCCCATTTATAATTTCATAAACTCAGAGCCTCATAGCTCGAGAACAGGGAGGATATGGTTGTTTTTTTTAATCATTTTTTGCATGCAAACCATGCAAATAAGTGTCCTTATTAAAAGAAGGTCTGTGGGTACAATATATTAAAGGCTTGACTACTAATGACAATGTTGGTGGTTAGAACCCCTGAAGTCAGATCTGGGAGAGAGAACTAGGGATCTGCTTCTGGGAAGAGTATACCCAAGAATCCCATGGGGCCATTTTACTTTGTAACATAGAATAACTTGGAATTCAATGACATGTAAAGATAGTTCATCAAGATAGTCCAAATGAAAACAAAAAACAACCTCACAGTCGTGTCTAGTTGATTCCAACTCATAGCGACCTATAGACAGGGTAGAACTGCCCTGGGGGTGTCTGAGACTTGTACTTTTCTCCAGAGTAAAAGCTTTCTCTTTCTCTTACAAGACAGACAGCCAGTAACGTATTATCCATGCTATTGTTGCTCATTTAGGTTGTCTTCTATTTTCCCGGCCCTGTGGCATCTTCCCCCAACAGTTCACAGACCACAGGGTCTGGCTTGTTTTATTACAATAAATTCGCCACTCTGAGACAGGACACAGCCAGGCAGTGCAGGCCTTGTTCAACACCTTGTTGGCCATTCCATTCCTGTGAAGGCGAAGCTCCACCAACAATTCTGCCCCTAGTCGTCTCTCCCACAGTCACAGAACCAAAGGTTAATTCAAATAATCTGAAATTTTTTTCTTTTGAGGGCGATATTATTTAGGAATTTTTCTTCCTGACAGATCTGTTGTTTAGAAGGAACTAAAGAGGATGAGTTATTGATCAAATTTTCTGCCACGGTCCATTGAACAACACAAAAAAGCAACGCTTCTGTTACCTACAGATAGTCATGCAGACACATATGTATAAAAAGTTGCAGGTGATTAACCTGCTCATTAATCCAAATGCTAGAGACAAATCTCTTCAGTCTGGAGCTCTGGGCAAAGAAAGAATGCCTTCCATAATCCACCGTGAAAAGAAGGGGGCAGATCAGGGAAGAGCTGCCTTGGCCAATATTTTATCTGGTTCTCAACCTACGGAAATCCCATTCCCTCCAAGGGCTTTCTTTTTGCGGTGCAGATCTGTCCTGCCAGCAGAAGCAGGACCTTCACAACACAGCACACGAGGCAATGGAACCGTTTATGTCGCTGCACCACCTCTAATGGCTGCTGCCAGGGGTGAGTTTAATGGCCTCACACAGGAGGGGACATGGTGCAGTGCAGCGGGTGAAGTTTGCAGCTGACATTTCAAGTGCCAAATAATTCTCTCACTGAAGAATGTAAAATGTCTTCCCTATCCCACCTGGCAGAGAAGGCCCTGATCAAGGTACACAAGAAGGCAGATAAAAAAGCTGAAGCTTGAGAGATACAAAGCACACGTGTTCCGCAGCCAGTTTTATTAACAAGTACTCACTCAGATTGTCACTAGTTATATGCAAAGTGGGTGGGAAGATCCACTTTTCACAAAGCAACAACGGCTCAAAGGGAACCAACTATTGGAAGGATGGTTTCGGATTGGACAGTGTTTCACTCTGTTGGACACTGGCTAACAACAACAGCAACGCTGCACCTCGTGAGCAATCACTCCTTGTCTTTCAGTGGAGGCTGCCATGCTATATGACGTCAGGCAGGATTCAGGGGAGCTTCCACCCTCGGAAGTACTAGGAAGAAAGACCTAGTGATCTATTTCTAGGGGTAAGTCAAAGATAGTCCGATGGATCACAGTAGGTTGATCTGCACCGAATCGTGAGGATCATGCGGGATCAGGTAGTATTTCATTCAGTCATGCACGGGACGACCATGAGTGCGGTATCCATGCAGCAACAGCTAAAGAGCAGCAATAATGTACGTGTAGATCGTGGCGATTAGACTCTTGTTGTTGTTGTTCATTCCATATCAACAGTTATGCATTGTTTTCCTTATTGGGATTATTTCATTAATCTCGATGTTTCCCTTTGCCTTTCAGGAGCCCTGATGGTGTAGTGGTTACACATTAGACTTCTAATTGTAAGCTTGTCAGTTCACAACCACCAGGAGCTCTGAGAGAGAAAGACGGGGCTTACTGTTCCTGTAAAGAGTTACAGCCTTGGACATTCACAGGGGAAGTTCTACCCTGCCCTGTAGGGTCACTGTGCGTCAGCCTCAACTCAAGGGCAGTGAAATGGAAAGCCCCTGAGTAGTTCCAATGGTCGCGTCAGAAAGTTGACATTTTGAAACTACCCAGAGGTGCCCTGGAAAACAGCCCAGACAATCTGCTGCCCAAAGGTCCCAGCCTTGAAACCCAGTGATGCCAGGTTCTACTCTACACAGACGGGTCTCCAGCGGGGAGACTCAACTGAAGGGCAACAATCAACCTTGTGGTCCATGTTCAACTACAAATTCTTTTTCTTGCAGACACTAAACATTGGGAACATTTGGCCAAAATTCTTTATGGTTCTGGTCCCCAGAATCTACAATTCTGCCTACATAGGACTCCTTAGAGAATTGAATCTAAGCTATCACTTACAAAAATATCACGTCCTCCAAATTAACCGTAATGTGCCTTCTTCGTTTCCAATTACACTCCCCACTTTCTGGGACACATACATGTGAACACACAAAAACATAATCAGTTTCAGCTTGTTTTGATCCAAGAAAACCATTTGGGAATTTCTTTTAAGTGCCTAATTTTAGGTTGTCAGGAATTCTAAAAAGGTTTAGCAATATTTATGGACATTCTTAGTATATTTGTTGCTAACCCAACCCTCTGAAGGTAATAAGGTATTACCACTCCCATCTCGTAGAAACTCAGGTCTGTGGCGGCATAATGCTATTTTCAGAATGACTAGAACTCTGTTCTCCTGGCTCTTGCACCTCGCACCGAGTCGCACTGCATACTCTGGTACAAAGGGAAAGCTTACCCTTTCAAGTCTCCTCCTCCTCCTCAGAAGAGGCTCGCCAGCTGTCATTAGTGATGTGGAAAGAAAGCAAGCAAGCAAAACTAATGGAATCTACTAGTTACTAGTAGCTAAGTTTATAAAGACTATCAAAATCACAGGGCTTGTTGTCTAATGAGATTGCAGAGCATCTGAGGAGTGGGATGGGGACAGGGGGGACACACATTAGCACATGGTGTCATAAAGCACAGTTTGAGAGAAACACCAACAATAAGGGATAACTGAGTGAAAGATTAGAGGGAGATGGTGATTGGTCCAGAGAGAAATGGAGCGTGAGAACACTTGGACCCTATTTGGGCTAATTACACCTTCTACTCCAGCTCCTGGATCTTGAGCAAAAGCATGTAATCCTTTGTGTCTCTGTGGTAGTTGCATAATCTCAGGTCAACGTGAGGATATTAAGAGTGAAGGGGTAGCGTTCCGCCTGTTAATCAGGTCACAGCTTGATGATGCCTCTTGGTGACCTTCTCATGTGGAGGATCCTGGGAATTTCCTCTCTTTCTCCTTCAAGTCAGATCACACTCTCTCTCTGCTTCACCTTCCTGAGACGAGCCAAATGGAGCCACCTGGTGGCAGCCAGAGCTCTGGAGCTGTGTCCACTGCCACTGGAGCCACAAGACTTTTTGCCCACTGATCTGTGATCTTCCTATATTTGGCATCCTAACATGTGCTGCAAGAGGCAGAAGAAGAATTTGTAGACTAGTACAGGACCTATGGGCTAATATCAGACTATGGGCTTGATCTGGACTGGGATGGGATGTTTTCTCAGTATCCAACTGCTCTATGCTATTAAGCTCTCTCTTACACATGTGTGTGTCCTTGGAATGTTTCTCTAGTCAACCCGGCTTCCCCCAGCCTCCATTTCCTCCCATGTGAATCTGCTTTTCTGTATCATCAGGTTTTTCTGAATCAAATAAGGCAATGAGCATAATAGCACTTTTACAATCCTGATGCTTTGGCCAAGCTGAGATATTATAGAACACATAGTAGGTACTTATCAAACACTTATTAGGCAAAGGAGGCTGGAATTGTTCATTACTACTACACATGATGACTCTTAAGATTATATGCCAATAATTACTCCTGTGATGGGACTGGCTAAGTGAATTAACCTGCTGCCAGAATTAAGGATCCAAGAACATTTTAGAATATTGTAATTGTTCTTCAGCCCCAATTTAGCTGTGTATGGAATGTAATAACACACACGCAAATTCTGGCCAACAGCCTGGGTGTTTTTGCTACTTGATAAAATTGAAATGCTTGAATACAGTTTTTCCATTTGAAAGACACATTACAAAAAAATCTACCAAGACAAGTTAAGGATGTGTCTCTGGCAAGGGAATTAAACAAATGTAGAGTGAGAAACATCAAAGCAATGCTAGCTATTTCAGTGCTCTATTATCACCCAGAGATTCTTAATGCAGTACAAAAGTTCCATGATTATAAATTCCAGATATATGGTCCCTTTAGTGAGCCATCAGGTTCTGTATTACTAAGAACAGATGAATCTGAAACTTAAAATTTTACTAACCAATCAGCACAAGCCCCCATTTAAGAATGTAATGGATGTATAAGCGTGTTGCTAAAAATTATATAAAAATTATATTTAAAAGTATTGCTAAAAATCATATAAACCTGTACTAAACAAAATTAACCAAATAAGAAACTATTTTTCTCAACATATTCAGCATTTAGGTCTGCATCCTTCTGAAGGCAGTGTTTCCATCTCCCTAAGCTTTCCCCCAAAGAATGTGTGCTCCTAGATTGACACTACTCTGAGACAGCAGTTTTGATATCGTAGAGGGAATAAATGTTCCTTTTATTCGTTCCTTGAGTTTGGGGAATGAAAAGAAGTCGGGAGCGTGAATTGATTGGCATTTCTCAGGGAAAGTCTTGGGAGGCATTCCTTGCAACGCTCCCAACGCGCAGGTGCCTTGTGTTTATGGTGGGGATGGGTGTGGGAGGGGGGAATCAACAGAATGTTTATGACTTTTTATTCACCGATCCAGTTTTCAATGCTTTTAAAACTCCGTCATAATCTCCATAATCATCTTGTATCCTTTGAGAAAGTCGATCCCGAGCATTCCCTTGGAGCTCTCCCAGTGGTCACCAGAACCTTCTAAAATGACCTCTTAACTGACCCAGTAAACCTTCTCATAATCCACTGTTTTGATTGAACGTTTTTGGCTTTGAAGGCACCTTAACAAGATTAAGACAAATAACTTTTCTATAGTAACTACTGATCTCAGAGACAAGTGTAAACATATTTTGTTTGGCATAAACTAGTGCATATGTGAACTAGAATCCTATTATCAATCCATTTCAACTTGCCCTGTGTGTGTGTGTGTGTGTGTGTGTGTATATATATATATATATATATATATATATATATATATATATATATATATATATATATATATATTACACACATCCATTAATAAGAAACAACAGCTATCACACAGTAAGGCACTCTATCATCGTTCTTCGGGTAAACCTATAGTTTCACTACCAATGAATTCACATCAGAAGGCTCTTGTCTGTAAATCTCTCTCTGTGGCCCTGAGTGCTTCCCTACTTTGCTCTATTGTGTTGATGAAAGAACCAAAGTCACCCACGGGTTCTGCCCACTCAGACAAATCGTGGGGCCAAGTTGACTGGGTGCATTATCTTCTAGGCACCTCTGCTCACAAAATACAATAGACTTCTACGTGAAAGCCAAGTTGGTCCAACCGAGCCTGGGGTTCTTCCACATTTGAGGGGTTCTTTGTGCTTCTTTGGGCTCATCTGAGCAAGCGCCCACATCCCTCAGACTGGCTTGAGTTATTGCAGTCTCTCCTCAAGCAACGTGGAGAGTGCAACTGTGCGTAGCTTCTAGGGAACTGGCCTCCGCCATCTCCACGCTCTGCTGGCCGCTCCTGAGGAGGATGGGAGCACCAGCCCTGCTCCCTCTCTCTCCATCATGACTGTGCTCCCATCCTCTGCGGGAGTGGCCACCAAATGCCCATCTCCACAACCAAGGGAGAAACAAAGGCAATCTAGTGCATGTTTATGAAGCTTCTTTTCTATATAGCTTATGCATTGAGCTTTTATCCACAAGGTCCGTGTCCTGAATCCACCAGTTGGTCTTCAGGGGAAGATGAGAGACCAGCTGCTCCCACAATGATTTTAAAGCCTCAGAAACCTAAAGCCAGACCAAGCTCATAGCCACCGAGTCAATATTGACTCATAGCCAACCCAGAGGACAGGGTAGAATTGAATTTCCGAGACTGAAACTGTTTACAGCAGTAGAATGCCCCCTCTTTCTCCTGTGGATCTGCTGGTGGTGTCGAACTGCTGACCATGAAGATCGCAGCCCAATGTGGAACCACTCACACACTAGAGTGTGCTCACAGGACATGTCTGCTCACAAGTAGTGGGTTTGTCAGGATGGGCGTCTTATGTCGGGTTTTATGAATCAGAATTAACTTCAGGGCACCAAACAACAATGGATATTAATCAGCCCTTATATTAGGAAATAATAGTGATATTAGATGAGCATTCTTCTTTTGTTACTTGGTGAAATAAAATATTGGAACTATTTTGATTTTTCCATTTAGTAGAAATCGACTGTGAAATACCAAAGTCTAAGAATCTCGTAGCAACTTACAGAGTAGAAGTGCCCTGTGAGCGTCCATGACTGATCATCTTTACGGGACCAGAAAGCCTTGTCTTTCTCCTGCCGAGCACCTGGTGGTTACAGCCCAAAGCATAACCCACAATACGACGAGGGCGAGGTTGAGCGCCAGACTCTAACCTGGAAAGTTTAGAAAAACTGAGGCCTTAGGAGTTCACAAGATATTGATTGAAACCAAATCTAAAAGCTGGTACTCTGGCCAAGAGCTCCCTGGTTATTAGTTTGGGAATTAATTTGACTTGTGGCTAAACTGAGGCATTCCTTATTGCTTTCCGGACTCCGTAACGTTGAGGAAGGTGGACCCACCGGGTCAGTGGCTTCTCCTCTCCCACCATAAAGCTTGTCATTTGAGCAGATTTCAAGCGTGTCTCCAATACTTTTGACTTCCAGGTAGAAACCAAGACTGCAATAGGCTATTCATATTTTTAGGTCAAGATTGAAGTTTGTTTATGTGGTTATCCCACAGCTGCCTGCACCTGTGGGATAGGGGGGCCATGGGTCGGCTCTTTTTCTACCCCTCAGACCCCTTGAACTTGCTTTCCAAATAACATTCAACCCAAATTTCACCACCTCAGGGAAACCTGATTCCACTCATCTCTGAAACTCTAGTCCAGATTAATGGATGTTTGCTTGAATTCATACATTCGTGGCCTTTTTTCATCACAACAAAATACCTATGAAATTGATGTGTCCATGCTCCAAACCAGACTCACTGCCAGCAAGTTGGTTACAGTTTATAGCAACCCTGCCAGACAGAGGAGACCTGCCCCTGTGGATTTCCAAGACGAACACTTTACAGTAGACAGCCTCATCTTGCGCCCAGGGAGCATCTGGTAGCTTCAAAGTGTTGACCTTGTGTTTGAAGCCCAACAAATAATCCCCTTCACCACCGGGGTGGGGGTGGGGGTGGGGGGCTCCTTCCCTTGTATCCACAGGGCCCCTAGATCCCTTGGAGAAGCACATCCCAGGGAGAAGCCATCAATGATGCAGAAAGCCAAGTCCACCACGCGTTTCTCAGGTGCTGTGTGTAGAGGGAAGCTACCCACACTTACTGCCCACCTGCTCTGCCTCTCAAAGAGCAAAGGCTGGTTGGCAGCGTGTGCTTAGCCAGGAAGATCCCAGTTGATGAAGAGCAGCGGTATTTTTGGAAAAGCAGGACATTCCTCATTAGCGGCAAATCCGTGGCGACAGAGGGAGAGCTCGGCCGCATATTAGCATCTCCACGTACTTCTCCCCTTCTCGGCAACCTTTAGCAAGGCAGCTTGTCTTATTAGCAACGTGTTTGGGATTAACAGCTTTGCTGTTGTGTTAGCGTCTCTGTCATTACCCGAGGAGGAAAACTGGCAAGTGCTAAGCCGGTTACTAACAGACTTAAAACATCGATGGGGCTGGAACGCAGCACACAGCAAGCGACCTCGGAGCCAACACTTCCCCAGCTGCAAGCGAGGTGTGGGTCCCTTCCATCAGAGCGGGCCTTCTCATTAGGGTAGGGACAATTTTTTTTACCGTGCTAAAACTCTCATATCACATTAAAAAGAAATGCCATTCAGGCATTTACAAAGTAATGGAATCCCATTCCCATCTGCTCTGGCTTCCTTTCAGCACGTTTCTCCCCTCAGCAGTGCCAAGAGCAGAAAAATTCAAGGCAAACAGTGTGAATTGTGAGGCAGGCAGCCCGGGGGGTGGGATCGGGAGGGGCTCATTCCGGAACATGGCTAGAAAGGCTAAAATTGTAGGGAGGGGCCAATGAGGCTCAAGGTGTTGTGTGTGGTGGGACCTGACCGAAGCTGATTGTCAGCTGCAACCAGGGCCCCTCACCAAAATCTGTGTGTGGCAACCTGGGGGCCTGAGGAGGAAGTCCAAGGGCAGAGCGGGGTTAACCGTGTATGCGCCTGCAGGGCATCTTTCGGATGAGACACGCACGCAGCAGTCTGAGGACAGTTCCAGCCTCCAGGCACCTTCCTGGAAGTCGCTTTCAGCTGTCCTGTCATGGCCAGCAGGCGACACTAAGGGCTTTTGAGGATCAAGACCCTTCGTAGGGACACACACCCAAGTTGGACTGAACTTCGCTATTTGGGTTCTCCTGTGTTGCTGATTTGGATTTGCAGAGACTCAAATGAGCCCCGCTTCCTCCCATGCTGCCTCCCTTCTCGGTGGTAAACCTCTCTGTGTTGCAGAGGCGGGCAGATGAGAGTCTGAAAAGAACCCGTCTGGAAGTCCCGGGTGGTGCCCACAGTTACCACCTTTGAGTGCTTATGAAAAGGTTGGAGATTCAAGACCACTCAAAGGCTCCTCGGAAGTAAAGCCTGGGTGCTCTTTCTGCACCATCGACCACAGGAAGGAAGGTAAGGGAGCCTAGTCTCCTCTCCTCTGACTCATACCGGCTCACCATGATTTGGGATTCACTTGATGAAAACAGTGATATTTTTAAAGGGGGTCAGGTGGTGCATTTGGACCCATCTGGGATTCACTTAAAGAATCAATTCCCTCAAATGCATCCTCCGTTTCTAGTTAAAAATTCCAGTTTCCAAATTCAGCCTTACCAGCTGATCACAAAATAAATAAGGATTCTATATTGTGATTTCTTGTGGTGCTAGGGACCTCATTATCGTCCAGATTTCTTCACTTCCCCACAGAGCAAAAACTCTCTATGTATTAGAAAGAAGGGTTACATTCAACACCCCCAAGGACACATCAAAAAGAAGCCCCAGTACAGGATGGAGTGACAGACTTGGGAGCCTATGGTGAGGCTAGAAAGAGAGGAAGAAGGAAGAATGGCCAGACTAGTGACTTGAAAATCAACCTTTATTTACATCATCATTTTCACCCCCGAGGCTGATCCTATTGGTAGTTTCTAGATCTGGGGACCGAACTTGGTGAACCAGAAATTACAGCCTATGGTCTGACAGGATTTTCTCCAGTGCATGGGCTTTCTCATCTGAAAAGTCTAACGAAATAATGAACACCCACTCCCATCAAGGACATATTTCACGAATCACTTTGGTGAAAAGAATAGAAATGTTCTCAACAAGGGAAGCGCTATGAAATTCTGGACAAACCATTGCAGTTTAGAACAAGATAGGTGCATCCATGTGTTTGTGGTTTCAGGTCAGTTCACAGCTGAATTTCACAACTCACCTCCTTGGCTTGCGGGGGTTTTCCCCTGAGGAAGGGTGAAAGGTGGTTCGTTCTGGAGTTGGGTGTGGGTCAAGTTCAATATATCCTTACTACACTGACATAGGGACTGCAGACTTTTCTTTTGAATTACCAGAGAGTAAGTATTTCAGGGTTTTGTGGGCCATGCTGTCTTTGTCTGACTACTCAACAACGCCGTTGCGGTGGGAATGCAGCTGTAGCGAATTCACAGACTAATGGGCATGCCTGTGCTCTAATACATCTCTATTTACAAAGAGGATTTGGCCCAATAGCTGCAATGTGTTGACCCCACCTTCAAGGTCATACTATATCTTTGTTGGTTTTTCCATCTGGGGTTAAAAGTCAAAAACAAGCCAGTACCCTCCTAGTCCCACTCTTTTACAATGTGAATATTCCTCTCATTGAAATAGAGGACCCCTAGCTTACCCACATAGAGAGTGGTTTTCAAAGGAAAGGCAGAATATATGATCACTGTAATCATCCAGTTGAATGAATGATGATGCATGGATTTCTGGCCTATCTGTGCCTTCAAAGCAGAAATTATTGAAGGAATCTCTGTTGAATTGAATTGCGATTTACTTACCCTTCCTCTCCAGTGCTTGATCCTGTGTGGGAGGGTATCCCGACATTAACTACAGATATGCAACGGGATTGACCTTGCGGCTGCAGCAATAGGCTCAAGCATAGAAACACGGGACTGAAAATGTTTCATTCTGTTGTGCAAAGGGTCCCAAGCGACTTGATGGCACCTAATTACAACCACAACATGCAATGCGGTTATAGATTCTAGTAGGTTGAATGGTGGCCACCCCAAAAATCTTCCTGTCCTGAAACCTATGAACATGACCATTTGTGGGCGGAGGTGGTAGGGTGTTGCAGAAGTAACTAAGGTATGGATCTTAAGAGGCCTCCTTGAATGGGGACGGGTCCTAAGCACAATGCAGCCCTCCACATGCAAAGGAAAGAAAATGGAAGAAGGACAGAAGGCGTAAGCACTCTGGTCAGAAAAGGAGAGGTGATGTTGGCAGCAGAGATTTGAATGATGCATCGAGAAGCCAGGGCCGAGGGATGATGGACATGCCAGGAGGGAAGACTGGAGTGGGTTCTCCCTCCGAGCTGCTAACGAGAGCCCATTCTGCGAATACCTGGAACTGGGACATTCGGTACTCCAGAGTCGTGGGAGAGTAGATTTCTGTTGTGTGAAGTCATCCTGTTTTTATCATTATGACACCAGCTGTCAGAAACTAATTTAGAGGTCCCACTGTCCTTGTGTGCCTAGGAAGAAGGTCACAGGTAGAAGGCCCAGAGAACATGGATCCTGCAGCCTCTGCATCCAGAAACAAAGGGAACCTTCAGCACGGATCACTTTCAACGCAGTGCAGTGCTCCCCAAGAGCTTCATTATTCGAGCTACACAGTGGTTTGGCGGGCAACAACACAGTAACCAAACAACAGGTAATTACACTGAACTGCAACAAACAATGCAAAATCTCTTCCTAAAGGGGGAGATATGGAACCCAGTCCAAATTAGTGAATGCAGGCTTATTTGTTTGACCCCTTCCCAATCCCTCCTCCTCATCGTCAGTGACTGGATGCACAGGTTCTGCATCTTTCCCTTAAATGGCTTGCTTTGCCTCAATGACATTAACATATTTAACAACCCACCCCCACTAGCAGCCATCAGATTGATGCCGGTACTTAGAGACGCCATGTGTGTCAGGGCGAAGCTGGCCTTCATAGAGTTTTGAGTGGTTATTTTTTTCAGGATTAGGGAAAAAAAGAGAGGTGACCAGATCTTTCTTCCAAGGCACCTCTGAGTGAACAAGCGAAATGTATTAGATAGTGACATCCATCGGGGCTCCATTCAACCATTCCGTCCCTATAAAGTTTTCTTCTTGGGGAAGGTAGTGATTAGGAGGAGGGGCAGCCAGAAGCAGGCCGAGTTGCTCTTGCCCGATTTGTCTTCTCCCAGCTCATTCCCAGGGGTTTCAGCCACGGGCCGGTGGAGCTGACTGTCCACTGCGCAAACTGTGACTGCGACACACAGAACCCGTGAGCAGCAGCCCCCCAATGGGAAGAAAGCCCCTACGAGTAGCTCTTGGTTTGAGTCATAATCAGGAGGGACATTTTTAGCACCCTGACCCCATGTCCTTGTTGTTCCCCAAGTGCAAGCAGGAAGGCCAGGCCGGCCACCTGGGCGTCAGAGACCCTGTGGAGTGGGAAGTCACCTGTTTTAGTTTGGTTTGTAGCAATGAGAGTCCCTGCATGGGTCAAAGAATTCATGTATCCAGCTGCTAGCAGAACGGTTGGGGGTTCAAGTCTACTCAGGGGAACCAGAGAAGAAACCTCTGTTTGTCTACTTCAAAAATATCAGCCACTAAAACCCTGTGGAACACAGATGGTTTGACTCTGCCACACTTGGGGTCACCCTTAGCCAGAGTCTGGTTTGTGTTAAGACGAACCTTCTGAAGGGTCTTTTAGACCAACTTATTCCACATCAGGTCAGAAGAAGTGGCTTCTGTGGGGAGGATGATGATACTAAGATTCGAGGTGAAAACCCTCGGAAGGCTGGAGAGACATTCATAATTTAGAAGAAAAATTGTTGCTTCCAGATTTTTTAAAGGGGGTTTAAACTGTAAAGGCATTAGAGTTTCTGGTGGAAAATGATGTCCTTTGAAAGAGGCTGGGTTTTATAATATCCCCATCTCTCCTTTTCCCCCAATATTTAATTCAACTTGAAAAGATAAACTGGTATCAAAAAGCACCAGTTAGATTGCACACAGAAAGGGGTCCTCGCCGCTCTTCCGACTTTCCTAAGCTAGAAAAGTCTATTCTATTGAAAATAAATGGCTGCTTGTCTTGAAGGTTTTCACTGTGATTTCAAAGATCAGAACTAAGATTGCCAGACGTTTCCCTAGCCGACAGGAGGGCAGGCAAGATAGTGGGAAGATTCAACTCAGTCTTGACCTCAGTCCATTGGACAAACCTGGGAGCATTTGCACTTCCTATAAAGCAGTAGCTTCCTATAAAGCAGTAGCTCTTAAAGGGTGTTTTGGTTATGATTGTCCTCTGATCTTGTTTGCTTAATGAATTTATAGCTACCATTGGAGGGTAGCATTGCTTTGTATAAAGTTACATTTATGCTTTTTTTCCCCTTGAAATGCAAAAGGTTTATCAGCACTAGGCCTACGTGAAGGGTATTCAAGAGGTCAGGGAAAAATAGAATGAAAAATCAGGGTATTTTTCCATGAACATTTGCATTCTGCACAGTAACACCACTTTGGAACCTACTAGAGCAGCGGTTCTCAACCTGTGGGTCATGACCCTGTTGGGGGTCAAATGACCCTTTCACAGGGATCGCGTGATCCATAACAGTAGCAAAATTACCGTGATGAAGTAGCAACTAAAGTAATGTTATTGTTGGGGGGTCACCACCACACGAGGAACTTTATTAAAGGGTCGTGGCATGAGGAAGGTTGAGAGTTCGTCCTCTTGTTGAAAACTGACCTCAGCAATTTGGCAATTGTGATGGTCAGATTTGCCTCCATCCTCTCCATTCTTTATTCTTTCTTAATGCCAAGGTCAGGTAGCATTTGCCAGTTATCAGCCTTCCCGAGCTGCTGCTTTCCTTCTACCCAGACGCTTCCATCACTTACGTTAACTGCCTGGGCTCTATGACATTTCAGCTTATTCTCCCTGGTACAGAGTGTCCAGACTTGTCCCAACTATCTGCCATAAATGCGCCTGAAATCCCGTCATCAGCTACTCACTACTTTGAGTTAGCCAATTCTGCCTGAGATCCTCCCTTTAAATCAATGCCAACACTTCGGAAGAGGGTGGTGTAGTATCACTGCCTGAACATTTCATTAGAAAGGATTTAATCAGATCCCCACCTGTGCTTAATTGTGTCCCAGAGGAGGCGTTTCTCCCATGAGGACTGGGATTGCATGGCAAAGCACCGGTGAGAATCCCGGGGGAACTTTCTGCGCCTGTCTTTCGGGAACATCTGACAGGAAGAGACTGACCTGAAGTATAGGTTGCAGTAGATGTCATGTATGTCGCTGGACTTGTCAAAGTGTTGGGGACTGGGAACACAAAGAATAGCCATCTCTTGGCTGCCTGAATTCAGATCCAGATGGGATTAAGTCCGGGGAGTTGGACAAGCACAGATCCCAATGGGGGCTTTTCTGATGAAAGTGGGATTGAAGCACATGTGGCTTACAATCACTTTGCTGAATTAAATTTGACCTCCCTTGTACATGACCGCCCTCAGGGGCAGCCCTTTACGCATGGTCCACAAACAGAAGAGATGCATAGTTCTATAGTCAGGACAGGGGCTCCAGCGAAAGGACGTAAGGACCCAAACCACGCTTTTTCATACAAATTCACAATCAAGTAACATGGGCCGGGGTGGGGGGGTGGGGGGTGAGTTCTTGGTGAATGAGTGTTAGCCAAAAATCACATTGATTTCCTAAAGTGAGGACTAAGTGCTCCTTTCAAGATTAATCTACAGCCTGGGTGTGGCTGGATCTTTGCCATCTGAACTTTCCTCTTAGAAAATGGACACCTAGGTGGTGGGCTAGGTAGGGTTCTAGAAGAGCAAATGGAGGCAGAGCTGGCCTGAGACAGCAGCTCGTGGAGTTATGGGATTGAGAGCTTCGATGGAAAGACACACTTTGGGGAAAAGTGGGCCATCCAAATGTCTCCATGGTTACAGGTGATGATGGGTAGCTGGAAGGATCCAGGTGGTTCCTGTGAGTTGGCAGGAGCTGTAGCCTGATAATTTTGAGACTTGGAGAAACTTCCTTTTGGAAGGCTTCAGTCTTTCCTGTAAGGAAGCATTAGGTGTTTAGACAATATCTGTTTTTATATCCTCCATGTAATGAAGTGAATTACTTAATTTGACTCTTCCAGCCATAGTTTTTATAACTCCCATCAAAAGATTGGATGGGACCAGGCAGATTGGGTGTATCTTCTCTTTTCCTGATGTGTCTGGGTAAGAGAAGGTAGGGAAAGACGCTGATAAGATCATATGAGTCAGTTGTGAGTGATTAACAGAGCTGATTATGATTGTAAAACTAAATACAATGCTAAGGTGAAGGTCACTCAATTTTGTCATCCTGCTGCATAGAAAATGAACCATCTCAGCAGCAAAGGTGAAGTGATTTTTCTACCACTAAGAGAGGAAGAGGCAGAAATGGAGCATGTGATTTGGACCCCGGGATCTCTGTGTGCTGCAGCTCCCTGAGCTAGGATACCTTGTGACACCAGAGAAGCGACAGAGGAGTGGCAGCAGAACAGATAGCATAAGACAAAGCTGAGGGATTCCTGGCCAACAGAGTGAGTAAAGCTGAGTGCCTTCGCATTTCCTTGCGGAATGAGGTGCCTCCAGGCGTTAACTAGGGGAGCTAAATTTGCTGACCCATACAGCATACCACTTATGATCAAGTGGTGTGCCTTTCGGATAAATAGCAGCAGCACTAAGAGAATTCTGTAACGTTGCCCAAAAGGGGCAGAAGCCAAAAGACTTTGTGACTGAGAGGTCAAGGACCAGAAACAGGCCTCTTTAAAGAAGCCAGCCTGACAAAAGAATTGTGTCTTAAGCATTTCGGATGCTGACATGTAACCTATTAGCTGCTTCTCTAGTGAATCCCATACTTGTGAGCATGGTCTGTGACTTCTGTGTGGCTATTGCAATGAATTTTCTAACCCAGCAGAGAAATAGAAAGTGCTATGGGAAGAGTGGTAGGTCTCAGAATTAGTAAAGAAGGTTGAAGGTTGGCGGCATGACTGATCTCCTTCTCACAGGCATTGGACAAGAACTGGTGCTAGTGACGATCTTTCTTTGTCTCTTTTGTGTTGTCAAAAAGCCCCAAATCCTGCCACCGTTCCCTTTTTACACCCCACAGGTGCATTGTAGCCAATTTCTCACATGGTTCTCCATAAAAATTCCAACCCCAGAACAGCTTCCGTTTGCAAAGAAGAAAATTCAGATTAAAAAACAAAACTCTATTTTGTACCTACTAGATGCTCATTAAATGTTGAATTGAAAAGAATGTTCTCAAGATAACTAAAGTAATGAAAGTTATGTACCCCTCAAAAATCTGTAGGTTTAACCATGCAAGAGCATATTCACATCTTGAGGGTCTTATAATGAGCTGTATATACTTTAATCTGTAGTGTAATATAAATTAATCTGTGAATTTACTATAAATCAATCTATTGATAGAACATATTTGGCCCTGTGGAGAAAGCTCTCATTTCTCCTCAAGCCATGCCCGTTCTCCAGAAATCCCAGGTTAGCAACAGGGCACCACCACTTAAATGACTCCCTGCCGTAGTCTGCGGTCTGTGGCTTCTTTCAGCAAAGATCAGTCTGACTTTCATCTATGCCGTTGTTCTTCATAGTCATAGCTATAACTCTAATTAGAATCTAGAAATACATATTTATATGACAGTGATTTCTAATAAATACAAAAGATGTATGTGGGGCCAGGGGGGAATCAACGTTTTCCATAGTGGAGTCCACCAAGAGCGGGGCTGCTACTTCAAAGCCCAAATATCTTGCCATGAATTCCCTAATCCCCAGTGACTGCCTCATGTGGGGATTGCAAAGCCTGTGGAATGTGAGGTAGTAGAGTGGAATTTCAAATGTATTTTGCCTTTTTTTATCAAGGAGTCAGAGAGTTGTTGATGTTGGGAAAGACACTAAGCGAAATCACAGTCCTCGGGCCTGATCAACAAAGATGTCGTCAGCCAGGACGGCCTACCCTTGGGAGCCTATCTCATGACCAGGGTCACACGGCAGCGTTTCTCATTGGATCGGCTTATTGTAAATATTAGGTTTCGCCCTTTGAGCATATATTACTGGTTTTCAGTTACTTGTAGCTTTAGAACATCTGCTTTTTCATAGCAAAAAAAAAAAAAGACGAAGAAGAAAGCAAGCGATCTCTTCAGGAAGTGCTTCAAAGTTGAACTTTAGATTGAGCAATTCTCATTTGTGGCAGGGGTAACAGGCTTCACAGGAGTAGTATGAGTTCAATATCACAGAATCAACGCTTTAACATCGTTAAATACATCAAGCAGGGTTTATAGCAAACTTCTTAATAAAGTTAGATGTTCAGTCTCACAAAGGCACACACATTGCTTTAATGGTGTCTACATGTTATGGTCTGTAACGGCCTGTTATGACATCATCTGTTGGGAATTTATGATGAGTGCTTGGGAAGGGGGTTCAAGAAAACTCCTCTAATAAGATGCCATCGAGTGTAACTATATCTAATGGCAATTGGTCAATTATGAATAAAGCGTTTTCAAAGCAGACCATTGCTTTCGGCTCTATTAAAACGTTAATGGGGCTTAGCCAGAAGTCTCTCTTTCTTGCCTGCTGTTCTCTCATCTGCAAAGCCTTAGTTCCAAGCACTCTCCCCAGCTCCCAGGCACTACACAGTTCAGGAGGAGGTTGGGGATCGTTTGCGATGCAGTCAGTGTTTTCAATTCAGCACCAGAGCTGACGTGGGGGCCAATGTCTAGGGTGTAGCCATGATTCAGCTGGGCTCAAAAGTTCAAAGTCCACCCTGCCTGATCCATCCTGATAGGCTCTGCTTTTGGATCCCCTATGAAGGAAGCATCGGTTCGCATTGAAGCCCACTCACCTGATGCTTCTAAAAGGAAAATCTCTTGTCTGGTGACAAGCAAGTTGGCTGTTCCCAAGCAGGTATTCTCTCTAATTCGGGAGATGGTGTTGGGGCAGAGAATGGACCTAAGCGAGGGGTCTCCAACGTGCTGCCCTTGGCTGTAGCGCAGCTCCCGGATTTGTTTCACATGTTAGGCCGGTGCTTCAAAGGTACGGTTCCAGTGGTGTTAGTGGGACCTGCTCTTTCAAGTTTACAATGAGCCTCACCGTGACCCATTGTGCTCAATCCAGCCCCTTCACATCTCATGTGTGACCTCCTTGGCCACATTGAACACCTACAGACAATGACGGAGGCCTCGTGCTTGGTGCCTTCCTGCTCCCGGCTCTTGAGGATTGACTTGATACTTCTCGTCGATGCCTCCCACAGCCTGGTTTTGTTCTTCATAGAGATTCCGGGGAAAGCAGAAGCATGAAGACTGGATTAAGAACAATGTTTATGGAATTCCACAATCAAAGAGCTTACACGAAAACTGTAGTGTTTGGAATAGTCCAGTCCCAGATAAGTAAACTGAGGCACAGAGCACGAATGTGTCCGGGAAAGGTCAACTCAGCTCCTGCTCTTAGGCCTTCTGAGTCTCTCTCCTAGTATGTTCTACACACCTCCCCACGCAGGTAGCCTGAAATGCCACCGCCCTAGTACAGCCCCTTCCTAATCTTCCCAGGTATTGTGCCATTGACAAAGCCACACGCCACTCACATAGGGCATTACCAGGCATGCACCGAAACTCCTCTGGCTCTGCACCACTGTTTCCTACAACGTGGACACGTGGTGAGGTGGTAATCTGACATCTTACATACTACACCAATGGCAGAGAACCTGGTGCTGAGGAAGGAGGAAGGTTTGAGTCAAATCAAGGAGTCCACTTGGCAGAGGACACAGGTAACTGGAGTACTTCGTCCTTCTTCATTCTGAGCACGTGGAAATGTCCATGTAGAGCTTGTCTTTCAAGTCGCAGAAAGGTCATTTATTCTTTTTTTTGGGGGGGGGGGCTGTCTTTAGCCACCTCAGGAAAGATTCCTTCAGCTCCATATCCCTCACATGGAAGCTCTGTCATACCTAACCATGGTAAAAATACCCCAAATTCAGTTAGTGAGTTGAATATTGCCACCTAAAAGGATTGTCTTTTGTGTAAAACTCCTAGAAGGGAGACTTTCCAAAGCAGCTGGTTTGAGAGACTGGACAGGAGTGAAGGCAAGAGAAAGACGGAGCATCAGTGAGAGACAGGAGAGCAGAAGGGGGAAGTGTTGAGGAGGGGGAGACGTTGGGAAACAAAAAAACTGAAGATGAAGGAGGCATCTGAAAGAGCCCACTAGTGCCATAGAACTAACGCTCGGGGTAGCTGTGAGCAGGAACGCATGGTCAGTCACAGTACCATGGGGTGACTATGATCTCTTGCCCAATATCCTTGTACTTATCAACACCCAGCTCCTGGGAGTGGGGAGGGAAGAAGAGGGGAGGGGAGAAGCTAGAGGAGAGGAGAAGAGAGGAAAGGAGAGGAGGGAGGATAGGGGAGGGGAGGAGAGGGGAGAATGGCAATCCACCAGCTACTCATTGGACTGCTCTAGAAAAGAAGTAAGAACTGCTCAAAAGAGGTGGCCGGCAAGGGGTGAGAAGCTTAGTAAGAACAGTAACTAGACACATTTGGGAAGGAGAGCCTGAACTGAGAACAGCTTTGGATAACTTGGAGCTAAAGGAGCATATCTTGTTTGATTTTCTTTGTGCATTGGTCATTTGCTATGTGAAAGTATTATATACATCCAAAGGAATTTAGCATTAGGGAAGTGTTGAATGCATCAAAGTTTCCACATAGGCCCATGCCTCATCCTTTGGAGTGCTTAAAGGGTGAGGGGCAGAAATATGTATCCAAGAAATACCTATTTCTTAGTTCACAGATTTATCTTCTTCAACATTTCTGCTGTGGCGCTTAGACTTGGTATGCTTTCTTCACTTATGTGTGTGTGTATAAATTTTGTAGCTAGATATATGTATAATATATATTATACATATAAATATATAAATTAATGAAACTCTTTCTAGGCACCCAATTCCAGGAAATTTTAATGCTTTTGTTATTAGTCCTTTGATAGAATTTTCTAATTAGGTCAGTGTGACACTCAGCCAGCGAGCAGAATAGCTTCAGCATATCCTCACATGTTTCTTTTTATGGCCACAGTTTACTCAAAAGTCAGACAGAGAAATCATTTTCAGTTGCCTTTAGAGGAATTTAGGTTAGACTGAGAGAACAACGTTCAGACTACAGGATCTGGGATAAATTGCTGTGTGGGGAATTTACAATCTCTGTCTGAAGAGAATTCTAGAAAAAAGTCAAGTACCTATATGAGGTTGTATAATAGAAAGTAATAAGGTCCCGAAAAATCCTCACTCCTGAACAAATGTTAATGACCTGTAATCTTTTAGAACTATATCATCTCATGACTTGGCTCAAAGAAAAGAAGAATTTTCATAGAGTATCATGAAATGTAACTTCCATTTCCAAGCCCTGCAATGAGACCTACAATTCCGGTGTTCTAGGTAGTCCTGATGCTGCCCCTTCACTCATGTCAAGGGTGGTTGGAGTTGGATGTCCACAAGAGATGCCAACCACATTCTCTTCTGGGAAATGGCATTGGGGTCCAGGGAAGCAGAATAATCATAGTTAAGAATACATGTCACACACACAGTCTGGAGTAAGATTCTAAAACCCAGATCTGCTATGCACTTGTTCTATAGAGTTTTCGAGCCACTTTCTGCTCGACTCCAATTATGTTCTCTGTAAAGGAAGGATACAGGTGAGGTAGGAAAGTGAGTCGATGAGGCACGTGAAGTGTCCAGACTAGAATTTGAAATGTGATAGGCACTTGCAGAGGATTAGCTAATTTACAATTCTGACTGGTCACTTGAACCAAGGAGCTATAGATTTGGGGATTGAAGCCTTTGCTGTAGAACAGCCAATCTGCAGATTGAGAAGAGAGAACCAGAAAGAAGAGAGAAAATAAAACAGGAGATTCTAAACCCCAGAGAAGCAGATAGATTGATGGAGACGCAGGCATTTGGTTTCCTGGTTCTGGTTTCTTCTAAAACCCGGCCTCATGTGGGCCTGTTGGGTTCCATGAAACACTCCTGTGTCGAAAAATGCCATATTTTGTACTTGAACTTGGACCAGTCCTCAGAGAAGGAAATCACCCCCGGTTAAGTAGAGGGACAGTGAGAAAGAGGAAGTCCCTCAACAAGATGGACGGACACCAGGGCTGCACCCATAGGCTCGGGCACCGGCACACTGGTGAGGATGGCGCAGGCCTGGCCAGTGTTTCGTTCTGTTGTACGGAGGGTTGAGATGGGTCAGAACTGACTTGATGGCACCAAACAAAACAACAGTATCACACTTTTTTATTTGAACTAGTTTATTTGTTCATTTTAATTTATTGTAGTAGGGGCTCTTTCAGCTCCGATCACAATCCATATTCGTTTGAGTTTTCATTCTTGTAATCAAGGATCCCTGACTGGAACTCTTCTTTCTCTTAGAAAACAAATCTCTGAATAATTAATCATCACCAAAGGGGTCTCCGAGGTAAATTCACTGCATATACTTGTCCTTTTCCTTCATTCCTTTTTTTCTTTTCTTTATTTTTTCCTGGTAGGTCACCTCCTCTTTCTCAGAATAAGAGATGACACCGTGTGGACTTATATTTCTTTCAAAGACATTTGTGTTCTCGAACATAAAGGGACTTCGCCAACAATCAAAACTCATTCTCCACCACCACAACCCACCCACCCCTATAGACAAGCCTTGAGAGTCAGAACACGCTTCTCCATCTGTTGTGCTGGGCCATCCACAGAGCAGTGCCCTCTCCCTCAGGCCCGGATGGTATTAAAGGCCAGGCCCCAGAGGGATGCAAAGCTCACACATTATTTGGTATTTTCCACTGCCAAATCCAAGTCCACAGACTCAACCTGCTAAATCCTTTGACTTCAGTCATGAAAAATGACACACATGACCATGCCTCATAACACATCTTCTAAAACCTTTCCAGAGAACCAGCCGGCAGGCAGCCCTGCCAGCCTTGCCACAGACATCAATTTTTCCCTTCTCTGTCTGGCTCTAGTTTTGGGAACAGAGAGGAAACTTGACCTTCCCAAACAAAGACTGTTTACTAGGCAACTTAGAGCAAGGCATTAGCTCACACACCATAAGGTGCCACAGAGCTGTATGCAGAACTCTTCCAAATTTAGAAACCCAACCCCCCCCCCACCCCCGGCCCCTCAAAGCTTGCCCTTTTCCCTAAGAACTCACCATCATCTGCAACTAAGTCAAGGAGCTACATTTATTGCAAGAGTAAAATATTTAAAACCTCTTTGAGGGGATGGTCAGACAACCTCATAAATCATGCTCTCCGCACTGGTGAGCTTGGATGGGAAGGTCGTGTGTTGACACATTTAGAAGCCATTGGGGTGCTGTGGTTTCACAACTAGGAGGGAAATTCGAGCTTGTTGAGGTTGGAGCTTACTGATATTTTTATTTATTGAATTAATGAAATCTTGGCAACAAACCCTGTTTTACTTTAGACTAGAAGTGATGTCGTTTTTTTTCCCCTTTGCTCCCACATACCTCATCTACTTCCTCACCCCTCTCAAATAGATGTTATATATATATATATATAAATATATAAATATATAAATATATATATATAAATATATAAATATATAAATATATATATATATATAAATATATATATATATATATATATATATATATATATATATATATATATATATATATATATATATATATGTTTCAAACACTGGGAAAGCTTCCTGGGCAGCCAAACTGAGCCTTAATAACATCAAGAAGAACCAATCAATGTGCGGAGATGTGGCTTCCATTAAAATTGATATTCGGGTGTTAGAAGAAGAAGAAAGGAACAGCAGGAAAGTAAATATTTTGAATGTGTTTACATGGCTGCTGGGTCACAAGTGCTTACACATGTACACGTCTACACGTCGGCCTGCCCGGTGGCGTTCTGACACCACAGAACAGCAGGATCCAGCGGGCTTGACGCATAGATTTCCACACTTTAGGGAAAGCCTCTACCAGTCCTCTGTGTGTGTGTGCACGTGTGTGTGCGTGTGTGCATGTGTGTGTGTAGACTGGTGACTCAACGGCAACAAAAATCATCCCTTGGTTTAGTGCAGAGATTAGAGAGCCGGCTAGAATCTGGAGCCTTTGGGAAGCTTTGGACAGCCTCCAAGTGTCTGTGGGTTTTCAATAAAAGCTCTGCATTGTCTCAGTTAAGTTCCAATGGGTAAATCAATGACATGTTCAAATTGGGTGACTTGAAGAAAGTTTCAGAAAGGGACTCTTCAGCAAGGAGCAGGCAGGGGGCAGGGAAAGCATTATTCCTGCCAGACTGAACAATGGATGCTGTTTCCAACCCTCACCTAGAGGAGCAAAGGACCATGGGATAGGGTCACCTTGAGGGAGCTGCGTTGATCCGTACAAGAAGTAGCCAACCAACCCTCTGTGATTCCACAGGAAGGGCACTAGGAAGAAGAATTCCAGCCAATTCTAGTCTAGCCCTCCCAGCTCTGGGTGGCAGACTCAGCTGGAAGTTGGAAGCCCTTTTGATGCAGTCTAAGGACAAACAAGGTGAACAAAGAGTGGAGAAAAAAAATCTAGAGGAGTGGATGGAAGTTGTTCAGGCCGTCCTAATAAAAAGAATGAATATTGGAGACATACTTTCCATTCTTTCTCTAGCTGTACTAGATCAGTCTAAGGCAGCGGTTCTCAAGCTGTGGGTCCTGACCACTTTGGGGGTCAAATGACCCTTCCAAAGGGGTGACCTAAGACCATCGGAAAACATATTTCCCATGGTCTTAGGAACTGAGACACTGCTCCTCTATCCATCTTGAAGTGGGTCCCCCCACATGCAGCTCCCCCTACATATGAGTACCTGGCGTGGAGATGATTGTCCATGCCATACCATGCTTCAAGGCAAAATTCCATTTATTTGTCTTTAGAAATAAATATTTCACACAAAATATATAGTGACATATGGTTTTTGTGATGACTGGCTATGCTTTAATTATGTTCCATTTGTAACAATGAAAAGAAAGAGAACGCAAGAAAATACATCCTGCCTATAAGATATTTACATGATGATTCATAACAGTAGCACACATACAGTGATGAAGTAGCGTCAAAAATACTTTGATGATTGGGGGGTCACCACCCCATGAGGAACTGTATTAAAGGGTCGCAGAATTAGGAAGGTCGAGAACCACTGGCTTAAGGCATTGGACGAGATCAAAGTGTGCGTCTAGTATTCTGCCTATGTGTCTCCGAGGCCCCTTGAAGTGAGGAGGCGAAGAGACGGCGGTGGGCCGTAGTCCCCATCTCCAGCGTTGTTGTTAGGTGACATCAAGTCACTTCCAACTCACAGCAATTGTGTCCAGAGCAGAAGGAAGCACTGCTCCGTGATTATTATGTCTGAGCCCATGGTTGCAGCCACTGTGGCCATTCCTCTTGCCCAGGGTCTTCCTTTCTTCAAGGACTTTCTGCTTTACCAGTGATGTTAACTTTTCCCAGGACCTGGTCTCCCCTGATAGTGTGTCTAAAGGACATGAGACACATTCTCACCATTTCTGCTTCCAAGAAACATTCTGTATGGTCTTCTATGATCTTTTGTTCGTTGTACAAATTTCACATGCATATGAGGCCATTGAAGACATCACACCGTGGCTTGCTTCAGACACACCTTAGTCCTCAACGGGATATCCTGGCTCTTCTACACTTGAAAGAGGTCTTGTGCAGCAGACTTGCTCAATACAATGCATTGTTTGATTTCTTTTTTTCTCATACCATTTTATTAGAAGTTAATCCAGACATCGTACCATTCCACAGTTCAATCATATCAAGCAGCCTTGTACCATCACTACCACAATCAACTTCAAAACATTTTCTTGAACTCCTTGTTATCAGCAACCTCTAGCCCCCATCTCCCTCATCATACCCCTCAGGAAATTTAATTCTATTGTTGTCCCTCTGGATTCACCTATCCTGGGTTTCATAGACAAAAATACATAGATAAATACATAACAGAGAGTCAAGAAGGCTACCAACAATGACAAAACACAACAGAGACAAACCCTAATATGAAACACACACACACAAAATATTAAAAACCAGATCAAGCACAACAGGTATCAAAAAGGAACTGAAATGGCAAGGTTTTACCTGCTCAAGTCAGATTCCTCACTTTAAGGTATTACAGTCAGCTCTCCAACACTCTCCCTCAATTACAGTTAGAGGGAAATCCCCAGAGGCTTAGTGCCCATGTTGATCCTACACCTTGATTTGGGGCTTCCACTGCCTTCTGCACACCAGAATCTCACAATTTAAGCTCTGATGTTATTCCCTTCTTCAAATTTGGATTATATAATGTAGAATCCTCAGATCACAGATGTTGGTGTGCTTCTTCCACGTGGGCATAGTCGATGTCTCACATAGATGGCTGCTTGTTGGAAAGCAAGCCTTTAAGACAACAGATACTGTTATTTATCACAGCTAGGCATCATCTAATTTCTCCACCACATTTTGCTATAGCACCCATACCTTCTTTATTTCCTTCATGATGGCGTGTATCAAGCAGGGTCATGTTCTAAGAACTGATTGTCCTCAGATAGGAGCTAAGATTAAGTTAAAGCCCAAGATCCATTCCTGAATCTATGCTTTTTTTTCAGCTTCTGGTTCACCTGAGAGACATTCTTGTTATTTGATGGTAAAGGATCTTACTGATCCTCTTCCTGGAGCATAAGGAACTTCTGTTTTTAGTGTCACTGATTAGCCCATGGTGTTCATTTTAAAACACTTTGAGAAAAGAAGATTGAACAAGTGTAAGCTCACTGCAAATTGAAACACACAGGTTATTGACTTACATAGAATAAACCTTTACATGACCAGATGCTATTTGCACATACGATAGAAATTGGTAGTCAAGCAAAACTTACAATAACATTTACTGACAGCCAGACACAGGTCTGCCAGAATAATGCCAATCTTAATACCAGTAGAACATTCAAGCCATAAGCAAATGTTAGTCCAACTACCAACAGGTGGATCCTCCTGTTACAGCTGTCTTCCTCTCCTTCACACACCATTGAGTTTCAGTCTGAAGCCCTCAGGTTACAGGTGTGTTTGCGGAAAGCCTACTTTACCTAGTGATGTTTCCACATCATATCCCTCTGGTATGGACGTTAGAGCATGCTGTGCACCTTGAAGACCCAAGGTTCAATATCCCAGGATTCTATGCCACATGGACTGGGTCACCAGGGGGTGTATGGAAACTTGGACCAAGGTGGACTATTAGGAGCCTAGTGCCAGGCATATCCCCGATTAGAGTCCTTAAAATTACTGTTAGTCACTTTTCTCCTCGCTAGGAAGTTGGTCTTCAGCACCTTTCCTACAAAGGCAAACGTTTTCCTTTTCCAAAACGTGTATTCTCCCTCTCCCCCATCGTGACTTGATTTCCCCAGCAGTATTCATCACTTTGGTAGGTCTGACAATCTGGAGAGACTCTGTCATATTATTGCATGGCAGCCACTCAGTGGTCATCCTCCCACCCCTCTCTTGAAAATCCATTCCCCGCTGGCATGAGGCATCATCTGCCCCAGTGGCCTTCGAGATTCACGCAGAGAGTCAGGCTCTCGACCACACTGCCTGGCCGGACTGCCCGTTTGTTCAATTTCCTGACTGCTGCTTCAATTCACATTGATTGTGGATCCAAGCAAAATTAAATGTTGGACAATCTCTATTTTTCCTCTGTTTATTTTGATGTTGTCTGATGTTCCAGGGGTGAGGATTTCAGTTTGCTTTTCATTGAGTTCCAATCCACCCTCGTGGCTGCAGTCCTTGACTTACATCAGCAAGACCTTTACATCCTCCTCTATTTCAGCAAGCAGGGGGGTGTCATATGCACATCGCACGATGTTAATGCCTTTCAATGCTCTCTGCTGCAGTCCATAATAAATAAAGCTTATGCTAAATTTCTTTAGAGAGTGCAAGCCTCTTTCTCTTAGACTTATTATAGGAAATGTTTCAGACACTGGCTCGCTAGATCTGTGCGTATGTTCATGACAAAGGATGAAATTGCGTGTGCATACTCACACATAGCAAGCACTGTGAGGATGGTGCAGGCCAACACTGCTTTCTGTATGTTGGGTCGCTATGAATTGGAACTAGCTCAATGGCACTTAACCACAATCACAAATATACCCATCTGTGTATAAGTTATTTAACATGATTTTTTGAGACATGCACATTGCCTCAATTGCTCATGTTTAAGAGACTAATATTGGTTTATGGTATAGCTTAAACCTGTGGTTGACCCCTTGCTGTTGCGATTCTGACTCATAATCAGCCCCAGAGGACAGAGTAGAATCGTCTCTATGGGTTTCTAAAGCCGTGGATCTTTACGGAAACAGATTGACGCATTTTCCTCTGATAGAGTGACCGTTAGGTGTCAATAACCAACATTTTGGAGAGTAGAAACACTTACACACTGCACCACGAGGCCCCTATCGTATTCTATAAGACAGGTCACCAGGGGATATATACACATGCATGCACAGACACGTTTACATATGTGTTTTTAGCAAAGCTCAGGCTGGCAACTTCTCCATCATCCTTCCCCAAGTTTAAATATGTGTCTCCTTAGGGAGACTATTCTTGTCAAATAGTTATCAAATAGATATCTTTCAACACAGTGCAAATCACAGACCACGTGACACACGTGCAACGCTTGAAAGAGCTAGCTATCCCTCTCCTTTGGCTCAAACTACAAAGCAGGGTTGTGGACCTAGCTACTTCCTGCATGATTCTCTTTTCTTTTTTCACATAGAATCTCATGTTTTTTGCTCTACTTTAATAAAAAGGAAAGTGACAGCTGCTGAGGGACTTCGTTTCTCACCTCATGACCTTCACCTGCCCACAGGTCAGAGAAAAGAGGTTAAGGAGGGAACTCGGTTACAGAGGCCGTGGGATTTCAGAAGGTCTTGAAAGAGGCATACAGAATTTTCACACCCATTCTGTCTCAAGATTTGTGAGGTCCGTTCTTTTGTTTCTAAAGAAAGAACAAATATCACATTAGAAGTGAGATGTTTCGAGGATATCTTTAAATGACTCTACTGCAAACATCACACTCAGCAGATGTTTGTACATTCATAAATGAGCATTTTGCTAGATGCTTAGAGATGGGGAATATTGATTTAAGAGAAACATCTAAACAAACAACTGTTACCAAAATAGTGAGATAATTGATGTAATGGGGAGTTAATATAAAGAAAATGGAAGTAAAGAACTGAGATACCAAGGGACATTCTCATAAGGAGAAATGTTTTGAAGAGTAAGATTCTAAGTGACAGACAAGGGGCATTTCAGATAATGGGACAGCACTTGAAGTAGAAAGAGGAGAGACGGAGCAGGCAGCTTGAGAATAGCAGACAGTTCAGGTAGAGGAGGGCAGGTAGTGACAGGGTGAACTGCACCCAGATAAAGATGGGCCTGAATTGTCATGCCGAGGAGTTGGCGGTTCACCCAGTATGTCTAAGGTTTGAACGCAATTGCTCACATGTTCAGGGATATGCACACATGGGTGGTATCTTCAGAACGTAATGCTAAACACAGCACAGCCTTCTGAAACACCAATGCTAAATTTATGCATACATTTATTTATTGCCACACTCGGATTATTTTCACATGCACCATCTATTCAGAAATTGGGGGAAAGGACAGTGTATTTCTATGTGGCACTGAAGTAGATGCATTCATACTTTCTATTATATGGAGAACCCAAGAGGATAAGCGATGTGCTTTAATTGTAGTTAATAGGATGAAACTTAAGGACATTAATGGCTGTCTGTTTAAACTGGCGTGGGACTTGGGATTTCTTAGGGAACAGTAAAGACTAGCAAAGCGTGTTTGGTAAATCAGGAATTAGCAACTGAAAAGTAAGTTTTGATGAAAGAAAACAGATGGTCACAAATCTGTCCGGTTTCTCGCCACATTTCTATTTCACCAAACCTTTTTGTTGATCAAAATTTAGCCACTGTCAGCCCTGTGAGAAGAAAATGACTTCTCCCATGATTCAGAACACCCCAAAATTTAAGAAAAGGAAGTTTGAATAATTTTAGTGGAAATCTTTACTTACTTTGGAAAATTTCGCTAATTTTAAAACACATTTTTATCCATAAAGCATAGATTTGGATCAAAGAAAAACACATAAAATAAAAAGAGATATGAAGCGGCATGGAGGATTATGAAAGACTCTGCAACTCGACACAGGAACTTGGCCATGAAAAAGACCGTTGCTGTGGGTGCCATTGGGTCAGACCAAGTCCGAGAGACCTCTGCTCAACAGCACGCACCATCGCAGGTCCTGCACCAGCCTCAGACTCTAGTAGCAGTAGCAGTGCTTAAACTGCAATATGTGGTTATATGCTATGTGAAAGAATGCATCCATTTTTATGAAGATAAAATTTAGCTTACCTCTTGTGCTTATGTAGAAAATTCCACTATAGCATCTGAACAAAGTAGCTTTTGAGGAAATTAAAAAAATAATAAAAGCCAGGTACTGTTCACTGGTTAAAAAACAATAAATCAAGACAGTATATCAACCATAAGCATATATATATAACATATGCTATATATATATATATTTATATAACATATATATAACAATATTAGGGATTTTTTTTAAACTATGGAAAAATTCCAGTATCTTTTCATTGTTTTTCCTTTTTTCTATGAACTTTTTGAAGTCCATTCATATAGCTTTTAGATGCATAAGTGGCAATGAACAGAATTATAGAAGAATCAGACTCAATACTAATGAGAGATTTCCACTCATCTTTCTCAGATACATAGACATGAAGCATATGAAGCGCAGGCAAAGACAGAGAACATGTGAGTAACATGACATTACAGGTTCAAACTAAAGCACATTTTCTCTGTGGAACACCCAAGAAATAAAATTATTTAAAGATCAAATATACTCCTAAGTCTCAAAAATGAACACACACACAAAAAACCTCAATATATATATTTAAGATTAACAATACAAATATGATGTTCTCTAGTTATAAGCCAATAAATTTGAAAACTACAAAGCATATGCTTCTAACTAATCCTTTACAAGAGGGAAAGCTAAGTAAAATTATGAAATACTTAAGAGTGAATAAAAATTTAAGAGATCACATGTAATTTGGGAGAATTAGGTAACTTAGTATGTAAAATAAAGCATCTGTCAAATGTGCTTGTCAGATTCAAAGAAAAGTAAGAGTCAATGAGATAATCCAAGAAAATTAAAATAGAAAATCTATTCAATAGATCGAAAAATATAAAATACACAACTTGGAGAAAAAGAATATATGCATATATATGTAAATAAAATAATAATTAGAAAACTATAAAATCATTTTTCAATTGTATGTGAAAATTCCATAAAATATTAGTCGATCCAATCCAAGGCTATGTTAACAATAGTTTATCATGAACAAATAGGTTCATCTCACTAGAGTGGACAATGGCTTAACATAAGCAAATCTATCAAAGTAATATAATGTGTTCATGGATTATAAGAGAGGCATCATATAATTACTTGATTAGATCTAGAAAAATATTTGACGAGGTTTCTCACCGCATTTCTGGTAGAAAATGAAAGAACAAGAGAAAAACAAGAATGAAAGGTCCCACTTTCAGCGATATTGAGTAACCAAGATTGTAACCAAGTACCCATCTCGACCACACACACTGTAAGCAAATAGCACAATCAGATTCACATTAGAAACAATGGTTTGGGATGGGGGTGGGAAATCAGACAGCATGTCATGTGATTGCTGTAGGAAGGGAATCACACATGGTCTTCCCCAGACACGGTTTCCAGGCTGCCCTATCAGGAGGGGGAATTCAAATAGAGAGAGATCTTAGTGAGTGGAGAGGTCAGTGTGACTTGATTTTGCAGTTTAGGGTGGTATTCAGAGACAGCAAGAGAGAAAATGAGAGATCTGCGAAAGGTCTTCTTAGATCGTTGCCTGTTGATTTGTGAATGTATGAGAGAAAATTATGTGAAGCCAGGGGAAGATCGCTACAAAAATGTAAGCAGGATAATCCATAAAGATTATACAGAGCAGAAAACCCTTTGTGTATCAACCTGCAGAGCAGAAGGATCTTGTAATACACAGGACCCTGGCTAGAATTCTCACTCGGGTATTGCCTTAACAATGGGGCTAAATTATAAAAGATACTCTGCACTTGCCCTATCAAAGCATTAAAACAAGTCTTAAAATAAATAACCCAGCAGATTCCGAGGACCTACAAACAAGAACACAACCCAACACTCTCTTTAAAAAGTCACCAAAATCAGTAAGCAACAATGTAAAACTTATGATGTTTGGAAATCAATTTAAAATGATCAGTTGGATATTTGCCCAAGAGAAATTTTTTTAAACTGGCATAAGGACTTGTCCTCAAAATGCTCAGTGAGTTAGAGTCATGATCACCAAATGCCAAAAACAAGAACAGTGAATGGAGAACCAAACCATGGTGTATCCGCACAATGGAATAGTACTTAGCAATGAAAAATATATTAACGATAACAATAACAACAAAATCCCTTGATGCATGCACCTACGTGGATGACTCTCAAAAGAATCATGATGAACAAAGGAAGATAAACTCACAAGACTATATAGCATATGATATCATGCGTATGCAATTCTAGAAAAGGAAAAATTAGAGTCAGAGAAATGTAGTTAGTGACTGTGATGGGGCCAGGGTTTAAGAAAGAGATGAAGTAAATACAGTGAGAAGCTCGGGCAGAAGGCTAAGGTTCTTTGTCAAAATTGGGGGGAGGGAGGAAGGTACATTATTGTAAACATTTGTCAAAATTTACCCACACCTTCAAAATTACTAGTATGAAAGCCAGCACAAAATTAAGAACCATAAACAGTAGAAAGATCAACCGAGAGACGCAGATGAATAAGAGCAATGAGCAAACTATCAGTTAATAACCTTCAAAGAGCAACTATAAATACACTTCATAGACTTAAGAGGGGAGAGGAAGCCTGACCACGGTGAGGAGAGAAATGAACATAGTAAAATATTAGCATATATAAATGAAAATTCAACCAGATAAAATGCACATCAGACTAGACTAGAAAAACAAATGTGAACTTGAATACTTGGCAATAGAAGCTACTCAAAAGAAAGAGCAAGCAGTAAAACTATTGAAAAAAGTAATAAACAGGACATTGGCAGCTGGCAAGAATGTGTGTGGGGGGAGGAAAGAAACAATGGCTGAAATTTTAAAATTTTGACAAAATCTATACATCCACAGATCCAAAAATCACAATGAACTGTATTTAGAATAATAATTTAAATAGCATGACTTGCACCTCATAAAGCGATTTCTTCTTGCTAATGACAAAGAAAAATATACTCAAAAGAAAAAAAATCAAATGACAGCCGATTTGTCATGAAAAACAAGGAAGTTGGATGACAAGAGATCTATTTTAAAGTACAGAAAGATGATACGCACGCACACATAGATTCCTTTACCCAGTAGAAATATCTCTCACAATTGAAGGATAAATCATTTAAACAAAGACTGAGCAGATTTATTGCCAGCAGGCCTGCACTAAAAATATTACTAAGAAAACTCTTTAGGAAAATGGAAAATGACACCAAAATAGAAATTTGAATGTATACAAAAGAATAAAGATGTCCAGAAATAGCAAATCTGCCAGTAGATCTAAAATATTGTTTTCAAAAATTTAAAGCCCTTCAAAAAATAATAGAGCACGTAAAGTAAAAAAAAAAAACCCTAACTAATTATGTTTTGTGATTTATAGCAACTATAAAGGAAATATTAGTATGGGTGAAAGCACAAAGCAGAAGTAAGAATATCTTGAATAAGATTGTTACACTATTCCAGAATGGTAATATTATTTGAGGGTGATGAAGACATATTGTAAAACCCAGTGAAACCAATAAAACAGAAAACAAAATTATCATTAGGAAGTCAGTGCAGTCGATAAAATGAGGTCACTAAAAAGTTCAATTAATCCAAAGGAATCCAGGAAATGACAGTAAAGCAAATGAATAGAAGATGGGACAAACAGAAAAAGATTGGCAAGATGATAGATTTCAGCACATCAATTATTGTGTTCTTAGATGCTGTGAAGTTGCTTTTGACTCCGAGTGATCCCACGTGACTGAGTAGGATGTCCCCAATGGTTTTCTTGATGGTAATCTTTATAGGACCAGATTTCCAACTATTTATCCTGCCTCTCTATTAGGTGGATTCATACTACTAACTTTTCAGTTAGCAATCAAGTGCTTAATTATTGTACCAACGGGACTCAAACTTAGGCAAAGATAGAATTATCCTCTGGATAAAGGCACTCTCCGTGGACAACATACCTGATAAAGTTAAAACTAAGTACTTAAACTAAAAATTGTATAGATACATCAAATAACAGTCTGAGCTCTGTTTGGATAAAAATATGAGAACCAACTCTATGGTGCTATAAAAATCTCATTGAAAACAAAGGCAAACATAGACTGGAAGTCAAAGGGTGAAAAAAAGATAAGCCTTTCCAAAACAAAATAGAAGAAAAGAATCAGGCTAGGCTAAATTAATATTAGACAAACTAGACTTTAAGCGAGTGATATTTTTTAACAAAATAAGGCAAATCTTAAGGATAATGGGGCCACTTCACAGTGATAAAACAACTGGCTTACAAGAAGGACATTCAAAGATCTAAATGTGGTCGGATGTAATAATAGAGTTCTAAAAGATGGGAAGCAAAGATGATGGCACTCAAAGAGTAGACAATCCATAATTACAATGGAGCTTTTAACGATTTTCTCCGAGTTACTCAGAAAACAGGTGGACAGAAAATGAGCAAGGATATAAGAGACAGTAACCATATTGTCAAGCAACTTGACCCAATTGGCTTCTGTGAAACGGCGCATCAGAATAGATTCTCCTTTAGTGCATCTGTAACAAGTATCAAACTATTTCATATTCTGGGTGTAACAATGAAAACACAACCAACATCTCCATAGAGTTGAGTGAAATAGAATCATGCAAAGTCAATTTTGTAACTACCATACATTTAAATTATAATTCTATAATAGAAAGATATGTGAAAAATCCCCAATATTTGGAAATCATGTAGAATAATTCTAAATAGTTCAGAAATAAAAGCAAGACATAAATTTTAGTCAATAAAAATTAAAACATAATGTATCAACTTTTGGGGCAATCAATTGTTAAAGTAGAGCCTAACTGGAAATTGGTAGCATTAAATGTTTATATTAGAAATGAAGAAATCAGTGACCAAAGTCTTTTGCGTAAAAATTCTGGAATAATTCTAAAGGAATTATTAAGGAAATTAAATCCAAAGTAAATGGGGGAATAAATATGGATAAGATGAATAAAACTAAATGAAAATGTTCTAAGGGAGGGATGAAACTAAAAATTAATTTTTGAAAATTTTAGTTAAATAGGTAAATCCATACCCTGGATTATGAAGCTAAAAGGAGAGTTACAAACCAACTAATATCAGCAATGAAAGCATGAACATCATTAAAGACATTAAAAGATCACCAGGGAACATTATGAGCAATTTTATGTACATGCATTTAGATGAAAATAAAATTCCTGAGATAAAACCTTTCTAAATCTCATTCAAAAAGAAAATGATTTCTTAATAGTTTTCCTAATAACTTTCCTATAGCATAATTAAAATCATAGTTATGACTTTTCAATAAGGAAAAGACTCCTATAGTTTCGCTAATCAAGCCCACCAACATTTAAGGAAGAAATAATGACATTTTTACACAAAATTTTCCCGACACATGAGTGGAGGGAACGCTTTTCCACTTATTTTACTAGGCCTGAATTACTCTGGTACTAACTGCGGATGATGAAATGAAAATTATACCTGAAATGTCTATTGAACACAGAGGGAAAATGCTTCAAAAGACACAGATAAGTTGATGTCAGAGGATGACATATGAGTAATTATTTGGGTTTATCATAGAAATGGATGACTGTTTTATTTGAAAACTAATCAGTGTAATTTACTATATTAACATACTAAAGGATAAAAAGTAAAATGAAATTGATAAAATGCAACATCAGTTCATGATAAGTGAACAACAATAAAAAGCTCTCAGAAAATTCAGAACAAAAAGGAATCTTCTTCAGCTTGACAAAGAACATCTACCAAAAAAGGTCAGAGTCCACTGGATTTGTGGTGAAAGGTGAATGCTACTCTCTTAAGATTGTCAACAAAACACAAACTTCTTTGTCATCACTTTATACATCAGTATCCTTGAGGTTCTAGCTAGTACAAGAAAAATAAAGTTATTCAGATGAAAAAGGAATATGTAAAATTGTCTTTATTTATAAATAATATTAGCCAAAATTAAACCCTGTGCCATAAAGTTGATTCCAATGTATATTTCCATCAAGTTGATTCCAACACACATATATGTATTGTGTCTGTACTTGTAGGGGTACCAAAAATAACATTTTTCTCCAAAGATATGTATTTAAACTTTTTTTATGAAACAACAGTATCACCTTCAAAGTACTCTCCATTACATGTAATACATTTGTCAAATCTATTACATTTTTGGAAAAATTTTAAAAAATCATCTGTTTGGAAGGCTGACAGCATCTCCCTCATTTTTTTCTTCACTTTTTCTATGTTGGAAAATTGTTGCCCTTTCCTGTCCCTCTTCATTCATGGAAACAAAAAGAAGGCACTCAGAGTGAAGTCAGGTGAGAAAATGAATGGGACAAGAGAGGCGCACTGAGATGGCTGTGTGAGCAGGTACTTGGTTGTGGTGGCAAAACCAGTCCCCCATCTGCCACAAATCAGGCCTTTTTTGTCACACACTGTTATGAAATCTTTTCAGAACCTCTAAATAGAAAACTTGATTAACAGTCTGACCTGGTAAAACAAACTCAAAATAAAAACAACAACAACAAATGAGCATCATCTTGATCTCTGATTTCATTTGACAAGTTTTTTTTTTTGGGGGGGGGGCGGCTAGGATGGTGAGGTAACCATAATATCTTCCCTTGGCTTGATTGATGTTTGCTTTTTGGGTCGTAAGAATATCACTATGTCTTGCCACCAATAATGACCTTGGGTAAAAAAGTCTGGGCGGCTTTGGGGCTCTTCTTTCAAAGCACAACCAGCACCCACTTCCTGGTCAGTCAGAACCCGAGGCATACATTTCACAGTGACACTTCTCATTCCCAAATCTTCTGTTAAAATTTGCTGAACCAGCCTCCAAGATAGTCCCGATAACTCCCCCATCTCTTCAATGGTCAGTCTTCAAGCGCAGGATCACAAATTTTGTCAACATTCTCGTCTGTTTGGCAAGTTGGTGGACGCCCAGAATGAGGCTTGTCGTCAATCAATATTTCACCTTTTTTTGAAATGAGAAAACCACTCATGCACCTGAGTTTTTCCCATAGCAATGTCCTTGTAAACGCTGTTCAACATCACAAGTTTGGCAGCACTTATCCGGAGCAGGAAACAAATTTTCACAGCCGCGTGCTGTTCTCTTAAATCGGCCATCACAAAAAAGGGGAGGTTTCAGTGAAAGAAACTACTTTTCAAAAAAAAAGTCATTGTTACCAGAGAGAATCTTCCCAGGAGATGCCACTGAGTGCACTAACTCAGAGCAAGTTGTTCGCCTGGCAAGAAAAATGTGACCTATGAAAGCTCTCCCCAGAGGAGTTTTTCATTTTTTGTGGACGGGTGCCCCCTTATATATTTTTTTCCACCGCCCCCTCTGAGTTTTTGAGACTGTAAACCCGGAGAAGACTGCTTCACCTTTTGCCCACAGAGCAGCCAGTGGGTTTGATTCACTGTGTTTAAGTTAGCATCCTATTGCTATCCCAACGTGCCACCAGGGGTCCTTAATGTGATGACTCATTCACTGCCATCCATCAAGTCAGTTGTGACTCACAGAGCCTTTATAGGGCAGAGTACAAGGGCCCCTGGAAGGAGAAAGTCTCATCTTTCCATCACAGAGTGGCTTATGGGTTTGAACTATTGGACTTGTGGTTTGCAGCACAGCATGTAACACACTATAACACCAGGGCTTCGTATATAGCATGATAGGGATAACAGAATTAACAAAGAAAATATTTAGAATCTATACAAATCCTAGAACATAGAACTAATGAGTGTGCAAAGCTCACAAATAGAGAATTAGTGTACACCAAAAAAAATCCATCTGTGTTTCCATATACTCCAAAACCAAATTCACTCTCATTGAGTCAATGCCAACTCAAAGTGACCCTTTGGACAGGATAGAGCTGCTCCTGTGAGTTTCCTAGACTGTAACTCTTTATGCGAGTAGAAAGATCAATTTTTCTCCTGAAGAGGGGCTGGGGGTTTCAAACCACTGAGCTTATTTATGTTTAGGACCTCACCGGGTAATGACTACACCACCAGGGCTCTTTCTCTATGCCAACCATGAACAAGCAGAATTTAAAATAAATTTTAAAGAACTACTTAATATAAGAGCAAAATATATATATGCATTTAATAAGTTATGCAGAAAACAGTCACACAGAAATGTTCAAAACATTATTGGGAGATGTTAAAGAACACAAATAAATAAATAAATAGATAGATAGATAGATAGATAGATAGATAGATAGATAGATAGATAAATAAATATAATTTATACTATGCTCATAGTAAGAAGAGCTATGCAAAACAAAGAAGATGTAAATTCTTCTACCTTGATCTACAGATCCTACGCAATGTCAATCAAAACCACAGCAGGATTTTCTGTACCAACTGTAAAGTTGTTTCTACAATCTTCCTCTGGAAAGACAACGAACCTAGATAAACAAAAGCAGAACATTCAAAAGGGGTCAGGAAGATGAGGCTCTCCAGACTTTCTAAAGCAACAGTAACTAGAAAAAATGGTGAACCTGTATAATGATAGACATATAGTACAGTGTTATGTACACATAAACGACCATCTGAATTTTAACAAAGGGGCTAAGGTAAGGTAATGGAGCAACAATATCTTTTCAACAAATGAAGTGCTGCAAAGATTGGGTGTTGATATGCAAACAAGCAGAAAAATGAGCCTCAACACTTACCTCACAGTGCACATGAACAAAAATAGCCAGAATGAATCACATACCTAAACGGAGCATCTCAGAGCCTGAAGATTTTAGAAGATAATACCGGAGAGATTTTTGTACGTTTGGGTTATGTAAAAGTTATCTTGGATAATGTGTTAAAACCATGGAACATACAGTGAGCAGTTTATAAATTACACTTCATCAAAACTAAAAGCATTTGCTCTCTTCAAGGAATGTTGAGAAAAGGAAAAGGGGACCATGTCATAAAACCCTTATTAAACAAAATACAAAAAATTGGGTCTACATCAATTCCATGGCAGTGATTTTGGCTTGGCTGTGATAAGGTGCCATCAAGTCTGTTCCAACTCAGAGTGACCCAAAGTCTACAGAGCAAACTGTTGCATGGTCCTGTGCCAACCTCACAATTGTTAAGTTTGAGCCTGTTGTTGTAGGCACTGTCAGTCCATCTTGCCGGGGGTCAAAACCACAATGAGATATCACTTGACACCCACCAGCATGGATATAGCCAAAAAGATAGAGCTAGCAAATGTTGGTAATGAGGTAGAGACATTAAATTCCTTACATGCAATTGCTGAATGTGTGAAATAGCACATCCACTTTGGAAAATGTTCTGGCAGTTCTTCAGAAGATTGAGCATAGGGTTCCTAGGACCAGTGATTCCACTTCAAGGTAGAATTAAAAACCCAGGTTTCCCACAAACTCGCCCACAAATATTCATAGCACCATTATTCATTACAGCCCAAAGTAAAAACAATTCACAGATTCATCAACTTATAAGTGAATGAAAGATGGAATATCACTTTGCCACACAAGTGAATGAAGTACAGGCACGTGCTATATAATGAGTAAACTTTGCAAATATTACACTATTTATATGAAAGAGTCATCGTAGTAAAACCTACAGAAACTATAAACAGGTCAGTGGTTGCCACGGGTTATGGTGGAAAAGTAGAGGTGGGTGAAATGGCAAACAACTGCTATGGGGTATGAGTTTTCATTTGTTTGTTTGTTTATTGTGGGAGAGGATAAAAACACTCTGAAAAATAGACTGTGGCTATGGTTTCACAGATATGGGACTATACTAAAAATGTTTAATAAATCATATACTTTTAATTAATGGATTTATTATATGTGAATAAAGCTGTTATTTTGTAATGATTCACTTTAAATTTAAGAACTTTTTAAGGTAAACTATATTTCCATAAAGAAGAGTTTTTGTTTGTTTGTTTAAATATGATGGTTTCCTTAACTTGATGAAGACCATAAATTTCAAACTGCCAATGTCAGATTTTAGACTAATTCCTTTTAAAAACAAGAATAAGATAGGCACATCAGTCAGTCTACTTTTGTTCAGCATACTGCTGGAAAATCAAGCACACCAAAACGAAAAAAATGAGCAAGAACCAGGAAAGAGGAAAGACACAGAACTGTTTATAATTGAGGAGGCTTCAAAACATGCAGGGGAAAATTGGAATGAAAAATAATGGAATTTTCTCATATGCTTTTTGAAGACCCCTGTCTGTGAATGATATCATTACCAACATTTTAAAAATAAACAGAATCAGCAATAAAGTAGAATCAATAAAATATTGATAAAACAATTTCTGCCTTTGAAAATAAAGTTACTCTATGTTACCAATAATGAAATAGAAAGGAAAAAAAAGATTTACCACAAAAACCAAACCCTCTACCACTGAGTTGAGTGTGATACCCAGGGACCCTCTGTTGGGTTTCTGAGACTGTACACTTTTAAAAGTCCAGGAAGTCTCATCTTTCTCTAATGGAATGGTTAGTGAATTTGAAGTGATTATCTAGTAGGTTAGCAGTCTAATGCAATGCGTACCTGACAGTAACTAAACCTAAAAATCATGTAGTAAGTGATTTGTAAATATACAGAAGTATGGGCTGCTGAACAGCAGGTCAGCAGTTCAAGCCACCAGTCACTCAATGGAAGAAAGAAGACGCCATCTAAAGAAAGCCAGGTGAAGATTTACAGTCTGGGAGACCGTAATGAGCATTTCTACCCTGGCCCATGGGGTCTCTGTGAATTGGAATCTGCTCTATGGCTGTGGGTTGGGTGGATGCAGAAATAGGCAAAGCGATCAACTGGTATTATCAGATCCAACCATAGCACACTGGCATATTTTATAGAGAGCATTTGGAAAATTCTCTCACAATATGGGGGTGATTGAAATCCAATTTCCATACCTTAGGATCTATACCAAAAAAAGGCTACAGAGGGATTACAATTTTAAAGTTTCACTATAATGTCTTTTGAAACAAATGTGATAGATTATATTGTCATCTTGGCTGTAAGTAAAGACTTCTAAAAAATAAGTAAAAAAATTAGAAGTCTTAGGAATTAAAAACAGATGAAAAATGATCACACCATTCGTGAAAGACGCTGCAGGAAAGTGAATCATTTCATGTGGCTCCTTGAGCCAGTCTCTCACTCTCACAAAATGGCCATTCCCTGCTTGGGTCTGGAAAGAAGGTGGGGGGAGATACTGATAGGATTCCCTTGTGTATAATTGGGAACAGCATTCCCTGGAGTGGAATCCTGCTGCATATACAATGAGCCCTCTGAAAAGCAGGAGGAGCGATCTCATTCCAGTAGAGCCAGGAGTGGAGCACATCTTGTCAACTAGACACTCCTAGCAAGGGGTGAAATCAAACATGTCCATCAAATAACAGCCTAGTGACACCTCCCTGATGTCATAAGCTATTTGTAAAAGAGTGAGGGACTCTGGAAAGTGCTCTCTCTCTGGGTAACATAACCTGCCTTCCTTCCTGTGTGCCATGTTTCCACCTACTTTGGATCCACATAACTCTGCACCCACTGGCCTTTGATTTTTCTGCTTTCAGTGTACTACACTGCATCGGCAGCATGTGGTTACATAAGTCTAAAGGAGTACTTATGGACTAGCATCAGTATGGACTTGCATTGGGGAGGGGCAGGCAACCAACCCAGGGACAAGGGAACAAGTGAACTAAAATCAACGGAGAGAAGGGCATAGGATGCCTAGTGGGGTTTAATCAAGGTCAATGTAACAGTGAGGAATTACTAAACCTGAATGAAGGCCAAATATGATAGTAGGACAAGAGGAAAGTAAAAGAAAATAGAGGAAAGAACCAGGATGCAAAGCACATTTATAGAGGTCTAAATACAGGCTTGAACATATGTAAATATATTTATATATAATGAGAGTAAAAGAGATCTATGCACTTATATGCACATGTTAAAAATTAAGGTAACAGATGGACATTGGGCCTCCACTCAAATAATCCCTTAACACAAGAACACTTTGTTCTAATAATCCGGCATTCTGTGATGCTCACCTTCCCAACATGATCGCTCAAGACAAAATCGGTGCATAAGCAAATGTGGCAAAGAAAGCTGATGGTGCCCAGCTATCAAAAGATATAACATCTGGGGTCTTAAAGACTCGAAGATAAATAAGCGGCCATCTAACTTAGAAGCAACAAAGCCCACATGGAATAAGCACACCACCCTGTATGATCATGAGGTGTCAATGGGTTAAAGAATCACACATCTAAGACCCAGAAAAAAATAATGCCAATGTGAGTGGGGCAGGGGTGGCGTGGGGGACAAGGAGACCCAAAGCCCATCTTTAGACAATTGGACATCCCCTCACGGAAGGGCCACAAGGAAGAGATGAGCCAGTCAAGGTGCAGTATAGATCTTTAATGCTTCCTTCCCCCCACTATCATGACCTCAATTCTACCTTACAAATCAGATTAAACCAGAACATGTACACTGCTACAGATAAGAGCTAGCAACACAGGGAATCCAGGATAAATAAACCCCTCAGGGCCAACAATGAGAATAGAGATACCAGGAGGATAAGAGGAAGGGAGGCGTGGAGAGAGGGGATCAATCACAAGGATCAACATATAACCCCTCCCAGGGGACAAACAACAGAAAAGTGGGTGAAGGGTGACAGAAGATGGTGTAAGATATGGAAATAATAATCTATAACTCATCAAGGGCTCATGTGAGAGGGAGGAGGGAAGGAGGGAGGGAGGGGGGGAAATGAGGCACTGACACCAAGGCTCAAATAGAAAGAAAATGCTTTGGAAATGATGATGGCAAAGTAGGTACAAATGTGCTTGACACAGTGGATGAAAATATGGATTGTGATAAGAGCTGTAAGAGCCCCCCAATATAAGTATTTGTTTAAAAAGAAAAAAGAAAAGATATTACAGCCTTGGAAACTCAAAGGCTTCCTTGCATGTTGCTGTGAGTCGACTGACTCCATGTCAGTGGTTTCTGTACTAGAAATTATTTTTAAAGTCTTTCATATTTGGGAATTTCAGATTGCTTCAGTTATATTTTAATATCTTATGAATATCATTGTGATAAACACTCCTGGAAGTGAATGTGTGTCCCTATTTATGAATACTTCCATAGGCTAAACTTGCAACAGATTAAAGTCATGGATTTTTGTTTTTTAATTATTTATACAAAGATAAAAATACTACCACTTTGCAAAAAGGAAAAAGCAACAAGAAATAACTAATAAAAATTAGAGTATAAAATTACAAATGTATTTCATTAGGATGATACTTTTCAGTTTCAGAAATAAGAATGCATTTTATAAATGATTTTTGCATGAAATACATGCCCTTCACCCACCAGAGGAGCAGACTATGGTCTTAAAGAATCATGGAAATACCGTTGAATCTGTAGCAAAAAAATAAGTCAGGCGCTATGAAGAGCCTAAAACACAAATGATGGTTTCTGAGACTACACGCACTCTATGGACCAGGTATGATGGTTGTTACCAGCAAGTTGATTCTGACTGACAGCAGCCCTGTAGGACACAGTAGAACTGCCCTTCAGAGTTTTCCTGGAGCATGTCGGTTAGACACTGGGCGCTGACTCCATGCCAGCAGTTGGAAAAGACCAGTGCCTTTGTAGAGGAAAAGATCTGGTGATCTGTTCTTGTACATACTTCCAAATCCACTGCCACCAAGTTGATTCCAACTCATAGGGTCCTTATATTGGATGTCTGAGCCTGTAAATCTTTCGGTAACCTGTGGTCTCATCTTTCTCCTATGGAGTTGCTGGTGAGGTTCTTTTTAAAATCATTTTATTGGGGGCTTGTACAACTCTTATCACAATCCATACATACATCCATTGTGCCAAGCATTTGTACATATGTTGCCATCATCATTCTCAAAGCATTTGCTTTCAACTTGAGCTCTTGGTATAAGCTCCTCATTTCCCCATCCCTTTCCCCTCCCCCTCCCCCATGAACCCTTGATAATTTATAAATTATTATTATTTTGTCATATATTACACCATCCGACATCTCCCTTCACCCACTTCTCCGCTGTCTGTCCCCCATGGAGGAGGTTATATGTAGATCCTTGTAATCTATCCCCTCTTTCTTCCTCACCTTCCCTCCTGGTATCGCCACTCTCACCACTGGTCCTGAAGGGATCATCTGTCCTGGATTCCCTGTGTTTCCAGTTCCTATTTGCAACAGTGCACATCCTCCTGTCCAGCCGGATTTGTAAAGTGGAATTGGGATTAAACTGTCCCAATTGTTGCAGCACTGGTCAGATTCAGCATCTGTTCTAAAAGGAGAGCTGCCAGAAGTTGCTACTGAGTTACATACAGATGGGGTGCAAAACAAAGTTACTTCATGGTGTTCTTCCAGAGTAGCTGAGAGTGTAAACTGAAGAGCACCGAATTCTTCAGGGGAGAGTCAGAGGGAAGGACACACTGCCTTCAGGAGGGAGTAGGCCTAGATGGAGGATATGTCAAGAAGCAATAGCTTCATGGTTTGAGGTTTACAGCAGAACTTTGACTTACCGTCATATTCATACAACTCAAGGATTTGGAGTTCAGAGACAAGAAGGGTTTCCACGAACAGAACACAGTCACAAGAACAGAGCTGTTTCAGGAAGTCACGTAACAGCACATCTGGGAGTCCATTTGTACAGATTAGAAATGAAGTTTTACTTTAAAGCATTCCATTTTGGAGACATTAACAGTAGTGAACCATGCACATAAGAGCTTCCATGCACACGACTGACTTGTCATAAGGATCATAATGTTATCTCATGTGAATAAAGATACTTAAATATGCTTCTCCTTCCTCTATTCATTTATTCAACAAATGTTTTTCTTTAGTGTCTCCTATATTCCAGATATGATTCTAGGAACTGAAGTTATAGCCTTGGACAAATCGGGCAACAATCTCTGCCTTCACTGTACTTACGTGTCAGTGCGAAGGAACCCATCATGTAAAGCTCTGATTTCACATGGCCGGAGGACTATGGAATAAAATACATCAGGAGAATAAAAAGGGAAGATTTGGGTCAGGGTTACAACTTAATACAGGGAAGTCAGAGAAGAGTTCATTGAAAAAATGCCACTTGAGCAACCACGCAAGAGATATGAGATGTCCATTCCGTTGTTTGCAGGAAGAGTGAAGTAGGCAAAGAAATAATAAGATACAATGACAACAAAGACAAAGTCAACATGCTTCTGTTCCATGTGTTTTTAAACACCTTCAAGTACCCAAGGGTATCGAGTAAGGCACAGGTGTGTAGGAAGTGATGTCAGAGAGGGAAGGTGTCTGTGAAAAACTCACTAACTCGTAGACTGTTTTCAAGATCTGACTTTTCCTCTGAGAGGCATAAGAAGCCGTTGTGAAGGGTCTGTCATGACACCCTGGTTGCGGTGGCAAGAACAGACTGTCAGTGCCAAGGTCAAAGTCAGGCAAAGACCTCTCCAATAATTGAGGTGAGAAATGATGGTGGCTTGGAGCGGAGAAGTTGAAATGGTGAACAGCAATCTGATAGGGGTATATTTGAAAGGTACTAGCAAATCGGATTTCCAGCTCAATTGCATAGAGGGATGAGAAAGAGAGACTGAACAAGGGGATTGTCACTTTCTGAAGTAGGGAGGTTGTGACAGGGTGCTTTCCCATCGTGGGAAGACCAAACGTTCCATTTGGAACCTGAAAGTCTGTGATGTCTATTAGACTTGCAAGTGGAGAAGTCAAGTAGGTCACAGGATATATGAATCGGGAGTTCAGGGGAGAGGTCTGGGCTGGAGACACACATTTCCAAGAAGTCAGCATTTTCTCTATTTAAAGCCATGATTTAGGATGAGATCACCAAGGGAGTGAGCGGAACAGAAAAGAAGATGAAAGATGCAGTCTTCCTGGGCTTATGGTTGTCAGTCCATCACATACACCATTCATATATTAACTTGTCCTATATTCAGAATACTATTCAAGTCGATGGAAACTAGCATGTTGGACTACACTGTGCACTTTCAGTAACATATTTCAAACTTTCTCAGCCAACTTCTGGTTTAAAATTCTGGCTAAGTGAAGGACATTTGCAAGGATGTGGCTTTCTTTCTTTCTTTTGCTGTATTCTCTCACCTTTTACTATATTCTGTGGACATTTTAACCATAAAAGGATCCTCAGTGGTGCAATGGGTGAGATGTGGTTGCTAGCTGCAAAATAGGTAGTTCAAACCCACCAATTGCTCTTAGGGAAGATGAGGTTGTCTGTGCCCATAAATGTTTAAATGAGGGGGGATGACCCCCCAAAATAAATTAAAGCTCTGTTTAGTGGAACTTTCATACTATGAATTTTTCCCACAAAGAGCATCCAGCAACTCGCTCTGAGTTAGTGCACCCAGTGATGTCTCCTAGGACTCTCTGGTCACAGTGAATTTTTTTTTGTAAAAGCAGTTTCACTTAAATCTTGCTTTTTTGTGTGATGACCCATTTATGAGAGCAGCATGTAGCTGTGACATTTGTTTTCTGCTCGAGAAAAAATGCTTCAGAAACAGCTGTGCTGTTGAACACCGCTGCCTCCAAGGACAGCACAATAGGGAAACTCAAATGGACGAGTGGTTTCCTCATTTCAAAAGAGGTGAACTGTCTGTTAATGACAAACCTTGCTCTGAACACCTATCAACCTTCTGAACAGAGGAATATATTGACAAAATCCATGCACTTGTGCTCAAGGGCTGATGGCAGACCACTGAAGTTGGATGATGGGGACGTTATCTGGACTACTTTGAGCTCTGTTCAACGAATTTAACAGAAAATAAGGGAATTAGAAGAGCCGTTGTGAAATTTGTGCTTTGTGATGAACACATGAAACACACCAATGCATGGGAAGAACTGGGGGAAATTGTCCTAAGTGAAGTAAGCCAAGCACAAGAGGACAAATATAACAAGTTGATGGAAACTAGCATGTTGGACTACACTGTGCACTTTCAGTAACATATTTCAAACTTTCTCAGCCAACTTCTGGTTTAAAATTCTGGCTAAGTGAAGGACATTTGCAAGGATGTGGCTTTCTTTCTTTCTTTTGCTGTATTCTCTCACCTTTTACTATATTCTGTGGACATTTTAACCATAAAAGGATCCTCAGTGGTGCAATGGGTGAGATGTGGTTGCTAGCTGCAAAATAACATGAGACCTCTGAGGTAAGCAAAAATAAAAAATGCAAAAAGGGGTGTATGGGAAAAGCTGCTATATACATATATTCCCGAGTGAGGTCCGGATGCCGCAGCAGGTGCCAAACCCAACCCAGGGATACCTCTGGCAGCCAACTAAAAAGGAGGGCAGCAGGGAGAGACAGGAGTCCTGGGGAACAGGGTAATAATCCACCCAAGGGTAGGGTGTTGTTTATATCTCCACAGGAGAGGGAGAGAGGGAACAGACTTCAACCTGGCTCCCCAAGATGCGAATGCGGCATACAGGCATGAAGCAGGAAGCCAATAGAGAGGTCTGCAGGGCTGGGCCCCAATCTCAACTATGTAGGCCCTCCCCCCCAGCCCCCATTCAGAGGACAGCATGGAAGCGGCAGCTCAGGAAGAGGGGCACGTCTGATCAGGAGCATATGAAGAGGGCCACCAACCTCTGAGCACAATACTCCAGCTCCAAGCAGCCAATGCACAGAGAGGATCACAGGGCCGGCCCCACCACCAGACACCACAACGTCCCTCACTGACACATAGCACTAAGGGGGACAGCACTAGGGACAAGTTGAGGGAGATGTGCCTGATCGGACCCCACCACACTGGGGTGAAACACTAAGGGGATACAGTGAGCAAAAGCAAAGCAACGAAGTCCCCGAGGAATGCCAATGGCAGACTGTGGGGCCAGGGCGTGGCACCCCAGCAGACTTGACTGGAAAACACACCTAAAAGTCAATGGAGAGACCTGGAACTGTTTGAGGGTTTTTCTGTTGTTGCTGTTAGTTTTTTGTTTATTTGTTTTGTTGTATTAACTGCTGTTGATTTATTTTTTGTCTTTTTTTGTTATGTTTTGCTTTGTTTTGTGCATATTATTGTCGATGCCTGTCTATCCAGAGGAGAGAACAATGAGACCAATAGTTCCTGGGGGACACAGGAGAGGGGGAGGGGGGAATGAAGGGGGTGCCAACAAACCCAGGGACAAGGGAAGAATAAGTGATCTAAAATTGATGGCAAGGAGGGCATAGGATGCTTAGTGGGGGTGGATGGGTGGGGTTCTATCAATGGCAATGTAGCCAAGAGGAATTACCAAAACCCAAATGAAGTCCAAACATGATAGTGGGACAGGAGGAAAGTAAAGGGAAATAGAGGAACGAGCTGGGAGGCAAAGGACATCTATACAGGTCAAAATACAGCATGTACATATTCATATATAATGATAGAGATATAGATCTATGCACATATATTTTATGTTAAATATGAAAGTAGCAGATGGACATTGGGCCTCTACTCAAGTACTGCCTCAATGCAAGAACACCTTGTTCTACTAATCTGGCATTCTGTGATGCTCACCTTTCCAACACAATCACTGAAGACAAATGGGTGCAAAAACAAATGTGGTGAAGAAAGCTGATGGTGCCCAGCTATCAAAAGATATAGCATCTGGAGATCTGAAGATAAACAAGTGGCCCTCTAACTGAGAAGCAACAAAGTCCACGCAGAGACATTATTGGCTATGGCCTGAATGGTAGGCTAGACTCCACCCCTTTATAAATTGACAGCAGATTATGTAACTGCCACACCTCTCTTGCCCCATGCACCTTACTCTCCTGACCTCACCGTATGCAACTTTATTTTTGTTTCCACAAATGAAGAACGATGTGAAAAGACATAGATTTGATGACCGAGAAGAGATGGAGAGACAAACAAGAGAGGTGCTGTTAGCCATCCAAACAGATGAGTTTGAAACATGTTTCCAAGAATGGAATCACAGATTTGACCAATGTATTAAGGTAATGGAGAGTACTTTGAAGAAGATAAGGTTGTTTTGTATTTAAAAAAATAGTAATACATAGCTTTGAACCAATAATTCCAGTGTGTGTGGGTGGGTACACCCTCATAGTTCAGGAAACCCTTTATAGGGATGCTGTGAATTGGAATCAACACAATGGTTTGGGATTTCTTTCTGTTTGGGTTTGATTTGACCTGTAGTGGCTGGACAAAGGGGTGCAGGAAGAGACAAAAGCAGCATGTCGTTCTGATTAAATGCAAAACTGAAGTTGCCATGTGCATTTCCCTCAATGACTATGGAAATTTAGCATGTTAACATGAAATGTGCTACACATGTCACCTAAATCCATGGGGATCACCCTACAATGGTAAATAATGGCCCAAAGAAATGGTAGGATAGATTCAGGACCTCGGGACATTGAAAGAGCAAGTTGGCCAAGGACGGCCCTCCACAGAGTCTATGTAACGCTGCTGCAGTGAGTGCTACACACAAATGCATTTCCAAACGTCCTGCTACTGGGGATCCAGTGCACACGGGAGTGAGCTCACTCTTAAGAACATACGTTTACACATGTCTCTGTGGTCATTGGAGGGCAGCAGACAAGATCTCTCAATCAGACAGTTGTCTTAATCTTCTTAGGGTGTCTTCAAACAATGGTCGATCAAAGCAACGGATTCTGAAGGGGCCAGTGGGGCCAGTTCAGTTCCCAAGCTTGGAGCTTCATTGGAGTTTTCTTGATAGACTTAGCCGTAGGACACAAGACAATGAGGGGTATATAAAAGAAAATATCTATACCATTTTACAAAGAAGCTTTAAGAAAATGGGAAGGTGCATTACGAGGAAAGTGCAGGAAATTTGTGCCCAGGATAGATTTTCCACCGTGACAATGTATCTACATTGTATCTACTTTGTATTCTTTGAGGATAACAGGGCTGTGCTAGGAAATTTTTGTGCATCCTCCAGTCTTGACCGTCACCCTTCAGGCATCATTTATTTCCCCCAAATTCAAGGAATAGTTCAGTTTCTTCTCACAGTTTGAGGCACTCAAGGATTGCCATCTGTCGTGGTGTACATCAAAGAACACGCGCTTTTCAGATAAGGGTTAGAGAGATGGAAACCTGCTTTCAGAAGTAAATAGACTCAAATGGAGGACACACCAAGAAACAGTAGCTTCACATTTGTATATTTACACCAACACTTTTTTACCTAGGGCCATGCTCCAGGGACAGAAGAGATCGGTTCCCTACTACAAGCAGGATGGTAAAGTCTGTGCCGATTATATTGTTACAAATCACTTTCCTTGTCTGATGTTGATTTTCTCACACCTTTCTCACATCAGGGAACATTTTATCCAATCACACATATAAATTAGTCTTGATATCGTCCATTGTTTAATACTTTAAAGATATTCCTCAACCAAATTTACTTTTAGATTTGTGAGAATGACTATCATTTTTCGTGTCTATACACTATTCCATGTTCCATCAAATAGGTGGACCAGCAAGCAAGTCATTTAATTGCTATTTAATTTTTTTTGTTTCCTGTAATGCCAACTCTCCCTTTAGGCTGTGGCATGCGTACTTGAGTATGTGAGGGTTTGGCTGCAATTTTTTGGTCCATCCTAAACGTAGACCTCTCTATCCCACACATGCTCACACTCTGCAGATAAACTACTTATCGGTATCCTTCCAGAAATGGAATGACTGCTGACCTGGTAAAAGCATGTCTATGGAAGGTGACCTTTTACCTCAGAGACTAGTTTGTTCACTGTTCCTCTTTGACAGGGCCTCTGTCTTACATTAGGAGACTCACTTACCTTTTGATCAGTTTCCTAGTATCTCCTTTGGAAATTTTCTGATTGACTTGCTTTCAATGATATCAATGTCTTCCAGGGCATCCTTTGTAGCATACTTTTCTCGAGGTGATGGACTCACATTTCTGGCTAGGTATCTTTTGGATGCAGACACTGTCTCCTGTCCTGATAAGTTCAAGGTGAGAGATGATGGCATGCTAGCTTTCACTAGGAGTTCAAGTTTTAGGCCTGAATTCCTGAATTTCAATCCCATTCTGTTCCTGACTCAGTGTGATCCCCATAGAAACACAAGGCATCCTTTCCATCTGCCTACCCTCACCCCTAAAATGAGGACAAGACACTACGTGGTCTTTCAGATCCCTCCTAGATCAAAAGATCCATTCGTTCTTTGGATCGATATCTTTATAGTCTCTTTCAGGGATGCTGAAATAAAGCTGAAAAAGGCATTGTCAGGAAAAAGTGCAATATTCTAATAATATTACTGGGGTGTCGCTAGGCTCTGGTTTCTGGAGAGAATTATGTTCTAATAGCTTAAAGTATTCGCTGTGTGTAATAAATTAACTACTCTCTTAAGCGTTTAGAATGGCACTGATTCTATCTTGGGAAAAGGAGAAAATAGTCACTGACAACATTTTCTATGTTTAGTGGTTCATGGAAGGAACCTCAGCTGAGAAATATTATATTATGCTTTGATGGCTGTAGCGTGTTTGGAGTTCTGTGTATCTGTGTCTCGTGTACAGGTTCGGGCCCGTGTTTGTGGATGTGGGAATATTTTGACATAGGAGGAATGTTTTCATATGCAAAGGGCTAGTTTGGTACTCTGCTAATCTGGAGACTGCGGGTCAGACATGTTTCTGTCCGCAGGCTGCATGGATTTTGCTCTCCAGGAAGATGCTGGCAGTGTTTACAAAAACACTCCTAGAACAAAAAGTAAAAAACTGCGTGTTCTGTTGATTGTTCCTGGAGACTATTTCCCATTGGGATTTGAGTCTCAAACTAAATCTCTGATACCAAGTTGGGAAAATTCTCGAGGCCAATAGCGGTCACCTCAGCTGAAATTCCCCTGTCCTAGGGAATTGCCTTCTCAGATTGTCAGTAAGGTTGACCCTGGTTTTTGCCACGAATGGTGCACAATGCCTCCTCAAGGCCTGCCCACACCCGCTCCCATCCACTGGCGGGAAGTCATGTTTCTATGCTTGCTTTGGGAGCACACGCTAATGGACAATGCTAGCATTGAAAGAGCCCATGACTTTCTCTTAAAGAAAGGGATACAGAAAACGAATCTTCTCCCCATACCGTTACTGAGGACCAAAGCTGTCTGACACAAGGCTTTCCCCCGCCCCTTAGACCATCGTGTATACTATAAATCATACCTGACTTTGCTGCATTGAAGCCCCAAATCCAATGAAATGATGACAGCAATAACAATGAAAACATAGAGTTGGGATAGATATGCATTTCTATGAGCAAATCAAAGCAAACAATGTAAATGATTGCTTATCAATTCAAAACCTGGACCCATTTCGCTACCTAGTTCCATGGTTTTAATAAAGGTAAAAATATACCTTAAGTCCAAAATGAGTAGAACACGGTCATCCCAGTGTTTTGAGTGAGTACAGCACATCGTAAAGGTCTTCACACTTTATTCTTAACTTGCATGATAGGTTGACTTAAACGTCACATTTGAAATTATGTTATAAGTTATCAACTTGATTATAGACCCATGCAAGCTAATATTCAAGGAACCAAGAGTGCTAGTAAATGGAAGGATATTTTGGGTTTGTTTTTCATCTTCGCCCACCCAACTGCCCCTAACTTACTCTACAGAAGCCATTTAAAGCAGCTTTTGATGAACAATTGGGGACCTGACCAACAGACCCTATTTCAGTTTCAACAAGTCATCAACTCTTATATGAGTCCATTACATAAACACTGGAGTTTCCCAACATCTGATTCCAATCGCAGGAGAGCAGCCAGGCTCACAATGGAGACTTCTCCATAGGCAGTGCCGTTTTCCAGGTAATTAAAGCTGATTGTATAGGAGAGTAGATTTATCTTCTGAAACCATTTTAGCACCAGTGCTCTCCGGAGTGGTATCAGTTGACACACTGCATAATCTAGAACAGACTAATTGCCGCATGATTTCTAATTTTTCTGCAGCCATGTAAATGAGCTGCAGTCTGTCCAGGTGGAGCCCATTAGCGTGAATGATTTCCTCTCATGTTGTTATCTTCATTTGCCGTTGTCTTATCAACTCCAAGTAGGAAATCCGCCGTCATGAAAAGCAGGCGAGGGAACAATGTCTGGCTGAAAAGTCTGTTTCATTATTTTTTAATTCATACAATCCTACCTGCTTAATGCAGTTTCCCGATTAGCATGCAAGGCAGCCAGTAATGCAGTTTTATTCAAATAAGGAGGCCGGGCTTTAATTTAAACTAAGAAATCATCCTCAGTTCTTACCGGGGAACAAGGATTCGTGATTCAATAATACATGAATTTAATAATGCATAATGGTAGGCTTCACAGGTACTAAATAGCAATACCAGAGGGGATCAGTGCGCTCCACGGGTCGCCATCTCCGACGTCCAATCTGGTTCATCTCCACTCCCTCCCTTCAGGTCTTCCATTATTGCATCCTTTCAGCAAGAGTGATGCCGTTGGCCATATTCCGTGTAATGCTGCCAACTGCCCAACTCGCAAGCTGCATCTTCACTTTACGACCGTGTTTAATAGCTGTTAAGCTGCTGGACTTTAGCCTTTGCAAGAATTCCCAAATTGGACCCAAGGGAGATTTGAAAGGGTTGGGCGGAGAGGTTTGGGGGAGGAAAAGGAAAGAACTTCATTCCCTGCCACTAATTGCTTTTTCCAGCGGAAGTATCTATCCACTGGCTCATTATAGAGGGAGGATGCTTTCTCTAGTATTCCTGCAATATCTGGGGGCACATAATCTCTTTATAACTCCATGTGTGTTTCACAGCTGGCACGTAGGTAGACCTGGCACACGGATGATCCCTGGACTCAGCATTCCTCCGTTTTACGGTTTATGTGTCTCTTCTGCAGGGAGAAAGATGAGACTTTCTATTCCCATAAACAGTGACAGTCTCAGAAAGCTGCAGAGGCAGTTCTACTCTGTCCTGCAGGGTCCGTGTGACATTGGGTTTGTTTGGTTTGGGAGTTGGTTTTTGTTTGGTTCGGTTTTTTGGAGTGACTCTTTTTGCTGTGGGTGGGTTGCCCAGTGGAAGTCATGCCATTCCGCTTGACCTTGAAAGCGAAATGTGTAAAGCATTTCAGGCTGCCCAACTAAATTACCTGAGTGGCTTGACCAAGAGGAAAGCCAAGTGAATCAGATATACATTTCTTTTCATCATCCATTTATTTGTTTTACATTTCATTCAATTTGGAAAATTAGATAAAGCTGGTCGAGTTCGTGTTCTACTTCTTTCATCTGAACATAATGGGTTAAGCCCTTTGAAAAAGAATTTAGAGAATTTTATTGAAAGGAAAATGAAAATGCACATGTGGAATCTTGTTGGCACAAGTACATGAGCAAAAATGTGCTAAATCTGTAAGAATTATTAATTAATATTTTAGTTTTGTTCCTCATTTCAGCTTTCTTTCTCATATGCTCCAAAATGTCCTTGCATATGTGCACAAGTGTATTACTTGTGACTGGCATAAAAGGACTTGGTGAGTGGATGAACCCTATGTCAGGGGATCCATAACATCATGGATTGATGGGATCAGTACCATTATTCATTAAATATATTCAAGTACTGCTATCAGAAAAACAGTGTCATTGTCTCGCAGACAAGACCTCTTTTGTTTGCCTTACATATTTATTCGCCCAACAAACACATATTGAGGCCTATTACATGTCAGCTTTTGCATGGGACATTGTGTACTAAGAAACTAAACAAGACATAGGTCTATCTTGAAAAAATATCCACAGTTTGGTCAGGAGAAAAGGACACAGAGAAAATGCAGATTAATGGAATCATGTAAGAGAGAGTTGTGGGTAGAGGGCTTTGAAGAGTAGATGCAGGCTATTCCAAGAAGTAGGCACTAAATGAGATTTTTCAAAATTATTATTTTCAGGTCCATTCCGCTTAGGTTTGATTAAATGGATGGTCCTATATTTCAGTTTATGTTTTGTTTGTTTGCTTGCTTGTTTCACTTCCTGGCCAATTGTATCGCCAACAGTTGACCTGGTTTGGGCTGGTTTCATATGGTTCCTAAGGCCAAAACAGCCTTTCAAATAGACTGGACAAATAAGGGCCTGGAAATTGTCATTCTCGGTGTTTTTAAAATGCCCTTTTCTTTCTTGGAGTTTCTGGGTTTGTAAATAGATGCATACATTGAGATGATGCTATGTGTACTTCCATATCTTTATGATTTATGTCCTACGAGAAGCCCTTCAGGCGAATTATAATAAGCACATGCACACACACACAGTAGAGCAGTTAAAATAGAGATAGGGGATAAAAAAGAAAGAAGAAAATAAAACCAATAGAGAATGTCCAGGATCAAGACATAGGGTAATTATGATAACTAAGCTTAGCACATCCTGGACATTGAATTTATTTACATCTAAATATTGACAACTACAATCCCATATACAGTTTTTTTCCCCTCCTGTTTCCTTATTGATTTTGCCTGCCTGGGTGAGGCTTGAGGATCATGGGACTCAACACCCATAAGCCAACTCTAATCTCTAATGGCATGTTCCATCTGTAGTCATACCCAAGGTCATAGAAGGAGTTTTTCCACCCTCAGTAGAATTTTACTCCTATAATACCCCGATTTGAGGAGAGTGTATGTTAGGAATGTTTCCCAAGGAGTCAAAGTGGGATATTAAATTCGTGATCCTGCATCCTGCATTGAACACTAACCCAGATGCCTACCAACAGAAACTTGCCTCACAGGTGGTTACTGAAGTTAGAGTACTCTTCTTTACATTTACAGTTAGTCCCACTCAGTACCAATAGAAAATCCTCTTAAAACATGAACATAGGAGGGCGAGCCAGTATTTTGACATTCTTGGCTGGGAACTATGCCATTAACACCTTCAATTAATCTCCATGCAAGGTCATTTGGCGGCCCTGATTCAAGACCATATGTTAAGATGTTATTAGTTTTCCTGTAAAGGGGATGTTTGGCCAGTTACAACTAGAAACAGATGCCCACCAATAGAATCAGAATGAAGCAGTTGCCTTAGTTACAGCATCTCACATCTCACCTATTACTGAGATGGGGCAGGGAGCTCCCTAACTCATCATTCAACTGGGTATACAACAATGTTAGTCTCTTTTTCGAGTTTATTACTATCAATTATGACAACAGCATGAGAGAGAAGACTAAGGATCCACAGAGAAAACTCATACGACTGTAAATTTGCATCTTGGGAAATACAATTCCCAGAACTTCAGAAAGCACAAACAAACAATAGGCCAAGTATAAGAAGTGCATCATAATATTCATTTGCTACTTGCTAGGTGCATGCTCTAGGAAAATTTGTTTTTGCCCCTAAAAATGGAAAAGGAAGATTGTGGGGTACCAAGATTAAGATAGGGCATTATCAAATGAGATGATACACAAGAAACATGTATTTTTTAAATGCTAACTTTATTCTATAAATTTAGGGTACACTTTATTTCTGTAACTGACAAAATAATTTATTTGAAGTAGCATATTATTTGGGTGCACTCTTATTGCTGGGAGCCCTGGTGGTATAGGAACCCCCTAGTTGAGTTGGTCCACGTGAACCCTTTGCCATCCTCAAATAGTCAAATCCATGGAAACCATCTACCTTTGGGGTCAACAGCTCCAGATTATGGGCCATTTACCTTAAAAGTGGCACCATTGTAACTGTTTGCAAAGTACGGCAGATTTGGGGTATTCTGCATCGGAAGAGAACAATGCCAAAGCCACAGTGTATTGCTCAGAATCTCCATGGGGTAGGTTGTAGAGGAGCAACCTAGCCTTGCTAAACAAGCTCTCAAAGCTGAATTTCATTAAATGAGTCTGCAGTTGATAGGCCTTTGAAAGAATAGTTCTCAAACGGGAATGATGGTTAACACACAGATTTCTGGATGCCACCCCCCAACGATGGCGACAGTAAACCCGAGGTGAGACCTGGGAACTTAGCTTTCTAACAAGCCGCCAGGTGAAGCTGACCCAATGCTCAGTGGACAGTGTTTTAAAGTAGCTCACAGTTCTCTCATAGTGGATAAAAATTAAATTAGGCAGATGTTGTTTTCAAAGATGATTCTCAGATCGAAGAAGATTCCCAGATTCCTCAAGAGTTCTTTTCTCCCACGCTGCCATGCTGAGAGTAGTTCCCTGTTTAGCACTTGTGATACATCAGTGTCTTGCACAGATATGCCTCCGCTGAGGCTCTGATTGTCAAGTTTGAAGCCAAGCCAATAAGAGGGTTTCCGTGATTCCTCAGACTCTAATCTTCTATAAAGTTCTGAGTATCTGATCCTCCCTAAGAACCTTAAATAGCTTTTCCTGGTGTTTGGCCAGTTACAACTAGAAACAGATGCTCATCCATTAGATCCGAATGGAGCGATGGCCTTCGGTAGAGCATCTCACCTCTCACTGATTACTGGGACGGGGCTGGGAGCTCCTTAACTCATCCTCGAACTGGGCACACCACAATGCATTGTGCAGATGCAAATGAGTGCCAGGAGCACTTACAAATTACAAGTTGTACCTCAACGTTAGCAGGTTTGAAGGCACAGGACTCAGCCATCCCTGCATTGTCACTTGAATACCGTCAGTCCCACCCTTGTAGAAGTCTGAGCATGCATTTTGTTCCCAGGAAGGAAGGTTTCTCTTCCTGGGAAGCAGCTCTTTCTTTCTTTCTTTCTCTTTCTTTCTTTCTTTCTTTCTTTCTTTCTTTCTTTCTTTCTTTCTTTCTTTCTTTCTTTCTTTCTTTCTTTCTTTCTTTCTTTCCTTAATATGTAAATAGCCCCAGAGCCCCTGAGTGATTGCAAGTGGTTAATGTGCTCCACCATGAACTGAAAGATCAGGGGAGGGGTTTGGAGACGCCATTGAAAACCATAGGGTGCACAATTTTACTCGGACACACGCCGGGTTGCTGTGAGTCAGAACTGGTTTGTTGCAAGCAGCCTCCGTCAACCTTTTCTCAGTGCTTTGCCATGAATTAAATAAACATTTTCTGCTCCCACATACTCCTGCTTTCCCTCCTTTATCGCACTTGTCAGCTCTGGGTGCTAGACCTGCACTCAATAAACACCAGCAGGATCATCTCTTTGGGATTGTCAAGGCATACGAGGATTTTTGAAGGTAGGCAGCCTGAAGAAGGAGCCCAGGTAAAGCTGGTGACCTGCAGATTGGTATTTCAAACCCGCCGGCCCTTGTTGGAAGAAAGATGAGGCAATCTGCTTGCATGATGGTTTGCAGCCTCAGAATGCTATCAAGCACTTTTACTCTGTGCCACGGGGTTATGGGGAGTCAAGCGGACTCGCTGGCGGCGGGTGAAGGCAATGGTGGTACTCACGCTAGTGAGCAGATGGAGGCTTGGTAGCTTCTGATGTTCCCCAGAGCCTTTTCTGAGAAACGGGCTTGTGGCCTGATTCTTGGGACCATGGCAAATAGCAATGAATGCTTGCTATGCGTTGCAATTCGACGTGTCAATAATCCTTGTTCATCAGTTGCTAGGGACAAGTACTCTGCTAATATCAGGAGCTGTTTTCCCAGTGGCATGTTCCCGTCTTTGATCGTTGCTAGCTACCTTTGAGCCAGCCCTAACTCACGACAACCCTTAGCCTGGAATACTGTGGTTCAGAGGACAAGCTTTTCATTGGCTTGTTTGGGGGAAGTGTATCAGCAAGCCTTTCCTCCTGGTCCGGAAGCTCTGCTCAACCCCATTCATCATCACAACAGCACACCAGCCTCTGATCACAGATGGGCGGTGGCTGTCTGTGGGGGCATTTGCTAGAAACTGAACCTGGGTCCCCTGCGTGGGAGAGAAAGTTCTGTCACAAAACCACCACTGCCCTCTCTCCTTATATACGCTTTCCTCACTACCTCAAACAGCCGTAACACCTTTCCCTCAGAGGGGAAACTGAGGTCCAGCGTGATAACCTTTCATGCCTGCAGCCTCTCAGCTAAAACAAAACAAAGCACATCTACAGTTGGAATTTGCACCCAGATGCATCTAGATTTCAAACTGAACCCCCTTCCCCAATCCTTGCTCTGGGTGATACCGATGGCCCCCTTATGTCCTCAGAGTCCTGAGATTCACATTGCGAGGACGAGAGACCATACCCCACATTTTGAAATGTGTCCCCCAGACAGGTTTCTTCTCGCACTGTCTGAATTTCTTCAGCTGTCGGGCCCAGGGTCCTCAGACTGTGCAGAGCTGGGATGGCCTTTCAGAGGGAGTCCAGCTGGGCCCGGCCTGATAGACTGCCGGGGAGTGAAGGCATAGCTCTTCGTATTCCACAGCACTCCGGAGCAGGAATCAATTAACTTTTAGGACAGGAAAAATAGATCACTTGGATTGCTGAAGCAGGCAGAGCTTCTGTGACAGCTAGGAGAAACGAGTCCTGAGAGTGAAGTGCTGCGTCCACGGCGCAGGAACACTGAGGATTTGCTGAGTAGAGCGTGCCCGTAATGACCAGGGCGAAGGATGGGTATCCACAGGCCAACAGCACTCAGAACACAGAGGATCGTTCCAGGTACTGAAAATGGATGAGCTGGAAAATGTCGACGGATACTTTTTTGATTATAGGGCCGTTCCCTAATCACACTAAACATGCACAAGTCTGCCTGGCTAAGCTGTCTCTATCCACTCCCAAGACAACTCTGGGAGTCTTTGGAGCATAAGAAAGAAAGGTCAGTGGAATAATTGGTGTTTTCCCATGTAGGGATTCAAAAACATCCTGGGACTCCATCATACATTAGTCGTGGGCCACGTCGGATGAGAGGGGTGAGTGACATCAGCAGTGCTCACTGAACACATTCAAACCCCAATATAAACCTGGGCATAAGTGCCTGCGTAAGAAATGCCATCGCCTCGCCAGATGCCCCTCTGACGTACCCGCACATTCCACCAGCTCCCTGAAGGCAGATGGCATCGTCCCAGGATGCTCATTTCCCTGTCAAACACAGGGCGCAGTCTGTGTTTCCATCTTGTTGTAAATCCTTACAAGATGTTCCTCCGTCCTAAATTGCGGCCCCAAATCCCTGGCTAGCAATAAGAAGTTTTAAATCACTTCCAAGAATAGAGCTTACGATAGAGCACTGTCAGGTCAAGAAGTATTTTCAACAATTATCAATGAGCACATATCACTGGGAAAGAATATGGTAGTTCCCTGTGTGCCAACAGGAGCATAACTCTACAGCCCAGTCTTACATGAAAAGCACACCGTGTGCAGATGCATGGGCATATTGTTTGTATTTTTTTCAGCAAAGTTATACAAGACAGCATCAAAGGGCTATCTTTGGGGAAGGAACCCTGGAGGCACTGAACTAGGTTCTGGTCTTCTAACTGCAAGGTTGGCAGTTCAAACTCACCACCTGCCCCTTAGGGGGGCAAAATGAAGTTATCTGTTCCTATAAAGATCTACAGCCTTGGACACCTTGTCTCAGGTTGCTGTGAGTTGAACGAATCTGAGGCAATGGGTTTTATGTGTGGGGAGCAGGGCCAGAGAAAGGAGCCTTCCATTTTTTAATTCACATATTTTCGGAGGATTTGAGCATTGACTATATGTATATATTATTTTAACTTAAAATTGAAAAAATACACTTCTCCCATTCAATACACTCAGTGTCTATAATAGGAGAAAAAAACTATTTGACAGCAAAACCAAAAAATAAGTGATAAAGCCTTGGATTAAAGGCTGTTCATTTAATAAAGGTTTAAGGATGTTAAAAAGAGCACAGTGATTCTCAGAAAAAGAAAAGCATCTACATGTGCACCCCAAGGTGGCAGCTTGTCTAGGTCGGGAAATAAGTGACAGATGTCGATAGCAAGCAATGTTGGTTCTGAATCCCATTCCCTGCCCTGCGAAAGAGAGAGATGACCTCGTAGCCACCAGGGAGTCCCGGGAAAGACAGTTACCATCGCTGCCTGTTTAGTAAGACCCTGTACCCTCTCTACTTCCCGTAACATGATTCCAGGATGACACGGGGGGGGGGGGGGGGGGGAGAGAGAGAAGACATCCATGCTACTTTCAGGGAAATCCTGCCAGGGAAAAAGAACGTCAAAGGAAGACAAGGGATAAGGAGATGCAGAATCAGAGATAAAAGCGACCAAATTTTACTAGCAATCACGGCAACTATCTAACTTGCATAAGTGAAGCCAATTACTGCATTTCCGCCTCCGTTTGCACTGTGCACAGTAGGGATGTCACTGGATAATGGTTTGCATGTCGAGTTAATCACTTTGATGCATTTCTCACTGATCCCGGCAAATTATGTTTTGGTTCCACTATATTAAACACAAGAGCCGGGGATTATCATTAATAAATCTAAGGCACAGCATGCATAAATCTTGAATAAATCAAATATCAATTACATAGGCAGTATCTGCTGACATCTGCTTTCATCAAACAATATATTTGAAATAGGTGTTATTCCAATTTGTTGAAGTCAAAGGGAGCCTCGTACCAGGAGCACAGACCCTGGACCCCAAAGTGGAAAGCAGCTGAGCCGCTGATGGGTGAGCCCCTGGGCAGCACTCAGTGTGGATCTGTGAAGCCTGCATTTAGATGGCTGTGCAGACATCCAGAGGGAGCGCCCACGTGCCGAGGGAAGCGCTTCCAGCTAAATGCCATTGTCATCGAGGTGTTTTAAAGTGAAGCAGGAGAGACACGAGGTGAGAGAGAGGGAATCTGTCTGAGATGGACCCGGCCATTGGAGGGAGCACACAGGGACGAAGAAAATAGTAAAAAGGCAGCGCTCCTGCTGATCCTTCAGAAGGAAGAATGGCTCAGGAAGAGGAAGATTTCTGAAAATAAGGGGCTAAGAGGACAGGGTAGAGGGTTGGTTCCAGGGAAACAAAGGCAGAAGGTGAGAGGGAAAAGAGTTACCATATGCCACCACCTATCGGTCAGTTGTCTTGTCGAGGCTGTGCATTGCTGTGATGCTGGAAGCTGCGTCACGGAGAGTTCAATAACCATCAGGGTTGTCCATGGTGACTAGGTTTAGGCAGAGCTTCTAAAGGAAGAAGGCAGCTAGGCAAAAAACCTGCTGATCTACTCCTGCTAATTAGCCATTGAAAGCAAGAGGAACCACCACAGAACACTGTCCAACACCGTGCTGAAAGCTGAGCCCCTAGGTTCAAAGGCACTCACAATCTACAATGACCACAAGCATGGACTGCAACATACCACCTGATTGTGAACATGGCAGAGGATCAGGCAACACGTCATCCTCTTGTGTGTGGAGTTGCCGAGAGTCAACGCAAGCTCGACTCTGAGCAGCAACAAGAAGAAGACCTGGGCCAGCTGGTAGGTCAAACCCTCGACCTCCTCTCTCAATCCCTGCAACCTCTCATACCCGAGAACTGAAATGATGATCTGAGCAGACAGAGGCATACAAAGTTAAAGGGCATGCCTGAGACCATGCAAACCTCAGATGTCACAAAACTAATTAACCGTGAATCTGTTTGATGATGCCACATAGCATTCGGCCTGGGACTGATGATGCTGTGTGTGTGCGTGTTTGGGGTGTGTGTGTGTGTGTGTGTGTGTGTGTGTGTGTGTGTGTGAGTTTAAAATATCTGTGTGCATGCAGCATAAGGAAAGATGAAGCATTTAGAATAGGTTTTTGTTAAGAAAGTTATTAAGTGTATTTCAGTCATCCATCAAAATAGCAGGAACAACTCTACGGTGCCATATCTTGGATGCCCGGGGTCTTCGACCAGTGGTTTAAAAACCCTTCTGTCTGAGATGGTTTTTGAGTACTCCTTTAGAACCTCTTCAAAGAACTTTCTAAGGTGAAGTTTATTCTCAGGGAGGGTGGAGTCGTGTTGGGAAATCATCTCCAGGGCACTGGCTCATCATGAGAGGCAGAAATGAATTGCCTCACACATAGACTCCGGGCAAAGACGGAGTCAAGGCCTAAGGTGAAGTCAGCCAAAGTCACACATCTGAAGCGTCCCAGGGCCCAGCTGAGGGTGGAGATGGCACTTTGGTGGAGTCATTCACAAACTGCTTGTCCCAACTTGAATGTGCTAGCCTCATAAAGAACCAGAGTTATTTTTTCCATTTCTGTTATCATACTGGGCATCAAAAGAAAGTAAGAAAATCCAAAAGCAGACTCCCCAAGCCTTGGCCATCAGGAACCCTTTGGGTTCACATTTTCAAAGTACATGGAGGGAAGAGTCAAGGCCATTTCTGGGTGGGCCCTGGGAGATGCCACAGAGGAAGCCTCGAATTTCAAGGCGGCTGACTAGTCACAGTTCTCTGATTTCACTAGGCCAAAGCTCCACCACATACCAAGCCAGGCCACCTCGGGCGGGCCTAGGCCCCTCACCACACATTCCGCTCTCCGCACTCTGCTTTCAATATCAGAACCTGTGCAGGGGTATTGAGAATAGTTGGTTATCAGCAGAGATGTGAAGACCCATGTCACATCACCATGAGGATGAGTATACGTGTTCAGAGTTGTGGGCACACTGTTAATCATAGCCTAGAGCAGACACAAATTCTGGATAGTTGAAAACAGTTTTAGCGTTTCAGATCTCCCTCTTGGGTTTTATTTCTTGGTATCCATACAATTCATTGCTGCTGCCTGATGGTTGGATTGGCTGGTTTTAATTGTCTACTAAACCGCAGAAGATCACAACATATTCAGAGAGTACATCTGGCTCAAGTTAATTAAAAGACATCATGTTATGGACAAAAGAAACGTTCAGGCTGTAAAATTACTTTCCACGAATCCTGCAAATTTGACCAAAATAACAGCATCAAATGTTAACTAATAGAGGATAGGTTCTTGCTTAAATCCTTTGCCTAACATATACACAGGTGAGCGCATGGACTGATGTGTGCAGGGGGATTGATCCAGCTAGTCTTATAAGAAATGATTTCTGACTGTTTACTCTCTAACAAGCTAGTGACCAAGGAAGCAGGAGATAGGAGGTAGGGATATCATGACCCCAGTACATGATCTATTTCAAAGTTAAATTACCAGTGTGACACAAAGATGGGATAGCCTTCCACTTAGATAATAGGCAGGGTGAAGGTTGGTGTTAAAAGTGTCCATTTAAAATCTTATTTTCGACTTTCTGGTTCTGAATCCACAAATTGCATACACTTTTTGAGAAGGGCACTTAATCTCAGTTTGGGGCAATCTTAATTATAGTGGTTGACTATATTGGTTCAAAATATCAATGATTTGGAAATCCTTCTTTACTAAGTCTATGAATCTGTGTATGACCAAGGACCATTGCCTTACAAAGGGAAGAAAGCATGTATGTACATGAATCATGAGAAGTAGAGTGGGCGAGTTTTTTGGTTGTTTACATCTGTGTCTTGTTATAAAGTGTTCATATCACCAAATGTTATGTCTCTATGCAACATAGGACATGGGTCTGTTTTGAAAAGGTCAGCGGATGGCCTTTAGACAACTCCTTTGATCCCCTCTCACCATATCCAATCAGTCTGTCTCATCTGCAAGGACTTGGGGTGGAGAGGATACAAAGTCTGGGGATGCATGGATATGTGCATGATTTACCAAAGATTCCCACATCTGCCATTTGCAATAGTTGTCCTGGTAATTTTACTTTTGAATATTATTGGCATATTGTCAGAATTCTCAAAAGCAAAAGTCACATTGCTCCAACACATAACACAGAAATGCACACACTCAATCCACATGTAAGCTTGTCTTTCCTCAGTATTTGCCCAAAACAGCAGAGATTTAATGTCATCCCCTTATCACCACCTTAGCAAGCTTTCAATACCACAAGGTCATTAGGCATAATTATATGAGCATGTGTGAATGAACCTCTGGTTCATTCATAGGAGGTAGTTAGTCTTGTACACAGGGTATAAGGTTTTAAAAACTCCATATTCCATCCATTCCCTTTATCTAGTATATGCTTAGCCTTAGTGGTGTCTAGCCTATTTGAGAAGGAAGCAGATTAATTAACTGTCCCTACTACCCATCTCCACAACTTGTCTGTCACTTGCTGTACTGCAATGGCTCGGTGTTGCTGTGATGTTGGAAGCATTGCCGCTGGTATGTCAAATGCTAACAGAGTTGCCCAAAGTGAACGGGTTTCCACCGAGCTCCAGGCTAAGAGCAAACTATGACAAAGAAGTAGACTTTCCACTTCTCAAGAATTAGCCACTGAAAACCTTATGAATTGCAGCGGAATATTGTCAGAAACGGAAAATCTCACGAAGAGCTGCAGAACATCGAATGCTATCGCGTCAGAACCTCAGCCCCTTAGGCGGAAGCCACTCACAATATGCTGGCGAGAGGACTGCATTCTCAAAGAAGAGTTGTTCATAGTGGTGTGTGTGTGGATGGCGGGGGGGGGAGGGGTAAAGCCGCCAGGACCTTCATTTGCTGAAGAAGCATGATTCAAAATGAGGGAAAATGTAGCTGCAAACATCTCTTAATGAATGGAACTTGGAATGAGAAAGTATGAGTGTAGGAAAATTGGGAGTCATCAAAAATGAAATGGTCCACATATAGATCTGTATCTCAGGAATTAATGAGCTGAAATGGACAGGTATTGGCCAATTTAAGTCAGAAAATGATATGCTTTAATACACTGGGAATAATAAATTCCAGAGGAATGATATCACATTCATTGTCAAAAAAGAATATCCAATACCTGTCTTGAAGTCTGTCACGGGAGAATATTTATTCCTATAAAGGGAAATCCACTCGATACAACTATTATGCAAACTTACACCCCAACCACTACAGCTGTTGATGCAGAAATGGTGGTGTAGTGGCTATATATTGGGCTGCAATCCACAGGGTCAGCAGTTCAAAGGCACCGACAGCACAGCTGGAGAAAGCCTGGGCTTTCAACTCCTGTACACAGGTACATCTTGGAAATCCACCAGGGGTCATTGTTAGTCAGCATTGACTCTATGGCAGTGTGAGACCAATGTCTTCAGCCTGAAACTAACATGCAATCAAGATACATTCATAAATATTGGTGATGGAAAGGTAAAACATGGAAACAAAGAGAAGTACTAATAAAATATGATGGTTTTTAATTAATCATTTTATTTGGGGGGTTCTTACAAATCTTATAACAATCCCTCACTCAATAGTATTATTCACACTTGCACATATATTGCCATCAACATTTCCAAAACAATTTTTTTCTACTTGAGCCCTTTGTATCAACTCCTCTTTTTTTCCCTCTCCCTCAACCCCCCTGCCACCCTCATGAATCCTTGATCAATTATATACTTTTATCGTTATTTCATGTCCCACACTGGACTTCTTGATGAAGGAAATAAAACTAGAGGCTGCACAATAGAATTTTGCAAAACCAATGACTCCTTCACCAGAAAGACCTTTTTTTCCCCTCAGAAGCATAAATGGCACCAATATACATGGCCCTATCCAGATGGAATACACAGAAATAAAGCTGACTGTATCTGGGGGCAAAGAAGCTCAATAGCAGCTAGGTTGAGACTAGGCACCAACTATGGGACATGCTATCAATTACTGCTATGGCTGACGAGAATTAAAGCAAGTCCACAAGAGCCAGAATACAGCCTGATTCTCAAGAACGCCTCGAGAACAGATTTTGTGTATTTAACATCAATGACAGAAGATGGGAGTAGATGTTGGATGACAACAAGAACTTCATCCCTGAAGAAAACAAAGAAATCATTAAAAGGGGAAAAAAGAAAAGATCGAAATGCATGTCAGAATATCTTCTGAAACTTGCTCTTAGTCACAGAGTATCTAAAATAAAAATTACAGAGGGCAGCTCAAGAAGGCAAAATAAAATATAATGAAATGTACAATTGTCACGAGCTAGACAACCAAGAAGGAGGGACACCGTGATCAGATCTTATGCTAAAAAGACTAAATACAAATTTCAAACCTAGAGTTGTAATGTTGAAAGATGTTAGAAGCAAACTATTGAGCATTCATTCAGGAGGCATCAAAGTAGGCTGAATGAACACACCCATCACTGCACCCCAAAAATTTACTTGGCATTCCACCATTTCAAGAGTTGCATGTGAGCCCGAAACAATGGTACAGAGAGAAGTTCACACTGCACTGCGGGCATTCGTGACAAAGAAACCCTCCAGGAATTAACAGACTATCAAGTGAAATGTTCCAACAAGATGCTGCCATTCTGGAATAACTCATTTGTCTCTGCCAAGAAATTTGGAAAACAGCTACCGGCTCAATTGACTGGAAAAGAGGCATGTGTGCACCCATTCCAGAGAGAGGTGACCCAACAGAATGTCCAAGTTATAGAACAGCATCGCCGATGCCACATGCAAATAAAACTTTGCAGATTCTCCAACAATGGCTGCCACAGTACACTGAAAGGGAGCTTCCAGGAGTTCAGGCAGGATTCAGAGGAGAATGTGAAACAAGTGATCTCATTGCTCTTGACAGATGGATCTTAACTGAACGCAAAGCATACCAGAAAGATATGTGTGTGCGTTTGTTTTGTTTTCTTTTTTACTATGCAAATGTATTGGTAAGAAAGGTAAAGGTAAGGAACTATGCATGGCCATGAGAAGAATGGGAATTCCAGAACACTTCACTGAGGTCATGCAGAACCTGTACTTGGATCAAGAGGCAGTTTAACAGGGAATGTCGTAGGGCTTAAATTCAGGAAATATGTGTGTGCCTGGATTATATCTTCTCCCCAGACTTATTAAATCGATATGCTGAGCAAATCCTCAGAGAAGCTGGGCTATAGGATTTGAAGGAGGCTTAGTAACAACCTTTGGTGTCCAGATGGGATCGCCTGGCTTGCTGAAAGTGAGGAGAACCTGAAGCACTTGCTGAGGATGATCATAGACTACCTCAGGCAGATAGAAGAAACGACGACGTAAAAGAGGTGAGCAGGAACGTTTAGATGGCAGCTCTGAGAAGGCAGAGCACTGTCGCAAAGCGATATTCGGTGTGGGTTACAGCTCAACGTAAAGAAAACCACATCCTCACCACTGCAGCGATTCGTAGCATCATGAGAAATGGAGAAAAGATCACAGTTGCCAAGGCTTTCTCCTTGTTCGGCTACCCAGGCATTCAAGAGAGCAAAGGACCCCTTCCGTTAGGTAAATCTGTTGTGTGATAGCTTCTTAAACTAGTGAAAAGCTTTAAAAGACTAAGGTGGTCCTGCTCGAAGCCTTGGTATTTCCCATCACCTCCTGGGTATGTGAAAGCTGGACATGGAATGTGGAAGATTGAAGTGGAATCCATGCTTTCAGTTATAGTGCTGGTGAAGACTATCGAGCGTACTATAGATTGCCAAATGAAAAACCAAATTTGTCTGGGACGAAGTACAGAATGAATGCTCCTTAGAAGCAAGGATGGCAAGACTTCATCTCACATATTTTGAACTTATTATCAGGAGACACCACTCCCTGGAAAAGGACATCACACCTGGTAGAGGGGCAGTGAAAAGGGGGGTGAAACGACAAGATGGATGGACTGCAACCATGGGCTTGAAAATAACTGCGGGGCCTGGGCACTGCTTCGTTCTGTTGAATGCAAAGACACTGCAGATGGCAACCTACGTGAAGGCGTCTAACAAGACCCAGATATTCATTTGTCATACTGTGGTTGCTTATGTGTTTCTAATATGTTGGAAAACACATCGCAGGTATATCAAATACCAAAAAGGTCACCTCTGGTGCAAAGTTTCAATATTATTGGAACATGCAGATCCCACTTACTTGGCCCTGGCCCATCCTCTGGGGGAGAAAATGGACTAGACAATAGTACAGTGAGTTGGTAGTCTCCTGATACATTCAGATATGGCGAAGTTTCTTCTTGGCTCTATGGAAGGTGGACAGTTTTCTAGTTATCTAGATGAAAACAAGGGCGACACAAATGAGGACGAGGCATCGTAGCATGATTTCTTTGTATGAAGGTGCCATTTGTCAAGGGGCAGAGCACTGTGGCCTGGCCAACTCAATAAAAATGGCACTCATATGTTCACCTCATCACTTGTTCTGTGTATAATATTATTATATACTTTCCAGTCAAGGAGGCAGTCTTAAGCATCAGATTTGACTGTGAGTGGGGTCTCTGTACCTGCTGTGTGAATATTGCTTGGGAACTTGATAGATACATAATATCCCATGCCTTGTCTCTGGATCAGGATCACTATTCCATAGGACTTTTGAGCACACTGTAAATTTAATTTTCAGAAAAAGCATGTGAAGTGTCTTAGACATCCTATTTTCATAATTTCTTATATTTAGAAAGTTCATCTTCCCATTTTCTAGGTCATCAACAGTCAAGGAAATAACAGTACCACACATTAAGCTAGGATGGATCGGTGTTCTTAGGTGCCATATAGTTGGTTCAGACTCATAGTAAAACTGAACAAAACACTACCTGGTCCTGAGCCCATCTCATAATTGAGAATATGTTTGAGCGCTTGTTGCAGCCATTGTATCAATCCACCTTACTGAGGGTCTTCATCTGATTTGCTGAGCCTCTACCACTTATGCTTTTTCAGGGACTAGCTCTTCCTGATAACACAGCTGAAGTCCATGAGACAAAGTCTCGCTGTCCTCACGCCTAAGGGACATTCTGGTTACACTTCCTCCAAAACAGATTTCTTTTGTCGTCTGGTCCTCCGTGGAACCTTTTAAATACTCACTGTCAACACCATAATTCAAATGAATCATTTCTCATGTTTTGCTTACATATGTCTGGCTTTCGCATGCGTATGAAGCCATTGAAATTAGCGTGGTTGCAGTGAGGTACACCTTAATCTTCAAGGTGGCAGCCTGGTTCTTTAAGACTTCAAAGAGGTCTTATGTGCCAGATTTTCCAAAGTAAGATGTTCTTTGCTTTCTTGACTGATACTTCCTTAAGCATTGGTGGTGGATCCAAAAGAAAAGGAAATCCTTGACAATTTCAAACTTTTCTTCATTTATCATGTTTCCAAATTATGAGGGTTTAAAAAAATTCGTTTTCTTTGATATATTGTTTAATGGGTTTTTGGCATAAAATTCACCAACCAAACAATTCATTGGTTTAAATATATTAAAAAGAGCTGTACAATTACCACCCCTACCAATTTTAGAGCATTTTCTTCATTCTTGTACCAACTATTGTTAGCTCCTCATTACCCACTCCATCTTCCCTTGCCATAGCCCCAAAGTCCTGTTAATCTAGTTACCATCTCTATGGATTAACTATTCTGAGCGTCCTATAAAGAAAATCATATCAAATGGCAATGAGACCAAATAAAACAGAACAACTTCACTCCAGAAGAAAGCAGAAGACAGAGAAAGTGAATGTACTTCTGTTGCTGGGTAAATTGGGTGGAGCAGCTGATCAGTGGGTGGGGGGTGGGGGTGGGCAGAGGAATCCTTAACAATACTTATATAGAACCCAAAGGGAAAATATACCTGGGACTATGTTCCTAATTGGACCCTTTGGACCTCGTTTCTATCCAGCCTTTAGTGACACAGGCCTTGTATTATAGACTACTGAGAATTTAGACCCTGCTTTTGAGGCATGCGACGTTCATCATGGGTCACACCAGAAGGATTTGATGTGGAGACCTCACTAAGCACGTTGGGCTTTACCACCAACCCCTCTGTAGCAGATTTAAGGAACGGACACAATCCCTTAGACTCAAGACTGAAATGCACTCCCGAGAAAAGAAGCAGATGCCTGCTCTCCCAAGGTTCTGGAATTTCAAGTCATTGAACTTTAGTTTGTATCTATGTTTTAAGGGTACCCAATGAATCGCCATATATTTATGTATATGATGTAATAATTGTATTTTGTAATGATTATAATACAGGCCTGGAGCCACATGCTGGTTCAATCACCCCTCTCACAGTCAAATATATAGTAGCCCTGGACTACCATATAGTTACTGTTTTAATGCTCTCCTTGCTTTCTTATGGCATTTATTAGTCTGACATGCATGGTTCTGACTTTGTGAATGAGTATTACTGAAAGTTTTGTCCTATCCCCAATCCCCATCATTCCTGTAAATGCTGCCCAGTTACTTGAGCTTAATCTGTGCAGGTTTAGTCATGTATTATAATTTGAAAATGGCCTATACTTGTATAATTTCCTTATCGCAGTTTAAATTCTATGCCACTGGCTAAATTAATAACACTCTCAATAGAATTAACTTATGTCACAGGGAGATGACTTATAATGTTCTCTATCATAAACTGATAATGATGTCTCTAAAGTGAGCCAGAGACAAATATAAATCATAAATATATTCGTGGATTTTAGGCTGGCACTTTATCCTAGTCCCACTCTAATAACAATTACTTCTTATGGCATGGTACTACTCAGTACTCACCCTCATGGAAAGTTACTAAAGACATTACTGCTACCGCACAGTGTGGTTAAGAAGCCAGGTGGTTCCCAGCTACCCGAAACAATAGCATCTGAGGTCTTAAATTTGGTCTTAAAAGAAATAGGCATTTAAGAGAATCATCAACTCAGTCCATATGGAGGAAGCACACCAACCTGTGTGATTCAAGGATTGGAAATTAAATCGAAATCCAAAGGAGGGAATAGCATCAAAGCTTAAATTATAAATATTCCGTTTGCAGGAAGCTACAACTGACCATAAAAGCCTCAAATCCATTCGCAAGCTTCTCACATGGCTTAAGCCTCCAGTGAATGCCCTCTGCTCACAGTGTGGCATGATGAACGGTCTTGCTATCAGGGAGAGAGCATTTTCAGGTCAATTGTGGCAGGTATCTTTCAGTTAAATGTAATGCCATGACATTTAATCTCCCTTTTGATCCATTTTAAAGTATCAGCTTTTAAATTTTCTCTTGTCTTTTAAATAAGGATTTTTCTCTGTTTAGTCTAGTAATTGTTGCCGGTGTATTTTTTTTTATTGTCGTTGCTTGTTTATTTGTTTTTGCTTCCTGCTATGTGTGACTATCTGTATATAAAATCCAGGATAGGTAAATTTATAGAGATAGTAATGTAAGAGATTAGGTGGTTAATTTTTTAAAATTACGTAGGAGAATGGCAGGGAAGGTTTGGGAGAAATGGTGAGCTAACCCCAAGGAGTACAAGAAGAAAATATTCTGAAATTGATAGTGGTGATGAATCCATAACTCTACTAAATAGGATTGAATGATTGTATTTTATGATATGAAGAATATGCCAATAAAACTATTTTTAAATGTTTTTATACTAAAATAAATAGATTTGAATGTTTACTAGGGGTGAGAAGGAAAGAGAGAGAAGGGGAAGCAATAGGCTAATGTAGAAAGGCATTTACTTAGATGAAGGGGAAGATAGCATCTAGCACAGAGAGAAGAGGAAAAAAGGAATTAGGGGGCAGTGTAAGCTCTTGGGATGTTTGACGAGTTGTTTAAATTGTTGAATACAAAAAACAATTATCTGAAATGTAAGCTCCACCTACTTCATAATTAGTAAGTTAAAATAAAGCATGACAGAAACTAAAACAAATTGGGAAATGACATCATAAATATCATACATGAAGAAAGCAAAAGGTCATTAAAAAGAAAAAAAAAGAAAGAAAATATCACAGTGCATTTCAAAAGATTCTGCAATGTGCTCTTAATTATAAACTAACTAAAGCAAATAGAAGAAATAATGAAGTCAAAAAACTAAATAGAAAACCTCAAAGGGCAGTTGGAGAAAGCAAAGTAAAATATTTTAATGAAATGTGCAAAGACCTACAGTTAGAAAATCCAAAAGAACATATATACACATACATACATATATATACATACACACACATACATATATACCTCAAGTTGCAAAATTGAAAGATTCTATAGGAAAAATATTGAATGACGCAGGAAGCATCAAAGGAAGATGGAAAGTCAATATTTAGCCAACAGCCAACCATCTCGAGAGGTAGCATAAGACAAAAGAACCAATGGTTCTGAGGTAGAAGTTCAAGCTGTACTACAAGCATTAGTCAAAACAAGATTCCAGGGATTGATGGAATACTAATCCAAATGTCCAACGATCTGATGAAGCACTCGTTTGTCTGTGCCAGGAAATTTGGAAGACAGCTCCTTGGTCAACTAACTGGAAGGGAGTCAAATTTGTAGCCATTTCAAAGCAAACTGACCCAAGAGAATGCTCAAATTATAGAACAGCATCATTAACATCACATGCAAATACAATTTGACTGAAGATAATTAAACAATGATTATAGGAGGACATTGACAAGTAGCTGCCAGCGGTTCAGGTTGAATTCATAAGAGAACAAGGGATACCACTGCTGATGTCATATGAACCTTGTCATAAAGCAGAGCACACCGGAAAGGTATTTACTTGTGTTTTATTGACCATGCAAAGGCATTTGAGTGTGTGAATCATACCAGTTTTATGAAGAATGGGCATTCCAGAACACTTCATTGCACTTGTGCAGAACCTGTACTTGGATCAAGAGGCATTGTGGGAACAGAACAAGAGCATACTGCCAGGTTTAAAATCACCAAAGTGATGTGTCAGGGTTGTATCCTCTCACCATACTTATTCAATCTGTATGCTGAGTCTGCTAGTCTGAGTAAATTAGAGCAACAAATCCAGAGAAACTATATCTATCTCTATATCTATATCATCTATTTTATAAAAAGGGTAAGTGTACATTAAGAAAACATCCCAACCCAGTGCTGTCCAAGCCCATAATCCAACATTAGTCTATATGTCCGACACCGATCTACAAAGTCCTCCTCCATCTACAAAACACACACAATGATGCCGACTGCAGGAGGAAAGCCAAATCATTAAGTGTAAGCTTCTCAGCACTGGCAGGGGTCTCCATGCAGCTGATCCAGCACCCAAGGCTGTATCAGGGTAAGCCCAAGTGGCTTCTCCTCAGGGATGTCTTGCAGGAAGTGAGCCTTGCCAGCTGAATCGGGGAACTGGCTAAGGCAGCTGCACCCTGGTCTGACCATCACAAAGCAAGAGACCCGAGAACTAGAAAGGTGAGGCTCACTGAGCCATTTATCTCTCTGCCCTTCAATTAACCCCACATGTGTTTATTGGCCAGGTAGGCACAATAAACTACCTCAATCAGACAACTTTCTGATGCTATTCATAAGGTTTTTGGAAGTTAATCTCTCAGAAGTGGACCACCAAGTCCTACTTCCTAGTCCGTCTCTAATCTGGAAGCACTACTCAAACCTGTACATCATGGATGACCTTGATGGTATTTGAAATTCTAATGGCATCATAACTTTCAGCATCACAACAATACACAAGCCAACACAGTGCAACAAAATGATGAATGAGTGCTATATGGATACAATGAACAAAGTCTAAGTGTCTGGTTCCTTCATGACAAGCTTGAATAAATTGCATTCCTGTGTCCACTGCATCATTTGTTCTCTGAATGAGAGAACATTCATTGTTATTATTTTTTAACCTTTTCTACAACAAAAGCAAGTGGAACATAAAATCTAATAGAATACAGCCTCTGTCACCCAAAAGCTTACGTAGTCTTCACATCAACAACCAAAGAAGAATGATCCAATTACTAAGCAGGCAGAAGACATGAATAGTTTACCCAAGATGATGCCGAGGCGGTCAACAAGCACAGGAGGAAATACTTGAGCTCGCCGGTCGTTTAAGAAATGCAAGTCAAACAATGATGAGATACTCCCTCACACCCGCACTGATAGTTAAGTTCAAAATAAGAGGAAATAACAAATGCTAGCCAGGTCATATTCTGCGGGTGGGACTGTCGACCTGCACGACCACCGCAGAAAGCAGTGTGACACATCGGCAAATAAATACGAATAGAAATACCATATGACCTAGGAATTGCTCTACTAGTTTATACCCTAAAGAAGGTAGGAGGAAACCATGTATATATATATATATATATATATATATATATATATATATATATATATATATATATATATATATATATATATATACACACATACACATATATATACATACACACCCCACATTCATTGCCTATTCATAGTGTTAAGGAGATGGAAACAACCCAAATAGCCATTGGTCAGAGAATGAATGAATAAACTTTGGTACATACGTACAATGGAATACTCTGCGTCATGACAGAATAATATAGAAATGATCCAACATCTCAGGATATGGATGAGTTTGGAAGATATTATACTGCATGGAGTTAGTCAACCGCATTAAGACAAATGCTGTAAGAAATCGTTGTTACTAAAGGGGAAAAAAATCCATTTTCATAGCAAAAGTAATAGACACTGATGGTTACATGGAAGGGAATGGAGGAGTGATGGAAAAGAAATGAGTTGAAAGCAGAAATAAAAAATCAAAGTTTACACAGCCTGGAGTGAGGAAGCATGCCGGCAAACAGTGCAGCAGGGGAAGACAAACCCTCTGTCGTGGGGAGAGCCAGCAATGGCTTCCCGGAGAAATGGGTTTTGAAACTTGGCTTTGAAGATGGAGGGTTCCTGCTCTCTGGACTGAAGGAAGAACAGTAAGTGCTTAGCCAAGCTGACATGTCCATCCATAAATCTGCTCCCCATCCCTTTAGTTGAGTGGAAATCTGTCCTTTCTGCTCTGCCCTGACTCTTGGCTGCCTCTTCTACGCAACCTGACAGTCCTTGAATGTTCTCCTGGGGCGTCTGAGTGAGCCAGAGCTCAGCGGGCGGAGCCACATTCCCAGCGTGGGTGGTGTGGCTCATGGGAGGGGGGAAGGGAGTATTTTTCCAAGAAGGTAGTGAGGTCAATTGCATTGGAGGGTGGATGAACTACCTCCACGAAAGCAAAGGAAAGGAACAAGATGAAATGTTGCTCTTTCTCTTGTGTCTGCATACACACCACCAACACCTCTGAGCCAATTAACCTGCTCTGGGTCTCTCGGCAGGCTTCCTACCAGTCAAACCTCCCTGAACATAATAGCAAATGGGAGCTTGCCCTTGTCTCTTCCTGTCAATACTATTTTAAAGTTTAGCTGCCCATTCATAATATCTTCATTTTTAGTCATCTAGGTGAGAGCAGAAAAGTGAACCCATTGGACCAGGGAAACTGAAGCAAATAATTGAGGGAGCAGCAAAGATATCCTTGGCTGGCAGGGTGATGCCACCGGAACCCACACCGGGACCCAGAGCCATCGCATTCTCCCAACCACCAACACCCTCCTCTCTCAACTTGTGTGTATCTCTGGTATCCTAAATAAACAAGAGGTTCTTGGCAGGGCTGTTGGGAGCTGAGGAGTATTTCTATTTCAGTCCATCTCCACAGACAGCTTCCTTCTATGGCTTCTTGCTGACAGGGCCTTTCTGTATATTCTGGGTTCAGGTTAGCCCAGATGAAGGACGTCTTGAGCTTGGAAATGACAGGCCAGACATGCCTTGGGGTGGAAGAGAAAGGGGACACACATGGGTGGGAGGAGAGGAAAGGGGGTGTTGATTCTAACAAAAACAGGCCATTTGAGTTGTGGTCTGGCCCCCTTCTCCTCCTGGACCTGCAATCTAAGGCTTGACTTGGCTTCGCAGATAGACCAAGTGGAAACCAGCTCACTGGGGGCAGGTTTTAAAACAGACTCAAATTCAGACAGATCAGCACAAAGCAGAATTCACTTTGGCAGGTTCACCTGGTCAACTTGTTCCGTAAAGGTCTAAAAACACCAGCACTTCAGAACGTCATGGGAGCCACTTTTCAACAAACAACGCGTTTTGTCTCCTACTGTTGACATTAACCATAGCAAAATGCTATCGTTTGCTGAATATTAGTTGTTTATTCACGTCTCTTTTCTCTCCTGTGACTTGGTTTGGGGTAAGGTCTTGGATCTCTTTGCACCATGCTATAGTAGTTCTCTCTCTCTCTCTCTCTCTCTCTCTGTCTTTCTAATTCAGTGGTTCTCAACCTTACTAATGCTACAACCCTTTAATACAGTTCCTCTGTTGTAGTGATCCCCAACTATGAAATTATTTTTGTTGCTAATTCATAACTGTAATTTTGCTACTGTTATGAATCAGGCAACCCATAGGAAAGGGTCAATTGACCCCCACAGGGGTCGTGACCCGCAGGTTGAGAACTGATGCTCTAATTGAATACTAATTTATTAAGCAGGGTATCATATAGACTAGACACTCACCACTAGCCTTGTTTTCATGGACATCCCAAACTAAAGAATAAAAAAATTTGATGGGTTTGGAAAGAACCCTATCCACTACTATCTGAACACCCTGTCTGGGCATATGAAGTACCTGATTTTCAGCCTCAGGAACTGCCATCTGAGGGGCATGCATTCGGTACCACAGTCTGGTGGTATCTCATGCTGTCTTCCCATCAGTCTGGGATAAATTGTGTGTGTCAAGTTTGGCGAACGTGGGTGAGTTAAATGGAGCTGTTAGCTGTCTATTCAACATATTTATCTGTTTCATTGCCTATTCTAGGATGTCTTTGTGATCATTATATAGGGAATCACAGATAATAGGCCATTTGGAATCTTACTTCAATTAAAACTTAATCCGTACATGTCAATAACAGTGTTTTATTACAGAAGGTTACAAATGAAGGCAGGGTCCTTTGTGAAAATGTAAGAATCGGAAGTGGCCCAAACCTGTTCCAAAATAATATGCTCCACAGTGTCTTGTCAACATTTGTCATTATGATAAATTTATGGTTATATATTGATATCCTGTGCAAGTGGACCAAGTCATATGATTTAATACAGAACAAAATCACATAAAATTATTCACCTTGCCATTTTAAATACATTCACATTTATTGGTTTTTATATTATATGACAGAATATATTATTGGCTGAAAGATGGTTATATTTTATAAAATTAAGAGTCCAAGCTATCATCGAATAAAACTCACAATTGATGTATGTATGGATTGGGGTAAGAGTTGTATGAGCCCCTAATAAAATGATTTTAAAAGAACTCATTCTTGCTGTGCAAAGGGACACTAACAATTCTAGAAACTATAAAATAATGGAAAGGGTATGTTGGTAGGAGGAGTTAGTGGCTGACAGAGAAGAAGAGATTGAAGTAACAAGCAATTAAACCACAGGAGTCTAGATGTGTTACATTATTGTATCCCAAGTAAACCAGTTCACTAGAATCAGTGTTTGGTGAAGATGGTGGCTAGGTTGATGAAATGTCCTCATTTTCTACCCATTTAAAAAATAGCATCACTGATGTTCAAGACGTTCTCTTGAGTTTATTCATGAGAAGATTATTTTGTAATTTTTAGCATCTATTTCTCCTTCCCTTTGTTAAAAGTGCCCCAATTTTGGTATGAGTTTCTGTATCTCCATCATGAACCCCAGGGGCTCAGTGTAAGCAGCCCTCATCTCCACCCAAAGAAATCTTTCTGATTAGCATTCCATCCCTAGACCACAATAATTGGTTCAAGATGATCATGTGACCTTATTTTCCCAGGAAACTCTAGGAGACATTTGTTTAGGATTTCTGAGCAAGAATTTCCTCAGCCATCTGTAGAAATTACCTGGAGATTTTCTCTCTTCCTTTTGAGTGGTGTTCAATGTGACTATAGGACCAAGAATTATTGACGCTACTTGCAGGTCATGAGAAGCAGAACCTCTAAACAGTTATATCATTGAAAGAACTGTAGAAACCAGAACTAACCCATATTAACACATGCTTGAATCATATTATCCCACTTTGTCTACAAACTATTGAACTCCATGAGTCAATAAAGTTCCTTCACCATCTGAATCAAATAAGTCAACTTGAACTGTTTACTATGTATTGACACCACATTCTAACTAGTAATACATAGCATTTATTGTACCGCTACCACATGAACCAATCACTATTGCAAACGTTTTATTTCATGTTCACAACATTCCTTTGAGGTCAGTACTCTTATCATCCCCATTCCTAAAAGGAATTTCACTCATATCCAAGTGTGGTAGATACCTAACCTGATGTCAATTTGAGGATTAAGAGTATAAAAGCGGAGTCTAGCCTGTCAATCCGGAGATAGCCAATAAGACCTCTCTGTGGGCATGGCCTTCTCCTGAGGATTCTGGGACCTGCTGATTTTCCTCCTTGGAGACGGGAGACACTTTGTCTCTCTGCTGACTCCCTGAGAGACATCCCTGAGAAGAAGTCACATGGACCTACCCTGATGCAGCCTTGGAAGCTGGAGAAGCTAAGTGGAGACCCCTGCCAGCACTTTCTGCCCACTGGCCTAGGATCACACTGCACTCAGCATCATTGCATGTGTTTAGTGAGTCTGAAGAGGATTTTATATATTGGTATTTGACTAATATTGGTCTTATGGACTTGATATGGACTGGGTTGGGGCATTTTCTCAACATTCAACTGCTCTTGTATATAAAATTCTTTCTTATACACATATGCATGTTTATGACTTTGTTTCTCTAGTCTACCCAGACTAGAAACTTGTATGAAAACTTGCAAAAATACCAAGCTTTAATTGAGTTAAAACCCACGTCCAAGTGAGGCGGTATAAATCCCGATTCCATACTCGTAACCAGCAACCTGGTATCTCATCCCTCTCTTGCCACTGGGCAAGATTATATCAAAATATCCTACGGATCTTTGTCCTAAAGATCCCTGTAGAGGGAACATCAGCATATAGTACTGATCATTGGCAATATGCTCTGTTCAATGTTGTAAATCCTTCTTACAAACAAAAAATGCCAAGCAATCATACTCACTACCACTGAGTTAATTCCACACTCATTATGTTTCTGAGCCTATGAATGTATAGGATCATGTTTATAGCCTCATCTATCTCCTGTGGAGTGGCTGGTGGCTTGAACCACTGACTTTGTGGTTAGCAGCCTAACCCTTTTCCCACAGCACCACAGGGCTGTTTGGCAATGCCTAATTCATCCACTCACCATTATTCAACAAGTATATGGGCAGGCATAAAATTTTTGTGGGAAAATTCCATTATTTTTATTATTTTCCAAGAAATTTTTGATGCCTATTCATACACTGAAAAGCTACTGTATGTCAGACACCGTTCTAAATACCAAAGATACGGCCCCACTCTCGTGGAATTTACATCTACTGTGGATACAGGTACTAAGTTTTATAATGCATAAATAAAGAAAAAGCTCAGTGTCCAGTAAGAAACATTAAAAAGGATGGTTACTATAGGAATACTGAATGTGAATTCATATGTATAACTCAGTGAAATTTTCCAAGGGCAAAGCATGGGAGACAAGATGCTGGCAGGTGAAGAATCATCTCATTCTAATCCACAAGCACACATCACAAGTTCAAACAGATCAGTGACATCATACCCCTTAATATGTTCTCTGACTCTGTCACATACAAGTGTGGGAGTCAAGAAAAGGAGAATTCTCACATGGCATAAAGAACATCGTAGAAGACTGAAGCCAATCTACGAGGCAATTATCATGGCAAGAGGCCCACAAACAATCTGTTGTCTTCATTGAAGCCTATGCTAGGGAACCCAATATCAGAAGTTAACAACCAGTGCCACCAGCTACCAGACTAACCTGGCCAGGAGCTAAGAGAAATAGGAGAAACCTGGGGTGGAGAGATTGCCAAGTCTGTGTTGTCCAGGGAAAATAGTAAAAAGCAAGGCAGTAGGCGACACTAAATTCAGTCTGATTTTGAGCAGGGAAATGCATGTACTTCGGATTCCTTTCACTACCAGGATCAGGGCACTTGTAACTAATCCTCTTGGAAATTGTTGCCATCGGTAGAACTTTAGGATAAGTCCTTCCTGGAAAAGTTTTGGGTTCTGATTAAATGCCAATGATGGGTGAGCTGAAAGGTGTTCTACCTTGGGTCACACTGCTTGTGTTGAGCAACGATTAATAAGGACAAATGAGTAAATGACTTTCAAACAAACAGCTTATTAGTACGTAGAACAGACTGTCTATGTCTTTGAATCTTGCTATGTCATTGCTGTGCACATTCAGAGAGATTAATCATAATAGTGATAATTACTAACAGATTATTCAACAAGATTCATAAAACCATTAGTGAAGCCTTGTTAGTTCTCTTCCAATTAACCATATATTTGACACACTTGCATATTCAAACCATGACTTTACAAACAAGGTATTATAGCAGCTTCTACCCAGTAACTGGTCACAAAGCCACCATGAGACCACTGGAATTTGTCAAAATGGTCAGTGTCATCCCTTCTCAGACCCTCCTAGGAAGCCTGAGCATCCCACTGGTCCCCTTACATCCGTGAGGAATGAGGCTTGGTAGCTACCACAACCTCTGTGTCTTTTTCTCAGACCAAAAAAAAAAAAAAAAAGTAGTTTGAAAGACTACAAAGCATGTTGAACCACCCATTTAAATTGGCTGCCTCACCCATCATAAAAATTAACCTTTTTGTGCCCAAGGGCTATTTACCCTGACCTACATAAGTCACAGACTTGAGTAATAACTCTGGGCTCTCACCAACCAGCTCTAAGCTGCCACCACACATTTGCTTACAAAGTAAGTTTGTGTTTTCTTTAACCTTTTCCTTTTTCTCCCATTTTCTACCCCCCACCCCCACCCCACCCCAAGTTACCTGTAAGCAGCCTTTTCAATCCACAGTGTGCCCTCAGTTTGGAAGAAAATTGACCTAAATGCAGGGACGAAGGAAGAAAAGTCTCTGGGCAATGGTCAGATTAATCGAGAAAAGGCAGGGAAAGGTGCTTTTGGGTAGGTAGAGTTCAGGGGCTACGGAAGTTTTGGCTCTCCCGACCCTGGGGGCTGAATAACAGGGGGCGTGCAACCTAGAGCAGAGATGACTAAAGAGTAAATCACCCTCACGATGATGCCCAGCTTCCCCGATTCTCTTTCCCACCCTGCCCCTCTTCCTCTGTCACACGCATCTTAAGCTGTAAAACATCCCTTGTTTTGACAAGGAGTGAGATAGAGATAGGAAGGATTGCACATTCACCATCCAGCTACCCAGACTCACTGCAGTGGATGCGAGCTCAGGAAGCCAGCTTGACCCAGCTCTGTGCCTTTGCCTCCATCCCCATCAGTGGATTTGGTGCTATTCCACAGCTTCTGAGAAAAGCAGAAGTCATCAATTAATTGGAGGGGCAGAATGAGCCTTGAAAAAGAAGGGCTCCTGGGTTCTGGCATCTGATGGCCTGTGTTCAAATCTTGACACCATCACTTCCTAACTCTTGGACCGTGGGCCAATCAACCAGCCTCACTAGGCCTATCTTAAAATGGTTATGATAAGGGTGCCTACCACCAAGAGTCCTTGTAAATGTCCAATGGAATAATACTTTTTAAAGGGCTAGGCCAGAAATAATTCATTTGAACTCGCCATTATTCCAAAGAAATAGCACAGGGCTCTGTGCTAAGAATGCCACATGCCAGCTTGCTCTCAGAGCAATGGCAAAATCGAACTACACTTGTCCTCCCTGCTCCTGCCCAGTGGGCTCCTTTATTACACAAAGCCCCCTCTTCGAAGTGCCCGAATCACTAAATTATGATTTCAGCCTATGAACCGAGGATAAACTTGTACACTACTACTTTGACCATCAATTGATTAGGTCCCTTCTCCAATAGGGTTACGAGGTCTCCATGGGCTAAGATGTTAAATTCAACCTCTATTCCCTCTATTCCCTCTGATCCCTCTATTCCCAAATTGGTTCCCAACTTGCGTTGTACAGATTCCACGAAAAATCTCTTGCCACATTGTGTTACAATGATCTGTTTTCATGTCTCTGCACCTGAATTCTCTTTGAGAGTAGAAACTGAGTCTTATGGATAATTGTATTTCTAATGCCTTAAGTGATCCCTACAGTACTACAGGCATCAAATCAATGTCGATTGAGTGAATACAGAAATAAGCACGAAGCAAGTACAATAATCTCGTAAGACACATTCCTTAGGATATTCGTATGGGTGACTCTTCTGCATCCTGATGGCTTGGCAGGGGGCAGCTTGAGAATCTTGGGGATAAGCACGCAAAAGGACTGTCCCTGTCTATGAGTATCTCTTTCCTTCCACATCTCTCCACTCTTTCCATTCTTTACTCTCCTTTCTTTTTCATTTTCATTCCTTCTCATTTCTTTTCTCTCCTTCCTTTCCTCCTCCTCCTCCTCCTTCTTCTTTGGGGGTATGCGTGTAGGTGTGTATACATGCCCCTTACTTTTTCGGAAAATCGAGTTTCCCTGAGAAGATGGGTTTGTACACTGTGGCTCCAGAGTCCTATGTGGCTCTTCTGGGACGTCCATGTGGCTCTGAAGTAAAACTGAAAGAAAAAAAAAATTTAAAGGATATCATTCAGACAATGGTGATTTCATTTGTTTGCAAAAATATATTTATATATTTATGGACCTTGAATCATTTTTAAGCTGTCATGAAGGACAAGATTGGCTCTCTGGTCTCAAAAGTTTGCCAATCTCTGCCCTATAAGATATCTTGGTTGGAGAAGGTAAGGGGACTAGCTTCGGTACCTCACATCTGCCACCCTTCACTTTTTCTAATGCCAAAGGATTTTCTCTTATGCTCTGACTCACCAATGCGTGGAAGTTCACAGGCCCTGCGATCTGACTGGGTTGTTTACTAGGGCTGTCATGTTCCAAGGCCATTTTTCTGGCCACGAAAATTTCTTTTAGGCCAGGCAACGTGGGAGCACGCATGTTTGCATGGAACATGCAACAGGTTTGGGGTTATTTTCCTCAAAATTATGTACAAGAGCTTTGTTTCTTTGGTCAACCTAGTTGCCTGGCATGTGTTGATTTCCTATTCAAAGCAGGTGGAACAACTTTAGCCTTTTCTCTCAATCATCTTACCAAGCCTGTGCCCAACCCCACACTTCAAATGCCTGTCGGGAAGTCAGCAACATGGTGGCACTAGTGTTTTGTTTGGCTTTGTCTTCTCCAAAGTGATCTTGAACTTTCGAAGGATGGCCAAAGGAGATGTTTGAAGGGATGGCACTCCTTAAGCTGCATACATCTCCCCACTGCCAATGAGGCTGGCAGGAGTAGCTCATGAATCACAATAAGAAAATAAAGCTGTGTCTTCTCCAGGCTGTTACTGGCTAGCATGACTCACGCTCTGCAAGGAATGTTTTGAAAAGGGATACCTAGGCTTAGGTACACCTGGCACACCTCTGACCCTTCTCCTGCCACTCCCCAGCACCATGCAGCGTCTTCACTAGGCCCCGAACTCTGGTGACATTTCTGGGTCCCCTTTGTCTCATACAGTTGTGCCTTTTGAGCCATTCCCTGGGGAATGATTCCGCTTGACCCATGACCCTGTCAACAATGAAAAGAAGCTGCATACATTTGACATGTGTCCACAGATCCTGTCCAGGCAGGGGACCAAGGACCATTGAACCCAGACCTGTCATTCACCTAGGAGGTCCATTTTCTTTTTCACATGTGACATTACTTTTACATGACTATAAACGGTCACTTGTCTATATATGGTAACAGATAAAAAGCAAAGGGAAATCAGACCAACTTAAACCTGATTCCTATTGTTGGACCCTATTGTCTTTGAGACACCATGCATTCACCTTCTGTCTTGTGAGCAACAATAAATTATCTTCTACATCTCACAACCACATTGCATTGTTCCTAAACAGTGTTAACTGCTCCATGTAAACATTTAAAAGCCTGTACTATTCTTTGTAACCCTGTTTTGACAAATCTTCATTATCTATGAAATTCAAAAGAATAAGGAAAAGATTAGAGTGAACCAATAGTCTCTCACAATGAGAGGCCTTGTGTAGATAACACTCCAAATCTCAAATTTAATTTTAGGACAACATTGATTACGTCTGAGGCAGGAAAAGACAAGAGAGAGACAAACACACTTCACCCAGATGAGGGAGACCAGAAGCATTAGATCACATGGCGTCCATGGGTTGTCAAAAATTGGTGATATAAAAAGGGCATGGGAGGGCAAAGGAGACTCACAAAATGCTTGACTGGCAGCAGGTCAATACACAGTCCCAGGCGAGATTACTGAAGCAGCAACAGGACTGTGATTGGAACACATCCATGATGTTAGAGAGGAGAGATTACAAGATTGATTCCGGGCCCTCTGAGCAAAGCAGTCAGCATATGACTCATGAACCCAGGACCCAAGCACCCCAGTTTCCATTAAGGGCACACCCAGGCAAGTCCCTAAGGACTGTTCTGCTTCTCTCTGGACCTGCTGAGGGAGGGCCAGTAATCCACTCTCCTATGTGCTCTGCCTGAAGACAAAGCTCTTCACGCTGTGGTTAATGGTCAGAAGAAATTCAATGGAGGTTGAATTAATGTGGAGATTTACGATGTGCATTTAGGGCTTACCCCATAAACCAGAGCCTTTGTGTGTGTGTGTATGTGTGTGTGTGTGGGGGGGGGGCAAGCTTAGCGTTCAGATACTTGAGCTCAAATACAATGGGAAGCTTTCATTGTTCCGCTGTTAACTGAAAAGCTAGAGGTTTGCGTCTCCCCAGGGGCACTTCAGTAGAAAGGCCTACATGGTGACCTACTTCTGAAAAACCCGTCTTTGAAAATCTTCCGGCTCCCGGCCCTACCCCAACATCCGTGGTGTTGCCTGAAATGAGAGGTGACCCCATGACAACTGGCTTGGGAGCTTTCCGTATCCAAGAGGGAGTGTAAAGTGCAGAGATGCACCTACAAGAAGCAAGAGACTTCCTAGGTGGGCATGTTCTCAGCAGAGACCGGTCCCTGGAAAAAGACATCAAGCTTGGTAACACTGAGACAGCGGGAACAAAGGGAAGACCTTCAATCAGATGGATGGACACACTGGTTGCCACAGAATCGGCTCCAATCTTACGACTGTGAAGATGCCATGGGACAGGGCAGTATTTTGTTTAGCTCTTGGCTCCAGGGCACCTGACAATACCTCCGGGTGGCAGAAGATGAGAGCCTGCTTCTCTTTTCTACATTGTCTGTCCCGATCCTCCTTTTAGGACTCATGCAGCAACTCACACAAGAAGCATCAAGAATTATGTGATGCTGAGCCATCCTGCTTGAAAAGCAACAAGAATAACTCTGTCGATTCGGGGAAAGCAAATGGTGGTCTGTAACATCAGGCACTAGACACTAAATTTCTAGTAATTCATTTTTAAAAAATCTAAAATAGAATCCATTAGGACTGGTAAGATATTGGTGAAAAAGGAGATGTAAATTATCCACACTTATGCTTAATATGCAAAACCTGATCACGTTTGGCATCAGGCCAACTACTATTAAAGTAATTATTTTTCATCAGCAGCACTTGGTGACATGAATACTCACATTTGTTGATTCACTGAGAAAAGCACTTTATATTGTAAATAAAAAGGATGGAAATATGTATACATTTGGATTTTAGAGCAAATAATAACGATAGTCCTTGCTTTCCCTGCAGATCTTTTCTTTTGCAATGCATACATGCTTCCATGTGGCTCAGATGTGACCCCTGGTACATGTCAGTAACGTCAGGTGAGAGCTGAGTTTCAGATGCCATTTTTTAAATGGTAGTCAGTTCTATACTTAAAGAAGAATCAGGGAGCCAAAGGTTCTTGGTGATTCTTTTAAAGGTAACCGTGAGCGATATAGAAAATAGCTATTACAATGTACCCCAAGAACTGTCATGAGGACCCCCAGACAGGACAAATCATGACTTTTTTCATGTCAGTTGGCCAGTCTCTGATGTGATTTGAAGGTAAAGCTGAGTCACCAGAGAGACAAGGGCCAGAGAGGCATTCCAGACAAGACAGAGGTCCATGCAGGGGGACCAAGGAAGCTGGGTCGTGTGTTCAGAGACAGAAAAGTTTGGCGATGGAAGGAGATGAGGCTTGAAAGTCAGCAGGCTGAAGATCTGGAAAGGCCTTCCACCCTAGGACAGACAATCGACTTCCCTGTGTAAGTCTGTGATTTGAGAACTTTTTTTTTTTAAACCTGTCACCATGGAGTAAGTACAATGTGCATCCGAGTAGATGCAGCCTCCCTCTGTTGGATTCTCAGGGGTCGATTGTATTTATTTATTTATTCTGAAATAGATCATTGGGCCTCTCTTCTGAGGCAACCCTGGGTGGACTGCATGTTGTTTTTACTAACCTGCATGATAAGCATGACCGCTTTGAAAAATTGCCCAAGCTTGCTTAAACCGTGTTTGTCAATATCCTCAGGGCCCTAGTCCACTCCCCGGTCCCACCCGCTGAAGCGAGCCATACCCTGTGGATCGAGGGCAGTGCCCAGAAACAAGTATTTGAACAAGCCAGTGTCACATCTCCTCCTCCACTCACCCTCCTCTGCGCAGGTTGTGCAGCGATGGTCCCTTGTTCAGATGCTCTCTCCTAATTAATGAGGAGCCCCTTTCAGACTTTGAACAGAGCTGTGATCACGTTGTTGGCAATCTAGAAAATGCACTGAAGGCCAAGACTGCAGCCAGAGAGAGCCGTTATGATGATCACGGAACCATGGCATTCGTGTTGAGGATGAGAAGAGAACAAAGCTCAGAGACTTTTGAAAGGAAACCTTGAGAAGATTGACGACATGAACGGTTGCGATTGTTGTTAGCTGTCACCACACTGGTCCCACTCCTCACAGTCCTACGGAAGTGGTGGCCGAAAGAAACACCGCCTGACCCTGCACCATCTTCACAAGGGTGATTTTTGAGCCCATTGTCTCGATCACCTTGTCACTGCATCTCATTGAGGGGCTTCTTCTTGTTCATTGACTCTACTTCCCCAAGTGCGGGATCCATTCCCAAAGACTTGGCTCCCCTGCTACCATAGCCAAAGCACACGAGAAAGCATTGCCACACTCGCTTCTAAGTAGCCTCTGGCTGTGCTTCTGGCAAAACAAGAGTTCTTGGTTCTTCTGACAGTTCGTGGTACTTCCAATAGTCTTCCCCACACCATAATTCAAAGGTATCGATTCTTTGGCAGTCTTTCTTTTCCCTTGCCCAGCTTCCAAATGCATAGGAGGTGATGGAAAACACCATGGCTTGGGTCAGGCATACCTTAGCCCCCAAACTAACATCTTGGTCCTTTAACACATTAACGAGAACTTGGCAGCAGATTTGCCCAATGCAATATGTTATTTCATTTCTTGGTGGCTGGTTCCATGAATAATGATTCAAGTAAATGAAATTCTTGATAAATTCAGTCTTTTCCACATTTACCACCTGATCCAAAGTTAAAGATTTTTTTTTTACATTGAGTTCTAATCCATACTGACACACACACACACACATATATATATGAGTTCTAATCCATACTGACACACACACACACACATATATATATATATCAGTTTTTATATATATATCTAGATAGATAGATAGATAGATAGATAGATAGATAGATAGATAGATAGATATCAGTAAATGCTCCAAGTTCTCTTAGAAGTCACAAGCAAAGTTTGGGGTTTTTCCCCCTTTTAAAAATCATTTTATTGGGGCTCATACAACTCTTATCAGAATACATACATACATTGTGTCAAGAACATTTGTACATTTGTTGCCATCATCATTCCCAAAACATTTTCTTTCTACTTGAGCCCTTGGTATCAGCTCCTCATTTTTCCCGTCCCTCCCCCACTCTCATTCTCTCACAAACCCTTGACAATTTATAAATTATTATTATTTTTTCATGTCTTACACAGTTCTATGTCTCCCTTCACCCACTTTTCTGTTGTCCATCCCACAGGGAGGAGGATATATGTAGATCATGATGATTGGTTCTCCCTTTCTGCCCCCACCTTCCCCTTCCCCTCCTGGTATCATTATTCTCATTATTGGTGCAGAGGGGTTTATCTGTTCTGGATTCCCTGTTTCCATCTGTACCAATGTACATTCTCTGGTCCAAGCTGGATTTGTAAAGTAGAATGGAATCAGGACAGGGTGGGGGGAGGAGGAATCATTAAAGAGCTAGAGGAAAGTTTTATGTTTCATCAGTGCTATACTACATCCTGACTTGCTCATCTCTTCCTTATGACTCTTCTATACGGGGATGTCCAGTTGTCTACAGATGGGCTTTGGGTCCCCACTCTGCACTCCCCCTTATTCACAATGATATGATTTTTTGTTCTTTGATGCCTGATACCTGATCTTACCGACACCTCGTGATCACACAGGCTGCTGTGCTTCTTCCATGTGGGATTTGTTGCTTCTCAGCTAGATGGCCAGATGCTATATCTTTTGATAGCCGGGCACCATCAGCTTTCTTCACCACATTTGCTTATGCACCTGCTTTGCCTTCATTAATCATGTTGGGAAGGTGAGCATAATGGAGTGCCAGTTTAATAGAAGAAAGTGTTCTTGTATTGAGGGAGTACTTGAAGAATAAAGGCCCAATGTCCATCTGCTACCTTAATACTAACCCTATAAATACATGCACATAGATCTATTTCCCCATCATAATATATGAGTATATTTACATATATGCATGCCTGTATTTAGACCTCTATAAATGTCCTTTGCCTCCTAGTTCTTTCCTCTATTTCCTTTTACTGTCCTCATGTCTCATGATCATTGTCAGCCTTCATTTGGGTTTCAGTAATTCCTCTCGGTTACATTGCCCTTGATGAAGCCCTAGCAAGCCCCCTACATCCTCCTTGCCATTGATTTTGGATCACTTGGTGTCTCCTTGTCCCTGGGTTTGTTAACCCCCGCTTCTTTTCCCCCACCTCTCCCTCTCCCGTGTCCCCCGAGATCCATTGGTCCTGCTGTTTTCTCCTCCAGATTGTTTATCCCATCTATCTTATCTAGACAGACCTTCAGAGATAATAATGTGCACAAAAAAAACACAACAAGATAAAGCGAAACAAAGCAACAAAAGAAAACAAAACCAATGACAAAAAAAGCCTGTAAATAGTTCAAGGTCTGTTTGTTGACCTTTAAGAGTGTTTTCTGGTAGAGTCTGATGGGGTGCCTCAAGTAAGGTTGTTATCTGCATATCAAAAATGTGTTACTGAGATTTTATCTAATCCTGACACCACGTTCTTTTCATATAGTCTAGTTTTTCACATGATTTGTTTAGGATACAGATTGAATAACATGGTGAAAGGATTCAACCTGACACACACCTTTCCTGACTTAAAATCCCCTGTTCTTTTCTGATGACTTCCTCTTGGTCTGTATAAAAGTTCCACATGGGCATCATCTTCTGGAATTCTTCATCTTCAAAATATTACCCATAGTTAGCTGTGGTTCCTGCCACCAAATGCCTTTGCATAGTCAGTAAAACACAACCATCTTTCTGGTGTTCTCTGCTTCCCGCCAAGGTCCGTCAACATGCTATCCTCTGCCCCACATTCCTGTCTGAATCCAGCTTGGGTTTCTGACAGCAACCTATCAATACCTATTTTTAGTATTTTCAGAAATGTTTTACACACACATGTATATTACAATTTCCACATTCCGTTGGGTGACCTTTCTTTGAAGTGGGCTCAAATGTGGACCTACTTCCATCAGTTGGTAAGGTACCTGTGACCTAATTCCTTGGCAAAGACAAATCATTGTGTCTAGTGCTGTTGTAGTTTGCGGAGACGTTTCCATTGGTGTTCTTTCAGTGCCTGCAGCCTTGTTTTTCAATAATACATTCAGTGAAACTTGGGCTCTTTTCTTCAATGTCATTGGCTCTTGATCATGTGCTACCTCTTCAGACGACTGCATGTTAATTATTTCATGTTGGTATAGTGCTTCGCTGTATATCTTTCCTTTTCTTTTGATGCTTCCTGCATAATTCAATATTTTCCTCATAGACTTCTTCAATATTGGAACTCAAGACTTGATCCCCTGCCCACTCTAATTCATTCAGATGATGATGTGCTCAGTGTGTTCTTTCCTCTTGGCTTTCTAACTCTATGCCTTTGGCTGTTTCCTTGTAATTCTTTGCCTTTTTGAGTTACCCTCGCCAATCTTCTGCTCAGCTCCTTTACAGCATCATTTCTTTCACTTACCCCAATTGCTTTGTATTCAAGAGCAGATTTCCAAGTGTCATTTGCCATCCCCCATGGTCTCTTCTTTCTTTGCTGTCTTTGTAATGACCCTTTGCCTTCTTCATGTCTGAAGTTCTTGATGCCTTCCCACGACTCAAATAGTCTTCCACCATTACTGTTCAAAGTGTCAGACCTACTCCTGAGAGAGTCCCTAAATTCAGGTGGGCTATACTTACAGTCAAATTTTGGCTCTTGTTGACTTGTTTACATTTTCTCTAGCTTCACTCTGAACTTACAGATGCGCATGATGGTCTGGTCATCAACCTCTGGCCTTGTTTTGGCTGATGATATTGTGCTTCTGTATTATCTCTTTCCACAAATGCAATCAGTTCGATTCCTTTGCATTCCACATGGAAAAGTCCATGTGTACACTTGACATTTATGTTATTGAAAACAGGTATTCACAAGGAAAAAGTCATTGATCTTGCAAAATTCTAGCATGTGATCACCAGCCTCATTACGATCATCAAGCTATATTTTCTAATTACATTTTGGTTTTTTAAATTTTAAGTTTTATTGACATATAATTCATATACCATATAAGTCAATGATTTAAATATAGTAAAAAGAGTTGTGCTCTTTTTAGATTGTCACCACAACCAACTTCAGAACATTTTCTTCATTCTTGTACTCATTATTATTAGCTCCCCATTTTCCTCAAAATCCCCTGACATAACCCTATGAAACCATTAACTCAGTTACTGCCTCCATAGATTTACTTCGCTGGATTTCATATAAATAAAATCATGCCAAAAAAAACAAACAAACCCAACAACAAAGAAAGCATTTAATCCAAAAGAAAGAAGAACATAAGAAAAACTAGAACAAATTTAAAATAGGACAAAAGGGAGAGAAAATGATAAAGTGTTCAATTTTAACCTAATTATATTTGCATTAATCTACTTTCTAATGCACTCTGACAGCAAAGCTTTTCACACCCCTGCTCAATGGTCAGAAGAAATTCACTGAAATGTAATACACCTGGGGACCCTGCAAATAGATGTGGGGCCTTCATTGTCATCCATATCCTCCTGCAAACCTGCTACTGAGAATTTAAACTCTAATACAATTCCCTCCTTTTGTCTTGGATTCTATTACTTACAATCATTAGATCACAAAGGCTGACGTGGTTCTTCCATGTGGACCTAGCTAGTACCTCATTTAGATGGCTGCTTGTTTTAAGACAAACCTTTAAAACTAAGACACTATTCTTTCTGATAGCCAGGCACCATCGGATTTCATCACCACACTGCTGTAGCTCCCATATAGTCAATGATCAATTCATGAGGGCACATATTGAGTAGGGTCATATCATAAGGACGAATTGTTCTTAGGACTAATTGGTCTTACAATTAAGTACAACCTCAAAATCCATTCATTTAATTATGGTGCATATATATCACTGGTCCACTGTAAACACATCCTCAACATTTCTTTGGGGAATATTATAAACAATCCCAATGAGGCATATGATAATTAATTACATATTTTCTAATTACTGATCCTTCCTAATTATTCATTCTATTGCATATTTAATAACTTCAGACAGAAGAAATCATTAAAATTTTTCAGTTTCTTCATCATTGACATTAAGGTTGGTACATAAATTTGAATATTCAATAAGAGTTGTATTAATGAATACTAATTGCTTTATTTGTAGTTATATAGATATTATCCTATCATATATAAATAATTGCATTTCAAGACAGATCTTGAAATGTTCTTTCAGAGGATACCATTTCTCTTGAATTTTTCATTCCCAGCATAGTAAATTATACAATTACCCAACTCACAATGGCCAATACCTGTTCATGTCAGCTCACTAGATGCCTAGGGCATCTGTCTTGATGCATTTCATTTCTTTTTATTATAATTTTCCTGTATCCATACTTTGTATAGTCCATACTTTATTAGCTAATGTTTGCCGCTGTTTCTTCTTATGCTGAGTCGTGCCCTAGCAGTAAGTGAAAGTCCTGAACACTTGGCTCGTTCCACATTAAGTTGATTCTACCATGGGGAGGCAGCTCTTCCCAGGGCATATTTTGAGTGCTTTCTCACCCGAGTGACTCATCCTCTGGCATTATATCAAATAACCTCCCACTGCAATTCATAAGGATTCCAGGGGTTAATACTTGAGAAGCAGACCACTGTCCCTTCTTCCTAGTCTGTTTTTAGTTTGGAAGCTCGGCAGAACTCTGTTCACCATGGGTGACCTTGCTACTGGCCAGCGTAGATTCTAGCATCACACCCACCAGCAAGCCCCCCACAATACGACAAACTAAAACATGAGTGGGGGTGCATGTAGAATACAAGGAGAAAACTTTTAAATTACTCTTGTATTTCCATGGTTGACAGGGAATATCAACATGATGAGAGCTGTTATTGTTGGAATCGAGATGATTCCAAGTCATCATGAGCTCGTGTGACAGAGAGGAGCTTCCTCAGAGGGTGTTCTTGGCTACAATTTTTCTAGAAGCACATCACCCAGTCTCTCTCCCTCCAAAGGAGGAGCTGGACGGGTTTGAACTGCCAACCTTTCCATTAACAGTCACAGTCGTACCTTTAGGGTTGTTTTTTGTTTGTTTGTTTGCTTGCTTTATGGTAGCAAGAGGGTTGCTGTTCCATTTGTCTTCTGGGGGAAGTGGGTCAGGAAGGAACTTTTCTTGCAATGAGTAGACTATTTGGACGGATATCCCTGGATTCATCTGTGAGACAATTCGCTGGGAGCAACTTAGTAAGTCTGAGGTTTCGAACGATGGTGTGAGCTTGATGGGGAGACCTCCAGAGTCATCCGTTTCTAATCAGTTGAGAAGTCCGTGAGTGAGGAAGATGTCACCCAGGAAACAATGAAAGGGGAAGGGACTTTGGTTATCACATAATGAAGAAGTGCTAGAAAACCACCATCCCCTCTTGTCTCGGGAAAATCACCGAATGTTCAGTTTTGCTCTTCCTACCAACTTCCTACCCAGGTGTTTTGTGGGCCGTAGGACACGCCTGATAGGAGGAAAAGAAAGTCTACTGGTTTGATGGTTGTCGTGATTGGCTGCTGTTGGAGCTGCCGTGCGTGCCCAGTGACTTCACGCACAACTGCATCAGGCTCTTTTGATCCATAGGAATTTCACTGACTGATTTTTGGAAGTAGATTTCCAGGCCTTCTTCTTACTCCACCTTAGTCTGGAAGCTCAGCTAAAACCTGCTCGGTCACCCAGCTGCCCACAGGCCTCCGCTGACCGACAGGCCAGAGCTGTGTTTGAGGTGCGTTAGCCAGAAACAAAAGCTGCGTCTCCACCATGGACGATGAGAATTCTTCCACTGAACCATCCACCACTGCCCTCTTCATGTTGATAGATGCATCATTTAATAAAGAGCAGTACCATTCGTTTCGAAATTTCTAAAAGTGTCAGGGAAACGCTCTGAAAATCTCCATATAACTCTATCAAAAAACATTTTTCTATCGTTTGCCCGTGTTTTCTCAATAAGCCATATGTAACATAAATGACATGTTTTCTTTATTAAATTCTTTTGGGGTTTTGTTTGTTTTAGATGGGCTTAATTGCTATTATCCTGCCCCCCCCCCCTCACCGCCCCCGTGACCTCTGGGTCTTGCCATTTGCAGAGTGTGAGTAAAATGAACACACAGGATTACACTGGAAAGCCACGCATGTCATTAGACTAATTTTTCAGTCAGAAGGGAGAGCGGCACTTGCAAAACATCTAGGCGGGGTGTGTCTAGGTCCAAGACAACACGGGAAAATGTTGGTGGGGAAGCAAAGGCGATTGAGCTCACAGAAGGAGGTTGGCTAACGTAGGTCAAGAGTTGACTGCTAGCAGGTCATATCTTTACTGTGTGCCTCCCTTCTTCCTCTACCCACCCCCTATCCCATCGCCCATTTCCCAACCAAACCCCTCTTTGGAAAACTCACATTAGTGGTCTGGCTTCTTGCCCAAATGAAAGGATAATCCCTGAGCTGAATGTTCTCTGCTCGCCATAAGTCTCCTCTCTCCTCTAACACAGACTCAGGAGCTCCAGCAGGGATTCAATAGTAAGAATCCAGTAGATGTAATAGCAGGATCTGAGGACAGTATAAGGATTTAGTGGGAGCCATATGGATAGGGGCCCCCCTTTTGGTCTCTGGGGTCCGCTGCCCCGACTTTGGCCATGCTGGTTTCACAGATGGGAAAATGCAGGTAAAGATTTCTTTTCAACCTTAACATCCTCTGGTTAAATCATATGCTTGCATTTCTCAGTCACTCTGTCCAGATAGATCTTCCTAAGGAGGTGTTCTATTCCTACGAAATCAAGATGCTTTCCTCAAAAAAGATTAGTTTGTTTAAAAAAAAAGAAGCGCTTACAATAAATTCTATTGCTTTGTTGACCAAGATGCTATTATTTTTTAAAGTCTAAGAGACTTCCAAATGCTGGCACCCATGAAGGACAACATATTTGTCTTCTAGAAACAAATTTTTGGGACATGTTTTCCCACAGAACCTACATGTGATAGGGCTTTAGACAGATACACACAAGTGTGCCTGATGAAATAAAAACGTGAGTATAAGAATACCATTGTAATGGTCACTGGAAAAACCGGAAAACTCTAGAAATAATTGTACATTGACAGCCTCTGAAACCTCACATAGGTTGCTATGAGTTAGAATTGACTTGATGGCCATGTTTTTTTAAATCCAAAAAAGGGTGTGGTGTTTTGTTAGGTTGAGGCCTGCTTTGTTCTAAGGCAATTGTGGGGATAAACTTACGCCTTGTGGCTTGGAAGAGGTTAATTATAGAACTCTGTCATTGCCAACCGAAAGGAGCATCATTTGTGTGTGTCTATACGTGTCTTGTGTGTGTGTGATTCTCTACTGACATGGCTTTTGCTTTATATGTGTGTTATTTCCTCTCCCACTGGGCACTTACTCAGATTTTATGGGAGGTCTTTTTTCTTTTGAAATGTCTTTGACAAGTATCTGGTGCATTTTGTCAATTAAGCATCACACGTCTGTTGTAGTCAACTAGCAAGGGCATTGCTTTTCCAAAGAACCTTGACAGACATTTCTTTCCTTTCCCATCTTGTCAGCATCTCTTTGTCTACTTCCTTTCTCTATTTTCTTTTCTTTTGTTTTCCATGTGTATCAAAACTGAAATCTGCCAGAAGTTTTCAGCCATCAGGTTGATGGAGGAATAATTCAGATAGAGTAAAAGTCAATCTTTCTGGATATGCAGATTGTGGCCTTTTGAGCAACATAGATAGCCTCGTAACAATCAAGAAACAGAATATTTAAATTACTCCAAACATTATCTCATGACTTTGTAGTCAATCTCCTCTCTCCGTTCTCAATTCCTGACATCCCTGCTCTGTTGAAATCTTCATATCTTCACCTTTTTCACAATGACCTGTGCATGAATCATACCTTTGAATCTGACTTTTCTTTCCCTTGGCATAATAATGCTTTGAAGATCCACTGGTCCTGTTCTGTTTTTCTATAGTTGGGTCTTTTTCATTGATGGGTACCATTCTAGGGTCTGGACACTTCTCCATTTATTTAACCACTGATGGAAATGAGGGCTGTTCTCAGTTTTGTTTTGTTTACGAATAAATAAGATGTGAACATTTGCATTCAGATCTTTGTGTGCATATGCATAGCTTTTTAAAACATTTAATGAGTTTCATTGTGAGTCCAGAGGAAAACAGATTTGGAAGAGAAGAATCTGAAAAGGCGAAACTTGGAGAGTGAGAAGAAAGATTGTGTGCATGCTGATGAAAAAGGGAATGCATGTTGAAGAATGGGAGGATATGTCTGTGTTTAGAGTCTTGATCATTAGGAAGAGAATGAGCAGTATTGGTGGGAATGGTTGCCGTGATATCTGGTGTTTGTGTTAGTCTGGGCAGACTAGAGAAACACATCCAAGGAGACTCCCACATGTATCAGAAAGAGCTTTATGTACAAGAGCAATTGAATATTGAGAAAACATCCCAGCCCAGTCCAGATGAAATCCATAAGTCCCATATTAGGACATATGTCCAATACCAATCTATAAAGTTCTCTTCAGACTCAAGAAATACAGGCAGTGACACTGAATACAGGAAGATCACAGGCCAGTGGGTGGGAAGTCTTGTGGATCCAGTGCCCTTGTGAGCATCTCAGCTCTGGCAGAGGTCTCCATGTGGCTGCTCCAGCTCAGGACACTAGCATAGTTCCAAGTGTTGGGTCAGTAGAGTATCTCTCAGGGAGTGAGTCAAGAGAGAGTGTCTCCCACCTCCAAGGAGGAAATATAGGAATTTCCAGAATCCTCAAGGGAAGGCCAAGTCCACACCGAGGCCTCATTGGCTATCCAATGATTGACGGGCTAGACTCCATCCCTTCACTCCTAATCCTCTCAGATTGACAACAGATTATTTAACTGTCACATTGAGAATACAATTTGAAGTGTATTTTCACCTTCCACCACTGTGCTTGGTCCAGAAAGGGTGCTTTGATACACAAATGTTTGCTCAACCCACAATAAGATAAAAATGAAGTCAGTGAGCATTGGGACAGGAAGTTGTTTCATTTGAAAGGACACCGTGGTAAGTTCTGATTGCACAAGTATTCTGATATTTAAGGTTTCTGGTTTGGAATTTCCTAGTTTTCAAAGAATACTATAAAATAAGTTTTCCACCAACATAACACCAAAGAAAAAATATTTTGGGAGTGGTGGGGGTGAGGGTGGGGCACGGTTAAATAACAAACAGGAGCCGTGGCGGCATAGTGATTATGTATTGGGCTGCGATCCTCGAGGAAGTAATAGGCGTAACCAAGTCCTAGAAAAGGCATCTCAAGAGAAAGATGAGACTTTCTACCCTGTAAGGAATTACGTTCTTAGAAATGTCCACAGGGACATTTCTACCTTGTTCTAGAGTTTCTATGAGTCGGCATTGACTTGATGAGAGTGAGGGAAAGATATAGTATGAAGGTGAATATATCTATATCTATATAGATATATAGATATTTTTTGCTAAGGCTATTGCACCACCGTAGCTTCATTTTAAAATCCCATACCTTCCGTCTCATTGCCATTGAGTCGTTTCCGATTCTTAGTGACGCTGAATGACTTGGTAGAACTGCCCCTGTGGGTTCTCGAGACTGTAACTCTTTCTGGAAATAGAAATCCTCTTCTGTCTCCCAAGACCCCTTCTCTAGGACTTGGTTATGCCCATTACTTCCGCTTAGTTTTTCCCCAGTTCATCACTTCATTAATTCATTCACTCAACAGTCAAAGTCCATCCAATATTCATGATAGTTGTGGCATCTCATTTCTAAAGCAGTTTAACCTGATGGGTTGAGTCGATTCCAACTGATTCCAACCTTCTAGGACAGAGTCGAACGCCTGCTTTGGGGGGCTGAGACTATCGATCTTTTTAGCAGTAAATCGCCTCGTCTTTCTCCCACAGAAGAGCGCATACATTTGAACTGCTCACCTTGAAGTTTTCACCAAACACATTGGCCCTGGATGCCACGGGGCTCCTGAATCACAGCGTTGGCGGTCAAATGTGTGTTCAGTACATTCTCTTTCACCGAATGTGGTTTTGTTTTTCCCAAAGAGAAATCACTTTTGTCACTTCCTCCTCCTCCTTCTCCTCCTCTCGGCTGTGGCGCCCCTCAGCCATCATCCCCTCTCCATCTGACTTCGAAATCACTTCCGACCAACCATCCTGCTCTCTTGCTTGCTCCTTTAAATTCATTCTCTACCTGGAAACTTGAGTAATTTTTAAAATGCACATTAGGTCACAGCTGCCTGCCTCATAAAAGCCTTCAGTGACTTCCCATTATGGAGAACAAGTTAAACCCCTTACCTGGCCCCACAAAGTCCTACTGGTATGGCCATTGCCTACCTACTCTCCTTCATTTCACCGCCATCTCTTCAGCTCTTCTCCAACTTTCTGGACCCAACCAGGTCCTTCAAAAGTGCCAGGCGATTCTGCCCACAGGCCTTTACATAGCTTGGGCTGAGCTGTTTATCCAGCATTCCCAGATGTATCGTTCAGGTCTTAGTTTAAAAGAGACTAGGGGGAAAGTTTTTGCCTGACGTCAGCGATGCCGTTCATTTTCTCACAATACTATCAGATTACTTGATGTATTTATTGGATTGCTAATCTCCTACTATGCATCCTAAGAATCCTGGTGGTGTAGTGGTTGTGTATTGGACGGCTAACTGCAAAGTGAGCGGGTTGAAACCACCAGCAGCTCCTCGACCGACTCTTTCTGTTCTAGTAAAGAGGTACAGTCTCAGAAACCCACAGGGGCAGTTCTACCGAGCCGTATAGAATCAACATCAACTCGATGGCAGTGAGCTTGACTTGGTTTGGTCTATCTTTCCTGTGGGAAAGGAGTTCTATGAAGACAGCAATTATATTCCAGCTGGCTTAATACTTCCTCTGTTGCTCAACCCTCAGGTGCAGTACCTGGAACCTGATGGATGCTCTATGAATATTCATGAATGAATGTTACAAATGGTTTTATTTATAAAACCTTAGAGTAGATTTCAAATTTGAAGGGGAGATTTTTCTAGACATTGAATTTACAATTCAAAAAGCAGATTTTTGAGGTTTTTGAAATATGTATTACCCTCTACCGATAGTAATTTACAGAAATATGGATATTAATGAACGTTGATTTATCATTTACTATTTTTCTTATTCAGAGAGATGAGTGGAGATCTCATCTTTTTTTTCTTCTTTTTAAAAACATTTTATTAGGGGCTCATACAACTCTTATCACAATCCATACATATCCATACATCAATTGTATAAAGCACATCTGTATATTCGTTGCCCTAATCATTTTCTTCTTTTTTTCTCTCTTTTCTTTTTTTACATTTTATTAGAGGCTCATACAACTCTTATCACAATCCATACATATACATACATCAATTGTATAAAGCACATCCATACATTCCCTGCCCAAATCATTCTCAAAGCATTTGCTCTCCACTTAAGCCCTTTGCATGAGGTCCTCTTCCCCCCCTCCCTCCCTGCTCCCCCCTCCCTCATGTGCCCTTGGTAATTTATACATTGTTATTTTGTCATATCTTGCCCTATCCGGAGTGTAGATCTCATCTTACAACTGATATTATTTGTGGTTTATTGATGAGAAATAACAACTTTTCATTTGCTTCTTAATCCTTCATCATCTTCTCTCTCTCTCTGTGTGTGTGTATGCCCACATGCATGTCTGTTTCATAGTCTTACTAATTTAAATAAAGTTTGCTAGTTAAAAGTTTTGATCTTACCACTAAGAAGTTTGATCTTACCAGTAAGAAGTTTAAATGGGATCAGTATTCATTGGATTGTCACTTAAGGTTTCACCATGTTAAAGTTTTCAGATGTAAAGGGTTTTTTAGTGTTTACAATAAGCAGCCCTGGTGGCTCAGTGATTAAACATTCAAGCTAAATGGAAAGTTGATGTTGGCAAACCCACCCAGCATGGCTCCTCAAGAGAAAGAATTGGTGACCTGCAACTCTGAAGATGGCAATCCAGGAAACGCCCTGGGACAGGTCTACTGTCACACCGAGCTACTATGAGCCAAATCGATTCCATGAGACCTAACCACAACATGCCATTGGATATATGGGTCCTCTCCCCTGGGGTTCATTCAGTGCTGTCATTATGGAAAGTCTTTCCCACCCAAAGGTAATATTAATTTTTTTGTGTGTGTGAGCACAACCCAGGTTTATGAGATCAGGCACAACTGCCCCCTGCCCTGAGCGTAGCCCAAGACAGTCTTGAGATCACAGCAGCTCCCAAGGGTCCCTTGTATCCTCCAAGCTGGAGGGGCCCGGGCTGTCCCACCCCACAGTGGAGGCCCAGAACTGGCTCACTTCCCTAAGGAGGTGCCTTCGGGAAGCCCCGCTCCGTCAGTGATACAGCAGCAGAGGTCGTTGAGAGTAGCAGACATTGTCTTTGAGCAGGGGTGACCCCACAGCCATGCGCACTTTGTTCCAGCGGGGGCCCTTGTTGTAAATGGGCTTGGCAGATCTGCAAGACCAGCGCGTCAGGTACCGGTTGAGTTGGGGTTTGCTCTTGGGAATAAACCCTTCAGGAAGCCAAGGCCTATGGTTGGGAAGCAGACCTGCCCGGTGGGCCATCTTCACACACTCCTCAATCTTGCGATGCTCTTCCTGGCACAGGCCTGTGATCTTTCGGGGCAGCATGCCTCCGTGGGGCCTGATGAATTGACTCAGCAGCAGGACATCCTCAAAGTTATACTTGTGCTTCAAGTTCCAACGACAGATGGGACACTGGCCAGAGGGGATGGGGGGATCTGGACTCTCCTTGGGAGTGTCTGTGATGCGGCCTTCTATTGTAGTTGTCTTCCCGTCTTGGATCTCCACCACTTCCCGGAACCCGCAGGCTGGAGGCCGGGCCCAGCCCGTCGCCGCCGAGCCCCCTAGGAAGCCTCGGAGCAGCCGCCCGCAGCCGGACACCAGCGAGCTCGATATTAATTTTTTTATAATACTTCTATAATTTATTTATATATACAAATTATTTTCAATGATACTTTTACAGCAGATTTTTTTTTCTTTTTGGTAGGAGGTAGAACCATAATTTCACTTTTTTCAAATATTTTTAGATTTTATAATATCATATATTGAACAATTAACTCATACCTCAGTAATTTGAATCGTTTTGTTTTTCATATCAAAAGTTTTTTTAAAAAAATACATTTCTGAATGTTTTACTTGGGTCCTTTCATTTTTGTTACTCTTCCTGTACTCTTTGCTATATTGTTTTAAGCATTATAACTTATTATTGATGAAACATCGAAAGGCAACTTCCTCACCATAACTTTTTTCAATAGGGGTTTTATTATTTGCAAACATTTATTTCTCCAAGTAAACATTTAAATCATCTTTAGCAAGCTTCAAAAAGAATAACTATTCATTTGGAATAACACTGCATTGCATTTATAGATTAACATAGCTATCAATTCAGCTTTTATAAGATGATATATGAATAATTCATCTTTTATAAGATTGATGCTTCCTATTAAAGAAAATGGTAAATTGGAATGTTTTTCAAGTTTTGGTAAGACTTATTTTAGGATTTTCAAACATTTTTAAGTTAGTTCCTTCATGATTTTTAGAATTTGGATCTGTAAGTATGAAGAAAAGACCTTTTCCACTGAGTTTTTTAAAAATTGCTTATTAGTACATAGGAAGCTGTGATTTGAGTGCACATATTTTTTAATCAGATAACTTATATTTCATTCATTCACAGAAATTTTTCTTATGTTTTCCTGATAGAAAAGGATCAAATCATGGTCATTTGAAATGATTTTACCTCACCTAGGATGGAGCACTGTTGGCGAAGTGGTTATGTGTTGGGATGCTCACCATAAGATCAGCAGTTCAAGACCATAAGACACTCTGCTGAAGAAAAAAAAAAGAGCTTTCTAATCCTATAAAGAATTACAGTCTGGACAACCGACAAGGGCAGTTCTACCTTGTCCTATAGGGTCACTACAAGTCAGAATGGACTCGATAGCAATGAGCTGGCATGGAATAAGGGACACTGTGGTGGTCTGTTGGCAACATTCTATGTCAATGCACTGCAAAGTCACCACCCATTTGTCGGCGGAGGCTTACTTGCTGTGCGATGCTGAACTTATTTCGTGTAATTTCCACATTAAGAGAGACTAAAAAAAGAAAACAAGCAAAACCCTGGCAATCTACTTCTGAAAAATCAGCCAATAATAAGTATATAGCTAAAACGGCTAAATCTGTAGCCAATCTGGGGGGAGAGGAACTAGGCAGCATTCACTGCCATCGTGCATGGGCTGCCGTGAGACACAGCCAACTCTAGGGCAGCTAAAGACAACAAATGTTGTTGTTTTTGTTGTTATTAGGTGCCATCAGGTCAGTTCCAGTTCAAAGTGACACCTGGGTACAACAGAGTGAACCATCGCCTAGTCCTGCGACAGCCTCAAAATTGTTCCTATAGTTGAGCCCATTGTTGCAGCCACTGTGTCCATCCATCTTGTTGAAGACCTTCCTCCTTTTTGCTGCCCTCTACTTTACTAAGCATGATGTTCTTCACCAGAGACTGATCTCTCCCACAACATGTCCAAAGTACACGAGAACAAGTTATTGGCGTTAAGGAGCATTTTAACTGTACTTCTTCCAAGACAGATATACTTGTTCTTTTGGCAGTCCATGATACTTTCAATATGCTTTGCCAGCATCATCAATCAAATGCATAGATTCTTCTTCAGTCTTCCTTATTCAGTGTCCAACCTTCCCATGCACATGAAGCAATTGAAAATGCCACGGCTTGGAACAAGGGCACCTTAATAAATCTTCCAATCCTGATGCCACATTCTCCTTCATTTAACCCGGCTTCTCTGGTGAGTTTCTCAGTAAAAAGATTGAATAAGTACGGTGAGAGGATACCACCCTGATGCACGCCTTTCCTGATTTTAAACCATCCAGGATTCCTTGTTCTGTGCAAACAACTGCCTCTTGATCCATGTAAGAGCTCTTGATGAGCACAATGAAGTGTTCTCAGATTCCCATTCTTCTCAAAGCTACCCATAGTTCTTTAGAACCCACACTGTAGAACACCTTGACATAGTCAGTGACATACAAGTAAACACCTTTCCGGTATGTTCTGCTTTTGGCCAAGGTTCATATGACATCAGCAGTGATAGCCCTTGTTCCACGTCTTCTTCTGAATCTGGCCTGAACCTCTGATAGATCCCTGTCAATGGACTACTACAACCATTGTTGTATAATCTTCAGCAAAATTTTACTTGCATGTGTTATCAATGATATGGTTCACTAATTTGAGCATTCTGTTGGGTCATTTTTTTTTGGAATGGGTCCATATATGGATCTCCAGTCATTCTGTCAAGTAGCTGTCATCCACATTTCTTGGCATGAATGAGTCAGAGCTTCCAGTGCCTCATCCATTTGTTGAAACATCTCAATTAATAGCCTATCAATTTCTATAGCCTTGTATTAGACTAATGCTTTCAGTGCACCTTCAACATCCTTCATCACCATTGCCTCTCATACGCTACCTCCTGAAATGGGGGAACATCAGCTAGTTCCTTTTGCTACAGTAACTTTGTATCATCTCCTGTTTCTTTTGATGTTGCTTGCATAATTCAATATTTTGTCCATAGAATCTTCCAAGACGACAGCTTGAGGCTTAATATTTTTTTTCTTGACTCCATTCAGCCTAAGAGAGGCTGAGCGTGTTCTTTGGCTTTAGTGTTCACACATTTCATTATGCTATTTAACGTTGTCTTCTCCAGGTGCCCTTGAAATTTCTGTTCTTCTTGTGCACATCATCCTTTTTTTTCCGTCTGCTTTAGCTACTGTAGGATAAAGAGAAAGTTCGAGTCTCTTCTGACATGCCCTTTGATCTTTTCTTTGTTTCCTGTCTTTTTAATGACCTTTTGCTTTCTCCATGAATGATGCTCTTGATGACCTCCCATGGCTCACCGGGTCTTCTGTCCTTAGTGTTCAATGCATCAAATCCGTTCTTCATATGTTTCCAAAATCCAAGTGGGATAGACTCGAAATAATATTTTGGCTCTCGTGGACTTGTGTTCATTTTCTCCAGTTTAACCTGAACTTACACATAAGCACTTGATGGTCAATTCCACAGTCAGTCTCTGGCCTGGAAACTACTATGCTTATTAGGAAGTTTCCTCCAGACCTGATGTTTCTTCATATAGTCCAGCTTCTCAGATTATTTCCCCAGAATACATAATGAATAAGTATACTGAACAGACAGCACCTTGGTATAAGGGGAATTACTGATTTTAAACCAGAAGGTACCCCATGTTCTGTTTGAAGAGCTGCCTCTTGGTTTATGTACAGATTCTGCTGAGCACAATTTAGTGTTCAAGAATTCCCTTTCTACTCAATCCATAGTTTGTTATGATGTACACAAGGATAAAATGTAGCGAATGCTTCAATGGCAGAGATGAGCCATTCTGAGCAGAGAGTTCCATCAGAGAGGACTCTTGGAGGATGCAAACAGTGTGCTGTGATCAGCAGGAAGAATCAGATGTGGCTAGAAGAGGGGCACATTCCTGGAAGTCAGAAAAACGGGTACAAAGATCCCAAGAAAGAATGAAAAAGAACAGTTTGAGGAAACTGGAGAACAACCCTACAGCACGGTGAGTCAGGGGTTAAATGTAAGAGCCTGGCTTGCTGAGATCAACCAGGGTGCTGTCATCTCTGCGTCTGCTCCACTGTAAGCACCATGAAAAGTCACGGGACTTTTTAAGGGCAGGAGTAACACAGAGCAATTGCATTTCAGAGGCTATCTTTGGTCTGAATCAACCCGACATTTAATCAATCATAGATTTGTATTTATTACATTTGCCCATGGCTAGGGGTCATCCACTAGGTGGTCTGTGAATCAGTTAGGGATTAGGTCTTGTTTGCTTAACACTTATTGACTGATGATCAATTTCAGAAAGTCACTAAACATGTATTGATCACCTAATCATTGTCAAGTTGTACAACAGATATTAAGAAGCTTGGTGGCACAGCAATTAAGCACTTAACTGCAAAGGAAAAGCTGGCAGTTCTAATCCACCCAGCATGAAACAAAGATCTACTTTCATAATGATGCAGCACAGAAAACCAGATGGGCAGTTCAATTCTGTCCCATGAGGTTACCATGAGTTCAAATCTATTCAGTGGTTCCTAACAACTTAATAATTATTAGGGGAGCACACACATATATACGCATGACACAAGGATAGGAGAGAAAACTAAATGTAACTGAAACTAGGTGAAAATTAAGATGTATTCTAAAATAAAGAATCTGAAGGAAAAGTCACAACTCTGCTGGGGATATGGGCTGCTGGACTGAGGATGAGAGAGGTCAGGAGTATACTGTGTCGCAAAGGAGGTGATGTTGACATTGGGTTTTGAAGATTGTGTTCCTTTGTCGTAAAGTCATGGCATTTCCCATCACCTCATATACACATGGAAGTCGGTCATTGGATAAGAAAGACTGAAGAGGAATTGATGCACTTGAATTATGGTGAAGGTGAAGATAGTACCATGGACTATACCATGAACTGCCAAAGCAACAAGCAAATCTGGCTTGGGAGAATTACTGTCAGAATTCTCCTTGGATGCATGGACAGTAAGACTGTCTCATATATGTTGGGCATGTTAACAGGATAGACCAGTCCCTGGAAAAGACTATCATGCTTGCTGAAGCAGAGGGGCACTGATCAAGAGTAAGGCCTTCAGCAAGATGGATGGACAGAGCGGCTGCAACAATGGGCTCAAACATAACAATACCAATTGTGAGGATGGCACTGGACTGGGTGGCATTTTGTTGATTGTACATAGGGTTATTATGATTCAGAACCAAATCAAAAGCAACAACAATAACAAGTTGTACAACCAGGGGATAAAAGGAGCATGGTCTGTACATCTCACAGACATTAAGGAGGCATTGAAGACAATGATGAACACTCGAAGAAGATAGAATTTAGACAGCAATAAAGGGATCGAAAGAGATAAGGCCAGACATGTAGACAGGGCTGTCAATGAGAAAGGGGATTACATATTTAGAAAGATGCTCGACTTATCCAGGAGAAATTGGGCATCATTGAAAGAATCTAAGTAGGAAAGTGGCATGATCAGACTTATTTGTATATAAACTATTTAATGTGGTAAATCCATTGGATCAAGACTAGATGTGCCAGATCCTATTAAGTTAGAGGGTAAATGGAGAAAATTTGAGCCAGGACTATAGAGAAGAAAATGTGGAGGCAACAAGAGTTATGGAGAATAGCAGAGAGTGGGCCAGTCCTTAAATGACAGCAGGTGGGATAATGGAAGGAATCAGAAAGACTCCGAGGTAAATGGAGGGACCTCAGCTCAGTAGTATTATTCTGTTGGTTTGGGGTGGGGGCAGGGCAAACAAATGTGTTCATTTGGGAATGGGTTGATTTAAAGCGGGATGTGGCCATGCACTTCTGTCAAGGGCCAGACAGTTAATAATATTAGGCCCTGTGAACCAAATGGTCCATTACAACTGTTCAACTCTGCCTTTGGGGAGCAAAGTAAGCAAAATGAATGTCCGAGTTCCAATACAACAGGTCAGATTTGGCTCATAGGCTATAGTCTGCCAATTCCAAGTTGAAGATGTACGGAAAACTCGCGGATCTCAGCTGAAGAAGTGATTTGTTTGGTCTGAGTAGTATATCTTTATTATTTTACATATTTGAATCTGAATATTTCAAAATATAAGAGCTCTTCATTTCACCATAAGCCCCGCCATTCTTGCATACTCTCACTGCCATTGAGTACATTCTGACTCCTAGCGACCCTGTAGTACAGGGTTGAGGTGACTCTGGGTTTCTGAGGCTGTAAATCTTTACAGAATAAGGCAACCTCCTCTTTCTCCTACAGAGCAGTTGGTGGGTTCAGATTCCTGACCTTGTGATTAGAATGCCAATATGTAACCCAGATGCCACCAGGGCATCTATCCCACACAGCAGACTCATGTCTCTATGTTGCCTGTCCATTCTCTGTCATCATTTGAGTTCTTAATACCCATCATATATATGTGCTTGGTCCTGTGAGTGGAGAAAGCAGAAGATCAAGTAGGATCAAAACTTGGACAACAGCAACATTTAAGGGGGAGGGGCATAGAACCACAGAACCATGGGTGAAGGGAGACAGTGGAGAGTGTAAGATATGAAAATAATAATTTATAATTTATAGAGGGTGGGAATATGGGGGATGGGGGAAAAGAGGAGCTGATACCAAGGGCTCAAATAGAAAGAAAAAGATGGCAACATATGCCTAAATGTGTTTGATACAATGGATGTATGGATTTTTAAAAGAGCTATAAGAGTCCCCAATAAAATAATTTATTACCAAAAAAGGACCTTCACAAAAAAATTGAAAAATACATCTGAAACAGAAATGGCTAAAAGTGGGAAAATTCCCTACTTAAAATTGGTGAGTACTACAATCTTTCAAGACCAAGGACACGTGCCACCTTCCTATGAAGGTTCTGCCAACTCCCTCAAAGTTTCTAAACAGAAACCCGAGATTTTGCTCTTGGGTGATTGTATTGCTTGATTGTATTGTTTGTTCTCTTACAGCCTCTTAATGTGCCCGAGTTTTGACTCCCCAGTGGACCTTGAACTTATAGTTTCTTACCCTTTTGTGTTGCTCACAAACCCCAACACAGTCATAAGTGCAGAAGAGATGCTCAACACATAATTGTTGACTGCTTCTGACTGGCTTCCAAGATGAGAAGAGTGCTAATTGGCATTTTAAGAAAATAACATATTTGGTTTTATATTTAAGTTCCTGGAACTTACTTACATTGCTTAGCCAGGTTCTCATCAGGAACCTGCCCATTCTTCCCTCTCCTACCCACAAATGTAGTTTCCTTTGGTAATTTCATGTAACCCTAGAACCAATCCATCCCACCACACGTGGAGCTCCTGTCTAGTGCTCCCCTTCCTCTCCAATGGCTTCTCGGATTTCCCACATATTTATCCGAGTGCATTGTCCTTTGGACCAAAGATTTATCTAATGGTTTTCACAGAGTGTGCAAAAAGGTGACCTCCTTCCATTTAGTGATAATCGTATACAGCACACTTTCAAACCGATTTGCAGATACAAACGAACTCACTGTTGCCTAAGGGACTCTGCTAAGCAGGTTAGCATTTGAATATCCCCTGGGAAAGTGCGGAGACCAAGCCACAGGTGAGGGGTGAAGGGCAATCCCCCGGGAATCCAGAGCTTCAGATGCTGTGAAGGTTGCAGTGCATGGAGCTCTCATGGTCTCTACATACACACACACACACACACACACACACACACACACACGAATACTTCTCACCCTCTCCACATTAGGTAAAAGACAGGATGCATCAGGACCTGGTGTCAAGAGGCTGCTGTTAGGACCGTTTTGAGGAAGTAATTCCCTTCCTTTTCAAAGGCGAATTAAGCCTTTCCACATATAAATGTAACCCGTGCTGAATGAGCCTCTCCGAAGAAGAAGTTCATGTCTAGTGAATGAAAATTAAGGCAAGTGTGAGCAAATTTATTTAGATTGTTCCATGACCTTCAGCCCTCCAAATTTGAGAATCTGTTCAGATCACAAAATGGAATCGCTGCCGCTGTGTAGAGTTAACATGACAAAAAGGTGCACCGCTAAATTCTAAACCTTCAAGAGTGTAAACATCTTTTTACTCACGGTAAGCCTCACAAGGCCATACCTTTATGAAGCTCAAAGATACCCTTTCAGAGCACCGCCATTCCTCAAAAGTTAGTCGAGCCACCAAAAGACAGTCAGCCCTCTGAATCGTGTGTAGAGCTCACCTATAACAGGAGAGACACGTATGAGCAAACGGAAACCCAACCTTTCAAATAGAGTCCCTTTTCCTTTATGCCCCCAGAGCCTGGTAACCTTCTGACATTCTTATCTCCTAAACGTGTTGTTTTCTTTCCATCTGCTAAGTATTACATGATGTCAGCTCTTCCCTCCCAACTCTAGATCTACCCCCATCGAACTAGACTAAATAGAACTAAATTCAATTACTGCCTTGAGATATATTCTGCCTTACTGGAAAACAAAATATCGTCCTTTTTACTTGATTTAAATCAAAAGTCATGCTTGAGCTTGGTCCCTCCTGATCACTGCAGCTTCTATGATGGAAGAGGCAAAGCAGGCGCAAACATTACTGCATATGACTCATTGTCCACAGAGTTTCCCGTGCTATACCCTTTATAGAACCAGACTCTCCCTCATTGTTGTTCTGTGGAGTGGCCTGGGGGATGGAACCAGGGATTTTTCTGCTAACTGCCAATCGCTGTACCATTAGGGAGGGCCCCTGATGTCTTACACACTGTTGGTGAAATGTGCTCTAGGGAACTTAAATCCCTCTGACAGAGAGGCCATCAAAGCTCGTTCGTTCAAGAGTTCTCCTGTTTGGGCTCCAGCCGTGCCACATAAAAGTGAAGACAGTAAACACGGGAAGCGCAGGATCATGGTTTCAAGGGCCTCCGGGGGCTGGCTATCTGTAGAGTGAAAATAGAAACAAAATAATATGACTCTTTGGGCCCAACCAAGTGTGAAAGTAGACCCCTGTTCTAGAAATGGGTGGTAAGAGAGAAAATGAAAAAGAATGGGCACCCGTTGTATACCTTTAGTGGACACCCACCAGGCACAAGAACATAAGTCAAGGGGACTGTGGAAATGACCTTTGCCAAAGGCTGCCCCGCTATTCCTCATGACTGTCATTGGGCCACCAGAGTCAGTATCCTAGATTACTCCGTCATTATCGTGGACATCGTTAACAAGGAGCCATGATTGCTTATGCAATTCATGCTATTCAGGAGCCACCCGATTGCCTCCTCCCGGATGCGACAGGAACAGCAAGTGGGCTGGCAGAGGGTGGTCTTGGCTTCAGTGGTCCAACCGTTAAGTCTGGGTGTCAGCAGGGCGACAATACATGAAGATCGTAGGCTAGCATTGCTGAAAGGAAGACAAGAACACTTCCTTCACATTCAAAGTATGAAATATAGTCTCCTTTTAAATCACGCTTTTAAGGTGAAGAAAAAGAATTGATGCGAAGTTCATAATGATCCAGTAGGATCTGGACATGGCAGATTTAAGAGGCGTGGTATGCGAGCGCCTGAGGCTTGAGCAACATTGACATGAAAGAAAATGAAGTGTTGGAAGAAGGCTTACATTGACCTTTAAATGCCTGCCAAATGACCACTCTCACACCATTCCTCAGGCTGCTGGAGCTTGTATGCAGTGAACTGGAAACCAGAGATGCTCATCCCAGCTCCTGCTGTCTTCTAGCTATGGACCAGAGACCAGCCGGTCACCCATGAGTTCTAGCTGGTATTTTTGGCTGTGCCTCCTTTCTAAAATATCAAAACCAAACCAAGCCCAACGTCGTTGAGTTGATTCCAACTCACAGCAATCCGATTGGACAGAGTAGCGCTGCCCCGAGGACATCCAAGACTGTAAATCTTTATAGAAGCAGCATGCCCCATCTTCCTCCCATGCGGCGCCTGGTGAGTTCAAACTGCCAACCTCTCAGCACTTCAACGACGGTGCCACTGGGGCGCCTTCCATCTACTATCCCTTGAATGTACAAGCATTCCCCCGTTAGCTGCCTGACACATGAACCATGAACCATTCCCAATACCCCTGGGCGTCCCCATCCTCAAGGTAAGATTATGTAAGGTCAAGTCCACCCAGAATCAGACTTATTTTATGAGTGAGTATCCCCAGGAAGGACTCCCTGGTAGGAAGAGCCTTGGCTGCTGGGTGATGGTCAGTATGTTTTTCAGAGCCCCAGGAGGCATTCTGGGGTCCTGGCAGGGTGTACCTGAATTCAGCCAGCCTGGGGTGGCATCACCCTCCTCCCTCAAGAGCAATAGCCACTCCCTGGCTTCTGAATCACCAGCCTCCTGATGGTGATCAGAGCACCAAGAAGGGACTAATTTAAAAACCAAACAATGTGGTAATTGCCCCTGGTCACCAGGCTGCCTTAGCTTTTGGAGAGCCCCTGTTTCCGATTAGGGAAGCCTGGGTCTGATGACTAACAAAGTGTAGCGAATGATCAAAGCGACCGTGACAACAGCGCGAGTGCCCAGTGATTGATCTGGATGACATAATCATGATAATCAATGAGGTGAGGCAGGGCAGGGGTGGTCCCCTCCAGGTAAGGCTGGGGTGAGCACTGCCCAGGTCAGCTGGTCCCATTCGAGGAAAAGAGTCATCGGGGTGAGAGCAGAGGCAAGCAGGAAGCACAGGCACCCAGAGAACAGAGGCACCCCCAGTGAGACTGGGACGCTCATCCCAGATGGAGACAAAGATGTGCCCTGGTGGCATCATGAGTTACACTGTTAATCACAAAGTCAGCAGTTTGAGCCCACCTACCCCTCCAATGGCGAAAAATGAGGCTTTCTATTGCCTAAAGCTTTGCAGCCCCTGACAGCCACAGAAGGGTCCTGCTCCATAGAGTCCCGGAGGTCCGGGATTGACTTGAAGGCAGTAGGAGGCCTTGGAATTAGCAATGGGGAGGCTGGTACAAAACTGGCTAGTGGGTCCCTCTGAGTCACAGCCTAACAACAACCATCCTGCAGTAGAATATCACTAACACAACCACTAGGGGACTCAATAAGCACTTTTATAATAAAAACAGTAAGTATGAAAATGGTAAATCATCTCAATAAAAAGAGGGCTTGTTTTAAAATTATTCTTGAGGGCCGTGTTTTCCGACTGGGAGAAGAATGACCACTTTGCAAATCAATACAGCCTACCAGGTTTTACTTTTATCCTTTGGATAAAAATGCTTTTTCAATAAAACCCCGTATTTCCTATTTTCTCAGGGAATAGGTGCAAATCTAATTGGACTCTTCCTTCACACGTTCAAAATATTGTACACAGCAGTGTGAAAGGATTGACTTCAAAGCCAATTGAAGTATGCAGTAGTATCGCCAGCCCCCTATACCAAATGACCCCCCAAATAATGCAGACGAGTCATTCCTACCTCTGGTTCTAGGGGACAGTGGGGGTCCAGTGATAGGCTCCTCACCTTTCAGGTGGGGTCCAGTGTTTGATGCCTAGGTCGTGCCCCTCATGCAAAGCCAGACCCCATTTGTCAGTGGGGGATTGCATGCTACTCTAACACGGACAGGTTCCTCAAGAGGATCGTCTACACCAGTGGCCCTCAACCTTCCTAATGCCGTGGCCCTTTAATACAGTTCCATGTGTTGTGGTGACCCCCCCAACCATAAAATTATTTTCCTTGCTACTTCATGACTGCAATTTTGCAACTGTTATGAATCGGGAAACCCCTGGTAAAAGGTCTTTGGACCCCCCAAAGGGATCATGAGCCACAGGTTGAGAACACCTGGCCTAGAGTCAGACAGATGAGAGAGAACGAAGCAACATGCAATTCCCTTGTGAGTGGGATGCGATGAATCAGCCAGCCAAGGCCACGACAGCCAACTACAGCGATGAATACAGACGTCTGTGTCTTGAGGTTTCAGAATGTTTTGTTGTCAGGCTCTCAGCAATTCTTTTCTCTGAGGTGGTTTTTCTTGCCACCCCCAATTTTTCTGAGAAGAAGACGAAGAAATGTGGAGGATATATTCATTTAGGCTTTGCACAAAATGATGATGATAAAGAATTGTAAAATCAGGGGACAAAAGGTGCTGCCAGGCCCTGGTCCTAGGCATGCCTTTTTTTGTTCCTTCCTTCTTGGAAGTCTAGTGTGCTGTCCCCACCCAGCTATCCACAGGGCTTTCCATGGGAAACACTGCCAGCTTCGGAGTCATGGGTCGGGAAAGTAGAGTTCTATTACTAACTTGGCATAAGAATCACAGGTGCAAAGACTATTAAGTGCAAGGATCTGATAAAAATCAAGATACTCTGACTAAACGCATCTTCTAAGAAAGGCTTGACCCGGATTCTTCAGCAAAGAATCGATGTTGCTCATCTACCTGGTACATTACATGACATCCCTTCCTGTTGACTAAGGAGGGGTTTCATTGTTCATTTTTTAAAGCTAGTTTTGTTGTTTTGCTTGCTTGTGTTTTAAAGGAGACCCAGTCTTACGAAAAAATCTAGACTGTTTCTCAATGAGAAAAAGGAGATGTCTTGTCATTCCTGACCTATTTAAGGATTCATCTTCAACGATTTTTGGTTGAAGCTTATATCTTAAGATGCTTCCCCGCTAGTCTTTAAACTTTAAACCTTAGACCCAAGCTGTCTTTGAAAGACGAAGTTTTCTTTGACTCACAAGATAGTTGATCTTAATGAATCAAGTACATCTGACCTGAGCATTGTGCTCTTTGTAAAAATGGCCTGTGTGAGATCGAATGGATGATGGAATCCCCAACGCTTGCGTGGGAAATTTTAGGTAATGGCAGTTGTGTGGTAACGGCACCACATTTTACGCATTCAAATGGCCGAATTGGTACCTCAATGGCTCAGCATGCGCTTTTGCCAAAACTGAACAAGAAAGGGAGGGAAAAACTCTGAGTCTAACATGCAATTGAACCTTGCCACCTTAGCCGAGGAGCCCTAACATCATACGTCATTGTTGTACTCTGCTTCTGCACCTAGACTTCCAGCACCTTCTCTGCCTGTTTCCATCTGGCAGCTCAAGAGCTGTGCCGGACAGTGAGAAAGAGGGAGGTGGATTAAAAACAGGAAGGGAAAGAAGTTCACAGGTATATGCTAATGGGGAGTGGGGATTATCTCATTTCCCCATGGTGAGATCTCACAGACCAACACCCCTCCTTGTGAGGAGGCAGCATAAGATGGGGACAGAAACTTGATAGCAATTGCAGGGAGCTGTTTGAGAGCCTCGACCACCCCACCTCTCCATAGCCCTCATCTTTATATTATTATTATTATTGATTTAATACAGCTATCATATCCCTCCGATTTTCAATCATGTCAAGTAGAATGTACAATTGCTACCCCTTTCAGTTTCCAAACGTTCTCTTCTCTATATGAACTCCTTAACATCACCTCCCCTTTACCACCACCCCCAACCATCACTGTCCCCCCCCACCCTCTCATTCCACGTGCTGTCTCTATAGGTTCATTGATCCTGGGATTCATGGTCGAATAAATGGACAAGCATATAGCACAGAAAGCTTCAAGAGGGGGACCTCCATAACACCTGAGATACCCTCTAGTGTATGAACAAACAAAATCCAAAGAAAACAATAGGAACAAAAAATTACAGGATATTTTGGACACCGGATCAGGTCCAGGCCACACCCTATATCCCTCCTCTTTGAACCGGCGGCGGCACCGCCCTGCTCTCCTCACAGGCTTGCCATGAGGCCCTGAGGAATCTCACTTGTGAAACTGCTCTGCCAAGTGTCTAAGGTGACTGATTTTAGCTGGCCACCATTTGGCCAATGCCTCCGCTTGGTGTCAGCGACACAGTTGTCAATATGGCAATGGGCAATTAGGGCTTCGTCGACAAACGTGGGGAAGGTGGCAACGTTTGCCTCTAACTTCAGTTTTAAAGCAGAGTTCAAAAGGTTTTCCATAGAGCTTGTTGAGAGGGGTCGCCGCAGGTTGGGCATACCTCAGTATCCACACTGTCCCACTTGCCCTGACCGCTTTCAGGGGGCTTTCCTGACCCCTCACCGACCTCTCCTGCCACTGCCATCATCTTTCAAATTCAACAACTCAAGACAATGTCCATGTTTGAGCCAAAAGCCCATCTTTACAAAAAGACAGCTATCAAACAGACAGTGGAATCTGCATGACCCTGCTGGTCAAGTTCCCCGTGGCTGGCCCGTGGAAGGTTATGCTGGAAGCTCTGATGTGGGTCCGCACATCCCCCTGAACAGTCTTTCATGGTCAACTATTCTCCTAAAGGGTCTTGGAAAATCATTAGCAGTGACAAAATATTTTCCAGAGCTTCACAATATTTTCTTCCCAGCGACTTTTAAACCTCCCCGGGCCTCTCTGTTCCCTCCACACCCACCCGTTGGGGCTCCAAGCACATTCAACTTAATTAGCTTTAATACCTTAACCGTTCAGATAGTTAACAGTAGAGCTTGGATCCACACACCCTCACAATTGCCTGCGTGCCTGAGGTTGTCAGACCAAGATGGAAAATACCGCTAATTGTTTCCAGACAATGCAGGACACTCTCACACTGGGTGAAAGTGCGTATCACTTACATCTTCACAAAGGACCTCAGGCGCCTGGGGAAGACCCCTGCGAGCCAAGCTTCTTGGTGCATTTCAATCCTGTGCAAAACAAAGTCCAGTTTAAAACCCAGCCAGGAGCTTCCAACTCCTCTCCATCATTCTGGGACGAGTAGCTACAGCTGGTTTGATCTTGGCGTGTTTGCTCTTGTTGTTGTTTTGTTTTCCAAGTAACTACATTTCTTTTTCAGATCCTGGGTTCTGTCTGCCAGAAAGTAAATTCCCTGGCCGGGAGGAAATGACAAGCGCTCCCTGCTCTATGGCAACGTGGAATTCGCTGAGCCTCATTCTGATCTAACAAATAATCTGGGCGCTGTAACTTTTCTCTCTCCAGGCATGTCCTCTCCAAGAATATCCTCTCTGGGCCTGGACTTCCGCTGCTCGCGGTTCCTTCTCTTGCACGTGGAAGACTCTTTGGCCTTGGAAGCGACACAGCTGTTGACAGCTAACACCTCAGCGGGATTTTGATGAACACAAATCTGACTGTCACACGGAGGCACTGGACTAGGACCTGCGGAAGGGAATCCTGGTGGAGGATGAGCCCAGAGACCAAACGGAATAAATAGGAGACCAACTCTCCAGGTAGGCAGTCACACGCTGGTGTGGGCTGCACACTTTCCACTCTTTGCTTCGTGTCATTTGCAGGGCATTTCCGTGGGGCAGGCACCACAGTTTCACACAAACTATGGGCACATTATACAATTGTTTGCAAACTACCCAACCCCCCTCATGTGTTTGTCTCCTTCGCCGTTACGCACGATGTGGGAGCCCGTGGGATGCGTGACGTTACAGATGTTTTAAAGATGGAGCAACGGGGGCTCACAGAGAGTCAATTACTCGCTCAGGTTCACACAACCACCTGCTGGATGACAGAGCTGAGTCCAAATAGTTTCCTTCAAATGAATTCCCATTTCTCACATCTGCTATTACATCATAAATATTAGAACAGATCTATTGTTATCAAACTGATGCACGTTTATCTAGGCACACCTCAACAAGCCATCCGGCATATGTGCGAGGTACCCACAGGGCTAACAGTTCTTGAGAGCAAGCAGAGAAGACGCTCCTTGGATGGAAGGGAAGCTGATCCTGGCGCCAGATTCATGGCCCACGGCCAATGGGAGCCTGTTAGGCACCTCCTACGGGAGCCCAGAAGGAGGCTCGGGGAGGGCCACAGGCAGCTGACAAGACAAAGACAATCAGACACTATGGCCTGGAATTCAGTCATCAGTCCCTGACTGCTTTCTTTTGAGGAGTGCTTTGATGGAAAAGGAGCTCATGTATGTTTGAGGTTAAACAACCACTCTCTAAATCAGATGCCCGTGCCACGGCTCGCGCTGATGAGATTTTCACTGGTCTGCAGTGCACATATGGGAAGGCTTCTGTCTGGCCTCTCCTGTGGAGAAGACTGTGTTTCAGTTTGCTTGTCTGTTTTCATTTTCCCTGTCACTGGTCCGGCTGGAAAGTATGCCACTGTCCTTGCAGGTTTAGATTTTTCAGCTTAGAAAACAGTGGGAATACTATATAGAAGCTGCTGGTTTGTTGTAATGAAAACCCATAGTTAGTAGAAATAGGTAAATAAAAGGCGATCAGGATCCACTGTTTGCCATCGAGTCAATTCCAAGTCACGATGACCCATTGGGTTTCCTCAGCTGGGATCTCAACAGCAGCAGGTTGCTGGGCTCTTGTCCCTTTGAGTAGCTGACAGCGGGTTCAAACTGCGGAACTTCCAGTGAACGGCCAAGCGCTTAACCAGAGTGCCACTGGGGCTCCCTTCTGCACACATGTCTGTGTCCATATTTAAGAGTACTTCTCGATGTTTTGACCGCATGTGTGAAAATCAGCACATATCAGAAAATGGGGCCAAGGTTAAAAGCAAACAAACAAACATGGGAGGGTCATACTCTATGAAGGGGCGTGTAGCAGTTCACAAAAGAAGGCGGTGGACACGGAAGCAGCACACCAACATAGGTGACCATGAAGGACAGAGGAGACCAGGTCTCCAACAACAAAGGTGGGGTGGTGGTGAGAATCGCATCACCGTGAAAGAGGGGGAGTGCATGATGGGGACCCAATGCCCACCTGTAGACAGCTGGACACCCCTTCCAGAGGGGTAGTGAGGAGGAGATGGGCCACTCAGGGTTCAGTGTAGCAACAATGAAACTCAAAACCTTCCTCTAGTTCCTGAACGCTTCCTCCCCTCCCAATCATCATGACCCCAATTCTACCTTGCCTTGTGGACCTGGTTATACCAGACGATATACAGTGGTGCAGTGGGGATCTGGAGGCACAGGGAATCTAGGACAGACGAACCCCTCAACACCAGCGGTGGGAGTGGCGACACCAGGAGGGAAGGGCATGTAGAAAGGGAGAACCGATCTCGGAGATCTATGTGTAACCTCCTCTCTGGGAGATGGGCAAGGGGGAGGCGGGTGAGGGGAGACGCCGGGGAGTGTAAGATAAGATATAGTAATTATTTATAAACTATCAAGGGACCAGGGGTGGGATCGGGGAAGGAGGGGGATGGGGGAGAAAAAAGGGAAACCGAGCTGATTCCAGGAACCCAAGTGGAAGGTGAATTATGAGAGTGACGAGTGCAATGAATGTATAAGGGTGCTTTGCTCAATTGATGTATGTACAGATTGTGATAAGAGCCTTATGAGCCCCAATAAAGAGATTTTTTTAAAAAAGGCGGTGGGTTTGCATGTGTTGACAACGACACTTCGCCAAATATTTTTAAAAGAAGGAAAGAACGCAGAAATAGAGAAAGAAAGGAAACCACAGGTGGCCTGAATGTACAGCACAACAATACCACAACATCACTGTTAGGTTGAGCTGTCTAGAAAAACAAAGTCAATGATGCTCGTATGTGTATGTACATCAAGGAGATTTATATCAAGAATGGGCCTACACAGTGGGAGGAGTAGCTATGCCCTGTTCAAGTTGAGTCCACAGGTCGGATGCAAGCTGGAGACTTCTCCTGACTCATGTAGCTGCTGAAACAGATGAAAGGAACCTGGGTGCTGAGGCAGGAGGGCCACAGGTTGGTGGATACAGAAGTAAATGAATCTGAGGTTGGCCAAATGAGTACAAACAAGACCAGAAGTCTGCTGCTGGCTCTGGGGATCGGCAGGCAGCAGAACAGCAGATAAATAAAGCAGGCACAGAGCCCAGGTCCAGTAGAAGGTAAAGGGGCCTCTCTCTTATACTAAAGACCGCACCTTCAAGGTGTGACTTCAACCTGATTGAATCACACTTGATTCAATCCTACCTACCTTCATCCAGGAGTTTCTAGTTGACATAAACTCTAACCATAACAAACACCATCAAAACTATGTATTTTTGTATCAACCAATGTATGTGCATAAATGTACAGAGAGAGCGCTGGAAGGAAGCACAGCACACTGAAAATTGTGGTTCTTTCTTTGGAAAACGCTGAGATTGGACTCATGTCACCAGAGATATTTGCTTTATCTATAAACTCTGAGCATTTTTTAAATAATTAGAATATGTCAATTTTCTTGGGAAATTAAAAAAATAGAAGTTCTGGAGTTCTAAACCTTATGTTACTCCCCTCTTATTATAATTACCACGATTATTACTAGATTGTTATACTTGCTATTATTATTCATTTCTTTTCAACCCAACCAGTCTTGGAAAGGCAAATCCTGGTAGTCACTGGGCTAGACAGAGTTTCAATAAACATGACAAAAATGCACAGCAAGGTCATGTTTACTGTTTTCACTATTAGCATAGTGCATGTTGAGAAAAACAAGTCCAACTTCATAAGACCTTGACTTTTATTCATGCCATTTAAATGATTTAAAGGTTAAATCTTTGAACCTGTTGCAGTATTTTACGCATAAGAAGAAAAACACCTCATTGCCCTCGAGTCGATGCTGATTCATAGTGACTCTATAGAACAGAGCAGTGCTGCCCCTTGAGTCTCTGAGACTGTAGCAGGGGTAGAAAGACTCATCTTTCTCCCATGGAGCAGCTGGTGATTTTGAACTGCTGACCTCGCAGCCCACAGCCCACTCTGTAACCACTACATTACCCAGGTTCCTGGATGTACAATAAGAGCATGCAAAATGTGTCTATTGCCACTGTCTGTCCCACGGTTCATATGTGGGGACACTGTGAGGCAGTGCTTTGAAAGGATTCCATGACAACAGCACATGCTCAGGTTTGCAAGAGAAATCATGGAGAGCCGGGTATGTACTTGGTTGGACTTTTCCCTTGCCATCCACTCAATCCTTCAGCCCTCTGGGGGGCAAAGAGACTTACCATCAGCTCTGCCACAGCCTGACAAGGGCCCAAGTCCAATGTTCAAGCATTTGTCTCTTACATCATCACTAGCCCCATGCGCTAGACTTGGAATCAGCATCAAGGTAAGCCTTGGGGAGAGATCAGATTTGTAGAACTGGAAACTTCAGGTCAATGCGACAGCAGTTCTTTGGACATTCAATCCAAAAGCTGGGGGCCTGGGAGGTGCAGTGGTGGATGGGAGCCAAAATAGCCTGCCTCTGGATCTCTTCCAGGCCCTGATGGAACCAACAGCCATGGGGTATTTGGTAAAGAACAAACATCTCCACTGCTCTTATGCATCAATCACTGCTGTTAACCATACCTGGACCAGGGGCCTGAATTCACAACAGAGCAATCATTTCCATTCCTGCAGCCTTAGGATGGTGGACTGCTTGCGGAGGGGTGAGCCTCATACTCAGAGTCCCCAGAACTCCAATATATTGCCTCCTAGAAATCACCCCAATGTTCACTTCTTTCTTTTTATTAAGAAGTGTAAAACAGATGTTAGGTAGGTTTCCTGCCTTAAATGTGTACAGAAGGATCCATTCAGAACTCATTTCACGCCTTGTAGACCTCCAAACACTTCACCAAGAGTTCTGTGAATTATATGTTGAGAAGGACACAGAAGATGGGCTGGCATCTGACCCCACTGTCTATATCTGTAGTGAGCTCCTCAGCTATGTCATCTGGGACAAGCCATTTGACATCTGTGTGCCTTCATTTTCTCTTCTGTATAATCTACATAGTGTTATCCATCACCTATGATTATTATAAGCGTCAAATGAGAATGCGTTGATGAAGAATTTAGCATAGGGCCCAACATGATAATCATTGTAAAAATTTTTTCAAAAATCTTAGATATTGGTAGAGTGAGATGCCCTTGGTAACAAAATCAATATGGTGGTGTGTGTGGGGGGGGGTGTCAAAAAAAATGGAGGCTTCTCAATGGTCGTTTTCCCCAAAACTTCTGATCAAAAAAGATAAGTGGGAATTAAGTGCATATCAAAGCCTTGAGCAGAAAAGTTTAAGCCCTATTGCTTTAATTTCTAGGAACTAATTGGTTGCTGGGAGGGTGAGCTGGCTAATGACCTAGACATCACCTCTGCCTTCATCCCTGCCTGTACCAACTCCTCTAAGGGTAGCCTATCATTTTTGATGATCAATCCCACAAACTCTTCCTTAAAGGGTCATCAGCAGGAAACCCAATAGTCATTACCTGACAGCAAGCATGTATCCTTCAAGCCCAACCTGGACTCATCAATGCAATACCACTTCCTGCTCATCCACACAGACTAGTCACTATGAACAGGCCACTGGAGATTTTCAGAACTGTGTCTTGATCTGTACTATTCCAAATTAGCCCTTCTATTTTCAATAGTAACTACCCAAATTTTATGTAAATAAGTAATAGACTGATATTCCAAATATCTCCTTAAAAAATATAGGTATCTGTGTGATCACGTGGTTCCGAAGGGATCAGTTATCAGGCATCAAAGAACAAAAAATCATATAATTGGGTGCACACCTCCATGATACGATTGCTGAGGACAAACAGGTGCATAAGCAAATGTGGTGAAGAAAGCTGATGGTGCCCGGCTATAAAAAGAGTGTCTGGGGTCTTAAAGACTTGAAGGTGAACAAGCGGCCATCTAGCTCAGAAGCAACAAAGCACTCATGGAAGAAGCACACCAGCCTGTGTGATCACGAGGTGTCAAAGGGATCAGGTACAAGGCATCAACAACAACAACAAAAATCTTACCATAGTGAATGAAGGGGGAAGTGCAGAGTAGAGACCCAAAGCCCATTTGTCGGCCACTGGAGATCCCCTCACAGAGGGGTCTAGGGGACGAGATGAGTCAGTCAAGGTGTGACGTAGCACCGATGAAGAATACAGTTTTCCTCCAGTTCCTAAATGCTTCCTCCCCCCCACCCCCACCACCACCCCTCCTACCATGATCCGAATTCTACCTTGCAAGTCTGGATAGAGCAGAGGATGTACACTGGTGCAGATAGGAGCTGGAGGCACAGGGAATCCAGGGTGGATGATACCTTCAGGACCAGGGGTGTGAGGACGATACTGGAAGGGTAGAGGGTGAGAGGGTTGGAAAGAGGGAACCGATTACAAGGATCTACATGTGACCTCCTCCCTGATACGGGCAATAGACTGACCAAAGACTGAAGCCCAAGCCCACTTGCTCTCTATGGAAAATGATGAGTAAATAACATCTCACTCGTTAAAAGCACCCACATGCTTAAAGGCCTTGGAGAAGAGAGACAGGGTGAGGTCATGGAAGGAGCTCCCACTTCAGCAATTGCAGACCTCTGCTTTTGAGCTGGCCCTGCACTGACTCCCTGCATGACCTTGTGTAGGTGACAGACAAATCCCCAAGTCACAGTGGTCTCAATGAAATGAAGGGTTGACGTGGCGCTCTCTACGATTCCTTGGCCTGCACATTACATAAATCGGAGTCACCCTTCCTGGCTCCAGGCTCCTCTTTCTAACACTTTAGATGTGTGTCACTTCTTCAGAGACCATCTCTTGGTTCCCATTCCATTCTCTACACGTGCCCTATGGACAAGAGAACCCGCAACCCCAGCTTGGGCAGGCGATGCACGCACAACCAACGCCTCATAAACAGTTAAACCCACCTCTCACTAGTGACGACAGAAAATTCAGCCCTGCCAAGTTTGAATTTTGTAATCCTAGTGTCCCGAGAGATAGAACTCTTTACTCATAAACCAGGAACAGTCCGCTGGCATCTGCTCGGTGTGTCTTCTCCAGAGCCTGTTCCCTTTTTCCTCGTGAGCTCCCCTGAGGGGCTGCCTCAGGAAGCTTTGCAGTTGTCTCTGTTGGCAGCCCAAGCCATGAAGCCAGCGGTGTCTAAGCAGAGAAACTGCCTGCAGCAGCAGCCGAAGCTGTCAGCTCTCAAGGGCCAAGACTGATACAGGGTTCAAGGCCTGAGTGGAGATAAAGGTTCCCCCTCCACTTCTGTATCCCAAGCAGTACTCCTGTACTCCCAAATCACAACCTGTCCGAATAGCAGCGTTTCATCTTTTAGCCTTATTCCAACTCGTGCTCGATATCAAAACAAATCCCAACTTGCAATTACGGGGGGTTGAGAGTTCGTCTACAAGGACTTGTTCTCTCTTTCTGCGTGGGCACTATCTAGACAAGAGAGCTTCAAAAAGCTTGTGGGAAAATGTGTATTATCTTTTACTTCCACTTTTCCACAGATGTGTTGCCTTGTAGTACTGTAGTGACTTGCTATGGTGCCCGAAGCTATGCCTCCAGAATGTCACATACCATCAAGATCATCTATCGTGGACAGCTTTCAGCAGAGCTTCCAGACTGACACAGACTAGGGAGATGGACCCGACAGTCCACTTGCAGGAGAATTGTCTAGTGAAAACCTTATGAGTGCCAGTGGAGCACTGCCTGGTGTAGTCCGAGAAGATGAGTGTGTCAGGTTGGAAGGTACTCAAATTACAACTGGGGAAGAGCTGCCTCTTCAAACTAGAGTGTTGACCTGAATCATGGGACTAGACGAAAACGATCAGGATCTTCGTTTCTGATAGGAGATGTCTCAAAATAAGAAGACCTGGCTGGCTACACGTGTTCATTAATTATTAGCATACAAAAAAAAGCATGAAATAAAAAAAATTGGCCATAAACAAAAATGAAGTAGAACACAGAGAAATGGAGATCCTGGTTGTACTGGAATGGATGTGTGTTGACCATTTTTAATTGAACAACCATATGGTTTACTAGATGGGGAGTGAAAAATTGAGAAGAATAATGTTACCTTCATGGTCAAAAGAACATTTCAAGATCTATTCTGAAGCATGAGGGAGATTCAAAAGTTTGTGGAAACATTCATTTACTTTTCATTCAATCATTGCCTGGATGTTTTAAATCCCTTCCTATAACATTGACACGTGCAAGGAGGACCAGTTACTAGGACTATTGATGCTCCAACGACTGATGCCGAAGATGAAGATATTGAAGATCTTTGAACAGTTTCTGTAGTCTGAAATTGATCAAACATGCAATTATGACACATTCATCATTACTGGTGATTGGAATGCAAATATTGAAAAGAAAGAGGAAGGAAGGGTTGCTTGGAAAACAAGGCCTTGATGACAGAAAGTCCGCCAGTGACCCCACCCTAGAATCCTGCAAGACCAACAGCGTTACAGATTGGAGACACGTTTTCTCAACAACTGGAAAGTAAACCGTCTGTATCAGCAGAAAGTTACAATGGAAAAGTTCAACAGCACCTGTCAGAACAAGGCCAGGAGCAGACGGAGGCACAGACCATTAATTGTCCAGATGCAAGTTCAAACTGAAGCTGAAGAAAATACAAACAAGTCCATAGATGTAACATTACAGCCTTGCACATAGCATGCCTGAATCTATAAGCCATTTGAAGAACATTTTCAAACAAACAGTGCACACCTTACAGTTTTTGCACATCGCACAACCTTTTACACGTTATTTCATAAGCACGTTGTATCAATCTTTTTCATTTGTTCTGACCTCGTTTTCTTTCTTTTTTCTCTCCCCTCTTCCACCCTCCCTCCACCACCCTCCCCCGCCCAATCCCACCCACCCCCATCCCCCCACACACCAAAGCCGTAGATGTAATTTTAAAAGCGTCTTGGCAGCAACGTCTTCTATGTGTTCACACGTACCAGCATCTCTGTGGAAGAAAGAACGGATATCTGTTCCCTTACAGATGTAGAGTCTCAGAAACCTTGTAGAGGGGCGGTAGATGTCAGGATCAACTAGATGGAAGTGGGCTTGGGTTTTTGTTGTTGTTTTTCATCTGGTGCCATTTGACATGGACGTTTAGTTCTGAACAACATCAGACATTCAGCAGCCTATCCTCAAATTTCCAAATCAGCAGGCCCCTAGCAGCATTCCTTCTCTGTCCATCAGTCTGCCTGCCCAGTGCAGGAGAAGCCTTCTTTTGGTCTAGAAAGAGACCTCATCAGGGCAGCCTGCCCTAGCCCAGTCTGCACACTCCAGGCCAGGATGAGCTACCCCTGCATGCACCCCCCTCTTCCAATTAGTTGGCCTCCATGGGTTGGGCATTTGAATCCCCTGCCTGTACAGATGCTCCAGGGTGGGTGTGAGAATCATAGAAAGGTTAAGCATCCATTCGCTTGGATAAGATGGGTCCAACTGACTCTCGAGAGGATCCAAAAAAGCAGGACTGTGCGAGTCCATACTGCATATCCTGCAACCCAGCTTTTTCATGGGGCTGGCACCACAGAACCCAGTAATGCTGTGGCTACACTGGGCCCAGTGTGGCCCAGTCTATACCAGTGCGGTGGCAGCCCCAAGCACTGCACAGTGTTCTCCCATCTCCAATACAATGTACCTAAGTACCTGGGTGCACTTCAGTTCAAAGGAACTCCACTGCCTTCAGGCCCAGCTGCTAACTGCCCCAGAGGACATACAGTTTCAATTACCAGGGTATTACATAACTCCACTCATGACTTCTTGACCATGGTTTATCACTTTATTATACAAACATGATCAAAAGCATCATTTTCCAACTATTGAATGGTAGTGAAGTCAGCAAAAATTCACATCTATTTCATAAGACATGGGAGCAAACCCATGAGTTAGCTGTGACAAAATTTTTAAATATACCTTCATTATTTCTGCCCATGCTATGCGTGTATGTGTTATCTACATGTACATGCAATTATATAGTGTGTGTGTGTGTGTGTGTTGTCTTTCCCCCCTTGATGCTAATGACTGAAGACCAGAGGAATTTGAGGCGGACATCAAGGACATTATCGACACAGAAAGCATGAGGTCATGAGGAGATAAGAATGAAAAGGCTGAAGTGAATGTCAGAAGAGACACTGACACTTGCTCTTGAGCATAAAAGTAGCAAATGGGAAAAAAAGGATGAAGTAAAATAGATGAACACAGAGATCAAAAGGGCAGCTCGAGAAGACAAATTAAGGCATTAAAATGAAATGTGCAAAGACCTGGAGTTAAAAAACATAAGGGGAAGAACACACTCAGCGTTTCTCAAGCTGAAAGAACTGAAGAAAAAAATTAAGCTGCTGGTTGCAATATTGAATCATATGGGGCAAAATACCGAATAGTGCAGAAAACATCAAAATAAAATGGAAGGAACATATGGGGTCACTGAGCCATAAAGGAACTGATCAAAATTCAACCCTTTCATGAGAGTGCATATGATCAAAAACAAAAGGAATTGAAAAAGGAAATTCAAGCTGTACTGAGGCTTGGGTGACAGACAAGACTCCAGGAATTAATGAAACATCCATTGAAATGTGTCAACCAATCAATGTAAAACTGAAAGTACTTACTCATTGATGCCAAGGAATTTGGAAGGTAACTACCTGGCCAACTGACAGAAAGTGAGCTGAATTTGTTCCCATTCCAAAGAAAGGTGGCCCAATGGAATGCAGAACTTAATGAACAACATCATTGCTATTACATGCAAATAAGATATTACTGATAACTAAAACGTGTTTGCAGCAGTACACAGATAGGGAATTGTCAGAAATTCAAACTGGATTCAGAAGACAATGTGGAATGCGGGATAATTGCTAATGTCAGCTGGATCTTAGCTGAAAGCAGAGAATAACAAAAAGATATTTACTTGTGTTCTTGGACTTTGAAAAAGCATTCAACTGTGCAGATCATAACAAATTATGGATATCACTGAAAATAATGGAAACTGAAAACTTTTCATGATACTCATGTTGATACTGCATATACCAAGAGACTGAAAAGAACAAGGGATGCCATGTGGATTAAAATCAGGACAAGTATATGTCAGGGATATAGCCTTTCACCATACTTTTTCAGTCTGTTTTCTGAGCAAATCATCCTATAAATTGAACTACATAAAGGCACATCAGAAATGCAGAAAGACTCACTAACAACCTGCGATATGTTGATGACACAACCTTGCTTCCTGAATATGAAGAAGGTGTGAAGGACTTACTAATTAAGATCAAAGATGACATCTTTCAGGATAGTATATATATGATAGCAAAAAGAATGACATTTTCAAAAATTTTATTTTACTTGAATCCACAATCAATGCCAATGGAAGCAGCAGTCAAGAACTCAAGAGGTGCATGGCGTGGGAAAAACCTGCTGCACAAGACCTCTTTAAAAAAAAAATCATTTTATTAGGGGCTCCTACAACTCTTATCACAATCCATACATACATCAATTGTGTAAAGCACATTTGTACATTCATTGCCCTCATCATTCTCAAAACATTTGCTCTTCACTTAAGCCCCTGGCAACAGCTCCTCATTTTCTCTCCTCCTTACCCGCTCCCCCCTCCCTCATGAACCCTTGATAATTTATAAATTAGTATTTTGTCATATCTTGCCCTGTCCAATGTCTCCCTTCACCCACTTTTCTGTGTCTGTCTCCCGGGGAGGAGGTCACATGTAGATCCTTGTAATCTGTTCCCCCTTTCCAACTCACCCTCCCTCTACCTTCCAAGTATCACCACTCACACCACTGGTCCTGAAGGGATCATCTGCCCTGGATTCCCTGTGTTTCCAGTTCCTCTCTGTACCAGTGTACATCCTCTGGTCTAGCCAGATTTGTAAGGTAGAATTGGGATCATGATAGTGGCAGGAGGTTGGTGAAGCATTTAGGAACTAGAGGAAAGTTGTGTTTTCCATCGTTGCTACGTCACACCCTGTCTGGCTCATCTCCTCCCTGAGACCCCTCTGCGAGGGGATCTTGAGTGGCCTACAAATGGGATTTGGGTCTCCACTCCACACTACCCACCTCATTCACTATGTTAAGATTTTTTTGTTCTGATGATGCCTTATACCTGATCCCTTTAATACCTCGTGATCGCACGGGCTGGTGTGCTTCTTCCATGTGGGCTCTTTTGCTTCTGAGCTAGATGGCCACTTGTTTACCTTCATGCCTTTAAGACCCCAGATGCTATCTCTTTTGATAGCTGGGCACCATCAGCTTTCTTTGCCACATTTACTTATGCACCCTTTTGTCTTCACCGATCATATCACGGAGGTGAGCACACAGTGATATGATTTTTTTTGTTCTTTGATGTCTGATAACTGATCCCTTTGGCCCCTCGTGATCACACAGGCTGGACAAGACCTCTTTTAAGGTTTAAAAAGCAACGGCATCACTTTGAAGAATAAGATCCATCTGACCTAAGCCATGGTTATGTCTGATCACTTCATATGCATTTGAAAATTGGACAATAAATAAGGAAGACCAAAGAAGACTGTATGCCTTGGTATTGTAATTTTGGTGTAGAATATTAAATGCACCATGACTACCAGAATAATGAACAAATTTCCTTTGGAAGATGTGCTCCTTAAAGGGAGGCTAGCCTCGTGTACTTGAGACAAATGATGAGGAGGAACTGGTCCCTGGAGGGAAGACATCATGCTTGTTAAAACAGAGTCAGAAAACGAAGAAAACCTTCAACAAGCTGAACTGACACAGCGTCTACAACAATGGCTTCAAACAGAACAATGGCTGTGAGGATGGTACACTATTACACTCGGCTGTATACATGGTTGATATGAGTCAGAAATGGTTTGTTTGCCCATTGGGAGGTGGTCTGTATAGTCGGCAGTTCAAAACCACCAGCAGCAGCTCCACGGGAGAAAGACTTGATGTCTTAGAAACCTACCGGGGGTCACTGTGAGTCAGCATTGACTCGATGGCAGGAAGAACAAAACTGTACATGACACGCACATACATATATATATATACAGATATATATGCTCATATATATTTATAGCAAAGGGCCTCTAGCATACCAATTCTTCAAGAACCCACTTCAATTTCCACTGTTTTGCTCAACTTTTCTTCTTTCCATCTTGGGATAAGCTATTTCCCCTTGTCCATTTTTATGGATATCAAATTTCTTCCACTAAAAAGTATAACTTTTATGCCTCAAGTCATTTTTAAAGGACAATCCAATAGGCCTATTTTAATGAAATACAAAGGCAGGGATGTTCGTTATGACACGAGGGGGAGAAAACAAACAAGCTCGATTCAAACATTCTGTAAATTGGAAAGTTAAAGAGCTCTTTAAAATAATATTAGGTATTTAAAAATGAAAAAAAAGGTTTTCTAAAATAATACTGTAAATTGTTTGAGGATAAGATACTTTTCCAATTTAATAATTAATAACAAAATTACAGAAAAATGGTTAGAAAAAATTATATCAACCTATCTCACTGCCGTCGAGTCAATGCTGATTAGGAGTGACCCTGTAGGCAAATAAGCAGTGGTTATAGCTAGATGATAAATTAATAGTCAAGCTTATTTGCTTCTGTTTTCCCTTCAAAATACTTTTTAATTCAGCAAATAAGATCCTCATTTATTTTAAACAAATTTTTTAATATATCTCTCTCAAACTGGATACATATTTAACCCTAAAAAGAACAACTGGGGGAAAAAAAGAACCATTTCTACCTTGATTTTGGATATGATGAATCACACTGTGAACTCTCTTTGCCCCAAATGACATCCTCCACTGGCTACATACAGGATATCAGCATAGAAGTCCATGCCTTGCCTAAATGTGCTCATTTCCTCTTCTCAAAACTAGTCCAATAGGTTTTTAGGTAGGTACCACTTGGATGATCTACCAACTGGTATAGAAACTGCAGTTTAGAAAGAAGGAACTGGGTGCTTTACTCAATTGATGTATGTATGGATTGAGATAAGAGTTGTATGAGCCTCAATAAAATGATTTATTAAAAAAAAAAAAAAGAAAGATAGAACCCTCTGGGTCATAAGCTGTAGAGTCAGGTCCCAAGTCAACAGCCTCACATTAGCCATCCCAGAGAACAAAGTATGAAATGACAATCAAGTGGTACCTTTAAGACAAAAACCAATCATCAAAGAGCAGACAGCAAGAATGATCATCTTACAGGGAAGAAAAGGGGACCGTCCCCACAACACACACACACACACACACACACACACACACCTGGGTTTGTTCTTGCTAGACTACTGCTGGTGCACACAGGGTCGTCGCCTGAGGTAGTGACCTCCATTTGCTGACCTATAACCAGTGGTCTGGTTTTGCTCCCTCGACGCAAATAAGTAACTGAGGAGGAAGGACAATTGCCAAGCAGTCCCAAATCTGTGGTAGAAACTGAGATGGGAAGCTCCTCTTTGTCTTCTTGTTGTTCTTGTTACATGTCATTGAGTTAGTTCCTGCTCAATATGATCCTGTGTACAATAGAGCCTGGTCCTGTGTCGTCTCGGAATTGTTAGGTTTGAACTCCTTGCTGCAGCCACTGTGTCAATCCATCTCATTCAGGGTCTTCTTTTGCTCTGACCCTCTACTTTTTCAAAGACTGGTATCTCCTAAGAACACGTCCAACGTGCATGAGATGAAGTCTTTCCATCCTCACATCAGAGGTGTATTCTGGCTGTATTTCCTCCATGACAGATTTGCTCATTCTTCTGGAAGTTCCTGGTGGCATCCACAAGGCCAGCAGTTCGAAACTACCAACTGTTCTTCAGGAGAAAGATGGGCCTTTCTATTTCTGTAAACAGTTACATTCTCAGAAACGCTATCTGCCTTGTAGAGTTTGGTTCTGGTAATTTGGCTTCTAGTACTTTCCTTTCCAACACCACAATTCAAATGCATCGATTTTTCTGCAGTTTTCATTATCCATTGTCCAGTATATGAGGCAATTAAAAATACCATGGATTGGGTCAGGTGCATTTAAGTCTACAAAGTGCTTCTTTGATCTTTAACTGAAAATGATCTTGTGCATCATATGTGCCCAGTGCAATGTGTGGCTTAATTTCTTGAATGCTGCATCCATGAGCATTATATTTATTCAGCATGTATGCTGAGCCCATAATCTGAACAGAAAACTGTGCCTGTGTTAGTCTCAGTACTTTAGAGAAACAAATCCACAGAAACTCATTCATAAGAGAGAGTTTTATATAAAGGTTAAGTGAGCACCAAGAAAACATCCCAACCCAGTGCTGCCCAAGTCCACGAGTTCAACATTCACCCATTAACCCATTGTCCAACACCAATCCACAAAGTCCTCCTCCATCTCAGAAAACACATGCCATGATGCAGGAGGAAAGCCGAGTCAGTGAATGTGTAAACATCTCAGTGCTGGCAGGGGTCTCTCTCCAAACGGGTGCTCCAGCACCCAGGGCTGCATCAGGGTCGGTCCATGTGGCTTCTCCTTGGGAATATCTTGCAGGAAGTCAGCCTAGCAAGCTGAAGCAGGGAACTGCTAAGGCAGCTGCACCCTGGTCTGACCATCACAAACAAGAGACCCGAGACCTAGAAAGGTGAGGCTTACTCGAGCCACTTATCGCTCCGCCTTTCAATTAACCCCACATGTGTTTATCAGCCAGGTTGGCACAATAAACTGCCTCAGTGCCAAGCAGGATTCGAGGAATGCTCATTAACAACATGTGCAATATGTAGATGACAACATTTCTTGCTAAAAATGAAGAGGACATGATGAAGTTCAAAGGCTCTGGCCTTTAGTATGAACTACACAACTCACTGTAAGGGAAACACAAATCCTCAACACTAGTCCAATAGACAGGGTCATGAGAATGGAGAAAAGATTGACAGATTGACGTTGTCAAGGCTTCCAGTTTACACAGATCCTCTCTTTCTTGGGATTCTCCAGAGAAACAGAACCATGGAAGCACAAAGGGTGCTTCACAAAGTTCATGAAATGTGGAATTAAAAGATAGTGCAAATTTCAACAATTTTTTGGAAACCCCCCAGCCTCCATAATCTCCCCAAAAAAGTCCTTGCTGTCAAGTTGATTCCAGTGCACATAGGACAGAATCAAACTGCTCCCATGGATTTTCCAAGGCTATAAATCATTACGGGAGTAGACAGCCACCTTTCTTCAGCAAAGTTCCTGTTGGATTCAATCCCCTACTTTTCTGTTAGCAGCAGGGCTTCATCATGCCAACTCCTGTATTTTTGGATTTGATCATTCAGTCATGCATCCATCTATTCCCTGACTTCCAACCTTGCGAACCCCACATGACCATTCTCTTCTGTCTTATGTTCTGTTTCCTACGCGTCTGAATTGGCTCAGAAGCAATGGATTTGTGTTGTGAGTTTTATACTGGTACGTACACGCTCATCTATGCGTAGAGAGAGATCGATTTATTTCAAGGAATTTCTTCATGATTGTGGGAGACAGCAAGTCCCAAATGCATCAGGCAATGAAAAGAATAAGAAGCAGGAGTCATCTGCGGGGAAAGTCTCTGTTGATAGTCTAGAGGCAGAACACACCCTAAGAAAACTCCCATTTTTCTCAAGCGGTACTTCAGCGGATCCATTGAAGCCTACCCACATGACGCAAGGTCCATTGCTTTACTTGGGGCCAACTGATGTAATCAGATGTAACTACTTTATTACAGCAACTAGACTAGTGTCTTAGCATATGTCTTGGCACTACGGCCTGGCCAAGTTGACACATAAAATTATCCATCACACTGTACTTGAATCCTGCTTTCAAAACCATAAGCCAAATGGCCCAGTGTGGAGGGAGAACAAAAGGCCGGGTGTTGGTGCCAGCCAGAAAAGGTCCCGCAAGCCTGGGGAGCCCGTTCCTTCGGCTTCTTTCCCTGCCGCTCACATGGGCCGGAAGTACATGCTCGCCTTTCCAAACTTCTCAGGTTCATTTCTTTATTTTTTCTGGCCTACGTGTTGAAGTCTTTCTAGACTGCTGGGCTGAAATGGAAATTGTGATCCTGTTGGCTCGGTCCAAAACAAATGCCACATAATCACACCGGGGCGCCACTAGGGTTGGTGTTACCCAGTGTGGTATCTCGTGGTGTCACGTCCCTCCCCCCACTCCCACCCCCTAAACCAGGGGCCTCCTCTCCTGCCAGACCAGGCGGAAAAGCCGAAGCTGCAAGGAGGGAAACAGCGCAGGCTTGTAGCTCTTACGCACAGAACAGATGTGATCTGCAGCAGAGCTTGACGAGCTAGCGGTGACCAGAGCATGCGCCAAGGTTCCAAAAGTACATCCGCATGGAATAGGGCTATGGATACATGCCAGCTGAGCTTAAAAAAAAAAAAATGTTTTCCTTATGGTTACCAACTACTGCCGCTGGCACCTTCAAGTCAGTTCTGATTCATAGAGACCCTGTGTACAACAGAAGGAAGCCCAGGCCCGGGCCATCCTCACCATGTCTGCGATGCTTGCGCCAACGGCTGCATCGCCTTACCTCCGTCCCATCTCCTTGAGGATCTTCCTCTCTCTCACCAGCTGGGCCAAGGATGAGATGCGTCTGTTATAAGCATAGGAAGGAACTGTCAAAAGCTCATGGACGAAGGGCATTAAAAGATCATGGAATTTCCCCCACAAACTCTTTGAAGCGCCCTTGTATGAGGATATTTTTATTAAAGAACAATAAATTCCAGCTGAAATCGGACACGAGAATTGTATAGAGAGGTATTTCGGTGCCACCCCCCTGAGAGTGTGCCCTGGTGTCCTCCATCTCTTCCGCACCGTCCCCTGAATAGGAGGACGACATCAAACTGGCCACAAGGAGGATGATGACTTTGAAAGGGGGACAAACAAGGTCCAGAATGCATCGCACTAACTGAATACCCCTTCCTAGAAAGAAGGTTATGGGTTGGGCTGCTACTCAAAAGGTCAGCAGTTTGAATCCACCCGGGTTTTCAAGACGTGTACATTTCACAGAAGTACAAAGCCTCATCTTTCCAAGCAAGAGTTCCAGTCTCGGAACACACACACACACACACACACACACACACACACACACACACACACACACACAGGCAGTTCTATTATGAGCTAAAGCTTCACTACAAGTAGGAATCCACTCAAGGGCAGTGAGCTGAGTGAGCCTAGAAACGGGTTTCCCTGGGAAATTTAAAGTTAGGTTGTCCTTAAATACAAAGTAATCCTTTTAACTTTCATTTCTTTGCTTTGGCCTTTTGTTTTTATTTTTTTTTAACAGCTTGGATGAAGCAGGGGAGGGAGAGAAGCTTTACTGCACCCTTCTCATTCTTCAAAGCCCTCAAGGTCTTTGGGGGGGGGGGGTTCCCCACTGAGCGTGACATAAGTCACTGGAAATGGGCACAGCTTTCCATCAGCAAGCACAACACAACCACAAGTTTGTCAACAAGTTCATGTTGCCAGATGCCTTCCCTGTTTCTCAATCTACGTTTCCAAGGCGCTCCGTGTTTCTTTTTCTTCCCCTCCCCCCCCCCCCCCCCCCCCCCCCCGTGCTGGGAATACACACAAAGAAGAGCACAATGTTTTGGGTTGCCTGGCCAAAGTTTAGCTCTACTTTTGCATCTTTGCCAAACTTCCTGCCTTTAGCTAAACAATTTATTATCTTGCTGGTTCTTTAGACCCAAAAGGATTTGCAGGCACAAATAACGACTTGGTCGCCATGTCTTTTCAGAGAAGAGGAAACTCATTTTCTTTCCCATAATTACCCCGTGGATGCTAGAAGAGAAACGTATTTCACCTTTGGGAGTGTTACCAAGATGCAGAAAGGTTTTAATTATTCAAAACCCCTACAGCCTGAACTTTAAAGAACTGACGATTTTTTTTCTTGTATGTGAGGAAAATAATTTTTTTCAGGTGGTTTGGCAAGAGCACAGATCTGCTGCATGTGGTGTTGGAGAAGCAAATTTGGATTGTGTTTGGGTTTGAGGGCCAATGTTAGACTACAGAGACTTGATTAATCAGCAGCAATCAAAGAAAGAATTCAACCAGGGACACTTTTATGAATCGTTCATCTCCGATTAGTAAGCCACACAGTGACCCCTCTGACATGACCAGAGAAAAAAGAAACAAACATTGATATCCTTCTCCTTCCTTGCCTGGCAGCCAAGTAATCTATCAACCGGTCAATAGACTGAGAAGACATCTACACTCTCAACTAAATTAAATTTTGGAAACCACATGTACCCTTTGTTTTCTTCTGCAAAATCATCCTCACTATAAATAGGCATTATCTATAAGAAACACACGGACACGGACACACACATATACACAGACACAGATGCTTTGTAAGTAGGCTTCTTTAGTAATGACCTAGACATGCAATAGAATACAGAGCAACATTTGAAAACTCTCTTCAATTCTTCCACAGAATACATTTCTTAAGGTAGAATGTATTTCAACTTAGAGAGCTGAAAGTCTCCACGTCTTTCAAACACAACTTCACACTACCTGCACGGGCCAAAGAACCGATCATGGCAATTTCCTATACGTTCTTGCTCCAAAGATCTTAGAATTCTTTGATGGTGACTTAGCAACCGCTATAAAAATAACAGCCCCGCCAAACGGAGCGAGCCAAAGAGTGAGACACTTTAGAGGAAATAGCTAATATTAATGAGAGAGTCCATTGTAGTCTGACCAGAAGCATCAGCACTTTGGGGGAAAAGGCATCTGACCTAAGTCAAGAGAGGCCAACCTCTGGCTTCCTGTTGCTCCAAACCACACAAAGTAAAGGGAAAGGTGATTAAACAGGTAGGTAGATAGATAGACCGAGAAATAGACAGCAGATACATAGATGATAGATAGATAGATAGATAGATACATGCATACATACCTATATACATGTTTGTATGTATGTATGTTTTTCTTGCTTAGATTGATGTCTTCATTCCCTTCAGCAGAGCCTGAGCCAAGAAGAAAAGTCCAGATAGTGACTCAATGTGCTAGAGAACATATGTGGAGGAGAGAGATGAAAGTTTTCCTCACACCGAGCGAAAAAAAGACGCCGAGCGAAAAAAAATTTTAAAGTTTTCCTAAGGAACTGTCACGCAGTTGAAGTTTTGTGAGGCAGTGACAGCTATGTCCATGAGTTCAGAAGGTGGCCGGCGATTTCATCCAATCTTCTACAAGGTGGGAATGTGTCTTTATTATTAACCTTCGGACGTGTGGCTTTGAAGAGCTATTTTTAACATTTAACCATAAACATCAATCCTAAATATAGGATCAAAGAAATACTCTTTCCATGTGGAGCTGCCAAAAGCACAAAAGGGTGGCTGGAAAGTACCAGTTTCCTTTCAAGAGGAGGTTGCCATCAATAGTGCTTACTCCACACTCTATTAATATCAAAACAAAGTGCACATATAAACATATATGTGAATGAATAGATATTTATATTCCCTGGATCATATGCAGTGTAAAAAAGTTTCATTTCTATAGCTTGTAAAGACAAAACCTGACATCCCACACCAAAACCTTAAGGGCCCCTTCCCAGCTCTCCTCCCACCCCCCACCCCCAGACGAGCACATTGAAAATAATGGTTGAAGTCTGTGGTATCAGAATTTATTTCTACAAAGTTAAGTCTATTCACCATCCTTGGCTCTAAGCTTAATTTGCCAAATCATGCTGTTTTTGAAATTTATTGCAAAATTATTGTTCTCCAGGGAAATAATTATCATTCCTCTTACTTCTATGGTCTTGCTTTCCTCTGCAAGCACATTTAAATAAAGAGATTTTTTAAAGCAACTAGGTGTTTTGAGTAAGTATCGATCAAGACCGGGTGATTATGATATTATATTTGAATTTAAGAGAACATATTCTGTTGCCTGGACTATCCAATTTTTTCAGAATGAGAAAAATAAGGTATTAAAGTTAGAAAAAATACATAAAGAAATGATTGCATATATCTATTTATTTATACAGTGCCTTGTTGTCAGAGGGAAGCTTAGCCGCTTAGGAGAATGTCTACGACAGAGCTTCATAACATACATTAAAGTAGCCATAAAGAACAAAAACAAACAGAAAAGCAAACACTAGGCCCAGGCCTAAAGGCATCGAATGGAACCCACGAGAAAGCATGCCCAGCCTGCCGTTGAGTTGCTGTTGACTCATAGCCACCCCATTGGTAGACTTTCTCCATAGGGTTGCTAAAGCTAAATCCTGGGAACAGGCAGCTCACCTTTATCCTGCAGAGCAGCTCATGGGTGTGAAGCACTACTGGGTCAGAGGTCCAATGCTTAACCTTTCGAGACACCAAGAGTCCTAAATATGTTCAGAGGCTCCCATAAAAGAGCCACAACCTTGATTCCAGACGTTTTAGATCCAACGGGACAACATAAACCTGGTCAAAGTTATGTGACACACAATAAAAGGGATTTCTGGGAGTCGTCCCAGAAACCCCAATCCCTGTACAACTTGTTTGTAAACTACACAATAGTTTATCTTTCCCCACTGTGGAGTGAGGTTGGGAGGATGGGGTAGCTGAATGCATTGCATCGATCATTTGATATCTGGGGTAATTAATCCTGATTTCCCTTTTGCTCGGTAGTCATCTGCCCCACATTCCCAAGTGGCCCAATCTGACTTTCTCCCCTCGGGACGTTGACGTGTGCAGTAACAGATGGATAAGTGGCTGCTTCGTGCTAATGTCCGATTCCAGACCTTCTCGGTGCCTGTTCCTCTGCTTCCCTTGAGAACTATCCAGTGATCATCGAATGAGTTCCCGTTCTGCTCAAGTTAGGTTCTGCTGTCTGATTTCGCAGAGCCCTAAGGAAAATGCTTGTGGACCAGACAACTTAATGCAGCTGGGTCAAAAGTGTGTCCGCACCCACTAGGCCATTTAGTAAACTTACGCACAGAGCACCGGGGCTCTATAGCATGCTCTATAGTCGCTTTGATTTATTCAGTGCCTACTGGATCCAGAATAGAAGTAGCCACTGATGACAAGCATTTCTATCCAGAGCAATATGCTCCATGAATATTTATCTTCTTTCCTTATGAAAATCCTTAGTGTCCGCTTCTCTTTCCTGTGTAGGAGGGTAGTACCGAGGAAAAGGCTTGGAGTCACTCTGTCACCATGCGCCCACTTGCAGTGTGAGAGATGGGCAGAGCTGCTACACCATCTTCTGTCTCTCCTGATAAATAATGCCTCATTTAAGTGTTGCCCCAACTCAACACGGGAACAGTGGTGTGTCTGTTATGAAGAGTTTTGGGCACCGGCGAACCAGCTCCAACATTCCAGTCCGTCCTCGGTCCCTCTTTGCTAACAGACCTCACGGAAGGCCATCTGAGGACCTCTCTGACACCGATTCTTCTAGACGCCTTTGGAACCTCCAAGGTCAGGTGGGTCCCTAGAACACATACACTCGTGAATGAACAATCAGCGCCCCTGCTCTCCCAGCTCAGAATCGTTTTCAGAAACATTAGATGGAATGGAGATCAAATAGCTGTGTCCTTTCCCAAGAAGTTTTCATGTAAAGACAATGTGAGCCAGGTTATCTGTAAAACACATAGATTCAATCAAAGACGACTCAAAGCAAAGGGCACGGCAGTTGCATGGAAGGCCAGGTAAGGTGTCAGCGAAGAGACGGACTGCAGAGATCTGAGTGTGAAGACAGACTGATCTTCAAGCCCCACCCCTTTTACTCCTCCGCAGCCTGCGAACAAGAATGGGCTTTCTGGGCGCATTTGCGTAACACGATGCAAGCGTCGGAGTTAGCACGGGGCTTAGCGCTCGGCATATCCTCCCTGCTCCTTCTCTGTCATTGTGAAGTCTATCCTGAGCAGAGGCGGGCTCGCCTTGGGATGGCGTGCCCTTGGCTCAGACTCAGCAGCCGCCGACAGAGTCCATCCAACCTGCAACTGGTGTCCGGTGACTCGTCCGTGAGACGAAACCAGTCTTTGCAGGGTGCTATCGATGGGCTGAGGGACAAAGTGAAAGGCGTCGACAAAGCATCCCGCCCCACCTTCAGGACAAGCATCCAGGCCAGGAACAGGTGCCGTCTTGGGGGCCCCAAGAGGAAATGGCCAAGAAGATGAAACTTCCCTTATCCGGGTTTGGCCAGAAACAATTCAAGCTGCATTTCCAATGGAACGTGTAACTGCTTACTCATCTCAAATAACTCAAAAGCATGTCATCACCCTTCCTAGCTGCAGGAATGAATCCTGCCAGAGATGGAGATCTGTTTTCTCCCTTAAAGAGCTCAGAGTGTTCTGCTTCAATTCCCTGTATGGGATGTAGATACATTAAATAAATAATAATACTAATAATAAAAGACCATAACGTGAACATTAAGGTTGAGAAACGAGATTCAAGGATGCCCGGAAATTCAAAAATAAGTGTTCCCCCAGCGGCTGTAATTCCGCCATCTTTGCCATGATGCATCCTTTCCGACTTCTGAATCCTCAGTGGGATGCCCATTCCATATGGACTCTGGATCCAACTAAGTCTGGGAGGAGGGGAGCTATTGGGGGCCCCCCTCCTTCTTTTCACTTCCCCAAGTCGTGGGAAAATCCTGTCTAGGGCTCTTCCAAGCCCTTTGATGAGGCCAGGCATGGCAAAGCTCTCTCCGGGGCCCAGGGGAGCCTCTCCACCCCAGGAAGCTGGACCTGGTCCCTGCCCCGACCCCTCCCAGAGAGCCAGCAGGCTACTGCAGGCTCCTCACAGCAAATGTCTCCACGTAGATAGCCAGGGTACATTAGTGGTTCAACACAACTGATGTGCTCAGGCACCTCCGGGTGCATTAGTTGAAGTGGCTACGGCAGCTGGTGGCTCCTCTTCAGGCATAATTTATCTATTGCACTTTACTTAATGTGCAAAATGAAATTTATGCTGAATCTGTGTGTATTACCTACTGTGCCGGAGCGGCATGAAATACACCATAAAGCAAATCAGCACAGAGCCAGGCTCTTAATGGCTAATGGCTTTCAACACACTTCACTGTGGTCTAAGCCAACTTCAAGTCCAACCTACACGGATAATTTGAACTCCTATCAGGACTGGGAGTACTTCTCCCAAGATCGGGAGGCTAAAATGAGCAATGACTGGAGCATATGTTGACTGGATCACGGATTCTGCACGTTTCACCAAGCTTGTCATCAGTATGGTGTCTGTGAAGGGCGTCACTTTGCTGACCAACCAAGGCGTCAGTGTGTAGGATTATTCTTTTACAGTGGGATTTCAGAGAGAACCCCAAGATTCATTTCTGCCACTGCCTGACATCTACTCTGGACTGCTGATTCCATACACCAAAATATAGGGATGAGAATGATTGATTTTTAAATGGGCTCTGCTGTGTGTGTGTGTGTGTGTGTGTGTGTGTGTGTGTGTGTGTCCAGGTAAAAGGAAATTTTGCAAAACCAAGTATTTCAAAGGAAGTTTTTCAGAATGCACTTGCACACACCCTCCCTCACACATCTAAATTCACAGAACAGAAATTAATCCACATTTGCAACTGGAAGCCAAGAGAACACAGTAGAGGTATTAGAGAGAAAACAAATATATGAGTTGTGAAAAAACTTCAACACAATTATATTTCCTCCAAAATAATTACTCCATGTGTTTGCGTTCTTGCATGTGCCATGTACAAAGCTAGGGACCCTGTCCAGTTAAAAGGCAAGTTATTTGCTAAGTGATTTACATTTGTCCTGAAAAGTACCTGTGTCAGTCTGGGTACTTTAGAGAAACAAATCCACAGAAACTCATGTATAAGAGAGAGTTTCATATAAAGGTTAAGTGAGCATCAAGAAAACATCCCAACCCAGTGCTTCCCAAGCCCACAAGTCCAACATTAACCCATATGCCCAACGCCAATCCACAAAGTCCCCCTCCATCTTACAAAACAGATGCAATGATGCCGACTACAGGAGGAAAGCCGAGTCAGTGAACGTGTAAGCATCTCAGCACTGGCAGGGTCTCCACACGGCTGCTCCAGCACCCAGGGCTGCATTGGGGCAGGTCCATGTGGCTTCTCCTCAGGGGTGCCTTACAGGAAGTGAGCCTTTCCAGCTGAATCAGGGAACTGGCTAAGACAGCTGCACCCTGGTCTGACCATCAGAAGGCAAGAGCCCCGAGCCAGTTATCCCTCCAGCCTTCAATTAACCCCACATGTGTTTATCGGCCAGGTTGGCACAATAAACTAACTACCTTAGTACCCATATGTGGAAATGTCATATTCTTTTCTTGAAAAACACTGTGTAACTTTTCCCACCTACTGAACAGAGGAAAGATGAGAACAGAGGAAAAATAAGACAAAAACAATAATTCTATTCCTTTTTTAGATGCCATTTTTGGTGGCAACACTAGAAAGTACAAACCACCTACTCAAAGCTCAGTACTTTTGTAAAAAGGAAGACAATTCTCTTAGGAAGACACAGCGTGATCATTTCACTCCGCGTTCTCACCCTTCTCATTTCCTTATCATCTGCAAGTCAGTGGTCATCGTTGGCAGGGATTGTATTTTGGCCTTTTTGAGGTTTAATCGGTTCTCGTGGTTTTTTTATTGTACGCGGTTTGTGGCTATAAAACAAAAATGTAGATGCAATTCTTTGGATCCAAACATTAACCTATGCATATGCATTCTTTCGGTTACAGTCTTCTTGGATTATAAATAGCTGAATCCGTGGGCATGTAGGAAAGGCCTTTCCTATGATGGCTGTTTTTGAATGCATAAGTTATGAAGTTTTACGGACTAGTTACTGTGAACAAATATAATTCCAGAAATGAGAAATGTGAGTACCACCCGAATCTGGCTCCTTTTATTCTGAAAAAAAGATGGACTTATCAAATTCAACAATAACTGGACAACTACTAAGTATAGGACTCAGCATCAAAAATGAAAGTCCTAACTTGGCCCCTGGATGAGGGGTGCATACCTTTAAGTGGCAAAGACAGCCATGTACACAACTAATTCTAGTGTTAAGTAAGTCATGTTGTCTTACCACCACCACCACGTATGGCTAATTTGCACTCTCAGAGGTTCCATGTGTTTCTGTATGGAACTCTGCTCCATAGTATTTTCAATTATTGATTTTTCAGAAACAGATCTTTAGGCCTTTTTTTTTTCTGATGTGCGTCTGGGTCTTCTGAGGTGCTGGTTTCAAACCACCCACCTCAGTTTTGCAGAGGCACTAAGAAGAGAGTGGATGGGCTTCTTGGACTGCTGTCAGGAAGGGAGGCCACAATGGAAGACCAGTTGAATCTTGGGAGAATCGGAGGAATCTGCCAGTAAAGCGTACAAGCGGGAGAGATGGTCACGTACAAGAACAACCTGGAGAAATGGGAAGGTCGCCGTACCGACTACGGGGTTCACAGCATCCAGGTCTAGCCTTCAGCAGTAACTGCCATTGGCTGGTTGAGAATGAACGGTGCACTGAAACACACAAGCAACGCAGAGACGTCTCCCCCTTTCTAGTCACAAAGCCTCACCGAGATCTTCATGATCGCAAGTTTTCTGGACCCAAGAAGAAAAAGAATGTCTTTTCTGATCCACAAAGGTGATAGCTTTTACCCAGCAGTTTGTCGTGACCTCACATTAGCTTAGCTGCGGGGTGATTAGAAGAAATAGGACATCACCCAAATCATTTTTAAAGCCAAACTGTAAAATATATTGGTGTAATACTTTAAACCAGAATCTGCCCCCCCCCTCTCTGTATGTGTGTGTGTGTTTGCATTTCCTTTCATGCACACACACAAACACACATACACATCAACAGGCATGAATTTGAGTGACAAAATAAGGATGGAAGATACTGTCTTTTGATTCAGTATTAACACCACACTGATTTTTACAATCACAGAAAGGAATTGTTTTCTGCTTCCATGAAATTCCCCACTATCCCCTTCTTTGGGACAGAGAGTAGTATATTTACCATGTTGCTGGAGGCTTGGTCTTCCCATCTCATTCAACACCAAGGCTTCCCCCCCCACCCCACCCCCCCAAAAAAGAGGTCAGTAGGCTCTCAGAATCTTTTTGAGCTTGATGGAGCCTGGTAATCATTTCCCACAATGGGGTTATCTACTATCTGCCAGGGTTGTTTTCCTGAATGATATCTGATCAAACTCTCCTGCAGTCTCTAAAAGGACCCAAGGGGTCTCCACTGCCCTCTCTTCTTTCTCTGCTTTCTATCAATCAGCCCAAGCCATGATAAAACTGACCCACATTATTTCTTAACTGTCAGCACAGACAATGGCCATTGGTTCTTCATTTACATAGAATCTCACTCATCTTTCCTAATCCAGATTATCCCACATGGATCCACGGACTTCTGCATTGTTTCTAATGCCAGGATCCAAGAAGAACCCCCAGAAAATTGGCATTCTTTCCTCCCTCTTGTGCTGGCCAAGTCACATCATTCAAGGAAATTCAAATGATAAGCAATAAAAACAAACTACCTTGGAATTTGGCAGCGTCTCGGGATCTCTGGGAAAGGCCAGTCCTCTCATCTACTGAACGCAAACAGGCTTGGAAAGCTGGAAGAGATGGAATTCCACTGATTCTGCAAAGGTCGAGAGTATGTCTATGAAAAGCATTATTCTCAGGCTTTCCATTTGGATGTGTCTTCTACTGATTCTCTTACAGGAATCAGGATCATATTTTACTGGTTTCCCTGTCCTTTGGAGTCATGAGCATTCTGTGAAAATCCGTACATTCCCCATTCCCACCAGGGCTAACTCAAATCAATGTAGCACACTCTCCGTTTTTGCTCACAAGTTCCTAGACCACGAGGAAAGTTGACCGGGCAGCTTGGGCCCCATTCTTCTAAATCAGGCCCTGTAGTGGACTTCTCTGGGGATCAATCATTTTTTGAGATGACATGAGATCCCCATCAGCCATGAAGCCAAATCTCTGCCTCCCCCCACGCAGGACCCATCCTGAGATCAGCAAGCACATTCCTGCCTGAACCTTTCCCTGCACATCGCCTCAGCTCCTTTCAACGAGTTAATTATAGAACCAAGGGGTGGGGGGAGCCCGGACATCATCTTGTCCAGCTCCCCCAGCCCCTTCCCTGCTTTCTGGCATGGCCACCTTTAAATCGCCCGAGACAGATGGAAATCTATCCTGTTTTAAACAACCTCCAGAAGAGGAGACTCCCCGACCTCCTCGTCTGTCACTTACTGTGCTGTATCACAACCTGTCAGAGAAGCGGCCTTTATCTCTAACTGAAATCTCACACGCTGCACTTTAGGCCAATTTCTTCTTGTTCTGTGCATCCGTCTTTCACATACCTGAAGACCATGCTTAAGAAGGCATTGCCCCAGCTTCTCTCCTCTGGGCGGATCCCTCCCTATTCCTTCCACCTCTCTTCATAAATCTAACTGCCTCGCTTTCCATCCTCCCAGTGACTTCTCACTGAACTTTGGCGGATCCAGGACTAGCTGGAGAGATAGGTAGTTGTTTATTGCCTCAAGGCAACTGTTCTCAAACTCTTTGACCTTAAGACCCTTTTTACACACTTAAAAACCGAGTACTCCAAAGAGCTTCTGGTAATTTGGGTTATCTCAACCAAGATTTACTAGAGGAGATTTCACCTTGAGAAATCATTAAGGCAGTCCAGGGGCACATTCCATTGTCCATCAGCACAGTGTGTCCACATGCCATAGCCTCTAGGAAAGTCATTGTGTGCTCACAACAGAAGGAGGGTAAATGGCCCCTAACACTTTATAATAAAACCTGACAGAGATAGAACTTCTGTAAGGCAGGAATCTGTCAAGAATGAAAACATTAACAGATAGGAAAGGGATAAGACTGTCAACAAAGGAAATCTTTTTTTCAAAGCTATGTATTTAAAATTTTTTAATCATTTCATTGGGGCCTCATACAGCTCTTATCACAATCCATCCATTGTGTCAAGCACATGTGTACATTTGTTACCATCATCATTTTCAAAACATTTTCTTTCTACTTGAGCCCTTGATATCAGCTCTTCATTTTCTCTCTCCCTCCCTCAGGAACCCTTGATAATTTATGAATTATTATTATTTTTTCACATCTTACACTGACTGATGTCTCCCTTCACCCCTTTTCTATTTTCTGTTTTCCAGGGAGGAGGGTATGTGTAGATCATTGTGATTGGTTCTCCCTTTCTCCCCCCACCTCCCTCTTACCCTCCTGTTATCGATATGCTCATCGTTGGTTCTGAGGGTTTGTCCATCCTGGATTCCCTGTGTTTCCACTTCTTATCTGTCCATGTGCATGCTCTGTACACATCTGGTGTACAAGCTCTGGTCTAGCCGATTTATAAGGTAGAACTGGGATCATGATAGTTGGGGGATGGAAAGCATATGTACCCTCTGTATTTAGATCAGAGAAAATCTTTTTGAGACCCAGGAACCTAACGCAGTCAGTCAAGTTTCAGCGCTCAGAAGCGTTATTTTTGTATTATTATAAAAATTAGTTTTGACTCCGAAGACCCTAAAAGTCTCAGGAATCACCAAAATCCCCACCACCCCCTCCCACCTCTACCCCAGACCACTTTGTAAGAACTGCTGTTTTAAGGGAACGGAACCTCTATCCACATATTAGATCTTCATTTGGGGAGTCCAGTCTAGCCGAAATGAAGCCAAACTTATCAAACCAATCCAACCATTCGATTCATAGGAATGGATCCCTTAGGAGGGACCAGAACTGATCCCGTGGGTTTGAGGGTATAACTCGATGGAAGGAGAAGGCAGCAGCTTTCTCCTGAGGAGCAACTGGAGGTCTCAAACTGTTGACCTTGCAGTTGGGCAGCCCAACATGCTAATCACTATGCCGTCAGAACACCCCAGGGCTGTTGAATCAAACAACCCTCTGTTATGAGGAGAATTAAAGCCTTTAAAGTCCCGCAGTTCTCAACCTGTGGGTCGCGACCCCTTGTGCAGGGTGTGTGTGTGTCTGTCCAATGACCCTTTCACAGGGGTCGCCCAATGCATAACAGTAACAAAATTACAGCTATGAAGTAGCGATGAAAATAAGGTTATGGTTGGGGAACTGTGTTAAAGGGCCGAGGCATTTAGGAAGGTTGAGAACCACAGTTTTAAGCTGTTGTAGCGCCTATCCCATCAACCTGACAGACTCTGACCTTGATAGAACTCTACTGACTTTGATTGAGATTGCTGTGTTGAAACATGGTCTTGTCAGAAGAAGCAGAAAGGGAAAGGAGATTTCAGGTGCGTTAACAGCAAACCCAAACTTCATAACATGGGAATCCTGTCGATCACACACCCAGCAAGTTCAGATATGATTGCATTGGCCATGAAACAATAGCAACACAAGTCAAACCGCTTGCCCTTCAATCAGTCCTGACTCATACCAACCCCACGTGTTTCAGAGTATAATTTGCTCCATTGGGCTTTCAATGAGTGATTTTTAAGATGCAAATCACAAGACCATTCTGAGATACCTCTGGGCACGCTTGAAGCACCAACCTTTTAGCTAGTAGTGAACACAGTAGGTGTTTACATCAGAGTCCCTTAAACTGCTTGCTTCTCACGGAACCTGACACTGTCCATTGGGTCCACCTTTGTCTGCCTATCATGTCTTACTCAGTTTGCAGTGAAGACGGGATTGGGGGTGGGGTGAGGGGGTGTCTAGCACCCTTCTCTGCCAGGTTCACCCTTTAAGCTAAGTAAGGTGTTCAAATGTTCCGGTTTGCCCTCCCCCTGTTTCTAATGTTTTCTGTGGCCTCTTGGAAATGACTTTTTCTCAATGTCCTTGGGGTTTGCTTTTCTTACATGTACCAGCCCTTGATGCTTGTGAGAGCCCAGGCTAGGGAAAAAATAGTATCCCTTCACCAGCTTTCACTCAGGTTGGTCTTAAGTGCTTGAATGGGCGACTCCAGCATACATTACACACTTGATGCACAACCACACCCCACAAAGCTGCCACCTTTGCACCTCGTGGGCCTACCAACGAGAACATACGAAGTCTGATCAGGTCTTGGAAGGATGAAAGATGCACCAAGGAAGGGAGCTGTGCAGGGCCTGGTAGGAAGCTTCAGTGCCCTCAGTCTGGAATTCCAGACCTCCAGAACCCGAGATGGGAAGAGGGTGGGTAGTATGAGCTCCAGGTGGCCACTCTCCTGGACCCTCATGATCCTCTTCTCGAAAGCACCTGCACGTGGGCCAAAGCAAGGCCTCTAATATGTGAGGCCCAATGCGAGGAGCCCAGATACCTGCATCTAATGAAGGTTACTCTTCCAAATAAAGGAATTCCCACCTTAAAGTCTTTCCAAATAAACCTCGCTACTATTGCAATTATCTCATTATTGCTTCAACTTCTCAAATCACAAAATCTCTTCTCTATTAAGGAAACCTTGTGCTTTGATTCCTTCTCAAAATGAATTTTACTCATTTTATTTTCTGTGTATTACTCTCATTTCCTTTTCAATATTTATTCCTATAAAAGTGTAAAAATTCATTTTCTTGAATTTGCAGGTGGACAAGAAAAAGGTGTAGATCTAGAAACAAAAAGTTTTGCAAATCAAGTAATATTTCAAAAGCACACTGCACTGAATAAAAATGTTCTTTTATGAAATGAGTTCCCAATTCTTATTCTTCTCTATTTAATGGAAGTTAATAACCTTCTGAATCAATAATCAGATTGTATTTAAGCATAGACATCAGAGTTTCTTTACAATTGCCCCAAACTAGAGAGAACTCAATTGTCCTTCACTAGGTGAATGGATAAACAAATACCAATACATCCATCCAACGATAGGCCACTCAGCAATAACCAAACAAAAACTCAAAAAACTTATTGCCATTGAATTGACTCAATGCTGACTCATAATTTGTGACCCTATAGGACAGGGTAGAAATGCTCTTGTGGATTTCCAAGACTGTAACTGTTCATGGGACTAGAAATCCTCATCTTTATTCCAAGCAGGATCAGGTGGTTTTGATCGACCAACCTTAAGGTTAGCAGCCCAAGACATAACCAATCTGCCACCAGGGTGGCTACTCAGCAATAAGAAGGAATAAACTACAGATGAGTGCAGAAACTTAGATGAATCTCAAGGGTGTTGAGCTAATAAAAAAAATTCTTAAAATGTTACCTAATGTATGATTCTATTTGTATACAACCATCTTACGTGACAAAGTGATAATGAAAGCTAGGGATCCGGTTGTGGTTGAAGGAAAAGTATCGTTACTACAGGTCAGCATGAGGGGTTGTCTTTTTGCTGCTAAAACATTTCTCTCTCTTGACAGTGGTGCCTGGCAATGCTGTAAAGTCTAGTGCAGAAAAGGAAGGCCATCACCCACTGACCTCTCCACCGGGCAATCTACTTGATTGCTTGCCTTGTTATCGCGCATCTGCCTTTCCCAGCATTTGCACTGTGCTTTGGTCTGTCCTGCAGCCCTCTGAGGCTGGAACAGCAGGGTCAGTTCTCATGAGTCAGAGTGGGAACCACCACCTGGGCGGTTGCAGCAGTGGGCAGCTGGAGAATTCCCAGGCGCCTAGATTTTTAATCTGTTGATTTTCTCACCTCATTGTCTCTCAACAAGTCCCTATGCAAATAGGGGGAGAAAATGAGCCTTTCTCAGGAGTCCTCTTTGGGGAAGGACATTAATGACCTGAAGACCCCTCGAATTTGCTGTCCCAACTGAGTTCTCCTAGGGTGACCAAAGGCTGCCAGCCACTTGGAAGGGACTCACAGATTGCATTGTTCAACTCCTAAACATTAAATAAATTCTTACTTGCTTTTGCAGTGACAGCATTTGAGACTCACTTCTCAAGGATAAAGGCGTAAATTCTTGCCAAACTATACATCGCCTTACATTTTATCTTGATAGCTTCAAGCATGTGGCCTTTTTTTCTTCCCTTCCTGCCTTGCCGCAAAGTCCAAGCAAAGAGCTATCTGCAGATTTGGGCACCCTCCAATAAAGGGTGCTTTCTCTTTGTCTATTTAAAGCGCCCTTGTTGTTTTTGTAAAAAAAATTACATTCTATTAATAACAGATGCCGCGTGTCTTAGTTCTATAATATACTGTAATTAACAATGCAAATGTGAAATAAAAATCCAATTATTTATCAGATAGACATGAGCAGGTGATTATGTACTGAGAGATATAAAATGCATAATGAAAATGCACAGTGGTAATTGCTCCAAAAGGGCTATCACTCCTGGCTATGGAGGGGTTCACAAAGCTAATAGAAGACTACCTGCTTCTCCTTATTCTCTCGGCTAGCTCTGTGCATGATATCATCATTTCTTCTCCATCCTGCCAAGCGCAAACTTAAATAATTTAAATTCTAGAGCATCTTGTTTAAATCCAAGGCTAACTGAGGAGGGGCAGGAGGAGAAGGGGCAGGGAGTATTAGAAAGCCTATACAACTGATACTACATTTCTGTTTTTACCAACATGCTCATATGATTCAGGAAAATTAGTCCAATTTGGTTAACCATTTTTTAAAAAATTCTCTTTGAAAGAAAAGTGTTCCTGGAAGGAGAGCCTGTATATCAAATTTCAGTTCGACATAAACTTTTATAGCTGAGAGGTAAAAATAGTCGTTTAGAATATAAACTGCCAATATTTTTACTATTACCCTGCCAATAGGCAAGCTTACTAATCCAACGACAAGCATCGCCATTACGGCAAACCACCCAGAGAGAGCCTGTAACCTTCTCCAACTTAGCAAAAGCATTCCTCCCAAGAATTTAAATGGATAGAAAGCGAAGGGGGCCGTGTAGCCCACCCTTCCCAAGACCACAGTGGCAAATTTGGGAGCAAATTAATCATGGGGCTCACCTTGCCTCTACCCAGCCCAAGATGCCTACAGACACAGCTGTTATCAATGGCCATTGTGTTACTCCTTAATTTAATGATCTGCTTCTCGCTCCATGTTGCAGCTACATAATCTCCTGTCAATTTGAATGAAGGGGTGGAGTCTAGCCTGTCAATTAGGTCATAGCCAATAAGGCTTCTGTTTAGGCATGGCCTTCTCCTGAGGAGTCTGGAACTCTTGTCTTCCTCCCAGGAGTGGGACACAGACTCTCCCTGGGAGACATTCCTAATGACAAGCCACATGCGGCTATGCTAATGGCAACAAGAGCCCTGGACCTGGAGGAGACATGTAGCGGAGCCATGTAGAGACCCCTGGCAAAGCTGAGATGCTTCCACTGCCACTGAATCCACAAGACTTTCCACCAACTGGCCTGTGGTTTTCCTGCATTCAGCACCATTGCATGTGTTGCGTGTGTCTAAAGAGGAATGTATATACTGGTATCGGACATATGGACTAATCTCAGATTTATGAACTTGATCTGGACTGGGCTGGGATGTTTTCTCAATATACAACTGCTTTTATATAAAGTTCTTTCTTATACCCATATGAGTGTCTATGAACTTGTTTCTCTAGTCATCCCAGAATAACACTGTCGAAGAACATAATGTTTTAACCTGGAAATCAGAAGCCGGACTCAATTTATAAGGTTTGCAAATATTCCGTATAAAGAAAGGGAATCTTTCTCCGAGCTGAATTCTTCTTTGGAGCCCATTTTGGACACAAGTTAGGGAGGTGTGCATTTCTAGGCCAGCCAGCTTTGGAAGGCTAGTAGTGGTGGGGGGGGCGGGGAGCTAGTAATTGCCCTGCCATTGCCTCTCAGTGCCCCTGCCAAATGACAGAGGGCCTTATGGAAGGGGGTGAAGGGAAGACAGACCGCTCTTCTGCGGGGGCAAGCCTGCAAGTGACACAAATCATAAAGGTCTCAGCAGCCCCATTTCTCTCTCAGCAGTGCTGGTTGGGAATTGCCAGTGTCGTAAAACAACATGAATTCAGGCAAATGGTGAAGTGTATGAGTTTGGGTTGGGGGCGGTGATCCCTCTTAGATTCATTAACAAGGTAATCACGAATGGAGATTTTTTTTTTTAATGCTTGTCTCTACTTCTAAGAATGTATGGAAGCTTGAACAAGGCTACTCTTACCTTGCCAGGTAATATAAGGTCATGCTGATGTTCTAATGGAGATATTCACAAAAGAGAAATAATATCATTACCATGGCCATCTGCTAGAGAAAAGATAGAAGTTGAAAGTTAGCTCTTCCCTTCAATGCCTGAAAAAAAAATGTCAATGTCAAATTTTAAGGAATTTATGTTGGACATTTAAAAAGAATTCCCAATGATTAGAATGAAATTGTACTTTTGGTATCATGATACACTAAACTCAATCCAAATAACTCTTTTTAACATCTATTATTGGGAACTGATAACCACAAGCTCCAAGGTCCAAACCCACCAACACATCTATCAGAGGGACAAAGATGAGGCCATCTATTCTTATGAAGATTTTGAGCTTCAAAAACTCTGTATAGAGTTGTTATGAGTCAAAATAGAATTGATGGCAGTGGGTTTCATATCACTGGGGAACACTTATTCCCAAGTCCTCATGTTTGCATGTGAAGGTATTTCCAAGATCAGAGTTCCATTCTTAGCACATCCCTGCACTTTTCTCAGAGGGGCCTGCTGGAGAGAAGCAGGAAGGGCCCAACGCTTTCTGTGTTCTCTCTTGAAGACTTGCCTAAGTGCAGAGAGTGGCCAGGGTGGAAGAAAGGCCTAGAAATCTCATTCTGAGAAACCACAAAATTGAAAACGCTGTGGAGGGCTGGGCTACTCCACATCAACTGGGCCATCGCGAGTCACATTTGACTGGATTAACTGATTGTGACACTGACAATACACATTGTGAGTGGGTAGCGATCCCATGCTGCCTCTGTTGTCCAGGGAGAGACACATTTAAAGAAAAGTTTACACACACACACAAACACACACACACGTGTAAATATATGTAGTTATTTAAGGCTATGCTTACAACAAGAAATAAATCAAAACCTTCTGGTAATTCACAAATCCAGATTAGGAAGGGCATTCTGTAGACTGGAGAAACAAGGGCCAGAACGATCTGGCTAAGTATTTAGCAAAGTTGATAACACCCTTCCTGCCCTCATAAGAGTGCAGATTCCCTGCTGACCTCTTCTCTGGCCCTGTCCCACCACTCTCATCTCCTATTGCCCACTGGGCATGTGTCCTGCCTTGTCACACTAAGGCAGGCCCAGACACCTCACCTCCTGCTATTCTGAGGGTCAACTCTCTTTTCCTGACAATCTGCAGAGTGAAAGTTTTGTGTGTGTGTGTGTGTGTGTGTGAGTGTGTGTGACTTGTTTATTTATGTTTATATCGTTTGTTAAAGATAGGTGATATCCTTTTTCAGTCCTAAGTAAAAAGGCAGGGGTACTTCAAGTTCCACATAATCCAAAGCATTTTACTTTCACCCTTAGGCTTACCAGCTCTTCTTTTGCAGTCAAAGACCAACCAGCAGAAAAACAAAGCTGTTCATATAAAAATCAAATGAGCAGAAAATCAAATTTCAAGAGAACCCACAAAATAAGAAAATTTTGCTCCAATTGAGTTAAAGGTGTATCCAAATACTACCCAATGTTTTATTGTTTGTATGCAAGCTGGTGAGCAATGTGAGGGGATGGAGTGTTTTCAGTGCCCCCATGAAATGCTGAATTGGAATAATGCTTGACACAGAAAAATGCAAGGTAAAAAGGTTAGTTTTAGACTTGTCTGCATGGTGGCAAGAAGTGAGTGTCTTTAAGAGATTGCCTTTTGTTTTCCCAGTGCAGGCATTTCTCTGATGGCCTGTTGACCCCATGTCCTATGTCTCAGAGCTTTCTGAAACCTGACCTGTCCTGATGCATTATTTGGTACTCCACCATTATCTAAAAACTAAAAACCAAGACAGATCTGTTTGTTCTTTTGGCAGACGATGATACTTCCAATATCTTTCACCCTAATTCAAATGCATCCAATCTGTTGCCACCTCCTTTAATCAATGTCTATTTTTCACATGCTTTTGAGGCAATTGAAAATACTATGGCTTAGGGCAAGAGACCCCATCAGACTCAACCAGAGAACACTCCTAAAGGTCAACAAACAGACCTTAACAAACAGACCTTAAACTATTTACTAGCTTTTCTTTTTTATTTGTCATTGTTTTGTTGTTGTTGCTGTTGTTTTGTTTTGCTCTGCCTTGTTTTTGTGTATATTATTATCTCTGCAGGTTTCTCTAGATAAGCTAGGTGGGTAAACAATCTGAAAGAGAAAACAACAGGACCAACAGTTCTGAGGGGACATGGGACAGGGGAGGTGAGGGAAAGGAAGTGGTGTTAACAAACAGCAGAGCCAAGAGAACAACAAGTGATCCAAAATTGGTGGCAAGAAGGGTCTAAGAGACCTGGTAGCCCTTAATCAAGGGCAATGTAACCCAAAGGAATTACTGAAACCCAAATGAAGACTGAGCATGACAGTGGTACAAGAGGAAATCAAAAGGAAATAGAAGAAAGAGCTAGGAGGCAAAGGGTATTTATAGAGGTCTAAATAGAGGCATGTACATATGTAAACATATTTATAGATGATGACTGGGAAATAGATCTATGTGCATATATGTATAGGTTTAGGATTAAGGTAGCAAATGGACATTGGGCCTCTACTCAAGTACTCCCTCAATGCAAGAACATTTTGTTCCTTTAAACTGGCATGCCATGATGCTCACCTTCCCAACACGATCGGTGAAGACAAAGTGGGTGCATAAGTAAATGTGGTGAAGAAAGCTGATGGAGTCCAGCTATCAAAAGATATAACATCTGGGAGCTTAAAGGCTTGAAGATAAACAAGTGGCCATCTAGCTCAGAAGCAACAAAGCCCACATGGAAGAAGCACGCCAGCCTGTGTGATCATGAGGTGTCAATGGGTTCAAGTATCAGGCATCTAAGACCCATACCCAAGGTGAATGGGGTTGGGTGGGCATGGAGTGGAGACCCAATGCCCAACTATAGGCAACTGGACATTCTCTTACAGAAGGGTCTCAGGGAGGAGATGAGCCAGTCAGGGTGCAGTGTAGCAATGATGAAATGTACAACTTTCCTATACTTCTTTAATGCTTCACCCCCACCCCACTATCATGATCCCAATCATACCTTACAAATCTGACTAGACCAGAGGATATACACTGGTACAGATAAGAGCTGGAAACACAGGGAAGTAAGGACAGATGAACACCTCAGGACCAGTAGTTAGAATGCTGATACCGGGAGGGTGGAGGGAAGGTGGGCAAGAAAGGGGGAACTGGTTACAAGGATCTACATATAACCCCTCCCTGGGGGCTTGAGTTAGCTAGTTTATTGTGCCAACCTGGCTGATAATTCATGTGGGATTAATTGAAGAACGGAGCGATAAATGGCTCAGTAAGCCTCATCTTTAGAGTTCTCGGGTCTCTTGCTTTCTGATGGTCAGACCAGAGTGCAGCTGCCTTAGCCAGTTCCCTACTTCAGCTGGAAAGGCTCACTTCCTGCAAGACATCCCTGAGGAGAAGCCACATGGACCTACCCCAATGCAGCCCTGGGTGCTGGAGCATCCGTTTGGAGACCCCTGCCAGCGCTGAGATGTTTACACATTCACTGACTCTGCTTTCCTCCTGCAGTCGGCATCATTATATTTGTGTTGTGAGATGGAGGAGGACTTTGTGGATTGGTATTGGATATATGGATTAATGGGTTAATGTTGGACATGTGGGCTTGGGCAGCACTGGGTAGAAATGTTTTCTTGATGCGCACTTAACCTTTATACACAACTCTCTCTTATATATGAGTTTCTGTGAATTTGTTTCTCTAAAGTACCCAGACTATCACAGGGATGGACACCAGAAAAGTGGGTGAATGGAGACGTCGGACAGTGTAAGACATGACAAAATAGTAATTTATAAATTATCAAGGATTCATGAGGGAGTGGGGGTGGAGAGGTATGGGGAAATTTGAGGAGCTGATATCAAGAACTTGAGCAGAAAGCAAATGTTTTGAGAATGATGATGGCAACACATGTACAAATGTGCTTGACACAATGGATGCATGTAGGGATTATGATAAGAGTTGTGCGAACCCCCCATAAAATTATATATATATATATAAAATACTATGACTTGGGTCAGGCACATCTTCATCCTCAAAGTAAGATCTTTGCTTTTCAACCCTTTAAAGAGGTCTTAGGCAGCATATTTTCCCAAATACAATGTGTCCTTTGATCGCTTGACTGCTGCTTCCATGAGCATTGATTGTGGATCCAAGCAAGATGAAATTCTTGACCTTTTCGATCTTTTTTTCCATTCATCATGATGTTATCTATTGGACAGGTTGTGAGAAGGTTTTTTTCTTACATTCAGTTCCAATTCCTACTGATGACTGCAATCCTTGATCTTCATTAACCAGTGCTTTAATTTCTCTTCACTTTCAGCAAGCAAGGTTTTATCATTTGCATATGGAAGGTTGTTCATGAGCTTTCCTCCAAACCTGATATAGCATTCTTCTTGACCTCATCCGGCTTCTCTTTATTTGCTCAGCACACAGATTGAATAAGTATGGTGACAGGGTACAACCCTGATGCACATGTTTCTTGATTTTAAACCAGGCTGTATGCCTTGTTCTGTTTGCACAACTGCTTCTTGATCCATGGACAGTTTCCTCCTGAGTCTAATAAAGTGTTTTAGAATTCCCATATTTTAATGGCTATCCATAGTTTGTTATTATCTACACAGGGTCAAATGCCTTGGTAAATAAAATGTGAGTAAACATCTTTCTGGTACTCTGTGCTTTCAGTAATGACCCATCCCATCCATGTGCCTTGTTCCCCGCCATTTTCTGCATCTGGCCTGAAATTTTTGCAGCTGCCTGTCAATGCACAGCTGCAACCATTGTTGGATGGTCTTCAGTAAAATGTCCTTGCATGTGATATTAATGATACTGTTGTATAATGTTTCCCTTTGTTACATCACCATTCTTAGGAATGTGTGTTAGCATGGATCTCTTCAAGTCAGTTGGCCAAGTAGCGTAATCAACTTAGTTTTTGAAATTTCCTGTTACAGACAAGTGCGTGCTCCCAGTGCTTCACCTGCTTGTTGAAACATTTTCATAGTATTTCATCAATTCCTGGGGCTTTGTTTTGGGCAGCTTTCAGTGTTGTTTGTGCTTCTTCCTCCAGCATCATTGATTCTTGCTCAGATGCTACCTTCTGAAATGGTGGAATTCTGCGCAGTTCTCTGTGGTACCGTGGCTATTTGTAGTCTTTATATGTTCTTTGGATGCTTCTTGCATCATTCAATATTTTGCCCATGCAATGTTTCAATATTTTAAACATTGAGTCTCAATTTTTTTTCACTTGAGTTCTTTCAGTTTAAGATATGCTGAGCAAGGTCTTCCCTTTTGGTTTTCCAGCTCTAGGTCTTTCCGCATTTGAAATGTTCTGTTCCACTCTTTGACTTCATCACTTCTTCCATTTGCCTGTGCTGCTCTATGGTTAAGAGTAAGTTTCAGGGTCTCTATTGATATCCAAGCTGATCTATGCTTTCTTTCCTGTCTTTTTAATGACCTTTAGCATTCTTTAGGTATGATGTTCTTGATGTCATCCCACAGCTCATCGGGTCTTCTGTCATTAGTGTTCAATGCAGCAAATCTATTCTTCAAATGTTCTCAAAATTCAGCGGTGATAGATTCAAGGTCATATTTTGGCTCTTATGGACCTGTGTTCATTTTCTTCACCTTCAACTTGAACTTTCATAGGAGCAATGGACGGTCTGTTCCACAGTTGGCCCCTGACCTGACTTTGGCTGCTGATACAGAGCTTCTTCATCGTCTCTTTCCACAGGTATAGTCAATTTGATTTCTGTGTTTTCCTTCTGGAGACTTCCATGTGGATAGTTGTCTTCTGTATTGTTGAGAAAGGGTATTTGTAAAGAACAATTGTTGGTCTTCCCCAATTCTATCAAGCGATCTCCCACTTCATTTCTGTCACCAAGACCATATTTTCCAACCACTGTTCCTTTCTCTTTGTTCCCAACATTTGCATTCCAGTCACTAATAATTATCAATGCATCTTGATTTCATGTTTGACCAATGTCATACTGAAGATGTTGGTAGAATTCTTCCATTTCCTCCTTACTAGCTTTAGCGGTTAGTGCATGTGAATCATAGTTTTATTGACCAGATTTCCCTGGAAGGGGCTAGACGTCCTGTGATATGCCCTCTCACAGACAGCATTGTCCTCCGAGATTGATTTTGAAATGTCTTTTTGTACAATGAATGCAATGCCATTCCTCCTGCATCTGTCCTTGCTGGTAGAGTAAACCATTGGATTTTCTGTTTCAAAATGACCAGTAGGAGTCCATTCTGACTCATTAATGCCTAGAATGATTATCTTTATGCATTCTGTTTCATTTTTTACAACTTCCAATGTTCCTGAATTCATATTTTGTACATTCCAAATCCAATTATTCATTGATGTTTCCAGCTCTTATCATTTTGAGTCAAGCCCATAAGCAAAGGAAACTCTCAAAGGTTTTGCTCCCACCAGCTTTGTTCCAGTATGGTCAACTCTACGTTGAGAAGGCAGCTCGTCTTCAGTCACCTCTGTCACTATCTCTGATAATGTTCTGCTTTTATTCATGATATTGTTAGTATCTTACAATGTTGCCATGCTAGCCATAAGGCTTTCAGTGGCTAATTCCTCACAAGCGGACAGCCTATTCTTTCTGTGTAGTCTGTTTTAGTCTGGAAGCTCTGCTGAAAACAGCTCATTTGGGTTGACCCTATGAGTGTTTGAAATACCAATGATATACCTTCCAGTACCATAGCACTGCATCATCCACTATAGTATGACAAACTGACAGACAAGCGGGGGGATGATATTCAGGGTCCACTGAAAAATGAAGCTATAGGTCCCCTTATGAAAAGATTATGAATTAAAATTTGGAGGCACCAGATCCTTAAAGTAAGTGTAGGGCCTTTCTGAGCATGGTCCACTGTGCAATTGCACGTGTTTGAAGTCCACAAAACTAGCCCTGCCTACAGAGCCTTCAGCTGGATGGGCCACTATGTAGATACAAGACAGTATCTGAAAGAATGGTTCCAAAATATGGAAGTTGGAAATCCAGAAATTTCCAACAACCCACCATGTTTTCCTTTCCATACTCTGGTCATCTAGAGGTGAGCAATGTCTTCTAAAAATTGCCTCTGACAAATGGGTAAACTAAGATATGCTGAGAGAAAATCAGTTCTCCAATGCTGGGTCCTTCAGCCATAGATGATGATGGCCAGAAATGGAAATCACAGTTCCCAGTCACCACGAAAGAGTGGCCTCTGTCTAGCAAGTACTAACACTTAACCAATAAGTCATATAAGTAAATCCTATCACTGCCAAGTCAGGTTGACTTCCATCTTCAGCATTGTTTTCTGTACCTAGAAACCATATCTTCACATGATGAGAATATCAAAGAAAATACTGGTGCAGAGATCTATAACTTTCTTTTACCCAGTGGAACACATTTTGACCCTCTTAAATGCTCTCTTTTGTGTGTGTGCCTTGGGTTGAATATCCTCATTGAAAGTAAGAAATGCCTATCACCAGAAGCCAGGTGTGCACTGCAAGAACTTGGATACGAGTTGTAATGGCTGTATTCTCACTCTTCTTTGGGAATTCCTATTTCTATGACTTGGTTTTTGTTGGTATTTCTATTAACCACACCACCCCCAAACACACATACACACACTCACGCACACTTGCACATGCACAATTCTGGCTTCTAAGAAAATACTAGTTCACGTTTAACCAAATATTTTATTTCCCCTTCTTTGCACCCCCCCACCCAGTTGTTAGCAAACATGTTTAAGCTTCCTCTGAGCCTTAATTTAAGGAGTCAGTCATGTTAACCTTGTTCGCATTGGCATTCCCGTTTCATGGCAATGAATAATGTTCCTGATTCAAAGCAATTATGAAGCCTTCTATGGGTTCAGGTGTGTGAGGTTTAGTAGTCTGACTGCACAGGTGTGAACCAAAGACTGACATGGAGCAAAACACCACCCACCATCTCCCCACAACCCTTTCTACAGATTTACCTCTTAAATGGAATTCCTCCCCATGGTCGCAGCTCTGTGATGGCTCTAGGGGTGTTCTTCTATGGTTCTATCTGGGGGCATGTTTGACATTTCCCAGAATGAAAATTAAGTTTAGAAAACAAGAATGATGCTGAAAAGCATCAAGCATGTTGCTCGATGCTGCTTGGTTCTCCCATTAGTTCTGTCACTTGGAGGAAAGTCTCGTGGAAAAGAAAGTTCTGCACGATGGCAGAGGGAACCTGGGGTTCCCCCAAGGAGCTCAAATGTGTGCCTCCCCTCCTCCTTCCCTGGTGAGCAAGTAGCCCTACGAATGCAAGCTGAGCCCCCTCTCCCATCAGAACATAATTTCTTTGACAGTGACCAGCATTTGGAAAAGCATGAATTTCTTTCTCTTATTCATCATGGGCCAGCACTGCCCTAGGGCCATGTTTCTGGCTCAGGGAAATTAAGTAAAATGAAAGGAGGAGAAACCGGAAGAGAACGAGACGAACATTTTGGGAGCGCCACTGTTGGCCCAGCTTTGAGGGCGCCATCTAATGATAACCTCATAGAGAACTCTCGCAGTTCGCCCTGAAGTTCCTGGTGCCAGTGTGACTTGCCCACTCCTGCACAGACCCGCGACCACAGACAGGGAGGCGGGCGGCGAGAGTTGGGAACGAGCCACTCTCCCAACTCGCATTCAGGAACGCTTCAAATCTGGACTTTTGATCTCCTCTTCAAATGAACTTCAGCATATGGTCATAGTATTTCCGTGCTTTTTACGATTATTGATTTGCTAAATGTAAATATTTGAAGTAACTGCAGCCCTTGAATCCATGTTTTGACTATACGTGTCTTTAATATAACAGGGATCTCAAAACAGAAATAAAGACGTTGCCTGCCCCTCTCTCACTGTCGAAAGGCTCTACTCAGAGAAAAGAGAGCAGGTTTGCTCCATAAATAGAGATAACCAGCATTTCTTTTTAATTCCTACTTCCCTCCTCCTGCTGTTGGTCAGTTTTCTGTTTTCCTTGGGTTGTGAGCTTTCAAAATAAGTAACAATAACACATGCAAACTAACCATTGAGGATTATTAGTTAGTAACATACACAAATCAACCAGCTTTGGGGAAACTGGCTTCTGCCAGGGAATATCACTTTCAAAATTCCTGGGAACCTTCATCGTGTAATATTTCCCAATGTGAGGAAATAAATAGCCCGGAGGAGACCGTCCCGGTAGACCCGTGTTTAAAGACGTGCTAGTCTGCTTGTCTCCTGGCCTGAAGATCAGTCCTGATCTTCAGGCAGTTCTCACACGGGAGCCGCCTGCACCTTACATTTATCTGCAAAAACCACTTCCTCTCGTGTCCCACTGCATGTCTCCTTTCCCTCTGAAGTCTCCTGCGGTCTTCCTAGATTCACATAGAATACGGGCTCTTCCCCCCAGCGCATCGGATTTCCAGTGACCACAGGTGTGTACTGGAAAGATGAAGAAAGAAAGAAAAATCCCTAGCCTATCAAATAAGTCATGTTGGGCACTTGTTTCACTTTTCCCCTTTCATTTCAGAAGCGGTTTGATCGATGAACTTGCCGAGGGAAGTGGGGAAGCCCCGTTATTTCCAAAGCTCTAGTTTCACTACTTTGCAAATCCCTGAGAGGGATACAAATGATTTGGCATCAATTCCAGGAGTCTCATTCCTAAAGCTGCCTCTCTCCGTAATCCTCAAAAGGATTAATGAGCTGGGTAGTGGGCAGGAATAAGAAGGCAGCAAAGGGAGTCAATCAAGACGCTGCTCCTTCATAAGCTGTGAAGTCAATGCCTACACCTACTGGTGCCCCTACTCTGCCTGACCTGTACTCCCCAGAGAGGTCCTAAGACAGCAAGCACTGGGTTTGGGTCTCTTCGTTATTGCATATAATGGTAAAGTATTACATAGAGGGTAAAATAGCAAATTTTTATAAAGATAAATTCAAAGAGCTATGACATGTTTTCCATATTGTTTTCACTGATGGAACATTAAAATCCAATTTTTAATTTATTTGGGATTAAGCAGGTCACATATGTGTTAACCTGAGACCTCCGAAAAACCTTGACAAAAAATGAACTCATTTGGAATCATTGACACTGAGTTAAAGGAAATCATAATGAAAATCACCCTCCTCCACTGCCGAGCTTTGGTCCTCATTATAGATTAGTAGTTTAGTGAGTGGATGTGGAAATGTTCCTTATTATCACAGTTTTATTGCCTACCTCGGTACATCTGTTCCAAAATTCATATAGAAATCTCAGACATTTCAATAAACCAGTATGTCTTGGAATTTTCATATAGTCCCCAATGCACTAAAATCTGGATGGAAAGCTGGTACTTTTAAATTTACAGTCGTGCAGACTGAGCAACATCTGGATAGCTTTGCTCTATTGCTTTCCCTGTTCCTTTAAATTTAGACGCGAGTTATGATTTGCATGAAAGGCCAAAAACCTTGTGTGTGGCAGGTGTGAGATCAGGCTGACAAGAACCTTAATACTATGTTCAATTCACTTTGATATAGCTTTGTACAAAACACATGGAGCACCGTGCCTGCCTTTTGCCAAACAGCTTAGCCAACAAGGGGCAGGGGCCTTCATTGGGAATAGAGAGAAAGACGGGGGGATGGGGGCACTGCACATCTTTGTTACCTAAACCAGGGCCCTTGAATTAATTACCTCTCATAACATTCCTGTTAGGCTGCAGAAGACTGTGGCGGGGGTGGGGGGGGTGGCACGTGCACACAGAAGACATCAATTTTTTAACACATGGAAGGAAATGACATCTGGGGTTCCCAACTAAATGACTCCTTTCCAATATATCAGTCTCCTCACTGAACCGTTAGAATTTCTCTTTGCAATATATATATGAAACAGAAAAGAAGCATCCCCCCAAAAAACGTATGCTTGAGATGATCGATGTGGGTGAGCGTCATTGTGAGCACTAGTCCTCAGGAACACCAGTGTGGCTCCTAAGCATCCCTGTCCCACTCCCAGGGACATACTGCAGGAGCCGGCATTGCTGAAGGTAGGCAAAGGGCTCTTCCGCGAGAATAGGTTAGATCCATCTGAATGTTCGACCTGACCTCCCGGTCACCCCTCATAACTTCCTGGTTCCTTGGTCAGCGAGTGATTGACGAGCAAGAACAAAGAATGATGTGCCCATCCCAGCAGCAGAGGGAAACTAGAAAACTTATTACGGGGAGAGAAGAAGCCAAAAAAAGAAACTACTAGCTTCAGAATGAAGCACCTCAGTTTCCAGGCAGCTATAATGACCTAGTCACCGAAGAAATAAAAGGTGGAAATCCATCTTATTAAAAAAAAATCGATGTTTTCAACAAAGTGAAGAGCTCTCATCCTTTCGAAACCTGGCAGCAAGGTCCGTGTTCAGAGCCCTGGTCCCCTTTGAAGAGGGAGCCCCTGTCCTTGTCGGTGGCTCGCCACCGAGAGAGCGACAGGGCTCCCTCCTCTTCCAAGTGGAAGCAACTGGTGAAAGTCTGAAGCTCACTAATCACTTCCGTCGCTTTCTTCTTTCTTCGCTGTGTCCTTCTTTGTCTTTTCTCAACTTTTGATACAATGACCTTCCCGATTTCCACTTGGAATCTCTCCTAAGATCGAACTGGCAAATGACCTGTGGTCACAAGACTCCCCGGTGTCTTTTACTGCAGTAAGCAACCACGACTTTTTTCTTTCTTTCTTTCTCAAATCAGGGGTTTAAAACAATTGTAGCTTCTTCCTTCACTGTTTTTGCTCACAGCCTGCCATCACGATCAAGGTGCTGTAAAATGAATGGCTAAGGATGTTGTGATTCTAACTTGCGGTTCCGCAAAGGGTAGGTTTTGAGCTTGATCTCCAGTCGCATTTACAGAGACCTTCCCTAATTAATATGCCTCCTTCTTCTGCAAATTAGAAAAGCAAATTGTTACAGATCCTAAGTAGTGCTTCTCAGTTTCATGGCGGGCGCTGTGATGATTGACGACGCGCATTATTTTATATCAAAGTACAATGAAATCGGCGTCACCAAAGGTAATCTCCGTAATGTCTGGAATGGGATCAGAAACCTCAGCGCAGCGATGAGCGCAGTATTTAAAATGCAAAACCCACAGACATTATGATGGTTTTGATTTCTTATGGCGCAGCTTTGCCTGATCGGTTATATTACCCAGGCAGCACAAAGAGTGTTTGCGTGCGAACGCCGCTAAGATAACAGACGGGAAAAATGAAATATAAAGTCAATTTTCATGCAGAAATTGTTATCAACGGGATGATAAAGTAAAACTGTATAATCACAAGAAAAAGAAAAAAAACAATTGATGAAGAACAATCTCAAATAGACTGAGGCCCACTGTACCTGACTCTGGCTTTTTGCAAAGAAAAAAAAAACAATTCCTGTCTTATTAAAATATGTCATAAAGGACTAAGATAATGTATAAACAAATGAAACTAAGGCACCGAGTTGATTATTATTTAGACACAGCCTCCCAAGGCCTCTCTTCCAGAATGGTATCAGGCTGCAGCTTGAGCGTGCACATCAGAAATAGCGGTGAGTTCTCATCAAGCTCAGCCTCCTGACCAAAATGAAAAAGAAATAATTGTGTTTTAAGACTCAGCGTTGCTTCGGTGTGTAACAGAGCTAGCAGGCACCCGGGGAAGAGGAAACGCGCGCGCGCGCGCGCGCACACACACACACACACACACACACACACACCAAAATACTTTTAAATATGACAAATAAAAAGTCACAGTGTTAAGAAGAATATGACACACACACCCCTACACTTTTCCTTCTAGAAGCAAAAAAGACATAAATAAGATACAAGGACATCCAACAGTGTGCTACTGCTCATCACGATAAAGCCCCCCCCAGCCCCCCCCCCCTTGCCTCCACAGAGACAATGCTGGGCGTCGCGCTCTTTGTGAGCAGAAAGGTGCCTCTAATCTTTCTGAAGACATTTGCTTGGGGCCTCAGAAATTAAACCAAGAACAGCAGGGAAGGGGGTTACTATTTAATGCTCCTGGTTGTAATTTTTTAATTAGCCATTAGGAAGATGAAGGCAGGTTCAGACAGGAATGGAAAGAAAGGCTTGGAAGAAATATGGCTTTCTGTAAAGAGCCCGTGGAGATTACAGGAAAGACCAGGGTCTCCAGAGAGACTCCCACCACAGAAGGAACTCGCTGGCCACATCCTCACGTCCCTTAGGCAAATCTAAACCTGGTTGTTTGAAAGCTGGGGTTTAAATGGATTTCCTAGAAGATGCCATGTCTCGGGCACAGATTCTTGTAACTCAAAGAAGGAACGGCTAGAAGGAAGGAAACACGCACGCAGAAATGCCAAGAGCACAGACAAGCTTGATCTTGGGGTGCAGGAGCCGCTGGGTATGCTGACACGCACCGCCATACTTTCAGGTCGATCGAAGGGAGAGAGGACATGGCTTTGTATTTCAAAGGTTCTTTGGCCAACGGTTTGTTTTCTAATGACAAGATCTGGGGGGATCGTGGGGAAGGCAGAGAAGAAAAATAGGAAAACACTAACGATTCTGGAGGGTTGAAGGTGCATATCTTTGTAAACAGTGAATCAAATCTAACAGTCTGAAACAGACCTGCCGGAGAGCCTGCATCTTCTTAAAAGAGAAGCAGGAAAACTACAATTTTCCTGGAAGTCAAGCCTGGAGGCGATTTTCAATGATAAGCAGTGTGACACAAATATTAAACAATACCAACAGAAGAGAGTCAACTATCTTTAATGCTTGGGGGTGGGGGGGAAGGGTGCATGCTATACCTTTACTTATTCCTATTTATTTAATTACTCCTGTACGACATTTCCTAACAGTACACAAGAGTAGAAAATGTAAAAGTTCCTTGATGCCTACATACTCCCCAAATTCAACAAGCAACATTGTTTTTCTATACTTCGCTCTGTCGTTTCTCCTGGGGTACTTCAAAGGAAATGGCATTTGAACTGTACATACTCGAGCATGCAGCTGCGGAATGAAATTACTGGTTTTGGAGGGAGAGGGTGTACTGAAGTATGAATGTAATGAATGTTCCTCAGTGCTGAATTTCCAAAACCTGCTGTCATCAAGTTGATTCCACTCAGTCTATGCTTACATTCATCAATTATATATAAAAATGGATCATCCATTGATTCTTTATGGGATAAGAACTCGGTGTATTCCTTACTTCTTCATTTTATGAGTCTGCATTATTCCATTCTTTGCCGATAGAATCTTTCAATATTGCAATGTGAGCTTGAATTTGTTCTTCAGTTCTTTCAACTTGAGAAAGGCCAAGTATGCTTTTTCCCTTTTGGTTTTCCAACTCCAGATTTGTTTTCCTCACTCATTTCATTTAATATGTTGGCTTCTCAATCTGCTCTTGGACACTTTCTGCTCCTCACTGATACGTTGCCCTGTCTTCTAGTTGCTTTAGTCTTTATCTCTACCTTCAAGAGTGAGTTTCAGAGTTTCTTCTGAGGTCCACTTTGCTTTCTTTCCTGTCTTTTAATCCTTTTCAAAAGGTATCATCGAATCAAGATTCAGTGGGATTGAAGGGAAAAGTCCAAATTGCAATGAATGCATTGGCAGAAAATAAAATTCTGGGAATCGTTTTTAAATGTCGATTCAAATGTTTCCACAGCTGATGAACCTCTCAAGGCACTCACTGCCCTATGTAAAGGAATTTGGAAGACAACGGAGGAGACAAGATCTATATTTGTGTTCCTTCCAAAGACAGGAGACCCAATCAAACATGGAAATTGTCAAACGCTATCCTTAATGCCACATGCAAATAAAATCCTGCTGGCACTAATTACAAAATGGCCGCAGGAGGACCGTGCAAGTGAGCCACCAGAGATTCAGAGAAGCTTCAATGGCCGCAGGAGGACCGTGCAAGTGAGCCACCAGAGATTCAGAGAAGCTTCAGAAGAGGGGATGAAAAAGGAATAGCATTACTGACATTAAATACCTCCTGGCTGAACCTAGAGAACAACAGAAAGGTGTTTACCAGTGTTCTAATGACTATGTAAAGGCATTCAGCTGTGGGGATCGTAACAAATTACAGGTAGTATTGTGAAGAATGGGAATTCCAGAACACTTGATTGTGCTCATGCAGAATTTATACCTAGACCAAAAGGTGGTTATTTCAACAGAGCATGGGATGCAGAATTGTTGAAAATCAGGAAAGGCGTGTGTTAGAATGGTATCATTTTGACCATACTTATTCAATCTGTCTACTGAACAAATATTTTGGGAAACTGAACTATATGAAGAAGCACTTAGTAATGAAGGACAAAGACTACAACCTTCAGTGTAGATCACACCTCAATATGAAGAAAATTCTCACAACTGGACCAATAAACAACACCGCGATAAACGCAGAAAAGACTGACGTGGCCAAAGAAATATCTCATTTTGTTGGATCCACAAGCAACATACATGGAAGCATGGCAGCAGCAGTGAAGAAATCAGGCTATGTGTTTTGTTTTGCAAATCTGCTGCCAGAAAAAGAAATCTACTTAAAGTTGTAAAGAGCAGAGGTGTTACTTAGAATTCCAAGGGGCGGCTGGCCCTGTCCATGGTGTTCTCAACCACGTTACATCCACATGGAATCCAGACAATGTGTAAGGAAGACAGAAGAACTGACGCCTTTGAATTTGGGGACTGGGAAAGAATATTGAATCTGTCAATGATTTTCAGAACAACAAATATGTTTTGGAAGAAGTATCACAGGATTGCTACTCGGAAGCAAGGACTGCAAGACTCCATTGTTCATACTTTGCTCATGTGATTAGGAGGGACTGTTGTCTGCAGGAAGAATATCATGCTTACACAAGTAGGAGGCCAGTGGGGGCGGGGGGGGGGGAGAACACTCTCAAGAAGATATGCTGACACAGTGGATGCCACAATGTCAAAACAAACAACATGACAAAAGTCATGACTGCAGAGAAAGATAAGTTCTAGATCACCTGGGGTCCTTGATGATGTCCTGGAGATTTTCTGCTTTAACCTGTAGCTCACTGGTACTCATAACTGGCTGGTTTCCAGAAAATCTGGAAATATTTTCATTTCAGACCTATTCCAAGCCAAACACACAAAATTTTAAAATACAATTATTGTTGTTGTTTTAAATGCCAATTAAAATGTTTCAACAAGCTGATGAAGCTTTGATCTGGCTCATACTGACTCAAACAAGGAGGAATATTCCTTTACCCTCCATTCAGCTGGGTTCTTTAGAGACTGTGGTCTTCCTCGCGTTGGTTAATTCCCTTAGTAAATGTCACTGGCCACACACTGTCTCGTAAAGTAGTTGAAGGGCACATGAAGGCCATACATATATATACACATTTATATATATACATTTATATATATATATTTATATACGGACCACACACAACTGGCTCCATAGAGCTCATGTTAATGAATTCATAACATTTCCCTATATGCAGCAGTGATATCAATGCAGTCACTCTCCTGTTACACTGTGCATTATTTCCTTTTGCCTTCATAAGCAGGTGTATGATGACTGTGATGTGACTATAAATCCCCATAGACTCCGTGTTGTTCCTGGAGGTGTAGGTCTCAGAAAGGGATCTAAGTCATAAGGTAATGACATCCTCCAGCAGGCTCTTTAATGAGTATTGGTTTTCCCCATGAAGTGTGGATTATCGGGCTTCATTCTTCGTGATTAGGGCACAATTATAGATATAAGATATCATATGATTTTGAAGATGATGCTGTGATTTGAAGGAATGATAAAATGGAGCAAAAATGTAGTCCAAGGATGGCAACAAAATCTCATCTTATGAGTCGGCTGGTCAATTGCTAGTGGTTCCTTTGGCTGCTACCATGAGAAGAATTTAAGGAGCACAGCCAAGCTCCGAGAGAAAATTTATACTTGATTAGCATTAATTTCCACAGCTTTAGGTGGAGGAAATTGTGGCCAGTTATGGGTCATCTTTGATATTAAAAAAATGAAATGTCAAGATGGAGGGGTTTTTATTATATATTTTCATCATGAGAAAGAGTGCCAATCACTCATTCTGTGGGCTATTTAAAAGTTATTCAATGACGTGGTGGGGTTGGAAACATTCTATCCCTAAGCAGGCTTTATGAAAACATGAAACATGGCTCCTGAGTCCCACTGCAAGTCTCACTTCTGAATTTTCTTCCACTTTTAAAAAGTGAAAATAGATACATGTGACTGAAACCTTCTGGTCAAATAGATAAGGATGGCATTGATCAATCAAGAAGTCTTGAACACTGAAGGAAACCAGTGGTCCCAGGGGCAACAGTTAACATCCTCCTCATCTAAGGATCACTTACCAACTATAAAATGTTACAAAAGACTGCCACAGATCCTGCAGAGAAAGGATCTCAGACATATTCACCGATCTCTGAAGAACTTGTTTCAGTTAGGCTAGATGTTCATTTGAATGTTTTTGATGTCTCTCAAGGACTTCATCCTAAGATAAGATATGGGAAGAGAAATGAACTTAGAAGTGTTAGAAAGGCAACCCCAACCAAGAAAACCCTAAGCCATCCACTGCTATTTCTGGAGAGGTGGCGCAGATAGCATGCTTTCTTCCAGTCACATGGATTGTCCTGTGACTTACAGTAGAAGCATCTTTCTCATTTACTAGCGTGTTTTTAGCCTTCTGCTTGGGAGATATTTTGCTGCTTAGTAGAGAGGGAAATGTCTCCAAAGGCTTGGTCTAAAGTAAAGAATTAGCTCCCTTTATTATTGAAAAACAAGGTCATGGCACACGCCCTTTGATTTTCGATCATGCATTCGGAGCACACCCCACTGTGAGAGTCAATCATATCCTACTCTTGTGGGTAGGAGGTGAGCAAATGGAAAATACAGCAGGGAAAATTAGGTCTACTCCCCATCAAACTCATTTTGGGCAAAATATGTATCTATTAGCATGCACAAGTTCTGCAAGAGAGCTTGAACCCATCAATGCCTACTAAAGAGGCTGGGATCAGTGCCCTGTCAGATTTATGAGACGGTGATATCGGCAAAGTATAACCAGGGGCCATATCTGATTCACTGCCTCTTCTCTGAAGTCCATGAGGAAAGAATCAGTTTAAACATTGTTAAGTGGATGGGAGGATAATAATTCATCCCATGTAAAGTGTATATTAAATTCGAATTTCACTGTGTATAAACGAGTTTTGTTTGTTTGTTGTTTATCTATCTATCTATTTATTTAGCACTCATTATTTTTGGTTGCTTTTGCACTACCATGTCATAACTGAATAGCTGCAAGAGAAACCATCTGGTCCACACAGTCCCAAATATTTAGTAATTTGCCATCTACACAGAAAACAATTTCCTGACCCCTAGTCTAATGCACCTGGTCTGATTGTCAGATAAGGCCAGGTTGAGCTGGGGTTGTCTCCTCTCCTTTGGCCTCATAGATGCTCAGCTCTTTAGTCCTCCTTCCTCTCCTGCATGGCTCCGGAAGTGTAACGATTGGCATTCTTATTCTAACATAACATTAAAATGTCTTTATATAAGGAACTGCATAGTTTATGGAATTTGAATAGTATTAGTGTCATATACGTACTCGATTTCAATATAACAATATGAAAAGTGCACATGTAATTTTACTTCTGTATCACATTAATACTGCGCTACATGATGGCAATATTAAACTAATGTGACAAAACGATGCCAGCGTAAGATGTAAAACTGCTAATATCACAGCAAGTTATTAATGCCTCGCAATGGACTCCAAAGAACAGGGTGATTAAACTTTCTCAGTCTTTTCCAGCCTCCGTTGGAACTCCAGTGACAAAAGAGGATAAATTATCCTGGCAAAAGCCCATGCCAGGCCTATAATAAGTCTGGCCTTCTAGTTATGGATCTAGGACATTTCAGAGAAGTCAGGGGCATTCCAGGAAAAGGAAATCTATGACTAAATAAGGGCTCCAGCATTTGGTCTTGGTTTGAGGAACAATTAACTGTTTCAGCCTTAAAATCGTTAACTCTTGCATCCCACGCACGGATAGGCTCGTGTCCTTCTGTTTATCATCATCACTTTTTTTTATGAGTTTCTCTTTTTTTGTGTGATAACTCAGAAAATGTCCAACTCAATCTCAAACTCTCCTTTCCCCCTTAAACTGACACCAACTCCCCACTCACGTATGTCCCTTTAAAGCCTGAGGCTGCCTATCTTTCTTGTTCCACTACTCTGGACTTCCTTGCCCTCTTGGTTTGCCACCAAACCTGTCCTGAATCCTTCAAACTTCGTTTCTCCTCTCTAACACCTGGCATGTGGATGACTGAGCCATGGATTGGTACCACCATGTGGCATCCACGGAGATGCAACATACCTGGCTCTTAAGTACCCCCAGAATAACACGAGCTCAGCTCCTGGCCTCTTCTTATCAGTGTTATTTTTGTTTCCATGTTCCCTGTGCTCTTCAAACTCCTTGCTAATTCAATGGCGCTTCAGAGGACGTGGAGGGAAGTCCTTATCCTTTCATACCATTTTCCCACAAACCCTTTGAAACCCCCTCAGAGCGGTTCTTCTCATTGTCAGCAGGTGTTCTTGGTGCTGCCTTCAAACCCAAACTGAAAGCAAAATTTAAAAAAAACCAAAAACTCCATCAAACACCTCCTCAAGTTAATGAGGCCTCACCTGTAAACTTGTGCTTATTGACTTCCATTCTTTCTTCCTGTTTCGATGGCAGCATCATTCTTCCTCCTGTCCAATCCCTGCACCTGAGCCCCCACTCCATAGTCTCCTGCCTCCTCCTCGGACATTGTACTCCAAACAGGCCTCCTTTCCCGGCAACTCTAGCCTCTCTCTGGCTCCATTTGTCAGGGTGTCTAGCCTATTCTTCAGTAAAGAAACGGACACACAAATAGTCTTTATTGGACTCTGCATTCTCTTCATCTTCCTTTATTGTATAACTGGAGCAGGCTGACTTTCTTCCATGCCCTTTCTGCCATCTTTATTTTGTCTTCGTTCCTTCAGATTAGGTCTCACCTGTATTCAAAGGTCAGCCACCCTGCTTCCGTTCATGGGGCCATTTTGAGCTCTCCGCTATTTCCTTCTGCATTCGGCTGGTGATTCTCTCCACCTTGAAATGCCTTCCTTTCTTGGCTCCGAAGGCCTTTTTCTCCCACCCTTTCCTGGGTTGCTTCCATCTTTCTGTCTGTTTTTTCTTGGACTGTAACACGGGCTTCTCTGTTTACATACGGATGCTCCCCAGGCTACAACCTTGGCCCTCTCTTCTCACCATATATTCTCACTCAGAAAGACACCAGCCAGCCCACTGACCTCAACTATTATTTTCATCCTGGAGTCTCCTACACATGTCATTTTCATTTCTTTGCTGAGTTCCAAACCACATAGCCAAATGCAACGGAATATCTTTACTTGGGTGTCATGTGGATACCTCAAGCTCAGCATTTTTCAAGGGCAAGCTTCTTAACTTCCAACCCATCAAGGAGTTCCGCATTTCCACATTCATCTATGCAACCACCCAAGGCTCAAATCTTTCCCAGCTAATGTGCTGCCGGAAGTCTCTCGGGTTTTAATGTCCTTCTTGCCTTTTGCTTTCCACTACTTCCGCTAAAGTAAGTCTTGATCAGTTCTAGCCAGGATTAAGTTCAAAGCCTTTCCTCTAGCCTCCCTTCTCTTTGTTTATTCCCCCCCCCCTCACATTTAGTGCTGGAATTAGTGCCTGGATGACCTTCCAGAATTGAGGGTACATCGGATCAGAAAGGACTCACCTGTTTAAATCCTCCAATAAGCGCCGGTGACTTTCAAGAGAAAGATTAAACTCATTTTGTCACACCTGGCCTTCGGAGGCTCTCTAGCCCATAAAGATTTACAGCCTGGGGGACCCACAGGGACAGTTCTACCCTATCTTATAGGGCCACTGTGATTCTAATCAACTGCATGGCAGTGCGTTTAGTTTGGGTTTGGATTTGTCCTGCCACACTTGACCCCTGCCTCAATGCTCAGGGTCTCCTTCCGTTATTCTTCTTAGGTCCCTCTTTTCTGCCTTGCCAAGCTACCTGCAGGTGTTTGATGGTTTGGTTTTTTTGTTTTAGTTTTTGTTGTTTTTAGGGAGGTTTTATGCTATTATGCAATATGCAAATATGCAATTATGCAAATAATTGGATTAGCCATAGAGAGTATTCAGGGACTAAGGGAGTGTGTGTGTGTGTGTGTGTGTGTGTGTGTGTGTGTGTGTGTGTGTGTCCCTCCTATTCTCTCTCCATTAACTGGTGCTCTCAAAACCCCGTAGCTTCCACTTGCATGTGGCTCCATAATGTCTACGCTTCGTACGCCTGAGTCTCCCAGCCTGTTAGGTAGTTGGCCTTTAGTTTCTCTTTTCCTGATTGCTGATGACGCTAATATGATGGTCTCATTTAGCTCTTTGATCCTAGGCTACTTAATTCCTAGGACATTGCCATTCAAGATTCTCTGCTTGGGTCAGTCATTCACTCCCCATTCAATCAACTGTGTCCTGGAGATCTGATCATGTTCATGGCCTAGTCAAATTAGTCTGATTCATAATGAATAGTGTAATATATGACACAGTAATAACAGAGGATTTCTCTAATTTTCATGGGCTAAGCACTGTGGTAAATATTTTGGATACATTTTTTTAAACCTCCAAATTCATGGTCACCAAGTCAATACTGACTCATAGTGACCCCCTGTGGGTTTCTGAGACTGTCACTGCTTATGGGAGTAGAAAGCCCAGTCTTTTTACCACTGAGCTGCTGGTGGCTTCAAACTGCCGACCACGAGCAGCAAAGTCCAGATTGTAACTCCTACACCCCCAGGATATGCTCATGCCCACTTCATCTTCAAAACAACTCTACCAAGGTACGTTCTACTATTACCCTCATCATTTTACCGTTGGGGAAAAGAAATCACAGTTAAATGACCAGGTAGAGATCTCACAGCTGACACAGGGCAGAACCAGGATTTCAACCCAGCGAATCAGGCTCCACACTCGGTTCTCATCTGCCGCCTTATTCTGACTGGTGCAGTTGGCTTTAGTGCATGCATGGGTGGAGACGAGGCAGGTGGGATCAGACAATTAGCAACACTTTTCGTTCCCTAAGGCATCCATTCTTCTGGTTCTCCTCTTTTTACCTGTACACCTAGCGGGTCTATCATCTTGGAATTCCTTGCCCTCTCTTTAAGTGTATAAACATTTGAGGATGAATGAGCAAATAAATGAGCTGCATCGCTCTGAGCGAGTCACGTCACCTCTCTGAGCCTCTGCTTTCTATTTGTGAACTGAAGGGATTGAACTGGATTCTTTAAATTCTACCGTTGTGTCACGTTCAAAGAAGAAGCAAGGCAGCTCAGAAATCAAAGGTGACAAAGGTGCCATTTTTATATTCCTGTCATCTTGCGGCCGTTGGAGTCTTCACTGTTACGCTTAAAGAGAATGTGGAATTGTCCTGAGTCCCATCCATGTTTAATGATATGGGTTGCGCCTTAGGAACGACACCCTAGGAGATGGCACGGTTTGCTGATCCCCTTTCTGCAGCGCTGTCGGGTTTGTGTTTCAGCCTGAAACATCTCCTTATCAGAATGTTGATGAGGCCAAATAACAACTCTATTCAATCAAGACGTGCATTTTCCTTCTTGAATCAGATCACTCAGAGCTGCCAACAAGCATCTATTGTGGTGGAAATAAGGCCAACTTTTACATGAAATGAAAGTAAAGTTTACGGGGGCTGAGGCCTTAACTGTACGCTCTCTTTTGTGGCTTTTAGTTTAATGCATTATTTGTCAGATTTTTATAAGAACATTATTGCTTTAAGAAAAAAAAAACATTAAACCCTGAGAAATTACTCTCAGTCTAACGAGTTCTTTTCACTGACTTCAGACATCATTAGGGGAAGGCGATCGCCTAAGGCTGTGCATGAACTTTTTCTTCTAACTGTACACTTTATGTATAATTTAGCTTTCTTGCCTAAATTATTCAAGCAAATAGTGAGTGAAAATAATGGAGTTCACTGAAACCTTCCAGAGTATTAAAATAAAACAGTTTTCTTTTTTTACGTTGGTTTGAATTTTTAAGCTTTTTAATCATGGGTTTCAAATGGAATACACATGTCTGGTTTTTCTTCACGTGTCTCCTCATGTCTTCTTCAGAAGGGGAGAAGAAAGGACACCAATTTGAGTAAATATTCCACTCAGTAATCCTGGGGGCTGATAATAACGCAAAGTTGCAGTATTTGGGGAAAGCCTAGCAAGTCGTCATGGATGTGTCATACGGCTGCAGATCATCGAAAGACAGAACCTCCCTTTCCTCTATTCCAGGTGAGGGAAGCAAGATTGGAAATAAGCGGCATACTTGAAAAAGAGATCTAATCTCCTTCGGTTAGATAGAAGATTCCAGTAGCAGGGTTTGTACTCAAACCACCCCAATTTTTTTTAAACCAAACCCTTGTTCTAAACAATAACATCGCATCAGAGTCAGGAAACCTTACTTTCAGCATGGATAACCCTGAAGGAAATTGGGAAATTATTGGTAGGGCATCTTTTTTTTTGCATATTTAATCCAATTCCCCAAACTGGCAGTATGATCCAGCATTAAGACTTCAATCGGGATATTGTGGAATGCCCAAATATCTCCAGACAATCTGAGATGAGAATCAGTATCTCTTTCCACTGGAAAAAAAAAAAAGAAGAAAGAAACAGTTATCATGGCACATTGTCTTTGGAAACAACAAAGGCAATCCTAGCAACCAGAGCTGGGAAAGAGAAGCCATCTGTGTACACCGAAGAGCTTCAGATGTTAGACTCCAAGCAGGCAAATGAAAACTTGCAAATAATATATGGGAAGAGGCCATGGCTAAAGCCCTTTGTAGAGGAAGGAAGGATGATCTGGGGTAACAGACCTATAAGTTTAATTTATTGGCCTGATTAGACACGGGAGAGAATGATAACAAAATCAATTTTTAACACATAGCCTAGACAGGGTATTAGGTAATAAGCTCTACAGCATTATGAAGACTATTAAAGTCTACTCCAAGCACCTTATCTCCTCCAAGAATGATGTAAAATACAGCAAACTGAGAGACATTAAGAAATGCAACCTATATTGCTGTTAATAATTTATTTTATTCACTCCAAAGTGACCTTTAAAAGGATTGTCTAAATTCTAGATTCTAGCTAGAAGTCCAATTATTTTACTTAGAAGCCTATTATTTTACTTTAAGCATTGAGTAAAGACTCATGAGACCGAGGTTCAAATCTTAGTTCTGCCATGAAAGTGTTGTAGACAAATTACTGTCACTCTCTGGGTACTGGGTTCCTGATCTGTAATTTGAGAAAGCTGGACTAATTATCTTTCAGACTGGATGATTTTTTATTATTCATGAAGAAATGTTGACTACTGCATGGGTTTTCATAAGGAACAAGCTACATAAACAGCTCAGTCTTCATTTTCCTACCTGGGAAGGTGGAGGTGAATATTGAGATAACCCCTGAGGAGTCATGCACCAACACCAAAGTCCCTAGCGAAGATGTCAGCCTCTAAGTCCGAAAAGAAGAAATCAATATGCCTGCGCTCCAGCATCAAGCCTGCCCCTCTCCATCTGACTTCGGATCCTTAAGTGGCTTCTCCTTCACCAGGCAAATCATTCGGCCGACACGCTAGATAGAGGCAGTGCATAGTTGAGTGTTCTTACGTGGTCATTTCTTTTACCATCTAGTCACCTCCACTCATTCTTTTGAAGGGTTCTCTTTCATTCATTCCTGACTGGTTTCCCTTGCTCTATTCCATTCCCAAGTCCCTAACGCACACCCAAGAGCCTGCCAGCTTTCACCAAACCTCCTCCCTTGGTCTTCTGTCTATAGCCTCAATTCACCTGTTTGCTCAAGGCAAAAATATAAGAATCATCACTCTCTAGACTACAATTTACAGTCCATCTGTTTTTTTAAGTCCCAAGTTCAAGTTCAATCATTCATTGTGCCATTCTCTAGCAAGTCCCCATCTTTTCTACTAGGTCAACAGGGGTAGCCTTCTACAGAGTTTCCTGTAACTTCCCTGGACATCTTCACAAGGCACCCATGTTGTGTTTCTACTCTGTAAAAAAATCTCCAGTGGCTTCGTCTTTCTCTTAACCAACAAATTGATTCTCACTCACGGTAACCCCATGAGTTACAGAATAGCACTGTTTTTGTTTGTCTTTAGCAAAGTGTTTTTTTATTAAAACCCATAAATTGAGTAATTAGTCGCATATGTATCCCAATTTGTCTTTACAAAAACATCTCCAGACTTCTGTTCCATCATTGACTTTTAGCAGAAGAGTTTTCTTATGTAAACAGAATTTTAAAAATCATTTTGTTGGGACATAATCCGTGTATCATACAATTTAACAATTCAATCATATCAAGAAGACTGGTGCAATCTCTACCACAACCAAATTCAGAATACTTTCCTCTTCCTTGTGCTCCTTCTTATTATCTCTGTATTCCCCCCAATCTCCCTGCTATACTCCCTAGAAACCATTAATGCAAATTACTGTCTCTATAGATTCACCCATCATGGATTATACATACAGAAAAACATACAAAGACAAAGAAACAAAAAAGCTATCAATGAAAACAAAATAAAATGGATAAAAATCTCAACCAAAAGTAAAACAGAAAATATTAAAAATTAAAACAACTTTAAAATGAGTCAAAAAGAAGATCAAATGACATAGAAGATTGTCAAGTCTTTCTTCCCAGAAGCCTCTGGCAGATTAGAACCCTCAACCTAACCATTTGCACTACCCAGGGATAAAATCACGGACAAGATCTTTTGGGATCTCACTTTTGCTACCTCTCCTCCTTAATATGACGTACATTCCCCATCACACACTGATGGCTGCCACCACCAGAAGTCACCCAGAAGATCAAACAGGACGAATACTAGAGAGCCAAGTCTACTCCCTCCTTTCAGATTCCTGTAAAATCAATTTAAGCCTCATATCGCATGTCCCCTGGAAGACGAACGAAGATTTCTGGGACATTCCAGATCTACAAATCGTAATGGTCACCGATTCTTGATGCCAAGTGTCAGCTTTCATTGAATTCTTGATTTTGCTTGAGTCTCTCTTCCCTTGAACATTCTCCAAGTCACCAGACAGAACTCAGTCACTTTCATTTTTCCCACAATCCAATCACACAAGGCAACCATGCACTCATTACGCTCTACGTGAAGGGTTGAACTCACTAACCGGTTTTTCATGACAAGAAGTTGTTAAGAAAAAGAAGTTGTTGTTGTTGTTGTTGTTGTTAGGTGCCATTGGGTCAGTTCTGAGCCATAGCAACCTTATACACAACAAAACAGGCGCACTGCCCAGTTCAGGACTCCCAGAAAATTCAAAGAAAGCCTGAAAATTTTGTGAGACACTCTTCAGAGAAACAACTTGTAAGTGATTAGAATTACAGAACAAGAAGAGGCTTTAAAAATAACCACAGAATAAATACCAGAGTAGTTGGAAGAAAATGCGTCTAACATCGTAAAAGGTGAGATGATATGCATTCAAGAAGTTGACCAAACCCCAAATATATTAGGCTCCCAAATAAAATCAATGAAACATTAAAATCAGGCTTTCCAAAACCAAAGACCAAAAAAGGGTCCTAAGACACCCCTGATAAAGTAAGCAGTGACTTACACAGGCAACCTGATAAGACTAAGATCTGGTTTCTCATAAAAATGATAATATTATGTTATTGTATATATGTGTGTGTATGTGTGTGTGTGTGTATCAAGAGAGAGAGAGACAGAGAAACAGATACACAGAGAGAGACAGAGAAGGCAATGGTATGACAGATACAAAGCTCTGGGAGAAAAAGAATTGCAACCAAGAATCACCCAAATTTCCCCTCATATAAGACAACAAAATTGAAATATCTCCAGATAAATAGAAAATAAAGGAATTCGTGAAAAACAGGCCAAACTTACTAGAAATACTAAAGAGAATTCTTCATACAAAGGCCCTCAAACAGTAGACAAAAACTTACACTTCATTGATAGAACCTAGAACATAGATAGAACCTAGAAGTCCCAGTTATGGGATTAAACAATGTAAAATAAACCTACAAGACTGAAAATAGCAAAGTAGAGATATAAATTTTTACGAAGACAATTACAAAGAAAAATTAGTGAAGAGGAATTGAAACAAATATAATGACCATGGATGAAGGTAAAAACAATACACAATAAGAAGGATGTTGGTAAAAAAGGATGTTGGTAAAAAAAATTTTTTTAAATGATGGAGCCGGATAAGACACTAAGAGTATGAGAGTCAATGGCAAGAAAGGTAAATACTGCTATTTACTGAATCCTACAATCACAGTGATATGGAAGTAGATGTATAGGGAGCAAGGCAGGCTGACTTGGAGTGGGAAGGAGGGTGAAAGCATGCTGGCTGGATAGAGACTAGTGTCATTCATGAGACTAGAGCCCTCAATGAACCTTTGGGCATGGAATTGAATTCACCGTTGTGGCTCAACTTTCAGCCAAATGATTGACAAGTCTGCAAGGGAAACAATGTCATTATTGTGATGTGCGTACCTTAAAATAATTTGGCATCAAGGGCACATCATTTATCCAAGGACAAAGTTCAGAAGGGTTAGGAAGAAGGATGAATACTGACAGATGCAGGGTGGGTGATGCTACATTGAGGGGACCGCAAGAATGAGATGGAACAGAATGTATACAAATTGTTCAAAGTAAGACTGGTGATCTGCTTTGTAAACATTCACCAAGCTTGTAATAAAAATGTGTTCTTTTTAAGCTAGTTAAGTGAAATATTCATAAAGATATCAAAATGAATCATTGAAAGCTGAATTTACAATGTAAAGCCAGCTAGATAGAATTGCAGCTAATTCTTTATTATGCTGCAATTACAAATACTTTTATACCTACAATAATCACCAGGTTAATTCTGTAGTTTCCACTCCTTCTGTCCTAACCAGGTTATAAAGATGGAGCAGAGCCCATGTCTAGTTCTCTTGTTCATTTCTTCTTACTTCTGACAATTCAAGTGGCATCACCGGGAAAGTATTTCTAAGTGTTAGAAATCACATGCTAATGATGTAGGGTCCTCTATCCATCTCACTATTTGATATCTAGAACAAAAAGACATATAATTTATCATTTCAACGATTCCAGTCATCTCCTTCTCCTTGTGCTTCTGCATTAAATTTAATATAAACCCTTTAGAGATTATATAATACTGGAGACATGGATTACTAATACCGCAAACCCATCAAATATACTATATGTTAATCAGGAGTTAATTCATCTTATCTTAACCACTGGAAATTTTCTTTTTGAACGTTTTTTTCTTTGGACTATGTTTTAGATAACAACAATGTGCAAAGATGAAAAAGACAAACTGTGTGGCTGATTGGGCAAAATGAGAGAGATAACTAAAATGAAATAAAATTTATTCCAACAATTACTCCTACAGATCTTTTGACTTTCTTTTAATAGTTCAGTGGTTTTGAATATAATTACAGTGATACAGCCATCACCATTATCTAATTTCAAGACATTTCATCACCACAAAAGAACCCTTGTGCCCAATAGCAGTTATTTTTTAATTCTATCTTTTCACTTTCTTAATTGTTTCATTTGCAGCAAAAAGTTTTATATATATGTATAATATGTGGTCCAATTTATCTATTTTCTCTGTGCCTTGTTCTTTTGGTGTCAGAGCTGAGAGACAAATGTATAATCCAAACTCACAAAATACACACCTATATTATAGTTTAAGCTATTATATTTAAGTCTTTCACTCGTTTTGAGTTAATTTTTGTACATGGTGTAAGGCCAATCTCAGTTTTTGCTTGTGGATTTTATGTTGGCCCAGTATCCTTTATTGAAAATGCTGTTGTTTTCTCATTTGAATTATCTGGCATTCTTTAAAAATATAATTCAGCATAAATATAAGAGTTTATTTTTGGATTTATAATCCTGATCCAATGGAATGTATGTTTCATATACCTGTGAAAATTGGACATGGAATAAGGAAGACCAAAGAAGAACTGGTACATTTGAGCTACGGTACTGGAGAAAAATATTGAAAATACCATGGACTGCTAAAAGGACCAAACTATCCGTATTGGAAGAAGTGTGGATGGAGGGCCCCTTAGAGACAAGGATGGCAAGACTTCATCTTATGTGCTTTGGAAATGTTATCAGGAGAAACCAGTCCCTGGAGAAGGACATCCTGCTGGGTGAAGTGGAGAGGTACCGAAGGAGGGGAGGCCCTGAAGAAGATGCATTGGCACCATGACTGCAACAATGGGCTCAAGCATGGGAACATTCGTAAGGACGGCTCAGGACTACTGAGTGCTTCCTTCTGTTGTGCTCAGTGTTGCTGTGCGTCAGAAAAGACTCAATCAGGTGAAAATTGGGACCCTAGGAAACTTAAAATTCATCAAGAATGAAATGGACCTCATAAAGATGGCTATTCTAGCCGTTCGTAAACTGAAATAGACCTGCATTGCCATTTAAGTGAGACAAGCATATGGTTTACTGTGCCACAAATAGAAAACTCAAGAGGAATAGAATGACACAAAGGGACATTTCAAGATCTACCTTGAAGTACATTGCTGTTTGTAGTAGGACAATATTTATAAACATACAAGAAAATCAAATTATTACAACTGTTATTTAATTTTATGCTCCTGCCACTGAAACAAATGATGAAAAGATGAAACAAATCTACCAAATTTTTCTGACATTGATCTGCAAATGATTGAACATATCATCAAGGTGCATTGATAATAAATGTGGAATGGAATGCAAAAGAGGGAAACAAAGAGGAAGGAACAAGAGTTGGAAAATATGGCCTTCTTGATAGAAACAAAGCTGAAGATTAAATGATAGAATTTAGAAAGACCAATTATTTCTTCATCAAAAAACATCTTTTTTCAACACAAATTAGGACTATACACACAAATTACTCCAGATGGAACACACAGACATGAAATTGACTACATCTGTGGGAAGAGATAATGGGCACACTCAATATCAGCAGCAAAACAAAGGCAGAGACTGAGTATGGAACAGATCATCAATTGCTCATCCTGAAGTTCAAGGGAATGAAAACAAGTCCAGGGGGGACAAAATACAACATTAAATATATTTCACCTAAATCTTGATAACATCCCAAGAATAGATTTGCTTCATTGAATTCTAATGACAGGAGACCCGATAAGCTGTGGGATAACATGAAAAACATAATACACAAATAAAGCAAAAAAATCATGAAAAATAAAGGAAAGAAAAATCCTTTCTTTCAGCGTTATAATGAACTGGGCTAAGAGTCTGGAGTTAGAAGAGCAAAAAAGGAAAGACACTCTTAGCATATAACAACCCTAAATAATTGAAGAAATATTTTAAACCTCAAATTACAATATTAAAAGATTCTATTGGTAAAACATTGAAAGATGTAGTAAGCATCCAAAGAAAATGAAAAGAGTACACAAGAGTCACTGAACCAAAAAAAAACTGGTTGGCATTCAACCACTTCGAGAGGTAGCATATGATGTTGAATCAATGGCACTGAAGGAAAAAGTCCCAAGATGCACTGAAGGCATTAGCATTTACAAGGCTCCAGGTAAGAATGGAATTCCAACAGAAATGCTTCAATTCTCTGAGGAAACACTGGAAGCACTCATTCATCTGTGCCCTGAAATTTGAAAGATAGCTACCTGGCCAGCTGACTGGAAGAAATGCATATTTGTACCTATTCCAATTAATATGATCCCATAGATTATGAAACAATATACAAATAAAGCTTGCTGAAGATCATTCAACACAGTTGCAGCAGTACATTGAATGGGAGCTTCCAGAAATTCAGGCTGGATTCAGAAGAGGCTGTGGAATAAGGAATATCAGTCCTGATCTCATATGAATCTTAGCTCAGTACAGGGACTACTAGAAAAATGTTTATGTGTGAGGTGCACAAGGGACCAGTTATCAGATATAAAAGAACTAAAAATCATATCAGTGGGTGCCCACCTCCCTGATATGATCAATGAAGACAAACGTGTGCATAAGCAAATGTGGTGAAGAAAGCTGATGGTGCCCGGCTATCAAAAGATATAGCATCTGGGGTCTTAAAGGCTCGAAGATAAACAAATGGCCATCTAGTTCAGAAGCAACAAAGCCCACATGGAAGAAACACACCAGCCTGTGTGACCACAAGCTGTCGAAGGGATCAGGTATCAAGCATCAAGGAACAAAAATATCATATCATTCTAAACGTGGGTAAATGCAGAGTGGAGACTCAAAGCCCATTGGTAGCCACCTGGACACCCCCTTACTGAATGGTTGTGGGGAGGAGATGAGCCAGTCAGGGTGCAGAGTAGCAATGATGAAACATATAACTTTCCTCTAGTTCTTAAATGCTTCCTCCCCCCTACCTCCATTATCATGATCCCAATTCTACCTTACAAATATGGCTAGACCAGAATATGTACATAGGTACAGATAGCAACTGGAAGCACAGGGAATCCAGGACAGATGATTCCTTCAGGCCCAGTGGTGAGAGTGGTGATGCCTGGAGGGTGGAGAGAGTGTGGGGTGAAAAGGGGAAACTGATTACAAGAATCTACGTATAGCCTCCTCACTGGGGAATGGACAGCAGAGAAGAAGGTGGGGGTGGGGGGGAGACGTCAGAAAGTGTAACATATGACAAAATAATAATAATTTATGAATGATGAAGGGTTCATGAGGTAGGGGGAGTGGGGAGGGAGGGGGAAAATGAGCAGCAGATATTAAGGGCTCATGTAGAAGGTAAATGTTTTGAGAATGATGATGGCAACAAATGTACATATGTTCTTGACACAATGGATGGATGTATGGATTGTGTTATGAAGTGTACGAGGCCCCAATAAAATGATGAAAAATAATACTAAATAAATATATAAAGTAAATGGAATTATCCAAAGATCTAATACTCAAAGCAAAAAAAAAAGAAAAATGTTTATGTGTGTTTTATCGATTATGCAAATGATCTGTAAATTAGATAGATGATAGATAGATGATAGATAGATAGATAAGTAGATAATCTTTAGAAGAATGAGAAATCCCGGACACTTCATTGTGCTCATGCAGAACCTATACATGGAGGAGAAGTCAGGGTTTCAGACAGAACAAGGGACTATGGTTTAAAACCAGGAAAGCTGTGTGCCAGGGCTGTATCCTTGGACCATGCTTATTCAATCTGTGTGCGCAGCAAATGATCTGAGAAGCTAAATTCTATCACTAGAAGGAAGTTTATTAAGAACCTTCCATATTCAGATAAACTAACTGCTTTTACTGGACACGAGGAGGACTCATAGAACTTTTGGATGAAGATCAGGCTCTGCAGCCCTAAGTCTAGGTTATAGTGCAATGTGCACAAAACCAAATCCCCACAACTGCACCAACAGACAACAGCAAGATACATGGAGACAAGTTCACAGTTGCTGGCAATTTCATTGAGCTTGGATCCACAATCAGATGAAGGGGATTGCTGGTGATGTTGTGGGCTACATGGAATTCTAGCCACAAGGTGTAGTTCCAAACCACTAGCTGGTCCGCAGGAGAAAGACGGGGTTTTCTACTCTCTTAAACATTTACAGGCAGGAAGTTTTGTGCCCAAAACTGGTGCACTGAGATGGTTTCATGAGCAGGTGCATTGTCATGGTGGCAAAACCAGTCCCCCGTCTGCCACAAATCAGACCTCTTTCGTCACACACTGTTATGCAATCTTTTCAGAACCTCTCAATCAGTGGTCCTCAACCTTCCTAATGCCACAACCCTTTTAATACAGTTCCTCATGTTGTGGTGACCCCCAACCATAAAATTATTTTTGTTGCTACTTCATCACTGTAATTTTGCTACTGTTATGAATCATAATGAAAATTTCTGATATGCAAGATGTATTTTCATTGTTACAAATTGAACATAATTAAAGCATAGTGATTAATCCCCAAAACAATATGTAATTATATATTGTGAAATATTTATTTCTCATAACAAATAAATGAAATTTTGTCTTGAAGCATGGTATAGCATGGGTAATAGTCTTCAAGCCAGGTACTAATATCTGCATGTGGGCGGACCCGCCTGGAGACGGATAGAGGAGCAGTGTCTCGGTTCCTAAGACCATTGGAAATATATGTGCTTTCTGATGGTCTTAGGTGACCTCTGTGAAAGGGTCATTCAACTCCCAAAGGGGTCACGACCCACAGTTTGAAAACCACTGCTCTAAATAAAAAGCTTGATTAACAGTCTGATCTGGTGGAATAAACTCCAAATGTACTCTCCCTGTGGCATTTTTTTTTTTAAAGAGCATCATCTTGATCTTTGATTTCACTTGAGTTTTGGGGGAGTGAGGTGACAATGGCATCTTCTACTGGCTTAACTGATGTTGGATTTCCAGGTTGTAAGAATAGCACCATGTCTCGCCACCAGTAAGGACCTTGGGGGAACAAAGTCTGAGTCACTTTGGAGCTGTTCTTTCAAAGCAGGGCATGTCCCCATAGGACTCTCTTGTTCCTGGTCAGTCAGAAAACGAGGCACAAATTTCACAGTGACCCTTCTCATTCTCAAACCTTCTGTTAAAATTTGCTGAACCGAGCTCCAAGATAGTCCGGATCACTTCTTCATCCCTTCAATGGTCCCTCGTTGGTCTTCAAGAATAAGTGCACGAATGTTAGCGACATTTTCTTTTGTTTGGAAAGTTGACAGGCATCCAGAAGGAGGCTTGTCCTCCATCAATCGACATTTCACCTTTTTTGAAATGAGAAAGCCACTCATATGCTTGAGTTTTCCCCATAGCTCTGTCTTTGTACGCTGTGTTCAACATCACAACAGTTTCTGAGGCATTTTTCCTAAGCAGAACAGTCACACACTATTCTCTTAAACCGGCCATCACACACACAAAAAAATGAGGTTCTAGTGAAACTGGTTTTATGAAAAAATTCACTGTGACCAGAGAGAACCTTCCCAGGTGAAGCCACGGGGTACACTAACTCAGAGCAAGTTGCTGGATGCTGGCCTAGCAGGGAAAATGTGTACTGCAAAAGCTCTGCCCAGTTTCCTTTGGGGCGGGAAGTGGGGAGAGGGGGGCACATTCTATGCACATTATACATCTAAGGCTTTACTCTCTGAAGTATGTGTTAGAACTGACTCGACAACACCTCACATCTGAACTATAAAAGGACTCCTACAACTCAACAACAAAAAGAGAAACAATTCAAGCAAAAAATAGCCAAAGGAATTAAAAAGACATTTCTCCGAAGAAGATAAACAAATGTACAACAAGCTCTTGAAAGGCTGATCGATGCCATTGGTCAATAGGGACACACAAATTAAAACCAAAATGAAATACCACTTTGCTCCCACTGGTGCACTGTCTGCTAAGCATTGAGCTGCTAACCAAAAAATGGGCGGTTCAAAACCTTCTGCTAGTCCAAGAGAGAACGTTGAGGCTTTCTGCTGTTGTAAAGATATACATGCTTGGAAACTCTATGTGGGTCCAATGAGTTAGAATCAACTCAATGGCTGTGGGGTTTAGGAGCGTTATTATCAGAAAAATGGAAAATGAGAAGCATTAGGAAGGATGTAGAGAAATTGAACTCTTCCTCCATCACTGGAGGAAATGGAAAATGGTGCGGCACTGTGGAAAAGTTTTTTAGTTCCTTAAAATGTTAGATTGAATATCTGCGATATATGTATGGCTTGTGATAAGAGCTGTAAGAGCCTCCAGTAAAATGATTTTTTTAAAAAAAGAATGACCATCTGACTATAAATTTCACTTCTAGATATATACCTGAACTAATTGATAACAAGGGCTCAAACCGATACGTGTACACCAATCTCAGAACAGCATTGTTTACAATAGGAAAAATGTGAATGGGTAAATAACAGATGAGTAGATAAGCAAAATGAAATAAAATCATACAATGGATTACTATGCAGCCATCAAAATAAATGATATAACTTGGACCTTGAAAACACTTGTGGTAGTTTAAATGATAGATGCAAAAAGACCAATATCGTATGATCTTATTTGTATGAAATATCTAGAATAGGGAAATGCATATAAACTAAGGTTTATTCGCAGTGACTCATAGACCAAAAAGAAAATGAGGACGTACTGTTTACAGGTCCTACACATTGGACTGCTTACCCGTGAGGTTAGCAGTTCAAAACCACCAGCCACTCTGTGGGAGAAAGATGAGACTTTCTAGTCCTGCAAAGAGTTATAGTCCCAGAAACCATGTTTCTATCCTGTCCTATAGGATCACTCTGAGTCAAAGTTGACTCTGGCAGTGAGAGAATGAGTGAATCTCCATTAAGAATGATGAAAAAAGTGATTAATGGCTAGTGGTAATGGTGGCACGGCATGGTTACCGTAATCAATGTCACTGAGTTGTGTGCATAAGAATGGTTTAAATGAACGATGTTTTAAAAAATGCCACAGTAATTTGTCAAAACTGTTGGAAACTTAATTGGTATTGTGTGGAATCGGCAGCTTCATGTGGTATTGCCATAAAAACGATGTGAACTTTCCAACCCATGATCATAGACTAGTTTCCTTTAGTGCTGTGATGAACAACCACAACTAAGTAACTTAACAACACAGATTTAGGATCTTACAGTTCTGGGGGGTCAGAAATGTGAGCATGGATCTCACTGCGCTAAAATAAACAACTATAGGAAGGGATCCATTCCCTTGCCTGTTCAAATCTAGAGGCTACCTGAATTCTTTAACATGTGCCCCCTTCACTCCCTGAATCTAGAATCACTCTGATTTCTGCTTCCATTGCCACATCTTCTCGGAGCTCTGCCTGGTGGCATTGTGCATTAAGCATTGGGCTGATAACCACACGGTCAGCAATTTGAACCGCCAGCTGCCTCAGGGAGATGGAGGAAGCTTTCTGCTCCAATAAAGATCTACAGCCTCAGAAACCCTGTAAGTGTTGCTTTGAGTTGGAATTGACACCGTAGCCCTGGGTTCCACTTATAAAGATCTAGCTATTGGCATCGGTTCCTTGGATAATCCGCAAGAATCTTCCCATGAAGATGCTTAATTCAATGACATCTTCAAATGCCAGAAAAATCAATATATCCACAAACTCCAGGGATTAGGATACATGAACATCTCAGAGGGGTATTTTTTTTTCTAGTAGCCACACATGTTTTTCTACTTACATCGTCTTCTTCCAATTCTTTCAACAATGTTTGGCAACTTCCCATGTCCAAATCTTGCACTTATTTTGTTAAATTTATGTCTAAGTATATCATTCTTTTCAGTGCGTTTGTAAAATAAATTACTTTTTATCTCATACTTGAATTTTCTTGGTTGATATGGTGGATTTCTTTTGTATCAATCCTGTATTACAAACTTGCTGACTTCAATTATTAGCTTCATTTGTTCTCTGTGGGTTCCCTAGGGATTTTCTCCATTCCAGAAGAATAACATGACCCAGTACACAGAGTTTTCCTTCTTCATAAAGATGCATATTTTTCTTGCTTAATTGTGCTCTCTGGAACTATAGCATACAATCAAATGCAACTAGTGACAGCAGCTATAACTGTATTGTTCTTGATCTTCAGGGAAAAGCTTTCAGTCTTTCACATTGAAGTGTGATATTAACCAATGACTTGTAAAACAGATCTCTTTTATTTGAAGGCTGAAGAAGTTTCTTTCTCTGGTTATTTTGTTGAGAGTTGAGCATGACCCAATACAGAACATAACTAAACAAAACTCACAACGTAACTGTCAATTCCCACTCATCGCCGCCCTATGGGACATAGTAGAACTGCCCCTCTGAGCTTCCAGGGCTGTAAAATGTCACAGGGGCAGACAGTCTGATCTTTCTTCTGAAGAGCAGGTTGTGGTTGGTAGCTTGGGGTGAGCATAGCCAACTGTGCCTCAGGGGTGCTGAATTTTGTCAATTTTTTTATCGGAGTCTTTATGGAGCTGATCGTGTGTTTCTTGTGCGTTGCCATCTATTTTGACTGTGTTTTTATACCTGGCGTGTTGCAGGGATCCTACTTCATTCTTCCTCATGTATATATCCAGCTGTCGCCACCTTGCTTTTTTCTCATTTGTATGGTCTTGAAACCCTTGCTAAAAATCCATTGCTGATAAACTTAAAATTATTTGGGGAATAGGTTTACTTCCACTGATACATATTTCTAGCTATATGCTAGTAGTTTACTGTCTTAATTATCATAACTTTGTAGTAAAGGTGAGGAGCTTTGGTGTCATAGTGCTTAGGGATTGGGCTGCTAACTACGAGGTCAGCAGTTTGAAACCACCAGTTTTTCCATGGAAGAAAGATGAGGCTTTTCTACTCCCATAAAAATTTATAGTCTTGGACCAAAATGGTGGTTCTGACCTGTCCGATAGAATTGTCATGAGTAAAAATTGACTGGATGGCACTGAGTTTGGTTTTGGTTTATAGTTAAGTTTACAACTGGGAAACGTGAGTCTTTCAACTTTGCTTTGATTTTTTAAGATTCTTTAATTAGTCAAGTTCCCTTGAATTTCCATACATATATATTTTAGGGTCATCCACAACAAATAAAAATGCAGCTGGATTTTAAAAGAAATTTGTTGACTGTACATCAGTTTGAGCAATATTGCCATCTCAAAAATATTAAATTTTCTGATGAGGACATCAGATATGTCTACAAATCTTATGCTAGTTTGTAAAACATTTATTTCTAAGTATTTTAGTTTGGGGTGTTATTTTATAAGGAATTAGTTTCCTAACTTTAATTTCAGATTGTTCATTGCTAGGATATAGAAGTACACATTTTACAATATAGATTGATCATATAGTCCAAACACTTGTTGAACTTGTCTCTTAACTCTAATAGATTTTGAAAGATGTTTTAAGGATATTTTTTACCAGCCAGATATTAACTATGAGGAGAAATAAGTTTTCTTCTTCCTTTCCCATTTGGTGCCTCTTCTTTTGTATTTCTCTGTTAGTTCCCTAGGTATAACTTCCTGGAAAATGTGGACTATAAGGGATGGAAAGAGATGTTTTAATCCTGCCCATGATCCTACTGAGACAGTTTTCATTATAAGTAGTATTTATCAAGTTAGAGAAGTTTCTTTCATTTCTAGGTTTTTTTGTTCTTGCCTTTTTGTCATAAAATTACCAGATGTTTTTAAAATCTATTTCGATTGTGCCTATTGAGGTGATTATATGTGTTTGTCACTGTGATGGTCTTTGAGACTGTTCTATGTACGTGATGTGGCTCATAGTCAATAGGTAACTGTTAGTTCTGGTTGATTTAAAGCATTGCCTTCTATTTTCTGATGACATTAAGTCCGGTTATTCTATCTATGACTGAGAATGAAATATTGAAGTCTTGAACTATTATTGTTACATTATGTGACATTTCTTCAATTCTGTCCATTTTATTTCACGTCTTTTGTTAGGATTTGTTGTTAGGTACATAGGTGACTATAATTGTTATATCTTCTCGACAAGTTGACACATTCTGGCTTCTAAAAAATATTCTTATTTCTAGGCACCCAAGAGATGCAAATGAAACCAATGCTGAGCTGCTGCCTTACGTTGGGATTTATAGAAAAATTCGAAAAAGAGAGAATAACAAATGCTAGTGAGGATGTGGCGAGATTAGGGACCTCATGTACTGCTGGTGGGACTGTAAGATGGTACAACTGTGGAAAGTGGCATGTCATGTCCTCAAACAAATGGGTGTAGAAAAGTCCTATGGCCCTGAAATCTCCTTGCTGGGTATATCTCCTAAGGAAGGAAGAGCCACTTCATGAACTGATACATGAAAAGTCATGCTCATCACAACACTGTTCACAATAGCAAGAAGATGGAATAAATGTCCATCGGTGGAAGAAAGGATAGCCATGCTTTGATACAACACAGAATGGAACGTTATGCGTGACATAAAAATAAGGGTGAAACGATGGAGCATATCCAATGGCATGGATCGACTTAGAGACCGGTATGATGGACCTAAGTAGTCAATCACAAAAGGACAGACATTGTATGAGACCACTGTCACAAAGGAAAAATCAAGACAAAGATTTTCTTTAAAAAACAAAAAACAGACTTTGATACAACCAGGGGTGGAAGGAGGAAGAGGAAAGGCTGGCAGAGGTTAACTTGAATGAAGGGGGAGATTGCATTCTACAAGAGCAAAAAGGGTAGGGGTCATGTTTGATAAATAATTGCCATGTTCAATACAAAATTGATTATCTGAAATGTAAACATCCATCTAATTCATAATAAAAAGGTTTTTTGGTTGCTGGTTTTTAAAAATATTCTTCTTTGTCTCTAATACCACTTTTCTCTCACAGACTTTCTCTAATATTAGTGTAGTCATGACATTAGTAGAGCTGGTATATATTTTTCTGTCCACTCACTTGCGCCTATTTGCATTTTTTAAAATTCTGAAGTGTCTCTGTGGTGGACAACTTCTAGTTCAATCGCCATTTTGTTGTTTGTTTAAATCCATTTGTCAATCTCCCCCTTTTGTTTGGAGTTTGTAATGGTCTAAATGTTGACTTGAAAATATTTATGTATGAATTAGAAGTGACTTGATGGCAGTGGGCTTTCATTTCATATACCTTAACTAAATCCGATTATCCTCCATAATGTGCATGGGCTTTAGCCAATCAATTCGAGACCCTATGGAAAGAAGTTGAGGTTTCCTGAAGAAATTAAGTATTCTGCCACCACATTCCAACAAAATTCCCATCATGTTTCCAGTCTACCGCCTTGCCCTGTAATTGTGGACTCAATGGTGACATCAACCGTGAATTTCCTGACCAGCTACTCACTCGCATGTGGAATTTGGACTTTTCAGCTTCCACAATCATGTGAATCTAGTCCTTAAATCTATCATCTGTCTATCAATCTACTTCTCCCTCTCATTCTGTTTCTCTGAAAAGTTATGACGGATACTCACTGTGACCTCGTGGTTACCCCAGAGAACAGACTAGATCTGCCCTTTGGGTTTCCAAGGCTATAAATCTTGATGGGAAGAGAAAACCTCATCTTTCTTCTTCAGAGTGGCCAGTGGGTTTGACCCTGCGATTAGGACCCTAATGGATTACCCATTGCCCCACCCGGATTCCTGGATGACTGATCCGAAGTGATTAATTCATTTACATTTCATGTAGCTATTCATAAGGTAAAAATCACATCAGCTAATTTCTGCTATCGTTTCTGGCTATTTGTTTTTTATGTGTCTTATGACTGTTGTTCGTGTTTATTTCTCATATTCTTTATTCTATTTCCTGGGCACCCAAGTTAATAAGCATTGCTGCCGTTTTTATATATTTCATTTCATTTTTAATTTTTTATACATGTAGTCCTTCATTAAAGAAACTGCATGGTCCAGGGGATCAAGCATGGGGTTGCTAACCAAAAGTTTAGTGGTTAGAATGTACCAGCCACTCTGCCGGAGAAGGATGAGGTTGCTTGCTTCCATGATTCGCAGTTCTACATTCACCTACAGGGTCTCTACGAATCAGAATCAGCTCAATCGCAGTTTTTGTTTTATTCTTTGATTATTACCTTCTTCAGTGTTCAAAAGATATTTCCCAGTATACCGCATCCGTTCATCTTTTATGATTATTGCTTCTGTTGTTTTCTACTACCTTTAATTGGGTTCTGAGTGGTTGTCATAGAGATTAAAACTGACATCTTAATCCTGTGGCATGTTATCAGGAGAGTCTAGGAAGGACATTAGGCTTGTTAATGCAGAAGAGGACTGAAAATGGAGAAGACTCTCAACCACAAGGATTGTCACCGGGGCTAGAACAATGGACTCCAACTAAACAATTGTGAGATTGTGAGATTGACACCGGAGCAGCCGGTGCAGCCGTGTGTTGTGCATAGGTCACTGTGAGCAAGAACCAACTTGACAGCACCGGACAATATCTCTATTTATTACTAAGACAATCACAATAGTTATTTTTAAGAGAGAAAACAATTGACAACCATGCAGTCGTTGCTGATTCCTAGTGACTTGACAGGACAGAGTAGAACCCACTCCTGTGGGTTTCCAAAATTGTGCATCTTTACCGGAGTAGAACGCCGTGGTTTCAAACTTCTGACCTTGCAATTAGCAGCCCAGCTCATAAACCACTATGCCACGGGGTTTCTAAGTACAATAACATGCACAAAATATTGCGCCCTGCTTTTTCCTCTTTGCTTGTACTATTATTGTCGCACAAATTATCTCTTAGGTATTATAAAGTCATTGACACAGTTTTATACTTTTTAAAATATGATTCTTCATTTCCCCATTTGCCCATGCTTTTTATTTCTGCATGTGGATTCAAATATTGTCTCAAGTCCTTTCATTTCAAATTACCAAACTGCCTTTCATTTTTTCTAATAAAGCAGATCTGCTTGTGACAAATTCAGTTTATGTTTTTCTGGCAACAACTTAATGTCTCCTTTGTTGTGAAGGAAGGTTTCACAGGATAGAGAATTCTTGGCTGACAATTTTTTTTTTTTTAGTACTTTGAATGTTATCCCACTGTCTCTGGTCTCTGTGGTTTCGGATGAGAAACCAACTACTAATCTGTACCAAGCAACTACTTCGTTTACAAAATGAGTGGTTGTCTCCTTTTCTGCCTTCAGAAGTCGATTCAGTTTTGACTTGTGAACATCCAGCATCTAGATGTAGATTCATTTTACTTGATCCTACTTGGCATCTATTGACTTTCTCGGGGACTAAAGGGGGCTGCTGTGGTTGATTTGTTTTAATCGAATAAAGGGTGTGGTTTGGTCATTATTTTTTCAAATAGGATTTCTTCTCCTTTGGCTGAGATACCTGTTTTGGTGTCTTGGTCTGCTCACTGGGGTTCCCGGAGGTTTCTGAAGATCTGTTCATTTCCCTACATTCTTTTTCTTTCTACAGTTCAGACTAGATCATATCAATGGACTTCTCTTCAAGTGTAATCATTCTTTATCTTTCAGCCGAAGGCAGCTATAAAATAAAGTTTCTAAAAACCTGTGAATATTTTATATAAACTATTTTGCTTTCAAAATCCTTTGCTCCCATGTGCTTATTTTTTCCCATGTGCTTCCCTTTAGAGTACTTGTATCCCTTCATGGATAGTCTGTTCTTAGTGGGACATTGGCCTGATACCTTCCTTTAGCTCTCTAGAGCGGGGGTCCTTAACCCCTGTCCACTCACAACCCCTTTTCAGCCGAGAAACTTGAGACAAAACAAGTGCTGCCAGACACACCTTGGATTCATCCGACGCTGGATTTGGAATAAATTTCTGGTGGTTGTGTGTTCAGGAACCTTTTCCTTTTGCCAAGTTTTTCTCAACCCAATATTCAGTTGCGTGACCCCCATATGGTCACGTGGATTGGTTATACTTCTTTTGCATGTCTTGTACTTTTTGCCGCAATCTAGATATTTGAAATAGAATATTGATACACTTCTGGAAAGCAGATGTCATGGCTCCAGGGTTTGTTGTTGTTCATTGTTATTGATGCTGCTGGTGGTTTAGTACGTTCCTAACCTAATTCTATAAAGTCTGTCTTTCTTACCAATGTGTGTTCATGGGAGTGTCTGCTTGATTAAGTTAGGGATTGGCTAATTTTTGACAGATATTTTCTCCAATGTCTTGAAACACTAAGCCTTCAAGCCATTTACCAGGGGCTTTGTGAGCACGCTGGAGCATGTCTTCAGCATTCTGGATATTTAAAACTGTCTTAACTTTTCTATTTTGCCTTCCCAGGGGCTCAAGGTGAGCCAGAGGTGAGAGCATGGGGATTTTCCCAGGCTTTCCTGGGTGCGTGTGCATGGCCCTACTCATCCGCGTGGCCATCCAGATGCACGAACACAGTGCAGGTTTTCCACGTTCCCTGCGAGCTTCTCCTCTTCAGCTTCGTCTTGGGAGTTTTCTCATCAGCCTCTTATTGACTCCACCTGTGACCGCCGCTCCAGATCCTGGTAAAACAATTTCTATTGATAATGTTCAGCAAGTGTCCCAAGGCAACTGGTGGCCACCCTGAGCTAACGCAGAGTCACAGGTTCAAGAATAATGTTGCCTGGGAAAGGAGTCTGAATAGATTTAGTGGGGGTCACTTTTTCCCCTTATTTTACAAATTTGATATGCTACCCCTCTAAAATATAATTGTTGGGCTCTTTCTTGCCCTCCAGATATGTCTGAATTCATACCCTCATACAATCCCTTTTATTATTTCAGAATTAATTTTTTTTCACATTCAGAACACAAGAATCCTATCCATCGCTTTCTTTTTCTCCCCCCACCAAATTTTTTTGAGACTTTTACAATCCATAGTTTTATCCTTTTTTCCAGTTACATTTTGGAACTCTCTTTGTCAACTCTTGTCCCCAGAATAAAACGATAAGTATAATCGAACTCTTTAATTATATCTAATTTATTTGTTACTTTGAGGTCATTAAACTTTTATAGTTTGGAGTCAACGAATACGTGGATAGAGTCATACTAGAGGCTGCAGAGTGGATCACGATTCCTCGTGACAGAGAAGACCTCTTCCTAGTCTTTTCTCAGCTGTCGTCTTTATAAACGCAAACCCATGGCCGTCCCCTAGCAAGGATGTGGGTTGGCTTGATGCATGAACTTCCAGGTAGCAGCCAAGTGCTGGAGCATGGTGCCACCAAGAATGCCTGAGCTGGACAAGCTCAACGTCATTCACAATCCTTTTGGAAACTCAGTGAAATTCTATCCCTGCTCCTCCACCCCACCCCACCCCAAAGGATTTAAAACATTGTGTAAATTTCCTCCTGGCTGATTTCTAATTTTGATGTTGTAATTATAGCAAATATAATCTTTTGAGTGTATATAGTTTTAGTTCTTTTTACAAGACATGCTATTTTATTTTATATTTACTTTAGACCTACTTATTTGCTCTCGGTAGACATTTCTACAACCTAAAAATTATTATATCTTTTTGGCTCCTTTCCAGTAAGTACCGTCATTCTTTTTTATCACCAATTTTATTTGTAAGAACTTCCAGAACAATATTAAATATCAGTGTGGATAGTGAGCCTCCTTTCTTGTTTCTGGCTTTAATAAGAATGCCTGTCACATTTTACTCTTACATATGGTATTGTCTCTTGGTTTGAATTAGATTTTTCCATGGGAAAATAAGGTAGAACCCCCTCTATTCATAGATTTCTATGAATCATGACTCCTAATAATCATTATTGAATATTCAATTTAGAAAGTGCTTTTCAGAATCTGTACAGATTGTCATATCCTATTTTTTCTTCTTTAACCTATTGTATTAGTAGATTTGCTAATAGTAAAATATTTTAAGTTTATTTCATAAACTCCATTTCGGCTATTTGTGAACCAGTCTTTACTATGCTAATACATTCAATTTCGTTTTATTTTGTATAATATTTAGAGTTATTGCTTCTTACGATTCATGAATGGCATTGGCTTGTTGCTCTTTGTCTTATTTATGTCAGGTTTGGGTATCGAGAAGATGTGAGCCTTGAAAAATCAATTGCAATGGGCTTCTTCCTTTGAGTTAGAAGAATTTATAGGTAATGGGAATTGTCATGAAAACTGAAAAAAAATCACTTAAAATACTCATCTAGGCTGAACTCTTCTCGACAGCATTTTGAATTCATTCCTTATTTATTGCTGCACTTTTGGTTTACTGCTATCCGAGAGTCAATTTTGGTTATTTGTATTTTCAAATCAAGAATTAGAGGATCCAGGGTAATCTCACTCCAGGAAGAATAGCAATGAACCACGATAAAATTCCTCTCTCTGAGAGACTGTGCCATGTGAATCAAAGGGACTTCTTATTTAATATAGAGTTAATCAGCTTGAATTTTATGTTGATTCGGATGGCAAGTAGCTACGTGTCTGTGCAATTTCTACTGGCTCTGGGTCTAAGTTTCGGAAGTCCCCATGGAAGCTTAGTAAAGCATATCTCTCTCTAGGAAAAATGATCCCAGAGCATTTCATAAACACACAGCCACCTCCGTCAATAATGCATGAGTCAGAAAAGAGTGCGGTACATTCTCTTAGTAGAAATTACCAACCTGTCAAACAAGCTGGCACAGAGGCGAAGTGTGAGGTCAAGGAAAGAAAGCAGACAGTTGAACATTGACATGGTTTCATTCACATTGCTTTGCCGCCCGCCCTTCAACAGATTCACCCCAATAAAATATTAAAGGTTCTATTGAATTTCCCAACAAGGACACATTCTCCATACTCAAAGACGGCTTGAGGCAGCAAGAAAGCACCAGAACAATAACCTCTGCTTTCTCACACAGCCTAGAAGATTTGTCAGAGAGGCCAAGTTCCCTCCAATGGAACGATCTTTCCCAACATTCCCCTTGAGGTCCGGACTCCTCTCTCGTCGAAGCGGTTCACTCTGCTCGTGATTTTTTTTTTCCCTCCATATGTTTCAACTCCTGCTTTTAGCAGATAAAAGCCATTTACTGACTCTTTCGATCCAGATAGCTTTTTCTATCGTCTGTCAAAGCAGTTTCCATAGGAAATCTCTCAGGGAAGAGAATATTGGGGTGTAGGCATTTTGCGTGAGCCAGATGTCAATTCACTGAGGCTCTGGGGTTGTGGCCACAGCAGCTAGCCAGCTAGGTTCGTTTGCACAAGACAAGAGGCTTCAGGTGTATGAGCCTCGTTTTCGACATTTGTAAAATTAATGGAGTGGTACTTCACAAGGTGAGTTTTGAATTCTCTGTCATGTTGAGGCGTTTTGGAATCAAGACACAAAGAGCTATTTGGGAGTCTCAGTCACAGCCAAGCACAAGGTCAACCATCTGGGTTTCTAGTTGAAGCTCCTGAAAGAGCTTCCAAAGTTGGCAGCCAGCTTTAAAGTGTGATTATTTAACCGTCTTGATCACCTCTGACCCGTCTCTTTAGGTTAAATCAACGATAAAAGAGACACTGCCTGCGTTCACCAACGAGCACAAACTTGTACGTTTTGCAGGGAGGTATTCAAGCAAACCGCCTCGGAGCCGGTCTTCTTCCTTCAGAGGCTTGTTTGCTGTGAAGAACTCAAGGGTTAACAAAAGGTGAGTAAATGTTTGATAGCAGCAGCCTCCTGAGGGGACAGGTGGAGGATACAGAGGGTGGGAGCGAAAACATTGCCTGCTTCTCACCCCCTACCCCACCCCACATTGACCTGGGATGGAGTTCATGTTGGAGAGGAGATGAGCCTTTTCCAAATCTCTCTGTCCGCTGTCAATCAAGAAGAAACAAGAGAGCAGGTGTGCGCTCCCCCTCCCCACCCCCGCCTTGAGGGCAGCAGGAAGAGAAGACTTTCAGATGCAGCCTGTCTCGCCGGACTCCCTCCAGAAGCCCCGGTTTGCCAATAACTGTGGCTTCTTAAAAATTAAAGGACAAATACTGAAGTTGGAATCAATCATCGCTTCTAAAGGAAACCCAACCGTCTAAAAGCTGCCAACCAGACGGGCAGGAAGAGGATCTGGGGCCGACTTTCCAAAGGTGGGGAACTTTCCTGCAGCTTCTTATTCACTCAAGGGCTTATAGAGGGCCTACTGTGTGCCATGGCCTCTGCGAAGTGTTTCCTAATGCAGAGGAAAACGAGCGTGATGGTGTTCCTGCCATGGTGGTGCCTATTTTCCCAAGTGTAAGAGCATCACGTTATTGCAGTTCCTCCTACGTGCTGCGTAGGAAAGAAGCCCAAACGATACAATAGAGAGTAGAGTAGGGGTGGGGGGGGGATCAAATTTAATACAGGGATCACTCAGAGAAGGCTGCTTCTTGTTCTGCTTCTGCTTCTGCTGCTTCTTCTGTTTTAAATCATTTTCTTGGGGACCCTTACAGCTCTTCTAATTTCCCATACACCAATTGTTTTGAGAATATTTGTATGTATGTTGCCTTCATTCTTTTCTAAACATTTACGTTCTATTTGAGCCCTTGGTGTCAGCTCCTCTTATTTGTCTCCCTCCCCCACCGCCACCCTCATGTGCCCTTGATAACTTATACATTATTATTGTTTTCATGAGTTACGCTAACCACTGTGGCCCTCTCCCACTTTTCTATTGCTTGTCCCCCTGGGGGGTGGGAGAATTATATGTCAATCATTGTGATCGGATCTCCCTTCCTCCCCTCCTCCCCCCACCTTCTCCCTGGCCTCTTGGTAGTGCTACCCCTAATCTGTTACTGAGGGGTTTAGCTGACCTGAATTCTGTGTCAGTACCAGTGTACAGTTTTTTGAGGACAGACACATATCACATAACATTTTCTATTTTAATCATTTTCAAGTATAATCCAGTGTCATTAAATGCACTTGTAATACTGTGCAACCATCACCACTATTTCCATTTTTTTTATGTTGCCATCGTTATTTTCTTTTTTTATTATTAAGAAATCTTTTTTATTGGGGCACATACAACTCTTATCACAATCCATACATACATCAATTGAGCAAAGCACCCTTATATATTCGTTGCACTCGTCATTCTCAAAATTCGCCTTCCACTTGGGTTCCTGGAATCAGCTCGGTTTCCTTTTTTTCCCCTCCCCCTCCCTCCCCGCTCCCCCCTTCCCCTTGGTCCCTTAATAGTTTATAAATAATTATTTTATCTTATCTTACACTGCCCGGTGTCTCCCCTCACCCACCTTTCCATTGCCCATCTCCCAGAGAGGAGGTTACACATAGATCTCCAAGATCGGTTCTCCCTTTCTACACCCCCTTCCCTTCCGGTGTTGCCACTCCCACGGCTGGTGTTGAGGGGTTCGTCCGTCCTAGATTCCCATGCTTCCAGATCCCTACTGCACCTCTGTACATCCTCTGGTATAACCAGGTCCGCAAGGTAGAATTGGGATTATGATAACTGGGAGGGGAGGAAGCGTTCAAGAACTAGAGGAAGGTTTTGAGTTTCATTGTTGCTACACTGAACACTGAGTGACTCATCTCCTCCCCACCACCCCTCTGCAAGGGATGTCCAGCTGTCTACAGATGGGCATTGGGTCCCCATCACGCACTTCCCCTCATTTACAATGATGTGATTCCCACCACCCCCACCCCCGCCTTTGGTGTTTGAGACCTGGTCTCCTCTGCCCTTCACGATCACCCGTGTTGGTGTGCTGCTCCCGTGTGGGCTTTGTTGCTTCTGGGCTAGATGGCCGCTTGTTTGCTTTCAAGCCTTTAAGTCCCCAGATGCTATATCTCTCAGTAGCTGGGCACCATCAGCCTTCTTCACCACACTTGCTTATGCACACCTTCGTCTTCAGCATTTATGTGAGGAAGGTGATTACACAATGATTGTTTTTGTTCCATGGTGTCTGCTACCTGGTCCATTCAACACCTGTATTCACTTAGGCTGTGTGCTTCTTCTCTGTGGGCTTTGTTGCTTCTGAGCTAGATGGCCGCTTGTTTGCCTTCAAGCCTTTAAGACCCCAGATGCTATATCTTTTTGATAGCCGGGCACCATCAGCTTTCTTCACCACGTTTGCTTACACACACGTCTGTCTTCAGTGATCATGTCGGGAAGGTGGGTATCATGCAATGACCGTTTAGCAGGGGGAGGTGCATGAGGGGGAGTATGTATTGGGGGAGTATGCATGAGGAGGCGCAATGTCCATCTGCTACCCTACTACTGAACCTATAAATATATGCACATAAGTCTATTTCCCTCATTAAAAAGATCCTAAACAAGAAAAAACTGCCCATTCAGTCATAACTCCCCATTCCTTCCGGCTCTTGGCGCCTTTCATGGACTGAGTCTGGCTCATCCAACATGTATCAGAATCCTAATGTCTATACCTGTGGCGATCACCCTGTTTGGAATGGAGTTGATTTGCTATGGTAATTATTTTATCATGGAAATGGTGGGTTCTCCATGGGATCTCTTCTAAATTATAGAAAAAGCACAGATGAGACAGAGAGATTCCCACTGAGATGAAGCCAGGGGCCATGTGAGGATCGACAGGGAACCAAGGAGCCCCGAGGCTGCTGATGAGGCAGGAGCAGACAGTGGGTGAGAGCCGGACTAGGCATTTCACCTGCAGAAGGCTGAGGAAATAAAAGTCTGTTCTGAAGACTCCTGGTATTTCTGTTACTGTGTCTCTTGCCCTAACAAAATAAATATCCCAGAAACTAAGACTCACTCATTGCCATCAATCAATTTCGACTCCCAGCAACCCTATAAGAGAGAATAGAACTGATTCTTTGGGTCTCTGAGACTGTAAATATTTATGGAAACAGACAGGCTCATCTTTCTCCAGCGGAGCTGCTGCTGGATTTGAACTGTTGATCTCACGGTTTGCAGCCCACTACTTAAAATCCCCTGTGTCACGAGGGTCCCTTCAGAGACTAAGACAGCAACCTCTACTCTATTTGTCTTGTGCTGATCTCCATAGGCAGAAGCATGCAGAAAGGAGAACAGTCGGAGACACAGGATGCTTGGCAGCCTCAAGTTGGAATTATCCAAGACGAAAAGTGACCCAATACTACCCTGAGGATCTGCCCCTCCCGCGTCCCTAATTGCTGAAGAGAGACAGAATGCCAGCTTCTGTTCTGAAAGCCAAAGGCGATGGCTTGAGTGAGGAGGTGCACACTCTATACAAAAAGAAAACAAAAAAGAAAGAAAAGGGAGGGGGGAGGCAATTTAAAGTGAGTTGGATTATTAAATAAATTATTTAGGTATCATTATATTAAATCCTATAATTAATTGCATTGAATTGCATAGCATTTTGAAAGCCTACCAAAAGGAGAGAGACAGTTAAGTGACGCTTCAGTCTGATGGTGCAATGGAAACTCTAATGCGTTTGGAGCCCATCGGAACAGAAGCGTCAGTGAGAGGGGAGTGGCTTGTCTTTCCTTGGTTCTGCTCATAAACGTTGACACCCCCGCCAGGGCTTTACATCATACCTGTTTCATAGCTACTGTGTCCTAAAGCCCTTCTGTGTCAGATACTGAACTAAGTGCTCTTTATTAAGTCCCCACAACATGCCTATAAGATAGCTACTATCCTTATTTACAGTATTGCCCTTCATGGTATTCTTACTCTACAGAAGAGAACACTGGAGTCTACAGAAGTAATTTCTCTGTTGTTGTTGTTGTTGTTGTTGTTGTTGTTGTTAGGGGCCATCAAGTTAGCTCCAAGTGATAGCGACCCTGGGTATAAGAGAAGGAGATGCTACGGCAGCTTCACGATGGTTATGCTTGAGTCCGTTGTTACAGCCACTATGTTCTCCCATCATTCCACGGGTCACATAAACTCTAAAGACGCCTGACTCTACATTGTACCATCCATTTATGGTTGACCACCACAGGCAGACCCTCTACAGGCAGGAGACAGAGATGGGTACAATAGTGAGTCACTGAACACTGTCAAGGGGACACACACAGAGCCTCTCGGGAGCTGAGAACTGTCTTTCGTCTTCTGTTGTGCTGAGTTGTAAAATGCACGTGGCTTCCCAGAGAGGAAAGCAAAAGACATCAGTTAGGTGCCCTCTAGGTTCCAAGTACTTTCTTACCAGTTATTGCATTTCATTCATACTCCAAACCTGTGAAGTAAGTACAATCATCCTGATTTGACGGATGAAGACACTAAGGCAGGAAGAAGGGCAATGCTTGGTGCAGTGTCACATAGCACGAAAGAACAGACAGACTCCTCTTCTCTTGGAACCGTTGATGCTTCCTCGACTCCAGTGTAGAAAAACAGCGTGGTCACATCGTAAGACGCAGCACGGACACCAACAGTCAGTGTATATCGAGGATCATATTAGGAGCCCTGGTTGCGCAGTGGTTGAAATATTCTACTGCTAACCCAAAGGTCCAAAGTTCTAACCCACCATCTGCTCCATAGATGGAAGATGTAGCTGTCTGCTTCCATAAAGGTTACAGTCTTAGAAACTCGAAGGCGGTTCTACTCTGTCTTAAAGGATCATCTGCAGCAGGATCAACTTGGCACCTAACGAGAACAAAGAGGACTTCTAGGTTCTAAGAGAGAGAGAGAAATGGTCATTACTTCTGTTAAAATGTTTGTATTTGGAGCTCAGGTTCCCGGCTTGCAGAAGCCGCGCGTGGCTGTCTCAGAGTCCGCCCGTCTGGCCCGCCGCGCCGTCTGTCCGCCATCATGCCCATGTTCGTGGTGAACATCAACGTGCCCCGCGCCTCCGTGCCCTACGGGCTGCCCTCCAAGCTCACCCAGCAACTGGCGCAGGCCACCGGCAAGCGGGCCCAGTACATCGCCTTGCACGCGGTCCCCGACCAGCTCCTGGTGTTCGGCGGCTCCGGCGAGCCGTGTGCCCTCTGCAGCCTGCACAGCACGGGCAAGATCGGCGGGGCCCAGAACCGCACCTACAGCAAGCTGCGGTGCGGCCTGCTGCCGAGCGCCTGCGCATCAGCCCGGACAGGATCTACATCAACTACTATGATATGAACGCCGCCAACGTGGGCTGGAACCGCTCCACCTTCACCTGAGCCCCACCCTCCCTGCCCCAGCCCGCCCGCCCGCCAGCCCGAGAAATAAACGGTTCAGAGACCCAAAAAAAATTTGTATTTGAAATTCTACCCTACCTCTTGCCTTGAAATAGCACTATCAGTCTCTGAGAAAACAGATGTCCATTTGTCTGCACATGCACCTTCTAAGAGCCAAGCCCTGTGCTGGCCACGGAACGGACACAGACACGAAGGGACTACTGGGTTGTAGGGAGTCAGAGGAGAGGGTGTCTCTGGTCCATGTGGGCTTCCCTTGGTGGGTGACAGCTGGCTTTTGCTCTGGACTTGAAAAATAGCAACCCCAGCTGTAATATAGGAGCTGTAAGAGAGGTCAGCCAGGCACAGAGAGGGGTGGAGGGCCTTCCTGGCATGGGGACAAATCATGACAAATCATGGTAGGGGTGTGGACTTGAACCTCTCAGCTGAGAAAAGCCACAAGCACAGTTAAGCATGGCAACGTCATGATTGACTACCTTTAGAGAGCCCCTCTGCCAACAGAGGAAGCGGAAGGTCAGATTGTTAGAGGGCAGATAAGACAGCAGGAACAAGTGGAGGAATGGAGGGTGGGGGTGCTGACAGGCCCACCTGTGTCAGGTAGTGTGGGAATGGAGAAGAGGAGCCGGGCTGGAGCTTGGATCTCACCTGCCTGAATGCCTAAATCTCCTTAGAGCCCCACCCAGGTATACTGAATCACAGTCTCCAGGGGTGGGGCCCAGCAAGTTTATGTTTTAGAAGTGCCAAGGTTATCCTGACTTTCCTAGTAACAATCAAGGAGTACAACTAACAAGGGGCAGTGAAGGAAGGGACCTGTATGCGAGGAAGGCTGGAGAGGAGGAGGAGGCATTAACATCATGAGACTGTGATGTACAATGGGGCCTCCTGGTTGTTAGGTGAACTAGAACCTGTAGTCACGGGAGGAGAAAGGACAAGCCCGACCCTGGGCATGACGTTCCCTTTTCCCCACACCCAGATGTGAACATTCTGGAGTTAGAAAGAAGGGGCTGTCAATTCAAAGGCGAAACCACCACGGAGCACAACGAGACAGGAAGTGTTAGAAAAGGAGAGGGTGGCAGCATCAGAAGATGGAACGCAACTCAAAATTCAAACCTTCACGAAGCAGGGGAGAGGCTGGTCAGAGAAGTCAAAGGAGAGCCAGGGTGGGGAGGGTGGGAAGCTCAAGGAGGGAAAAGTCTATTGAATCAGGAATTTCACAGGGGTTGAGAGGGTGAGGACCCAGTCCTGGCTCTGGGATTGTGTGTTATGGAGCCTTTGATGCCCTTAAGAAACCCCCTGGATGGAGTACTTGTGTGTGCACTGGGGTAGAGAAAGCAGGAGAGCTGAGAGACAGAAAGAGGGCTTTTACCCTCCTATCTTAATTCCCAGGGTTGCCAGATTCTGACGGAAGAGCTAGTGGAAAATAGGGGAGGTTGTGTGTGAACTTTAGAAATACTATTAATTCTCGCCAGGTAAGGTGGAGGCTGGTGAGCCCAGGGAATGCCTTTACCCCAGGTAATCCCTCGGAGAAGGGGCTCACATGGTTGGTGAAAAGCCCACATAAATGCATCTGGAGGGAAGGAGCGCAAAGGGAGAAGGCGACAACATGAGGTTGTCAGAAAAATGTTGCAGCCGCTTTCAGTTTCCTTAGCACCTGGAACAGGTCTGTGGACTCAGTGAGGGATCTTACCTTGAACCTACAACGAATAGGGCTAGGAAGATTTCTGGAACGAAGTTAACAAGTCTACACAGGAATCATGCTCCATGCCAGGCCAGTACCCACAGTGCCAGGCTTCTCCACAGATACCCAACACATGGTAAACGCACGGTATGCCTCTTGGGAAGACCAGCTCCTCCTTTTGGGACTGATTAAATAGTCCTTGTGTGGGATCCAAAGGGTGCTACTAGGAAATAGACAGAGCTTAATGAATCACAAAGGCAAAAATTTTTTTTGAATTAAAAAAATATGACATTCCTGACAAAATTCCAGAGAAAATGGGATGCATGATGTTTCAATGATTCAGGCACTGACTATTTCCACAGAAACCAAGTCCACATTTCTTTTTAAAAGGAGAAAGAGGGCTAGAGAGAACACGTTAGAGAGGGTGAGAGAGAGAGAGGGAGGGAGAGAGAGAGAGAGAGAGAGAGAGAGAGAGAGAGAGAGAGAGAGAGAGAGAGAGAGAGAGAGAGAGAGAGAGAAAGGCAGAGACTATGATATTCCAGGGCACCGGTAAATTCGCATGCTGTGGTGAAAACGGTGCCTAAGACATTAAAATGATATTTGAAACATAAATCCCGCGTGCTAACAACTCCCGTTATAAGTGCCCGCCAGAGTCAACAGACAGACAGAGTTTGTTTGCTGGGAGGTTGTTTCTGGAAGCCAGTTCTGGAGTTCTCAAAAAGAGACTGTCGAAAGGCAGGGTCAAAGCCACGGCGATGGAGGGCCTCGCGGTTAGGTGTGTTGTAAATGCACGATTACTTCATGGTAATGGCACATGGCCTTGGCTAGACTGCCCAATGACGTCACCAGCTCTCAGTCCTGGAACGCCTCTCCGTAACGGAGCCTGCAAGATCCAGCGGTGACTCTGCGGCGCACAGTCGGCGCAGAGGGACTCAGCAGAGAGGCCCAGGCCCAGAGGGATCATCGTGTCCCACCTCTCCCGGCCACCCAGGGGCCCGCTTTCTCAGGAAACCGTCATGCCAGCTGCCCTCTGCGCTTTCTCAGTCTGTCCGTCCTCTCAGAAAGAAGGCTCTCCACCCAAAAGAAGCAAATCTGCTTCCAAGGGATCCTTTCCCATCGTGGAAACGGGGAAACGCGGGCCTGGCTGGTGGCCGCGGTCCGAAAGCAGCTGGGCTCCTGGCAGAGGTGGAGGGCTCACAGAGAAAACCAGGAACGGTCGCCAGGGCTGGGTTTGCCCCCGGCACGGCAAAGGAAAACACTTTGAAGATAAGAAGACTGCCCGCCACTAAATGGAAAATGATGGGTGGCCAAGACGTGTCAAGAGCCCTGGGAAAAAAAAAACACGACTGGGGACAGCAGAGAAGGAACACTTGGCGACAGGCTGTCGGCACTTAGCTCCAGTTTCCCACTGCGTTCCACGCAGGCCTGCGAAGTGGCTGGAGCGGGCGCGCTGGTGGCCAGAGGCGGCCCACGGCGTGGGCCCAGGCAAGGAGGCAGGACGTCTGATGTGGGTTTGGGGTCCTTCCACGCATTTTGGGTGTGGGCCTCCCCCTCCGTGCTTCCTGGAGAGCGGTGTGAGGATTTCTTTTCTAATGAACTAGGAGCTTCATCGAGAGTGGACATTAGAGACAGGCCATGGAGGAGCGCTTTTGCGCAAAGCATCCAGGCAGAGATCGTAGAGGTAGGGACGCAGGGGTCCTCACGTTTTTTAAACAGGAGGCCAGTTCCCCGTCCCTCAGACCCGTTGGAGAGCTGGACTATATTTTTTTAAAAAGAAAAACTATGAACAAATTCCTATGCACACTGCACCTATCTTATTTTGAAGTAAAAATACAAACGGCGCAAAAACAACCGGCGGGTCAGATACATGTCCTCAGCAGGCTGCATGAGGACCCCTGGTTGAAACTATAGTTTCATGTTCTTTCAAGGAAAAACGGAAGCTTTGCTTCCATCTCTTGACCTGCCACACGTGCATGGCTCTGGATAGGGAAGCCCAGAAATCTCATCACATTTTGTACCAAAAGATTGAAGGAAGAATTGGACTGACTGTAAGTGCCTTGGGGTCCGAGAGCCTGCTGGGGTTATGGCCAGTGACCTCGGGTGGAATTTGCTGAATGAATGAATGATGCCAAGAGTCGTGTGCATCACCATGTTTCCAGTCAGGTGCCACACGGAGCTTCAGGTCTGGTTTGACCCCCGAAGAGCCACAGTGGGCGGCCCACTCCGGTTGATCAGCAAGGAAATGTCAAAGGTGAGTGTCTTCGCAAGGTAATTAGAGGAGAAAAATAAAATGGCGACACCAGCGAGCCAACAAGCAGGCATCCCATCCGTTAAAACTTTGCGCTAATCATTTAGGAAATATACGATATGAATTTTTAGTTCAAATGGGTGTCATCTGGCCACCCACCCGTTTAGCCATTCGAGAAACATCAGTTTACATGTAAGTTACATATAAGTTTCAAAGAGAAACAACAACGGTGTGTGTGTGTGTGTGTGTGTGTGTGTGTGTGTGTGTGTGTGTGTGTGCATTCTGACTGAGCAAGAATAGGTTCTATCGAGGAAGATTAAGCAGTGAAAAGGGCAGACGGTGGCAGAGGGTGCTATTTCGCAGAGGATCATGGGGGAAGTGCTCTCTAAGGAGGTGACATTTGACTTAGGGCTGGAAAGAAATGAGAGGTTCTTTTGAAGATATTCTGGGGGTGACATGCCAGAAGGGCGGAGCAGAGGGGCTCCACACTAGACCATCAGATCGGTGGACAGTCCAAAATATGAAAATAAGAATACTGTATACACGATCGTGGGTTCACGAGGATGGGAGAGCAAGGAGGGAGGTGGGGGACAGAAGAGCTGAAACCAAGGGCTCAAGTAGAAAGAAACTGTTTTGGAAATGTTGATGGCATCATATGTATACATGTGCTTGATAGAATTGATGTATGGATTGTTATAAGAGCTGTAAGCGCCCCCAATAAAATGATTTATTAAAATTTTAAAATAAATGAACTAGATCATCAGCACCAGAAAGACTGACTGTATGTCACTCACCCTTTCTCCCTAAGACCCACCATCTAGTCCAGGTTCTCAGGCAGTGGGTCAAAAGCTCGCTCCCCTCCATTTACTTCATTTCTTTCTCCCACACCCATCCCCAACACACACACACACACAACCCCTCCCCTTCTCCCTCCCATCAAGAAGTGCTGGGGTATCTTGGGACAAGGGAAGACACAGAATGTCCCCTCTACCCAAGAAAGTCCCTCATTCCCATGGATAAAAAGCACTTGGTCTGAAGAGTCCATAATGATGGTATATCTCCTCCATGCCCTTCTCCCTTTTTGTAGAACCCCAGAGAGCTATGAATAAGTCTAATCCCTTACATCTGTGACAACCCTTTGTCCTTTCCACATGCCCCCATGCCATACTCTCATCCCCTTCGACAATCGCCCTCTAAGGGGCATAGGGCATTTGCTTTGAATCCATTAACTGAAAGTAAAACCAAAATAGGGAGAGGTCAAGTAGTGGTCATGTCCAGCCTGGAAGGCAGATCCAGGGATGCTGACCTTGGGCCCCATTCCCATACAGATTGGAGACCAAGTTGCTCTCCAGTACCTCTCTAGGTGATGCCTGAAGAAGGCCATGGTGATAAATAACAACGCTCCAGAAAAACCTCTTAAAATTCAAGACACTGCATGGAAGCATTTCCACTGTGATTATGATTTTTGAATATAAATGAGAAATTAATTCCTATACAGACAAAGATATTTGTCATTGTTACCAACAGCCTTAGTCTTTGCGTACATTTCAAGCCCAGAAGTGTAACTATGGTTGGTCTGGTTGGGTGGACTTTTATGTGACTCTGTATGGTCAAGACATTTCAAACCCAAACGCCAAATGCCAACAGGTCTTGTCCTCTCAGAACCTGACACGGCCGAGGAAGTGTAAAGAGCAGTCAACTCCAAGACAGGAGCACAGGTGATGCAATTGTTAGCAGGTCTCTTGCACTGCCAGATGCTTACTGCCACCTGAATGAAGTTCACGGTTCAGCTGCGCTGCCCTGTGCTAGCATCTCACTCGCCCTCTGCTGCCAGGGTCGCTTGTCCTGTTTTTCAAGTCCATACCTATATGACTTCACCAGTGAAAAAACGCCCCTTACCAAAAGAAGGTGGTACTTAACTTGGGGGCTGATGATATTTTTTAAAATTTCCCACACCTTTGTAAGTATTGAGGGAGGCTATTATCAATTGAATTTTGTTATCTTTCCTAAAAGATACGTGATAACCTAAAGGTGGGTGTGAATATGACCTTGTTTGGAAGTAGCATCTTTGAAAATGGTAACAGTTAGGTTAACTAACAAGGAATCATGGGGGAGGAGCATGGGACCCAATTCTATAGGACTAGTGAGGATACAGACGGGTGCCATCTGAGAATGTCCGGAGCTGCCACACACTGGGAGAGAGACCTGGAACAAGTTCCCTCTCTGGTTTCTCAGAGGGAATCAACAGATCTCGTACCTTGATTGGACTTCTGGCCTCCAAACCATGAAACAATACATTTCTATTCTTATAAACCACCCAGCGTGTGATCCTTGGTGACTGCAGCCTACAAAACGAGTCAGAACTTCTTGCCTTTAAAACGTGTCCTGCTACAAGGATAACAAGGCAAGAGAATCAAGGGGGTAGGTGGGTTTTCCTCGCTTCTAACTATCAATTACTATCAACAAGCTTTCCATTCATTTCTTAATCTCATGTTTATAGACCACTGTCTAGTTCTTAAAATGGATGCATAGCTAGAAAACTGCTATTGAGTCATTTCTGACTCATGGTAACCCTTTGGACAAATAATGAAATATTGCCCAATCTTGTACCATCTCCGTGGTCACTGCGATGTCCTGAGCCCACGGGTGTAACTATTGAGCTAACCTATCTTACCGACAATCTCCCTGAATGTCACCAATCGCGGTATCCACCCCTCCAGCAATGGGTCTCTCCTAAGGGTACATCCAAAGCGAACAAATCAGAAAATTCTTTGTTCTGACCCATAGGGTTTCATTGGCTCCATTTTGAAAACAGACTACCAGGCCTTTCTTCCTGGTCTTGCCTTAGTCTGAAAATTCCCTGAAATCTGTCTACCATGAGTAATCCAACTGGCATTTGAAATATGTTCGAATGGCATTGCTTCTAGCATCACAACAACACACAAGCCATCATGTGTAACGAACTGACAAATGGTCCCCTAAGACCATCAGAAAGCACATATTGCTGATGGTCTTAGGAACCAAGAGACACAGTTCCTCTATCCGTCTCCAGGCCGGTCCACCCACATGCAGATATGCTGATCTGTTGAGGAAGAAGCTCTCTCAACCTTCGCAATGACGTTGTCTTTGTACACATACTGTCCCAAAATGTAGCAACGTATCTTGCTGTTTTTATATTAAGACTGTTATCCATGCTACACCATGCTTCAAGACAAAAAATCATTTATTTGTAATTAGAAATACATAGTTCACAATATATAATTACATATTGTTTTGTGATGAATCACTATGCTTTAATTATGTTCAATTTGTAACAATGAAAATACAGCCTGCATATCAGATACTTACATGACAATTCATACCAGTAGCAAAATGACAGTTATGAAGTATCAGCGAAAATAATTTTATGGTTGGGGTCACCAGAACATGAGGAAATGTATTAAAGGGTTGTGGCATTAGGAAGGTTGAGAACCACTGCTCTAGTGGGTTCGAACTGCTGATCTTTCAGTTAGCAGCCCAACACTTACCTGACAGTGCCACTGGGGCTCCTTTGTGGACTTGACAAGGGAGCTATTACTTGTTACCTGAGAAGGAGGGAAGCTGATCGTGGACGTAAGACTGGAAACTGGATCTCTGGTCCCTCATTCAGAATGTGTGAGATCCTGCCTTGGTGCTGAATGGAGTGCCACTGGGCACACTGGGACTCCTCACTGCCAAAAGAGCACTGCGCTATCCAAAGCAGTGGCCATGACCATGAGCCCCAGGTGGCTACTTGGCCTTCAAATGTGGCTAGCTTAAACAGAGATGTGTGGTAAATGAAAAGTGCATTGCAGACTTAAAGACTTTGTCTAGAAAGAGAAAGTGAAAGAGTTCACTCGTCATTTTGTATTGATTATATATTGGAATCATAATAGCATGGGTGTATGGAGCCGATAACATATATTATTGAAATTAATTTCACCTGTTTCAATGTACTTTAGTGAATGTAGCAACTGGAAAATTTAAAGTTACCGTAAAGTGGCTCACATATTTCTAGTGGCCAGTGCTGGTCCCCTGTCCCGTAGATAGCTAGAGTGCCTCGATGGCTCTGCTTGTCCAGGGAATAACAACTGACTTCCTATTACAACGACATTCCCTAGCAATTGTGTCCCGTCCTCTTGAGCATTCTTTCCAACCTCCCCTGTCTGTAAGCAAGCACTTAAAAGCCATTTTTTTTCACATGTGCCAATGGCCTTTTTTATGGAAACACACAGCAGGCAGGCAGCTATGGCTACGTTTTATTTGAAGAAGTCGATGAAAATGATGGAAGCAACAACTCAATGTGACTTCCCCATCCTCTGGTGTCTGTATTGAAATCATCCAGCAATTCTCGTGTTCATTGGTTACCAAACTTGCCTTCAGAATCTCCCCCACCCCCTTTAATTTGGTTGTCCTTGTAAACAAGAGAGTGAGTCCCCGCTGCCTGCCTGGAGGTTGTTCTTGTCCCACCCAAGGCAACATCTTGGAAGTCATCCATCCGACAGGCACATGGACCGGAGAAAAAGGGGGAGCCCTGGATGTTGAGATGTCCGCTCCGATGTCACCGTCAGACTCGCAGCCCTGGCTTGAAATGGGCAGTGGCCTAACATGGTATTTACAGCTCAGAGGAAAGAGAAAGGGGGGTGGGGGGAGGGACCAGATTGCTTCCAGAAGCTGTGCATCTGCTACCCGGTCAGCCTGCTGGTCCGGTGCACTCGGCACAGTGCATGAAGAGCCCTGGAACATCACAGTGATTTGGTTAATTGGGTCAAGATAAGGGTTTCTGAATAGCAGCATCAGTTTGCCATATTGGCCTGGCACCCAGGGACATGTGATGGAAAAACAGCTCGGCTGTCTGGATGCATCTGAATGCTCAGCTATTTCACAAAGCCTGCACTGTGTGTTTGGAATACACATTTGCTCTTATGAATAACAGTAATTGTTTGGCTTGGCCTGCCTTTGTGTGACCGCCAGCTGGCAAGGACTGGGACGGTGACACATGACACTCCAGCTGTGTCCACATGTTTCTGCCTCGCAGTATCCACTCATATAGTTTGCTTTTTTGATCAACAGTTGAACCATTTAGGGGAACTCGCCGTATTACACATGCCAGCTACTTCTCTACAAATACTTCCATGGCAATATCCATTTTTTTCATTATTCCTTGCTTATTACGGCAATGTTGCGACTTCATTAAACATAGGGTAGTAAGAGATCCATTCCTAATTGAACTTGAGTATTTTTCCCTTGAATACACATAATTACAAGACAATAGCTTAACATTTAATCAAATGAACCATTAAAATAGTAACTAATTATGGTTACTATGACTGACAGACCTGACCCAACTATCTTTAACTTTCCCCCCCTTTTTATTAGGCTTGCTATATCAGTCTTGATAATTAGGCTCTCTTTGGGGGCATGGATAACTACCTGGATTGTGATAGAAAGAATCTTATCTGCTTGAGTCTTAAAGTTTTTGCTGGGCTAAAGCTTATTTTCTTCAGAGAGGCTTGGAAGAACCAAGTAGAAATTGAACCTGACCCAAAATATACTTGTATTTTTATTACCTTTTCCTGTGAAACTCGAAAACACTCACTTAATCCCTCCTTCCTGATACCAAAGAGTAGGGAACACATGTAGTCCTTTCAGCTCTTGGGAAAATTGTGAATTATGCAACATTGTCATGGAGGGCCCATCCGGTGACACTCGACCATTGTTCTTGCCTACAGCTCCTCTTCGACTTCTTCCTTTATGATGGCTCAGGATTCCTTAGATCACAAAGTTGATTAAACATGATGAAACGTTAGAAGAGCTGACCAGGCAACCATATGTTGACAGTCTTTGTACCCCAGAGAGACGTGCACCATGCAAAAATGATTCACACTGGTTGCAGGGGGCTGGACAGGCTGAAGATGTTCTACTTGGAGTAGGGAAGAATTGATTTCACCCATTCCTTTTGTCCTCACCCTCTCCTGGCTCATGAAAGCCGACAGAGCCTTAGCAGCAGTGGAGACACAGCACAGTAGCTGTGGAAAGTTTGGGAAGGAAGGTTAGCATAGAAAGCTGGAAGGCCCATTAAAATCGTTGTCAGACGACGTTAGTTCTAGTTTAGGACCTGCCACGAGCTATGCTGCCTTCTGAAAATACATTTCTCCTGTTTTTATCAGTTGTTGGCTTCCTAATAAAATTTTAAGAGAAAGGAAAGGAAATGAAGACGGTGAGGAGGGAGAGAATCACAAACAGAGTGATGGATGATTGAAAAGCACGGAGTCATGGTGAACATTCAACCAGGTACTGATCACAAAGGGTTGCACAACAAAATAATCTATAAAGTAAAGGAATTCTAGGTATGCAAACTATAATGGAATTAAACATCCAAATTAAGGGAATGAGCTCAATTACTAGCCTGAAGGTTGACAGTTCGAACCCCTCAGCAGCACCATGGCAGCAAGACCTTGCCCTCTGTTTCTGCAGAAAGTGTGGCTAGAGAAACTTCAGGGAACAGTTTCCATCTGCAACATGTGGCATCACCATGACTCGGAATCAACTCGACAGCTTTGGATTTGGTTTGGGGATTTTTACGGCTCTATTTTATAATAGACGTCATCAAATATTAAGCAATGTTAGCTGATCTGAGGAGCGCTTGAGAAAAACAAGTTGCAAGCTTCTAGAAAACAAACTTATGTCAGCCAACTTAATAGCAACACATTTGTGAACCAGAAGAAACCAGAAATCGCACAGCCCACTCCCTTCATTTTGTCGACTAGAAAACTTGGTCACACAAGGGAAGTGCCACAGGGCTCGATGGCAGCAGAATGGGGACGCCGGGATCTCCCAACTTCCACTGGCTCCCTCCCTCTCTTTGGACCTCAGAAGAAAGGTTTCTGTCAGTCACAACATATGCAATGAGAATGAAGAAAGATCATATGAAAAAGTCTGTGCGTTGCTGTGGTAAAATAAGGAGTAGAGGGATAAATTCCCAGACGTTGGCCCATGAGATCACAAGACAATATAAAACAGGATTAACAACCAGGAACAAAAGCTTGTCACATCTCTGGAGGGCTATGATGAGAGGCATGTTGGGACTTAGCAGCCGGCTGTTGGGGTAGGAGAATAAGTGTCCAAAAAAAAAGAAAAAGAAAAGCAGAACTGGTGTTGGAAGCTTCTCCAATATGAAGAGTTAGTCCCATGGGTGGGGGTGCGGGGGTGGGAGTGGCAGAGAAATGGAACAAACTGTCTCCCACCAAGGACTTGCTAAAATGTGGGGGAATTCGGAGCTGGAAGGCATGGAACAGCAGCAGCAGTGTCCAGACAGGGAAGATGCCTGGAATCAGGAAGTCAACAATGTCATGGTTCTGGGTGGTCCATCTGCTTTGGAACAAGACTTCAGCCTGCAGCTGGATTTACCAGAAAGAGGGTTCAGCTCTTAGGGGAATAACTTTTCAAGAACTAGAACAGTGCCTGGTATATGCTGGGCACAATAATAAAGAACAAGTTAGTGTATGTAACCCTTAGCCAAGTGGGCTAAGGTTCAGGGAAGATTTCCATCTCAACAGAATGACTTGAATGTAGATATGGGGACTGGGCTGCATAATCTCAAGGGAAAGAAATCAGAGCATGGCTGGGGTTATTCCCAAGAATATTTAGAACTCCAGACTTGGGAATGGAGACTAGTTCCAGTACTGCGGTTTGAATTTTCTGAAGCGTAAGATAGGCTTAAAAGTCTATAGAGTGTAACTGAAATGAGAGAAATTCAAAGCCTGGGATAACTGCAGCCATTTTCTCAGTTATTGTGTTAGACAAGGTTCTCTAGAGAAAACAAAACTAGGACACTTGTGTTATATATATATAAACAGCTAATATACTGGAAGTCCTTCAACTCATGAGGGCTGCTGGATCCAAGGTCAAGGAAGCAGACAGCTGAGTCTTCCATAGAGCTATGCAGGCAGTCCGGCCAGGGGCAGGTCACCAGCAGTCAGCCAGATGACAGGATCTGACACTCCCCAGATGAAGCGATGTACACGCCAGCAGATGTACACACCAGCAGATGTACACACCTGCAGATGCACACCCCAGAAGCAGGTCTCGAAGGAACCTCACGCTCCAGCCACACAGTCCATGGCTGGGGTGTGCCACAGGGAGTGCAGCTCATAACTTGAGGCAGAGAGCCAATCAAGGCAGTCGCATGCTTGTCCTATCACTACAGAGCAAGAAAAGAGAGATGGGCTTCCCTGAGCCATTTATCTCTTTGCCCTCCAATCAGACTGTGACCTTATTAGTCCCACATGTTCTTATTGGCCAGGTTGGCACAGTCACCCTACCTATCACAGTTCTCTAAGGACAAAATATTGTTAATCTTGCAATATTTTTAGACTCTAAGTCGTATGAGGACAGAAACAATGTTTTTCCACTGTATCCCAGCACCAAGCACAGATTTTGGTCCAGGGCGGTGATTCAATAAATATTGTGGGAGAAGAAAGGTTCTTTGATATGACTCCTGCTTAGGTGGACCCTGACTGTTTCATACAGTTGTCCAGATCTGGCTTTTAGCTCCGCAGACTTGAAACTGTGGTTGCAACAGAGAATCTTAGCAGAAGCCAACGGGACTCTGGGAGAAGAATCACAATTTATAAGGAGGGAGCAGAACATTCCATGCTTAACAACTGCTAGTGTTCCCCTTAGTGTTATCCAAAAAGGGGTTTTGGGAGATGGAGGCATGGCTCAAAGTTAAAAATATCCAACATGTAATACTGCATTTAATTGTCTTTTTCAGGTAGCAAGATTCATTTGTTCACTTATTCATACATTATACATCCACTGATCACTTCTTCTCAAGGTAAAATCCTCGTAAAAACAAGTCTTGTCTCCTAGGGTGGGATTAAAATGTCTTATAAATACAGCAGGTTTAGAAAAGTTCCAGGCAAATTCAGTCTAATCATTGACATCATAATGTTTATTATCATTATCATTGTCGCAGGCAAATCTAAAGTCTGGGAGTAGCTTGAGGATAGGAATTTTTTATCAGTTACTGTATTTCTATCAAATACCTCAAGCTTGGCCCATAGTGCATTCTCAAGAAATGCTTATTAATTAAAACAATGATTATACATATGTCTTAGTCCAGCTGAGACATGAATGATAAACAAAGCAAGAACGGTAGTGATGAGGTAGACAGGCACTCTAAATAAGTCAAAACCAGAATTGGAAAACATGCAGAATGGGCATAATGAAGGACACCTATTTTGCTGATGGTCCCACCGAGGACTGGCTCTATATGCAGTCCAAAATGGTGGGCAGCGCCCAGGGAAGGAGAATGTTGACAACAGCAGGGTTAGACACAGGAACTCATCGGATCACTCACAGTTCTTCCCCACATCAGAGAAAGCGCAGACACTTAGCAAACAGCTAACCTATCTCAAAGAAACTTACTGTCCCAGCGATGTCATTTGGATGAACTGCCTTCACTAACGTCACCATGGGACACGCTTTTTTCAATGTTTTTTTCATTGTTATTATTGTTTGCTTAAAATGTACTATTTGAAAAGCATTTCATTTAAAAAGATAATAAAATTAAATTTTAAAAAAGGAAAGCATTTTATTATGAACCGGGTGAAGCTTCACAGAGTGGATCACCAGTTCCATTCAACAATTCATACACATTTTGTTTCAACTCAGCCATTGCAAGCCCTTCACTGGGCATCGCTTCATCTGCTCTCTCCCTGGGTTTCCCGTTTCTGTTTCTCTTTCTTTCCGAACATTCTGAACTTTGTTTCTGGATGAATGTTGCCCTTTTGCTCTGAAACTACTGGTTTCAGTGCCAGGAGTGAGTTCCGTTCCGGGTCTGAAGAGTGTCTAAGGACCTTCATCTCTGAGCTGCCGCCTCTCTCCTGGCAACCAGTATGCTTGGTCTTTTTATGGTTTTGAATGTTGGTCCACATCTTTCTCTCACTCGCTCCAGAACTTCCTAATGCGCTCATTTCCAGAACACTGGGTAGTGGTAGCTAGGCACCATCTGGTTCTAGACTCAGGGCTGTGTAGACCGATGTTTGAATGGTTCCTTAGTCCATTGGACTAATGTTGCCATATGGCTTGATCTTCACCCTCTTCTTTCCTTTGGACAAGAAAGACCAGTGTTTGCAGGTTCCATGGCTGTCTGTGAGTTTTGACACCCTCAGTCACTGCTCACTCAAGTAAAAATAAATGATTATTTTAATTAAATGAATAATATATATATTATACTTTAAAAAAACATTTATTAATCTTCCTCCATTTATTGCTTGGATGTAAAAACCTGAAAATATCATTGCTCATGCAGTAAGAATGAGAAAATTTTGGACCAGGCAGAAAATTCTAACTTTCCTTGAACCTCTTAGAGAGTGGCGATTGCAGGGCAGTCATCCAAGTAAAGACAAGTGCTTCTTTAGAGAGGCAGATACAAGCATCAGCACTGGCTTAGCTGCCACCCTGCAGCTAAGTGAAGGAAGAAAACAGGATGACCACACGGGTAGCTCAGAGTGCTGTAGGCGGGATTTTTAAAGAATCGATAAAGTTGAGAGTGGGCTACCATAAGATAATAGAACATGTGCGAATTGGAGACACAATGATGGGTCACTCAACCACAGGCTCTTCTCCATGGATCTCACTCAGAACTTTAAATAAGTTTAAAAGGGAAAAACTGGGGGCAGGACAGGGGGCCGAAGAATGTCTCGTTCCTGGGGCAGGCCTGGCATAGGAGAAGAGAACTTACTATGAGAAAGACGAACTTTTGCCCAGCTTTGGCTCCCCTAGATTACAAGGGCCTTACAGTTCTTTGTACTACAGTAAAGAAGCTATGATATGCAGAGAGGATTCAGAGCGGTGGGAATCGTGAAAATTATCATTTAAAAAAACCATTTAAATTGTTTTCATTGTTCTAAAAGTAGTCGTGTGTAGTCAAAGTACAAAATAATAGCAACTTGATCAAGACAGCATGGTATTGATGGAAGGACATGATTGGAATAGAGTACAGTCCAGAAATGGGCTCACAAGTACAGTCACTTGATTTTCAAACAAGATGCTAAGGTAACTAAATGGTGACACACGCCCACCATACATCTTCACTAGATTGCAATAGGATCATGCTGGTTGTTGTTGTTTGGTGCCATGGAGACAGTTCGGAGCCAGAGAGACTCTGCCTGGTTCTGCACCCTCATGATCCCTATGCCAGAGGCCGTTGTGGTCTTCCTCTGTTTCACTGCCCCTCGGCTCTACCCGGCATGATAGCCTTCTGCAGGGACCGTGTCTCCTAACAGTCTGTCCAAAGTATGGAAGATGAATCTCTGACAGCCTTGCCTCTAAGGAGCACACTGGTCATCCTTATTTTTTATTCATTTATTCTTAATTGGGAGTTAATACCTCTATCATATCGTTCCAGAGTTCAATCGTGTCAAGTCGTATTGTACAATTGCTACCACAATCAGTTTCCAAATACTCTTTTCCTTCCTGGACTCCTTGACATCATCTCCCTTTTACCCGCCCACCACCACCACCACCACCACCCCGCCCACACCACCACTGAACCCCTAACCCCATCACCAATATAGCTAGATTTGTCCATTCAGCAGTCAGTGGCACCTCCAATATTCTTCACCAGCACCACACTTCAAATGCATCAATTCTTTGGTCTTCCTTATTCAATGTCCAATTTCACATGCCTATGAGGTAACTGAAAATACCATGGCTTGGATGAGTTATACACCTTCGTCCAGAAAATAACACCTTTGTTTCTCAGTACTCTCAAGAGGTCTTGCGCAGTAGATTTGCCTAATGTGATGCATCTTTGATCTCTTGCCTGCTGCTTCCATAAGCACTGTTTGTAGCTCCAAGTGAGACAAAATCCTTGACAACCTTTGTCCATTTAGCATGATGTCACCTGTTGGTCCAGTTGCGAGGATCTTGGTCATCTTATCATGTCATTGTGATCCATACTGGAGGCTGCAATCCCTAATTTTCATCAGCAACTGCTTCCAGTCCGCCTCGCTGTCTCCAGTAACGTTCATTAGACCTCCACTCTCTGACCTTGTGTTTCAAAGCTATGCTGAGCGAAGGTGTTCAGTGGCTTCTTTCTCTGATGTGGACAGCCCATGCCTTCTTTGTTGTCTCTTCTCAGGCAGGAAGCTCTGCTGAAGCCTGTTACTTTGGGAGACCCTGCTGGCATTTTACATACCAGTGACATAGCTCCCAGCGTCACAGTGACACACAAGCCATCACAGTACAACAAACTGAGAGACAAGTGGGTGAATCTTACATTAGCTCCGATTAATAAGACTATTGAAAACGAAGTTCAAAGATAAAAAATTGGGGAGAGAAATAACTGAAGGGTAAAAACCCCATTTTGCTAATAAGACAGACAGCTAACTTTGCAACAGAAAATATGGAAAACAGAAAATAGTGGAATGACATTTGAAATGCTGAAAGAAAATAACTAACAATTTAGGATTCTATTCCATATAAAATGAAGACAATATGCATCTTATTTTGGCTAGGATTTGTAAGAACATAAAATATCTCCATTTCCATGGCAACAATAGCATAACCCAGACAAAATACAAACCATATTTTAATTTTTCCTAACAGGCTAAAGAAGAACAATAAAAGCAGGGAAGCTTTAATAAGCTGAGTTCCTAAGAGAAATTATTTCTTCATAAGTGAGCAGAGTGAGTGCGTACCTAATGTATGCAAAGTCTGGGGACATGTGAATGGAACAGCAAGCTTCCCACAATCAGAGAGACTTTGCATGGATGAGTTCTAATCAGAAAAGCCTAGAACACTGTGTAAAGTGGCATGACAAATTGGAATCTGGAAAAGCCTCAAGTGGAGAAATGAAATTGCTAGGCCTGATAAAGATTTCTCCCAACAATGTTCCTGAATTTTTGCCAAGAAATCATCAGTGGACGATTGTAGGAGGCTTGTTCATTTTCAAAATTATTGAACTTTTAGGCCCTGTTGAGTATAATCCAAAGATAAACGAAATGCATCTTGAACAGCACGAGCGCCCTTTATGCAAATATCCCAAAAGTTAAAAAGAGAGGGAGGTTAGGAGCTGAGCTGATCACAGGTGAACTCCACATAATTAAAGCTGCTATTCAATTTCATTTTGGTAAGAATTAATCCTCAACTCTAACTGCCAAATGAGAAGTACTTCATTCTGTTACATAAACAAAACATAACATAAAAACCAGTCTCTGCACTCCTTTTATTTTACATTGTCTGAAATAGAACTGTAGGACTATAAACCATGCAAATAAGCAGGGGGAAAATTGTAACTATAATTGAAACAAGACATAGTAAATGAAAGCAGTACTACAGATGACACAATTAATTAAATAGCAGACAGTAACTTTGAAAATACATAAGTATTTAAAGAACTGCAGGAGGAAGTACATATAATGGGAGAAAGGATGAAATGTTTCTGGGAAACAACAGAAACTGTGAAAAGCAAACAAATGCAAAATTTTCAACAACAAAGAAGATCATTTCTGAAATAAAAGCTCATTGGATAGGCTCAGCTGCAGGTTAGGGGAAGCAGATGCATTAAAGTGAATGTGAAGGCAAGTCGACGGAAATTATTCAAACTAAAGAAGAAAAGGAGATTTAAAAATGAGGAAAAAGAGAGTAATCTGTGAAAGAATATCATGCAATCCAACCATCATATTTTAGGATTCCAAGAGAAAAAGGGAGAGATAATAGGGCAAATAATAGAGTTTGAACATAAAGCAGACGACAGGAGGGGGTGTTTCTTTGCCATAAGCAAACCCTACAGTGAATGAGCTGCTTTGCTTGTGTTCTCAGGATCATAGTCTCAGTGGACATGAGGGTAATTGACATCGCTTAGCACAGAAGACAATGAATAAGGAAGACTGAAGAACCGACACAATGATGCTACCCACAATGGCATAAATACAGACGGAAACCTATCTTCATGGTTGTCGGCACCCTCACATGCAACAGAACAAAATATGACCCATTCCATGCTATCCTCACAAATCTTGCTGTCTGTGTTTGTCTGGGTAGACTAGAGAAACAAATTCAATAGACACTCGTATGTGTATAGAAAAGAGCTTCCTATAAAGAGCAATTGTACATTAAGAAAACATCCCAGCCCAGTCCATATAAAATCCATAAGTCCGATATTAGCTCATATGTCCAGTGCCAGTCTGTAAATTTTTCTTCAGACTCACACAACACATGCAATGATGCTTAGTTCAGGAAGATCACAGGCCAGGGGGTGGAAAGTCTGTGGATCCAGTGCACGCTGGCATGGGTCTCCACGTGGCTCCTCCTGCTCAAGGCTCTGGCTGCATCAGCAGAGCTCCACCAGGCTCTTTGTCAGTAATGTTTCGCAGGGAGGGAGCATGTGTCCCACCTCCAGCAAGCTATTCATCTCCTTAGCGCCTCCAAGTGAGGTCATCAAGCTGCAACTTGATTGACAGGCTAACCTCCATCCCTTCACTCTTAAGTCTCAAATTGACAACAGATTGTGTAACTACCACACTGTGTTGGAGCCTGTTGTTGCAGCCACTGTGTTCATTCTTCTGTAAAAATGTTCCAGCCTTTCCACACCCTCTCCAGAATGTGTTGTTGATGTTGATGTCGTTGTTTAACTTTGCTACTAATCCTGTGGTGAAGTGACATCTCATTGTTGTTTTGATTTGCAACTTTCAAATGACTAATAATATAAAAAATCTCTTCTTGTGTCTGTTGATCACCTAAATATCTTTTTTGATGAAGTTCTGTTCACGTCCCCTGCTCATTTTTAATTGTCTTTTTCTTGCTGAGGTGTTACAATTGTGTTTTTTTCCCCCAACAGTTTTATTGGCACACAATTCACATATCATCCTTTAAAAGTTGGAAATGGGAATATTATGTAATCAAGCAATTTAACTATTAGGTATATATCTATCCTACAGAACTAAAAACTGTAACACAAAGATATATATGCACAGCTACTATTTATCATAAGAGCCCCAATGGAGTAATAATTATGTGTTGGGTGGCAATCCGTAATGTGTGTAATTTTTTTCTCTTCATAAACATCTTGTTATCTGCAAAAAGAGAGCTCTACTCCTCCCTCATATATTATTTGCTTTTTATTATCATTATTTAAAATTTTATTTCTTTGCAGTGGTAAGAACAGAATTCTTGTTTTGTTTTCTCTCTTCTGGAAAATATTCAATATTTTGTATGTAGGTTTTGTGTGCGGGTAAATACACAGTATCATGCTGAAGGACATTCCTATTTTCCATTTTACAAGCCTTATTATGAATGTGTGTTGAATTATTCCAAGAGATTTTTGCTGAAACTATTTATATTAACTTAGCTCTTTTTTTCTACTTCTGTTGCTAATCTGAGGGCATTGGTAATTTCATAGTAGCATTCTCGTGTCCATGCAAAGACGTGGAATTCTAGCCAATGAACCACATGCGCACTCACCATTATCTGTCAATGAAGGCTTACAAGTTGTGATGGCACTGACCAGAAGAATTTAGGAAGGCAACACAGGCAAATTAACAAAATAAATGGAGAATTAAAAACCGTATAAAAACCCAAGTCGAGAAAGGCGGAGAAATATAATTGAATTAGTGGAGGACAGAATTAGTGAAATTGAGGACAAGTGTTTTATTCCCAATTTGCTAGAGGAACAAGCAAAAGAATTATATGATACACCATCGAGAAGAATACATTATGTGTGATCAGAATTCTAGAATGGAAAGAGAAAGCACAGAGAAAACTGTTGCAGATGTGTGAACAGGCAGAAAGCTTGAGAAGATGTGCCTTCCAGAAACTCAACAAAGCACACAAAAAATGATAGATCCCCAAAGAAAATCAGGAATACATATCATAATTAACTTTTCAAAGACAAAAAATTCTGAAAGCAACTTGGTGGGGGGTGGGGAATTACTTTTAAAAAAAAAACAATAATCTGAGCTTTTAGATTAAGACAAACGAGTAAGGAAGCCCAGGTGATCACAAGGGCTCCCTATGTAATTGGACATTAGGCTCTGGTGGGGCAGTGCAAGCCCTGGTGGTGGTGTGGGATAAATGTTCCGTTACTAATCAAAGGGTTGACAGTTCGAATACACTAGTATCTACTGGAGAGAGATAAGACTTTTTGTTCCCAGGAAGATAGAAAGGGATCCCTTTGTAGGATAGCTATGAGTTGGAATTAACTTGATGGCATTTGGCTTTGTTTAGCTTGTGGGGTTGGCATAGGACTGAGCAGCATTTCATTCCATTGCATGGGGTTTCATGAGTAAGAGGATGACTCAATCCAAATTCTCCAAAGTTTATAGCTAAAATATACTCCCCATCCAGAATCCCGATATAGTCCCCATCTCTTAATCCTTCAAAAGATGGAAGAACTAAGCTCTAGTAAAGAAGAAGAGCAACGGTAGCTGACAACAACAACATGCAATTAACATGATGAATGGTGGCAGTTGGTTTTTTGAAGTATTGGAGAAACCTTGAATTCCTCAAATAAACCACATGTATTCATCATGTTACCTTTCTACATCTTGTGAAGTGTATTTGGCTAATATGTAAAATATATATTTACAGCAATGCTGCTGTTCATTTTCCTTAGTTTGTATGCTAGTCTTTGCTCTTATTTCTTCTCTCGTCCCTCCCTTTTATCCCTTTTACTTTTCTGAAATGTCTCTCCTTGTCCTTTCCAGACCTGCCACCTGCTGACGAGACACAGGACAAGAGCCAGCACTCACTACAGCTTCACTGGATCGATGACGGGTAAAGTGGAAGGGCAACGAAGAAGAGGAAGGCCCTCAGTGAGATGGCTTGGCACAGTGCCTGCAACCATGAGCTAGGTCCTAGGAGCCATTGTGAAGATGATGCAGGACAGTGCAGTCTTTCATTCTGTCATGCTAAAGATCACTGGGGTCCGAAATGACTCCGTGATCCCTAACAGCAACAGCAGCACTGGCATCTCTAACCTTCTGCAAGGTGGGTGCTCACAGGTGAAGCTTGATGCTAGTCCCTTCTTCAGATTTGGATTTTATTGTTTGTAATCCATGGATCACCGAGGCTGGTGCGCTTCTTCCACGTAGACTTAGTTGATGCCTCACTTAGATGGCTGCCTGTCTGAAGACAATCTTTTAAGAACCATATGCTATTCTTTCTGACAGCCAGGACCCACCTGGTTTCTTCACCAGAGTTTGATATAAGCATCCACTAGGGCCATGTCTTAAGAAGTAATTGTCCTTAGATTAGGCCTAGAATAAAATTCGACCCCCAAATCCTTTCATATATCTGTGTTTTATCTATGTCTCTGATTAACATTAGTGACATCATTTTTGTTTTATGTTAGAGAACATATCCATCATCCCCTGGGGCATAAGGTACTTCTATTGATAGTATCATTAATTTAGCCAATGGCATAGAATTAAAATACTATTGAGAAAAGGAAATTAGACATAAATAAGCTGCCTCTGAATAAAAAATACTGCAGTATTTTTATTGAATAAGTCTAGCTCTACAAGTTTCAGAAATAAAGTAAAGATATGCACAGGTTTTGCCAGTCATTAAAGGGTATTTACATAATTTAATAGATTTTAAAACATAAATATTTCCAAATACTGATTATCAAGCAGCTCAACATCACAGAAACATTAGAAGGAAATAAGTAAATGACATAAGGGCCCCAGAAGTATCATTGAGTTCCAGGGATCAATTTTGCATTACCACATACTGAACCATTATTGATGCTCTCGAATCTTGCATTTTAAAAAATGATGAAAGTGTATTTGGTCTCTCACATGGATTTTCCTTCTCACACTGTGTGGACATATCTGATGGAGAATGCATGAAAGTGTCCCAAAAAGAAGTGTAGGCATTTCCTGAATTAAATACAACCCTTTATAGAGAAACATCACAATTTCATTTTCACATGAGAACTGAGTATACAGTTTCAGGAAATGTTAACTGTCTTCAAATAGGTATTCCATATATAAACTACATTGTGAATGTTCCAAAGTTGAAATTGTTTTACCCATATTGCTAGCTTGAATGAGCAAAACTATACAACAGAACATTCATTAGATCCCTAAAGAGACTCAAAAACCTTGATCATAGACCTAAAATTCCAGAAAGATTCAATTCAATACAAAATATTTTATACAAGAAAAACTACCAAAAACAAAAGAGAACTACATAAATGTTAGTACATACTAGTAAACATACTAGTAAACATATGTAGTAAACATTCAACCATTTCAAGAGGTCACCTATAACCAGGCATCAATGATCCTGAAGGAAGAAATTGAAGCTGAACTGAAGACATTATCAAAAAATGAGGCTCCAGGAATTGACAAAATACCAATGGACATGTTTCAACAGGAAAATGAAGCCCTGGAAACACTGACTAATATATACCAAGAAATTTAGAAGGCAGCTACCTGGTTAACTGACCTGAAAAGGTCCATATTTATGGCCACTCCAAAGAAAGGTGACCCAACAGAATGCTCAAATTATAGAACAAGTGTATTGATATCACATGCAAGTAAAATTTTGCTGAGCATCATTCAACAAGGCTTGCAGCACCATATTCACAGGGAGCAGCTAGAAATTCAGGCCAGATTCAGAAACCATGAAACAAGGGATATGATTGCTTATATCAGATAGATCTTGGCTGAAAGCAGAGAATACCAGAAAAAAATGTTTATGTTTTACAGACTATGCAAAAGCATTCAGCTGTGTGGATCATAATAGATTCTGGATAGTCCTGAGAAGAATGAGAATACCAAACACTTCAACGTGCTCATGTGAAACTTGTACAAGGGTCAAGAGGCAGTTGTGCAAATAGAAGAAGGGACTATATTGTATGGTTTAAAATCAAGGAAGGTGTCCAGCAGGGTTGTAGCCTCTCACTGTACTTATTCAACCTGAGCTGATCACACAACTTGAATTATTTAATCACAAAAATTGAATTCAGCATTAAGACCCAAAGAAGACTTTATTAACCATCTGACATGCAGATGACACACCTGCCTGCTGAAAGTGAGGAGGACTTGAAGCACTTGATGATGAACATCCAAGCTTGCAGTCTTCGGTATGTATTACAACTGAATGTAAAGAAAAACAAAATCCTCACAACTGGACCAATAGGCAACATTGTGATAAATGGGGAAAAGGTTGAAGCTTTCAAGAATGTTGTCTTCCTTGGTTTCACAATCAATGCTCATGGAAGCAGCAGCCAAGAGATCAAATGGCACATTATATTCATTGGGTAAAGCTGCTGCACAGAACCTCTATGGAATTGTGCTAGACAGAGTTCTCTAGAGAAACAAAATCAGAATGCTAATAATTATATATATTTATACAGATAGATAGATGCATGACATAAGAACTAAACCGCTAATTAAATTATAAAGCAGTACAAATAGCTCAATGCAACTCCCGTGAGACAGTTGTGGGACACTGGCAGTCCTTCAAGTCTGTAGAGCAATTCAGGCTATCCGGGCACAGGCAGCAAACAGCAAGGCGGGCCACCAACAGTCAGCCAGATGGCAGGGTCCAACAGTGCCCAATTCAAGAGATGTACATTTCAATGGTGTGGCAAAGCAGGTCTTGAAGGAACCTCAAATTACAGCAACACAGACCAACGGGTTAGGTGTCCCACAGGTAGTGTAGACTGCAAATTGAGGCAAAGAACAAGCAAGGCAGCCACACACTTGTCCGATGATCAAAGAGCAAGAGACAAACAAGGCAAGGCTCGCCAAGCCATTTATCTCTCCGCCCTTCAATTAATCCCACATGTGTTTATCGGCCAGGTTGGCACAGTAAACTACCTCAGGAATGTTGAATGCAAGGCTGTTACTTTGATGAATAAAGTGTGCCTGATCCAAGCCATGGTGTTTTCAGTGGACCCATAAGCATGTGAAAGCTGGGCATTAAATAGGGAAGGCCAAAGAAGAATCAATGCTTTTGAATGATGTTGTTGGCAAAGAAAATCGAAAGTACCATGTACTGCCAAAAGAGCCAGCAAATCTGTCTGGTTAAAAGGACAGTCAGAATGTGCCCCAGAGTCAAGGAGGAGAGGACTTAGTCTCATGTGCTTTGGACATAGCCGGAGAGACTTGTTCATGAGAAAGGTCATCGTGCTTGGTAAGGTAGAGGGATGTTGAAAAGGAGGGAGACCCTCAACAAGACATATTGGCAAAGTGTCGGTAGCAATGGGCCCCAAAATAACAATCACATAGGTGGCACTATCCTTCTGTTGTACATAGAGCTGCTTTGTGTCAGAACTGACTTCACAGCACCTGGCAACAACAACTCAAAGTTGTCTACAGATGTAACACAACCCCGGTCCACATGGGACACCGTTCTTTAACTTAAGCGAAGGGGTGGAGACTAGCCTGTCAATCGGGTTGTAGCTTGATGACCTCATTTGGAGGCCTGATGGAAATAAATAGCTCACTGGAGGCCAGACCCACTCTTTCTATCTTTCCTTCCCTGCAGTGGAGACACTCCGAGAGCTGGAGGAGACATGTGGAGACCTGCACCAGTGCTGAGATGCTTCCACCGCCACTGGACCCAGAAGACCTTTCACCCGCTGGCCTGTGATCTTCCTGCATTTGGCATCACTGCATGTGCTGCATGAGTCTGAAGAGGGATTTGTGGACTAGTATCGGATATATGGGCTAATATTAGACTTATGGATTTGATCTGGGCTGGGCTGGGATGTTTTCTCAAAATACAATTGCTCCTCTCTAAAGAGCTGTTTCTTATACACATATGAGTGTCTCTGGATTTGTTTCCATAGTCAATCTGGACTAAAACAGAAAGAGAAAAGATGGAAAACTGCAGATAAGTGAAGCTTTACTAAAGAAGAAAGAAGGAGGGCTTGCATTTCCTGATCTCAACGCCACCATCCTGGTACTGGCACAAAACAGATACACTTGTCAACAGAGCAGAACTGAGAACCTGACAAAAGAACCAAACCCATGAAATGAAAAACACATCATTGCTTTCCCAAATTATACTGAAGATCCATTTGAAAAAAAAACAAGGGAATCTATACCTAACATAATATATGAAAATTTACTCAAGATGGTTCATTGACCCAAATGTAAAATCAAAAGGTAAAAAGATCAAGGAAAGAAAAATAAGTGTCGAGTCAGTTCTGACACACAGTGACCCTACATAGGCTTTGTGAAGTTGTATGTCTTAACGGGGGCAGATAAACTCATTTTCCTCCTGTGGAACAGTTAGCAGATTTGAACCACCGACCTTGAGATTAGCAGTTCACTGCTTACCCTACAGTACCTGCAGAACTCCTAGGGGAAAACTTAAGTCAAAAACACCAAGCTCACTCCCCTCTAGTCTATTGCAACTCACACTAGCCTTATTAGAACTGCCTCTTTGGATTTCTGAGACTTTAAATCTTTCAAGACAGCCCCACCTTTTTCCTGAGGAGCAGTTGCTGGCTTCAGACCATTGACCTTGGGATTAGCAGCAAATGCATAGCCCACTACACCACCAGGGCTCCTTCCAAAAACAAATTCACTGCCATCAAAGTCAATGCGGCCCTACAAGACAGGGCAGAATATGCCCCCTGTGAGTTTCTGATGCTGCAACTCTTAACGGGAGTAGAAATCCCTGCCTTTCTCCTGAGGAGTGGCTGGTGGTTTCAAATGGCTGACATTGTAGTTAGCAGGCCAATGTGTAACCACCACGCCCGCCACTAGGGTCTCCACAGGGCTCTAGTTTATGGCGTACATGGACTATTGGACATAACTTAAAACGCATACGCGGCAGAAAGTAAACTAGATGACTAAGACCCCTTAAAACTGAAAATTAGATTTTTATTGACATCAAAAGATTTTTTTCAATGAGTAAAATGAGAAGCTACAACCTATAGGGGGGAAATTGGCAACAATATGTCTGACAAGGGACTAATCTAGAAAATATCTAGAAAATTTCCACCCTCAAGAGCAAAATGACAAATAATCCAATTTAAAATATTAACGGAAGATATGAGCAGACACTTTACCAAAAAAAAAAACCATACTGGTGACATCCTGATGACCAATGAAGAAATGCTCATGATCATAAGCCATTAAAAAAGATGAAAAACAATACAATGAGATGTCATCTCACCCAAGCAATAATAGCAAAGTCCAACAAAAGGGAAACAATAAATACTGCTGAGGATTTGAAGAGACTAGAACTCTCATACACTGCAGGAGGGGCTATAAAATGATGCAGCCACCATGGAAGAGAGTATAGCTTTCCCTTAAAATTTTGGCAAGAGAAATATCATATCCCTCTACTTGGTATATATCCTAATAGAGAAATTAGTCTCAACACAGATAGATATTGACTCACCCATGTTCATCACAAGGTCATTGGCAATAGCAAGAAGGTGGCAATAATCTAAGTGGCCACCACAGACTGAATGGATAAAAAAGTGATGGTACATACATACACACAATGAAATAGTGCAGACATCAAAAAATGATGAAGAATCCATGAAACACCCCACAACAGGTGTGATAGAGCCTTGTGTCAAGTTGGCTGGACCAGTGTGCTCAGTGGTTCGATACTTCCTATTGTTGTTGGGTGGCATCAGTTGGTTCTGACTCATTAACATTATGTACAAAAGAACGAAGCCTTGCTGGATCCTGGGCCATCGTCGGAATGATTCTTATGTTTGAGCCCACTGAGGCAGCCCCTGTGTCAACTCACTGTGTGTGTTGCGCTGTCTTCCTCTTCCTCTTTCTCACTCTCCCTCTACTTTACGAAGCATGATATCCTTCTCCAGGAACTGGTCTCTCCTGACAACGTGTTCAAAGTATGTGAGATAAAATCTCACCATCCTTGCCAGTAAGGAGCATCCTGGTTGTACTCCTTCCAAGTCAGCTTTGATGGTTCGTTGGACTGTTCATGGAATTTCCATATTCTTCTCAGGTCTTCCTTATCCCATCTTCCTTATTCAGTGTCCAACTTCCACATGCATTTGAGGCTATTGAAAATTCCATGGCTGAGGTCAGGCACGCCTTAGTCCTCAAAGTAACATCCATGCTTTTCAATGCTTTAAAGAAGTGTGATGCAGTAGATTGACCCAATGCAACGTGTCATTTGATCTATTAACTGCCCCTTCCATGAGCACTGATTGTAGATCATGGGGAATGTAGGACATAGTATCCCCCGCATAATGACATCTAACATGATGTAATCACTTCTGTGGTGATATGAACAGCCAATCAATTGAAAGAACTTAGCCTAAGCCAAAAGAGAGGAACCTACAGAACATTATTGCTGAGTGAAATAAGTTAATCAAAAGAGGACAAATATTGGATAAGACTTCTGTCACAGAATGTCAAGAAAGGGTGTATGCACAAAAAGAAACATAATTTTATGACTACCTGAGATGAAAGGGTAAATCACGGACTAGAAAGTAGACGTGAACTCACTTTGGTGAAAGGAAAGGCTGAGAGTTTCCCATGAGTAAAAGGCAACCAAGGTAAGTACTATTACATACACATTCTTGCAAGAGTTGTAATAGCCAACAGTACCTATGATTAGATGTGTAGGAACACATGCAAGCTGACCAGATCTGGGAAGGTGGTAAATAGTCCATCCATGAGTCTCTCTAAGTTTGGCAGAGGGTATTGTTATACTCACACATTTGTATGTGCTGCAAATATGTCCATGTGGTAGAGCATAGAGAGGGTAAAGTTTTAGAACAGTCTTAGCCATAACCCAAAGCCTTGAGGAAATTCATCATTAGGTTTGGTGACTTAAGAGCACAACATTTAGGGAAAATCGAGGTAAATTAGCACCACACAATCCACAAGTAAATGTTCTATGTTCTGCTTCAGTGAGTAGCTCATGGGGTCTTAAAAGCTGTTGGCCATCTAAGATGCAACTCTTGGTCTCTCTAAATATGGGCAACGAACAAGGAAAATCAAATACTCGAGAAAACAATTAGTCCAAAGGACTAAGAAGTCACAGGAAGTACAGCTCCCACGACCTGAGGCCAGAACAAGTAGATGGTGACAGGCTAACACAGTAAACTGCTCTGATCAGGATCGCACTAGAAGGTCCTGATAAAAAGGCAGTCGAATGTTTGTAACAAATTATAAAATCATAGAAAAGACCAAACTTACTATCTCATGGGCGTGGTATAACAACCCGCTATGACACAAAATGTGTATAAATTGTTGAATGGAAAACTAATTTGCTCTGAAACTTACACCCAAACTACAATACAAAGTAAAAAAAAAAGACTAGATTCACTATCTTTATTATATATGGAAGTAGATATTGTTTGGCAGCTTAATTGTGAAAAAAATCATTGAAGAAATCCATAAGAGCAAAGAATAAAAGCAATGTTTTAATTATAACACGTTAGAGAAGAAAGCACTCCCTGAAAATAAAGTGTGGTGGTTTGTTGCAATATTTGTTTTCTGATCATCAAATAGTCTTTGATGACTTAACTTGTTTTCATTTGTTCCTTTATAGTTACCACACTTACTGTAAAACAAGCATAAAAATTATAGTAGGAGCCATTTGAAGTAAAATAGGTGAAAGTCAATTTTTAATTGGAGGAGATCAACAGAATTTTACACTGATTGTTGAGATAATTAAGTTAACTGACGTATTTTCTTTTTTGTAGAATACATAAGAAATTATGCTTGTAGAAAATCGCCTATGTAGTAATACCCTTCGTACTCCACATCCACTACAGATTTAATTACCCACCTTATCTCCTTCTGCTAAAATGCATCTACCGCTTCTGCTTTCAATAACTAGTAGTATAAAACTCTCTGCCATCGAGTCAATTCTGAGATAAAGTCATACATGTGGAGAGGTCATGCCTTTGATTTTTTCAAAATAATTTATTGACCTTTTACTTTTAGCAGCCTTATTGACATCGAATACATATACCAGACAATTCAATAGTTTTAAACATATTAAAAAGAGTTGTGCAATCAGCACCATGATCAATTTTGGAATATTTTCTTCTGATTGTACTCTTATTATTAAATCTTCATCCTTGCCCCCAGCCTTTCCTGTCATAACCCTAAGACACTCTGAATCCAATCACTGTCTTTATAGATTTACCTACATATACAGAAAAACGCACAGAAAGGAAAAAAAACTAAAATCCAACAGGAACAAAATAAAACAAAGAAAAACCTTAATCAAAAAGAAAGTAGAAAATAATAAAAACTAGAACAAATTTAAAATGGGTCGAAAGGGACAACAAATGATAAGGTGTTAAATTCTAACCTAACTACTTGTGCATTAATGCTCTTTCTAATACACTCTGGCTGATATGCAAGTCACATCCCTGGTCCATGGTCACAGGGACTCACCGGAAGCCTAATTCATCCAGGGAACCTGCAAATCGATCGTGGGCTTTCACAGTAACCCACAGTTTTCTGTAAACCAGGTGCTCCGAATTTAAGCTGTCAGGCAGTTTCTTCCTCCAATCTTGGATTTTTTCAGTTTACAGTCTCTCGACCACACAGGCCAGTATGCCTCTTCTGTGTCGACTTTGCTGTTGCCTCACTTAGAAAGCTGTTTGTTAAAACAAAACAAAACAAAAAAACCTTTAAAACCTCAGCTGCTATACTTTCTGATATCTGGGGACCTTCTGATTTCTTTACCACCTTTTGCTCCAGCATTCATATCTTCGTTGATTACTTCATGCGGGCAAGTATGGAGTAGGGCCATGTAATTAGAACTAGTTGTCCTTAGGGCTACAATTAAGTGAGGGTTCAAAATCCATTTATCTATCTGTGTCCATATATATCCCTGGCCCATGTTAGAGCCATCATCATCATCATTTTATTTGGGAATATTATAAATCATCCCCATAGTGCATATGTATTGTCTTTTTTGGCTATTGTTGAGAATATAAACATCAGAACGAACACCAAGCCACCTGTTTGTACATGTACAATTAAGTGATGTTGATTACATCCTTGGAGGTCTGCCATCATTCTCACCCTCCCTTTGTGGTATTTCTTATCCCATCAACATTCACTCTCTAACTGCTACTGTCATTTTGGTCCCACATAGACTAATCTTAAAACAGTACAACTTTACGTAAGCTTACCACTGTTTGGTTTTGACCAAGACCTTTAAAAGTCTATTTTTTATTTAAGATTTAAATATTATCTCAGGGAAATAGTTTCAGGTGTTCATCCAGCCTCTACGAATCCATAAATAATTTGAAATTGTGTTCTATAAATTCCCACCTTTGATCAGGATTCTGGTATAAAAGCATTGATTAAATGTTTAGTAATGGTTGAACTTTTTAAGTTACACCGACTGTCTCTAAAGGATTTCTTTTCTGGTTGTAAGCAAAAACAGTAATAGAGATTCTACAAAGCCCTTCTTAGAGGGATGGAGGTAGCAAAATTCAGTGTAAATATGCTTCTATACAATGCAAACATTCCTGTTGCCCAAGATCCCGCATAGATCTGTCTCTTGCAATATAAAGAAATGGTATAAAGCAAAGCAAAATGCTAGATATGACAAAGAAAGAAAGAGCCTTATACGTCTGTGCGATCTTCACTTCATTATGGGGATAAGCAGTACTGCCAGAATCAAAAGGCTGCACTGAGCTACAGTTAAATATCAATCACAGATGTCCTTGCTCACTTCATTTAACCTTGGTGAGCTGATTTACCTTGGTGAGTGTGCAGAACAGGGGACGTTACGGTGCTGATTTGGAATGCATTCCCCTCCAGTGCATGTCCTTGTTTTATGGAGCAAAATGCTCAGTTCTAGCAGCACTGGATGGTGATCAGAGGAATATTTATGAATCTATAGTACATGGATTTGAAATGAGAAGTCCATTTTATGACTATGTGCTTCTGATACATTTTTCTGATCCCCACCCCTCAAACAAATGTGCTTTCATTTAAAATGAAAATGCTGGCACTATTTTTAAAAGGTTCTCAAATATGGGGAGCAACACTGCATGTAGGGATTAAATTTAACTTGGCCAGTAGTCTTGGTAGAGGAAGGCCATCCACGTTCAAATGCAAGCTTACCATTGACTATATGTCTTTTTGAGATACCATTACTAACATCAGATTGATTTCGGCTGAAGAAGATGTATTCTTGACTATGAAAAGACATTCCACTGTATAGACCATAACAAACTAAGGACAGCATTGAAAAGAGTGGGAATTCGAGAGCACTTCATTGTGTTAATGGGAAACCTATTCGTAGAACAAGAGGATACTACATGGTTTACTATCAGGAAAGGTGTGTGTCAAAGTTGTATCCTTTTACCATCTTCATTATATCTGTATGCTGAGAAAATAATCCAAGAAGCTGACTATATGAGGCAGAATACAACATCAGGATTAATGGAAGGTTTATCACTAGCCTTTACTATGCAGGTGATACAACCTTGCTTGCTGAAAACAAGGAGGACTTGAAATACTTGTTGATGAAGATCAGAGACTGCAGGCTTCTGTATGGATTGCAACTCAATTTAAATGAAAACAAAAGTCTTTCCAATTTGACCCATAGACCACATCACAATAAACAGGAAAAAAAGATTGAGGTTGTTCATGATTTCACTTTACTTCGGTTCACAATCAATACCCATGAAAGCAGCAGTCAAGAAATCAAATGACACATTGTCTTGGGCAAATCTACTGCACAAGACCCCCTTTAAAGTCTCGGAGAGCAAGGATGTCAGTTTGAGGATTAATATGGTCCTGACCTGAGCCATGGCATTATTTTCAATCCCCTCATATGCATGTAAAACAATGAATAAAGAAAAATATAAGATAATTGATGGCCTTAGAATACAGCGTTGGTTTCAGCAGTCTGAGATGCTCACCTTCCTGGCACAATGGCTAAAGACAGTGGTTGCACAATCAAATGTGGTGAAGAAAGCTGATGGTGCCCAGCTATCAAAAGATATAGAGTCTGGGGTCTTAAAGCCTTAAGATAAACAAGCGGCCATCTAGCTGAGATAAAACAGAATCCACATGGAAGAAGTACACCCACCTCTCCTGACTTGATCGCTGAAGATAAAGTGGGTGCATAAGCAAATGTGGTGAAGAAAGCTGATAGTGCCTAGCTATCAAAAGATATAGAGTCTGGGATCCTATAGGCTTGAAGATAAACAAGCAGCCATCTAACTGAGAAACAACAATGCTCACATGGGGAAAAGCACACCAGTCTGTGAGATCAAGAGGCATCGAAGGTATCAGGGATCAGGCATCAAAGATATATATATATATATATATATATATATATATATATATATATATATATATATATATATATATATATATATATATATATCATAGCATTGTGAATGAAGGGGAGTGTGGAGTGGGGACTCAGAGCCCGTCTGTGGGCAATTGGACATTCCCTTGCAGAAATGCCACACGGAGGAGATGAGTAAATCAGGGTGCAGTGTAGCAATGATGAAACATACAATTTTCCTATAGTTCTTAAATGCTTCCTCCCCACCCACTATCATGATCCCAATTCTACCTTACAAATCTGGCTAGACTGGAGCATGTACACTGGTACAGATAGGAACTGGAAAAACAGGGAATCCAGGACAGATGAACCCCTCAGGACCAGTGGTGAGAGTGGCGATACAGGGAGGGTGGAGAGAAGGTGAGGGAGAAAGGGGGAACGGATTACAAGGATCTGCATATAACCTCCTCCCTGGGGGACGGACAACGGAGAAGTGGGTGAAGGACGATGTCAGATGGTGTAAGATATGACAAAATAATAATTCATAAATTATCAAGGGTTCATGGGAAGGGAGAAGCGGGGAGGGAGGGGGAAAAAATGAGGAGCTGATACCAAGGGCTCAAGTAGAAAGCAAATGTTTTGAGAATGATTTGGGAAACAACTGTGCAAAAATGCTTGACACAATGGATGGATGGATGGATGGATTGCGATAGGAGTTATATGAGCCCCCAATAAAATGATTTTTTTTAAAATACAGCATTGGTGAAAATATTCACAGTACGATGGACTTCCAAAAGAACAAACAAAACAAGTCTTGGAGCAAGTTCAGCCGAAATGCTCCTGAAAAAACAAAAGTCTCAAAGAAGCACAGTCTCACATACTTTGGGAATGCTGGGGAGAGACCAGCGCCTGGGAAAGGGGATCATGCTTGGTAAAATGGAAGGTCAGCAAAAAGGAAGACCCCAGTGAGATGGGTTGACTCAGTGGCTGTAACAATGGGTGCAAACGTAAGAACAATTGCGAAACTGGTGCAAGACTGGGCAGTGTTTCCTTCTACTGTACATCGTGTACATTGGAATTCCACAGCACCTAGCAATAACAACAGCATGTGTCTTTTTGCATTTTTATTTTTATGGTCATCAAAGACTGGCTTTTTGGTTTTTATTGTTTTGTTTTGATATGAAAACCTTTGCCTTGATTTTCCTTTTTATAACAGTGGTCTCATGAAAACATTTGTCCTTTTGTGATTACTTAATTATATTCAGTAAAAATGTTCTCCAAGTCCATCCACTCCATGATATGCTTCACCGTTTCACCTTTATTCTTAAGTGACGCGTAATATGTCATTGCTTACATGTACCGAAGTTTATCTATGCATTCTTTCACTAATGGGCTTTTAGGTTTTTCCATCCTTTTGCTTTTGTGACTAGTGCTGTGGTGAATATGGGTGTGCACAGATCGGTCCATGCTATGGCTCTTACATCTTCAGGGGGGATACTTAGTAATGGGGTTGCTGAGTCAGATGGCATTTCTCATCTCACTTGAGGAAGCAGCATGCCGCCGCTTTCCAGAGCGGTTGAACAGTTTCACAGTCCCATCGGTAACATGCGAGAGTTCCAAGCTCTCCTCACCCTCTCTAGCACTCATTATTTTCTGGATTTGTTTGTTTGTTTGATTTTTCTGTCAAAGCTGGATGAGGTGGTATCTCATTTTGTTTTGATTACATCTCGTGAATGGCTAATGACCACAAAAAATGTTTTACATGTTGGCTGGCTACCTAGATGTCTTTGGTAAACTAACTGTTCACGTACCCTGATGATTTGTTTTATTTTTTCCTCGTGAGGTATTGCACTGTTCTCTGTAATTTAGATATTAGTCCCTACTTTGATGAAGCATTACCCCAAATTTTTCCCAGACAGGGTGTTCTCTTTCTAGTGTTTGGATGAAATCTCTGGATGCACAAAAGTGTCGTATTGTGTGGAGGTTTCAGTCATCGATTCTGACTTATGCTTCGATTGTGTTTTTTTCATGTTTGGTAGTGTGTGCTGTGTATTAGGGTTTCTAAGTCTGTCCCGCTTACCACACTGTTAATCTTTAGAGTTCTGATGTTGACATTGAGGTCTTTAATCCACCTTGAATTTGTTTTCTAAATAGAGTGAAGGATAGGTACTGTTTCATTCTTCTGCAAGTGGAAATCTAATTCCGCCAGTTCTATTTGTTAAAGAGACACTCTCCCATTTAGTGCGTTTCCGTCCTTTGTGGAAGTTCATTTGTCTCTCCGTCCATTTATTGTGCCTCTTGCATCCACAGAACCATCATCTGGCGATTCCGGGCATTGGAGAAACAATGTATACCCGTGTGTTTTCTAAACCATTGAGCAGCATCTCTACATAAAGCCTTGTCTTCTGAATTTAAACCCAGCAGTCCATGCAATTCCTTACGGCAAGTTTTCTTTTACTCCTGCGGATTCATGTCCCTTCTTTTCAGTTAGAGGGAGAATTGGGAGCTTTCCAAGTACAGATTATCTCAACGGACTTGCTTTGCATACTTAAAGGGTTCAACTCTGGAAACTGAAGAATTGAAATCCCAGTCGTCTGCTGTGTCTGATCCAGCCAGAGTCATTTTCCCCTTTCTTTCTGCATCATTTAAGTGGAAAAGCTTTATAGACCAATTGGATCAGGTGAGTGCCAAATTAGAGTGTGATGTCTCTGATCCCTCCCCTACTCATAAGATGAGTCTGAATGCCTAATTGAGACTCTATCATAAAGAGGAACAAATAGGCCAGGTGAGAATAACCAGAAGAGAATTAAATTAAGAGAGTATTAGAGTCTAAGGCTGGGTGAGCAGCCACTGGTTCTTGTTGGTTAATTTAGCAGACCACTCATGTAGGAAAACACTTTGAATCCAACTATTTGTGGAACTGATACTTTAGTCAATAGCAAAGACCATGGCAGAGTGGCGTCTATAATCTTGGGGGCACGGACCCGGAGCCCCTCAGCTCTGAGCTAGCTAACCAGCTGTGCAGTGTTGGGCTCGCTCAACTGAGCGATGTGCTCTTCTGGGTCTTTAGCTAAAACAAAGACTGGAATGGAAGAATTAAAGGTGCTTCCAATCATCAAAATAGTTTGCCTTCTGATAATACCCAGGGTTTATGCTACTTAGATCCGTGGATTTGACCTGAGCCACGAAGATTCGCTAACCCTTTTATGACTACCAAATATGGAATGTGCCAGTTGCTTCAGGCTCCAAACTTATGAATTCCCTCCTCGGGCAGTGTCTTAGAAATCTGGTCCTTTGGGAAATGGATGGCTTGCTTCAGTGTGTCTCCTGTCAGTTTGTCATACTATGGTGGCTGTGTGTCCTTATGATACTTGAAAATATGCTACCAGTATTTCAAAGGTTTTGATTGCATCTCCTGAATGGCTAAGGATCACAAACAATTTTTTATGTTTGCTGGCTACCTGGATGTCTTGCACAATGACAGCACGGTCACCCAGAGTGGACATAGCTCAGCAAAGCTTCTAGCCTACAACGAGCGAAGAGGAAAGGCTTGTGATTTACTTCCAAAACTTAGCCGATGAAAACCTTAGGGACCCCAACAAATTATTTTCCAAATAATCCTAGAAAACGAGCCCTTTAGATTTTCGGTAGCTAGATTTTATGTCAATTGGCATCTGTTGACAAGTCCTGGGTGGTGTAGTGGGTACCCGTTAGGTTGCTGACCACAAGCTCAGCAGTTCCAAACCACCAGCCCTCTCCAAGGTAGAAAGACAGGGTTTTCCAGGCCCCTAAGGAGCTACAGTCTCAGAAGCGCACAGGGGCAGTTCTACCCTGCCCTACAAGGTCGCTGTCGGCTGGGCTCCATGACAGTGAGTTTTTGTACCTGGTGAAAATGTAAGTGTGGCGTCCCACCTATCAATCAGGTCACAGTCTGATGCTTCTCGGGGTGTGTGGCATTTTTATGAGAGCCCCAGGGAAGCTCTCTCTTGCTTACTCATTCCCCCCACCCCCTCCCACTCACTCTCTTCGCCTTCAGCTTCCTGCTTTTGGGGATTCTGGGAGCTGTTAGCACCCTGCCATGTCACCAAGTTGCCATGTGACTGCACTCACTTGCCTAGACTCTCCTTGCTTCCTGTCTCACCTTTCTTTCTTTTTTAGGTACAATCATGGTTCATTGTAATGATGTTTTCTTTTTCTATTCATATTCATTAGAATTAGCTCGGACTAGCATCGGGCCCATGGGTTTGAGTTGGACTGGGGTACCTTCTGGATATAAAATTACTTCTTGATATAAACTACTTTCTTACATACATTGGATGTCACTGGTTTTGCTTCTCTAGACAACTCAGCCCAACACCAGGTTGCGGGGCCTTGGAAGAGCACAGTAGCCAAAACAGCGTCTCGAGTACATCCACCATGGCGATCATGGCACAAGACTGGACAACGCCTCGCTCTGTCACCCAGGAGGCCACTCAACAGCACTCACTATCTTGGTGCATTTGTGCCCTCGGGTTCCAATCTCAGTCTCTCCCATTCCTTCCCTGCCCCAAACAAACCTGGGGATCATTTCTTTTCTTCTAAGCACATGTGCCCCATGTGGGATGCAGTCTTCTGTATTACTTCATTTTTACCCTCAGGCCTGTCTGTAATTATCAAACTGTCTGCCGTGTGGGAGAATGGAGGAAGGATCCCTACTGTCTCTATGATTGGCCGCAGACTCGACATGTCCTCGTACTGGCTACAAGCACTCGCCACCAGGATCAATCAACCTGGGAAACAGATCTTGTTTTCCTTATAGTACTGAGAAGCTTCTGACTTTACAGTACCCCTGCATGAGTTTTGGAATACTATCTTTTTGTCCCACTAGCTTGGGGGTCCCATAAGCTAGAGACTTTCTTCTTCATCAGCGTAGGTTCATTGACCCCAGAGCCCTCGGCCTCTTCATTTCCTGCCTTCCCTCCTCCAAAGATTCTATGGGACACAGAAAGCTACTCGTGGGTGCTAGTTTCCTCTTACAGAGGTGCAGCCAGAAAGCCAGAAATGGCTACTGATGGTCCAAGGCTACAGAATCAGTCCTCGAGGGAAGAGAACCTCGCCTCGATTCCAGGGGTGTGTTCCACTCTGCTAAACCCCACACTAGGCTTCCACAGACAGATCAATGCATTCACAAGGGATTTTCCCCTATGGTTATGCATTCAATAAGACCTGTCCTTCTTTTAAAAGCGTTGCCCATTTGTGCCCAGTCAGCATTCCAAATGTCCTCCACTTTGCAGCCACAGGTAAAGATCTAAAGTCAAATTTCTTCCTGGCTCTGCCTCCGGGACATGTAGTTCCACAAAGGAGGTGAAAGCAAGCGACTGCACTGTGGCTCTCCAGACAGACGAGAGCTGCCACTGGAGGCCAGGAGCTGACAGAGCAGTGCCTGTGGTCTTCTCGCGGATGAAGAATCTCCCAGTTCAAAAAACCAGCTGTGAACCAGGATGGCAGTCAACAAGGAGACATCACAGAAGCAGATGCCTCAAGCTCCCTGCAGCGATTCTGGATGGGGCCCACGATGTACCCTTGGCATTTCTAGTCATCCACAGCCCAGTGCTTCAACAGAGAGTGACAAGAGCAGAGATCTTCAGCCCAGAAACCAGCCAAAGGTCCAGAAAATCCCTTCAAAGGAGATGCCCCTCAACGGGGAGGACGGGAGAAGGGATGCAAGAAGCAGGGTGGCTGGCTGGGGGCTTTGCAGACCAGCTGGTTCCTATTTAAAATATAAAGGACAAGAAGCACAGGCACGGCAACAATGCGTGTTGTGACTGTTTTAATTAGAGAAAAAATCAATAATGTGCGTTACGGATGAAAGACAACTTGGCCATGCTTACTTCCCGTCTGGTGCTGGTAAGCAGGCAAGCCCAGCCCTGGAAGTTCATCTCCTACAGCCCACATTTCATGCATCAGGGCCAACCAGGGACCTGGAAACAATGAGGACTAATTAGACAAGGGTGGGAGGAATGTGTGGTGGACTCTGGAGAAGGAAGTTGGGGGAAGGACCAGAATGCCCTTCCTGACACTGTGCACCCCGCTTCCATTTCCTTCAGCCCCCACTCGAAAGAGGTGAATTGAAGAGAAAAAACAAGTGGGGGTGAGTGCTAGGAAAAGGAAAACGTAGGAATGGGCAAGGAAGAGAACAAGGCAACAAACCACCACGAACTCACAGGCGTTCCAATGAGGCTGTGGCGCCCAGCCGGCCATGCTTTCGATCTTTTGGAGCTCCAGGAACATCTACCTTGATCAAAAGAGATCATCTCGAGGGAAAGAAATGATGGCTGACTTTTATTTCCATCTTTATGCTTTTGTCTTGCCTTTTGACTTTTCTGCAGTGAGCATGAATTTCCTGCATTAGCAAAACGACTCTGCCACTCCTGGGCAACTATCTTTATCACTCTGAGACAGCTGTTTGTATTTTTTATAATGCAGATTAATGAACAGTCATCTATTCTGTAGTGACAAAGAGTCCAGCCCAGTTCAAAGCATAGAGTAAATGAGTAAAGCTATATCACTGAGATAGTTCGTGTTTATTGTGCCAATCTGGCCAACAATCACATGTGGGGTTAATTGAAGGGTAGAGAGAAAAATGGCTCGGTGAGCCTCACCTTTCCAGTTCTCAGGTCTCTTGCTTTCTGATGGTCGGATCTGCGTCAGCTGCCTTAGCCAGTTCCCTGCTCTGGCAAGGCTCACTTCCTATAAGACATCCCCAAGGAGAAGCCGCATGGACCTACCCCGGTGCAGCCCTGGGTGCTGGAGCAACCGTGTGGAGACCCCTGCCAACACTGAATTGCTTACACATTCACTGATTTGGCTTTGCTCCTGCAGTCGGCATCATTGTTTGTGTTTTGTGAGATGGAGGAGGACTTTGTGGACTGGTGTTGGACATATGGGTTAATGTTGGACTTGTGGGCTTGGGCAGCACCGGGTTGGGATGCTTTCTTGATGTTCACTTACCCTTTCTATAAAACTCTCTCTTATACATATGTGTTTCTGTGGATTTATTTCTCTAAAGCACCAAGACTAACACAATCACCATTTTAAAAGAGCATTAATTTTCAAGATGCATGAGAGAAGAAATAAATTCACCAAAAGAGGACCTGTCGTGCACTCTGAAAACCTTTGCTACAACGTTTCTCTCTTGTCCAGCTCTTGCCATGTCATCAAAATTTCCTTTTTAGGTGGTGGGGGTTGCTTTCCCTGAGAAGAATTAAAAAAAATAATCCCCAGCTACCTAGGCATCTCAGCAAATGGGTACTGAATACTATTATATCACCCCTTAAAGATGGTAGACTCTCTTCCACCCACACATAACTCCACCCAGACAAAACTCACTGTGTTTGAGCTACTGGCAAAGATTTGAGTATTTGGATACCCTTCTAAATTTAAATCATTTGTTGTTGTTTTTCTATGTATTTATAAAATATGTTTGCAGATAAGATAACAGCAGTTACAGAAGACAGAACATACTTAGATTGCTTGCTTCCTAGCCGCCACTTCCTTAAGAGAATCCAGAGATTAGACTATGTAAAATTGCTTTCTCCTAGAAGTTTCTTTGTAGCACTCTTAATAAATCTGCTTTACTCTCAAAGTCAGGGCATTACTTCCCCCAGGGAATATTTAAAGTATCCAGAGAAAAACTTATTTGCTGACCTTGTAGGTGGGCATTGGGCTGACTGATCTAGAGAAGCAAAACCAACAACTCTCATATAGAAAGAGAATGAAGTTTACAATAAGAACATGGTTCCCACAGTTGTAGGAGCAGACATGTCCAACAGAATTTGTAGGTCAGATGTTATGCTAGAGGTGACTCGCAGCATAGATTCAGATCCTGATGAAGCTAAGTTCGGCAAGAACACCACCTGTGAATATCAAGCTATGGGGCCAGATGACTCCAAGGTTGCCAAGTCGGATTTGTAACTAGAGCGGTGAATGGCTCCAAGGTTGTCAAGTCGGATGACAGGCTGCTTGTGGCTCCCAGGTCAGCAGGCACTATGGCTGGCCATTGGCTCAGGTGCAAATAACCCAAGGTCTATCAGTCAGATGCAGGGTCCAGACCTAGCAAAAAGCAAGCAAGGTTTTCCACGGAGCTCATTTACGTAGGAACTAGGCTACACACCCAAGGAAACTCCTTTTCAGTTGCATCAGGACTGCGACCTGAGGAAAGGGTTGAATTCCACCCTAATCTTTAAACTAGCAGCAGTCTCAACCTGTAGGTCACGACCCCTTTGGGGGCTGAATGACCCTTTCACAGGGGTCTCCTGATTCATAACAGTAGCAAAATTATAGTTATGAACTAGGAACGAAAATAATTTTATGGTTGGGGGTCACCACCACATGAGGACCTGTATTAAAGGACCAGGCATTAGGAGGATTGAGAACCACTGTGCTATGGAGCTGATTACACTGTGTTAAATCACCTCTTGGAGATTCGTAAACCTTAACTGCCAAAACACTGCGAATCCTGGTATAGCCAAGTTGATACAAAACCTAGCTATCATATCTCCCAGACTTTAAAACCGATTATACAGTCACAGTAATCACAACAGCCTGGTAGTGGTACAACAGTAGATATGAAAACCAACGGATTAGAATTGCGAACCCAGAAATACAACCCAGTCCCATAGCCACCAACTTTTTCATAAAGGACTAAAAGACATTCAGTGGTGAAGAGAGAGCCTTTTCAACAAATGGTGCTGGGGAAAAAAAATGGATTTTCAATGGAAAGAGAATGAAACAGCACCCATCCCTCACACCAGGCACAACGAACTCAGGATGGATCAAAGACCTAAATATAAACCACACAACCACAAAGGCCACTAAGGAAACGGTGGGAACAAACTTACAGACTCTAACACAAAGCATAAACATACTACCAAACACAAAGAGAAGTAGCCAGGCTCTAGAAGACAAAATAACGGACCGGAACTTTCTAAAAATATGACATTTCTACACATCAACAGGCTTCATCAAAACAGTTCAAAAGTAATTCACCAATCGGGGGAAATATTAGGTAATGATACATCAGATAAAGGGCAAATCTCAAAAATGTATAGAAAATGACAACATCTTAACAGGAAAAATTCAAATGACCCGGTCAAAAAATGGACATAAGATATCAATAGACAATTTACCAATGATAGCATGCAAGCAGCCAAAAATCATATGAAGAAATATTTCAATTCATTAGCAATAAGAGAAATACAAATTAAAAATAAAAACAATGAACTACCCCCTCACACAGATAACTAGCAAAATTCAATAAAACACAATAATAAATGGTGGCAAGGATTCCAATATTTTGGAGCACTATTGCATTGCTGGTGGGATTGTGGAGGTATACAGCCACGAGGGAAATGATTATGGCACTCTCTTAAACAAATGCAAATACAATTACTTTATGACACCCAATCTCTCTATTGGGTGGCTACCTAAGGAAACAAAGAACACAGCACAGACAGACATAGGCACACCTATGTTTGTTTATTGCAGCAATTTCCAAAAAAGTAAAAACGTGGAAACAACCAAAACTTACAATTATAGAGGAATGAATAAATAAATTGGACACATTCATACCATGGCCTATTACTCATCAATCAAAAACAATGACAACTCAGACATCCCAAGACATGGAAAAAATTAAGGAACATTGTGCTTAGCAAACTTAATCCATCTTATAAAGATAACTATTCAATAATACCCTTATTACATAAAAATAATAATGAAATGAAACGTGGTTTTTAAACCCAAAGATAAGACTTTGAAGAAAGGGAGGGGGCGAAATAGCAAATAACAGAGGAAGAAAGGAGGGGGCAGGGGAGAGGAGAACCACATTAATGAGGGATTTTACAGGAAGTTGTCAGCTGATTTAATTTGTTGGGATGGGATGTGTAACTATAGATAATATGCTTCTTTTAAAACCAAATAAGTTGTATTTTTAAAAAACAAAATGAAGTTTCACAGCCTTAAAAAAAATAAAGGAAAAACAAGCCTTCAGATTTCTTTTCCCTCGGACCTAAACAGGGGTCTATGTGGCTAAGAAAAAAAGGAGGAAATTTAAACTGAAGTGGACTTAGTGACATGGAAGTTCATTTCAAACAATTTTTTTTTAAAAGGAGAGAGATGGAGGGAAAAAGACACATACCTAACTATTACAAGGGGTAATTTCAGTCGTCATCAAGTGAAGGCAATTCTGAATCTACGGCATGTGAGTGACTGGCTTATATGTCGGCCTCTCTCTCGGTGGCGCAGTACATAAGCTCCAGAGGAACAATTGGCCTGAAAGCCAAGCCCTTTTCAAACTGGTCTGTGAAGAGTCAGGTGGAGAAGACTGGGGTTCACATTTCTTTTTTTTTTCTTTTTTGGGGGGGTTTCTTCGTGTTTTCTTTCTTATTATTATTAAATCATTTTATTGGGGGATTTTACAGCTCTTATAACAATCCATACATCACTTGTATCAAATGCATTTGTACCTATGTTACCATCATCATTTTCAAAACATTTTCTTTCTGCTTTAGTCCTTGGTGTCAGCTCCTCTTTTTTTCGCTCCCTCCCCCACCCTCTCACCCTTGTGGACCCCTGATAAACTAAAAATTATTATTATTTTCCTATCTTACACCATCCCCCCTCTCCCTTTGCCCAAGTTTCTGTTGTTTGTCCCCCAGGCGGGGCAGGGGTGGGGGGTGGGGGAGTGTTATACTGGATCATTGTAATCGGCTCTCTTGTCTCCGTCTCTCCTCCTTCTCCCCCCACCTTCCCCCTACCCTCATGGTATTGACACTCCCATTACTGTTCCTGAGGTTTTATGTGTCCTGGATTCCATATAAGAGAGAGTATTATGTAAAGGGTAAGTGCACATCAAGAAAACATCTCATCCCAGTGCTCCCCAAGCCCACAGTCCAACATTAACTCATATGTCCGATACCAATCCACAAAGTCCTCTTCCATCTCACAAACCACACACTATGATGCCAACTGCAGGAGGAAAGCTGAATCAGTGAATGTGTAAGCATCTCAGCGCTGGCAGGGGTCTCCACAGGGCTGCTCCAGCACCCAGGGCTGCATCGGGATAGGTTCATGTGGCTTCTCCTTGGGGATGTCTTGCTGGAAGTCAGCCTAGCCAGCTGAAGCAGGGAACTGACTAAGGCAGCTGTGTCGTGGCCCGACCATCAGAAACCAAGAGACCCGAGAACTAGCAAGGTGAGGCTCACCAAGCCATTATCTCTTTGCCCTTCAATTAACCCTACATTTGTTTATTGGCCAGGTTGGCACAATAAACATTAACTATCTCAGCCATGAGTATTTCTTTTTTACACACTCCTCATAACCAAGCCCTGCTCACCCTCCCACCGCCTACCCCTGGGAAGGGGGGAGACAGTACCATTGACTCAATCCCAACTGATAGTGATGCTAAGGTCAGAGGACAGGTGCTAGAGGACAGTACCATTGACTCAATCCCAACTGATAGTGATGCTAAGGCCAGCAGGGTCCCAAGGCTGTCACATCTCTTTTTAAGAGTGACTCCTGGGTTTGAAATACCAACCTTGCATTAACAGCCAAGGACTTAACCACAGTGACCCCAGCACGCCTTACTCCCGTTGGTTGATAAACACCAAAGAAATCTTTCCCTGAAGTTCTTCAGGGAAATCACCTAAATGTGGTGGTAGAAACCATTCAAACATATAGTCTACATACTCGTGTATAAGTTGAGTTTTTTCAGCACACTTTTATGCCATTTTTGTGGTAAAAATTAGGTGCCTCATCTGATATTTGGGTCGGCTTATATTTGAGTATATGTATGGTACTTTTCAAGTAACAAAAAACCTACTGCCCTCGAATCAACTTCTTGCCAAATATCATTTGAGAATGATAAAAAAATGCAAGGACATTTCTAAAGAGGAAGTACTGCTTGGTTGTGCCGTTATAAATGGATAAATAGTTTTTAAAATGATATAACAGATACATGTACAGAGAAATCATATGCCTCAAGACTTGGCAGGGCAGTGGAGAAAAAAAATGAATGAACATAAATTATAAGCTCATCATGATAGACTCATCAGCATGACTGGTAGAAAGTTGAAGGACTTGTGTGATTTCTGTTTTCAAAATTTTCTACAAAGCTACAGTCACACACACAATAATTAAAAGTAATAAAAATAAAAGGTGCAGTCACTTAAAACAGTATAGAACTGCCATAAGTACAGGCATGCGCCAAAAACGTATTGCTACAAACCAAGAGAAGCCTCCCCTGAGCTAAAAATATCAACATGTAAAGACACTCTTTTTCAACATATTCTCCAAGTAGGACTGAATTTCTGAAGGCAGTTTTTCCATCTCTCTAACCTTTCCCCCAGAGAATTCTGCACTTTTTGATTTACATGAATCAAAATTATAATTTGCTCAGTTTGGGATTTCCTTGAGGAAGTCAAACTATGTCCCATGACAATGTTCTTTTAGTTTTTAAACTAAAAAAAATTCTGAAGGGGCAAGATCAGGCTACAGGGAATGGGATAAGGTTTCCTAACAAAACTGTGTCAGGTATCACCCTTGGAAGAATGAGCTACTTCATTGCATTGACAGGGAAACGTCCTCACTTTTTTTCTCACCAATGCAGTTTTCGATTTTCTTAAAACTTCTTCGTAACAAGCTTCTATGATTAGAAATCTATCAAGCGTATCCCTTTGAGATTAAAAAAAAGGAAAATGATCACCATAACCTGAGCTGCCATCTCTGTCCTCATTGATCTGGCCCCACAGATTCCCCCTTCGGTAGCCATTGCTTTGTTTGTACCTTGTACCTAATCATATTGGTGAATATTAAATTTGTCCCTGGACACAATTCATTCCACAAAATTATCTTCGTTCGCGTCAGTTCTCTCAGCTAGCTGATCTTCATACTATGCGTCCAGCACTCATCAAGCTGAAAGCTTACAAAGACCAAGACGTTCACTGAAATGGAAAATTCGAGACCACACGTGAGAAGTCAGACTTCAGTAACTATTGCATCGCTGGTAAGTCTCTGGCTTACTTCCACTAGCTCCCACAGTTTCTTCAGTCACTCTTCTTGCTTGGGTCATCTCAGAAGTCTTCCTGATCTTCCTTAAAATACTCGATCCATCTAAACATTGCTGTGATTTTTGGTATTGTTTTTGGTAGGGAAGCATCTTCATACACTTGTTGCAAAGCTTCTTTCAATGATTTGAAAAGATACCCATTTGAGAGCTGTTAAAAAAAATACATAATAGCTCTGTCGTCAAAATTGTTTTACCCATGGCACAAAAAGGATACTTTTTAAAAACACCCTAAGGAGACTGACAAGGATAATACAGCAAGCATGTGTTTGTAACCTTGCCTTGATCTCTGAGCCATGCTTCAACACTGTGGAGTAAATCTGTACATGTGTGAACTAGAACACTGCCAGCCATCTTTTTTAGCTGTTGCTATTCTTTCTTTTTTACAGGTCATTTTACTGGGGGCTCAAACAACTCTTATCACAATCCACACATCCATCCATTGTGTCAAACACATTTGCACATTTGTTGCCATCATCATTTTCAAAACATTCTCTTACTACTTGAGCCCTTGGTATCAGCTCATTTTCCCCATCCTCCCTCCTTCATGAACCCTTGATAATTTATAAATTATTATTTTTCCATGTCTTGCACTAACCAAAATCGCCCTTCAACCCCTATCTGTTGTCCATCGCCCAGGAGGGGGTTATAGGTAGATCATTGTGATCGCCCCACCACCACCACCTTACCCTCCTGGTATGGCTCCTCTCAATATTGGACCTGAGGAGTTTAATCTGTCCTGGATTCCCTGTGTTTCCAGCTCTTATCTGTACCCATGTACATCCTCTGGTCTGGCCAGATTTGTAAGGCAGAATTAGGGTCATAATAGTGGGGGTGAGGAAGCATTAAAAGAACCATTGGAAAGCTTTATGTTTCATTGGTGCTATACTGCACCCTGATTGGCCTGTCTTCTCCCCAAGACCCTTCAGTAAGGGGATAGCCAGTTGCCCACAAATTGGCTTTGGGCCTCCACTCCACTCTCCCCCAACAACCCCCTCCCCAATCCCACCCATTCACATTGACATGATTTTTGGTTCTGGATCTTTGATACCTGATCCCATCAACACCTCACACAGGCTGGTGTGCTTCTTCCATGTGGGCTTTGTTGCTTCTCAGCTAGATGGCCGCTTGTGTATCTTCAAGCCTATGGGACCCCAGATGCTGTCTCTTTTGGGTGCCACTGAAGCCGGCACCATCAGCTTTCTTCACCGCATTGTGGCCATGCTTTTTACTCACTCTCATATAACAACAGAATAGACGGGGGAGTCTAGCCACAAACCTATGCTACCTAAGTAAATCTGTGGCCAATTGATTTTCAGTAAGTATACCAAGATCATGCACTGAGAAAACAAGAACTCTCAACAAATGGTATTTGGACAACTGGACCTCTACATGTTAAAGAATGAAGTTGGGTCTTTACCTCACACCATATACAAAAGTGAACTCAAAATGGGACAATAACCTAAGTATAACAACAAAAGCTATGAAAAATCTAGAAGAAAGCATAGGGTAAAATTTTAAGATCTTGGATTTATTTATTGGCTCATAGAAATGGCACCCAAAACACACAAAACAAAAATTAGATAAGTTGGGCTTCATCAAAATGTAAAATTTTTGTGCATTAAGAAACATTTTCAAGAAAATGAAGGACAACCAACAAGAGATGGGGAATCATTATTTCTGATGAGGGTGTAGAACCAAAAATATGCTAATAACTCTAACAGATCAACCACAAAAAGAATAATAACTAAAATTAAAACAGAGTTTTAAATCGTTTGTTTCCAAATAAAGCATACAAATATTCATCAAGCACGTTAAAAGATACTCAACATTATTATTCATTGTTGTTATTCCATGCCATTGAGTCAGTTCGGATTCATGGCAAACCCGTGTACAACAGAATAAAATACTGTCCAGCCCCGCACCATGATAGTGTTAGGTTTGAGCCCATTGCTGCAGCCACTGTGTCAATCCATCTCCTTGAGAGACTTTCTCTTACTTGCTGATCTTCAATTTTACAAAGTATGTTGTCCTTTTCCAGGGACTGCTCTTTCTTATGACATGCCCAAAGTACACGAGGCGCAATCTCACCAACGTGGCTTCAAGGAGCAACCTGGCTGTAATTCTTCCAAGATGGATTTGTTGGTTTTCACAGTCCATGGGACTTTCAACGTTCTTCACTAATACCATAATTCAACTGCATTAATGCTTCTTTAATCTTCTTTTTTTTCTTTAATCTTCTTTACTTAGTCCATGTGCAACTTTCACATGCATATGAGGCTATTGAAAATACAATAGCTTGGGTCAGGTGTACCTTAACACTCAAAGTCATATCCTTGTTCTTGAATAACTTAAACAGGTCTTGTGCAGCAGATTTACCCAAGGCAAAGTTTCATTTGATTTCTTCACCGTTGCTTCCATGAGCATTGATTGTTGGTTCAAGCAAGATAAAAATCCTTGAAAATTTCCATTGGTCCAGTTGAGAGATTTTTGGTTTTCTGAGTTATGATCCATATTGAAGGTTGAAATCCTTGATCTGCATCAGCTAATATTTCCAGTCTTCCTCACTGTCCACAAGCAAGATTGTGTCACCTCATTAATCATAAGGGAGATGTAAAATAAGACAACGGAACTATTGCACATGCACTGTTGTTGCTCGTAGGGGCCATCAGTTCTGTCCTGATCCACAGCAACCTTATGTAAAACAGAAAAATACACTTCCTAGACGTGCATCTTCCTCACTGTCACGGTTATGTCCAAGTTCATTGTTGCAGCCATTGGGTCAATCCATCATACCAAAAGCCTTCCACTTTTTCACTGCCCCTCTATTTCACCAACCATGATATCCTATTCCAGGGACTAGTCTAACCTAATAACATGTCCAATGAGCAGCACAAGACTAAGTCTCACCATCCTTGAATCTAAGGCATGTTGTGGTTAGATTTCATCCAAGATGAAATATTTTGTTCTTTTCAAAGTCCATGGGACTTTCATTGTCTTCCCCAGCACCACAATTTTAAAGCATTGATTCTTCTTCAGTCTTTCTTATTCCATGTCCAATTTTCACATGCATATGAGGTGATTGAAAATACCATGGCTTGGGTAAAGTGCACTTTAGTCCTCAAAGTAACAACCTTGCTTTTCAGCACTTTAAAGAGGACTTGCACAGCTGATTTATCCAATGCAATGTGACTTTCGGTTTCCTGACTGCTGCTTCCATGAGCTTTGAGTGGGGATCCAAGGAAGACTAAGCCTTTTTTAAAAAATCATTTTATTAGGGGCTCATACAACTCATCACAGTCTTTTAATATTTATCATGGTGTTAACTATTGGTTCAGTTGCAAGAATTTTAGGTTTATTTACATTAAATTGCTGCAATCCATACTAAAGGCTTCAGTCCTTGGTCTTTATCATCAAGCGCTTCAAGTCATCCTCACTTGCAGCAAGCAAAGCTGTATTATCTGCATATCCTACGTTGTTTAATATGCCTCTATCTGATCTTGATGCTTCATTCTTCAGTCATGATATCCCTCATTCCACATTCTCTTCTGTGTCTAGACAATTTCTGACGACTCTCTATTAATTCACTGCAACAACCATTGTTGGATGATCTTCGGCAAAATTTTGCTTGCATGTATTATCAATGATAGTGTGCTATAATCTGAGAATTCTTTGGGTCACTTTTCTTTGGAATGCATACAAATATGGATCTTTTCTAGTCAGTTGACCCAAAAGCAGAAGCAACACAATGATAAGTAAATTATGATACTAACATACCATTGAGTATTATTCAGCCATTAAAAGAGATGTAGTCCAATTTTGCTAGCATCATTTGATGAAGAGACTGTTTCTCTCCCATTTAATGTTTTCTGCACCTTTATTGAAAATAGATGTCCATAGGTGGATGAATTTATTTCTGAGTTCTCTATTCTATTCAACTGGTATATGTATTTATCATTACCGGTACCAACCTGATTGGACTCCTGTGGCTGTGTAATAGCTTTTGAGGTTGAGAAGTGAGACATCTCCTATTTTGTTAAGAAATTATTTGCTTAAGAAGTTCTTCTGAAGGGTTTCTTGGCTCTTCATAGAAAATTAGGTTTTTATTCACTTATTTAAGGAATGAAGTTGGGGTGTGGATGGGAATAATGTTGTATGTATGAATCGCTTTGTGTAGCATTGACATGTTTGCCATGTTAAACTTTCCTACCCATGACCTTTCTAACCCACGGAGTGACAAGATGACTGCAACAATGGGCTAAAAATAACAGTGACTGTAAGGATGGCACAGGGCCGGGTGGTGTGTCCCTCTGTTGTCCATAGGGTTGCGTGCATCAGAATCGACTCAATGACCCTAACAGCAGCATCCACAAACATGCAATGTTCTATTTATGTATGCCTCTTTTGACTTCTTGGAGTAACGTTCTGTAGTTTTCTTTGAACTAGTCTTTTGTTTCTCTGGTTAAGTTTATTCCTAATATTTCATCTTTTGTGTGACTTTTGTAAATGGTATTTTCTTCTAGATTTATTTTTTAGAGCTCTCTTCATTATTACACAGGAATCCAATTGATTTTTTTTTGGATATCTACCTGTGGATTTAAATCAGACCTATACCTCATGTCACGTACAAAAATGAACTCAAGATAGATCAAATAAATAAATGTAAACCCCAGAGCTATTAAGACCATCGATGAGAAAATAGAGACAAACTTCAGAGCCCTGTTGAAAATGCATAGATACACTATCAATCATAATAAGGGTAGCTCACAGAGAAGACAAAGTAGAAGATTGGGACCTACTGAAAATAAAGGCACTTAAGTGCATCAAAAGATTTCAGCAAAACCGTATAAGGGAAATTCGTGGCCGAGGGGGAACATCTTTGGCAACAACACAACAGCCAAGAGAATAATCTCTCAAATCTAAAGAAAATGTAATACCTCAATTAAAATAAAAGCAAGCAACCCAATTAAGGAGTGGGCAAAGGAAATGAATAGGCAATTCACCCAAAATGTCATCCAAAAGGCTAACAAACATTAAAAGATGCTCAAATCATTAATCATCCAGGAGATGCACATCAAAGTGACAGCTCAATTCAAAAATACAGAAAGCAACGAATGCAGGAGATGGTGTGGAGTGACTGGAGCCCCCACATACTAGTGGTGGGAGTATAACTATATAGAAGCATTGTGGAAAGCAGTATGGTATTACCTCAAAGAACTGGGAATAGAACTTACATAAGATCCAGAAATACCTCTGTCAGAAGTAAAAGACGTAACAGGAGCAGACATGTACTCCCTTGTGTTAGAAATGGTTCTCTAGAGAAACAAAACCAGGACACTTATGGTTATATATATATATATGAAGGACTATAACAGCTAGTTGGCCCACACAGCAGTACAGAGGTCTCAGTTCAACTCACTTCCATGGAACAGTTAATATACTGGAATTCCTACAACTCCATGAAGGCCACTGGGTCCAAGGTCAGGGAAGCAGACAGCTGAGTCTTCCCTCAGGCAGTGCAGGCAATCTGGCCACAGGCAGCAAACAGCAGGACAGGTCAACAACAGTCAGCAAGATGACAAGGTCCGATAGTCTCGCGCTCAAGCAATGTAGCATGATGAAGGAACCTCAAGCTCTAACAACGTAATCCAAAGGTTGTCAGTCCCACAGGTAGTGTAGCTCATGAGTTGAGGCAGAGAACTAGCTGCTGCACACTAGTCTGATCATCAGAGAGCAAGAGAGAGAGAGAGGTGGGGCTTGCTGAGCCATTTATCTCTTTACCCTCCAATCTAACTGCGACCTTGTTAATCCCACATGCTCTTATTGGCCAGGTTGGTACAATAAACCTACCTATCGCCTACCTGTACGTTGCAGCACCATTCACAATAACAAAAAGTTAGAAACAGCCCAACCAACTATCCATCATAGAATGTATAAAGAAACCTTGGAACATACACACAATGGAATACTAAGCATCACCAAAAAAAATGATGAACCCACAAAGCACCTCATGCCATGGATGGAGCTAGAGATCATTGCATGGAGTGAAGTTACTCACTCACTGTCATCGAAGTTGATTGGTCAATCATAAAAGGTCAAAGTTTGCATGAGACTACTACTATAGGATAAAAATCAAGACAAAGACTTGCACACCAAAGAGGACAGACTTTCGAGGTTACCAAGGGGGGAAGGACAAAGTAGGGAAGCTGAAGCAATGCAGTAGAAGGTTGACAGATGTTGACTTGGGTGAAGGAGGATGGAGGAGCACAGGAAGGAGAAATCGAAGGAGTGGGGGCAGGGGAGAATACAGGCATGGGAAGGCCAATGAGTTATTTGAACTGTTGAATGCAAAGTTGATGGTGTCGAATATAAACTCCCAACTGAAATTCCAATAATAAAGGAATGAAATAGTGATCCATACTAAGTGATGGATGCACCTCAAAAACATTTTATAAGTGACAGACACCAAATATAAAGGTGCACATATTGCATGATTCCATTTATATGATATACGCAGACTAAGTAAATCCATTAGAATCGAAAGTGGCTTGGTATTTCCCAGACGTTGAGGAGAGAGGTGGACGGTGACTACTGGTTAACGGGTACGGTGGTTTATTTTGCAGTGATGGAAACGTTTGGGAACCAGATAGAGTGATGGTTGCTCGCAATGCCAATGAGTTGTTTGTTTTATGTCCTATGGACTTCTCCTCAAATGAGAGAAAAATAAAATCAACAATGGGTGTGTGTGGAGAGTCCTGGTAGAACACGAGGGAGATGAGGTCCCGTGGGTATATTCACAGTTGGAGGGGCTCCTCTTCTGCCGTTCTAAGTCAGTGGCTGCTTGCTCTCCTAGGCAACCTCCTTGGCAGCCCCCTTGAATTGGCCTTTGGGTTGTAAATGCAAACAGAAGTCTCTAAGAGGGAGTGGGTGAGACTGATCATTTTCTGATAATGGACCCAACCATTGAGTCTGTGATACTAAGATAAAAACAAAACACAATGGAAAGGTTATTGGTTAAGGAACTGAGAGCTAGTTGGTTTTTTGAAATGGAGATGATACCTAGAATGGATTGTGATGGTGTAGATACAACTCTTTTTGAAAGTGATTTAACTCTGGAAGTGGATGATATGTGAATAGTATCTAAAGAAAATTACTATATAAAAACAAAGAAATCAAACTTGACCAATGGTTTCCCTCGTTGAAGGAGGAAGAGTTGTAGCTTTGGGGTCATGGAGTTTCATGTTAAAGGTAGTGAAATCATTGGAAAAGGATCCTGATAATGGTTGTACAGCATAGAGTATAATCAATGGCACTGGATTATATTTGTAGAAGTTGTTGAGTTGGAGAATGTTTTGTTGTGTATATTTTTGCCACAATTTTTTAATTACACGAATATTAATGAGTATATGGAAGAAGAAAATGTTCTAAAATCAATTGTGGTCATGATTGTACAACTCTGCTTGATATGACTGAGCTATTGAATTGTATGATATGTGGATGAAGTGCCAATAAAACTGTAAAAACTGAAATAGACGAAAGAAAAAAAATGAAAGTGGGGTGATTCTAGGACTGGCATTCTAAAATTGTTTGCGTCTGTTCATTTTCTTTTTTAAGAAGCAAACCCAGCGCACCTAACACTTACTTTCAGTTTTGTAAAGAAGGGCCCCTCTCCCTCCCTGTGGGCTGCTGACTGCGTCCTGTGAAAATAGCGCTGCTGGGTCCCACCTGCCTAAGCAACGACGGGAGATCCCTGGCTCGGGCACCTGAGGTTCACAAACGCTTCCATGGCCCAGTCTCGGTGCCCAGCACGTTAATAGTGTCGGCTTGCCGGCCTTCCCACTGTTCAGAATATTTCACTCCTGTGGTTTCTTGGCTGGTTTTGAGGAATCGCTGTATGAGGTGAGTGAACTCGTCAGTGTGTTGGTATTTAAACTGTGGTCAGACAGTTAAAAAAAGAACGGGGCCGGGGTTGGGGGGGGGGGGTTGTTCATAAAAGGCATTCATTAGCAATACTCTTTTTCCTTGCCTCCCCAAGCAGGATATAAAATGGATCTGTGAACACCCAAATTAAAAGTAGAAGCACCGAGGATTATTATTTTTAAATGTCTCTCGCCTTAGGAAAAAATATTTTTGAAGATACATTAAATGAAAAAAAGATGCTTAAGACAATGTGGTGATTTTGTTCCACAGAACCTGTGGGCCCTTTCCCTGGGAACGGGGGTTAAAAGGTGGTCGGTGCTTTCTCCAGGGGCCCCGTCTGACAGTGAACATGTGTTTCCGCCCTTTAATCGACTCACCAGTAGCCAGCAAGCTGCTTGTTGTCTGCAGAGGTTGTCAGGAATGATTTCTGTCTGGAGACGATGGATGATAAAAGAGGTTTTCAAACACGCTTTTGCGCTGTGGTGTTCGCAGCCCCGGAGAGGAAAGATTGTATTACAATCGCGGGGTGCAGGGCCATGTTCCCCTGGCAAGAAAACCGAGTCTCCTGCAACCTGTTTGATGCGTCCTGGGGAGCTGGAAGATCCTGGACGGGACCCAATGGCGAGCCCCTTCCAGGACAGTGGGGCTTAAGAGCTACCTTGCGTGGAGGAAAGAGAAAACCCCAAATCTGCTGCAGGAGTTGCCCTTTCCTATGGCAAGCTACTCTCGGGGCCAAGTGTGGGACAGACATCTGAGAAGGAAGCTGCCAGGGACAGCCACCCCCACCCCGGCTTCCCCTCCGCAGTGACCCCACTCTGCAGACTGTCCTGTCAGCCGGGTGTACGGGCAGCAGGCGCTGTGAGAGACGAAGTCAGTGTTCAGAAAACACAGGCGGTCCCTTATGCCTTTCCAAAACATATGACGCAAGTGAAGCAAGGAAAGGATCGTGAGGCTCGTCATTCTCCGACATTTCCATTTTCTCAAGAGAGGGAGAGAGACACACATGGACACACACACTCACACACACACAAAATGAAAAGCCACGATTGTTTCAGTTCAGCGGCATGCTTTGTAAGTGCCTCCATTCCTGTCTTCAGACCGGAGTAGACACTAGTGTAGGAAAGCCCGAGAAGGTGAAATCAGCCCAGCAGAGAGACGGCGATGCACTCAGCAATAAAATTCTCTCCTTCACTTGACATGTGCTCCAGCCTTCTTTTGACCAAGAGCTGCTCCTACAGATTCCGGTTATAAAAACTATGTGGCGTTTATCTGCAGCTTTGCAGGGACCCATTAATAGCATAAACCAAGACAGTGAGACACTTCGCTGAAAACCTTTCTGAGAAGCCTCAAACTGAAAAAGAAAGAAAAACCTACGCCACGTTTCTAAAACCTAAGGCTGAGAGCATGTTTCACACAGAAGGTTCTCATTGTTACCCTATTAATGACAAACGTGGGCTCTTCCCTTTGCTTTCACAGGCAAACTCCCTCCCATCTCCTTAGCAGCAAATTGTATTCCTTCCGTGATTATTTCAGACGGTCTTTAAAATATTTCTTAGCTCACCAGGGACAACTATATCTGCCTCCATAGAAAGGCCAACAGAGGGCAACAGGTCAGGTAGCCCAGAAAAAGAGTCATCATCAGAGGTGAGATAGGCACGTTGGAGCGCTGAACCGGCTCTGTCATCAGATTCTAAGTTCTTATCTGGGGATGCAATGTGATTGCCGCCCTACTGATTCTGTCCACACGAACAAGAAGAAGTGTGGCACTGGAGGGTCGGAGGTACCATGTAACAGGTGCTCAGAGCAAATGGGCAAGGCCATTTCGAACAGCGGATGCAGACGCCAGTCATAAATATCTGGCTCGTTCTAGCTCGCATCATCTTGAGTTGCTAGCAAAGCTCCATCAGGTGACTGACTTGATGTTTAAAGAGAAAGACAAAACTTTCGACCGGGATGATCCTTTGCAAAGTCTGAGCTGATGGTCTTTCGGGTGCCAACATACGTGGCCAAGGTCAGAGTGATTTGGCTAAGTGAGTTCAATCAACTGTTCTCGGTCTATTATGGTTCCTGATCCCTGTTCAGGATGGAGTGTGTAGCAGCCTAATGAATGTGGTAATGGAATCCTTGTGTATGTTTTTCCACAGCAGGGCGCAGATTAGCATAAGTGTCATATTCTCCTGGCTCGTCCACTCTCAGTTCTCAGGCACCGCGTACACTGGGAATTCCTTGACTGGATAGTAATAAGATGAATATGGCACACATGTGCAGAGCCAGCCTCCATTTTTCGAAAGCAATCTATAATAGATCACACCTGGAGCTATCCTGTGATCGATTGACGTTGCACTTCTGCTTAAAAATGTCATATTTTACACCAAGGATCCTGTAATCTGAGAAAGGAAGAATTAGATTGAATTTCATGCAAGGTTTTAAAGAATGTTGTCACATTGGACTAGGGGATGGAGGGGTACTTTACAGTTCTTCCAGCTACCCAAATGCGTGGTAAGTTCAAAGCTTTGTTCCTATGTCACAATTACTCAGAGCTGATGTTTTGTCCTCTGAGATGGCAAATGGGGGAAAGATATTCTTGATAGGAAAATATCCAGGGGCGGTGGGGGAGAGGCAGAGGCGATGGGGAAGGGAGGGTGAAAAAGCAAGCTTACTTTCATGTTCTGTGTTAAGGATCTTTGCCTAGAAACCAAATGGAAGGTCAAGTTGCAGGACATGCTTCCTGGGTCCTTTGCTTTCTGCAGTTCCTAGCAAGGGATTTGGGGATCCCTACTACAGGAATTGCACCTCAAAAGACTCACACCATTTTGCATTTCTGCAAATGGTATGTTTTGTAGTTCTGCCGTCTAACTTCCTAACTCTAAACCAGAATTGATGGTCCCAGTGCTTCGATAAAATTGAAGTAAAGCTTAAGGTCACTGAAGATGCCCCAAATCCCCACCCTTCACCTTCCGTTCTGCTGTTAATGCAAAAGCGGTTCTTTTGGTCTGAAACGCAGCTGCCCACAGGGCCTTAGTTTCATAGCTTTTGCTTCTTTTGTTTCCGTATTATTATTCCAATGGTCCCATGATGTCGCCCATCCACCCAGCGGGTGAGGGAGAGTGTGGAAGGTTCAGGGTTAGGGAACTCACAATGAACTTGATTGCTCCAAGCCTCCTACTGAAAGGGGTACTGTGTCTGAGCGTCCCGAAATTTATGACTTGATTAAGGGGAGTGGAGATCCAAAGAATGCAGGCCACTTAAGTGGCGGTTTAGTATAACTAATCAAAGAGGATTTCCTGGCACCCAGTAAGTACCAATATATATTGGCTGGGATAGAAAAGCGTGTCTTGATGCTTTTAAGCATGGCGGCAGGGGACTGGCCTGAGCCTATTAATCAGTCTAAGGTAAGTGCTGCCTCTATCTCATATTTTAATCTCCTCCTTTCTGCTGTGTTAAAGAAATTATATCTGTGGCTGAAATAACATTTAGAAACGAAATTGTTTGCCAAGGGCATGAGACAAGCAACCCAGTCGTTTAGAGTTGGGGATTAAATATGAATCTCATTTACCTTTATTATTTGTACATTTCTCTCTAATCATCATAACTCAGCCTATTTAGACTTCATTGGAACTGTAGCCAGTAATGGAGTGTCATTAATATTTGTTTGTAATCGTTCCAGCCCGGGCTAAGCAAATCTTAAGAAATCCAGCCGTTCTCTTGATGTGTTGGGAGCGGGGGAACACCAAGATCTGGGCTTTCCTGCTGGGATGTCTGTGGAGACAAACAGGTTCCAGTGGGCAGCTCTCTTCCTCCACTTTTGCCTCCATGGTGACATATCATTTTAAGGGTCAGCTTTCCAGAAAGCAAGTGAGCTGAGACCACTGACGGCTGAAGGAATTCAGGTTGGAAATTCCACTGAGACTGGACTCCTTCCCGGCCCCCCTTTTAATCTCGTCTCCCATTCTTTCCAATGCCCTGGAAAGAGGTGGGTGGCAAGTATACTTAAGACTCCGAGGAAAAGGGCTGTTAAGTCGACCTTGGTAACTTAACTGAAACAGTATATGTGTAAATCCATCGAAAATCCCTGGCCTTTTACAACTCCTGTCCCAATGGAAATCAGATCATAGGCCTATTTACAAGAGACCACGGTTCCCTGGGATAAAGAGCCATGACAGCAGAGCCTAGGATCATTTGAAATTTTAGTAACCTAAGCTTTCAAAATATGCTAAAAGCAAAGTAACGAGGGGCAGGTAATTGCCATGAGCTAATTGCTTGTGATATTCCATATATATAATCGGCGAACAATCTCTGTAAATGTCAGCTCGTGCCACTTTGGAAATCACTTGTAATGTTTATTGTTTAAAGAAATGTCAGCATTTCCATTTTCCCCAAATTTAGCGAGCCCGGGCCCTCCAAAAGGAGTTGCCAGAAGAGCACTTTACACCATCACTTTGGAGATTCACGTTGAACTTGTCCTTGAGTTAGCTACAATGTTGCTGCTCTGAGTGGGGGTGGGGAGGGGCATAAAGTGTTTACAAAAGAATTTAAATGTTAAAATGGAAGAGTGATCAATGATCTGATGATGTTCTGAACAAGGAGATTTTCATGCACCTTGCAGTTAGTCTTTTCTTTCTTTTTTTTAAAAATCATTTTATCGGGGGCTCATACAGCTCTTACCACAATTCATCCATCCATACATTGTGTCAAGCACATTTGTACATTTGTTGCCATCATCATTTTCAAAACATTTTCTTTCTACTTGAGCCCTTGGTATCAGCTCCTCATTTTTTCCACTCCCACCCCTGTCCTTCCTCCCTCCCTCACAAACCCTTGATAGTCTTTTCATAAGCTTAAAGCCAAGTCTACTGCCAGTCAATTCCCACTCCCAGAGAGAGTTGGAATTGTATTCCCTCCAAGGTCTTTGAAACCTTTACAGGAACAGACAGCCACATCTTGCTCCTGCAGAGTGGCTGGTGGGTTTTGAACCACCAACTTAGTGGTTCCCAGCCTGGCCCACAATTCCACCAGGGTTTCTTCGTACATTTCCTGTGGGTGGCTTCGGGAGACTCAAGGATTTCTTGGTTTTTTGGCATGTTAATATTTCTTCCTTTGACTGCTATCACCAGTCCCTTAGAAAAAAACGAAGTTGAAGTCTACTAGTGGGATTTCTAGTAGAGCACTCCAGTCCCTGGACTTCATGCTTGGTATAGAGGAAGCAAGAGAGGAAGACCCTCAATGAGATCAATTGACAGGTGGCAACAATGTGGACAGAAGTTATTGTCCCCAGAGGGGTATGCACCTTGGTGCCGCTTCCACATCAGGCAGACTCCGAGTGGAGTTCTGTCTGCCTTATTCACTGAGTGAGCACCTACTCTGTGCAGATCTGTGATGGACAGAAGGTGCTCCTGCCCTGCAAGAATACACCATGCAGAGGACACAAGGAGGATGGGAGAGGGCAAAAAAGAAGAAAGGATCACGTGGAATAAGAACCTATTCTGAATGCTTAATTTTACATTATGTGAATCAATTTTATGTTATGTCAATTTAAAAAATCATAAACTCCCGGGGAGGTGGCAGGATGAAGAGGAACAATTGAGAATGGCACAGGGTCAGCAGTGTCTCGTTCAGGTGTACAGAGGGCTGCTATGAGTAGGAACCAACGCTATAGCACCGAACAACAGAGGACCCCTTGACAGGCCAGAGGGAAGGAAAGGTGGGAAAGAAGGCGAGGAAAACCAGAAGCAGGAGAGTCCTCAGGCTGCCACTACCAAGGGAGCGTCTCTTCTGGTTGTCCACTGTTCTTCGTCTCCAGCGCCAGTGACACAGAGGCTCAGACAGCCCATTGAGTCTCTGAATACCATTTGCACTGTAGAGGGACTAACCTAGCTTCCCTGATCACTCCCCAAACATGTTTTTACTAGAGAGAATGGTCTCCACGAGCGATGTGTTCCCAGCACCAGGAAGAGGCTTGACAAGCAGACTTCCTAACAAGTAGACTTCCTAACCATAAGCTGGTAAGTAAGGCTGTCATCAGTGTGGGATCTGAGAGGCAACGGATGTGGGAGAGGGATCGGAAACCTCGGTGACACAATGGGAACCAGTGAATGGAGTGAGGTGAAGGAGCCTGGGAACAGCAGGATCCCTTTTGTGGAGAAAAGCAAGGCAGCCTAGGCTGAACAGAAGGAAATGCGGATTCCTGAAGGATATGCGTGGAGCCTCTCCCTGGTCTGCGCTGAACTGTCTCCAACTCTAGCCAGGATGGAAGTAAGACTCAATACTGGTCAAGACCCAGTCATGCTCGGGTTACCCTGAGCAGGGTTAGCCTACCTGGTTAGGGTCAATTCTTGACATCCTTGATTGAAGTAACCTCATTAGTGGTGGTGACTTCCCCTCCATCACCAGAAGGATTGGTAAGCCATTCCACCACCAATCTGTCCGTCTGTTGTCCTGTGGTGGTTTGCATGGTGCTTTTTCACACATGGTAGAACAGCTTTTGGATTAAAATTCGAGATTTGGAAATCTACTTCTGAAAATCATCCCATGGAAACCTTGTGAATCACAACAGGATATTGTCTGCCATGGTACTGGAAGATGCACCCCCTAGGTTGAAAGGCACTCAAAATGCACAGTGGCCAAATCAATGGATCTACCAATCTTGGATCATGAAGGAAGATGGCACAGATGTGGCCAATGTCAAGCCCTGTTTCACATTGAATCCAAGTCAACTCAATGAATCCAAGTCAACCCAATAGCAGCTAACGACAGCAGTGAACAAACCACTAAAAGTCTTGCACTCAATACAAACCTTTGGAATGGAGCTTTGGAGCAGATAAAGGAGATGGCAGGTAAGGGCAGCATGGAGGAAGAAAGAATAAAGGAATGCAAACATCCAGATGGACGGATGGTTGTAGACAAATGAATCAACATGTGTGCTGACAAATCAATGAGTGATTGATTAATCAGACCCAAACTAGAAATATATTGAAGATTAAAGGGGTCTTAGGAGCCCCGGTGGTCTGATAGTGCAATGATAAGCTGTTAACAGAAAGTTCAGTGGGTCAAACCCATTAGCATCTCCAAGGAATCAAAGACCAAGCAATCTGTTCTACGAAATGTTGTTGGTTGTAGGTGAGATGAAGATAATCCTAATTCAACATGACTGTACGTATAACAGAATGAAATACTGCCTGGTCCTACACCAGCTTGACAAGCATTATTATGTTTGACCACACAATTTCAGCTTCTATGTCCATCAGGGAAACTCATGGGACCGTGCTATAATCTGCTGTGTAAGGTGACTGAGTTAAAATTGGTTCAACTATTGGTCTACAACAATAACAACAAAGGGAAGTTAAATAGAAAGATCTATCGCATTCATTTAGTACTGTGTTTAGACCAGCATTGGGGTTTCAAATTGGAAGTAGCATTCTACAAACTTTACATTTGAATTAAATATAGCTTCTAAAAGCTATGTATTTCTTTGGGAAGTTGAAGATACATGCTTAAATAAATAATGACTTGTTTTGTTGTTGTTAAATAAATGGTTGTTGGCATGATTTCGTTTCTGGGAAAAAATGAGATTTTTTTTCAGCACAAGACCTCTTTCTGTTTCTTAACAGTTTTACTGGCTTCTAATTAATATCATACAACTCTAATAGTTCAATTACATTAAGAAGAGTTGTAGAATCCTCGCCACAATACATTTAGAACATTTCCATCTTTCTTTTTTTTTTAATTTCAACAATTTATTAGGGGCTCATACAATTCTTATCACAGTTCATACACATACATACATCAATTGTATAAAGCACATCCATACATTCCCTGCCCCAATCATTCTCAAGGCATTTGCTCTCCACTTAAGCCCCTTGCATCAGGTCCTCTTTTTTTTTCCCCCTCCCTCCCCTTTCCCCCCTCCTTCATGTGCCCTTGGTAATTTATACCTCGTTATTTTGTCATATCTTGCCCTATCCGGAGTCTCCCTTCCCCCCTTCTCTGCTGTCCCTCTCCCAGGGAAGAGGTCACATGTGGATCCTTGTAATCAGTTCCCCCTTTCCAACCCACTCACCCTCCACTCTCCCAGCATCGTCCCTCACACCCTTGGTCCTGAAGGCATCATCCACCCTGGATTCCCTGTACCTCCAGCCCTCATATGTACCAGTGTACAGCCTCTGTCCTATCCAGCCCTGCAAGGTAGAATTCGGATCATGGTAGTTGGGGGGAGGAAGCATCCAGGATCTGGGGGAAAGCTGTGTTCTTCATCGGTACTACCTCGCACCCTAATTAACCCATCTCCTCTCCTAAACGCCTCTATGAGGGGATCTCCATTAGCCGACACTTGGGCCTTGGGTCTCCACTCTGCACTTCCCCCTTCATTTAATATGGTATATATATACATATACATATACACATATATACACATACATACACACACTTATATCGTTGTTGTTGTTTTTTTGCATGATGCCTTATACCTGGTCCCTTGGCACCTCGTGATCGCACTGGCCGGTGTGCTTCTTCCATGTGGGCTTTTTTGCTTCTGAGCTTGATGGCCGCTTGTTCACCTTCAAGCCTTTAAGACCCCAGACACTATCTCTTTTGATAGCCGGGCACCATCAGCTTTCTTCACCACATTTGCTTATGCACCCATTTGTCTTCAGCGATCCTATCATGGAGGTGTGCAGTCAATGATATGATTTTTTGTTCTTTGATGCCTGGTAACTGATCCCTTTGGGACCACTCGATCACACAGGCTGGTGTGTTCTTCCATGTGGACTTTGTTGCTTCTGAGCTAGATGGCCGCTTGTTTATCTTCAAGCCTTCAAGACCCCAGTCACTATCTCTTTTGATAGTCGGGCACCATCAGCTTTCTTCACCACATTTACTTGTTCACCCACTTTGGCTCCAGCCGTTGTGTCGGGAGAGTGAGCATCATAGAGTTCCAATTTAATAAAAGAAGGTATTCATGCATTGAGGGAGTGTTTGAGTAGAGGCCCAAGGTCCTTCCGCCACCTTAATACTTGACCTATAAATATATACACATAGATCTATTTCCCCATCCTCCTATATATATTTGCATGTACATGTCTTTGTCTAGACCTCCATGAATGCCCTTTGACTCCTAGCTCTTTCCTCCATCTCCCTTGACTTTCCTCCTGCCCTACTACCATGCTTATCGCCACCTGGGCTAGAGTATACCTCTTCTCTAAGCAACCTTACCCTTGATCATTTCCCACCATGCCTGCCACTCCCCCTTCTCTACCCTTTGGGGTCCCATGTTTTTCCCTTGTCCCTGGGTTTGTTAACACCACTTCCTTACCCCCCCTAGCCCCCCACCCCAAGTCCCACCGGAACTGTCGGTCCCGTTGTTTTTCCTCCAGATAGTTCATCCAGCCTGTCCTATTCAGACAGACCTGTGGAGTCACTAACATTCACGAAAACAAGACAGAGGAAAACAAAGCAACAGTATACAACCAGACAACAAAACAACAAAAACAAACCACTGACAAAGAACAGAACAAAACAGTTCACAAGAGAAAAGCTTGTAGTTAGTTCAGGGATCATTTGCTGGCCCTTAGGAGCGTTTTCCAGTCCAGTCTGTTGGGGCACCACGCCCTGGCCCCAAAGTCCACTTTCAGCATTCCCTGGGGACCTTGCCACTCCATTCCCTTGCTGTTCCGCTGCACTTCCCCAGTGATTTGCCTCGGTGTGGTGGGATCAGGTCAGGTGCAATTCCCACACTGTGTCTCCGGTGCTGTCCCCTATATCGCCCTTAGTCACTGAGGGGCATCATGTCTCATAGTAGGGCCAGCCATGTTGTTCTCTCTGTGGACTGGCTGCTCTACTCAGGAACATCATCATCACGGCCTGGTGGGCCAGGCTGTGCTCCACTCTCTCCTCCTGCCCCTTCGTCTGCTCCCGTGTGCTCTGATCAGATGAACATTTCCATCTTTCTTGTACTCATTGTTAGCTCCTCTTTGCCCCCTCAACCTCCCCTGATATGCTGCCAAGAAACCGATTTACCTGCTCTGTATTTCATATACAGAAAAACATACCCCAAAATGTTAGATTCTTTGGGTGGGTAATACCTCAATTCTTGGCTTCACATACAAAAAGAAAAGCCTGGTTTATGATCCAAGTGAGTTTTTATAAAGGATAGAAGTTTCGGGTTTTACAGTCATGAACACAGGCACCCTCAGGGCACTACACACCCACATGCGGCACCCCTGAGGCCAGAATAGAAAGATAGATGGCAGTATGGCCCAGTGAAAGACAAAGGTGCAAGAGGAAAAAAGGGGGTGGTGGTCTTCAAGTTCTGGCCTTGCGGGGGTGGGGGGGTCTCCATCTGGGAGGCATGGTCAATGATAATGGTTGCCACCATTGGCTGAATTAAGCCCACCTGGCCTAGATTGGGCCAATCCAGGTGTACCACCCACCTAGGTGTACCACCCCCTGGCTCAGGGCCTGAATTTGGAGCATGCTCAGTAGATATCCCTGGTTCCTGCTCTAGCTACCTAACAAAAACTAACAACAATAACAAAGTAAGCGGAGAGAAACCTCAACCCCTTCTCTCCTCCCACCCAACAAAAAACAACAGAAACTATTAAAATCTATAACTAACTACATATTGGGTGCATAAGCAAATGTGGTGAAGAAAGCTGTTGGTGTCCAGCTATTAAAAGATATAGCATCTGGGGCCTGAAAGGCTTGAAGTTAAACAAGGGGCTATCTAGCAGGGAAGTAACAAAGCCCACATGGAAGAAGCCCACCAGCCTGTGTGATCATGAGGTGTCGGTGGTAATAGGTATCAGAAGTTCAAAAACAAGCAATCAAATTGATGTAAAGGAGTGGAGACTCAAAATCCACCTGTAAGACAATTGGACAGTCCCTTACAGAAGGGCCACACAGAAGGAATGATATACCCTGGATGTAGTATAGCACTGATGAAATACATAACTATTATGTATAGTTCTTTTTTTAAAGAACTATTCTCTAATTCCTTAATATTTCATCCCCTTACTATTATGGTCTTAGTTTTACCTCATTAATCTTGTTAGACCTGTGTATATTCATCTGTATAATTAAGATCTTTCAATACATGAAATCCAAGATAGAAGAACCCTTCAGAAACAGTAACAGGAGTAATGATTCCCTGAGGGTAAGGGAAGAGAAGGGGAAGAAGGAGGGGAAGGGAGAACTGGTAGCAATAGTGGCTGTATAACCCCACTTGAGGGGAACAAATAACAGAAATGTGGGTAAATGTATACATCGGATGATATAAGGTACAGCAAAAATAAATAATAATATGTAATATAATAATAAGGATCTTGGGGTGTAGGGTAGGAGAGGGAGAGGATAAAATAGAGCTGATATTAAAGAGTTCAAGAAGAAAGAAAATGTATTGAAACTGATGGTGGCAGCAATTGTACAATTATGCTTGATCTGACCGAATTATGGATTGTTATGATATCTGTAAGAGCTCCCAATAAAATTATTAAAAAAACAAAATCCAAAACAAACTTTAAATGGGTCAAAAAGGAGCTCAAATGAGATAGTGTTAAATTTTAACCTAACTACTGCAGTAATCCACTTTCTTTTTATCATCATATTATTGGGGGCCCGTACAACTCTTATCACAATCCAGCCATCCATTGTGTCAAGCACATTTGTACATTTGTTGCCCTCATCATTTTCAAAGCAATTTCTTTCTACTTGAGCCCTTGGTATCAGCTCTTCATTTTTTTCTCTCCCTCCCTCCCTCCCTCCCTCCCTCATGAACCCTTGATAATTTATATTATCATTTTATGTTAGAGAACAATTATTTTTAATCACTTTATTGGGGACTCATACAGCTCTTATCACAATACATGCATACATCCATTGTGTCAAGCACGTTTGTCCATTTGTTGCCATCATCATTTTCATTAAGGTAATTCTATTAATAGTGTCATTTGGTAAATGGTATAGAATTTGAAACACTGTTGAGAAAAGTAAATTATACACGTATTATCTGGCTATGAGCCCCAATATATGAATCGTTGACAAGTACAGATTAAACTCTTATGTGACTAGACACTATTTACATAAACAATGGGGTTAGTGATAGGGCAAAACATTCAACAATATTCATTCACAATGGCAGAATCATGCCTGCCAGATTGATACCTGTCATAATAAAGCAAAGAGAGCATTAAAAGGGTAGGTATATGGTAGTCCCTGACCCGCATTCTTGGGGCACCCTCAAGGCAAGAGATCTAAACCAGAGTCCAAAGACCACAACATGCCCTGGGACTAGCAGTCATCTGCTTCTTCTCACACGAGGGAGTTTCAGCCTTAAGTCCAAGGACAAAAGGTAAGTTTGAGGCAAAGTCTGGTTCACTTAGTGGGTTTTCCACATAGACTCCTTCCAGTGTGGCCTCTGAAGGATGTTGTTCAGAAGAACAGTCTAAAATCCCAGTAGTCTGTAGCTCATAGCCTAGGTCACCAGGGGCTGAATAGAAGGTACGTCCAAAGGTTATAATTAGGAACACAGTACCAGGCATATTCTCTCTTGGGTTCTATATAAGTATTGTTAAGTGTTTTCTGAATTTTTTTCTTTCTTTCTTTCTTTTTTTTTTTTTAGAGGAATGAGCTTTATTTTGCGACATCCCTAGGGACAGATTTGAGCGGAAGGGCCGCTTAGGTCCTAGTTCAGAGCAAATGTCTTAAAAGGAAAATTCTCTAGAAAAGCATCATTAATCCCCTTCTTGCCATCAACATGATATTCCTCTTCCACAGCCTGTGGTTATTGAGTGAACCAAGGATAAAAGTATTTGAGTGATAAACCATCCATCTACTGCCTTCAAGACAATCTCAGCTAATAGCAACCCAATAGGACAGAGGAGAAATCTTCCTTATTATTTAAGAGGACTAGAACTGTCTACGGGAGAAGATAGCCTCATCTTTTTCGCCAGGGAGTGGTGGGCGTGCACTGCTGAGCTTGTGGTGAACAGCCCACCATGTAACTCACTGAGCCATCCAAACCCAAACCAAATTCTCTGCCGTCCAGTTGATTTGGACTTACAGCAACCCTGTAGGACAGAGTCGAACTGTCCCCTGTGGGTCCTGAGATACTACCTCGCCATGAGAATAAAACACCTCATCTTTCTCCTGCAGAGCAGCTGGTGGTTTTGAACTGCTGACTTTGTAACTAGCAGGCCATCAAGGTTCCTTCGATGAGTGGTAGAGGGGATCCAAGTTACTAATAAAGAAACACTTCACTATTGAGAAGCAAATGAGGTCTCAGGAACATCAACCCACGAGCCGTGAATTGTTTCTTAAATTTCTATTTATTGGGGAAAGTATAACACTTGGATCCTGAATCTGTCTGAGGCGAAGTTTGAAAAGTAAACATAGATGGCTGCATCCCAAAACTAGGTTTCTTGGTGATAAACAACTTGTCTATAGTCTATTCTGGAATAATGATTTTTAGTCCTTGTGTATGGGAGTTTAGATTTTCTGTGTGTGTGTGTGTGTGTGTGTGTGTGTGTGTGTGTTGCACAAATCAGTTTTTAAACCAATTTTGTTGGAGAGTTGTCTTCCACTCTTCATTCCTTGTGGGCTACGACTGAAACATAAGTACTCATTCTTTTTTTTTTTTTCATAAGTCCTCATTCTTATGAAATCTCTGAAAGGCCATTTAGGGAAATCTCAAGAGCCACAAAAGAAGGATTTCAAAGCTTTGCAAACAATTTTAGCTCAATTAGCAAATTTCTGAAAAGTTTCCTTTTATTTTTGGTTATCAAGCGTCAGCTATGACTGGCAGTTCAATAAATGTGCATATCGATTTTCAAACACGTTTTTGATGATGTTATGCTATATTTCTTTTTTAAGCCCCTCTCCTTTAATCATGACATTTCCCTCATACCTCAGACCCCTTTATCTAACTAATGTGTTGTTGTTACTCTGTGGCAGTGCCATAAACCTTTGATTATTTTATATATGTTTTCTGCCAGCATAGGCCATGTTAAGCAGCAAGAACAAAATGCTGTCAATCTAAGAGCAGCTTCTTACGAACTGTTTCTTGCTTAGGCTTCGTTCCCAGGATAGGTTGGCAGAAAGTCTGGCTTTATTTTAGCTGCCCAGGGGCCCAGGTTTAATCTGGAACAAATATGCACTGGTGTTTACAGCTTTCCCTAGGATGTCGTACATACCACTGTCATATACAACTTCTGAGAACGTGCAAGTCACATGAATATCTAGTCTTCAAGAGGGCAGGCAATTGAAATCGCTCCCTGAACCTACAAGGAGAACTCGCAAAATCTGCAAACAGACTTAATATCTAATCTTCTACTTAGCCCTCTTCCCCTCCACCAACAACATCCAACTTTGCTGAAGGTCAGAGACCAAGTAAAATTGCACTGGAAATTTGTGTAGCAGTGCTTCTAGAAGATAGATAGTACTCATTAACTAGTTACTGAAACTTTAATAAGAAGAAAAGGAATGGTAATTTGGAAGCCTTCCTATCAATCACCACATATGTGGTAAGTAGCTACTTTGTACTACGTTAATGCTGTGTTACGTCCCATAGATTGTGATTCCTCACAAACCGATAGAACAGAGGAGAACAGTCCCCTGGAGTTTCCTAGGCTGCGCTCAATGAGCCCGAATCCTGGTGGTGCCGTGGTTAAGCACTGGGCTATTAATTGGAAGAGCGGCAGTTCAAATCCACCCGGCACTCCACATAAGAAAGATGTGGCAATGCTCCTTCCCTCCAGTCTTGGACACCCTATGGGACAGTTCTACTCATTCTATATGCTCAGTAGGGTGAATTAACCCTATGGAGCTCATTCCAACAGTAATGTGTTGGAATAAACTTGACACTAATGTATGACAATTACCTAGATGGTAGTTGGTCAGTGGGTGGGTGGAGTTGTAAGGTTTTTATTATTATTATTATTATTGTTTTCCATCTGTGCAGGAGCAGATCTCCTGCAGAGGGACTGTTGAGTCCAAATGGTAGGTCTTTCCGTGAACAGCCCGACCTTAACCATTGGGCCACCATGCTTGCCCCATGTACAATAGTCGCTATAGTTTATCAAGCCCCTACTCTGTAGCTGATATGAAGCCAATGACTTTGCAGATATAGTTCTCTAATCCAAACACAATTACTACTATGGGGAATTATCATGACTGAATGAAAACTTAGCATTATTTAGAGGTGAGTGAATGTGCCACTAACCAAAATGTAACCCACTGCCACCAAGTTACCTACAGTGGGTGGCAGAGGTAGAATGAGGCAGAGGTGAGGTGGTAGAAACCCACCTTCCATGCAGGGGATCTGGGATTGGATTTCTAGCCCATGAATCTCATGAGCAGCCACCACCAGTCCCTCAGGGAAGGTTTGCACATTGCTCACAGACCTCCCCGACTAAGAAAGACTAGGAAGAAGGACCCAAAAATCCACTGCCAGAAATCAATCATGGAAACTGTGGGTTCCAGTGGTATGATCCCATTGGGGATGGGGTTGCCATGACCTGCGATATACTCAATGGCAGTTAACAACCGGGGTCGAGGGAGACCACCCCCACCAAGAGAAGTGGAGTTAGAACAACAGCAAAGGTGGAGTTAGAACTGTAAAGGTGAAATTGCAGCAACGCTGAAAGTAGAATGAGGTACCACTTGCCTTCTAGGGCCCTATTGATCTATTCCAGTGCTCCCAGAATGGGGCACACTGACCTGGTTGCTACAAGCATCGCGGAAATCTCCTACCTCAGAGACTGTATGTCTATGCACTTGTTGTTTATCCAGAAAGTTCATCCCTCGCCTTGGCTCTGTCTCTTACTCCCGTCAAGTCTATTCAAGTATGAAGGCTTGTCTGACAATCCTACAACAATGTGTAAACAAATCCCTCCCCAAGGCCAGCACTTTGTCTCCGGTTTGTGCCTTATTCTATTTTCTTGTCACTAGTTAGCTTGGAAGAAGCTCAGTTAGAATGTTCCTTAGAGGGAATGATAGCAAGACTTCATCTCACGTTCTTTGGTCATGTTATCAGAAGAGACCAGCTCCCTGAAAAGGACCTCATGCTTGGTAAGGGGCCTGTCATCTTCTGGCACAATAGTCTACTTGCATTCACTAGGTTTTCAGTAACTGACAAACCTCTCCACAGGTTTTCAGTGGCTCCTTCCTCTGAGGTGGACAGCCATTTTCTTCTTCATAGTCTGCTCTCACTCTGGGAGCTCTGCTGAAACCTGTTCATCTTAAGTTAACCCGATATGCCAAATCACTCGACTGTGTGGATCATAATGAACTATGGATAGTATTGAAAAGAATGGAAGTTCTAGAACACTTCATTGTGCTCATGTAAAACCTGTACATGGACTAAGAGGCCATCGTTCAAACAGAACAGGAGCTACTGCATGGTTTGAGATCAGGAAAGGTGTGTCTCAGAGTTGTATCTTCGCACCATGCTTATTCAATCTGTATGTTGAGCAAACCTTCTGAGCAGCTCGATCACATGAAGAAGAATGTGGCATCAGGATTGCAGGAAGGCGTATTAACAACCTGCAATTTTCAAGAGACACAGCCTTGCTTGCTGAAGGCATGGCGGACTTGAAGCCCTTGCTGATAAAGAGCAAGGATTGCAGCCTTCAGTGTGGTTCACAGTTCAATACAAAGAAGACCAAAATCCTCACAATTGGACCAAGAGGTCGCACCAAGGTAATGAAGAAAAGTTGTCAAAGATTTTGTCTTGCTTGGATTCTCAATCAATGCATATGGAAGCAGCGGTCAAGAGATCAAAGAACATATCATATTGGGTCAATCTGCTGCATAAGGTCTCTCTAGAGTGTTGAAAAACAAGGATATTACTTTGAGGAATAAGGTGCACCTAACCCAAGTCATGATCTTTTCAGTTGCCTCAGATGCATGTGAACAAAGAAGGCCAAAGGAAACTGGATGCAATTGAACTGTGGTGCTGGGGAAGAATGTTGAAAGTGTCACAGACTGCCAGAGGTGCAAGAAGATCTGTCTCGGAACAAGCACAGCCCAAATGCTCCTTCGAGGCAAGGGTGGGTGACTTGGTCACACGTTCTTTGGACATGTGATCAGGAGAGACCAGCCCCTGGGAAAGGACATCATACCAGTAAAGTAGAGGGACAGTGGTGAAGAAGGCAGCCCTGGACGAGGTGTACTAACATAGTGAACGCAACCATGGGCTCAAATGGAGCCCATGATTGGGAGGCTGGAGCAGGAGCGGCTGTGCCCTGCACTGTTTGCACAGAGGGTCACTCTGAGTTGGAGCTGACTCGACAGCACCTAACAGCAATAACAACAACAGCAGCTTCCCTTTTAAAACAAATGTTGCAATACTGGTCTGAAGAGAGGTGGTCTAGATGAGAGTAAGTACATAAAGCTTGGTAATGGGGCTCCAAGTACCAAGGACTTTGTCCAAACAGCATGTGACTGCAGTCGGTGATGGTGGCCAAAATGATCTCTTCATCATACACTTGTCTTAGCCTTAATAGAATGCCTTAAGAAAAAGAAAAAGATCATTAATTAAAAAATAATGTGGCACCAGTGTACACTGGTGCAGATAGGAGCTGGAGGCACAGGGAATCCAGGGTGGATGATACCTTCAGAACCAGGGGTGTGAGGGGTGATACTGGGAGAGTGGAGGGTGAGTGGGTTGGAAAGGGGGAACTGATTACAAGAATCTACATGTGACCTCCTCCCTGGGGGATGGACAACAGAAAAGGGGGTAAAGGGAGACACCGGATAGGGCAAGATATGACAAAATAATAATTTTTAAATTATCAAGGGCACATGTGGGAGGGAGGGAGCCGGGAGGGAGGGGAAAAAAGAGGACTTGATGCAAAGGGCTTAAATGGAGAGCAAATGCTCTGAAAATGATTAGGGAAAAGAATGTACAGATGTGCTTTATACAATTGATGCATGTATATGTATGGATTGTGATAAGAGTTGTATGAGTCCCTAATAAAATGTTAAAAATAAAATAAAATTTTAAATGATGTGGCATGAAAATCCACTATCTCAAAGAGCTGATCTTTCTATTCGTCTATTATGCCAGTCCAAAGCTAATGAAGACATTTGGGGGAACAAATCATAACGGGGGGTGAGTCTCGGATTTGCCCAAGGATCTAGTTAGCAAGCTCCAACCAAAAAGGTGTGTTAGTCTGGGTAGACTAGAGAAGCAAATCTATAGAAACTCCTATGTATAAGAAAGACTTTTATATAAAGGGTAGTTGTCCATTTGAAGCAAGCATCCCAACCCAGTCTAGCCCAAGCCCATAAGTCCAATATTAGCTCATATGTCCAATACCGATCTACAAAGTCCTTTTCAGACACGCAAAACACATGCAATGATGCCGAATGCAGGACGATCACGGGCCAATGGGTAGAAATTCTTTGGATCCAGGGGTGGTGTAAGCATCTCAGCACTGGCAGGGGTCTCCATGTGGCTTCTCCAGTTCCCAGGGCTGCATTAGGGTAGGTCCATGAGGCTTCTCCCTGGGGATAAGAAGTGAGCAGAGAGAGAGAAGTGTCTCCCATCTCCAAGGAGGAAAATACAGGAGTTCCCAGAATTCTCAGGAGAAGACCATGCCCACACCCGAAGCCTCATTGGCTATGACCCAATTGGCAGACTAGACTCCACCCATTCACTCTTAATCCTCTCAAGTCCCAAATGGACACCAGATGATGTAAGTTGCACATGTGGCTCCCAAAGGGAGCTGCTGAGCAAGTTGAACTCAATCCGAGAGCGAAACGCACTTGGAAAGTTATGTATGGCGACTGGGTTTTGGTGATTTCCAAGAGAGCATCTCAATAGGTTTTCTCAATGGACATGGGATGGTTATGGGGCTCATTCAGAGGAACCCTTGAAAAAGTGGGAGACTGCTTGGTGACAAAGGACCAAGAAACTTGCGCTGGGGATTTTTTCCCGTTGTGACAAGGTACTTGCCCATTCTTCAAGGGTAGCAAAGGCTGCTGTACAAGAATTTCACTGGGAAACCTTATCCCATCCACCGGACAGGCCTGATCCTGCCCCTGCAGACATCCTTTGTTTCCCAAACTCAAAGAACCTTGAGAGGGAACATTTGAGATCCCAGAGGGAACACAATCTGGACACCTTGAGATCCCAAAGCTGTCATTGAACATGGTGTAAATCAAAGAGCACAGAACTCCTCCGAGAAAGGCCAGAGGAATGGAAGCGTATCAACGGTGATAAGAGTTGTAGGAGTCCCCAATAAATTGATTTTTTACAAAAGGAAACCCCACTGTCAAAGTGTGTGGTCCCAGATCGAGTGTATGTTGAGGAACAATAGCTTCACACTTGGCTACTTTTTGCTTAAGAAAGGTTTCGGTGATTTTGTGGCAATGCTTTCTGATGTACTCTTTTGAAAGAAAAGTCAGTAGGACAATCCAGAGATCGGTTTGTTTTATATTGTCATCCCAAAATTTAATAATAGAAACAGTTATTCTAAAACTGATTTTTAAAGCTAATTAATATTAAGTGAATCACGTTTGGCCAATAGCTGGCTATAGCAAAATTCACAAATAAGGGCAATTTGGTCACCACTGTGCTAGGCCTCATGGTCAGAGCAGTTGTCTCTGGGTCCTGAGGGTCCGGGAGACAGAGACAAAGAGCAAACTATTGCCAATACGGCAATTGTCATCTGAATGACTCAGACGAAATGTGGTTTGTGGTTCCAGAGGAGGGGAGATTCTCACTGGGCACAGCGGCCAGCCGGGATGACAGGAGTTGCCCCCCCAAGAATGAGAGGGCACAAGGTCTATTTCCATACTCAGGCAACCGCGTCTTGTCTTCTCAAATCTGGTGCAGACGTTGATATGGGACATCATTGTCTCAAAAGCTCATGGAAAACCTCCATTATCTTCTAATTCAATTTTTCCAAAAACTTTTGGAAGTCTTTTCAAATACATAACAAAATATTCAACATGTTATATATGTAAATTGCATTCATCATGTTGCTCAACCACCATCATTATGCATTTCCAACTGTTTCCATCTCCCTAAACAGAAGCTCCATGTCCTCTAAGCAATGAGTCTCTGTCGCTTACTCTCTTCTATCCACTCCTGTCAACCATAAATAAAGTTTGGTCTCTGAAAACTTGCTTATTCTATTTCATATAAATGAGATCATACAGCATTTGTCCCTTCGTGGTTAGAATATCATACTCAGTATAATGCTATCAAGACTCATTCATGTCTGTACATCACTTCCACTTATTATTGAGTAATATTATGCTGTGTATACATAAACAAACAAAAAACCCCACTGCCATCAAGCCAATTCTGACTCAGAGCAACCCTGTGAAACAGTGTACAGCTTCTCTCTCAGGCTTCTCTCTCAGGCTGTAAATCTTTACTTGGAGGAGAAAACCTCGCCTTTCTCCCACAGAGCAGCTAGTGGAATCAAACTGCTGACCTTGCCATTAGCAAACAGCCCAACACATCACCCACTCAGCCACCAGGACTCCGTATTGTATGCTTCTACCACATTTTACTTATCCACGTCTCAGGTGATAGAAGCCGAGGCTGTTCAAAGCCCCACCTCTATATTCATCTTGCTCAAGGCAGAGCCAGTGAATTCCCAGAGGGGAGGAAAACACTAGCTTTTCTTTGCTCTTAAATCTGGAGACCATATGTCCGTCCACTCACCCCCGTCTTGCTCTGGGGCTGAGGCCATGGACAGCACTTTCTTCCGTGGGACTTTGAAATATGAGGAGCCCTTCTGTACCTGTGACCAAACGACTGTCTCAAGGGGGCCCCGGGAGGAATGCCCTCGATGTGAGCCCCATTCCTGATCTCTAGCTATTGCGGAGAAAGTCGTTGCTAGAGCAAGGCAACCAACACAAGCAACCCTACCGTCACACCAGTAACAAGGGAGACAGCGTCCGATCGCTTTCCGTGGCAGCTTTTCTTCTCTTGAGCATCATCTCCTGGCTCACTCACGGCGGAATAGAGAAGGCCCCAGGCAGCAAATTGGGGCTCTGTGCTGTGCCACACAAAGCTATGCTTTGCCTCAACCGCCCCCTCTCCCCCTACACCCCTTCACTGGACACTACAATGCTCCAGAGCCAGTGTCTTGTAGTTGATTTGCATGAGACACGCGACTTATGTACTGCGACAACAACGAAATCATGGCCATCAAGTGTTTCCCTGGAGACTGCCTTTGGTCTGTGTTCAATTAGAACTGGATACTCTGAGTTGGCACCTGGCTCCCTCCTCCAAATTGCCTGTGTGCTTTTTGGCTACATTCGTGAGAGGGGAGGAAGCGCTGGCAGGGAAGGTAAACGGCGAGCTCCCAGAGTCACCCTGTCACCCTCCGGAGGGCCCCCTCGCAGGCCAGGCTCCCTCTGCCACCTCCCCAGTTGCACCGCGGCCTCACAGGACGTCTTTCATCTTGGTTCAAGTCTGAAAGAAAAGAAAACGTCACTTGCCCATGTAGTTATGAAAAAATGCCCGCTCGTTATGGAGAAGAAAAGGAGGGCGGGAGGAAGACTGGTTGCACTTATGCAGCCATCTGATTGCTCTCGGGCTTAATTGTTTGAAGGGGGAGGGCGGGGAGAGCAATTTCGTGGGGGCGAGAAAGAAAGAAGAGGACCGGGCCTGCATTTTGCTATCTCCACTTGAGCCAAGAGCTTAACTCCCTTCGATCCTACGTTTGGATTGCAGTCTTTCAAATTGTGGCTGTGCCAAGCTCAATGGCAATGATCTTCCTCCTTGTCCGACGTTCTGTTTCCGCCATCCAAGGGGTCCTGATCATCACTGTCCTGAAAGGCTTACGTTTACTGTAACACCTTTTCAGGGGAGTCCTGTTCATGGAGGCCCCAGCAAGGGCTTACTAGCACACTTCCTCTGTGAAGCCCATAGCTCGCGGAATAGCACCACGCAGTCCTCATTTCTCCCCACACCTCCCGTGTGGTCTCTCTTCTCTCCCCTGCTTCATCTACTTGAGGACAATGGCGTCGTCTCTATCAGCCTTACCCAAGGTCTCTTTTGGGGACCCAAGGGGGCCGTGTGGTATTCCCCTGGCTGGGACAGAGAGTGTATTAAGGCTCCTCACTAAGTCCTTTTGTGCAACCCAGCCTTGTGTAAGATGTCCTTGTAATGAGACCCAATGAATCTCAGGATGATGAATCACATCAGATAACATGGGCATGTTTTCACGAGAGACCATATCGTGGACAAAGGGCATCATGCTTGGTGCAAGTAGACGGTCAATGAAGACCCTCCCCAGATGAACTGACATGGTGGCTGCACCAAGAGCTGAAATACAACAACAGTGGTGAGGCCAGTGCAGGAGCAGGCGGTGTTTGCTGCTGTTCTACATAGAACCGCTATGAGTCAGATCAATTTGGTAGCACCAGACAATAGTAATATAAACATGTAGGTAGGTAGGGTGGAAGGTAGGTAGGTATATATGTACGTATGTGTATGTATGCATGTATATATTTTTGGAGCATATTATCAGCAGGGACCAATCCAGCTGCTGGAGAAAAATTATTGTGCTCGGTAAAGTACGGGATGTGCTAAAAAGAGAGAGATCCTAAATGAGATGGATGGACACAACGGCTGCAACACGGACTCAACCCTAGCAATGGCTGTGAGGATGGTGCAGACTGAACAACTTGTCATTCTCTGGGTCAGAACCAACTTAACTGCACTGAAACACAGCAACACACGCACACACACACATGCCTGGACAGTGCAAATAAACTGCCTGTCAACTCCTCACTACAAGGCTAGAGGTTCAAGTTACTCAGAGGCACTGCAGAAGAAAGAATTGGTAAACTACAAAAAAAAAATAGCCACTGAAAATCGTATGGAGCATACATCTCCACATATGAGTTGGAATCAACTTGATAGGAACTGGAGATTATATATATATATATATATATATATATATATATATATATATATATATATATATATATATATTCAATTGTATCCCACCAAATTTAACACAGACCTCTGTCAAAGGCATAACAACTTGATAGGGAAAATATCTCTGCCTTTTTATTCAGAATGACCTTCTGAACTCTGGAAAAGCATCAAACAAATACATTTTCGGGACCCATCCCAAACCGAAAGGTAGCGAGCCTGCCTACGGCTCATGGATTCCTAAAAGCCCACTTTTCCTTAGAAGCTTACCCTCATAGGCTCACCTCTTTTCTCTTCACTGTTTGCTTTTTTCTCTAAGCCCCGATTTACTTTGCATATTTTGGCACTGCACTGTGTAATTATTCTCTCACCATTCCATGGCATTCTGTAAAATCCTGAGCAAACCGTTGTGCCCTCTGTGAAGGCATACTGCTTATGTCATGGCACCTAGAAGTAGGCCGTGTATTTCTTTATTATCCATCAGCACGCAGAGTGGGTTTGCAGTTACTCGGGTACTCACGAAGGAGTTCTGAAAGCCAGGTACAAAGGACAAGCCTTCATCTGACCTAAGGCTTGTGCACTTGTGCCTGGGAGTGGAATTGCCATGGGGTTAGAAAAGCAATCTCCAGAGTCAGCCCACCCACAAATCCTGAAGCGATCGCTTTCTACTTATTGATCCTTTCTCATCTGGAAAATGGAAATCTGATCACCTCTGCCTCTTGAGATGATGCCAGGATATAGTAACTGTTCACTCTTCTGTGTGGGAAATGGTCTGAGAAACCAACGAGGCACTAAGCCATGGAAAGCACTTAACAAAGGCCCTGGTAACTGGTACACACTCAGAAATGAAATCATTAACTATTCTCTTTATCATTAGCGACAGCATCACGTGCCTAATCTGCAAATTTCCATGGGACCAATCACCTGGACCAGAAGCTGCATTACAAAGAGGCCTGTATACCTCTGAGAGAAAAGCAGGGGGTCAAGCTCCTGTAAGCACCGCTCCAGCAAGTATGTCTCCTTGTTCCTCTTTGAACCAGGAATCAAGAACTCTAGTAAAAAAAAACATTAAATAAATACATTTTAGGGACCAATTCCCAAACCAAAAGTAGAGAGCCTGACCACGGTTCATAAACCATACATCATCCCCACCCCACTACATGCACATGTTAAGAGGAGGCCTCCCATCAGCTGGGGTCACTCCTTCAAGAAGGGGGAAATAGGGAGACTGTCCACTTGATGCCATACATTGACCTAAGGTCATGCCAAATCAGCAGACACTCCACAGGAATGCGAAGGGCACCTGACCAGTCAAGGAGAGGGGAGCAGCTAGATTTCAGAGGGGGCGTTGGTACTTCTGATGGTGGGTCAATGGGGAGCAGCCACCTCATAGAGAAGCCAAGAGGGGAATAAGCCCTGTACTCTGTTACCAGTTAGACTCTTTTGAATTCGTTTCTACCCACCCCTCAATGAGCCACCCCATGGGCTATGTACTATGATGAACTTAGACCCCGTCTTTTAGGGCGCATAGCATCCCTCATAGGCCACACCAGAAGAACTCAATGTGGAAAAGCTGCTGAATGAACTGGGATCTACCTCAAAATTCCCTGTAGCCTTGAACTTAAGCCTAAACCCTCTTGGTATGAGAAGAGGCGAATGACAGCTACCCCATGGCTGTGGAATTAGCAATCGTTGGGCCTGGCTGAGTGACTCTTCCATAAAAGGTGACCCAGAAATGCCATAGATTCACTATTCTAATGCCTTCCTTGCTTTAATATGACATGGATTAATCTGATGGCCAAGGTTTTGCCCTTGGAAATGAATGTGACGGGAAATTTTCCCCAAGCACCAACCCCATGGTCACTGAAAAGATAGCTCAATCATTGAAGAATTTAATCTGTACAAATCCACAACTCACAGAGGGTGGTTCCGAGCTGAACTATACTTGTAAAATCTCCTTTTCTCAATAGTACATTAAATTCTGTTATCGGATACATTAAAGGAACTATCGATGGAATTGCCCTGTGCCCCAGGAGGATGATTGATAAAGTTCTTGGTCATAAAATGATCATGAAACCTCTAAAATGAACCAGAGTTGTGATTAATCCATGGACAACTGAACAGATTCTGGGATCCCATTTCTTTCTAGCCACAATCTAAGAATATATAGTTCTTATAACATGGCCCTGCTCGATACTCGCCCACACGAAGAGATCACTGAAGATAAGGGTGTACGGCAAAGTGTGGTGAAGAGAGCAGATGGTACCCAGCTACAGCATCTGTGTCTTAAAGGCTTGTATTCAAACAAGCAGCCATCTAAGGGAGGTGTCAACTAAGACAACATGGAAGATGCACAACAGCCTCTGTGACCAAAAGATGACAAGTGACAAAATCCAAATATGCTAGAGGGAAAGGAATCAGAGCTTAAATTGTGAGCACCCCATTTGCAGAAGGCTGTGGAGGACAGTGGGGACTCCAAATCCATCTGCATAGCACCTACGCCCATTAAACTTATGACCACAGTTGAGGGAAGAGAGCATCCTTGCTATCAGATTATTGGAAACCTGATCCTGGTGGATGGAACTATGATATAATATGACACCTGGTCATTTGATCTCTCTCTTGACCCATTCTGGATTTGTTCTAGGTTTGAATATTTCTTGCTTATTTCTCAACAGAGGTTTTACTCTCTGGCTTATTTTAATATTGCTGATGGCCTTTTCTTTCATATACTTGTGTGTCTGTCTGTCTGCTGTCTGTGTGTGTATACTGCTTTTATTTGTTTTTTGTTTTGATATGTTTCTCAGTTTGTGAAGTACAGAAGGGGTGGATATATAGAGACAATAACTGATGTAATATCTTATGGATATTGGGGTCAAGAGGAATTCGGGCACCAATAATGAATATAAGAGGGGGAGGATACACTGGAACTTATTCTGGTGATGTGTATACAACTCTTTTTAAATACAAATTAATGATGGAAGTATGATAAATGAAACATATCTGAATAAAACAATTGGGGGGGGCGGAGAAGAACTCTGGCCACATCCTACCTAAATGAAACAAAAGAAAGACCAGAACACTGTGTGGTGAAATATGAATGCTGAGTATTATTAATGGCATGGCATTCCCCAAAAAGAAAAGTTCATATCCCAATTCCGTGACTGTGACCTTGGCTGTCTTTAAAGCTGTCTTCTGTTAGCATGAAGTCATACTGGAGTACAGTGGATCCTAACTCAATCTAAGTGCTATCTTTATGAAAGAGAAGAGACACAGAGAGACAGACAGACACAGGGTAAGACCCTTTGCAGTGATAGCTACAATTGCATCTACAACCCAAGGACGGCAAAGAAATGCCCGGGGCTATCAGAATTTAGAAGAGACCAGGAAGTAGCTTCCCCTAGCGTGAACAGAATAAGTTCATACTCTGAATTCAGATTTCCAGTCTCCAGAACTATGGGACAATAAAGTCTGCTCAGATTAACCCCCCTGTGTCCTCACGGCTCTGTGGTGTTTTACTATGGCAGCTGTAGGAAATCAATAGATGGTCTCTGTAGCAGCTAGATGGTATGTCAACTCGAACCTGTGTGAAAAATGGAGAGGTGGATTCCAACCTGTCAATCAGGTCACAGTCTGATGACTTGTCCTTAGGGTGCCATCATTTTTTAAAACTTTGGGGGTGAATATATACATCATATAATTCCACAGTTCAATCACAGAGCTGTTCGAACAAAACTATACAATTGCTACCACAATCAGTTTCCAAGCATGCCCTTTCCTCCTGAACTCCTTGACATGATCTGACCTACACCCCCCTTCACCATGCGCCCCCCCCTCCCCTGCTGAAACACTGATTCTACTTTCTGTCCCTATCAGTTCATCGATCCTGAGTTTCATATACCGAAACGCAGAAAAACATGTAACACAACTTCAGGAGGGTGACCTCCGATGACATAACACCTTTGATACACACCATAATATGAAAAACACAAAACCAAAATTAAAATTGAGGTGTCACTTTTGTACAAAGAGACAAGGGAACTTCTCCCTCTCTTACCTGTCACCTTCATCCTTGCTGGGACTCTGCCTGCCGACAAGGGGAGCCCCATGGGAGCCACTGACCTTGGGAGCCAACCTCCATGCTATCTGTGCCCTGCCGTGTTCCTGCAGACCTTGGACCCACGTAATTCTGTGCCCACCAACCTGCATCCACTTCACCTTTCCACATCAGCACCCTGCAGCGACGTGAGTCTGAAGAGGGCTCCAGGTAGCATCAGATCCATGGACTTGCGTTGGCCTGGGCCGGGATGCTTTCTTGATAGAAAATTACTTCTTGGTATAAAATTCTTTCTTGTACATATAACACATGCCTTATACATGTGTCACTGGTTTGAGTAAAGACATTTGAGAAGTATCTGCCTAGGTTCTAAGCTGCAAGCCACAGAAGCCTTCACGTCGAATTTCAAAAGAAGGAATTGCATGAATAGGTATTGAAGACCAAAGGATAAGCCTGGCAAACAGGTAGACAGAAGCGGGGCCTTTGTGCAGGCGGGACCAAAACCAACATCGGGACACACGATCCACTTGGTAAGGACCCTGATGCCTCCACCACCTGATGCTGCCTGTCCCAGGCCCATTCCTGCAGGCACTGGAGACCAAGTGGGAGACCAAGTGTGGCTGCTACCACCAGGGCGAATCCCTCACAATACCTGCTGCTTCTGACTGGGAATCGGGCCGACAGCACTTGCCCACATCCTTGCTTGACTCCTGAAAAGGTTCACATTATGGATAACTTTCCCTTCGTAAAAAATCAAGGGCTCAAGTAGAAAGAAATGTTTTGAGAATGAGGATGGCAACAAATGTACAAATGTGTTTGCACAATGGAGGTATGTATGGATTGGGATAAAAGTTGTACGAGCCCCCCAAAATTGATTTTTCAAAACTTACAAAGCTGGGCAGAGGAAAGAAGACAGGCAAATGATTTCTCTACAAGGGCTTTCTTTGAGTATTTTCTTATCTCTGTGTGTGTGTGTCGTACTTTTGCAATCACAGAAAATAATAAGTAGCTCGATTTTAAAAGATACCGCTTCTGTTTTTAAGGTATTTCTCTCTTTTGCTTTTCCTGCATCGTTTAGGACCCATAGAATTTTACAGAACTGAGCAGAAACCGCCGAAGGAGCCGCCGAGCGAACAGTGGGGCGCTGGGGCGTATGTATATTTGGATTTCAAGATGTAGTGAGAACGAAATGATCAAGGGACCAAATTGAAAAACTGTGTTTGACACCTTTTTCCTTCCCCTGCTCTGAAAGCAGGGGGATATCTAATTGCTTCTGTTTCCTCCAATAATAATCCCATAAATAACAAAAAGGCCGAGTGTGCCTCTAGTCCCTCGGTATCAGATAACTATCTCCACTGTTTATGCAGCCGATGCATTCATTTCACTTCGGTCGGCACTTTCTGACTTTGAAAGGGGCCTTGACCAAATCCTCTTTGAGCTTCACATTGAGCTCGGCTTTGCAGCCAAAATAAATTAGTCAAGTCTAGAACTTTGTTTTCAGAGTTTGTCAAGTTCTTTCCAGTGAAGTCTTTCCTCCGGTTCCAGATGTTGCGGTTTTCTTGACTTCAGCTTCTATTTTCCTGCGATGTGAATTGCCAACATCACACTCGGGGGCTTTCAAGGCAACCCGGCAAAGGGTGGACACCGCTCATCGGCTCCACAACGAACCTGAGTAGCGAGTCAAAGGCAGCGAGTGCTTTGGACGCTTGGGTTGAATCATTGTAGAGACATATTAACTTTTCAGAATCTTTTCTGATAATGGCACTTATGTAAACGTGGTTTATTTTATTTTCCGCCTGGGCAGAGTGTGGTGAAGAATTGGGGCAAATGGGGAATTATTCCATTACAATCAAAATATCCAGATTATTGGCCAAATGTGCATTTGAGGCCCAAACTATTCAGGGAATGGTCTCAAGTTTCCTCTTCTCTGGTTTGAGTCACAGACAAAAGCATGTCCAGAGCGAACCAGCCCAGATCTGCTCAGCCGACCCAGAGTGACAGGTTTTCACGGCAAAATTGGTTTATGGCATATTAAAAAGATACATGATCTTACTGCCCCAAAACATGGCAACTCCATTTTTACATTCATGTGACCAGAGTGTATAAATAAATTTGCATTACTCTGGCTCCTTTTAAAGTCTCAGAGGCAATATTGTCTTCCACTGGGACAAGCATAAAATGTAACCTGAGAAAAAGTAAATTATTGAAAGAGCATTTGTGGATTTGTTCAAAGAGTGAATTTCTTTGAAGTCTTTTTTTTTCTGAGTTTAATATTCGGTAGCTTTTAAATGTGGTTGTGTGTGTGTGTGTGTGTGTGTGTGTGTGTGTGTGTGTCTCCTTTGGCTTTCATAGATTTTTTTTAAATGAACTGTTCCCACTTTGATATTCTGGATGTATGTATTTTAGCCTTGTTTTTATCATCAACCCAAAATATGAGAGTGTTTCATCCTCTCCAAGGGCTGTTTATTGAAGACCACCACCTGTGAGCCTTTAGGAGGTGCTATCGATTCTCTCTCTGACATTTTAATAAATAGGAAAATAAATGCTGCCCACCGAATTGTCTAATGTCAACACTGACCTCATCCAAAATGAGTGAGTCAGTTTTCATAGATTTTACATGTGTCAAGAACCTGTTTTTCTCAACGTCGGTGCGTCCAACCAGCCTCCTTTCCTCTTCGGCTTTAGTCTTCGTTACGATGGATCACTTCGCTGCTCTGTGCCTCGGTTGCCTTATTGGAGAATTGAGGATATGTTAGACAGGGTTCTCTAGAGAGATAAAACCAGATTGCTGTCTTTCCGTTACAAGTTCCTATGACTCGGGAATTTCTCCGAGTAAAAGAAGGAAACGGCACTGTGTGATTTTTATGTGGTTGTTTTTGTTAAATTATGATGAAAGTTAAATCATTGTGAAAAACATCAAACAGCGAGTTACTTCAAGAAGTAAAATGGTACCATTTCCTCCTGTTTCTTTCATGATGTTCGCATCTTCAGCCTGCGGCCCGGAGGTAACTGCTGCCACCTCCTCCTTTGCGCTTCCTGACATGCCTGGGCCTGGACAGACATTTGGCTGAAGGGCAGTGGAAAAGAGGAAAACCCTTGGGAGGATGCACTGACATGGTGGGGGGGGGGGGGCCTAGGGAGGGGTGGCGACAACAATGGGCTTAAAGGGGCTCAACCATCACAATAGTGAGGAGGGTGGTGCCGGCCTGGCGAGTGTTTGCTTCTGTTGCACATCGGGTCGCTGTGAGTTGGAAACCACGGGATTGGAAACAACACACTTGGGCTGCTATAACCACCACGTCAGTGGTTGAAAGTCACGAACCGCCCTAGAGAGGAAAGACGAGGTTCCTGCTCCTATCAAGATGTGCACTCTGCAAAACCCTGCTCGCCAGCATCGCGGTGAAAGCAACATGAGAGCAATTTGGGGTTTCGTAGTGAAGTGTAGCTTCAATTTGTACTTTTAAATACAAATGGAATTATATAAGACATTAGTAGGAAATTGGACATCCCCTTACAGAAGGGTCACAGGGAGGAGATGAGTCAGTCAGGGTGCGGTGTAGCAACGATGAAACATACAACTTTCCTCTAGTTCCTAAATGCTTCCTCCCCCCTCCCCCAACCCCACTATCATGATCCCAATTCTACCTTACAAATCCGGCTAGACCAGAGGATGTACACTGGTACAGCCAGGAACTGGAAACACAGGGAATCCAGGGCGAATGATCCCTTCAGGACCAGTGGTGAGAGTGGCTATACCTGGAAGGTGGAGAGAGAGTGGTTTGGAAAGGGGGAACCGGTTACAAGGATCTACACATAACCTCCTCCCTTGGGGGCGGACAACAGAAAAGTGGGTGAAGGGAGACGTCGGACGGTGTAAGATATGACAAGATAATAATTTATAAGTTGTCGAGGGTTCTTGAGGGTGGGGGCGTGTGGAAGGCTGGGAAAGAATAAGGAGCTGATGGCAGGGGCTTCAGTGGAGAGCAAACGCTTTGAGAATGATGGGGGCAATGAATGTACAGATGTGCTTGACACAACTGATGTATGTATGGATTGTGATAAGAGTTGTATGAGCCCCTGATCAAATGATTTTTAAAAAGACATTACTCTAATGTCTCTTTTTAAAGATGAAACTGTATATTATAAAGTTCTTTGCTGTGCCCATTCATATAAATACTCATTCTTTTTAACAACTGTGCAGTGTTCCACTAAACAAATGCACTTAATTTACTCAGCTCATCTTCGCTTCATTTTTGTTTAATGTTTTATAGACATTCCATTTGTGTTGGTGATTTGAAGTGTCTTTTCAATGCTGACTTTCGATAGTTCTCACCTTGTTCCTTATTTTCCTGATTTCCCATAACAAATATTTATGGTGTGCCTATCATGTGTCAGGAACTATTTTTCAAAACCCAATTGAGTCAACGACTTGAACATACTCTAAATGCAGGCCGACCTACCTGCCAGTGGGCATCACCTTAATGTAGCCAGAGTAACACCAGGTATGGAACAACAGGAGATAGGCTGAAATTCCAGTTCCCCCGGGCCCACCCTCGATGGGTAGGTATTTGTTGTTTTCTTGACAAAACTTGCCGAGAAGCACCTTCTCATTCAACAATTTAGAGAAGCACCTCTCTAAAGTGAAACGTTGCCACTGGATCTACCTGAGGAGCAGTAAGCCCTAAAGGGTAATGGTAAGCACATGGGAGAGCATATGTTTTAGCTTATTCATTTTAAGTTTTGCACTGCGCAGTATGAAGTAATATTCCCTTTGAAATACCATCCGTCACCGGTAGTAAAAATAAGACTAAGATCTATTCCTGATAGATTGTACACTGTAATAGCGTATTCTCTCCAATCCGTAACACTCTCCGACACAAGAGGTATAATGTTCTCATTTTACAGAGGAAAAGACAAAAGATTGAAGAAGAAAAGGCCACAGGAAGTTGACCAAGGACACACAGTGGATAAGAGAAGTCGGAACTCCTTTGTCAAAGTTCTTCTTACTAAGTTACTTATGAAGCACCGCTCTCTAGAAAGGTATGTTAGAGGACAGGAAACGCAACCGGGGGAGTTTACAATAGAGGGGAGGACTGAGAAGGAATATCTTTAGTAACTTTCTAAAGACGGTCGAGGAATCCCGATGCCTTCCGCTGAGAAGTGCAAGGTAGACAGTTCAAGCCCGCCAGCCACTTTGCAAGAGAAGGACAAAACTTTCTACTCCTGTAGATTGACAGCCTCAGAAACCCAAAGGGACATTTCTACTCTCTCTTCCCTACAGTGTCTCCATGAGCCAAGTACAAGTCCAGTCTCCTGACATACAACCCTTGACTACTAAATATGTATCAGAATTCAAAATGGTTCAGAGGCAACTCATTTACTTTAGACCTGCCATCAAGGATGACAAATCGCTACAAAAACATAACATGACTGGTTAAGTGTCAAGAAAAATGAGGGATACATTCAAGAATATAGATTGGCACAATGGACTCGATCATACCAATGATCATGAAGCTGGGATAGGAATTTTGCTGTGAATAAATTTGCAAGTCTGGGAGGTTTGGTTTGGTTTGACGTGATTTGGTTTGGTTTGGTAAGTATGTTAGATGAATTGCCTTTGGACAGAAAGTTGGCTAGAAATTTTAGGAGAGTGATCAACTTATTGGATGAAATATTCTAGAATCTAGATGTTTTAGCACACAACTTGAAATCTTGATCTTGAGGCTGCTATATTTCAGCTCCATTTTGTTTTTCTTTCTTTGAACAAAAACCTTCACTTGCTGTAAAAAAAAATGAAGGTTTACTCTCTTCCAACTTGATGATAAAATACTATCCTCTGCCACAGATGCATTTCTCTAAATGCCATTCAACACTCAATTATCCGTGTCAGGATTATCCATGTCAGGGTTGTCTCCTGCTAATTTTTAATCCCCAGATGAGTTTTTCCTACTGCCCAGGGTGGCCTTTCCTGTCAGCCATGGATATCTTTCCATAACGCCAAGCCAATATGAACAATAATATGCACAGTATCTAATTAAAGTATATGAATCTTCAGGGGGCGGGGAGAGGTAGGTCCTGGGGCCAAAGAACAATGATTGGGAGATTATCTGCTGTTTGGGGTTGTCTGCACGGCCACGCCTTCCCACCGGCGTGGAGAACTGAGAGCTGGCTGCCCGGCATGTTTTCAATGACTGTTTTCAGGAGGGAAGCTGTTGGTTAGCAAAGGACTGCTCTCACGGCACATGTCAAACTCGGTAATTATCATATTTTCTTACAACAAGTTCTACAGCTGCCGTGCTCTGGTTCATTGATCTCTGCAACGTGGGGAATAATTGCTTTCGGTCAGGAGTTTATGAGAGTAAAACCAGCAATTTCAGTCCAAGTGATTAGATCCTATGCGCTCTCCAGATGATAATCAAATATGGCCTAACGGGAATTTCAGATCTTCGGAAGCTGGATCCAGCTACTTCTTTATGAGAATATTATGTAAGTAGCGAAACCAAATCCTTTCATGCCAAACTGTCCCCAACACCCGACAAAGAAATGTACTTGGAAATGCATTATCGGCTCAGAGGAGGCCAGAATTGGGTCCTGGCACTTACCAAGAGCAAAAAGAGTGAGTTATTGTAGCTCATGGAAGAATTGGCTGAGAGGGATCAATACCGGAGTAGCTCAGTGGAGCAAAGACGTGCGTGCCTGGCAGCCGTGTTAGGCCCTCCTGCCTCAAAGAGAGAAGGCTGAGTCCCTGTGAAAGAAAGGAGCCAGAAGCCCAGGATTGCCCAAAATAAGTGTCAACTTTCTTTACATCTCTCTTGTGCAGCCTTCGCAGTGTATACAAAGATTGTGTCCTGTTCCACGGTGATTTCCTTGACTTCACGTTGCCCTTTCTCCTACAAGACCGCGCTCACTCGATGACTGCAGGTGGTGTTTCATAGCACGTGCCCGATGGTTCTCCATTCCACCTGGAACACAGTCTTATTTACCACCTACGGGTCTGGGGACACAAAGTTCGGATACAGAGCTCTGTGGAATCCTTTCATAATGCTGGGCTTCCGACATCTCGATGTAGGCAATAAGGTGAGACTTCATCAGACCCCAAGGTGCACCTGGACACAGGTGCCAGCACGATCTGTATTGGTTGCTTTTATAGCCGATTGCCTGGAGGACCACAGGATCTGCTCAGGAAGTCCGAGGACATCCTGAAATCACAATAGTCTCACATTACCTGCGATATCCTTATCAGAGAACTGTGGCCTGGGGATCCAGCTTAGGAATTATTTACTTAATGACTCCTTTTTAAAAAATAGATAGTCTGAGGATTGGAGAAATAAATGGATTCCTTAATGCAATAAATAGCATGAATTTGTAGCAGAACTAAAACCAAAGCAACCATCATGGATCTTTACAGAGAGAGGAAAGTGAAGAAACCCGTGTCTACCCTCAGCTCCCTGGTAGCCCGGGCTCCTCTGAGCCTTCTGTCTGTCTGCTGGGTCACTGCCTGCCCTCCTTACCTTCCTTTGGCTGAACCGCCAAGCAGCCAGGCCTTGTCAGTCTGGGATTAATATATACAGATAAACAAGGAGCAGGCGGTTCCTATCCAGACGTCCCCGTTTCTCTAGGCCAGACGTTGTTTTCAGATAACATGGGGTCTTAGGTGCCCACCAATCTGTGTTCCTTCTGCGTGTTTTACTAGTCATCTAATTGCACTTTCTGCTCAGTTCTTTTCATGTTTTTCCCTCTCCTGTTAGAAAACTAAACTAACCCCCAAGGACCCAACTGTCATCCCCAGAAAAACGTCACCGAGACATGTACTTAGATCCGGGATCCCCGGTGAGGGCCCTGGAATCACATTTCCAGTCACCACCTACGCGCCTCCCTGGAGCCTCCAGCACAACCCACCTCAGTCTCAGCTGGGCTGCTCACGTCAGCTCCTCCTGCTGCCTTGCTCTTGTTCTAAACCGTCACCCCTTCCGCTACCCAGGGAAAAGAAGGTCAGGCCTGCGTGGCAGCACTTCCTTTTTGTAATCAGCACCTAGCACCGTGGCTGGCACAGAGTAGACATTTAGTCAACATGTGTTAACTGAATGGATATGCACATTTATATGCTGACACATTAAAAAAATGGATGAGATAAGTTTGCAAGGTGTTCTAGCTCAATGAGATCAAGACATTTTGAAATGACATGATGCACAGTGGATCCGGAAAAAAGAAAATGTGCTAAAATGGTGGTAAAGATCGTACAATTCTTCTCAATATGGCCGAGCGGTCCAATGGTACGATGTGTGGAGAAAGAGCCAGTAAAAAACTTTTTAAAAGAAAGATATTCGAAAGTATTAACTAGCAACCCATCTATGGATTGACCGAATGGAACACTAGTCCTCTACTGAGCACTTGCTACTGCTGTTCCGGTCCACGGGAGCAAGAGGAGTCAAGTAAGATATGGGTTCTGCCTTGAAGAATCTAATCAGGAAGGGAAAACTACCACTCGGAACCATTCTCATCCATGCAAGCCATTTGGGGGTACACACCCCAAGCTCTGCAGAAGCTGAGGCTCCAAGAATCATGAGCTTTCATGATGGGCAGAAGCAGGTTTCCCGGGTGTGTGGAAATGAAAACCAGACAGAGGAGAGGGAAGGCAATCCCAATGAGGACAGGTAGGGGACAGGTCAGCTCAAAACGCAGACCCAGGCATGAGTGGGAGGGTGGGTCACAGGGAGGGGTCACAGGACTGAAGAAACCAGCTAAACTAGTCCCTCGCAGCAGGACTGTAGCATAAACCTCCCCATGGACCAGATGGCCAGCGTGCTTGGAAGGCCAGAAAGGAAACTCAACTGGTGACCTCTACAAAGAACCTGCTCTATCTCCTGTGGGGAGTGGGGGCTGGGGGTGGGGGAGGAGGTTGAAATCAAAACAGGAAGCCCAGCTGATTTCTCATCCTATTTTCTCCTGGGAAAATCTGCACTGAGCAAAGGTTGTCCATAGATGTCTTAGTTTCCTCAGTTGATACCGGGCTTTACTTGGATCTTTAGGGACACAATCCCACAGTGTCATCATGTATCAAGGGGTCTGATGACCTAAATGTTAAAGGGCCAGCAAAGAAGGGTTTAGCCAGAGAAATTCATTTCCTATCCCTTGTCAAGTGGAAAATAAAGCAAAGGGTATGTTTCTTCAATGCCTCCATCGGCAAATCATTAAAAATAAAATAAACAATGCTCATGGGTGTGGTGGCAGAGTGGCTACACGTGGGAAGGCTAACTGCAAGTCCAGCTCAGAATGCCCAGGCCCTGGACAGGGGAACAATGAAGTCTTTTACTCCCATGAAGAGTCCGTCTTCTTTGTGGCCATTCTACCCTGTCCCATAGGGTCTCTCTGAGTCAGGATCCACTCAATGGCTGTGAGGTGTTGTTGTTTTTAGTGGGCCTAATAAACTTGGAACGGGAGTTTGTCTTCTTGCAGAAATGTGGAAACTGGAGAACAGCTGAGCTGGATCTGTGGAATGGGGCTGTGAGTAGGGATACAATGATTGACTTCACAGGTAAGCCATCTTTCCATAACACTGGGATTGAAGGGCAGTTTTGACATTAAAACAAATTACTCTCCCAATTGCTCAGTTCATTCTATTTTGAAATGCTTTCTGTCTCCTCCCAACGCCTTACCCCACAGCGACTCTCTCTTGGCAGGGATGTGACTAGGATTGGTGCTACCCAGTGCCCTAACTCAGGCTGCCACCTCCCATCCCCCATGGGCCTCCTCCTGCAGGGCTCATGTTCATAACCAATTTTAGTCACAGAGAGCAAGCTGTGATAAAGACGGTTATAAAATGCTTACGTTCCATGTTTCTTAGATTAGATGAATGCTAACAACAAAATTGTTTCATAACGCCCTGCTGCCATCATTTCTAGCTACAACATTACTAGTCACTGTGAGGAAGCTTTTTTGTTGTTGTTGCTTTTTCTCCTTCTTTTCCCTTAATTTTATGATTTCATTCTCCAAAAAAAAGTGTTGCTATAGGTTCACAAATACTAAATACCAAAACTTGGTAGGGAAAGCACTAAAAATTCTGAGAAAATCGGAGACTGTTAAAACAGACTGGAATAAAACAGCAGTGCACACTTGTAGAATGTGTGAAAACTAGGGAAAATTAGAAAGTCCAAAATAAGTTAGCAAAGAGTTTTAGCTTTGCGGGTACATTGGTACAGATAAGTTGGGCTTCCCCCCACCCCCCAAAAAACTGTTGTTATAGCTAACTACAGAGATACCATTTCATGTTCAAGCGTAAGCAACCTGGGGTTGACTGATCACATCACAGTGTGGACATGTTAGCACCCGCTCTGCCATCCGCAGAGCCTCATCGTGGTGGTACGGTGGCAGCTAGTCTCTCCCCTAGGGTCGCAGTGAGTCTGAATTGACTCCGTGCAGCGAGTTAGTAGTGAGTCTCCCAAGATCTGAATTCCAGCCCGTGGCTAGGGGGAGGGGAAGAAGAAACCATGGCCTTTCTTTTTAAGAATGTGACTGAGGAGTTCCACAAATCACTTCTCTTCCTGTCCAAATGGTCATACGATCGCACCTAACTGCAAGGGGGCTGGGGGCCCCAGGAAATGTCGGGTTTAAGTGGGCGACCATGTGTCGGGCCTTCGGTCTCCCCCATTCCGCAGCAGGTTCCCAACTGTCTCATCGCATACGGCTCGGTGGGAGTCAGGTTCAACACTCTCAGACATGACCACAACCTGGAATAACGGAAACGGAAGCAAACGCCTCAAGGGTGAAGTATGATTTCAAAGGTCATAATTGTCCCAAGGAAGGAGCCGCGGGGGTTGTCCTGATGTCCTTTTTATGGGGACGGGTCACCAGGTCGTCCTCCTGTGGAGGGGCTGGGTGAATCCCAAGTTCTCAGTTAGCAGCTGACGCCTAAGTGTCGTACCCCATGGAGCCGTTCCACTCAGTCACATGGGGTCGAGATGAATCTGAAATCAACTCGACCACACCTAGCAACCACAGCAATAGCCTCCTCAAGAGAATCGCCAAGCCGAGAGTTTTCCTTGAGAGAGAGTCCTGCATCGGGGAGTGCTAAGGCTGGTTTTCAGGGAGTCCCCGGGAAGGCTGCCTGGGAAGAGGAGGTGCTGGGCCACAGTATAGAGCTGAGGGTGAGCAGCCCAAAAACTGAGGGAGAAGGCCCGAGGGCTTTATTTCAGGAAGGGGACGAGGGCATGGGCAGCAGGGCGTTTGATGTCAGGTTGCCTTTTCCTTTCTGTCTGGTCATCCGTTTGAGTCATCTTCAGTACTTGAGGAATAAGGGACGGAGGCGTGTGTGGTTTTGAAGCAGTAAGAGGAAATCATTATTAGTTGGGCAGATACAGACGCGGACCCTGCCTGGAGATGTCCATCGAATGAAGGGCGGCACACAACACGCAGGAGAGTGTGACGCTCGTTAGCAAATCCCAGAGATCGTTGATCAATAGTTTTGTTTGTTTGTTTGTTTGTTTGTTTGTTTGTTTTTTTCAAATCAAACAAGATGGGGTGAGGAGGACTAGATATACTAAAAAAACAAACAACAACAGCAACAAAAAAAACCCACCCTCACTGCTAGAGTCAATTCAGGCTCATAGTGACCCTACAGGACAGGGTAGAACAGCCTCTGTAGATTTCCAAGACTGTCACTATTTATGGGAGTAGAAAGTCTTGTCTCTCTCACAGTGGGGTTGATGGTTTCAAACCGCTGATCTGGAGGTTAGCAGCACAGCCCATTATTCCCCCAGGACTCCAGGGTATACGATGAACTGTTTTAAAAAAAAGGAAAAACCTGAAGATGGGTGTGGGGAAGAAATAGACCACCGATTTGGCATCACCCTTAATGAGCCCTGGTAGTGTAGTGGTTACTGCTACCCACAAAGCCAGCCGTTTGAAACCACCAGTCCCTCAGTGGGAGAAAGATGAGGCTGTCTACTCCCATAAAGAGTTGCCGTATCGTAAATCCACAGGGGCAATCCCCCCCCCTTGAACTTCTAGGGTGGCTGTGCCTTGAGATTGACTCCCTGTGCCTTGATATTCACTCCCTGGCAGGCAGGGAGTTTTTCATATGCTTGGGAAGAGCTGCCAGTCTCTCTCTCTCTCCTCTCTCTCTCTCTCTCTCTCTCTCTCTCTCTCTCTCTCTCTCTCTCTCTCTCTCTCTCTCTCTCTCACACACACACACACACATCATCCTATGGTGTCTCCTAATGATTTGATGCTCTCTGCTTACAGGAGAGTTGAATATTGGAATCCACCTGACTCTGACATAAATCTCTCCTGCTTCTCCACAACCAGCCCAGACCTTGCCCAGATACCACCCCGTACCCCGTGTTCCTAGGGTCCCTAAATGGTGCAAATGATTCAAGTGGTCAGCTCAAGTCCACCAGAAGGCCCTTGGAAGACAGGCCTGGTGATCGACTTCAGGAAAATCAACCACCTGGAGACCCTCTGGGGAACCATTGCCTAGGGACACACACAGTGGCCATGCATCAGAATGGACCCCACAGCAACTGGTGCATCGCCCCCTTCTGAATGTTCTTATGTGACCTGAGAATGACTTAAAGACTCCCCTGCTGCCGCCACCACCGCCACCACCTCTTTGGTGGACCCCTTATACAATGGGTGCCACAGGGCCCTGCCAAGACCTCCATCACAAGGGCATGTTCCCATCACCAAGGGCCCCCTACCCTTGGGGATCACCTGCAGGTACATGAGAGCTGCCTCATCTGGTAGGTTATCTTCCCATGCCAGCCACTGGTGCTAAAATAAAACTCACTGCCACTGTCGCATCCATGCCAGCTTAGAGAGAGCATAGAAGGACAGGGGAGAACTGCCCCTGGGGGTGCCCAAGACTGTGACTGTGCAGGAGAAAGGCCCATCTTTCTCCCAAGTAGAACCTGCTGGTTCCCAACTGCCAACCTTTTTGATCACAGCTCAATGTATGGCCTCCAAGCCACCGGGGCTCCCCAGCGACTAGCACAGTGGTACCACACAGTGGACTGCTGACCTCAAGGTAAAAGCTATCCTTCTCCAGAGCTCCCATTGGGCCAGGATGAAGCTAGTCTCCACCTGAGAGCACAGCCTTGCTCTGCTGTCTACCCTGCTTCAGTGACACCCCTTATCCCAAAGGCAAGTCACTTCAGTCACTTGCTAAAGATGTGTCCCTGGTTCTGCTTCCAGAGAACCTCCCTCCCAGCTGCCCTTGAATCACTTCTGGTACCTAGTGACCGATCCCATGTGTATCAGGGCAGGACTGTGCTACACAGGCTTCTCCGTGGCTGATTTTTCAGAAGGAGATCACCTTTCTTCCAAGTTGCCTCTGGGTGGATTTGAACCTCCAAACTTTTGGTTGGCAGCCAAATATCGGAGGGACTCCAGGAACCTCCTCTCCCCTTTTCTGGCAACCACCGAGCACAGGACACAGCAGAAATAGAATGGAGTGGAATCAGGGCAGGGTCTGTACAGGTTGGGGGAGAGGCTGGAGAGACCTGTGAGGCTGGTGAGCGGCAGAGGGTAAGGGGACCTTGGGGGCTAGACAGAGTGGGGAGTGTTCAATGGCTGAAAGCCGTGAGTGGAAGAAAAGACACACGAAGTCAGCAAAGCGATTTCCTCCATGACCTGGGCCTCCTCTGGGGCCCCCACCCTGCCCATTGCCTGGTAGGTGTTATGTTCTCAGCGCTAGGCAGAACCAGACATTGCCGGGATGGTTCCTGTTTGAACTTGTCTGTTCTGTCACAGTAAGAGGAGGTCTCCAACTGATCCATTTGTTAATCCCCTGGATTAAGCTCACATAAAGAGTGAAAACACCACTAGGGGAGAATTCCTACAGCTTCCTGCTTGAAACAAGATTTGCCTGCAGCGAATGGGCATGCCCAGTCTGACAGCTACTATAAACCCGGAGCAGTGTTTGGGGTGGGGGGTCGGGAGGGGGTGGGTGGTGTTAGAAAATGCAAACAAAAGGGGCAAAGACCTAGCTAGGGAAGGCAGAGGAGGAGCGGGAGAAACGGGAGAGAAGCTTCTACTGCTATCCTAACGCAGTCCAGGAACTGCCTTTTCTGCACTAAAAATAAAAAGACAAATCTGTTGCCATTGAGTAGGTTCCAACTCACGGATAACCCGTGTGTGCTAGTCCAGGTAGACTAGAGCAACAAATTCATAGAGATACATATGTGTGTATAAGAAAGAAGTTGGTATACAAGAGGAATTGAATATTGAGAAAACACCCCAGCCCAGTCCAGATCAAGTGCGTAAGTCCAACATTAGCCCATATGTCTGACACCAGTCTATAAAGTCCTCATCAGACTCACAAAACACATGCAATGATGCCAAATGCAGGAAGATCACAGGCCAGTGGATGGAAAGTCTTGTGGCTCCAGTGGCGTTGTAAGCATCTCGGCACTGGCAGGGGTCTCCACATGGTTTCTCCAGGTCCAGGGCTCTGGCTGCATCAGGTTAGGTGCATGTGGCTTCTCCTCAGGGATGGCTCGCAGGGAGTCAGCCTTGTCAATAGAGAGTCTCCAAGGAAGTGAGCTGAGAGAGATGTCTCCTGCCTCCTAGGAAATCCAGGAATTCCCAGAATTCTCAGGGGAAAGTCATGTGCACACAGAGGTGTCATGGGCTATATTCTGATTGGCCGTCTAGACTCTACTCCTACACTCTTAATCCTCAAATTGACACCAGATTATGTAACCACTACACCATGTGTTACAGACTAGAATGACTCCATGGGGTTTCTTGGCTGCCATCTTGATGGAAGGAGATAGCCAGGCATTTCTTCCACAGCACTGTTAGGTGAGTTGGAAACCCTAGCCTTTCAGCTAGTGGTCCAGGGCAAATCATCTGTGCCACTCAGGGACCTGCACCAAAGACAGAGCAGTTTGGGTCTGGATCTTTTAACACCATTATTGGTCAGGGAACGGGGAGAAAACGCTAGGCTCTATCAATAATATTTTGGCAGAAGTGATTGGCGGAGTGATCTTTCTCCAAAGCCTTTAAGAAATAAAGGCATAATCACGGGGGTGGGGGTGGGGGCTGGAATTGCTTTACTGTGACTTTAGCTGAATTGCTAACCGAGAGTCATTGGGGCTTTGCTAAACATTGTTCCATCCGCTTTTGGAAAGGGTCTCAAACTGAGGACCTACCTGCTGAGACTCTCCACAGACTATCTTACTCTTTGTACGGGATGGCAGGAGTAGGGCCAGTTAGTAAATTTTGGAGACTACTGAAGAAAGTTGTATGTGTTTGGGGTTTGATTTTTGCAAGTTAGGCCACATGACTGACTTCGGGGCGGTAACTTTCCTTTCTTCATGTCAGGGCTATTTATCTTGAGGATCTCCTGTGAAACAGGTGTTGTCCTGGGCGTGGATTGCACCTAGATAAGTGGATGCAATCCCTCTTCTCCAGACATTCACAGCAGAAGAGAGACATATACGACGTAGACAAGAGAGTCCACCAAGCTCTCCCTGAAGTTCTCTAGCTATACGCTGCTCTGTCCTCACAGGGTTCATGGCTTGGTCCACTAACATGAGAGAAACATCTAAGAACACAGGAGTTGGCCACCTCTCCAGCTGTATGCACCTGACACACCCCGCAAGACTGTTGGAGGGAAATGTCCCGCGGTATGGCTGCGTGATGCTTTGATTCACCTCCCGCTGTCGTTCCTCCTGCTCCATGTAGCTTCCAAGTATCAGCACAAGGCAAGGCCAGAGAGCTCACGTCATTGTGTGTTTCCTCCTAGGAGAGGCCAGTCCTTGGGGAAAAAAAACAAACACATCATTGGTGGAGCAGAGAGTCAGTGAAAAAGATGAAGCTGTCCAGCTGGATTGACACAGTGGCTGCAACAATGAGCTCACAGGTAACCCCCATTGTGGGGGTGGGGCAGGACAAGGCCGTATTTCTTCCTGTCGTAAGGAGGGTCCCCATGAACATCAGCAATGGTTACCATAAGGGAAGCATGGACTCTGCCGGCTGAAAAGATTGCAGACTACCTCCTCTAATTTCCCCATCCTTGTCTTCTAGCTCATTATTCCACTGCCACTTGAATCTCCTTTGTTCTTGTGGTAGTTACATGATCTGGTGTCAATTTGGGACTTGCTAGGATTAAGAGCGAAGGGGTGGAGTCTAGTCTATCAATCGGATCATAGCCAACGAAGCCTCTGTGTGGGCATGGCCTTCTCCTGAGAATTCTGGGAAATGTGATGTTCTCTCTCTCTCTCTCTCTCTCTCTCTCTCTCTCTCTTTTGCTCTTTCGCTCTCTCATCACTCCTTGGGAGACATTGCAACTGACAAGACGCATGGAACTACAATAGTGCCCTGAGCTGGAGAAGCCACCTGAACCTACTCTGATGCAACCAGATCTCTGAAGCCAGAGAAGTCACATAGAGACCCCTGTCAGTGTTCAGATGCTTACAACGTCACTGGATCCAAAGACTTTCCACCCACTGGCCTATTATTATCCTGAATTTGGCGACATTACCTGTGTTTCCTGAGTCTGAAGAGGACTTTATAGATTGGTATCAGATGCATGGGCTAATACCAGACTTGTGGGTTTGGACTGGACTGGGTTGAGATGCTTTCTTAATGTACAATTACCCTTTATATAAAACTCTCTCTTATATCCATATGAGTTTCTATGGATTTGTTTCTCTAGTCTACCCAGACTAGCACTGTTATAGAACATTTTCAAAAATGAGGACCTCAGATTCCTCTAGAGTAAGATCAATCCATTTCTAAACGTAGGAAAAAGTTAGGTAGGCTCCCTTCCCAGTTTACTCATGATCACCACCAGAAGAAGGGAAAACACCTTCCTGCCATCGAGTCAATTGTTTACACACTGCTAACCTGTAAGAGAGTGGAACTGGCCCCGTGAGTTCTGAGACCACGTATTATTTAAATCCCTGAACATTTTCATTACTGTTTGCTATCATCCTTATCTGATAGTGCCAATATATGAGCCATTTCATGATTTCTATTTCTTAGTTGTTTCCAAGGTTTTGACCAGCTTGAATGGGCTTAGTCATGGCCAATAAAGCGAAATTAGAAAAGACTTGAATTGTTTTTAATTTGGGTGAAACAAAACAGTAGCAAGAATGGGGGAAATTATGGATCAAAGCCAAGAATAGGAGACTCAGAAGTGTGCAGGGAGTTCTGGAGTGTGACGCGGGAGATTGGCTGATTGCCAGGAGGGCGAAGAGCAAGACACTGTCAACCTCTCCCTCTGAGCTGCCCCCTCTGTTTCCGACTCGGCCACTCAAGAGACTTGGTTGCTGTGCAACGCGCACGCTGCCCTTGTTTTCTAAGACGGAGATTAGGCTTCTGGGAGGCATGCACCTGTAGCTTTTTCCACTCCGGCTAGGTTTCCGGTTCATCCACATTTTACACACTTGGGTCCATGCCAGTATCGCTTCATGCACCCTGACTGAACTGGGAAGAACTAGTTCAAAGCCCTGCCTTTTCCCTTAAACATGAGTCATCTTTTTCTTTTTCGTTACATGTCCAAAAGTGTTGTCCTATCATGGAAGATGTGTTGTGAGATACCTGCACGACACTGGCTTCCTTTAAAGTTTGTCCCGCTAGAGTTCAACTATGGATAGATTCTTTTGGTCCTGCTCAGTCTGGCTTGATGCTTTACTGTAAGGGTCTCTTTGGGTTTTGTACTCAATCCCAGAGCATAGCCCTTCATCAAGAGCACAGTTACTAATTTTCCCCATAGGTGTGAACTTTGTGAGATGTCACCAGAGTGTCGAAGGTCTATCTCCTGTGACTCGGTCACAGCTCCAACCTCTCCCAGGATTGCACGACCTCTATCATCCCTGTTCTGCTTTTAACCCCATGCCAGTCCATCTCTGCCATTTGTCACAGAGTCCCAGCATTCATCTCTACAGTCCATCCCTCCGCATCCCTCCGACAGCAAAGCTGGGTCAATGGACATGCAGCTCTCTGAGACCTCCTTCCGCATCGAGACGGAGGAAAGCAACTCAAATTCACAGCCATCGCATCCATCCTGACTCGTCGTGAACCCTGGTGGCCCCGGGGGTAACTCATTGGGCTGATAACCTCCAGGTCGGCAGCTCCAAATCATGAGCCACTCCTCGGGAGAAAGACGAGGTTTCTGCTCCCACCGAGCTGCGTCTCGGAGAGCCACAGAGGCAGCCCTACTCTGCCCTACAAGATTGCTATGAAATCTTCTGCGTGGCTGCCCCTTAGCGATCTAGTCCCCATCCAGGAAATGTTAGCTACATTCTGGTGTCTGCTTCACAGTCCCGCAAGAGCATCTTCTATTTGGGTCCCACTACTTTGTTTCGCATCAATAAACTACTCCCAAGCGCACCTAGGTAGCTTATCTTGTGTGTTTTCCTTACGTTTCCTAGTCCCGCACCTGTTATCCAAAACCTGCAAATAATTGCCTTACATATTTTTCCAGTTTTATAGTCGTTTTCGGTGAGAGGGCAAGTTTGGTACCAGTGACCCTGTAACAGTCGAGCGTGCAAGTCGGTGTGCTTTTCTCTTAATTATTGATGTTATTTTCCACACATCCTGTGCATCCCATGATTCACAAACCAACCCCGGTGCCCCTTGGTGAAGAGCCGGTGGCAAGACAACATCCTGAGAGAGAGAAGACAGCAGAGCAGAGAAAAAGAAATGAGCCTCTGTCTTTACTACATCTACTCTGATGTATCACCTCCAAAGTCCTTTTCATATGAGATTTCTTTTTTTTTTTTCTTGCTTAAGCCATTGCTTTCATTCCGTTTGGCCGACAGGCCAAACTTCCCATTTTCTAGTGGTGCAATGGTTAAGTATTTGGCTGCTGACCCAAGGTCGGCCATTTGAGCCCACCAGTAGGTTCACAATAGGAAAGAGCTAGCAGTCGGCGTCTGCAAAGATTACAGCTCGGGAAGCACTGGTCAGCAGTTCTTCTCTGTCAAACGGGGTCACTGTGAGCCCGTTCTGACTCAGCGGTACACAGCAGCTGTCACAGCCAACCAGAAAGGTTATCCAAATAAACCTCCTGACAGTGCCAGAATCGATGCTTTACTCAAGAAAGCTTGCCTCTTTCTAAGTGATCTGCAGAGAAATCTCACAAGTACAGCCCTTTCTTCGCCACTCATAGGAAAGGTGACAAATGAGAACATATTACAGGGGTCCTCAAACTTTTTAAACAGGGGGCCAGTTCACTGTCCCGCAGACTGTTGGAGGGACAGACTATAGTTTAAAAAAGAAGACTATGAACAAATTCCTATGCTCACTGGACAAGTTGGCTGCTAAGCAGGACAGACTGTAGTGGCAAAAATACCTGGCGAGCCACATAAATGTCCTAAGTGGGCTGCATGTGGCCCACAGGCCGTAGTTTGAGGACTCCTGATATAGACTCTCACATCAGGCTAACACTAATCCTATCTACTTGACCTTTGTTGCAGTTAGAGTTGATGTCAACTTGAAGCCACGTGAAGTGGGGGGTGGGGGTGGAGGCCAACTGATCACTCAGGTCACAGTCTGATGGTGCCTCTTTTGTGTGTGTGTGGAGGGGGATGTGTTCAAGAAAGGCAGTGAGGAAGTCCTCCTTCCTGTAACTTGCCCTTCACCTTCATCTATGGAGGCAGCCCCATGTGGGCCTCTGACCCTGGGAGCTCATTTCTGGGATGTCTCTATCCCAGACTTCGGATCCACATGACTGCACCATGCGACTGTGATGCCCTGCACCCCACTTCACCTTGCGGCATCGTTGACCCTCAGTTACGCCAGCATCGGACCCATGGACTTGAGTTGGCCTGGACTGGAATTCTTTCTTGATATAAAATTACTTCTTGATATAAAGTTCTTTCTTACACATAGAGGAGTGTCACTGTTTTTGTTTGTTTGTTTGTTTGTTTGTTTCTCTCTCTAGACAACCCATACTAATGCAATGTAGTCATTTCTTTAATCCTGTATTTTCAAATCTAGAAAATGAAATTTGAAAGAACATCCATACACACATCCCCAAAGCCAAACCAAATCCACTACCATTGAGTTTATGACAACTCATAGCAGCCCTGCATAGGGTTTCTGGGGCTATCAATCCTTCAGAGAGCAGATGGCATCATAATCCTGCCCTTGAGTTTCTGTTGGTTGTGAACCACTGACCAGTACTTACCCAACAGTTAACTGTCCAATACTTACCCAGCAGAACCACCAGGAGTCCTCCTATATCTATTAGGGTTCTTCATTTAATGTAAACGGATGGTTGGTGTAAGCAGTAAGTGATATAGGATATTAGAGACTTCAAGGATAGGGCTGTTAACATGTTGGACTCCAAGAACAACATTCATATTGCAATCTATGTTTATAAAAATATTAGAAGACCTAGAGAATCAGGCTCAGAAGTGCCAGAAAGAGGGGACTCTAGGCAACAGCCAAAATTATACCACAAATCTATTCTTGTGAGGCCTCTGTCACTGCTGACATTGAAGCATTGGTGGAAGATTATCTACCACAGCTCCTGACCTTCACATTGGATGGTCCAGCAGGAACCACAGTCCTTAGAGAACTAGAAAGTGAATCATGAAGCTGCCTCTGGAACCATTAAGTGACAAATGAGTTCCCTGCTTTCCTCCACTCTCTATCTCAAGCCACCAATTTCAAAGATGAGTCAGTTGCCTCTGCGTGTGTGAGTGTCACTCTTGGGTCCAAGCCTAAACTACAAAAGGGTCTAGAATGACAAGTATTTGAACTTTCTTGGCTTCTATACTAGATGTTCTGCCAAAAGTCATAGAGTTGCTTAAATGTCTTGTTAATTTCTTAAATGTTAAAATGGAATTAGAAGGCTCCCAAATAAGTCTAGTGTGGGGAGCAACCCTTCCAGACATAACTGCCGCTCCTTTCATAGGCTTGGTGGGAAGAGTTAGTGATAGAGAATGAAAAAAATAATCCAAACCCGCTGCCACGAAGTTGATTCTGGCTGCACAGGCTTCTGAGACTGCAGATCCTTATGGGAGTAGATCATTCTTTCTTCTGCAGGGTAAATAATGGGGGCCGAAATAATGGTAGTTCTCATCATAATGTAATACTAAATTGTACTGTCCAAAGTATACTGTATACTGCAAAAGTCAAGGCATCTGTTCCGTATAATATTCCAGTTGTCCATGACAGCTGCAGCTGAGGTGGCTAACGTGGTAATAGAGAGAGAAAACAATTAGCCATGGAGGAGTGATGCCCCCAGGGAATGAAGGTGGAGAGACGGATAGAGGAACAAGAAAAGGAAGTGTGCCCTAATTCAGAATTGCTGAGTCCAAGGCAGTAGTTAGTCATACAAGAGAAATGTCACGGGCAGGAAGTGGAGACTCGGTGACATGCTATTCAGAACAACTCTGGGCTGTAGAGAGGATGTGCCCTACCCAAGGTACATGCAGTGTAGGAAGGCAGGAATTCAAAACAAATGGAGAGTTTTAGGAAGGAACGTTTGTAGTTGATTTGGGGAACTAAGCGCTCCATACCACATTAGTTTAGTGATGGTGGGTCTGGGGCTGATGTGGGTGGAGTTTATTTTGGTTTTGCTCTGTTTTGGTTGAAATTTGCAGAAAAGAATTGATATTGGGATACCAAGGAATCTTCCATTTTTTGTTGTCTTGGCCCCTGTTCCAATAGGACATCCTGCCTCTTCTCCCATCCAAACACATGGGCACACAAATAACGCTTGTGATTGGTTGCAAAAATTATGCCTTTCGGTGTATGCCCTTTGGTCTCATTTGGGCTCAGTTGACTTCTACTATCTGATAGAGGATCCTAGTGAAAACACACCAAGGAAAAAGGACAAATCTAGAACACTCTTGCCCAAACCTTGTAATTTGTGGACCCCTTGGGGAAAAAAAATACAAAAAAACCCTCCCTGTTATCAAGTCCTTTCTGACTCATGAGGACTTCTAACAGAGCCTTGTAGAACTGCCCCTATGAATTGTGGGTATAGAAAGCTTTGCCGTTCTCCCAGAGAGGCTGGTGGTTTCCAACTGCTGGCCTTTCAGTTAGCAGCCCAATATGTAACCACTAAGCCACCAGGGCTCAGAGAACCCCTCCAGTAGCGGGCAATCATAGTTGGTCTGCACAGCACTCCTTTTGTCGGTGGGAAATTGCCCTCCCCTTTTCTGTGTGTGAATCTGGTGGGGCTGTAAGTCCCTTGTTCCTTAGGAATGAGCATGTGTCTCAGACTGAACAATCAGACTTCCTTCTCTACCTTAATGCCATGGGGAGTCCAGAGAAAAACACACCAAGGAGGGCTGGCCAATCGGAACTCTCTTTTGGAAAAGGACATGGATATTGATTGAGATTACACCTTTCTTGAGTTTAGGGTCACTGTGAGTCCGAACTGACTCTCTGGCAGTGCATTGAGGTTTTGTTGCTGTTGTCCCTGCTTTGGGTTTTTTTGTTACTGTTGTTTTTGGTGGGGAGAAGGATCATATAATCGTGGAACAAAGAGAAGGCCACCTAACCAAACCTTGTGAGCAAAGCCTAGCTAAAAATGAAACTGAGAAAAGCAAATAGAGGTCGGCAGACCTCTGCGTCATTCGTACGGTCCCCTCCTGGTTTTAGTTAGAAGCGCTGGTGGCAAGGTGAGTCACTTTGGGGCTGCTAATCTCAAGGAGAGAACCATCAACCCTTTGAGGGAGGAAGATGAGGTTTTCTACTCCCGTAAAGAGTTAGTCTCAGAAACCCACAGAGTCATTTCAACCTTGGCCCACATGGTCTCTATGAATCACAATCAACTCAGTGGCAGTGCATTTGAGTTGTTGTGAGCTCGTTGGAGTGGGGGGTTTATGGCTTGTCGTTGAGAGAGTTCTTTCTCATAACTGCCATAGCAACTGTCAAGGGTCAGACCCTTACCTGACATGAGTTGAAATTTTAGTGCAGCAGGAGAATGGCATTTAATGACAAAATGACTATAAGCCCAGTAAAGAGTTTTAAATACTATGGAATTACTTCATTATAATTGCATCTCCTGGCCTTATTTTAAAATATAATAATCTTTGTGATAGGAACTTATTTATTCTGGCCCTAGGGAATGCTTATCCAGCAAGTAGCTTAATGGGCCCCTAGCAATAATTTTACAGTCCTCCACCTAAGGTCAGAAATCATGGTTTTCAAGCTCATAGACTTATAGCCTAATGCTGAGAAAAAGTTCTTCGATATATCACTATAAATTAAAGAGTTGTGCACCCGTGGTCCATCTTTTAAAAAATTACAGCATCAAGGGAGTCTACACCCTTTCATACCATAAGACACAGAGTTTGCTCTGAAAACTTCAAAGGCCCAACATCATCACTGTGCAAACACAAGGTCCCTCTCTGAGTACGGGGAGCGCAGGGCCTTGTCTAGGAACCACACTGGCATGGTCATCGGAGGAAATTGCCAACATTCAGGGGGAATCGGATGCTCGCTGATTTGGAGACACCCAAGACAAAAACGTCCTGAAATTTGAAATGTGTTGTCAGGGGCCATCAGTGATATATTTGACATTCTATCAGAGCAGTGTGCCAAAGCGCTATTAAAAATTACTCAAAAAAACATGGGAGAAGTCCTGACAATAAAAGCAACCATTTACTAGGAAGGCCAATCCAAGCAGCCCTTTAGAAAGCTGGCTGGCTGGGGCAAAATGCACTAGCTGTTCAATTTCCTTTTTGACCTGTTTTTAAAGTTACAACAATTTTCAAAGCTATTTATATAGCTGAAGATCTCTATAAAGATTTCTACACATTTTCAATTTAACAAAGAACAGACTGCGAGACCATGTTGGGGTCGAGAGGCACTGGGCGCGAGGTGTGAGAAGCCCATTACACCCTATTTCAATTTAGCCGGGAGGAAAGGGAGGTCTACTGCCTTCGAACGAAACATCGATGCTACGAGCAAAAAGGTTCACAGAAAGAAAGAGGCCAATACATTCAGGCCCAAGCCCTGTAGCAACTTCATCAAACGTTACCTGGGTCTTTGATGTGTGCTATGAACATAAATTGCGTCTCCCCCTTAGTGCCCACCCCCCTCCAAAAAAAAAAAGTCTAGGAGTCCTCGCCACTTGGGAATAGGGTTTTCTTTGTCATGCTAATGAAACCAGAGCCTTGTGGATGTGCCTTCGATGGTTCTTGAGATATAAAATGAGCACAATAGACAGAGAAAACCAAGCAATGGAAGAAAGATGGGTACCATGTAGACATCATCAAAGAACTGGGAAGGGAAGTGCTAGAGTATCTAGAGCAAGGATTTTCCCCCCAAAGCAGACCCAAAAAGTCTTGCCCTAGAGCCGCCACCCTGAATTCATATTTGTATCCTCCTAACCTGTGCTAAAATATATTTTTATGTTTGTTAACACACACCCCCACGCACACACACACGCGCGCGCACACACACTTATGATATGTCTGTGACAGCACCACCAGATAACTCAGACCGTGTCTGAGTGGCGTGGTCGGGGTAGGATGATTGGAAAAGAGCACTGGACTTCCAGTGATGCCTTCAGCTGAAGTCTGGGGACTGCGCCTATTCCCCGCTTCCTGACAAGCTCACCATTCTGACTCCAGGCATGTATCCTGTGGTAGGATCGAATGTTAGAATTTTTAAGACGCAAGTTTGATGTGGATGAACAACTGTCTATAAAGCACGTTAAGCTCTTTCCCTGTAATGTATTTAATTTCACACTGGCTGCCGGCATTGCTCCTGAACGGATGAAGGTCAGGGGAGGTGGGGGGGTGAGGGCTGACATTGTCCCCAGAAATGAAACCGCACCATTTAAATAATGCCTTGGTGTCTTGCGAGGCTCCAGTACGATGTCCTGGCGTCTCAGACAGGAAATGAGTACCTGGGCGGCAAGTGAGTTGTTTTGGTTAAGAAATTGAATGGGTTTCCAGGGCGAGATCAAAGTCCGTCTGCCCACAGTCACGTTGGCACCTGCCTTCTGCAGAGAGGCAGAATCACACACTTCGATGGTCAGGGTCTAGTTACTGACCAGCCCCAGGACTAAGACTCTGCTCCAAGGTCAACCACTTCAGTGTGGACCTGCATCCGGATAATGATCCAGAGTTCTCGTTCAAGGCGGAGGCAATGCTCTAGATAGCTCTCAGGCCCGCCTCGTCCCACTCCACCATTGGCTCGATTCTTTTTCCAGGGCACTTTTCCACTTGAAGCACATTTCCCAAGTTACCCCGTCACGCGACAGGTCCATCACTGGGTTTCCTCCAGCTCTGCTCGGGCCAGAGGCGCGTTGAATCTGAGCCAAGCGGGGCCAGGAGGAGCCTTCACAGCCAAGTGGCCTTTCCCTGGTGCTCGCCTTGCACCTGTAATGGATCCAGAGCAGCATGCAAAGAGGAAGCACGTTTCCAGCCCCGGAGCAGAGCCTTTGCGCTAATGGTCTTTGCACCCGTGTCCGCTGTGGTGCGTGACCAGGCCTAGACCTGGGGAAATGAGAAGACCCTCCAGGCCAGCTCACCTTGGGGCTAACTGTCCCATTGTGAATGAATTTTTTTTTTAAAGGATTTCAAGAGTAAGGGAGTAGAGAAGGCTCTTTTACTTCCTCTGATTTGTTGCTTCAATATTTAAACGTTCCCCCCAGAAGGAAGTATTACCACTTGACTCATCTCCCCATCCCACCCCCCACCTCCACCCTCTTCCTTTTGGCTTTTGAGCCTGAAAAGAATGCTAGAAGTCATCAGAGGCCCGGGTTGGGATGGGGAGTGTTAATTCTTCCATATCTAAGCCTCTTTGTCGAAATTCCCTTTGTCTCCTGCCCCAAGTCATTAAACACTAATCCCATCACTCTTCCTAATCCGACACACTGGAGCTGGGGCTCCGTTTCCGAAACTGTCCTGGCGGATCTCCTAATAGACAGCGCCTCTGGATCGCAGAGGGTCGGCGCGCGTTCAGGGCGGCCCGTTGCAGGTCCTTAATGAAGTGGCCTTAATGAATCTTTTCCTCCTTCAGGCCATGGGCGCGGGTCGTCAATTGGTTTAGTGTTAAGTAGGCGAAGCTACCGAGTCATCTCAGGGGCCTTTGGAAAATATGACAGTCAAAAAGCGAGAGCCAGGAAAGCGGCCATTGAAGGCTCCCGCCACTGAAGTGCTCGTTTAATTACGAGGGATTTTCAAAAGAAAATCTGCCCTTTGTGCCTTACAAAGGACCAGGGACTAAGAGAGAGAGAAAAGGGCTTTTCCAACAAACGATGAAAGAGGGGAAAACATGGTACATAAAGCCATTGGGGCATGGAGGCCACTCATTCACATTGGCTACACAGACTTACCTTTCTAAATACCAGGGATGCCCGTTCTGAGACAGGCTCTTCTGTCCCACCAAGTGATGGAGACTTGAGCGGGAGTCTGATAAATTCTTCACGGGCAGAAAGCCACTATCCAGTGACAATCCACTTCACTAAGTTTAAGATGAGGTATTGTTCCTGGCTTGTTGATAATCCTAGGGGACTTGGAAAACAACCCGGAGGAAAAACGTATATCCACGGCTCACCTCCCTGCTTCCTTTTCTACTTGAGTAAATTGTTTACAGTTCCAATAGTTGAAGTCCACTTGGATCGAATATCCCTTCAACACAGCAGATTTAAAGGAAAACCTAGACAGCCCTTGTTCATTTTTTGTTTCAATATACCGGGACCAGACCAAGGATATCTCACCCTTGGGTTTTGTTTGTTTGTTTGTTTTTGTTTGTTTGACCCCCTTAGGTGGCAGTATTTATTATATGATACAATCTAAGTATTTGTTATACACTAATTTTACAATCTAAGGAGATTTGTCAAATTAATGGATGGCGTTGGTCTTACAAATACACACACATTTCAAATTGTATAGTATTGCAGATCATTGAGTAAAAGAAGAAGAAAGTCAAGTTTACAGGGACAACGTCATTCTCGTGGTCATAATTTATGCAGCATTAAAGACAGAGAAAAACAATTGACAGCAATAAATACAACTGGGGTTGAATTGTTTTGTCACAATGTCTCCATGCCGGCAGCATCCTACCAGAAAATTTTAAAAGTCTGTGGGGTGACGGGTGGGGGTTAGAGGTAGTAGTCACTCAGTAATTATTTATTGTGACAGATTGATTTGCTGATTAATTGTACCAACTGATCCAGCCCTCAAAAAAAAAGAGGCTTAGAGAAACCTCAAATTTGGGGTCAATACATAAATGACACCTGGAGATCATTTAATAGAGCTGAGAAAATTAAGATCACATGGCACAATGGGCTTAGGAATTCTGACTTGGCTGCCAGGATGACTTGCACAGATGATGTCAGATGCTGAGAGCAAAGTCCTGGGCTTCGGAAATCCCAGGCTTCCCTCTTACTGCCAAGATCCGAAACCCTCTTCATCGTATGTGGCAGGTGACTTCTTGACTTCTTCTTTATTGAGCATTTCAGCAAAGTTCTATTTCCTTCTTACTCTTACCAGACCTGATAGTCAACTCCCTGATGAAAACAAATCAGACACGTCGACTCACTGGATAAACAAGAACAAAGTGACTCATCTCAGAATGAAGCCACAGCCTTCCCGGAAACACATGAAAACGACTGCATTTAGCATTTGGGCGGCTTGTCAAACTCCAGTGCATGTCTACTGTTGGCAGTAAAAGTTATACTTGGACTTTGTTAAAATGTGCTCATGTGTTCAGTCCTTCTTTCCTCTTCACTGACTTGCCAAGTCTTTTTCTTGGGGGAATCAAACAGTTCGTACAGGCATTAAGGAAAAATTTCCTGTGCCTTGCGCTTAAAAAGAGAGAAGGGGGGGAGTTAGCAAACAGCCTCAAGTGAGTGCATGGGAGACACTGAGGCAATGTGAGGGCAACACCGGGACCAGCTGAGTGCCAGCTGTCCTGGGAGCTCCAGCCTTGAAAGTCAGTACTCCCTGAAGCTGGGCTGCCCATGGTGAATTAGATCACTGGAGCTGCATCCTAGCAGAACTCTTTATTTAATCCTTCCCTTCCTTTCCAGACCCTAACTCCCCCCACACACACACCCCATTTTGCACAAGCACGCTGCATGAATCTAGTTTCAAATGAAAACAACTTCTCAGAGTGGAGCCAGATTAGTGCAGAGGAAAGGTCTCTGGAGACTGTACACACCAGACGTTCCCTTGCCTCTGGTCCATGCCCTCAACTACAGAAGGCGGAGCGGGGGGGGGGGGGGGGAGGGTGGTGGTGGATGGGGGGAGGGTGGGAGGGGTGGTGGTGGTGGATCTGATTACTGCCCTCACTCTCCCATCCCCCTGCCCAGCGAAGGTGTGCATTGGTAAAGGATTTGGGGTCCTTAAGCTATTCTTTTTAAGAACAGATGTCTCGCTTAGCTTTTGATTGAATAGGCATTGCGAGTTACTCGCTCTTTCTTTTGTTCGCGGTAAGAAGCATCCACGGAGCTATGCCAGTCTTCTGTAGTGAGAGCAGAGCAGGGACATTGCAAATTCCACAGCAGAAATGAAGGATGAGGAAAGACTTCTATCTAAAGATAGGTAGCTCGCACCTAGATGTATACCCTTCCCCAAACCAGCATAACAGAGAGTAAAACAGCAAGACATTGGTCAATATCTCTCCTACATAGGAGACACCAGGAGAGCAGATGCCATGTAATGTATAGTCACCTCCACATGCCTAGTGCCTGGCATGCGCTTTCAGGTGGATGGATTAGGCAGCAGGTAGCATTAGCTGCAACGTTATCTAAAGGGAAGATCAGGTTGGACACCAAGAAAAGCTAAGATAAATCTCCTACTTCCTGTGGAATGTTTCCATACAAATTATGTAGAAATGAAATACTCTACTCTTTTACCTTTGAGATGTGGGCATTTCTCCAAAGGGGAAGTCAGCTGACTAAAATACTACTTATGAGATGCTACCAAAGCAGAAGGATTACAAAAGGGTAGCTTTAAACAACAGAAATGTCTTTTCTCAGTTTTGGAGGCTCAATGTTCCAACTGAGGTCTCAGTCAACCTGGTAGGGTGAGTGTTACAGCTTTTCTGCCAGGTGATATGGGATGTGCAGCCAAGACCTCTGACAAGCCCTGGGAAGACCTTGGAAACCATGTTCTGGAGGGGAGACACTGTCTTTCAGCCTGGATCCCTGAATCCATGTCTAGCACAGAGTGCCCTGGACTGCTAGATGAACAAAAAAAAGTAAACATTTGTTCTATGCTATCTCTTTCCTCGTTCCAAGACCTCTGACAGGTTCATAGCAATTCCCATTGCAGAGGCATAAGCGGGGGAGCTGGGCAACTCAACACATGGTGAGCAGGGGCCACTAGACACAAGTGCAAGGCTATGCATTGACCTCTTGGGCTTAAGTTCTTGTCTATAAAGCCTGAAGTAAAAATATGATCCCATAGGTTAGTAGGTTGAATAAAACAAAGGCTGTAAGGTCTTCGGTACAGGAGCTGGCACAGCATCCAGGCTCAGGCATGGTCTTAAGAAGATTGTCGTGGAAATGTACAAAGATGATTCTTTAAGAATATTCACCAGGAATCTGTTACCAATCACTGCATGTTATGGAAAAACCCTGCTATGTCTTCAATTATAAAACCAGTCAAGTAGACAATGGCAAATCTACATGCATCCCTGAGAAGATGTAGAGAAGATTTTAATAACATGGAAAAATTTATACTCACATGGGAAAAAATACACAACAGCATGGAAATTTTTAACAAGTTGTTTAAAATGATCACAAAGCAGTGTGAAACGGGTGATCCATATGTGTACGTGATTGTGTGTGAATTTGTAAACAGAACATTGAGTTGAACTATCGCCGCCCAACATGTTGATAATCGTTATCTCTGAATAGGGAGGAAGCAACTTATAATTTATTTGTTTTCTTTTCTAGATCAGCACTTTCTAGAGTTTTATCAATGAGTATGTATTACTTGAGGGAAAATGGAAATTTTTAAGATTCAGGACATGTTTACATGTTTCTATTTCCTTCTTATAAAATGAGTCTTCAAATACACAGACAAGTGTGAAAACTACAGAAGCATCACCTCTTACCCACCACCTAGATCTAACAGATAAAACATTTTGCCATTTGCTTCCTCAATTATTTGAATGTTTGCACATGTTTTAAAATGAGTTGCAACTAGGTAACCCCTGGCCTGTAAACCTCCACATGAACTCTCAAACTACGGCTATCGTCCTATCTAAGCGTAGCTAATCATACTTTGTTTAATGAAACAGCTATTTGGGCATATGGCTATGCATTTTGATTATTTGGGGAACATCATTTATTTTAAAGGTAATTCTCTGATTCGGAATTTAAAAATCCTGAGTCAAGGCACCAGAAAAGCCTACGTTTTAGACGAGGCGCTACACTGAACTGGAGCCAAATGGCACTGTGAGTTAGATGTTGGGCTGCTAATCATAAGGTCAATGGTTCAAAATCACTAGTGACTCTGAGGGAGAAATATGAGGCTGTCTATTCCTCCAATGACCCACTGTCTTGGAAACCCTACCTATGGGGTCACTGTGACCTATAATCAACTTGAGAACAAGTAGGTATGCATGCACTTAGATCCTGGGTGACATAACGGTTATGCATTCAGCTATCAACTGAAAGGCTGGCCGTTCCAGGCTACTCTGAGGTACCTTGGAAGACAGGCCTGGTGGTCTGCATCTGAAAAGCCATGACCTTGAAAATGCTATGGATCAACAGCTATCAGCAACAACATACATAAACTCACGAAACAGCTAACAATTCCATGGGCTCCCCTTTTCACCTTTCTAAAATAAGCGACCCTTTACGGTTTTAAAAATCATTTGTCCTGGGAGATAAAGAATTGAATTTTTAAAATACAGAGATTTGAGTGTGGGAGAATCACCAAGGAGCTAGCCTGAGTTGCTGCAGTCAGGAAGATTTGAAATGTGGGAATTTGAGAGAAAGGTACTTAAAGAATGTTCTAATTTGCCCAATAAATAAATTAATACATTCTGTGACTTTTTATTTAACTAACTTCTGTTCTTTAAAAAAAACACTCCCTTTCTTCAGTATGAGTTTTTGTATTTTCATTTTTCCCTGGCAGAGCCCCTTGACTCATCCTTGTAATTAATTTTTCCTATAGCAGGGAAGTCTGGACAGGCCTTTGACAAGAACACATCTAAAGAGTCCTCTGACATCCAAGGCAATCAAAAGACACTCTGGGCCGGGGCCCCATTCTCTGCATTTACATTATAAAGCCCAGCACACTTGTGCACATCCTTCCTCTACGAGAGAGTCAGTGGAAACAGAAGATTCTGATCTGGGCTGGAGCATCCTGGCCCTGTGTCCCTGTGGAGCCAACACTAATCTCAACTCCTCCATTCTTCTGCCAAAATAGATCTAACCTTCTCTATTCAAGGAGTATGGGCAGGAACCTATTGTCTTGTCCTCTATTTCCTGTGTTTCATTCATTGTCTCACAAATGAAAATATCCACCTCCAGTTTTAGTGCTGCTAATAGCAAATGTGTCCTGGACACTTGCTACCTCTGATTCATACACAACAGCCATCCAATCGCAGAATGAACTTCCTCCCCTGCTTCAGAGTTCACGAAGAAAGACCACGGATGTGAAGTCTGCAGACCGACCTACTTTGAACTGCTGTGGGGACAAACCTCTGAACCTCCTAGGAACTCAGTTTTCACCTCTACAAGACAGCGCACCTGGATCTGATTATTTCTAAAATTCCTTTCGAATGCACATCTTAAAGTTTTGTTTTGGGTTTTTTTTAAACATTTTATTAGGGGCTCATACAACTCTTATCACAATCCATACATATACATACATCAATTGTGAAAAGCACATCTGTACATTCTTTGCCCTAATCATTTTCTTTCTTTTTTTACATTTTATTAGGGGCTCATACAACTCTTATCACAATCCACACATATACATACATCAATTGTATAAAGCACATCTGTACATTCTTTGCCCTAATCACTCTCAAAGTATTTGCTTTCCACTTAAGCCCTCTGTATCAGGTCCTCTTTTTTTTCTCCTCCCTCCCCGCTCCCCCTCCCTCATGAGCCCTTGATAATTAATAGATTGTTATTTTGTCATATCTTGCCCTATCCGGAGTCTCCAACCCCCCCCCCCCCTTCTCTGCCGTCCCTCTCCCAGGGAGGAGGTCACATGTGGATCCTCATCTTAATGTTTTTAAGTGGGTTTTTGTTACTGTATTTCAAAAAGAATACATGGACAATACCCATGCACCAAAGTTCCTTTTTGAGGAGCGACTCTTTTAAATGCAAAAAAATAAGTTACAGAGTCATGAGTATAAGTTGGTGCCCTTTGGGTGAAAATATATGTTTATATGGGGAAACTTCAAAACGTCCATGGTCAAGTGGAATGAAGAACTCTGCTGTGTGGCTAGGTTTAGGGTCCACTTGGCTGGTCCAGGAGTCTCAGTAATTTGGCGGTTGAGACCTCCTCCAGGATGTGACCTGACACAACGTAAGCAACTCCGTGACGGGATCTGCTGTGCGTGGTCCAGCAATTGTCAGAAGGTCCGGGTGGGGAAACACTGGAAGTCCTCTCTTGTCTACGCCAAGAAATCTGTAAGACGGCTACTTGGCCAACGGATTGGAAAAGGTCCATATTTGTATCTACTCCAAAGAAAAGGTGACCCAACAGAGGACGCCAATTAAAGAACACGATCATGAATATCACATGCAAGTAAAATTTTACTAAACAGCACCCAACAAAGCTTGCAGCAGCACGTAGACAAGGAGCTGCCAGAGCTTCACTCCAGAGTCAGAAGAGAACATGGAACAAGGGATGTAATTTGCTGACATCAGCTAGATCTTGGCCAGAAGCAGAGAATATCAGGAAGATGCTTGCTTGTGTTGTATTGACTATGCCAAGGCATTTGACTGTGTGGATCATGACAAACTGTGAGCAGCCTTGAGAAGAATGGGAATTCCAGATCACCTCATTGCGTTCATGTGGAGCCTATACATGGATCAAGAGGCAGTTGTGTGAACCAAACAAGGGAATGCTGCCTGATGTAAGACCAGAAAAGGTGTGGGACAGAGCTGTCTTTTCTCACCATACGTATTCAATCTCTGTGCTGGTTAAATCATCAGAGAGCCTGGACTACCTGATTGGAGCGAGGCTTACTAACAACCTAAAATATGCAGGCGACACAAACTCGCCTGCTGAAAGTGAGAAGGCCTTGAAGCACTTGCTGATAAAGAGCAAGGTTTGCAGCCTTAGAATGGATTACAACTCAAGATGAAACCAAAATCCTCACAACTGGACCAATAGGTAACATCATAATCAATGGAGAAAAGATTGGAATTGTCAAAGATTTTGTCTTGCTTGGATCCCTAATCAATGCTCACAGAAGCAGCAGCCAAGAGACCAAAGGACTCGTTGCATTGGGTAAATCTGCTGCTTTAAAGTGTTGAAAAGCAAAGATGTTACTTTGGGCACTAAGGTGCACCTGACCCAAGTCATGGTATTTTCAATTGCCTCACATACATGTGAAAATTAGATACTGAATAAGGACGAACAAAGAAAAATCAATGCATTTGAATTATGGTGCTAATGGGGGATATCAGAAGTTCCAGGACCTCCAAAAGAGCAGACAGATCTGGATTGGAAGAAGGAGAGCCAGAATGCACCTTAGGGACAAGGATAGCAAGATTTCGTCACACGTACTTTGGACATGTTATCTGGAGAGACGAGACCCTGGAGAAGGACATCATGCTGGTAAAGTGGAGGAGCAGTGACAAAGAGGAGGGCCTTCAATGAGATGGATTGCCACAGTGGCTGCAACAGTGGTTAAAATACAAGGACAATTTTGAAGATGGAACATCTGTGCACTGCTTCACTCTGCTGTGGTGACACAGGGTCACTATGAATGTGAACAGACTAGACGGCACTAAGCAACAGTAAACTCGAAAGACAAAGTCATGGCTACCGTGTCATGCCAATTCCCAAAGACCCTACAAGACAAAGAAGAACTGCCCCCTGTGGATTTCTGAGCCTGTAACTCTATATGGAAGTAGAAAGCCTCCTCTCTCTCCCATGGAGCAGCTACTGGTTTTGAACTGCTGAATTTGCCCAATACACAATCCACTATGCTAACAAGACTCCAGCAATAATAGTTAAAGGTAAATTTCTGAGACGTTCTTCGCTGAGCCACTGCGGTCTCCTGCTTTAACAGTGCTTGAATGGAACCTGAAGCTCGCCAGCCTCCCCCTGCCAACCGGCCACCCAGCCTGCCCTCCATCAGCTCCTCTCAGCCGTACCCTCGATGCCCCCAGGCCTCCACTCTCCACCATGACCGCGTCTCCCTCCCAGGTGCGCCAGAACTACAACCAGGACTCGAGGCCGCCATCAACCGCCATGTCAGCCTGGAGCTCTACGCTTCCGACGTCTACCTGTCCATGTCTTACTACTTCGACCGGAGTGACGTGGCTTTGAAGAACTTTGCCAAATACTTTCTGCACCAGTCTCACGAGGAGAGAGAACACCCTGAGAAATGGATGGAGCTGCAGAACCAACGAGGGGGGCAGATCTTCCTCTATGATTCAAGAAACCAGACTGTGCCGACTGGGAGAGCGGGCTCAGCGCCATGGAGTGTGCTCTGCACCTGGAGAAGAGCGTCGGCAGTCCCTGCTGCAGCTGCACAAACTGGCCACGGACAAGAACGACCTCCATCTCTGTGACTTCACTGAGACATATTACCTGGATGAGCAGATGAAATCCATCAAAGAGCTGGGCGACTACGTCACCAACCTGCACAAAATGCGGGCCCCAGATTCTGGCCTGGACAAGCATCTCTTCGACAAGCATACCCTGGGAGGCAGAGATGGAGAGAGCTAAGTGGCACCCTGGCCTTCCCCAAGTCACCAAGGCAGCGCATGCATGTTGGGTAAACCTGTCCCTTTTCTAGAAATTGTACCCAAGTATCCACTTCCATTCTTCCATTTGTACCTTTCCTTCAGATAAAGTCTATGAAGTCATTTGATACCCGCTGTTGTCTCAGAGATCTTGACGGGGAGGGGCCAGAGAGTGGCCCAGGCCCAGGCAGTTGAATTTTTTAACCGCCCCAGTTGCATTGCAAAATTCCACTTACTGAAACAGAACTTGCACTAAATAAATAAATAAATAGATAGATAAATAGAGGTAAATTTCCTTGGGTATGTGACCTACTCCTATATAAGTTGACTCTGTAAAGGGTTTCTACTCTTCTTACTGGTCTGGATCCGACATCTGGCTCATCCATCTTCTGGCCGCCATATTGCTTACCAACCCTGGCAGCCATCAGAGCCTACCATCTGACCTACAGCCCTTGCTTGGGCTTCTCTGCTTCGGCATCACCAGCAGTGGTCTTCCACAAGGTAGGAAAAGCTTCTAGGTTAGCATTTGATCCATGAACTTGAGCTGAACTGGACTTACCCATTTCTACAACGGTGTGAGCCACTTCCTTAATATACATCTCTTTATGTATAACTAGATATGCATACATACATTTCACTGGTTTTGCTTCTCTAGGGAACCCATCCTAACTCAAGAGCTAATGGGATCTTTCCAGAGACTTTTTGAAGCCAGATAGTATATGTATGCTATTGTTGTTGTTAGTTGCCTTTGAGACGATTTTAGCTGTGGGTGACCTTATGTGGGCACCAGAGTTGGACTCCACAGGCTTTACAAGGCTGTGACCTTTCAGATGCAGGGTATCAGGCCTTACTTCCAAGGCACTTCTGAGTGGACTTGAACCATTAACCTTTCAGGTATCAGTGGAGGGAGCACTTAGCCATTTGTACCACCCAAACAAAAAATAAAACCATCAGGTCAAATCCAACTCATGGCAACTCTTAGGGAGTGAGTACAGTGACCCCACAGGGTTTCCACCGTTGTAATCTGAAGACAGACTGTCACATTTTTCTTCCAAGACGTAGCTGGTGGGCTCAAACCACCAAATCCTCAGTTAGAAGTTAAGAGTTTAACCATGATGCCACTGGGGTTCCATTCTATATGCATTGACCAGGGGATTCCATTCTATATGCATTGACTTTTGGGGATGGGGGAGGGAGCTGGAATGTTAATCTCACGCACATACATTCATTTGTATCCATAGATGAGATCATGCAAGTACCCACAGGTAAAACATAAAAGGAAAGCACCGTTCTCTTGATAGACCATATGTTGAGTATTTTCGAACACTAGCTTGGAACAGAGGGTCCTAAAGCAGCATTAGCAATGCATCACCAACCCCTCGACTGGTTTCATATCCCCTCTCCTAAGGGCACCGCTATTCCTGGCTCTCAGGAACTGAAGAGCATTCAGCAGAAGAAAACAAACTAACCCATCATGCAAATGACAAGGTAATAAATAATAGACGTGTGTGTTTGCACAAATCAATTTACAAATGTCACTTATCCTGGAAGAGTTTTTAAACAGTGCCCAAGAGCTAATCACTAGGAACTCCACAGGTGACAGATACCCACGAGTAGACCTTTGGTACTGTGTCTCACAGACACCTAGGGCTGCTCCATCACTCACTCTCTCAAAAACAGCAAGGCATCCTGACTTTCTGATCATTTCTTGGATGGCTGCTTTTCAGTAAGTATTATATATTCAGAGGCTTCCTCGGTGGTGTAAGTGGAATTTCAGTAAACTGAAGAATTGGGATAACATCTGCCCTAGAGGTGCCCTCTCCCAAGGAAGGATAAGAAAATGTTACATACTCAACCTGCAAGAAGTCACCCCCAAAACAAATGCATTGTCATCAAATCATATCCTGTGCATAGAGACCCTAGAGGACAGAGTCGAGCTGCCCCATCAGATTTCCAAGGCTGTACCACTTGACCAGAGCATCTTCCTCCTGTTGGCAGGTGCTAAGTGCCAGTCTCCAAGTTAGCAGCTGAGCAGAGAGACACCAGGACCTCTTTAAGAGCCATCAATGACCTGAAAAGCCTAGCACAAAGCGCCAGCCTTGCTTTTGCAAAAAAAAAAAAAGGATAAAATTGTGTGAATGTGTGTGGTAGTTACACATCATTTCATGTCAACTTGACAATATAGAAAAGTGTAGGAATGGTATTCACCCTATCAATCAGGTCAAAGCCTGATAATGCCTCCTTGTGGGTGTGGCCTGCTCATAAAGAGGGCCCAGGGAACCATGCACCCATCGCTCTCTGCCTCGATGTTCCACCTTCCTGGCTACCCTGAGAGCTGCTGGGGCCATGTTTCCACCCACCTCAAATCCACCCAGCTTTCCACGCGAACCTCCTGCGTGCTGCATCATTGAAATTGACTGTGTGATCTGAAGAGAGACTTATGGACTAGTATCAGACTTGTGGACTTGAGTAGGACTGAGTTGGCATGTTTTCTTGATATATCATTACTTCTTGATATAAAACTCTTTCTTACACATATATGAGTGTCACTAGATTCATTTCCCTAGCCAACCCAGCCTAACACTGCATAAAGGGGGCAAGATCCGAGAATTGAATTATGGAATAGATGAAAGGGTTTCAAATATTTTCATCAGGGAAGGATGTATCAATAAAGAGAACTGGCATTAAAGGTACACAGTGGTCAAAGAAATGGTTCCCGTTGACATAGAGAGAAGGATTTGTCTGGAAATGACTAGGTGTTCACTTGTTCATTCAACATATTTCTAACTTAGTTCCCCTAGGCAGTCCATGTGTGGTGCAAACAGATAAGTGTCCTTTCCAGGCAAACTGAAAGGCTTGTGGTTCGAGTCCACTGGGAAATGCCTCATAAGAAAGGTCTGGCAGTCAGAGTGCAGTATAGCACCATTGAAATATACAACTTTCCTCTAGTTCTTTAATGCTTCCTCCCCTCCACCACCACTATCATGATCCCAATTCTACATTACAAATCTGGCTAGACCAGAGGATGAACACTGGTACAAATAAGAGGTGGAAACATGGGGAGTCCAGGACAGATAAACCCCTCAGGACCAATAAAGAGAGTAGCAATACCAGGAGGGTAAGGGAAAGGTCGGGGGAGAAAGGGGGAACCAATCACAATGATCTACATATAAGCTCCTCCCCACAGGGGGACAGACAACAGAAAAGTGGGTGAAGGGGACATCAGTCAGTGTGAGACATGAAAAAATAATCAAGGGTTCATGAGGGAGGGAGAGGGAAAATGAGGAGCTGATACCAAGGGCTCAAGTAGAAAGAAAATGCTTTGAAAACAATGATGGCAACAAATGAACAAATGTCTTCACACAATGGATGGATGCATACCTTGTGATAAGAGGTGTACAAGCCCCCAATAAAATGATTAAGGAAAAAAAGAAAACGCAAAGGAAAGGCCTGGCCATCTACTTCCAATTGAAAGTCCCTCGGAGCACTGTTCCATGCCCACTCGATGGGGCTTTCCTGAATCTGAATCAACCCCCATGGCATTCTTTTTCTGTGCTGGATGCCATGTCAAGAGTAATGATGAAGAAAAGACACTGAGACAGTTAAAGATTATTGTGCCAAGCTGACTGACAAACACGTGTGGGGTTAATCGAAGGGCGGAGGGATAAATGGCTCGGTGAGCCTTGCCTTTCTAGTTCTCGGGTCTCTTGCTTTCTGATGGTCGGACCAGGGTGCAGCTGCCTTAGCAGTTCCCTGCTTCAGCTTGAAAGGCTCACTTCCTACAAGACATCCCTGAGGAGAAGCCTCATGGACCTACCCTGATGCAGCCCTGGGTGCTGGAGCAGCCGTGTGGAAACCCCTGTCAACTCTGAGATGCTTACATGCTCACTTTTCTCCTGCAGTCGGCATCATAGTGTGTGTTTTGTGAGATGGAGGAGGACTTTGTGGATTGGTGTTGGACATATGGGTTAATGGGTTAATGTTGGACTTGTGGGCTTGGGCAGTACTGGGTTGGGATGTTTTATTGATGTGGACTTACCCTTTATATAAAATTCTCTCTTATACATATGAGTTTCTGTGGATTTGTTTCTCTAATGTACCCAGACTAACACAGACATTAACCCATATGGGTAGCAGTAAAGAATACATAACTATGTGCGTATATATATACACGTGTGTATATATATAATATTTTATATGCTTATACACACCTATTACCCACTCAGCATACACACAGTATCCACTCATCAATACATATGTGTGTATACATATATAAACTGTTATACATATATACACGCACATACATATTTTATATATTGCTGAGTGGGTCATGATAATATATGAGCCTTACAAGAGAGGGAATTTATAAAGGTTTATGAATGCCATGCTTTACCAGCCAAAAACTATTACAGAGGGCTAAGTGTTGCCCACACCATATTAATAGGTGGGGACATACATGTAGATGGGGCAAAATGGCATACTGGTTAAGCCTAGGAGCTCTGGGGTCCAATGGTCTCGTGCAAGTCCTTCTACGGCACTGGGCAGCTTTTAGCTGGTGAGGCACTGACCCGCTCTGCCCCGTCGTCTGCATAAGGTAATGGAACTAGAGTGCTTGAAATGGCATCCAGTGTTTAATGTGTACTCTCAACAAGATAGAGATTATTATTTCTGAGCCTCTATTCAGCACTGTTTCCTGCTTCACTTTACTGTGCATAGAACAGGATCAGTCATTCTCAGCTCTGCAGTCATGATCTTTGTTTAAGAGGTTCAGGAAAGAAGAAAGATTACAGAGAAATTACCTGTTCACCTTTAAGTTGGGTGTCTATACAGTGATTCATTAGCAACCCCGCATTGTGCCTCTGTGGCACTGCCCTGACCTCTTAATTTTGATTCTGTGGCATTTTAATGAGCTACTTATTTGCCAAGAGGGTTACTTACAATTTAACTACTGTTGAGCTTGTTCCTTCTTTAATGTTGTTTTTAACAAGTAGGGGAATTTCAATCTTATGCTTCTCCACATTGTTATGTATAACTTAAAGACTATTTTGTGACATCATGGTAAAGTACAGTAAAGGTTTGGGGGGTTTTTTGGGGGGGGTGTTGGTGGGCTTCCTTGTAAGTTGTTGCGATAGAAGGAGACAGGAGGAAAATTCTGGAAGCAGTTGACCATCCATTGTCCGTAAGTCAGCGTTTGTGTTCACAAGCTGACTTTTTTTCTGCGCAGTAACTTCCTTTGCTGAAACTATTCAAGATGTGATTCCCTGGGCCCTCCCTAGAATTCCTTCTGGAAGCTAAAGGATCGAAGACCTTTGTGGATGAGACGCAGATGAGACATTACCACGCATAAAGCGCTGGTTTCCAAAAGGAGTGATGCAATCCTTCCAGAGAAAATTCCCGGTTTCCCCAAAGGAAGTGCCGAGGAAAGTCAGGGAACTGAGAAAAACTGGGGAAGAGAGGAAATCAGGTGGCTTATGACTCATTCGGTTGCCCAGTGAATGACAGATGCCAACCCTTGGGGGAGAGAGCCTGAGGTAACGAAGACAACTTTTCTCCGCTTCCCTGAGATGACACAAAAAGACACATGAGATACGGGATGGTCACTTGTCGCATTGATTGAACCCCTAATGCGTCATGTACTTATGGGAGAATCTGGAGTTTTGTACCCTGAGACATACCTTTTAAGAAAATAGTACTGTGCAAAAGGAGGATCCAGGCATGTATGGAAAGCAGAAAGGAGCACACACACACACACCAACAAATTATTTGCTCTGCGTGTGCTCCTGAATACAATTATCTTTGCTGTGATATTTGCTTCTTGCTTCCCTGTGTATCTCCCAAAACAAACACACACATGCACACACACACACACACCAAGAGAAGCCGCTAGATCATCTGGATCCATTTAGGCACTGAATTTTCTAAGTGCCAGGGAGCTAAACAGACCCTATAATATAGTTGTCACCTGAACAAACCAATGTTTGATCAATGGTCCATTTGCCTGGTGGAGTGTGAACCCTGCCTGAGAGCTGAAATGACAAATATTAGTAAATTATTATCATCAGTTCACATCAGACGGTTGGCTCACAGTCCTGCGTGAAGTGAATCACAAATTAGGAAGCAGTATGTCGCTATAAACGGTTCCCCAGCATGACCAGATCACTGAGAAAGATTGCAGCTGCTCATGCCTTCTGGACAGACCAAAGCCCTCCTCCCAAAGCCCTGCGCCCTTGGTGGCGGCTCTCCTCTGGAAGGTCTCAGCACTGAGGCCAGGGTCAGTGGTCTTCAATCATCTGCAATCACAGAAATTGACCACTTAAGAAACACGGACCCTAAGGAAAGGAGGAGTGAGGATGCAATAAATGAGATCTTATTTTTGTGAACAGTGGAGGGTGGGGTGAAGCGGAGAATGAGAACATTGCACTCTCATTTAAATCATCCATGTGTATAATTGGTCTTAGCCTAGTTCTCACTCGTTTTCAAGATCTTGGTTTTATTTTTATTTTATTTATTTTGCCTGAAAACGCCTTGTATTAACCGTGCTGTTCTAGAGACGCTAGTCTTTGGTTTTATTCTTAAACGTTCTGTTTGATTGTCCGTCGAAATTAGGAAACATACTCCTTAACTCTAGGCACCCACGCCATGGCTTCCACTTACCGCCGCGTCCTTGGGTGACCAGAGGCTCTGGTGCAACGCGGCAATGGATTTCCATCGTTCCCTGTTCCAGACCACATACTATCTTCCAGCCTCACCGACAGTCTTTCTCTGAAAGATGCTTGAGCGCGTTCTCACATTCCGCTTTCCAAGTGTTTGACGGCAGGGGTGTCCGGGGATTCCCGGGAGACACGTGTGCTTTGCAGGACGTGAACGGGCGTAACGCTGGCAAGCGCGTCAAATAGCCATTTTCAGATGTTCTCTTCAGTACGAGTGCCTTTCCAAAGGTAAGTCGCTGTTTCCTTTGGGTTCGATCATCATTACACTAGGGGGAGGGTTAGGGCGGATGTAAATCGGTACTTCAAGTAGTTTTTCTGGGTCCACCCTCCTTTTCTTGCTAACTTGTGATCAGATCTGATTAACTCGGGACGGCGTTGGTCTTGTCAGGAGGCTAATGAAGAGCACGTTGACGGAGCCGGGAAGCCAGCCCTGCCGTCCGCTCTTGCGTGTTTTATTCATACACTATTATCTCCAGCTCATGGCTTCCTCGCCAGAATCTTTCGAAGGCACGCTGCCCCTTGCTCGAGTGAGAACTAGTTTAAAGAGACATTCGATGAGAATTGCCACGTAAGACCGCACAGGTAAGCTGCAGACTGCCTCTCAGAGCTGAAGGTAAGCCTGAGGATTCCATGAACCGCCCAGGGTTTGGGAAGCTCCCACGGTTCCGTGAGCAAATAGCGCACACACCACTGTAGTAACTGAACGAGGCTGTCTGCGTGGATCCAGAGCTGAGACACCACCAGCCTGCAAAAGCCGGCACCTGTGTAAGGGGAAACCTGTCAGAGAAGGAAGATTTAATTAGTTTCCACTGAAACAAGCGATAGAAAAGAGGTAAGGCTGCTGCTTCCTGCATCCTGCTGTTAAAGGTGGGCAACTGTGAGACCCGGAAAGACAAGGCGTCCCACAGATTTCTGGCTCTCACAGGTTTCACTGGACTGTGCCGTGATTTCTTGTTTGTTGTGGAAAAAGACTTGTATTCTTTGAAGTTTTCCCTACACCTACCAGTGGTTCTCAACCTTCCTAAGGCTGCAACACTTTAATATAGTTCCTCGTGGTGGCCACCCTCCCACCCCCAAACCATAAATTTACTTTCATTGCTACTTCATCACTGTCATTTTGCTACTGTTGTGAATCGGGCGACCCCTGTGAAAGGGTCGTTCAACCCCCAAAGGGATTGTGACCCCCAGGTTGAGAACCGCTGGGTCACCACAATGGCCTGCTTTGGAGACTCCTGGTCTACCTGGCTCATTTGACTGACTGAAGGGTCTGGGTGTAAGCCGAGGTCTGCCTCCACTGTTCTGCTCTCTTCACATGCCTCACCTGTCTCCTGTTATCCATCCGGTTGACTCCCTGACCTCATTTCCTCACAAAGCCCTTCCCAGACGCCCCTGTCCTCTCAGATGACGTCAGGCCTCTCTGTTACAATCTCTCAGCGACCCCTATTGCTTTCCTTCATGGCTACATAGTTGTAGATTTACCTGCCTGATTAATTAACAAGGGCCTCTCTGCTCTGTAAACGCCATGAGAGTAGAGCCATGTCCATTTCTTATTCCAGCCCTAACCCCTAACCGATTGCTTCACAAATAGTCGCCCCAAGGGAAAATTGTAGAATCAAGAAATAAATGATTGACACAAAGTGGATGTGGGATTTAGTCATATAGTGTCGATTTTCAAGCTTCATCCGCTTGTCTTGTTGGCAGGAAACTTAGTGTCAGTGGGCTGAGGGGTATGGCTAAGCCAAGCTGTTAGCTGACAGCAAGAACAGGAAGAAAAGCAGAGGGCTCGGATGCCCAAGGGCGGAACTTTGTCTATGTGCCCCAAAAGATGCTGGAAAAGGTCACTTTCTAAGACCAAAAACTCTCCTGAGAGGGCATAAGCAATAGATTCACAAAAATAAATATTTTATAACATTAAGACAAAAAAAATCCAGGAGGGAAGCATAAAGACCAGGAATTGGAGCATCGTGGAACAAGAAGTAAAAATGATCAAATAACATGTCATACAAATATATAAAAATTAAAATATGACATAAGAATTTTAAAGGTTATTTTCCTACATCAGAGAACGAAAACAGAAAAATGTATGATATGCAGAGCTGACAAGAATGTGAAGACAGAAGTGAGCTCATAAATCAATCATGGTAGTAGAGATTGGTCCAACCTTTGTGATTCAAAATGGCAATCTCCATCAAATATTTGAATGTGCATACCCTATGGCTAGCACTCCGAGAATCTGAACATCTAGATGTACTTGAATAGGTGTGCAAAATGCATTCTGAAATGCACAGTGACGTTCTTTTCACTATAGCAGAGACTAGGGACAACCCGATTATGCACCAACAGAAAAATCACTAACCACTCTTCAGTCAAACTATGGAGAAGAATGCAGCTGCTTTTTAAAGCAGTGGATCTCTATGTATTGATATGGAAAAAATAAGTTATGTGGCTAAATATTTTCAAAGATACCATAGGATCAAATGTATGTTTAATTTAGGTTTAAACTAATGCTAAGCATTTAGTGATGATTACTTCTGGGAAAGGAAGCCATAGAGCAGAAATTAGGGAAAGTTCCCCATGCATAGGACAGGGTAGAACAAAACTACCCCCTGTGAATTTCCAAGACTGTAATTCTTTTTTTTTCTTCTTACTTTTATTGGGGGCTCTTACATCTCTTATCACAATCCATACATTCATCCAGTGTGTCAAGCACATTTGCACATATGCCACCATCATCATTTTCAAAGAATTATCTTCCCACTTGAGCCCCTGATATCAGCTGCCCATTTCTTGGCCCTCCCTCACGAAGCCTTGATAAGATATAGATTATTTTCATATCTTACATTGTCCTGAATCGCCCCTCACCCACTTTTCCATTATTCATTCCCTGGGTTATGGATTGATCCTTATGATATATTCCCCCTTGCTCCCCCCACCCTCCCCTAATCCTCCTGGTATCTCTACAGTCCGTGTTGGCCCTGAGGGGTTTATCTATCCTGGATTCCTTATGTTGCAGGCTCTTATCTGTAGCAGTGTGCATGTTCTGGTCTAATCTGATATGTAAGGTAGAATTGGGGTCATGATAATGGGGGGAAGGAAGCACCAAAGAGCTAGAGGAAAGTTGTGTACTTCATCAGTGCTATACTCCAACGTAACTGACTCATCTCTTCCCTGTGAGCCTCCGTGAAAGGATATCCAATTGTCAACAGGTGGCATTGGGTCTCCACTCCATGTCCCCCTCCCATTCACAATGGGCATGATTTTGTTCTGGGTCTCAGATGCTGATACCTCATCCCATCAACACCTCATGATCAAACAGACTGGTGTGGGCTTTGTTGCTTCTGAGCTAGATGGCCGTTTGTTTATCTTCAAGCCTTTAAGCCCCCAGATGCTATGTCTTTTGATAGCTAAGCACCATCAGCTTTCTTCACCATATTTGCTTATGAACCCACTTTGTCTTCAGCGATCATGTTGGGAAGGTGAGTATCACAGAATGCCATATTGTTAGAACAAAGTGTTCTTGTGTTGAGGGAGTACTTGAGTCAAAGCCCAATGTCCATCTGCAACCTTAATTTTTAACATAAAGATGAGAACATAGTTCTATTCCCCTCTCATTATTTATATTTACAATTGTACATACCTGTATTTAGAACTCTATAAATATCCTTTGCCTCCTGGTTCTTTCTTCTATTTCCTTTTACTTTTCTCTTCTCCCACCATCGTGTTCAGCCTTCATTTGGGTTTAGTAATTCCTTGCTGCTACATTGCTCTTGATTAAGCCCCACTAGGCATCCTACCACCTTCTCTCCATTGATTTAAGTTCACTTGTTCCCATGTTGCTGGGTTGGTCCCCCCTTTTCCTTTCTCCCATCTCCCCTTCTCCCATACCCCCCTCAGTACCATTGGCCCCATTCTTTTCATCTCCAAATTATTTATTCCGCCTATCTTATCTAGATAGATATGACTAAGGGCAAAAACCAGGCATAGCCAAATAAAACAACAAAGGAAGTCAAAACCAAAAAAGCAATAATCACCAAAAAAACAATAACAAAAAGAAAGCCACTGACAAAAATGGAAAAACCAATAAATAGTTCAAGGTCTGTTTGTTGGCCTTTGTGAGTGTTTTCCAGTGGAGTCTGATGGGTGCCACACTCTGCCTCCAAAGTCTATTTTTGGTATTCCCTGGGAATCTCATCACTTTGCTCCCCTTGCTGCTCTGTTGCATGTCCTTAGTGTTTCACCCCGACATGATGAGGTCTGATTGTACACTATTCCCACACTGGGTCTCCAGTGTTGTCCCTCACAGTGAGAAGGTTTAGTGAGGGATGTCATGTCTTGTGGTGGGGCCAGCCCTATGGTCCTCTCTGTGCATTGTCTGCTCTGAGCAGGAATGTTGTCCTTGGGGCTTGGTGGGCCAGGATGTCCTTTCCTTCCTCTCCAACCCTTTTCATTTCTCCCATGTACTCTAAACTGATGTGCCCCTCTCCCCAAGCTGTAACTTCAGTGCTGTCCTCTGAAGTGCATTCTTCTGGGGGGGTGCAGGTGGCGGGGAGGGGACTATAATTCTTTATATAAGCAAAAAGCCCTGTCTGTCTCCTGCAGAGTGCCTGGTTTCAATCTGCTGACCTTGAGGTTAGTGAATCAATGTGCAACCACTACACAACAGGGTACCTCTGAGTTGAAACTGATTTGATGGCAGTGAGTGAGTGAGTGAGTGGACACTTACACTTTATTAGATACGCTCCAGGATTGTTTGCATCTTTATAAGAATAGAGTGCCCTTGGGATTTAATGTCCTAGCAAATCATTTGCTGATGTTGTTTAGAGTCTCCAGGAAAGACAAGAAAGGGTGTTCTCACTCCCTGATTCTGGGACTCGCGTGAAACCTTGACAGTGTCTCCCTTGCCCAGGCTGGGGCAAGGAGAATTAGCAGATGCGTTTCCGCAACTTCTCATTAAGCACACCTGGAGAGTTGGATATATTGATGGCACGAGGCTTGCTTCATGCCTGCATGATCCTGGGGCTTCCAAGCCTTCTCTAAATTGGATCTGGGCAGAACTAGGTACATGGACTGCAGACAAGGGCAAGCTCTCCTCGTACCTCGAAGGCCAGTGCATTGTTGAACAGAAAACTTTGAGAACAATTCAGAACACCTTTGTGACACTTCCCAACATCTCCTTCCACTCAGTGGAAAGAGCACATCTAATTAGGAGGAACAGAGATCAGGGGATTCTTAAGAAGAACTCTAACCTTTGTTACCACCTCTGATGTATCCATTTGTCATCTAAGGTGGTTCACATGTTCCCATGATACTGGAGGCTGTACACCAGTGTTTTATGATCAGCGGGACAACTCATCAGGTAGAGAAATTTCAGGAGAGCTTCCAGACGTAGACAGATTAGGAAGAAAGCCTGGTGATCCACTTGGAGAGAAAAAAATGAGTCGATACAAACCCTATGATCAAAAGAAAATATTGTCTGACTTGCTTGCTATGGCCATGCCATCAGGAAGAAGCAATCACTAGAGAAGGAAGCCATCGTGTTTGGCAGAGACCCGGGGTGGGGTGGGGGGAGGTAGACACTTAATGAAGTGGAATGGTGTAATAGTTGCCACAAGGGACTTGAATATCTTGATGGTTCTGAGGATAATGCGGGACCAGGCACCTTTTGTTCCATTGTACACAAACCACAAACAAACCAATTCCTATCAAGTCAAGTCTGACTCAGTCTTCCTACAGGGCAGAGGAGCACAGCTCCCTGGGGGTTCGGAGGCTGAAAATCTTTACACGAGAAGACTGGAGCAGATGGGGGATGGGGTGGGGGGTGTCTGAACGGCTGACCTAGTGGTTAGCAGCCTAAAGCACAACCCGCCCGCTACATCGCCAGGCCCCTTCTGTTGTACCCAAGGTCACCATAAATGGGAATTGACCTGACAGCAGTTATCTATCTGCTAAGAAATCAATGTGCCAGAACCCTGAGTGGTTTCAGAGTGAGCACAGGAACCTACAGTCCTCAATATTGTGGCTCTTCCCTTTCTCTTCCCCCAGACTTCAGTATCCAATCCTAATTTTACTAACCTATCAACCTTTCCTGATCACTTAGGTCTAAAGCACCCTTCAACCAAAAGCCAAACTTGCTGCCCTCAAGTCCAGGCTGACTCCTAGTGAGCCCCTGTGCGTTTCTGAGACTGAAACTGCTTATAGGGGTGGAGAGCCCAGTGTTTCTCCCAAGGAGCTACTGGGAGTTTCAAACTGGGGATCACAGCCCAGCTCATAATCACCGCACCACCAGGGCTCCCTAAGGAATTGCTCCTCTCGAAACCACAACCAACAGTGTATACTCAGTTGAACTGGCAAACTCACCTGTCGCACCTCTTCCCTTGCCTCATTCAGGGCTTTAAAGCTATGCTTGTTGTCTATGTTTGTCGTCTCGGCTTATGCTAATGATCTGGACTGGGCAGGGTCCTTATGCCAGGCTTCCTGGTAGGACTCACATTCAGTGGCATTTAGTGAAATACTTGTACATTTCTAAAACGAAGAGCAAAAATGCTAAGAAGGCAACGAGTTCTACTGTTGGTTTTCGGTTTCCTGGTTTTGTTTGTTTGTGTGATATTTGTGCTTCTCCTGCTTGAATTGATTCATGTTCCTGGAAAGGAAGGCATTTTAAATCAACTCATACTGCATATTAATTTACAAACTCAAGAGGTGGGGGCGGAGGGTGGGGGAAAGCGTATGGTGGCCAAAAGTGCAAGTTGACAGAGACAACTGGATTTAACAAAAGCAAAAGGAAAAGCTAGATTTCAGCTAAGCAAAGATGCTCACATAACACACGCAAAAAATACTTCTTGAACAAATGCAATAAACACTTAAAAGATAAGTTATTTTGTCAAATAGATGTAGGAAGAGAAAGGGGTGTGTGTTTGTGTGTGTGTGTGTGTGTGTGTGATTTAAAATTGAAATTCAAGGCTCCTTTGCTAATGAAACCAGTCCTTTCATCTTTTAAACTGACAGTTAAAGCCACAACTGGAGTATGGAGGGAAAGGAGATCTAAGACCTCCCATCAGACATTAACAAACACGACTCACATTCTAGAACTATTAGACATAATTTGGCATAATTGCCCATCTTTCTCGAGCAAAGGCATAAAACTCAGTTGTTTTCACTGCTAAACTCTTCACAAAGAGCCCGTCACCGTGGTTTGGGGCTTGAGGCTCGCATTTTCGGAGAGACACTGGGATGAAAGACGTCCTTGGTCCTGTATACTAAGAAGTTTTCTTTTCTCAAACGTGCTTTATGAGCAGGTACAACCACAAAGTTGTTGAGACCAGGAGAGATTTCCTAGGCTGCTTGCTGTGTTGTTCGCAATCAGTGTGTGGAGAATAAAGACAATGGGTTGTCCTCCCTCCCAGCCAAATTCCACTCAAAGTCGAGGCGTCTTGAAATTGTGAGTCCCTAAAAAGTACGTCATGCTAAAGACATATGCTTTCTGATGGTGACTTTCCATCTAACTTGTCTCATATGTCTAATTTAGAACTTAACCCCTCAAGGCAGAGGCCATGTATTTTACAGTGTTTTCTTTAGACCAAATATCATACTGAAGAGCTCAGGAAATCTCAAATAGCAATGCATCTTCCATTGTCATTCTCTGCTAGCTCTTGTTTGCCTACTCTGGCTTCTTATTTCAATGTGTGTGGTTCACTGTCCTTTCGCTGAACTATTGGAGCGGGTAGGAATTTCCCAAGTTAAATTTGGATTACTCACGTGAGCTCTATCCCCCAGCATACAGCAAAAGGACCCCAGAAAGGAAGAGAAGGGGATGGGAAAGGGTCATGCTGGTTGATTGATTGCAATAAAATTAATGATAGACTTTCTTTTATAATTGGTCAGATAAAGTCTGTTGGAGACCATCAGTGTTTGAAAACAAAGCTTCTCACTCACTGATACCTATATAAACTCTTTGTTTCTTATCTCTTCACCTCCTTTGTCAAATATGCATTTAAATGTGTACTATATAAGCTATACATATCATTCATATAAATCTATATATATACAATTATATAAAATGTATATAACTTAATTAAGCCCTCCAAACCTGACTTCATTTTTTCTTTCAAAATATTTGCCTGAAATGTTTGTTAAAGCTATTTTTCTCTTTACGTATGGATAAGTAGCTACATGAATCAGAGAAATAAATACACGAAATCTTTCTGGGTTCCTGGGAGGTTTTCCATGGCCAGGCAGACACGGTCACAGCTATTTCTTAGGGCTCGCTTGTGAACCTTCACCGCAGAAGATGCTAACCCTGTGCGGATGATAGAGCTCACAATGATTCATTGAATAAATTATTGCCATCCAGGAGGCTGCCTGTATGGATAATTAGCGATCTCAATCTAGGAAAGACACTGTAAAGCCCACTCCAGCTTCGACATCAATAGACAGAACGAGGGGTAAGTAGCTAAATTAGACTGCTTTAAATACGATCTCAAACTTTTCTTTTTAATCAGGGGCTCTTGGGCATTTCTCTCTAAGACTATATTATCTAGAATCCTATAGCACCTAAACAGCAGCTGAGATTTATTAACAGAAATAGGGTTTCACTATAATTTTAGAAATCATTTGCCAAAAAAAGATTTCAAAATAGAATGAGGCATTATGAAATATGAAAGAGACGCCCTTGTTATGTACAGAAATTATGTCCTCCATTTTCACAGGGCCTGTCGTTTCCTACGGTTTTGTGTGTGAACGTCAAACAGTAAGAGATGCGGAGCATGTCTTATGGTCACTGATTTGATTGTATCTCTGTCTCCGAGTTAAGTTGTGAGGCATTTCACTCGGGTGTGTTCCGGGGCTCTAAAGTGGAAATACAGGTTATCTGGCCTCTGTACTGATCCCAACTGCAGCTTACGAAGATAGACAGAAATATAACATGAGGCAGAGGGTTCTCAGAGACATACCTGCTTGCTGTTTCATGACTAAGACGCAAGCTTAAACTAGGGTATTATAAGCTGCGTTTACAAGTTCACAGCTCAACAGTATTTCTTATCACAAGCATTTGCACAGTCAACTCAATATAAATGATCTTAATTATTATTTCATACCAACAACAAAAAATGCTATAAACTTATCAATATTGTTTTCCCAACTTTGTTTCCGGAGGGTAGTGGGAGATGGATGAGAATCCTTCTCTCAAGTGTAATCATGTTGACCCAGTGATTCCTCTTACATCAGTAACCTTTTAAAAATTACCCAGGAAAGTTCCTAACTATAATTAAAGGGGGAAAATTTTTGTTGAGTCCAATCACTACAATGCTTAGCCTCTGAGATAAAATATATAGTTGTTTAAAAAATAGATTTTTACAAAATATAAAGGAACAGTCATTTGTAAATGTATGTAATTTAAACAGTGCTACTTTAGTTATCTGATATCCTCAAAATGCTCAAAATACATTTTCAAAAAATCAGAATCGCTTTAATTGTCATAGTAGAAAGATAGGTACCCTATATTTGACCATAAGACTTAAAAAAATAAAAATGGAAAAGGAAGAAGTTTTTGTAACAGCTTTGACTTACTCTAAGAAATCTATCCAAAAATTAAGTGACCAGAAGACATGACAATCGGCCATGCATTAGCAGGGAAGAGACCTCAATAAAATTAGCAGAGACACCGAGTAGTTTCTTTTGTTGGTGAAAGTCACAAGGAAAAGTTCTAAAATTATACAATTACAAAAATAAATCAAGTCAGCGTGTCATTTCTGCTTTCTAACATTAATAAATTAACTATGTAACATTGTTCAAAATTATGTCAGTTACGCATATAATAATCTTTTAAATTAATGAAGTGATGAAGCCGTTTGATGACACCCATGATTTACAGGGCTGCTTTTAGCTAATGTTAAAAGCCTTTCGTTTAATAAATTGCCCCCTGGAGAAATTACCAAAAATGAATATTTTCTATGCTAACTGTTTCAAGGTTTACACTTTTTCAATATATTAACAAATGACAAGAGAGAGGCATTTTTCAAAATATATCTTCTTTTACATATATTTAATTGAAATTAATTAGTATATTGCTTTAGAAGGAAATGGTTATACAAGATCCTTTATGGGAATTTTTGTGAAGCAATAAAACTGAATTTAAACAATGAAATAAATCATACCCTTAAAAAATATCCATAGGATAAATTGGGGCATCCGTGCAAGATTTTGAATTAAAGCGAAACAATCCTAGCGCGTCTTCATTTTAAAACACGCTGCAACTCACCCTGAGTTTAATTACTGCCTTAATTGTGTGTTTGCACTATGTATCAGGATTCAGACTTCATAATAAGCTTCATCATTTCCATCATAATTTTTTGTTTCGCTTGTCTTTCGCTAAAACATTTCTTCATGAATTTTCACACATGGCTTCGATTCCAGGGTCTTTCTCTGTTCAATCGCGAATAACAACAACCAGACCTCACCATCAATTTATCATTTCCATTGTCTCATGGGCTCATAGGGTGTCAGAGTTGTGCCTGAACGAAGAGAAATAACATCTCACAGAGAGATGGGATATAAGTCCGCTAGGAAAGCCAGCGACAGTTCCATCAGTCCAAGACATGCTTTTGCTGTGGGATAACCACGCGAGGGGACGGAGCTAAATATAACCAGCAAAGAAAGCCTGAAATGGATGTTCCCTGTGCTTATGGATTTGTTTTCATAATGTGGAGACTGATTTTTATTCCACTTCTGAATTAGTAATGTACGAGTACATTGGGCCAATTTCATTTCCAAGCCTTTGCAGCTCGAGCCCCGAAAACAAGAATAATTAATTGGCACTTCTTGAATCCAATTGATGCAATTTTAGGCAGGCAGATGTCAAGGAAACAATTTTTAGAATTCTTCTAATCGATGTCAGTGTCGTGGAGAATTGCCGGTTGGCATTTCCAATGAATATAAGGAGTTTTAAACTTTCATCCATGCATTTTTAATGCAGACTTATAATGGATGCATATGAGTTTGTAGGCTATGCACAGTGGAAGGGGACTTGGAGCCTGGTGCTATTTTCCTTTGTAAGGGGCTTGGAGAGAGGTGGAAGCATCCTGGAGATGCAGGACTTTCCAGTGTGTGAGACAGAACTGCTTCAGACGAGCCAGGAACACAGTGACTTTGATGAGCTGTGTTTTTATAAGTTAATAACAAGAGCTGACGACAACGGAAAGCCTCCTACACACAGGGATCCAGCACGCAAAGGGACGCAGGAGGATCCCCGTTTGTTGCTCGATCTCCACTGAGATCCCTGGCTCTCCCTTCCCCCTCAGGAGTCGGCACCACCTCCAGGTGTCTGGGCATTTTGGGGAAGAACATCACACAAGTACATTGCAAAACATTCCATATCTCACAGTTGGAAATATCTGGTCCTGTTGGTGCTGGTATTGGACACAGTATCATTCTGGGGATCTTTTTCGAAACAGTACTTTCAATGAGTATAAAGTTATGTGGACCTAGAAATGGATGGACGTGCCTCCCTGGATGAACTAAACCCCACTGAAATCACACCGAACGAAAAAGGATGGGAGAAATAGCAACTGTTAGTTCTCGGGGCCGCTAAGCTTATCAACAGGAAGGGCAGCCGATCCTATTTAGGGAAGAATAATTGTGAAATCGAAGCTTAACTTCCAATGGACCCAAGGTCATGTTCTCATCCACATGCACTGGGGGAAAGACGATTTCCCACCTCTGGACCATAGTGTGGCTCTTTTGAAAGTAGGAGATCTACTTTTAGGAGACGTTAGAGCGTCTACCTTCCTGTGGTGTTTCTTCCCTTCTTCGCCAGACCAGGAGAATTAGCCTTGTGTTTTAATGCTTCCAATGAATCGCTCTCTGCCGAGATTCAAATAATCTTTCTCGTTTCTCAAGTCTCTTGAAGTAGACAATGATGCCAGGAGCCTGTGGATTAGACTGTATGCACAGGGCATTCTAGGGTGCATGCATTTGCCTGTGCGTCAGAATCTACTTGAAGGCAGGGAGTTTGGGGTTTCTTTGCTTGTTTCTGTTGTCATTATTTGGAGAGAGAGAAATCAGGGGACTGTACACAGCTTTTCCAGCAGATGTTTTAGGTATGTACACCAAAGTTAGTGAAAGTGTGTCCTGTGCCGACTGCCCAGCAAGATGCCGGGAGAAGGGGGACAAGCAGCTTTCCCTAGTGGCGGCGACAGACTCTCACTTCCCCGCCACGTTCTACATAGAAATCTCAGAGGGAAGCGGGCATCTTAAGCTTACTCCTTCCTCCCTGAGACAGATGCCTGTGGCTGCAAAGCCGGAGATTTATCTACGCCCTCTCCATTTTCAAAACCTCTCTTTGGAAGTCAGGCAAGGCGTTTACTTTTGACTGCGTAGAGAACAGCAAATGCGCAGCCGTTTTTCAGGACAGACCGCAGCATGCCTCTCAGACACGGGTCCAATAAAATGCTCTATTTATTGGCTAAGCATTAACGACGTCTCTGATTTTGCTCCCGTGACCCCTCTTGGCAGTTAGTCACACATTCCAATGGAGCCGACCCCACAGAATATCTCTTATGTAGAAGGAAAGAGAAGATTCTAACTGGACATCTTTGTCTCCTTTCCTGGGCTTACAAAGGCGTGACTCCCAATTCATCCCTCCTAGAGGAGGACACTCGGGCTGAGCAAAGCGCCAGGGCAAGGCCACGGGCCACCCCTTCTGGGACCCTAACCCAAACAAATACCATTTGCCAACACCACCACCCTCACCTGACCCCATGTCTTTCAGACACAGTTCGAATCCCACTGGGTATGATGGCAGCAGTAATATGGGTTTGTTTTTCCATTTAATTCCACTCTTGCCTCCCATTCCTGCCTGCGGCCTTGGCATTCCCAATAGTGGCAACATACAGTTCCTCCTATTCAAATACTGTATTTTACATTGTCAAGAGGTTTGTGAGCAGTGACAGGGAGGCAAAGATGTGGCAATCATTTGGAAAGGGATTTGTAAGGGACTGAAGACCAGAAAACGCGAAGGGGACGCATTGCTACACACCCCTGTCCCTTTTCTGCTACATGTTTACAACAGGTCGTAGGATTTGTTCATTCTACAGGATTAAAGTCCGACAGGATCTTCATGCACATGATTTATTTGATGCTTGATGGTATTATTATTAAAGTACGGTAGGTGTATAATTATCACTATTTTACTGATGGGGACACTGAGTATTGGAAGTCTCAAGTGTAAATGAAGTAACTTCATTAAAAGTTACGTGTTAAGGGCTGGGAGAGAAACATGAAACCTTCTGAAGTGAGGCTTTCTGGTCTAAATAGAATATGCTTTTGAGTTGACAGCATTACAAACCTTATATAGCACCGGGTGGTTCCTTCTCAACCAGAGAGTATTTTCATAATTTTTCCAACCGTCTAAGAGATGTCATAGAATTCTTGCTCAATACAGGAGCCGAACCCGTGTACTAACTAGCTCGCTGGGGTGTTAAGGGTTAACGAGCTGATCAGTATAACACATTTTATTGATGGGGAACTGCCATATTAAGTACCCAAATTACCATTACTCGTGTCACTTGTTAATATTTATATTCAATGGAATTAAGTAGAGAGAAAAAGTATGGCTAGTGTGCAGATGAGACTCTGCTGGTCAGTCCTTGGAGAGAAGCTATTTTGTCCTAGCTGTCATGCTTGTGGGCATATGGGCCCCTGTCAGCCACGTCCCACGCCAGCAGACTTTTAGAGACAGCCAAGCACCGATATCCAGGAGAGGCCTCCCCTTTGCGGCTGTCCAAGGAAAGGAGAAGGGCTCAGCTTCCCCTGGATTTGCTACTTTGGGGTTATAAAAGCCCTCATGATTTTCCCACAGTAAAATGTGTAGATCCAGTCACACATGTGCTCATCCGAGTCTGTGCACCCAGAGAGAACATCTCGCTGCCATTATGTCGATTCTGACTCGTAGGAGCCCAGGTGGTGGAGGAGATACCCGTTGGGCTGTGAACTGAAAGGTCAGTGGGTCCAAACCACCAGCTGCTCTGCGAGAGGAATGACCTGGCTTTCTGCTCCTGGAAAGAGCTGCGGAAACCCCACAGGGCAGCGCCCAACAGCCATAAATTGTGTGACATCCTTTAGTCTAAATTGATTCTTGGAAACGTAAATCTTGCCTTGGACCAAGGTATGTACACAGCCCTACCTCAAAGTAAGCAGATACAGTGCCGGGCCATCCCAATGTCACCAGCTACACAAGCCCAGTCAAGATCGCAGCTTGGAAAAGTCGCCCTGTCTGAGACCCAGCGAGATGCGTTCTTCAATACGCGAGCCACTCCAGGGAGTTTTTAGTAAAATATGTACTTGTATTTTCTTTCCCTTCAGAATACTGCTCTCCATCGTTATCTGGGGCTTTTCCCCCAAAGGATTTTTAAAACCTGCTTATTGAAATCGTAGACCTTTTTGCAGGTTCTAAGACGCCATGTCCTTTAGAGATACAGGCAGTATCAATTGGGTCCCAGGCAGACCTGTGATCGAAACAGAAGTTCTGAAGTGCGGAACAATGTCACCTAACTCAACGTGAAAGGCTAGAGACCTCTTACACAAGCACAATTAGCTGAACCCCTGACCTTTCGTGCTGAAATTAGTGCGCATTTTCATTTTCCATGTGCAATCACTTACTGTCCCTCCTTTCCTGCTATTAATGTTTCAAGAAGCAAGGACATTTAAAAGAAAGAGGGGGCGGGGGTGGGGGGAGGGCGAGGGGGAGCCCCTCTGCTAATTCGAGGCTGAGAATCCAGCTTGCTGTACTTGGCAGAAGTAGCCTCCGAACGACAGCTGCCTGTCAATAACTCAGATTCCCAGGAAGGAGGGAGCCGGTCACTGGGCCTCTGTGCACATCCTCCTTGTCAGTGTCGTGTGTGTTTCAGGGCAGAGTTATTTGTCAGCTCTCTAAAAGCCAGGGCCCTCTGACAGAGAAAGCTGGGTAGGGAGGTGTTGGGGGAGGCCCTGTTGAACCCTTCCCATTCCTTTGAGAGGTAGCCTGCCGCTTATGAGGACTCTTAAAACCCCAGCTGATGAGTTACTGCCCGGCGTGCAAACAAGGCAAGAGCTGGACAAGCGCCTGGTTTGTCCCCAAGCGTCCTGTTTCTGATTAGATGAACTCTCCGATCTCGCGGCCATTGAGTCAATGCTGACTCCCACCAACGCCCCTGTGGGTTTCTGAGACTGGAGCTGCTTATGAGAATAGAAAGCTCAGTCTTTCTGCAGCGGAGCTGCCTAGGGGTTTCGAACTGCCGACCAAGCGGATCGCAGCCCTGTGGTGTAACCACTGTACGATGAGGAGAGCATTATAAGCTACTATCACTGCATCAGTTTGTTCCACTTTCTTACGCGGGAGAGAAAAATGGCCTTGTCCGTCCGCATAGCTCCTACCCAAAGATCAGGACACTGTTAAATCGTCTGCGTCCCCATCACTATTGGGGTGGCATCACCTTCCTCTCTCTAGGCAGTGGGCACGCCTGTCGAAGTGGTTGCCTCTCACGGAGCAGCAGTTAGATAGTCGCAGGCTGTGAAACTGTCAAGTCTCTCCGTGTAGACTGGAGGCGAATGATTCTGTTGAAGGGAAACATGCCCGTGGTCTCGATTTCAGAGTGAAGCAAGGAGGTGACACAGCCCCAGGGCAGTGCCCAGGTGGCTACGGGGGGGGGGGGGGGAGGGGAGTGGGAAGGAGGCTGTTTTCTGGCTTCTCTGACATCCAATGACTCTAATTTCACCAGGGAAGTGTTAACGGGACTTGAATTTGGTCGTGGCTGAGGTGGGAGGACCTCTTCGGAAGCTCAGCCCCATAGCTTAGCCTGTGTATCACTCCCCCACCCCCTCTCTGTGCCTGAGGTCACCAGCCCCTCCTTCCTTCTCAGCTGGGCTAAGGAAGATGGGGGCTGGCGATTAGAATAGCTACCTAATCGCAGGCAGAGTAAAAGAAAAATCTAAGGGTGGGGGTCGGGGTGTCAATCTCTTTCTGCACCATCAGCGTCTCTTCCCATTACTGATGAGCAATAGGTCAGCTCGGCTGCTAACCAAAACACTGACGCTTCCCACCCATCAGGGGCTCCCGCAGAGAATATACCTGGTGATCTTGTAGCTCAGGAGTGAGAGCTTAAATTTACAGCACTCGGTCTGCAGAAGCAGAAGTCGGTGGGTAAGAGTAGAAGTCCCAAATCCATTTGCAGGGTGCCTACATGGCTTACGCCTCCATTGAATCCTCTCTGACCCTTGACCCGGCATGCCAATATTCCTGCTGTCAGCGTGCACTGGAAAGTGGATTAATGCAGATGTACTTAGGTTAAAATGTAAGAGCTTATCATTTCTTCTTCCTTTTGACCGGTTTTAAATTTGTTTTAGTTTTTAATATTTTCTGCTTTTCTATTAGGTTCTTCTGTTTGTTTTGTTTTTGTTTTTCGTGACATTGAGTTTTTTTTTGTTTTGTTTCTGATATGTTTTTCTGTATTTAAAGATGAGGAGAGAAAAATCTATAAAGACAGTAACTGAATCAGTAGTTTCTTAAGCTTATGGCAGGAGAGGTAGTAGGTGAAAAGAGGAGCTAATAACAATAACTACAAGAAAGAAGATATTTTTCAAAATTGATTGTGGTGATGATTTCAGGACTTTTTAAAATATGATTAAACCAGTGAACTATATGATATGTGAATGGTATGCCAATAAAACTATTATTTTTTAAGTATAACCTATGAGAAAAAGAAAAACATTTTAGCCTAGAGCCTGCACCCTGACTTTGTATTTTAGTGTCCTAAGCTATGAGAAAATGCTTTTCTGTATTTTTGTAAGTACAGCCTCAGAAATCTTATGGGGCAGTTCTGTCCTGACGCATGGGTCACTGTGAGCGGAATATCCCCAACAGCCGCAATAGCAGCTAAATAAGAGAATAAACCTTTGAGTCTTTCAACTCTGCAAGGAAAAACTAAGTCGAAGTGGGGAGAAAAAGTCTACAGAATCAAATGTTTTGCATAAGATTCTTCTGAAAGGAAGAGAGGGAATTAAACCTTTTGTTTATTGTCAACATTTGCCAAGCTTTAAAACAGCCAGGGGTGGATATCAGAATCATAGACACAGGGGTCCATCCTAAAACTTTTGAATCCGTTGGGTCCTAGACGTGTGAATTTTAAAAAGTTTCTGAAGTGATTTTGGCATATGACCCTGCGAGAACTGATATAAATCAGGAATTTTCAAAGCCAGCTGATCAATCCTAAGAATTGTGTGAGGGCTTGAAAAATATGGAGTCCTAGTCTCGACCCCATGCTGAGTTTATCAGAATCTTTTGGTGATACGATTCCAGAATATGCGTTGCTGAAAACCTCACATGTGATCCTGATTATCAGCTAGAGTTGGAAAGAATTGCTTTATATTACACCCAAAAAGAAATCCAAACATTGGACCTAGAGCCCGGCTAAATAGGTACATGTGGGTCCAGGAATCTGTGCTGTAAGAAGCATCTGAGGTGATTTTGTTGTGAGAATGAGGATGAAGGAATTCCTGAGTGAAACAAATAATTAAGTTCTCAGCTGTTCACTAAAGGGTTGGCGGTTCAAGTCCACCCAGAGGCGTCTCAGAAGAAAGGACTGGTGGTCTACTTTGGAAACCCTATTCATGGTTCTACCATCATGAGTTGGAATTGACTCATCGGCAGCAAGCTGATGGCTTTCTTTCTTTCTTTCTGTTTATGAAAACTTGCTTATGAACAGTGCAAAAATGTGGGGTCATGAACTTTAAACTTGTTCTGGAGCCTCTGTCTTCTTTTTCAATCTCTCTTCCTATGTAGTTCAAATTTCTATTTATAAGCATCACCTGGATGTGTGGCATTGTTTCAGAATTTAGAGTTCACAGCCTACTGATAGAGATAAACACTCAGGTCATGACAATAGACTGTAGCAAGTGTATAAATAAACTGTGCATGTGTGCATTTACGTGATACATTATGCAACTGGAAGTAGTAACGAACTCAGCCTGATGGAGCTGGTGGCAGTTTCACAGAGCACAGTTAGGTCGACCTTAAAAGTAAGACAGGATTTGAGTTACTCTAGAAGGTATATGTCTAAGCCAGCATTATATACTGAGCAAATAATCAGGGAGGCTGGACTAGAATGTGGCATTGGGATTAGAGGAAGGTTTATTTACAACCTGAAAGATGCACATGATACAACCTTGCTTGCTGAAAGTGAGGAGGACTTGAAGCATTTGCTGATGAGGACTTTATAGATTGGTATCAGACATATGGGCTAACATTGGACTTATGGACTTGATCTGGACTGGGCTAGGATGTTTTTCTCAATATTCAATTGCTCTTATATATAAACTGCTTTCTTATATACATATGAGTGTCTATGAATTTGTTTCTCTACTCTACCCAGACAAACACATTATACAAAGTGTGCCTACACTTTAAATAGTTGTGGATTGCCCATTGCAGGGACAGTTTTCAGAAAATCTGTAACTGGTCCGAATCTTTTGGATGAGTGAAGGACATCACCTATGCAGCAGGGAACCCTCCTGATTATGGAGGAAAAACTACATGAAGGAGCATGACATACCTATCCTTCCCTTCCATTGCCTGCCCGGTTCCCCAAGAAGACCTCGTCACATTTGATTATACACTACGTACGGATGAAAGCAATCCGAGAGGTTTGAAGAGAAACTGAACTGCTTGAAAGTTATAATCCACAAAATCAGTTTGAAGATCCCTATTATGTGAATGACTCCGACTTTGAGATTGTGTACCGGCAAGGCATTTTGGGGGGAGCAGGCACAGTAAAGTTGCATCCGTTCATTGCTAAAGGTCAATTGTAATGAACACCATCACAGGGATGCTCCACGTCTTTCTTTCTTTCTTTTTTTTTTAAATCATTTTACTGGGAGCGCATGCAATTCTTATCACAATCCGTACATACGTCCATTGTGTCGAGCACATTTGTACATTTGTTGTCCTCATCATTTTCAAAACATTTGCTTTCTACTTGAGCCTTTAATATCAGCTCTGCATTTCCCCCCTCCCCCCTAATCCCCCCTCTCTCATGAAGCCTAGATAATTTATAAATTATTATTTTGACATATCTTGCACTGTCCGATATCTCCCTTCACCCACTTTTCTGTTGTCCATCCCCCCAGGGAGGAGGTTATATGTAGATCCTTGTATCAGTTACACCTTTCCACTTGACCCTCCCTCCACCCTCCCGGTATCGCCACTCTCGCCACTGGTCCTGAAGGGATCATCCACCCTGGATTCCCTGTATTTCCAGTTCCTATCTATACCAGTGTACAGCCTCTGGTCTAGCCAGATTTGTAAGGTAGAATTGGGATCATGATAGTGGGGTGGGGGGTGGGGAGGAAGCATTTAGGAACTAGAGGAAAGTTGTATGTTTCATCGTTGCTATATTGCACCCTGACTGGCTCATCTCCTCCCTGCGACCCTTCTGTAAGGGGATGTCCAGTTGCCTACAGATGGGCTTTGGGTCTCCACTCTTCAGTCCCCCTCATTCACATTGATATGATTTTTTGTGCTCCACATCTTTTAGTCAGCAATGTGCAAAAACGTCGTTGTGCTCCATAGCTTGAGGTTGCAACAATTTCTTCAGTTGAATTACTATGTCTTACCTTAAAAATAATTGTTGATGGAAATCGGTTGTGATTGGCAGAAAAAGAAATGGAAAGTTCTGTTTCAGTGTATGGGGTACATTGCATGTTCCTCAACAAACTGATTCTCCCACGTTTCTCTCATGGCAAATTAAATAATAGAACAGCAAAGTACAAAAGTTTGTGTGCTTCAAAACAAAGTCATTGTTCAGTGTTTGCCATGTACTATTCTAAGGACTAATATTCCTTTGATATGCTTGATGTGATGTTAATAACAAGAAGCAAAACATCACTTGAAGGTCGTGGCCACATTGAAGCCCCTTGAGGCTTATAGATAGCATACTCTGCTTCTCTAGGAAGTGAAGTGGATGAGTGGAGGGTGGACAAGTGTCCTCTGCTGACCGATCCTGCCTCTCAGCTTTTCATCCCCTTTTATTGAAGAACAGCCCCAGCCATAGGAACGCATTATCTAGATGAGAAGACATATTTTAATTTACACAGACTCATAGAACACACTTACATCCTAAAACAATTTTTAAAAGATGTGTGAAATTAATCTGTAGCACCTTTCCTACTGACTTTTGTCTAGCTTATTTCATAAGCAAGTCGGTTTTTTGTTCCTTGGTGAACAACTTTGCCTCTGAAACTTTCATTGTGATGAAAGACGCTACATGCTGTTCAGTCGCATGGTCAATTGGAAGAACATGTCTTTTTTTAATGCACATCAAACCCACATGTCAAATATAGGCATAGACAAAATTATTATGATGTTGGAAGAAGAGACTCAAAGTCTTGAAATAGTTACATATTAATAAGTATTCCTGTACTCGTATTTAATCAATGTGTCGATTATAGTCTTTTGATATAACTGTAAACTCATTCATTTAAATACATACCAAAAATATTATTTCCATAATAAACTGGGGAGTATAAATTATAACTAAAATAATAATAATGAAGTCTAGAGCAGTGGTTCTCAACCTGTGGGTCGCGACCCCTTTGGGGGTGGAATGACCCTTTCACAAGGGTCGCCCAATTCATAACTAGCGAAATTACAGTTATGAAGTAGCAACAAAAATAATTGTATGGTTGGGGGTCACGACAACATGAGGAACATTATTAAAGAGTCTCGGCATTAGGAAGGTTGAGAACCACTGCACTAGAAAGAGGCAGATCAAAACAGCAATGAGATATTTGCTCACCCTGGAAATAGTAGTAATGTTGTTGTTGTTGTTTTTATTTCTGGCTGGGGTATAAAGAGATTGGACCTCTCTGAAATACATTAATCACAAAAGGATAAACTTTGTATGAGATCAGTTGTCATAGAAACATAAAACAAAGTTTACATGCAGGGGGGGGGAAAGTCTTTGATGGTTACCATGGATTGAAGAAGGAGGGAGGGAAAATTATTTACTAAATAGAAAGCACTTGTTAATAATGGTGAGGGGAAAGGCAATATACAACTTGGGGGAAGCCAGAATAAATAAATAAGTAAAAAGAAAAGAAATACATGAAACACAAAACCTCTCCGCACACTAGGAAGAGAAGAGAAATGTCTCATCTTGATAAGGGATGCAACAAGCCTGCAGTTAACATCAGATACAATACTGAAAGACTGAATGCTTTTCCCCAAGATGAAGAATTAGACAAGGATGTTCACCACATGTACTCCACCTGGGAATGGTGGATCTAGCCAGTGCAATAAGGCAATAAAAATATATAAAAGTCATCTCAAGCAGAAGAGAAGCAAAATTGCATGTTCACAATTACCTTTGCAGGTGATCTCTGTGATCTAGTAAAACTAGAAATAATAGTCAAGTTTGACCCAGTCCCATTAGCATTACTACCAGGCATCCCATGAACAGTGTTGCTGCTCTTAGTTACAGACAAGTCAACATGCAATTCCTGGAGATGTCATCTGACAAAGAAGAACTGCTCCACTGGGGCTTCTAATACCTTGACAGGAGCAAACCATCAGATCTTTCTCTTACCACACAACTGCACAAAATTGAAACATCAGCTTTCCAGTAAGCAAGCTGCTTAAGCACTGCACCACCAGGTTCCTGCTACTAACACTTCTGTAAAAAAACTGAAATGTACTGCTACCTACTGACAGCAAGTAATCAGAAATTGACATTTAAATATGTATATTGACAATATACATAAGTACAGGACTTCTCGTTTCATCTCCAACATAGAAAGAGATTGGAATCATCATGCCTATCCTGAGAAAACTCACACAAAAAAAAGCTGGAACAATTGAACATCAACAGCTTTTCCTGGACCCATCAGAGATGTGAGATGAAATGCCACCTCAATCTGGAGAAATATTGAAATACAGAGACATCTGATATCAGCTTACCTGGAACAAAAGTTAGCAGAACCACTAATGAACAATAACAAATATTAATCTTGATTGATTCCTCCAGACTGAGTGTACATTAGTGTGAGAATGAGAAATTCTGAGGACCACAGTCCTAAGAGGGACCCCACGAATGTGTGGGTTTTATTCCTAGGAATTCTGCCAGGTTCTTAGAGTGAAGATCCAAGCAGGAAAGAGGGGGAACGTATCCACTTAGAAAAACACTCAGAATATTGTTCATTGATAAATTGATCAATGGGAAAGACTATCAAAAATATAACTGAGCTAGGACACTCACTCAACTCCATGCTGCTATACATTTTCTATCTCATGTAAGAGTGAACGAGGGGGGCGCAGGGTAAAAAAAACCAAACACTTGTAAAGATCATGGTCCAGGGACACAAGCCCACTAAAAGAGTAAGATTTAAGAATCTCATGATTGCTGCTGGCAAAACTGGTTATCTATTTTCAGGAAAAATTAACCGGACCCATACCTCTCACAGTAAGCAAACATAAACTCAAGATGGATCAAAGGCCAATCTGTAAAACACAAAACCATAAAGCTCATCAATGAAAAACTAGGGCAAGCTTAGAGACTCAAATACATAGCATACATGTATTCATTTTGAACATTGAAAAACAGAAAAAGAGCGGAAGACAAACTAGTTGACTAAAAAGTCCTACAAATTCAGCACTGACATGCATCAAAAGATTTGACCAAGAGAGTAAAAACAGAACCCATGAGCCAAGGAGGGAAATTGACAATAGCCTATCAGACAAGGGACTGATCTCTAAATATAATGCCAACAAGCAAAACACAAATAATGCGACTGAAACCTGGGCAGAGAGCATGCACAGACACTGCACCGAGGATGACCATCAAGTGACCAACAACATATGAAGAAGTGCTTGGGATGGTTAGCCATTAATAATATTATCAGAGATATCATTCAGCGCAACAATGAGATGACGTTTCACACCAGCTGTAATTAGGTGGGAAACCAGCAGAATTTGGGGGGGGGGGTAAACAACAAATATGGGCTAGGGTGCAGAAGGAGTGGAGCCCTCTGCTGAGCCTGTACACTGAGCCAACCGCTGTGGACAGCACTATCTCATTGTCTCCAAAAGCATATACCCCCCCCCCCACTTAGTATGTCCTAGAGAAATAAGCGTTTTGACAGAAATGGATATCTACACCACTGTGTTCATCACAGCATATTCACAGTAGCAAAACAAACGGGGAAAACCAAAACACCCAGGTGTGGGAGACTGGACAAACTCGGGTACGTACCCAGAGAGGACGACAGTGCAGTTCTGAAGATTAATGATGGATCTGTGGAACACCTCACAGCATGGATGAACCTGGAGGAGACGATGCTGAGTGAAACTATAATGTGGACTGTGGTACTGACACAATTTCATGTCAACTTGATAAAAGATGAAGGGGTGGAGTCTAGCCTGTCAATCAGGTGGCAGCGTGATGATGCCCCCTCCTTGTGGGCGAGGCCTTCTCATGAAGATTCTGGGAAGTTCCGTCCCTCTGCCACGGCCTGCCCCCCCCCCTTCTCTCTCTCTGTCCTTCACATCCCTGTTGACTACCCAAATGGGCCACATTGATGACAGTCAGAGCCCTGCAGACGCATCCACTGCCATTGGATCCACAGAACTTTACACCCACCGGCCTGTGATCTTCCTGCATTTGGCATCATTGCAGTGCTGCCTGACTCTTAAGAGGAATTCATGGGCTACTATTGGACTTATGGGCTAATATCAAACTTATGGACTTGATCTGGACTAGGCTGGGATGTTTTATTGATGCATAATTACTTCTGGACATAAAGTTCTCTCTTACACATATACGAATGTCAATGAATTTGTTTCTCTCATCAACCTGGCCTAACACATGGACAATATTGTATGAGATCACTATTGTAAAAAGGAAAGGTTTTCACACTAAAAGAAATATTCTTTGACAGTTACCAGAGGTGGACACAGGAGGGCGGAGGGAAGTCATGGACTAGAGCAGTGTTTCTTAAGTGGGCAATCCCACCCCCTGGGAGGAGCCAGAACAATCCAGGAGAGCTGCAGTATTCTAAATTATGGGCTATAGTATGCACATTTTTAATTTCAGGGGGAGGCTCTGAGTAATTTTAAATTTTTTTTCTGACACAAGTTAGGTGAGTCAACTAAGTTGGGAACCTATGGGCTAGAGGGTAGATAACTGTGGATTTGGGTGCAGGCAAAGGCAATTGTCAATAAGAGGGAGTTAGGAAAACTAACAGAGGCAGGGGACGACCCTGGGAGGTTAGCACGTGTTAACGGCAACCAAGGTGAACACACTGCTCCATGCACAATCCTGCCACAGCACTGCTCTCTGAGTAGAAGATTGGAAGACAGACATGCAGACTGAACAGATGTGGGGAGGGAGAGAGGGAGATAAGTGTGTGTGTGTGTGTGTGTGTGTGTGTGCGCGCGCACGCAAGCGCACGTGTGTTCATGGAACTTATATCTACAACAGTGTGAGCCATTTCTTGATAGAAATTTCTTTATCCATACACATGCAAATTTCACTGGGTTTGCCTCTCTCGGAAATCCAGCCTATCCCAGCACATGTATGTGTGTGCTTGTTTGACCGACAACCTGCGTATTTATTTTGCTGAAAATATATCCGTGAACGTAGTAGAGCACTGAGGTAATCCTTCTTAGACATCACCAAACAGCTTGAGGGAGTGGGCTTCTGGGCATGGAGAAGCAGGGACTCATGTTCACAACATAAATCGCGAAGACAGTCTTCTACATCCTGCTGAGTAGTGACGGGTGACTTAAAAGCTTGTGGGCAGCTATGTAAGGTGCAAATGTCTGTCTCTCTCCATCCTGAGAACACCAGAGTGGTGGACGTCAAATGGCACCGGTATACAATGAGTCCATGGTTAATTAATGGCGTATACAAACGTCAGCTCCACGTCCTGAGACCCGCTGAACTAGAGAGTACCGGGCTACACTGGAACAAACCCAAGTCCTAGGAGACACCAGGCTCACTGCTCCCTGTGCTTCTGTGTCCACCCTTGGTGCAGACCTGCTGCCTCTTTTGTGAAGCGGCAACTGAGGAGTTTGGATGCTTGCTAAGACCCCCAAGAAACCCAAGGAAGAAGTCAAGCCTGAGAAGAACCATCAGTTTGATTTCAAGGCAGTGGGGCAGGCTGGTTCCGTGATGCACTGAAGATTAAGAGGCCTATACCGCTGAAGGAAGCTAAGGTGAGCGACGGGGTTTGTCAAGGAGATCAGATTCCAATTTGATGGGCTGCCAATCAATGAAACAGGCACACCTGCACATCTGGAAATGGAGGTTGAAGACACAAGTGTGTTCCAGCAGCAGAGACAGGAGGCATCTTCTAAAAGGGAGCCTGCTCCTTTCCTCCAGAACTCTGTTCCAACCAACCAAGAATCCATTCTCCATCAGAAAGCCACCATTTGGTCCCACCACATCCTGACGGCCACAGCATAGCCTCCTCTATCCTTTCATCCCCCCTTGCCATTCCTTTATTGCCTGTGAAGTGTGCTGGCTACATCATCTGGTGTCAATTGGGGACTTGAGAGGATTAAGAGTGAAGGGGTGGAGTCTAGTCTGTCAATCAGGTCACAGCCAATGAAGTCTCTGTGGGGATGGCCTTCCCCTGAGGATTCTGGGAAAACTCTAGTATTTCCTCCTTGGAGGTGGGAGACACAATCTCTCTCTGCTCACTTCCTGCAAGACATCCCTGAGGAGAAGCCACATGGACCTACCCTGATGCAGCCCTGGGAACTGGAGAAGCCACCTAGAGACGCCTACAAGTGCTGAGATGCTTACAACGCCACTGGATCCAAAGACTTTCTACCCACTGGCCTGTGATCATCCTACATTCAGCATCATTGCATGTGTTTCGTGAAGAGGACTTTATAGATTGGTATCGGACATATGGGCTAATATTAGACTTATGGGCTTGGATTGGACTGGGTTGAGATGCTTTCTTAATGTACAACTATCCTTTATATAAAACTCTCTTCCATTTATGTGTCTATGAATTTCTTTCTCTAGTCTACCCAGACTAACACTTAAAGTAACTGGTGCATGCACACAAGCATACTGCCTTCTTTTTCCTTAGTTTATTTCATTTTGAGTAAATGAAAAAGGGTGCAATTTGGATTGACCTTAACTGGAGATAGAACGTGGGAAATGCTAGTTCTGTGAAGGCACGTCCTTCTCCAGGCGTGGCCTGCTCCTTCAGCTCGTCTTTATGTTCTAGTGAGGTATTTTGCTCTCCTTGTTTACCAACATCAAAACACAATGACATAGAAAATCTGAGAATTTTAATGTTTTACATCACTGTAAAACCAAGGACCATTTTGTTCTTTTTAAAAAATACATAACTGTTACCCGTAGGGCAATCTACCTTTAAGTAGGGGTAAATTACTCTGAAAGAAATTAAGTCTAAAAAGTTTTCACTTCAAGTCAATGACCTTATTGTTTAAATAAACTTGCTTGAGAGAGAGAGAGGTTATAGAGAGATTGGTGGTTATTGGTTATAGAGAGATCAATGGAATCCCCAAGACTAAGCCCCCGTTAGCCACCCTACAGGTGGGAAACTGAACTCACCCTGTGTCAGAATAATCAACCATTTAAAATCCAAAGGGCAGCATGTACCCAAGAACAGAGAGTTAGGAAACAAGAAGGAATGGGAACAGAAAACACAAGGAGGAAGCGGGATAAGCAATGATGTGGGGGAAAGGCCAGCCCCACAACTAATGGTGGGTTCGATAGGTGCAATTGTACGGTTAAAATATATATAAAGATTATAGTACACAATGATTCACTGAGGATATTGCAATGGACTACTTGGAAGAAAATGTATATAAATAATACAAAGCTGATTATGTGTTCTGTGTACGTTTACCTACATCACAATAAAAAGTTTTCCTTTTAGCCAAGAATCCTGCGACAATTTTAGAAGGTGTAATATATGCATAATGGTCACAGCAAAAGGAGAATGAGCAAATAAAACCAAAGGAACATCTAAAGCAATAATGGCAGAATTTTTGGAAACACTAATGACACACACCAAACCATAGATCCAAGATGCTGTGTGTTAGGCTGGTTCTCTAGAGAAGCAAAACCACTGATACTTGTATGTATGTATACATATGTGTGTATACATAGAGATTTATAAAATTTTAAAAAATTAAAAAGACACAGGCAGTTATAGATGTGGGTAAGTCCAGTTCAAGGTTGTGGGTCATATATCAGCTGGAGGCTTCCCTTGACTTTTGTAGCTGCAAGGAGGCTGACAATCAAGAAACACGGAGACTACCAGCTGGTGGACCCAAGGTTGGCAGTCCATTGATGGCTCATGGGATTGGCAGGTGCTATAACAGGAGGTGGACAAAGCAGCTGTGGGATCCAAATCCAGGAGTTGCAGTGAGCTAGCTTCTCCATGCTGTCAACCTATGCCAAGAGTAGGCCGCAGCTGAATAAAATATCCTTCAATCTATGACTAGATTAAGACAGTGGCACTCCACCCTATCTCCCCCAAACTACTGGGCTGATTCACAGAGATCCCCTCATGGAGCTGACCACACTGTTATATGACAGGAGAATCCTGGTCCACCCAAGTTGACATAAAACCTAACTATCCCAACCTTGATGCATTTTTTCAAACTGCACTGAAGGGGATGCAGGAAAAAGTGCTAACCTAAGTGATCTTGGAAGTTAGTGAAGTAAGAATAAGAGGTAAAAGTAACCTTACATACATACTCTACTTGATCACATCATTTACCATGGGGACAGGGGTTTAAAATAGTATGATACTGCTGTACATAGATTCTGGAATTGAACGCTTAAGAAAATTGATGGCAATTAGCAGAATCCAGGTTTCTCACTGTTGGAAAAGGAATTTGCAGATAAACAATGGGAGAAGGCTATCATTACCTATTTGACAATGGATTCAGTTTGGATATATCAGTACTATACCAGGTTTTGAGATTATATATGTTGGTATTATAGTTATGTGGAAGAAAGGTGATGCTTTCTACAGCCCTAAAGAGTTACAGTCTCAGAAACCCACAGGGGAAGTTCTACCCTGTTCTATTGGGTCACTGTGAGTCGGAACCAACTTAATGGCAGTGAGAAAGTGAGATATTCCATATAGAAACATATCTGGATATGTACATAAATTTGGAGATTGGGGATTTGTACATCTAATACTTAGTACCCACACATATAATCCATTTCTCTGTCATCTGAGAAGACCTAGAAGCAATATCAAAACATCCCAGTAACAATAAGGACACCTAACAATAAGGACAGTAACAATAAGGACAACTATTTGTTTCTAATATCATTCTTTAATAAAATAAATCAGAGAAATCATTTTTAATGAATCAGTGCTCCATTGGGTATTAATAATTCTAGAACTGGAACATGAAATAAAGATGAGCCTGAAGCAGAATACAGAAAGAGCGTCGAGGAAAAAAAAACATGGGTAAAAATACGTCAAAGAAATAGAGGTGCCACGGAAAGACTTTCTAATGACCAAACCTGGGACAATCTGAGCAAACAAAGTAGTATTGTATCATCTTTCAAAGTAACATCCTTGAGTTCATACTAATGTAAATAAACACTTGAGTAAATAAATCACTGGGAGAAAAGAAATAATCTCGCAAGGAGAAGAATTTCATATCATGTATGCTTGGTCTCCTCCCTTCAATAAGGAGGAGACCAAGTCTTAATTCCTTCAGTCCAATTTCCCATAGTGACTTCCTCCCCAAAAGGACAGTATGAAAAGGAGGGGTGCATTATCTTGACAGGGAAGAAGATAAGAAAGCTCAGGCGATGTTCTTTTTTTAATTTATTTTTTAAATCATTTTATTGGGGCTCATAAAACTCTTATCACAATCCATACAAACATCAATTGTGTAAAGCACACTTATACATTCATTTCCCTCATCGTTCTCAAAATTCACCTTCCGCTTGAGTTCTTGGAATCAGCTTCTCATTTTCCTTTTTTCCCTCCCCCTCCCTCCCTGCTCCCACCTCTCTCATGAACCCTTAATAATTTATAAATTATTATTTTATCTTATCTTACACTGCCAGGCATCTCCCTTCACCCACTTTTCTGTTGCCCATCCGCCAGAGAGGAGGTTATATGTAGACCTCCATGATCGCCACTCTCACCATTGGTCCTGAGGGGTTCATCTGTCCTAGATTCCCTGTGTTTCCAGATCCCATCTTCACCACTGTGCATTCTCTGATCTAACCAAGTTTGTAAGGTAGATTTGGATCATGATATTTGGTGGGGAGGAATCATTTAAGAACTAGAGGAAGGTTGTGAGTTTCATTATTGCTACACTGAACCCTGAGTGACTCATCTCCTCCCCACTAGCCCTCTGCAAGGGATGTCCAGCTGTCTACAGATGAGCATTGAGTCCCATCACGTGCCCCCCCATTCATAATAATATGATTCCCCCACCCCACTCCCCCACTGTTGGTGCTTAAAACAAAAGCTCAGGTGATGTTCTAAGAGTTATACATCGACTTATCTAAAACTGAAATGAATGTTTCCTTGCTAAGTACAGTGTATTTTCCAGAACACTGACTGCTACATGAGCCAAACCGTCTCCTCACAAAGAGTCCGTGCTGAATGATAATGAATGAAATAGAATTCAGATAAGGAAGAATAACCAAAGGCACTCACCTTAGCCTCCCCACTGCTTCTGCGCCCAGGGCCCAGTAGTGCCTTAGATGTCTTTTCACAAGTTCAGTGTAGTGTTTTAACATAATTACAATGGATTACAAGAATCAATCACTTCTGTTCAAATTCAATGATAGTTAACATTTATGAAGTTATTTATTGCTGGTCTTTATTGTGCTATCTCATGCTTTTCAATAAGCCTATGAATAGGCTGCAACTCTGATCTTCTCCATTTGACAGACGAGGAAACTGGGAGACAGACTTTCATTAACTTCTGTGATGTCATCCAGTTGATGCGGGGGTGGGCTGGATATAAAATCCAGACTGTAAGATTTCAAGGCTCCATCCTGTGACCCTAAGCATCATTGCATGTGGCATATGTAACGGAGACATCCGATATGAGTGCTATTTTAAATTGGGAAGATTAGAAACCCTCCTGATTAGGAAACGTGGGAAGAACTTAGAAGCGCCTCACTAGTGCAGCAAGTAGAGGAAAGATTTCCAACCAAACTCACTGCCATCGAGTGGATGCCTACTCGTGCAACCCTATGGGACAGGGTAGGACTGCCCCTGTGAGTATCTGAGACTGTGTCTCTTTAGAGGAGTAGAAAGCCTGGATTTTCTGCCACTGAAAAGCTAGTAATTTTGAATTGTGGACCTTGTGTGTCGCAGCCCAACCTGTAACCACTATATCACCAGAGCTCCTTAGAGGAAAGATTGGTAGTTGCAAAAACATTATATATAAATATATATAATATGTATACATAAATATAAGAAAGAAGTTAATAGAGATGTTTGTGGGAAAATTCAGCCTCCTAAACAGCCAATCGGTTAGTTTTGCTCGACCCTATTTTTAACGTGTTGGCATCAGAGCCTTCAGAGAGTCATAACTTAAATAGAGACATTTAAATGGTTTCAGAATTCCCATTCTGACTCCTCAAGCCTGACACCTTAAAAACTAGATGGTGCCCACGCACCACAACCAACTGTTTTAAAAGGTATCATATTAGAAGGTCCTGGGTAGAGTGAAAGAAAAATGTGGGGGGAAATATGAGAGCTATACAAATTTCCAGGCTGACTGTTTGAGCGAGGACTGGTGGAGTCAGCAAACCAATGGCTTCTCGTCACCCATCTCCGTTCTTTTCCATTGCTCAGGAAAGAACTCAACTTTTCACTCTGTTTCAGAGTCTTCACTAAACATGAGAGCCAACCTCTTTGAATCATTCCTTCCAGTTGAGCTCCTAACAGAGTGGGCCATTCAGCAAGTCAACACTTGGGGTAACTCAGTTTCCTTGTCCCTGAAAGAATTAACTTGGACTAAGTATTCCTCTGACATACTATTCCAGCTTCAAAGTCTCTCTCGTGTGCTTATCCTTTCTTTGCGATCTGATTTGACTATGTTGTTATTTATAGGTGCCATAGGGTGAGTCCCAACTCATAGTAACCCAATGTAAGGTAGAGCGAGCACTGTCCAATCCTGTGCCAACCTGGCAAGTGTTGCTGTTTGAGGCCAATAAAATGATTTTTAAAGATATCTATTCTTCTTTGACAACTTGCGTTTTAATAAAATCATCTAATCCACTGGACTTTCCCTTCAGGATAAGTCTCCAAGTGTTCTTTTTGATAATGAATGTGATGTCATTTCTCTTCAACTTAACACTCCCAGCATAAAGGGAGCTTAATTTTTTTAAATCATTTTACTGGGGGCTTTTACAATTCTTATCACAATCCATACATACATCCATTGTGCCAAGCACATTTGTACATTTGTTGCCATCATCATTCTCAAAACATTTGCTTTCTACTTGAGTCCTTGCTATCAGCTCCTCGTTTTCCTGTTCCCTCCCCACTCCCACCTCCTTCATGAACCCTTGATAATTTATAAATTATTATTATTTTGTCATATCTTACACTGTCCGATGTCTCCCTTCACCCCCTTTCCTTTGTCCATCCCCGAGCTTAATATCTTTAATGAAAAACATTCCATTGTCTTTTAGCGACATCTTTCCATGAATTTTTAAAGCACCTTCCTAGGCTTGTCCAATTCAAAATGCCCAGTGCCCATCCATTTCAGATCACTAATGCCTAGAATATTGATCCCTTGTGTTTTGCTTTATGTTTTTGAGGTGGTTGTAACTTACTGTGAATTGAGTAAAGGTTGGCTGAGCATTTCAGTTTTCCATTTTGTTTCATGTCTTTAATTACAATTCCCACAATATAATATCACTTAACCCACATCTTCCTTGGATTTTCTGTTTCTATTCCTCCTACATTTTTAATTCTTCTGAATTTTGTTCTCAGGGAAATGCTGACCTTTTGCTCTCAAATGGATTATTTTAAGGTACGCATACTTCGCTGGTGTTATCGGTCACCTTATAGACATGTCTGGTTTGGGGCTGAAAACTATGTCATGGGGTAAGTTCCTGTCCAGACATAAAGGGTGGCTAAGGGCCCTCGTCCTGAGGGTGCCACCAGTCTCTATCAAAGCAATTAGGCTAGCCACTTTTATCATCTGGCCATGTTCCCACATTTTTCTTTCACTCTATCTAGGACCTTCTAAACTTATTCCTTAGAGAGGAGTTGGTAGTGGGGCCTGGGTACCATCTAGTTCTTAAGGTGTCAAGATTGTGAAGACGGATGCTCATGTGGTCCATTACACTAACTGGTCCCATGCATCTTTGATTTTCTTCACTCTTCTTTCCTCCACACAGGGGAAGGCCAATAGTCACACCTTAGATCACTCCTCAGGAGCTGTTAATATCCCAGTTGACTTTGATGTTCCCTGAGCCAATGGTCCTGAGCCGCTAGGCCTTGTGACTCTTTTCCTCAAGATGTTGGCTTATGTCCCAGAAAGGTTTTGTAACTTTGCCCCCTGTGTGCTCCACCGCAGTCATAGGTATATTTACAACAAAGGTAAATGCACCTGTACAAATATCCTCTGTCAATCCTAGAAATATCCATGAACATCTTCTTGGTTTTCAAATTTGTTAGAATACAGGTCTTCATAGGCTTTGTGATTCTATTATTTTTAGATTTTCTGTTTCATTCCTTTCTATGCTCGTCTTAATTAATTATCTCTGATAAGTATAGATTTATTTTGCTCTGAAATATTGAGCTAAGTTATGAATTGCATCTCCTTCTTTGATGTGTGGATTTATTACTATAAATTGTGTTCTGAGCACTGCTTTTGCTATGTCCTAAAGGTTTCGTATGTTGTGCTTTCATTCTCATTTGATTCAATTATTTTTTTATAACCTCATACTGCTCAGTAGTTTTTTAAGCAAGATAATTTTCAAGTTACATGTAATTTATTTCCCCCCTTGAGCATACTATTGTGAGTTTCTAATTTTATAGCATTGTGATTTCGGAAGATGCTTTTTAGTATTTTTATCTTTTTTAATCTGTTGGAGTTTGCTTTGCTTTAATAAGGAATTAATATTGCCAATTTGCTCTTTTCTATTACTCTTTGCTTTAGTCTACTTTTGTCTTTGTGCAGATTTTATATATTTTATATATTGCCTGTTATATATTGCCTTTACATGTATTCTCTTTTTTTGTACATTTTTGCAACTCTCTGTCATTTGACTGGTATATTTAATTTATTTACATTTGCTGTAACTATCAATAGGTGTGCATTAGTTGGTGCAATTTTGCTGTTGTTCTTGTTTGGTTGATTTTTTTTTGTTTTGTCTTTATTTGTTGTCTACTCCTAGTTTTTTTGTTCTTTGTCCTAATTTTTGTGCTGATTACATTTTGTTTGTGTGTTTTCTTGTAATTTTCTTCATTGTTGTTGTCTCAGTGCTTACTAATTCTTTACAACTTTCACCCATTTTATTTTAAGAAGACATTCATTTTCCTTGATATTACCCATTTCATTTCTTCCTGAGTTTAAAATCAATGACTTCCTCTCCATTTGGGAGTTTTGTAACCACACTAATTAGTCCCTCTTTATTCTGTATTATCTTCATTACAAAGTAAATCTCTGGTTGGAGGTATAGTGGTGTAGTGAATTTGCATTTGTCTGCTAATTACACGGTCAAAAGTTCGAACCCACCAGATGGAACTGTCTACTCCTGTAAATATTAAAGTCTCGGAAACCCACAGGGGCAGTTCTACTCTGTCCTCTCAGGTTGCTGTGGGTCAGAATTGACTACCCGGGAGGGAGAGCTCTGCTTTACCTTGAATGCTTCTTTCCTTGGCTTGACTTCTGGATGGTGTTGTCATGTATGTGATGCTTGAGTTGCTGTTTGTCATTGTTTATTATCTGACTGAAGAACTCTCTTGTAATATTGGTCTGAATTTTACAAATTCTTTTAACTTCCGTATTTTTGAAATGTCCTAATTGTGCTACTATATCTGAGGTACAACATAGCTCAATATATAATTCTTGGTTGGCAATTTGTTATTCATTTAGAGTTTTATATCTGTCATCCCAGTCTCTTCTTGCCTGTATGGTTTCTGCTGAGAAATCAGATGTTGATCTTAATGGTTCTTCTTTGTAGGTAATATTTCATCTTTCTTTGTCTTTGGTTTTGGAAAGTTTGATTATGACATGCCTTTATGATTCTCTTTGGAGTTTGTTAAGCTTTTGATACATGTATTTTCTGCTTTCATGATAGTGGAGAAGATTTCTTCTAATGACTGTGGTTTGTTATTTTGTCTCAGCCCATCCTGGAATTCTGATCACATGTACATTTTTCTTCTCAATGGGTGTTCCATATAGTTATTCAGCTTTCTTCATATTTTTGTGGGGGTAATGGTGGTGGTGGTGGGTGGTGGTGGTGGTGGTGGTGGTGGTGGTGGTGGTGGGTGGTGGTGGTGGTGGTGATGGTGGTGGTGGTGGTGGAGGTGGTGGTGATGGTGGTGGTGGTGGTGGTGGTGATGGTGGTGGTGGTGGTGGTGGCGGGTGGTGGTGGTGGTGATGGCGGGTGGAGGTGGTGGTGGTGGTGGTGGTGGTGGGTGGTGATGGTGGTGGAGGTGGTGGTGGTGGTGGTGGTGGTGGTGGGTGGTGATGGTGGTGGTGGTGGTGGTGGTGGTGGTGGTGGTGGTGGGTGGTGGTGATGGTGGTGGAGATGGAGGTGGTGGGTGGTGGTGATGGAGGTGGTGGGTGGTGGTGGTGGTGGTGGGTGGTGGTGGTGGTGGTGGTGGTGGTGGGTGGTGGTGGTGATGGTGGTGGTGGTGGTGGTACTGGTGATCTTTTTCTTGTTCTTAAGCCTTTTCCCAGGTGTTCCGCTAGCAGATTAGTATTGAGAGATTGGTTTCCGAATACACTATTTCAGTTTTCCAATGATTTAACTCCATTCTTTTGCCCTTTCAATGCAGGATCTATTTCTCAAATCTTAGTATTAATTTTTTTGAAATCCTAGTTTCTGATCTTATATGGTTTCTCATTTGTCATGTATTTTAACAGTTTCACTTTGTGGAGTCTTCCTGAATTCTTCTAAAGTTTTGTCTATGTTTTCTTTCTCTCTTTTTCCCCCCCTCAGGAGATTGCAATCAGTTTTAGTTTTTTCAACAGTTTCATTGGCATATAATTCACATATCATAAAATTGAATCACATCAAGAAGAGTTGTACAATCATCACCACAAACCATTTTAGAGTATTTCCTTCATTCTTGTATTCATCGTATTAGCTTTCCATTTCCCCAAACCTCTCCTGTCATACCCTCAAGGAATCATTAATCCAGTTACTGTCTCTATAGATTTATGTTTTCCTTGATTTTATCTGAAGCTTGCTCTATCTTTCTCTCAAGCAGTTGAAAACATATAAAAATCATTCTTTTTCATTCCTTATCAGGTACCTCCACTGCCATTTCTTCCTGAAAAATGAATTTATTTTCATAACTTATTTGAGTCACTTTCTTTTTTCTTTGTGTGAAATAAATTTGTCTGGTGTCTCCTAGATTGTGATGGTGCTCTATATATATTTAATTGATGAGTGCATATAGTGTGTTCTTAGGCACTACCATGTAGCTCCTGGTTCTCTGGTCATTGTTCATAAACAGCACTGTTGCAAGCACGTTACACTGTTGCAGGCATGTAGCATTGTTGCAGGCAAGTTCACCGGGTGTTGTTCCTTGTCTATCTTTGACAGGCTGGTACTAGAGCAGGCAGTGGCCCTCCTGCAGTGGGTAGGATTTCTAGAGGCATGGCTAGACCATGTGGGCATGGTGTTGACTTCCGCTGAGTGGAACAAGAAAAGAAAAAGGTGAAAGAGAGATAGAGTGTAACAAAAACAAGTAACACAGGGAAAGAGAAGATTATATGGCAGAAATTACACATAGGGGGAAATAAGCAGCAGCAAGAAAAAAAGGAACTTAACAACTAAAATGAAAAATAAAACAAGGGAAGAGAAAACAAAATGAACAAAAAGAAAGAGCACAAAAAACAAAAATAATGAGGAAGGAAGAAAGGAGTAAAGAAAACTACAGTTAAAAGAGAAAGAGAGGAGGGGAAAGAAACGAGAAAAGAAGAAAATGAAGGGGAAAGAGAGAAAGGGAACAATAAGAGACTATAAGGAAAATGGAGAAAATCAAGAAGAAAACTGAGGGTTAGCCAGGGCAAAGAAATGCACCTTCAGAAACCCTGATGTGAATCAGGACTCTACCAGCCAAGGAGTTCAGAGTGAGAGCACAGGATGCCCAATCCTCTGCAGAGCTCCTGCTGGCCAAGGAGGTGTCTGAAGTCAGGGTGACTGACCCTGAAGGAGTTCTTTGGGACCCCAAAGTCAGGTAGCGCAGTAGAGCTGGTTCTGGAAGGAGGTTCTGCATGAAGGCACAGCTTTCACCTTAGACAGAACAGGGCCTGGGATTGGGGAGTATTACTGCTGGTTGGGTGAGGGTGTGGGCAAGCCACACTTCTGGTCCCCAGGAGATTGTAGGGCAAGAAGAGAATTGCACCTTTCTTAGTCTCCAGACACTGGCCTGGGTGCTTAGTCTATCCTGGGTGAGCGGAGTCAATTATCAAGTCACCATCCCAATCAAATGCGGCTCCAGAACGTTAAAACTGGCCAATCTTTGTCAGACAAGATGACAGTTCAGCCACCCCATCCCTCTCACTGCTTTCATTCACCTTCTTCTTTTTTATATTTAATTTTTTATTTTTAATTTATTTTTTAAACAATTTATTAGGGGCTCTCTTATCACAGTATATACATACATCAATTGTATAAAACACATCTGTACATTCTTTGCCCTAATCATTTTTTTCTCCTCTTTTCTTTTTCTACATTTTATTAGGGACTCATACAACTCTTACCACAATCCATACATATACATACATCAATTGTATAAAGCACATCCATACATTCCCTGCCCCAATCATTCTCAAAGCATTTGCTCTCCACTTAAGCCCTTTGCATCAGGTCGTCTTTTTTTTCCCTCCCTCCCCTCTCCTCCCTCCCTCATGTGCCCTTGGTAATTTATACATCGTTATTTTGTCATATCTTGCCCTATCCGGCGTCTCCCTTCCCCCCCTTCTCTGCTGTCCCTCTCCCAGGGAAGAGGTCACATGTGGATCCTTGTAATCAGTTCCCCCTTTCCAACCCACTCACCCTACACTCTCCCAGCATCGCCCCTCACACCCTTGGTCCTGAAGGTATCATCCACCCTGGATTCCCTGTGTCTCCAGCCCTCATTCAGCTTCTTCTAGTGCATATTCCATTCCCTACTCTGGTCTTGCTTCTGCAGCTCAGGTTTCCAGGGTTATCATTTGCATCTGTTTCTTTTGGCCCCTCGTGTCTGTTGTAGAGGGTCTGGGTAGCACATCTGCCCAGTCAGTCATCTCGTTCAAAGTCCTCTCCATTTCCACTGTGAGGATTTCCAATTGTCCTAGACTCATGCCCCATAGATTCCCCCATAGATGACATACTGTTTTCAGAACAATTGCTTTGTTTTCATGGTGGACATTCTTCTTCTTTCTCTCTTCCTTTGCTTCACTTCTTCTATATCCTTTGAGGTATCCTATGTTCTGAATAAAGGATTACAATGGATTCTCACTGCCCTGGATCAAAAACAAGGTTGAACTACAGCTCTAAGATAAACAACATGGAAACAGAAAGAAGAGGCTTGGTGTGGTTGGAGAAAAACCGAGAGGAATCATTCAGAAGACAAAACAGTTGGGGGAGGGATGATATAAGTTGAAAAGAGGGAAAGTAAATAAAGAATATCAAGAATGGCAGCCCCCCCAAAAAAAGTATAATTATCTTAATTAAAAATATTCTTATCAAAAAATAAAAACTCAGAAAAATGCATGTCATTGTACTAGTACTAACTGTTCTGATCAAGAACATAGTAGAAGGATATTATAGGTTAGAATGTGAGAGAAAAAAAGGTGGAGCAGAAGTAAAATTGTTTAAAAGCCCAGTCATATGGGACCGATGACGTCTAGAGATTATTTCCCTGAGATACTAGTCAAACCTTGAATCCAACAATCCTTTGAGGTCCCCTTTCCAGGAGAAGCAGATCAGCACATACCACAAGTGGTATAAAGGAGCTAGGATGGTGCTGTGGGTTAGGAGTTAGGCTGCTAACAGCAAGTTTTATGGTTCAAGCCCACCAATGGTTCTATGGGAGAGAGACGAAGCCATCTGCTCTCATGCAGATTTAGTCTCGGAAACCCTACTTGGGGTGGCTCGGAGCTGGCAGTGGTTCGATGGCAGGGTGTTTGACTTGGGGGGTAGGATGGTACCCCGTTTAAACCCACCCATATAAGACCTAAACTCAGCACTTACTCTTAAAGCAAGGTGAGCAGAGAAGGAGGAAAATAAGTGAGAGTCGTTACCCCAAAATAACTCAAGCACAATGACAGAGAATGCTGGCATGTTGTGAAAAATGTAACCAGTGTAATTTTAAAAGCGATTTAACCATGGAAAAAAAGAAAATGTTCTAAAATTGATTGTGGTGATGACTGTTCGATTCTTCTCAGTATGATTGAACTATCAAATTGCATGATAGGTGGACTATGTGCCAGAAAAACTGTAAAGTATCTATGTATAAATAATGACATTAAACAATTTGTGTAGAAACTGCCAATTAGGAACCTAATTCGCTATATAATCATTCATCAAAAGCACAGTAAAATGTTATTTTTAAATAAATTAAAAAAATTAGAAGACAAAACATTAAAAAGAAAGAAAACTATATTCTGTTCACACTGCCAGGAGAGAGTGATTTGAAAAGGAGGAGGAGATCATTGAACTATAATGTATTTATTTCACATTAAATGGATTTCCATCTCACCTTTGAAAATGTAAGATTTGCATACTATGTAACTAACATTTTTGTATTTAAATTTCCAGCCTTAAAATGTCATCGTGTAAACTTTAAATACTTATTAAAGAAATCATCAAATAAAAAATTAATTTATTTGAAAGTTAGGAAGTCTGTGAGCTCAAATAAAGATGAAATTTTTAAATTCACTGCCATCTAGTCACTTCTGACTTATACAAGCCCTATAGGACAGTGTAGAATGGCCTCTTCGGGTTTCTGAAACTGGAATCTACAGGAATAGAAGGTCCTGTGCAACTCGTGGTTTTGAACCACTGACCTTGTGCTTAGCAACCCAACATGTAACTCACTACACCACTAGGACTCGTTTTTAAATAGAAATAGTTCATTAGTAACAAGGAGGCTTTCCAGGTATTTTCTGTGGACAGTCATCATATCTCAAGTGAAAAAATGCATGTTAAACGAGTATCATATAGTTTTATTTGGGCAAAATTATATACACAGTGTAGTCTAAACATAAAATTCCAACTCCCCGTCATTGAGTTTACACCAGCCCATTGCAGCCCTAGAGAAGGCTTCTGTAGTCACAAATCTTTAGAGGAGCCAACAGCTTCCAGCTGCCCTAGTGTGAACAGCATAATGCTTACCCAGCAACACCACACCAAAGTAAAAATAGGGGAAATATGCGGTCACTAAAACTTCAAAAATAAAATTATTAATACTATTAATAAACCTTAAAATATCCTATTTTATATGTGTGGCTGCCAGTTCATTTTAAGCATTTTCTTGTGAAATAAAATTTTTGTTATTTCAAAAGAAGAAATCAGAAAGTACAGAACTGTCTGAAGGAGGCTTTCCAGGTATTTTCTGTGGACAGTCATATCTCCACATTCAGCCCACTGCCATCGAATCATACTGACTCACGGGGACCCTATAGGACAGGGCAAAACTGCCCCCTAAGGATTCCCGAGCCTGTAACTCTTTACTAAGCTAGAAAGCCTTCTCTTTCTCTAACCTCCATATAATTTTGCCCAAATAAAACTGTATGATACTCGTTTAACATGAATTTTTTCACTTGAGAGCATATGATGCTCCTCTTTCCTCTCACTACATATAGATTTACTTCATTCATTTCCTAGTTGATACCACTCTATTTTACAGATATACAGAAAGTTATTGACTATCTTCCATTAATAAACTTTTCCATTTTTTTTTGTTTTTCTACTATTACAAGCCACGATACAATAAAACTGCCTTTGCATTTACAAGTACATATATATTTATGTGTGTACACACACAGATGTATAGTCTCCCTAAAACACTGGGTTCACAAATATTATTTAATTTTCTGATATATATTAATATTCTGATATTGTTATGTTGGCTTCAAAATATTCTTCTACTTCATATTCTTAATAAGAATGTATGAAAATTCTTTCCTCCGCCTCTCACTGACAGCTAGATGTTATTAATAGTCCTCATCTTTGTCAACCTAATAGCTGAGATGACTCAGTGTTGTTTTATATTGTGCTTCTGTGTGTCTCTCCGCGCATCACGCCTACGCTGTTCATTATTATAACTTCATAATTAGGCTTAGAACTTAGTGGGGGGACTCATCCTTGTTCTTCCTAAAAATTATCTTTTTATCCTTCATAGACATCTTTATAAATTATCCTTAAATTCAAAAGTATGATCTATATTTACATATGAAATATTTTCTTTCATATATTTTTTTAAATTGTGGTCTAGAAGGACATGAACAACCTTTCTGAGGTTTATGTCTTACAGTGTTGTTGCTACTTGTTGTTATTGTTGTTGTTGTTGTTGTTGTTGTTGTTATGTGCCCTCAAGCTGCCTTGGACACCTACCAATACAGTTAACTAAAGAGCAAATCACTGCTGAGTCTTGTGACCTTAGGTCCCCTTAAACCCATTGTGTTAGTTTGAGTACTTTAGAGAAACAAATCCACAGAAACTCATTTATTTATTTATTTTTAACAATTTATTGGGGCTTATACAATTCTTATCACAGTTCATACATATACATACATCAATTGTATAAAGCACATCTGTACGGTCTTTGCCCTAATCATTTTTTCTCCTCTTTTCTTTTTTTACATTGTATTAGGGACTCATACAACTCTTATCACAAGCCACACATATACATACATGAATTGTATAAAGCGCATCCATATATTCCCTGCCCCAATCATTCTCAAGGCATTTGCTCTCCACTTAAGCCCCTTGCATCAGGTCCTCTTTTTTTTTTCCCTCCCTCCCCTTTCCCCCCTCCCTTGTGCCCTTGGTAATTTATACATCATTATTTTGTCATATCTTGCCCTATCCGGAGTCTCCTTTCCCCCCTTCTCTGCTGCCCCTCTCCCAGGGAAGAGGTCACATGTGGATCCTTGTAATCAATTCCCCCTTTCCAACCCACTCACCCTCCACTCTCCCAGCATCGTCCCTCACACCCTTGGTCCTGAAGGTATCATCCACCCTGGATTCCCTGTACCTCCAGCCCTCATATGTACCAGTGTACAGCCTCTGTCCTATCCAGCCCTGCAAGGTAGAATTCGGATCATGGTAGTTGGGGGGAGGAAGCATCCAGGATCTGGGGGAAAGCTGTGTTCTTCATCGGTACTACCTCGCACCCTAATTAACCCATCTCCTCTCCTAAACCCCTCTATGAGGGGATCTCCATTGGCCGACGCTTGGGCCTTGGGTCTCTACTCTGCACTTCCCCCTTCATTTAATATGGTATATATATACATATATATATACATATACACACATATACACATACATACACACACTTATATCTCTTTTTTTTTGCATGATGCCTTATACCTGGTCCCTTAGCACCTCGTGGTCGCACTGGCCGGTGTGCTTCTTCCATGTGGGCTTTTTTGCTTCTGAGCTATATGGCCGCTTATTCACCTTCAAGCCTTTAAGACCCCAGACACTATCTCTTTTGATAGCCGGGCACCATCAGCTTTCTTCACCACATTTGCTTATGCACCCATTTGTCTTCAGCGATCCTATCATGGAGGTGTGCAGTCAATGATATGATTTTTTGTTCTTTGATGCCTGGTAACTGATACCTTCGGGACCACTCGATCACACAGGCTGGTGTGTTCTTCCATGTGGACTTTGTTGCTTCTGAGCTAGATGGCCGCTTGTTTATCTTCAAGCCTTTAAGACCCCAGTCACTATCTCTTTTGATAGCCGGGCACCATCAGCTTTCTTCACCACATTTACTTGTTCACCCACTTTGGCTCCAGCCGTTGTGTCGGGAGAGTGAGCATCATAGAGTTCCAATTTAATAAAAGAAGGTATTCATGCATTGAGGGAGTGTTTGAGTAGGGGCCCAAGGTCCTTACGCCACCTTAATACTTGACCTATAAATATAGACACATATATCTATTTCCCCATCCTCCCATATATATTTGCATGTACGTGTCTTTGTCTAGACCTCCATGAATGCCCTTTGACTCCTAGCTCTTTCCTCCATCTCCCTTGACTTTCCTCCTGCCCTACTACCATGCTTCGTCACCACCTTGGCTAGACAGAAACTCATTTATAAGAGAGAGTTTTATATAAAGGCTAAGTGCATATCAAGAAAATATCCCAACCCAGTGCTGCCCAAGCCCTCAAATCCAGCATTAGCCCATATGTAAGACACCAATCCACAAAGTCCTCCTCCATCACACAAAACACACACAATGAGGCCAACTGCAGGAGGAAAGCCGAGTCAGTGAACATGTAAGTATCTCAGCACTGGCAAGGGTCTCCACAGGACTGCTCCAGCACCCAGGGCTGCATCAGGGTAGGTCCCTGCGGCTTCTCCCCAGGGATGTCTTACAGGAAGTGAGCCTTGCCAGCTGAAGCAGGGAACTGACTAAGGCAGATGCACCCTGGTCCAACCATCAGAAAGCAAGAGCCTGGAGAACTAGAAAGACAAGGCTCACCGAGCCATTTTTCTCTCTGCCCTTCAGTTAACACCACACGTGTGTATTGGCCAGGTTGGAACAATAAACTAACTACCTCACCCATGGTTGCTGCCACTGCATTAATCCAACTCAGTGACACGGCCATCCTCTTCTGTGCTCACCCTCTGCTTGACCACGTATTGTGTCCTTTTCCAGAAACTGATTCCTTCTGGTAGCATATCAAAAGTGCATCAGACAAAGTCTCACCATTCTCTCTTTTAAAAAACATCCTGGTCATATTTCTTCCATAACACATGTGTTTGCTCTTCTAACTTTGTATGGTGTATATTCAATATTCTTCACTAACACTACATTCAAATGTATCAATTATTCTCTGGTCTTCCTTACATTGTCCAGCCACTGAAAATAGTTACCTGTTAAATTACATGTTAATTGTTCCTGATATTTGGAGCATAAAGATTACCTCGTATTATTCCTCATAATTTAGTTATAGTATCTCTTGAATTTTCTACACAGATAATGATATAATTTTTATCTAATTTGTTTTATTTTCTTACCACATTTGTTAGGGCAATGATATTGAATAAACCACTGAACAATGTAGATTTTTCCATGATTTTAAAGTGATTATTTTGTTTGTCTATTGGTTTGTTTCAACAGTAAGTATGACATTTATCATAGACTTTGCTCTAGATAAGCTATAACAGTCTGAGAAAGCTCTTTTCTTATTTGGCTAACATTTTCTTTATTAATAACCTAAGCACTGAATTGTATTAAAAAGTTTTTCTTTGTCTACCAGTATATATTTTGAACTTTTCAATATTTATTTGGGTAAAACATTATATATGAATAATTTAGATTTTAAGTGTTTAGCCATCCTTGCCTTTCTGAAGCTATAGTATTGCAAAGAGGAAGCAGGAGATAAAATAACCTTGAAAAACATATTTTTTTTATGTTTGAGGAGCCGATGGAACGTCAAGGTGGATGACACACAATAAATGGGAGAGTGTAGGAAGTGAAGTCAGCAAGATAAAATGCAAAGGAAAATCACTTAAACTATGGAACCAGACAAGGATTTCATTGACATTTTGAAAAACCCATTCTCTTTCCATATGAATAGTGAGTCATAGAGCAGAAGAGTGAAAGAATCGTGCACAATGAAGCTACTCAAGGTATTCAGGCAAGCAAAAATGAGCATGTTTGGTAGGTACATAATCTGGTGTCAATTTGGGACTTGAGAGGATTAAGAGCGAAGGGGTGGAGTCTCGTCTGTCAATAGGGCCATAGCCAATGAGGCCTCTGTGTGGCCATGGCCTTCTCCTGAGGATTCTTGGAAATCCCGTATTTCTTCCTTAGAGGCAGGAGACACTTCTCTCTCTCTCTCTCTCTCTCTCTCTCTCTCTCTCTCTCTCTCTCTCTCTCTCTCTCTCTCTCTCTCTCTCCTCACTCCCTTGGAAATGCTCTACAGACAAGACACCTTGTGCTACACTGATAGAGCCCATACCCTGGAAGTTGAAGGAACCATGTGGAGACCCCTGCCAGAGCTGAGATGCCTCTACCACCACTGGATCCACAAGACTTTGCATCCGTTGGCCTGTGATGTTCCTGTGTTTGGCATCATTGCATGTGTTTTGTGAGACTGAAGAGGACTTTCTAGATTGTAATCGGACATATTGTCTAATATCGGACTGATGGACTTGATCTGGACTGGGCTGGGATGTTTTCTCAATATTCAATCGCTCTTGTATATGAACCTCTTTCTTACACACATATGAGTGTCTATGAATTTCTTTCTCTGGTCCACCCAGATGAACACAGCATGACTTGGGATACTCATACAGTGACTTCAATAGAGATGGAAAGTAATGGACTGAGGGGAAGATATCTTGGAGAAAAAAAATCAGCAGTAATTGCTGATGGACTGCAAGCAGGTGGAGGAGAGAAAGAGAGGGTGAGAACAACTCCTAGGACTCGGTTATGTTTTCAGCTCACTTTTCATAAGTGCATTTTTTGGACTAAGGTTATCTTCCAGATAGTCTATTTTTTTATCTGTGATTTTTAAAATAGTTTTATTGACATATTTTATATATTCCAATATATCCATTCACATACAATTCTGTTTTTCAACCCCTTTGGTGGGGGGTTATAAAATCATCAGTACTCATCAGCTCCCTTCCCCTCCCCCTCACCTCCTCCCATCGCCTCAGGCAACCACCACCCCTGTCACTGTCTATGAGGAGTCATCCACCTTGACCCTAAATATGCAAATAAACATTTTGATGGTCAATTTTGATTTGACACTTATTAAGAGTTTATAAGGGTTTTTTAATTTTTTTCATGGTGATTTTTATTATGAATATTTATAATAATTTCTATACATTACATTGTCATCAGAAAAATATGATCTATGGTCTCTTTCCCTGCTGAATGTTTTAAGTAAATACAGAGTCAAATTTTACACAGAATTCAATGACACTTGAGAGCAATTGTAGTCTGTTACTGACATCGGAAAATCAATCCTTTTAATTACATTGTCTTCTAACGGTTATGTTTCCAGCTATTTTTTCCTTGTATTTGTTGTAGATTTTGCTCAATGCAGTCTGGTGCAGTGTAACTTAGTTCATAAATATTCATAAATGTTTATCCTTCTGTAGATGCCATTTTTCACTATAATTTGGCTTTCTTTGCCTCATTTAGTAATTTTTGCATTAAAGTCAAACTTATCTAATATTAATGTTGTCCTAATTTGCTTGGCTTTTCCTGGGTATCTATACCCATCCTATTATTTTCAGCTTTCTTGAGCCTCTGTTGGTTGTGCTATTACATAGCATATAAATGGTTGTTTTTAGACTCAGTTTGCGAGCTGTCACTGTGGTAGGTGGTCTCGCATCTGTGCATTGTGATAATACATATGTTTCTGCATACCTTATGTATCATTTTCATTCTTGGTTTTTTTTTTCAATATTCCCTTCATTTTCTTTCCTTTTCCCCCAGATAGTCTATGTTTTCTGTGCTTTTCTTTACCAGCTCCTATGTTAATTTTCACCATTCAGAATCCGTCTTTAAAACTTTAAATTGTACCTTTATACTTTTATCTCTAGATTATCATTTGAATTGTTGAGTATAGTCCTCAGATAGCCTGCCTTCTCTCTTGTCCTACCCCATATGCCCTGCCACTGAGTTCTTGGGTGTGTGCCTCACTCCATTCTCATTTAAATGATCACTTTTCGGTGGTTTGGATTTAGAGCGCTAATTCCTCACTTAACTGCCATAGAGTGGATGCCAACTCATAATAACTGCACGATAGGGCAGGGTAGAACTGCCTCTGTGAGTTTCTGAGACTAGCGCTTTGTGGGAGTAGAAAGCCCCCCTTTTCTCTCTCAGAGCAGCTGGTGGTTTAAACTACTGACCTGTGGTTCGTAGCCCAACTCATGACCACTTGGCCACCAGGGCTCCTTACAGGTATTTTGTCTATCTCTATGTAAATCGCTTCATACTGTCCCTATGTCTTTGATATCTGAGTTGTTCTTTTTGACTCACGGTTTACGTGGTTTGATTTCTCCGCTAAGTCGTCTTTTCAATCAGAGCTTATTATTATTATCCCCCTCGCGTCTGCGTGTTTCAGAATGTGTCCCTGTGTCTTTCATAGAGCAGGTGTAACGTCTCTGGGTCACATGTTTCCATGCCCCTAACTTTGTAAATATTGTTCCATTTAAAATTGAAAATTACTATGATGACTTCTAAATGTTCTCTAATTCTTCCATTTATAGGTGAACTATTCTTTCTGCCCAGTGTCTGTACGATTACATTTTAGATAGTTAGGGAATTTCACCAGAATATCACTTTCTTAAGGTTATTATGCTGGATAGTTTTTCCTCTGTTAGGTGGGAAATATTTTTCCTTACAACATGGCTTTGAATTGGAGTTATTAATTTATTTCCAGAAAGTTTACCCTGTTTGTAATGCTGAGTCACATTTTTGTTCCATTTATGTCATTCATTCATTTGAGGGGAAAGGATTCATTTGTTGACTCTCCACGTTCCTTTTTATACCGTTGTTTCTTCTCTAACTTTTTAAAGCTGTTTTGTCTTTTTCCTCCATTTATCAGATTCTGCTCGCCACCTCACCAATTCTGCTTCTGTTGCCAATAAACGAGCCATTTTCATAATGTTGTTGTTGTTATTGTTAGTTGCTGACTCTCTTTTTCAGTAAAATCCCAGCTTGTGCTTGGAGTCTACATTCTTTCTTCTTCTTCCCAAACAAAGGAAATGTATAGTATGAGGTATGCTGGAATTTCTAGTTTGTGTGTGTGTGTGTGTGTGTGCATCAATCTTCATGTAAATAAGGGATAAATTTACGGTTTTCTCCCCTCGATTGGCCACACCCCTACTCAAGGGTGACTTTCACAGAAACATGCCTATTTGTGTTCCCTGCAAGACTGGATTTGAAAGTCTACATAGGATCTGTATGCCAAGATTCTCAATATCCTCTGTCTTCACAACCTCTATTAAACGTGGTTCGGTGCGCGTGACAGACGTCTTTGCTGTTACTTGTTTTGCTCTTTGGGAAAAGAAACTATCATCTTCCAAACACAGTCTTGGCTTCGGCTGAAAGTCCAAAGAATGTGAGTTGGGCATTGGCCTGCTAACCACAAAGCCAGCGGTTCAAACCCACTTGCTGCTCCGCAAAGGAAAAACAAAAACAAGGATGAGGCTATTCACGCTCCTGAAGATTAATAGTCTGAGAAACCTTGGATTTCCTTGGGTCACTGTGCGGTGGAACATACTTGATGTTCCTGGCTCTTTTAAGAGGCCGCCTCCTGTGCCTCTTGGCCTATGTCTTTACTTTGGGTCATGTTCGTACTACATTTACTTATGAAGAGGAAGGGCTCAGTCCAGATCATTTTTACTGAAAGTAGAGCTTTCACTCCTACGAGGTAAAAGTAGAAGAGAAGGCCTCTTCCGGTGTCTTTCTCTTTATCTCCCTCCTTCGTGGTTCTCTGGGAGACGAAGATCCATATGCTTTTCCTGAATGTTGAGACTGAAGAGGGAGTGTGGCGAGAGCTACGCTTGAAAACTCAGCCGTCATGGGGATTTTCTATTGCAAACAGCCTGTGCTCAGAATTCATGTGCACTCTGGGTTAGGAGCTCTGTGTTAGGTGTGTGTGTGTGTGTGTGTGTGTGTGTGTGTGTGTGTGTAAGTTAAAACACAGGTGCTAATTATTAGCTAGTTAAATGTAAGTCTTGTTTTCCAATTAATTTTTTTCCCAAAACTGGTATTTTCTCCATCTGTCACATTCCTATGTGGATCGCTCAACTAGCTCCTGACAGTGGAGTTGAGAAAGAACAGTCCCCTCATCCCCCAAATTCCTTGTTTTAAGTTTGTAAGTGTTGCATATCCTAAGAACAAGTGCCCTTTCCCATTACCTGGTCCAGGAATGTTATCCTGAAGGGAAAGACAAAATCCTAACTTTAAGGACTCTTATCAGAGTGAGCTACTAAAACGTAGAGGCTTAACTACCTACATCATGGAGGAATGACACATTTCTTACTTCGGTGAAATCATTCTAGCCAGTTCTTGTCTGCTCTGCAGATTTGTAGGGCTTTCTAAAACATACGCCTCACAACACATTCTTGGAAATTACTCTTTACTGAGACTTTTAAGCTTGGCATCCAAGGGGTATTTATCACTCTCATACTTATCTGCATTGCTATGACGTACCTTACTATCACTGTGGTATTTATCTACACTTCTAGTATAATACCAGTGAGAATATGGTCCCTTCATGAGAGCAGCTTCGGCTGTTATCCTAACTAACCAAAGGAGACGTTTCCAAGTTTTCCTTTGAAAACAATGGATTTCTGTATTTAAATGACTAAATGTAGAAATTCTAGCGTTCACTCTATACTTCCCCTTCTCCATATCCATCTTCTTCTCCTCCTCCTCCTTCTTCTTTCTTTTCTTGTCTTGCATGCTTTGTATACAATCAGGAGGGACCAGTCCCTGGAAAGGACCTCATGTTTAGTGAAGCAGAAGGTCAACAAAATATAGGAAGGCCCTCAACGAGATGGACTGTGACAATGGCTCAAGCACAGTGATAACTGTGAGGTTGGTGCAGGCCTGGTGGCCTCTCATTCCCTTATGCACAGGGTCACTAGAAGTCAGAACTGATCCAAGGCTCACTGTGTGCTGACCAGATGCTTTAAATCAACATTTTAAAAGTGAGCATTGAGGTATAAATTTGTATACTTTGTAAATTCAGGTTGACTAGAGAAACAAATCCAATGGCATTCATATATACGTATAAGAAAAAGGTTTATATCAAGAAGCAATCGTGCATCAATAAAATATCCCATCCCAGTACAGACCAAAACCATAATCTGATACTCGTCCGTAAATCTCTCTTCAAACTCAGGCAGCCATATGCAATGACGGAGAATGCAGGAAGAGGGTGAGAGTGCAGGAAGAGACCAGTGAGTGAGAGTCTTGTGGATCCCATGGCAGTGGCTGGCACAGGTATCCGCGTGGCTCAATGTGTCTTGTCAACAGAAAGGCAAAGCAGGAAAAGAATGTGTGGCCCCGTCTCCAGGGAGAAAGAGAGGAGACCAGCCTCAGAAGGCCCTTCATCTTGGTCACCCGCCAATCAAGCTGTGACCTACTTGACAGGTTAAACTCAGCCCACGCGTTCCTACGGGAACCATGTTGGCACAGAAAACCTAACTATCACATATACCCTTCTCATTCTGTGACAGTTCGTTACTGTAAAAATTCAGGCAGAAGACTACACAGAAACTTCACTGTACAAGATCTCAGCATGGCCTGAAATAGGACACCAGAAACACATGAGAAGTCATTTGTCAAAAAACTTCAGTTGTAGACCTTGTGTCCTTAAAGAAAAGGGCCTGTTCTCTTCCCTTCCCAAGCATCTCTTTACGAATGTTTGGCCTCAAAAGGAAACAATCTTGCAAAAAAAAAAAAAACACCTCTTGATTACCTATAAGCTCCGGATTTCATATTACCACCTTTTAAATGAAACTCTTAGAGTTGAAAATAGTCAAGTAAAACAGAAGTTGAGCTGTAAGAGAGAAAAAATATTTTTCCCTTAAAATAGCTACTTATTCTGGTTTAGTTTTAAAAATATACGGTCATGTCGTAAATCTTGAGCAAACAGAAATTTGGAATGAAGAAAACAATTATCAATCACTTTTGTATAACCATGATTAAAATATTTATGCCCATCATTGATTTTGCTTTCTGGGTACACTCAAATATGTGCATAGTTATGACAAATCTCTTTTGAGTTTGTCTTTTCAATTCCATGAACGTTTTAAGTCCCATTAATATCTCTTCAAAAAAAATCATACAGTGTGATCTCAAAAGCTAAGCAGGGTCCGTCCTGATTAATATTTGGATGGGGAAAATATCAGATATGTTGGTTTCATACATTCCTTCATACAACAAAAAGGATGCTAAGTTTTAAAAGCCAAAAATTCCCCTGATGGTTAAATTGAACAAGCAGGTAAACAGACTATTCAAAAAGGAAATAAAATAATGACTACCCAGTGTTATGTTAAAAATCACAATCCAAGAGTCAGTCTTTAAAGTTTTTTTCACTTTTTATTGGGAGTTGGGTGAAAGTTTAAGGAGAAGACTGGTGGTCCGCTCGACAGGACATACACATTGCGTTGTGTGATATTGATGACAGTCACCATTCTGTAACAGCACCCTTCTTGCTCCTTCCCGTGTTTACTCTCTCACCTCTCTCTCCCCGCCCCTTCCTGCCCCCACAGCCGATTCCTGAGCAAATGCTGCTCATTTGGTTTGATCTCCCATGGTTGATTGCTCTAAGGAGCAATGTTACAGTTTGGTTTATTTCTACCTAAAACATTTGAGGAGGAAAAGGCTTAAGTAGTTGCCCCCAATCTAGTAATGATATTTTAAAAGTTGAATATCCTTAAAAGATCCAGAATCCACATATCTAGTCGAAAAATATAGAGAAAACCTACTCATACAATGTGCCCTACAGCTCAACTTACAAAAGCAAAAATTAAACGACAGAGAAACTTAATCTCCACTTATAGAGAAACAATTACGGAATGTTAGCCAGACATTAGAAATGGGTATACCAGGGCGGGGGGGGCGGGCAGGGGAGAAATGAATATATAGTTTATATAATAACTTGGAAGGCAGATATGATGTAAGGGAAAGAAAAACCACATAACTGCATAAAATGTGCATCTGAGAAAGAAATTGCTACTAGTGGTGATTGGATAGTGAGAGTCAAGATTTTTTTTAACTTTCGTATTTCTTTATTTTCTGTATATGGTATTTTAAATACTCCACTTTTAAGTTTTAGTTATGTTTTTCAGTCATTGCTCTGATTTTGTTGTGATCCTAATGAGTCTGAGAAAAGAAAGGAGGTAATTATTACTAATTTAAAAACAGTTGTATAACTAAAAAGAATAGTTAGCTCATTTTACCTCCCATTTAAACTTTGAAATTCTGTAGCCAAAAACACGAATCCCCATTTCCCCTTATTTCCTAAGTTATTGATCATAATGCCTCTCTTATCCTCGAGTGAAATATGTGCCCACACGGTGCCGCCTGAAACAACCCTCGCTGCTGTGGATTGGGGTAGAAATGGAGTCACTGTTGTTCTGCATGTCGCGATAGCCCTGTTGGACAACTTCCCTAACAAGACCAGTCACTACAATCCCATATGGACTGGCTACAAAGGCTACTATCACCGAGCACCTTCCACAGTGTTCACTTGCTTACATTTCTCTAAATGTAAAACCAGTCGCCTTCGAATTCATTCCAACTCATGGGACCGAGTGTGTGTGTCAGAGTATGACTGTGTTCCAGAGTATTCAGGGATTGCTTCTCTGGTTCTTCCTTAGGCCAAATTTCGGCACAGGAAAATCAATAAACAGCCTATTGGATGGATGCATTGGTTATTGAAGCAGTTCAAAGCAATGTCTGGGCTGGCCCATTTAAAACATGATAGTTCATTTCTAGTGCTTTCTATGATGCACTGAGTCTCGATTCCATGTCTGGGCCATTGTTTTGAAGGGCAGGCTGCCTTACACAGAGCAATCGATGCCAGCAAGTCACAAGACACCTTCATCTAGGAACTAGTAAGAATTTTCGACAAGTACTTGACTTGTAGTGAAAACCCAGTGTCCGAGTCTATTCACCAAGAGGATGTGCTGGGTCCAGTGATTCACCAGACAGCTTCTCCTTAGACTAGCTAATGGCACTTGTGTAAGAAGCATCCTCAAGGGGGATTTGGGTCCTCCTGCCCTGCCCTTAGCATAACATTAGAGCATATTGTTCTTCACTGGAAGGTCCCATCAAAGTCAATAGGGCAAGTGTCCTATTCCTTCAGATGGGGCTTTTGCTCACAGTTAGGGAACATCAGGAAACCTAAGTAGAAGTAATTTGCAAGGTAATAACAATGTTTCCTACCCAGGTGATAGCTCAGAGGAGCTGTAATTGGATAAAATTAGCCCATTTTGAGGATAATACTTTATACTTCATGACACAATTATCACTCAGGGATCTTAAGAGATTTACGAATATTGATTAAACATTAGAACACCATTTTGAAGGAGGTATTGCTAACATATGATTGAGCCCAGAGAAGGATGGTTTTCCATCCCAAAGCACACAGCAAACGGTCAAGAAGTGACGTAGATAGGCAATGTCATCACATTCGGAGAAGTACTAATTACTCTTTAGAAGTGCTTCTCTTTCAATAACTCATGGTCTCTGAAATGGTAAAAGGAAAAAAATAAAATAATCATAATAACAAGTCTTCTGTTTTTCAACGTGCCTGATAATTGCCACAAAGAATGCATTTCTGATTGTTCGAGTCGGGAAATACTGAAATCGTTTCTGTCTACCCTTGAGATTTCAGTTGGGAAACTTCTGTTTCCGATTAGTTCGTCTTCCTCTTTTCAGCTGTAAATATTTGCCAACAGCAGAATCAAATATGAAATTTTCAAATCAACGGAGCTGGAAGGAATATCAAAAATAATCGAGCTTTCTTGATTTCCATATGAGGAATCTTGGACCCAAAGCAGGAGGCGGGGCAAGGCAGTGGAAAGAGGCCTTGGGATGGGTGACGAAGAAGCGCGACCATCACGGAACTGTCTCCCTCATGGATGCCTCTGCTTGGCTCTCAAGACTCAGCTGCCTTCTCAGTTTGCTGGGCCTCTGAGCATCTGGAGTTGAATGGGTGGAAACAAATAATTCTGTGGCAGAGCATACAAGCGAAAGTGATAAGACAAGGGCCAAGTGCCCAGCTCAGTGCGATTCAACTTTAACAACAACAAAAAAATCAAATTCTAAAGCTAAAACCTGACTCAAAACATATTTGGTTGCCACCAAAACGAAAGGTATACAAAAGCCTAGCGGAAACCTCTGACAGAGTCGCTGTCTCTTTCCCTAGCCTGTCTCCCGCCACTCCCCTGTGCCCCTCTCCAAGCCCGAGATCAATAACTGGCTGTCCCTGTATCTCTGTGTGCCTTAAATGCTGCAGAACAGATTTTGTTTGTATTTGCAAAAGCTTTGAGTACCCTATCAGTTTTCTTTAAAGCTTATAAATTATTCCCTAGGCTTCCTTTACAAACAAATAAATACTAAAATGAAGATGCCTGCATTAAAGCTCCTAATCAATAAAAAATAAAGGAATGGAGTCCGAAAAAAAAAAGTGGTAGGTCCACAAATTAGGCAGACTCACAGCGATCCTTAGGACAAGCCTGTGTTTGGAGTGAGACTGAGCGGGTACTGGGGGTGTTAAAAGTCCCCCTCCTGGCAAAAGTTCCTGCTTTGGGAGGCCAGCTGTTGTTGTTGTCGTTGTTGTCGTCGTTGTTGTTGTTGTATGCTGTGAAATCAATGTGGGCTCATGGTAACCGTCTAGAACAGAGGGCTGTTACTGGACCCCATCACATGATTCCAGACTCATGCCGAGCCCATGCACAAGGGTCCAACTGTCCCACTGCATTTTCCTGGTTGCAATATTTATGGAAGCAGATTTCCAGGTCATTCTCCTGCAAAACCGCTGGACGGGTTTGTACATCCAGCTTCTTGATTAACAGCCACGAGCTTAATGTTACACAACTTTTTAACCAACCTAGGGGTTATCAAACTATAGAAACTGGGGCCTGTTGTTGTTGTTAATCCTACTTCTAAAATTCAGATGATAACTTATTCATACTAAGATAGGCTCCTGGCCTGGTGACCCTACCTTTTTTAAACCTGTTTACAGTATCTGTCCTTCCATTAAGATTTCAGAAATCTTTTTTTCATTCATTTTACAATGTTTCTCACAATCCATACATCCATCCATTGTGTCCAGCACATTTGCACACTCGTTGCCATCATCATTCTCCAAACACTTGCTTTCTACTTGAGCCCTTGGTATCAGCTCCTCATTTTCCCCATCCCTCCATTGTCCCCCCTCCCATCATGAACCCTTGATAATTTGTAAATTATTATTATTTTGTCATATCTTACACTGCCCAATATCTCCCTTCACCCACTCTTCCCCCCACCCACCCACCCACCCACCACTATCATGGTCCCAACTCTACCTTACAAATCTGGCTAGACCAGAGGATGTACACTGGTACAGATAGGAACTGGAAACAGGGAATCCAGGACAGATAAACCCCTCAGGACCAGTGGTGAGAGTGGCGATACCAGGAGGGTGGAGCGAAGGCGGGATAGAAAGGGGGAACCGATGACAAGGATCTGCAGATTTCAGAAGTTCTGTAAAGTAATAAAAGTACGGTGACAGTGATGACGACGAGGATGTTAACTCAAGTGGTTGATGCGGCTCTGTCTGTCCAACTTTGAAAGCAGAAACCATTGGCCAACCTGGTCATTTCTCGTGAGTCTCCTTGTGATACAAAATGTCTAATATTTAAATCTTGGTACCCTACCCCTCACTATCACTGAGTATGACAGATTATTCAACCCACAATCAAAAGCTTTCACTATATTTCAGGAGAAAATATTTGGGAAGCAAAAGTATGTCTTTCATATTTCCAAGTAAAAGAATTCATATCTGATAAAAGCAATATTTTTAGTTATGTCATATGCAAAAAGGGTACCATATAATTAGAAGTGAATTTAGGCAGAAAGACAGAAAGCAGAGATGTAAAAGCAGATAATTAGTGCACTGTTATAATTAGCCGATACTTCTCAATCCCATGGTAACTGTGCTCTGAAAAGGACTGCTGCCGATTAGCTAATATTTCCTGAAAGCCGCGTTCTTCTCTTTAAATGGAGAGTTTGAATTGCTGTCTCCTTGAAAACCGTGCCGTGATATGTCATAAATGGATTAATAGCTATATTACAGGGCTTTTTAATGTAAAAAAATAGCTAGAAGAATTAAGCAGATATTATACTGGGGGCAAAAGAGAAGTAAAAAAAATCTACAGTGTAACCTGTGGTCCACACGTAGTTTGGAGTATACATTTTCAAGATAGATGTTAAATTTTTAAATACAGACAAGAACACATTTCACTTTGTCAGTAGTCAACCAGCCCCAAAATCTAGACATGGGAAGCAGTGGAACTATCAGGGGATGTATTTCAGGAGTGTACACATTTCTATCTGACAGTAGACAGCAATACCAGAGAAAGGAACCTGAAATCTCAGGCAAGTAGAAATGTCTCTCTCCCTTCTTATTTTTCTCACGTCCTTCCTGCCAATGGTTAGGGTAATGCAATGGTAAGGTTACAAGGGGATTTTTCCAAACTGATGAGAAAACTCAGCAGACTGAGTCGCTGCACTATCTCCATTTCTAAGTGTGCGAAATGACCTTGAGACTCATCTGGTCGTTGGAGGGCTTGCGGGCTGAATTAAAATGTTGGGCCTGGGTGGGGAAAGGACATGTTTTTTAAACTCCGAAGTATCTCATTCAAGTCAGGACAAAAATTAAACTCTCAATTTTATCCCTGGATATCAAAGACCTGGATAGGGCAGGTCATGAACTTCTCCTGAATTAGAGCATTCTGAACAGGGCAGTCTAAAACCAAAAAGTGGGCAGTCTTGCCAGTCACAGCAACCGGACGCAAAGCCAGTGACAACACGTTCCGTCAAAGGAAGAGCACCTGGGACGAGCAGTGACATATGGTGACATTCTGAGAAGGACAATCTGACAGCAGAGCAGAGGAGAGAATGACTTATGAAATTTCCAACAGACTTGCATTTTTATCACTATCCAAACAAAAAACAACCTGTCAGTGACAACGAACAAAGCAATTGTTTTGGGTACTCGTAGCTGCACAAAAGGTACCGAGCCCACAGAACGGTCTCGGTGCCTGTGTTCACTGACAGCTCCTAACTATACAGATCACCTGAAGCAGTTTATCTAAGGCAACTCTTAGGATAATTTGAGAAAATATTCCCCAAGAAGGGATCTGATATTCTATGTGAGTCTTTCACAGTACATGCTAAGAACGGCAAGAGAGCAGACATGTCTATATTGGCCCTGTTTGCTCGTGGCATGCATGTCCATCCACAGCCTTCTTTAGACTGTTGTTCCCGGGTAATATCCAAAAAGGACTAGGTATGTTAGAGACTGTTGGCACAAGAACTAGCCTGTATTAAAAAGACCTAGGTATTAAAAAAAAAAGATGTAGGTATGTCATTTTTTTTACCTAGGCCCTGTTTAGAAGGATTAGGGTGGAACAATTTTGATCAACCAACCAACAAATAAACAAAAGTAACAGGCAAAACAAAAAAATGCTGATTAATACCAGCAATCGGAATAGACATTTTTAGAAAGTGTTTTTAATCAGTTCCCCAGTATGGGGTTAACCAACTGTGTCAGCAGAACTAAATTACAGACTCATAGGGAAGGAAAAAGCAAATAAAAAAGAAGAGAATTTTGAAACAAATTCAAACTATTCCCTCCTGGGCTGAGCAGCTAAAAGTACCGAGGAAGGATCATTGGCTGAACGCTATGAACAAACAAACCCTAGGCAAATAACAGTGAAGAGTATCCAGAAATATGTAAGACTTTTCTGCCTAAATTAGGCAAGCATAAAAAACAGAGGGTTGGCCGATCATCAAAGAAATGCACAAGTACAAAACTAACAGGGAGGGAAAGGCTGAGGTGAAAATGGCGATTATCAGGTACAAACCTACATGTCCCATCATTGGCTTCAAGCATTCTTAGCTTAGGGGCGTCAATGGTACCAGAAAGCCAACAATAGCTTGTTAGGTGCCAGCAAGTAAGTTCCGATTCATAATGGCCCTATGTACAACGAAAGCGAACGCTGCCTGGTCCTGTGTCATTTCACAATAGTCAGTCTGCTTGCGTCCGTCCGGGCAGTCACAGTGTCAATCCATCTTGTTGAGGATGATGTCCTTTTGGAACCGGTCCCTCTGAATAGCAAGTCCAAAGCAGAAGAGAGGAAGTCTTGCCGGCCTTCCTTCTAAGCGGCATTCTCGTTTTAGGTCTGAGACGTTTTCTCTGGTAGTCCACGAAATGTTTAATATTCCTCGCCAGCACAAGTTCTCAAATTCCTCAGCTCCTCGTTGTTTTCCTCACTCGTGGTCCGCCTTTCACATGCGTGTGAGGTGATTGAAAATGGCGTCAGCTAGGTCAAGGGCACCTTAGTCCTCAATGTGACATCTTTGCTTTTTAATACTTAGAAGAGATCATTTGCGGCACATCTGTTCAATACAATACGTTTTTTTTGCTTTGTTTTTTTTCACTGCCATCTCCATAGGAGTTGGTTGTGAATTCAAGTGAAATCCTTTGTAAATTCAATCTGTTACGTATTTCTCTTGGTGTTGCTTGTTGGCCCAGTTGTGAGGATTTTGTTTTCTTTATGTGGAGATGTAATTCATACTGAAGGCTTGAGTCATTGATCTTCATCAGTAAATGTTTCAAGTTCTCTTTACTTTTCAACAAGCAAGGATGTCATCTGCATATCACTAGCTATTAATGAGGCTTCCTCCTATCCTAATGCTGCATTCTTCTTCATATAGTCCAGCTTCTTGGATTATTTGGTCAGCATACTGATTAACTAAGTGTGATAAAAGGAGATATATATATATCCTGGACACACCTGTCCTGATTTTAAACTCTGCAGTACCTTCCTCTTCTACTGCAATGACTGCATTTTGTTGGTCAATGTACAAGTTAACCTGAGCACTTATAAGTGTTGTAGAATTCTTTGAAATGCCATCATAATTTGTTCTGATATACACAGTCAAACGGGTCAATGAAACACAGGCAAATATGTTTAGTATTCTCTGTTTTCAACCAACAGCCAGGTGATATCAGTGGATCCCTCATCCCATGTCCTCTTCTGAAGCCACCTTAACTTTCTGTCAGTTCCCTGCCAATATACTACTTCAACCATTCCTGAAGTCTATTCAGTAAAATGTATTTGTGCACGCTATTTGTATCATTATTCAATAATTTCTATATTCCACTGGGTCACCTCCCTTTGGAAAAGGCACAAATATGGATGTCTGTCAGTTGGTGGTCAGGTCGTGGTTTTCCACATTTCTCGGCATAGATGAGCAAGCACATCCAACATTGTAACCACATGTTGAAACGTCTCAGTTGCTATCCCCTTCATTTCTGCCGCCTTTTATTTATTTTAGTATTTTTTGGTCAATGCCGTCAGTGCTGCTTGCACTTCTTACTTTAGTACTAGGGGACCTTGGTCATCCTGAAATGGGCCAATTCTTTTTGATTCAGTGACTCTATGGTTCCCTTCTATCATGTTTGGGTGCTCCCTGCATTGTTTATTATTTTGTCCTTAAAAACCTCCAATAATACAGCACCAAGCTTGGGTTGTTGTTGTTTTTCCTCTGGTTCTTTCAGCTACAGAAATGCTGAGTATGTTCTCCATTTTTCATTTTCTCCCTCTAGGTCTTTATGCATTTCATTATAACACCTTGTCTTCTGGAATCATCCTTTGGAATCTGTTACGCACTTTTATTTCAGCATTTCTTCCTCTTTTTTCCTTTTTCTTTTAGCTACTATACATTCGAAAGCAAATTGCAGAGTTTCTTTTGACATCCACTTTGGTCTTTCCTTGCTTTCATATTTTTTAATCACCTCTTACTTACTTCATGAATGACGACCTAGATATGATCCCACAACTTGTCTGGTATTTGGTCTAGTGCTCAATGAACCAAATCTATATTTGATATGGTCTCTAAATTCAGGTGAAGTGTACTTAAGGTTGTACTTTGGTTCTCATGGACTTGTTTACATTTTCTTCATCTTTAACTTGAACTTGCATGTGAGCAATTGATTATCTGTTCTGTAATTGGCCCCTCGCCTTATTCTGATTGGTGATACTGAGGTTCCATCGTCTCTTTCTAAAGATGTAGTTAACGTAATTCCATCTGTCTAGGTTCACATGCATAATTGCTATTTATGTTGTTGATAAAAGGTATTTGCAAAGGATAAGTCATCAGTCTTGTAAAATCTAATCATGTAATCGAAAGCATTGTTTCTGTCACCAAGACCATATCTTCCAACTCCTGATCCTGTTTCAGGCGCTCTGGTGAAGTAGTGGTCTACATGGGGAGGGGGGGGGGCTACTAAGCTCAAGGTCAACAGTTCAAAACCACTATCTTCTGCTCCCCAGGAGAAAGATGAAACTTTCTAGTCTCATAAATATTTATAGTCTCAAAGCCCACAGGGGCGGTTCTCTTCTGTCCTATAGAGGCCACTAGGAACAGAATACTCTTGGGTAGTGATTCTGTTTGCATCCTTCTTCATTTCCGACCTTTGTAGTCCATATACCGGGAATTATCAGTGCATCTTGATTTCATTTTTTATCAATTTTAGAAAGCAGACGTTAGTGAAACCTTGTTTCATCAGCTTTGGTATTAGTGGTTGATATGCAGATTTGAATGGTAGCCATAGCAGCAGGTCTTCTGCCCTATCCTAGCCCTTTTCTGCTCATATGCCTAGGATAATGATCTTTAGGCATTCAGCTTCATTTTTACAATGCTGTCTCATATTTCATACATTTGCTGTTCTGATCATTGATGAATCTTTGCAGGAGTTTCTTCTCATAGTGAGCTGAACCACATCAGTAAATGAAGCTCTCTCGTGTCCTTCCAGTTGACTCTGCTTTGAGGAACCCCCCCCAGTTGTATTTGGAGGGTCTTCCAATTTGAGGTGCTTATCTCCTGGCACTCTACCAGTGCTCAGATGCTGTTCATAAGGTTTTCATTGGTCGATACTCTTAGAAGTAGACCGCCAGGTCCTTCTTCCTAGTCTGTCTTAGTCTGGAAGCTCAATGGAAACCTGACCATCATAAGTGACCCTTTGGGTATTTGAAATACTGACGACGTAGTTTCCAGCATGACCGCAACATACAAGACAGCCCAGTGCCACAAATTGACAGACTCCAGTAGCACATTATTGTTGGAATAAGACTGAGTTTGATCTTTATAGCAGTGGTTTCTGTAGCATTGGAAGCTCAACTGCGTGCCTGTGTTTCAAAGTGGATTTAGAATTCAGGTAAATCGACAGTTATTATAAATCCACGACTATCTATTTTCAATCTTGTGGGTTTCTAAGTTCCCAAGTATCTAGATTGTACAAAGCAACATTGTTTTTTATTTTATTTCCCTTTGTTTTTAAGAAGGTCAGGCAGGGCAACAATTGTACAAATGTGCTTTCCACAAGTGATGTATGTATGAATTGTGATAAGAGTAGTATGAGCCCCCAATAACATGATTTTTTTTAAAAAGATGATCAGGCATTTTTATACATGATCATTTTAAATTTGTTCCATTTAGTGGGCAGAAGGAATACAGTAAAACCAAAGCTGTAAGTGAATGGCATTAGATTTGCTCAGAAATGTGACCATTTTTTTAGGTAGGCACTAGGAAATAAATCTGTGTATTAATTACTTCCTGCCCTACAAACTCAGTGTGCAAATTCTAATAAAAGACAAAAGGGAAATCGTTGTATAACCTGTGGAGGAAGGATTGAGCATTTTAACATCTAAAACACACCAAAGAATATGCAGACAACATCTAAATGCAAAAAAATTAATAATAATCTCATGCTTTTGACATCTTTGTGTTTACTTTAGTTTTTTGGATTTTTTTTCTCCCCAAGTATGTCTTTCAACAAAGACCTAAGTTGTCACTTTCAAACTGAGAGAGTAATGTCTGTATGTAACAATGCCTGAAGACAGAAAGGAATTCCTGACACTTGATTTTTCTGTTGAGAGAATCCTAAAATAAAATCAATAAGTAAAAGGTTTTTTTGTGAAGAGTGAATGAACGAACAGAGAAGAAAAATTCCAGAGCAGAAGCATTTATGTTTGCCTTCTCAGTAATATAAAAGATAATAGTTTCAGATTTCAGTATTTTTGGGGGTTTATATAAGACCTTATTATGATTTTTGCATAGAACCATGTGTGTTTTTCAAGGTTTGATTATTATTGTCAACATTTGGGCCTCAGAAATTTCTAAAATTATAGTCATTGTATTTCAAAATGCTGCCTTCTAAAACAGAAATTTCATTGAGCTCACCAACATCGGCCAATTTCAGTTACATACAGAAGCTTACAAAATAGAACCCCATTCTAAACACCAAAGTGAATTTTAAAACATTAGGTGTTCATCAGCTTCCCAGTTGTCAGTGCGTTTCTTCTTTCTGTGTCGCCGTGTGGCATTGGTTGAATGGCACTTGGTCCAGGAGCCCTGGTGACATGCACAGTGCTTTATATGTTCAAACCCATCCGCTGGGACGTGAGAGAAAGATGAGGCTTTCTGCTCCCGGAAAGATTTACAGTCTCAGAAACCCACAGGGGCAGTTCTACTGTGTCCTGGGGTCACGGAGAGTCAACAATGACACACTTGCTGTGAGTTTGGTTTGGGATTTTGACTTAGTCGTGCAGATATGCAAGTAGAATCTATTTAGAGCAAACCATATTGAACAGATTAAGATGAGATTAAGACAGCCTTAGTTCATTGCTTCCAGAAGTAGAATGAAGAAGATGTTAGGTATATTGTCAAGCAATAGATTTAGCATATATCCAAGCAAATCATTGGCTTTTCTTTCGCATCGTCACTATACATTACATGAGAACAAAATCCAAATCCCTGATATTTCCATGGTAGAAGATACTTATGTGTTCTGTTTCAGATGAAACAGGTTTTAAAATGAATAAGTAAGTAGCATTTCGGAGGGCTCTGGGAGAAGGCAAAGACAGGTAAAGGGCTGAAGTCCTGTCAGGGACTTCACAAATGCTGTATAGCACAAAACGCTCCTCACCACCAGCTCCAGACCCAAAATTTCAGCTTCTTTAAAATTTACTATGCGATAGTGCCTATCGCCATGTCCTTAACCACGTGACTTTGCAGTCGGTACAAAGTAGCACACTTCCTATCTAGTTTTATGCTACTTGAAAGCATTACATACAAGACTCAAATGCACACAGGGACCAGAGTAAGTTAACCAATGTATCTTACAGGTGACCAACTTCCTTCCATTGGATCCTCCCATTCCTAACTGAGCTGAATTGGAACCCACACATCCTAACTCTCCGTTCTTCTCCTCTAACTCACTGCCTCCCCCCTGGATCCTGGCCGAGACACCTATCTGTGCCAAGAGCGTCTTCTAATACAATCCAGTTTCAAAATAATTTCTCAGTGTGAGCCTACAATCTCTTAATAGGTGCAAACAAAATAGCATACAATATGTCACAGATGTCTGGGATCCTCAAAAGATGTTTAGCTGAAAGAAACATGAATCAACAAGTATTTAAGAAGATGCAACAGACTTGTCTTAGAAGCTTAGGCAAGAGCATAGCTCGTTACTATCGTTTAAATCTTAGAGTGCTCTGCTGTTTTTGTTAAGATTTCATTGGAGCAGAAAACGCGATGGTTTTTAAAATTTAAAAAGATAAATACAGATAACATCAGACTACAAAAGCCAAGCAGGTTTTCTATACCAAGCACTCAGATCAAGGCCAAACTCTAGGCACCAACATTTTTAATTGAAAGGAAGATATGAAACGAACAAGAGTGAAGATGGCAATAAATGCCTCCTTTGTTTTAAGAGCAACACCCAAAGCTAAAAAACTCGAAAACACTTCTCAATGAAAGGGGGCTACCCTAACCCCGGTGCGTTGCCTGTAACATACACAGAATGTCATTGAAAAGACAGTGCCAATCTGGGCCTAGGTTGCTGAGCTTGAAACCTAAACATCCCACTGGGGCATTAAGCCTGTTTGGTCTTTAAGAAGCTCCTTGAATTCTTAAAAGGTAAGCTCCTGCGGAGAGACAATGTTGGAGAGGATTTTGTTTTTAATCCTTTGGTGACTAAAGCCCACTCATGTCCTGAGTAACCTGGGCTAGTTTCTCCCTTAGAGCCACTCAGTCCAGCAAAAGCCCTGTGTGTGCTTGCATGCTTAGAGATGATGGTGTGTGTGTGTGTGTGTGTGTGTGTGTGTGTAGGGGGAGGGTTGGGGGGGAGAGGCCGCCAAGGCCTAGGAAGACCCACGTAACTTTCTTTCTTACCATGTATGGTGTGTGTGTAAGTGTGTAAGTTGGGACACTACAAAAAAGACACTGGCTTTGTCACTTCAATTCTCTGGGTCTCAATTTAATCATGGGCAACAAGGGCAAGTGAAACCGATTCTCCACGACGGGGCAGGGCCCAGACACGTGAGTCTGGGGAAGGACTATCATAGAGCAGAATGGTCTTTCCTGAGAAGATCCATGGGACATTTGAAGACAGTGCCGATGCTTGTGACTGGTCTCAAGCCCCATCCCAACACACACACACACACACACACACACACACACACACACACACACACTTTTCCTTTCCTTCCTGTGGGAATTGTTTCCGACTGAACCAGATGGAAGCTCTGTGGCACAGTTTAGAAAAATCAGTATGCAATTGTGCAAAAGGATATGATAAGATTGTGATCAGAAAGCATCGAAAAGGGGGAATCGGGAGTGTGCAGGGCTGGTCCTCCTTCCCCAGCGAGCCATTTTCCTGGGTCTTGGAGGTGGCCAGCGAGCAGCCACGTTCACTTGTGCTCTGCGGGCTGCCTGTGATTCTGCAGCTCTCCACTTCTTCCTCGCTCCCTGGATGTGGGTTCCTCTCCGAACGCGCCTCTCCCTCCGCTTTCCTTCTCACTCCCTCCTCTCTTGGGGCGCAGGCTTGGCCGCCCCCTCCAGGTGTGAGCGCGGCGCCGGGTCCTGGCTGGGCGCAGGGGCGGGAGCGCGGGCGCTGCGGGGAGAGGCTGCGGGCGCCCGCCGGGCCGCGCCTCCCCTTCCGCGGCTGCGGGGCGGGCACCGCGCCGCTCCGGCTCGGCCCTCCAGCCGCCCTGGTCGCACCCGCGCACCTGAAATAACAGCGGCGCCCCCTCCCAGGGCGCAGCGCCGGCTGCTGGAGGCACTCGGGGCCTGAGTCCCGGAGGGTCCCCGCCTCTCCGGCAGCCTGGCCGCCGGGCACACTTGACCCCCGGGAAGGAAGGGGGGCTGGGCTGCGCTCGGGGACGCTGCGACTCCGAAGCGGGAGGGGAGGTTGCGCCGGCCGCCGGGACTCGCGGCGGGAAGCTGGGGGACTCAGAACGAGAGGCAGGGAGCTGGTGGGGAGGAGGCCGGGGGCCGGCGTTGCGGTGCGGAGCAGGCGCCCCCGGGTGCGCCCCCGCCAAGGACGGACGCCCGCCACGGCCCGGAGGGGCACTGGCAGGACAGCCCACCGCCTGGCCCTCTGCTCCTCCCTGGGCCAAGCCAGCTGGGAGCAGACCCCGCACCTCGCTGCCCACAGAATCCCCAGGTGGGACCCCCACATTCCCTGGGAAGGGGCCCCAAGATGGGGCGGGTGGCTTGGGGCTCAGGGTGGCTGTGCGCGCGGGGGCCCCTCCAGTCAGACCAGCGCCCTCCGGGCGCATCTCGGACAGGGCAGCTCCTGTCTCCGTGCCCCCCCCCACCCTCACCCCCCAACCGGGCCAGATGCCCCTGCGCTGAGCGGTCCCGCCGGGCGAGGCCGCCGGTAAATAAACCCACGGCTGGGTGAACTCCGGGGAAGGGAGGGTCAACCCGATTTGCTCGAAGCTTCCACGTTGACTTCACCCCACGAGGTCTCCGGTTTTGAATGGACCCCTTTTTTCCGCTTAGTCTCAAAAAATGATGCTTCTCTAGCCAGGGGCCCATCGCCTGACTGTGTTTAAAAAAGTAAATTGATCAATAAAGACGCGGACGATGAGATTCTTTATCATTTTCAAATGTCGTTGGTGCCGCCCAGAAGTTCAGGCTCATAGCGACCCTGTTCCCACAGAGGTTGCTGTGTTGGAGCTCGCTCTGTTCGCATCTCAGGGAGGGCCTCCCTCTTTCCCAGACCCAGGGTTTTTTAAAGAGGGGGCGTGCAAAAGGACATTTTTCAGAGATTCACAAGTGAATTCCTCTCAGCAGGCGTCCCTCGGCTTCTTTTGGTTCCTTCTCTCTCCGTGGGGTGTTTTTCCAGCTACTAGAATTCTTTCTGAGCCGCAGGAAGCCTTCCATGTTTTTCTTACTCATTAGAGAACTCAATGAAATGTTAAAATATTTATTTTTGAATAATCAGTATGAAGTTTGCCTGAAGGTTTTCACAAAATCTTCCCCGTTTACCCAGTGGAACATGGACGCTAAGCCTGACCAGCCTGCCTCGCCCTGTGGCTTCGAAGGTAAATGTTTGCATTTGGTGACTGGAACCCATTGGCCAGCTACTCAGTAGTTCACCAACTTCAGAGAGCATCAGGCATGGGTTTATTACTTGCTCTCCGTGCCTGGGAGATTTTCCTATTTTCTCCAACGACGGATAATAAGGTTGTTGGGTGTGTTTTGTTTTTAAATATCTGACTCAATGGCTTTAGACTGCACCTCCTAACAGCAGTTCAGTTCATTGAGCAAAAGTCTGAAAGAAAACCACTGTCGTCGTCACGTTGGAGAGAGTTGAAATCCTCCTGCTCTTCCACAAGGCAATGTGAGTAATCTGGTTGCCTTACCGAGTCCTTGTCCATTGACTCCTCCTGTGGCTATATGACAGCCAATATTTTAAAGTCATTCTGAAGTAGTCCACGCCACACCAAAAGGTGGGTTTGAAATGAATCACTGACATGTGCTGCTGTCTCCATCAAATACCTGAAACTGCCACCTCTCCACTGAGTCTTCATGAGCAGGCACCCCAATCCCTGGCATGTGCCCCTGGTGTTAGGAACCCCCACGAAGGAAGTTTACCCTCAGAAACGCAGCTGAACAGCTTGCAGAGCCTTGCGCCAGACTCTTCTGGTAAAGTCCCTTTAAATTCTCCATATTTTATTGGTGTTGGACTTTGTTTGTTGTTGGTTTGTCTTTAACCACCAGGACAGCACTGGTGTGTGGTGATTGTGATCCTGGGAGAAGCTATGTCAATATCAGAGGTCAAAATTGGCTTATTGCTTTTTTAATACAATGATTCTATAATGCCAGACCTTGACAACATTTTTTTTCAGTATAACCAAAATGTATGCTGTGCTTTTAAAAATGGGTTTAGGAAGACATCAGCCACACGTTCTCCCCACGTGTGTCTCCAAGTGCAGAAACACTCCAGTGTCAAGTTTTCATCTAGGGCTTCAGAAAAAAGGAATTCCTCTCAAATGTTTTCATTGCCAGTTTCATTCCCCCTCTTCTAAAAAGTACTCTTCTCGGTTGCTGAACAATGTCATGTTCAACTTCCAAGAACGAAAGTGGACATTCTGGATTATCAGCCCGAAGATTCACTTAGCCTGACCGTCACACAAATTCACACTCAGAGCCAAGCAAACCATCTGTATTTATCCCCAGAGATGCTAAGCCTGTTCAGTCATCCTTTCTTGCTGTCTTTTTCCCAACTTACTTTGTACACACACACACACACAGAGGGAACGGTATTAAATGTAGGCTTTAGCCTCTGCCTTCGTCAAGTGGCTGAAGTGTACTTCCACTTAGTATGATGCCCTATCCTTGGACTGGAAAATATGACCAGGCCACACGACTGTCCTGTGAGTCTCAGTTGGCTCCTGTGGTTTTCTCATTACTCACCAGGAGCACATCACACCCCCTAATGCTGGACAAGGAAAAAAATAAAATGTTTGTCAAGAGGCTGTAGTTTTTTCATTGTCCAGTAGACGGCACAAAAGATCAAGCCTTCAAATGCTAAACAATCCTCCGAGGCTATTTTGTTTGGATTGGAGCGTGTGTGAGTGTGCTGCTCATTTTAGATAGCCAGCCAGCCAGCGCTGTAGCTGGGAAACAGAAAAACCTCTCTAAACTTCAGTACCTCACCAGGGTTTTGAAATGGAGTGATATGAAAAGGTTTTGCCTGTCTGCTCGGAAAACAAAAATGCTGCTAAGAAAACACACCATCAGAAAGGAGGAGCTCAAAGGAAGACGTTACCGAGAAAATATATTATTTTAAAGTTACCTTTGAAGAAATCAAATGTAAGAAGTGATGAGCCTTTCATTTCTCATGGCGATTTCCTAACAGTTAAATTAAATATTTGCAGCCTGAACCTGAAAGATTCTCTACTGGGATTTTGTGGGGTGTATCTGTATCTTGTATTAAATTGAACACACAGCTCGTTTAGAAAATTCGAGACTGTAATTCAAATGGGTATACATATATACACATATATAATATGTAGTAAAGAGTCTTTCTTTGAACTTTTGGGAATAGCTTTGGAGGGGATATTGGAGAATGGGCCATTAGAAATAACTCAGATCAGAATCTGCCACTTTTAACTCAATGTGTGACTTTAGCTACTAATATTTATATTTTACTAAAAGGTTTCTATTTCCTTTTTCAGTCATGTGTAGCACGAGGAGGGGGGGGGGACACACAAAGTGTGGGCTAGTAACTCATTTCCTAGTTAATTTTATTAAGAATTTATAGCACTGTTTAGAAAGTTTTAAGACAACCATAAATTTTATTAGGAATATTTTATTAAGCCCTCCATTTAATTAATAAAAGACCTCTATAACTTCTGAAAATGTCAGAGCGAGTAATTATGTTAACCAGTGTAGCTTTTTCCCTCTCTAGAGACCCAAGCATTTTAATGATTTGAAGTAGAAAAGTAGTAAGGAAAGTGGCCACCCTCTCAAAAAAAATTTTTTTAACTTCTGCAATATCCAGTCCTTTTCCCTGTGGCGCCCAGCGAGCCTAAACTGACCTCTCATTGACTTCTGAACTGGACCCAGACATTGTTTTCTGAAGCAAAATGCAGTAAACAAATCTCAAAACCCTAGATTGCTTTGAGGGCACTTGATTAACATCCTCCCTAATCCCTTGGGCTCACCCCCTTCCATATCACCTAAGTGGGGGGTTCTCCCATTAATAGACTTCTAAATAGTTTATTTCACTTTTCTCACAGCCATTCATTAGCTTTGACTTCTGGATACCGGTCTCATCTCACAGCCAACAGCCCTTATCTCCAGGCATTCCTGGATTATCTCTACCAGATTTAAAATCTATTTTCTTTAACTGGTCCTTCCCGCCTCTTATTTCTGTCTTTTTGAAATGCAAATGCTAATGTGCGGTGAGATGCCGAGGATAAATGTTCCCCAAGTACTCTCCCCAAGACTACATACTGCAGGACAACCTGAGAAGCAATCACCTCGTTTTGAACAGGCATCCTGAAGTTAGGTGGCATATGATAACCCCTTATCATCCTGTGAACACAGCTGCCAAAGTCGCTTGATTAGCAGGCTCTTGTTTATTCTGGGCAGGCAAATACACACACGTTTTTCCTTAAGAGGTGCCTCTCTTATTTCTGAGGCCTTGAGGACTAACTCATCCGTGTGAACCTTGGGGACAAAAGTTTAATTCAGGATATAGGCCTTTCCGCTGGCACCACTTCTTAGAGAGGTCCAGAAAGTTACAGGGACGTCTGTGGGTTTTCAAAGCCTCTGTATGGGACAGTGGAAACAACAAAGACCTGGGCCCAGCTCTCCTCTCTAGAGGCCCTCTTCTTTATTTTGGGGACAGCGCTGTGGAATATGACGGATAAACAGAATATGGAAGGCCCATGTCTTAGGGCCAAGGGCTCCCCCCACAACACTCCTTCACCAAGTCACATTTTGTTTGTTTTATTGCCTTTAAACCCAAGTGTCCGAAAGACACTAGGAATAGGTGCTGTCACAGAGTAGCCATAAAGATCACTGTTTTCTAAGCTACCTAAACCTGTCCCTTCACCTTTTCCATTTAATCGATGATTAATTGCCGTCCTCCCCCGGAAAGGGGTTTTCGTTGGTGGTGGGGTTGTTGTTTTATGGATACTATATTGCAACTCTACACAACCTCATGCACTGGCTCTCAGCAAGCCCAACTGTAATAACTGTTTGCTAATTGTAAAATCCTTATCCAGAAGGAGGTTTGGGCAAACAATCTGTACTACTGTAATTACACTGTAAAAGTCTTCTCCGTCCCGTATGGTTGCTCAGAATGAATCTTATAAAAGGCGAGGAAATCTACTTCGGTTCACAGTTATCAATGGAAAGGGGAAGGGGTAGGAGAATGGAGGACAACATAAGACACGTCTTGAAAGTATTATGAGGTTGTTATCTGCTCCACAGGTGCACTTTCCTTCTAAAGAAAATCAGTAAGGACATGTATTCAGTGCATGCATCAGGTGCTCCACATAACGCTGGGAAAACAGGAGACAAAATAACAATTAATAAAATTAACCAGACAGCAGTAATACAAAATAAATGATGTAGTCAAAACCAACCCCCCCTAAAAAAATAACTGTAGTAGGTTCCAAACTTTTGCAAATGTGGTCGCCAGGCTAAGGCCACCTTCAGATGGGCCACCCGTGTGTCTTTGCCAGAGAACCCGTGGGGTTTGTCAAGACCAAGGCCATTGAACCCTTTCGCAGTAAAGTCCTCTCAGTTAAGTTATCCTTACACAATTCCCTTGCAGTTCATTTAAAAATCGTAAAGGTAGATGTGCCCCTGTTAGTGTTGGGTTTGACAGCGCGCGCGCGCGCGCGCGCGCGCACACACACACACACACGCCTCCATTCCTGCACCCCAGTCCCGGCCTTCTCAGCTGCCAGTTGAGCCAGGCAAATGAGTGTTCACGCCGCTGCTGGCCGCTGTGGGAAGGCATTAGCCTGGGGTTCTGGAAGGGCTTTCCAGCTGCAGACCCAGCCTAGTCCCTTCTCCAGAGAGCAGTGTGTAGCTGCTGCCTGTCCTGTCCGCACAGCTTCCCAAGAACTAGACGGAGAAAAACGACTTCTTGGGACCGAGGGGCTCTATCTTAGCCTGAAATTCTGCATCCAAGTTCACGTTGGGATGGGGGGGAGGGGGTCAAGCTCGGGTGTACAGGCACTGCTCATTCAGCTGGTCCGCCCCCTCCACCCACCCCTGCCCTGCTTTCACAAACGGGCTTGCTTTAACCTGCGTCATCCATTGGGCCGTTTGTGCCAGAAAATTCTACATATGTATGCAACAAAGAAAAATGTAAGCGATCTCCAAACTTGAGTGTCATGGAGCTAAGGAAGCAAATGAGGAGGGATTCTGGGCATGAGTTGTTGAATCGGTAGGACTCTTTTCAGACAAAGAGCATCTCCAAGCTTTGGGTGAACCTGCGTGAGGCCCAGAGTCACACTGGGGTTGCGTGCTGTGCAGAGGGGGTGTAGTGTGAAGGGGGTAGGACACACAGGAGGCTGGGAAGGCTCAGCTGCTCCGCTTTTGGAAAAACTCCAATATTGGGGGAGGAACGCTGGCATGGACTCGTGCGAAAGGCTAAACTAAACGGATCGCTGTCACCCAGGGAGGCTGAGCGTGCTCGCTGGAACTGGACGCCAGACGGAGGCTAAGAGGCTGCTCTGCCCAAGCCCACTCAGCAACAACTTCAGTCCCATCTCCGCACCATCTCCTTGCCTCTGCGCCTGGAGTCCGTTTCAAGACGTCTCAGAGCGCCAACCTTTTGCAAACATTCTCAGCGTGAAGGTGGCCCCCTAATCTCTCTCAAAATGCTTCCTCCTACCTACACCCCCTTAGGAGTTAGAGTTTGATCCCCAGCTGGCGGGTGGCATGGGGTTGGCTGTGATGGGCGCCCCGCCTCGGCTTCTTAGGGGAGTCAGCCTTTTGGCCATCCTCAGGGCGGGAATCCGGACCGGCAGTTTACATTCCCGGCAGATCGAAGCTCCCTGCTGATCGATTATTTGATAATTGATTTTCCTCGCAGCCAATGCGCGGCAGCCTTGGCGGGGGCGCGCTCTGATTGGTCGAGCCCTCCTCCACGGCTGCCTACCGAGATTTGGGTGAGCTCATTTTCCCGCAGACCGCAGGGGGAATTTTCTGCGAGGTTTCAGCTGGAGGGAGGGGGGGCCGTGCTGCTCTGAGCCGGGCGAGCCGCGAGCTCTGCTCCAAGGGAGAGGCGTCCAGCCCGCTGATGGTGGAGTTGCTACGTCTAAGCCATCTCGGCCGATCCGAGCCCGGTGGGCAGGAACATAAATACTCAAATAACACTCATGAACACCACAATAAAGGGCCAGCTTGGAGTCAGAGAATAGATTTTTTTTTTTAAGAACCGTTTGGGGATTTTTTTGAAGCCCAAAGAATAGGTGTTTCAAAGGAGAAAGTTAAAAGTGGGCGCCCCGAGTTGTGCGGCGCAGCAGCTTTTTTGTCTGACATCTCGGCTCCGGAGGTGGATTCCTTTCCCTCCGGCACCGGGAGTTTTCGCCGGGCCGGGTTGGGGAAAGCGGCTTGGAGGGAGAAGGGCTGGCCGGGGCGAGGCGGGGGAGGAGAGCAGGGGTGACGCGGAGAGAGATCTGGGGGCGCCGGCCCCTCCAGGCCCGCGTGCGGCCGAGGCCCGAGCCCCTCCGCGCCTCCGAGACAAAGGCGGCGCGGCCGCGGCTGTGGCGAAGCGCGCCGACCTCGCCGCGCCCTGGGCGCACAGCCGCCGGGCCCGGAGCGGTCGGAGAAAGAGCCTGCCTCCGCTCGGTTCCCCCGCCGGGGCTTCGCCCGCGGGCGCCCGGGCCTCCCAGCCCGCGTCGGGTTTCGCTTTCGGGGGATCGTAAATAGCTGGTGTTTGTAAACAGGCGCTGGGGGCACCTTCCCGTCGCTCAGCTCATTGTTCCCTCCCTTCCCCTGGCACTTCTCACTGGACGCCCGGGCTGGGGCTCGGAGCCGCCCGGGCGCCCAGCCTCAAAGCGAGAAAGGGCCAGCATTTCCTCTCTGCGGGATCCGCATCCCCCTCGGTCCGCCAAAAAACTCCGAAGAAGGGTCTGCGGAAAGCCACAGCCACGTCCACCCCAGGTTCTCTGGACTCTACCCAGCCTTTCCCAGCCTGGGTTCCCGCTTCTCCTCCTCCTCTGCCTGGGTCCCCGGTTCACTTTTCCTCTTGGGGGTTGGGGGAGAGGCTTCGTTCTGGGAATCCAACTTGCCTGCACCCCCCTCTCCTCCGGAAAATACTGGCAGACCCCAAGAATTTCGAGGACAGTCATGAAGTCTGTGTGCGGAGCCCTGTGCAAAGAATGCCCCCATACAAAACAACTCTCCCAGCTGCCTGCCCCGCGTTGATTCGCAATTTATTTCCACAGTCGCCTGGGGGGCGAGTCCGGAGGGGTAGGGAGCAGAAAAGGATCTGGGTGGGGGGGGGAAGCCGATGGCCCGGTGCTGCTCCCCGCGGGTGTGTGTGTGTGTGTGTGTGTGTGTGTGTGTGCGCGCGCGCGCGCTCGCCCTGGGTGTGTGAGTGTTAGTGCCTGGGCGTGCGATGTAATGGGGCGCCACTCCGCCTCTCCAGGGCGGCCAGAGCTCGCTTCGCGCACCCACCCCTGCAGAGGAGCCGACTTGCTGCAGCCCAATGCATTGTGTAAGACGCGACCTGTTATGGCCACCACTACTTCCGGGTTCTAGCATTCTGGTCGGAATCCACCTCTCCGCCTGTGCAACACACACTTTACACACGCACGGGGACTGCAAGCGGGCAGCATCGATCGCGGCTCCTTTAAGACAAACTCAGACAGACATTTTTTTTAACCCTCCTCCTCTAATCTCCCTCCAGTGCAGCAGTTGCAAAGAGGGAGAGAGAGAGAGAGAAAGAGCGAGAGAAGAGAGAAACTGATTAGGAATTAGGACTGATTCAAAGAAAGCGAGCGCTAGGGCTTTGTGCATTTGAATATTAACATTTGAGGTGTTCTGACCAGAAGAAGACAGAGCGGATGATCATTCATTCCCCACGTTGACAACCTCGCCTGTGATTGACAGCCGGAGTGGCAGAAAGCCATGAGATTTGGTAGTTGGGTCTGAGGGGCGCTTTTTTTTTTTAACAGAATTTTTGGGGAGAGAAGAGAGGACCTGCTTTTCTTTCTTTCTTTCTTTCTTTTTTTTTTCCTCCCCCCGCTGCTGTCTTGGAAACGGAGCGCTTTTATGCTCAGTGACTCGGGCTCTTTGCTTCAGGTTCCTTAGACCGAAGATCTGGGACCGGTAGCTCACGTTGCTGGAGACCTTAAGGGAATTTTCGCCGTTGGTTTTTTTTTCCCGGGACTTTGCGTATTCGTTTCTTTTCACACTGGCCTTAAAGAGGATATATTAGAAGTTGAAGTAGGAAGGGAGCCAGGGAGGCTGATGGCGCAAAGGGTACGTATTAAAAAACAATTGTGAAGCTCAAATGTGAGATTTCAATTGAAACGTAGCTGAAGGACACTGCTAAAAAGTTTCTTCCTTTTTCCCCCCTTCTTTTTCTCTTTCTCTCTTTCTCTTTGAATGAGGTTCCTCAAGCCGTGGCCTAAAGTGAGAGGATTTATTCAGTGCATTTCTGGACTTAATGTATGTTATATGTGATTGTTAATTCAAGTAGTCAAGTTTTCTATAGATTCCTAACCAGCAGCTTTATAAATAAAAATTCAAGCTGGAGAAATCAGCTGTTAAGAATAAGCAACCACAACAAAAACCAAACTACTAGATACTTAATGCTATCATTTGAGTGTTCGGAGATCAGTTTAAAGCTGTTTTAAAACTAAAATAAGCAACTGGAAACTTCAGATAGGTTATTGACTCTACTCGTCTTTGCTATTTCCCTAGAAACAGAGAACTTTTCAAAGCAAATAACTTTGTCACAATTCAGCCGAATTTGAGTTGGGAAAGCAATCATCTTTTAATCGTCATTTTAATCTGCATAGGTTTTTTTTAATACAAGGTAGTAGTTTGAAAGTTTCTCTTCGCTAAGTCTTGTACTAATTGGGTACGAAGCACACAGCTACTAGATTGAAAACGGCAATACTAATTTCCCCAATATTCCTATTTGAATGGAAATGTAGTGAGTAAAGTGAGACAATGACGACTGAGGTAGTTTCTTAAAAGAAAAGAGGTCCACAAAAAGCCTCCCTTGCATAATTTGCGTCCTGGCCCTCAAAGCCCTGTTTGCAAAAGAAAGTTACTAGGCTGACACATTTTTCTTTACCCCTTTGGTTCAGACAAATGTCAGCGTTCTTCCAAACTCCTTTCACACCTCTGGCTTTAAGGAGATGAAAGTGGCAATTCCTCTTTTCTTTGAAAATCATTTCACTCTCAGCACCTCCAAATCTTGGGAAAAGGGTTTTGCCTGGAATGAAGCCATTAGAAATTCTAAATAGCCAAACTTCGCACAGAAAATGACAATCAATGGGAAAATAGGTTTTTGGTTGTTGTTGTTGGTTTTTTTTTCCTGGAATAGGAAGACAGGGCTTGGTATGAGTGTTTGCTTTGAATTTGCTTGAAGCCTGGTGAGGAGCCTTTGCCTCATTGACTTCTAATCTAGGGAGAAAGTTCGTATATAGATGAGTGGGAAAATAGAATCATAAACTGCTTCAACTGTAGGTTTTACTTGCACTTTGGGGGCAAATTCACCAATCTGAAAATTCAGCTCTGATATGCAGTAAAGGCCAGCTTCTCCCGAGTTTCACTTATAAGGGGGCAGTGAGTTTTGTAAAATTTAACAGAGTTTGTCTTGGAAAGCGTAGGAAATGTAGTCTTTGCGGGTCTGCCTAGCCCGGGCCGCTGGCCGAGGGGGGAAAAATGCAAAGCCTGTATGAACTCACATGCTTGGCATACCTGTTCCCACCATAACTTATATATATGTGTGTGTGTGTGTGTGTGTGTATAATTCCCCCTGTTGTGAAGGGATTGTGGGATGAGGCAGGTTTGCTGCACTGCCCTGGCATGTTTTATTATTGTGATTTTGAATTTCCTCCTCTGGAGCCTTGCACGTTTCACCTTCCGCCCTCTGGGAGAAGGCGTCCTTGTCTTCCCTTCTCTTCTTTCTTTCTTTCTTCCTTCCTTCCTTGCCAAAGGATCCTGAATTTCTGAACGGAGTTGATAGGGACACAAGTTAGGGCAAGACCATCCCTGTCAGTCTCACTCAGGGAGAATCCTGGAATTTGTACTTCAAGGATTTATTTCCTTTTTCTTTTCCTTTTCTTTTTGAATAAGAAATCTCTCAACTTGAGAGAGGCAAGGCCACCACATTCCGGGTCAAAAGGACCCAGCTGGACTGACATTTTAGAAACCCCCGAGCCTGCCTTTGCCCCCTTTTGCCTGCCTGGCCTTCTGAACCTTGTTTGTCTCCTTCTTGTCATGCAGTACGACGATCTGCCCCATTACGGGGGCATGGATGGCGTGGGCATCCCCTCCACGATGTATGGGGACCCGCACGCTGCCAGGACCATGCAGCCGGTCCACCATCTGAACCACGGGCCTCCTCTGCACTCACATCAGTACCCGCACACCGCTCACACCAACGCGATGGCCCCCAGCATGGCTTCCTCCGTCAATGACGCTTTAAAGAGAGATAAAGATGCCATTTATGGGTACGTACAATGAGCGGCAGGTTCAGTAGTTGAGATGTGATGCTGCCCTGGGTTCCTTGTGCTGATCCTAAGAGGAAAGTTCTCCGGAGGTACACATTGGGGACTTTACATTGACGTTGCATGGAAAGTTGGACACACACCCTCCTCGGTGGTGGCCCAGCGCCTGGCTGGGCCGCCACCTTGTCGGAATAAGGGGGGTTCCCACGCAGGAGAAGTTCTCTGGGTCCCTGGGCCGCTCTCAGACATTGGCCCGAGGGTTTAGCCAGTTAGTCTTCACTGGGCTGGTCTTGGTTGGGAGAGCTTTCGGGTTTCTAAATGTAGGCGCCTTTGTGTGAGCACTAAAGTTTTAGTTTAGGGAAAATCTTTTAAGCCACTGATTGTTCTGACTTGCTAAGTTTACTCAGCAACCGCATGCTGGCTCTGCCACCGCACAATACAACCGGGAGAGGACAGTTGCAGGTCAGACAAGGGGGGACATGTTTTGCATTTAGGGAGTTTGATCACGGACTTCAAGGAGAGAGGCTGGCTCGGAAATTGCACAGATATTAAGGAACTTCCAGGGGTTTTGTGCACTTTGTGTTTTAAGGAAAAACCTGCAAGACTGAGATACAAGTGGGGCAGGGGGTGCTCTCCGGCCAGGCGGTTTTCCAGCGGCTCCTTACACAGGGTTCTCCCAAGACCTTCCATCGGACCCTGACCGCTCTCTCCACTAGCAAGATCTTTTGAAAGCCATGTACCTACTGTGTGCTGATGAATTTGGGGAGGTTTGTTCTTTTTGTTAGCTTGGTAGCAACTTTTATTTCTAATTTTTAAAAAATATTTAAATATCTTCCGGGGTGAAAGGACCTCACGCCGGCCTTCCCCAGTGGAAAATCTCAACCTGCTTTATTTCCTGATCCCTCGTAGAGAGGCTTCTTAGTGTCCTCGTCCTCTCTGCACCGTGAACTGCAACTGGTTTAGGCTCCAGGACAGCATGTTTGGGGGAGCTTTGGAGAGGACCCAACTGTAAAATGCCCAGCTGGGCTGTAAGAGCTAATAAAAGACTTGAGACAGCTCCTTGAACGCTGGAAGCTTTCCCGCCTCCCCTACCCCCTTCTTTTCTTTTATGAGCTGAGATAAGCCACATCTAGGCCCCTCGAAATACCAGCTGTTTTGCCACTCCGCACAGACAAAATGAAACGCGTCCCCTCAGGAACCTGGGAAGCAACTTGCTTTGCTGGGCTGTGGGGCTACCGGTGAAGGCAGGAAAGTGTGTAGGGAACCCAAGAGGGGTGGTCTTCTTACTCTCCGAGGGTCTTGGGGTCAACATCCATAGGTGCAGGTCCCTGACAGTCAGCCCCACAGCTTCAGGAGACCTCTTTCTAAGTTAGCTGAGCGCCTGCCCCTGGGATCCCAGGCCCTCTGGCCTCCCGCGGCCGCCTGCCTCCCAGTCATCTACTCCAACCAGCTTGGCCAATCCCTGGCCTCTCGCTCCCTTTCCCTCCACCGGGCCCTGGTTGTGGAGCCCAGGGAAGGGGTCGTGTGGGGAGTGGGAAACTTAATTCAAAATGGCTGCTGGAACCGCTTGGGATTTTATGCTTAGCAAATGTTACCAATTTCTCTGGCCAGAAATGCTGAACCGATCCTCAGATACGGTCCAGAGCTCTGGGCCTCCGACTGCTGGGCCCTGGGCTGTAGGCGAGGTGAGCAGCCAGCCAGGCGGGCAGGCGGGCGAAGGAACAAGTCGAGGTTAATTCAGGGTGGGGGTCCCTACCTGGAGCTCCGCTACTGCTTCCCTTGGGCGCCTTTTTTCACGGACTGGGGACTAACCATGGCGTTGTTTTTGTGCTTTGTATTTTTTTGTTTTTTGCAGACACCCCCTCTTCCCTCTCTTAGCACTGATTTTTGAGAAATGTGAATTAGCTACTTGTACCCCCCGCGAGCCCGGGGTGGCGGGCGGGGACGTCTGCTCTTCAGAGTCATTCAATGAAGATATAGCTGTGTTCGCCAAACAGGTCAGCAAAATATATACATATACATATATATTAAAGGGGGGGGGAAGGAAAGAATAATAGAGCTCTCCACCCCACCCCCCACCAATCAATACATTTGCCCAAGTGTCTGGCTCCCCAAGAGTCCCCACGGAGTAAGGACAATGTCCCGCAACCTGGAGACGCAGCTTCCGGAGGGGGGTGTTTGCTGGTTTGGAAAACAACCGCGTTCACCGCCGCCCGCGCACCCTCACCTAACGCAGAAAGCTCCTAGCAAACAACATCGCCAACACCGGCGTTGTGGCTGCTTTGGCTTAGGCGAGCCGCTCGGCCTCCGGGAGAATCATGCTCGCTACCAGAAGTCAGCCAAGGGTTCTGGGGCGTTTTCGGTTTATTTGAATCGCATTGAAGTGTTTCTGCGCGGGACAAGCTCCGGGTCACCGAGTCCCCCCCACCCCCCGGGGGTTCCACACTACCCAGGACAGCGCAGGGAGCGTAGGGAGACACTGGAATAGGCGGTCCGATTCACATTGTCTTTCTTTATCCCCCCCCCCCTTTCTCTCCCTCTCCCCTTGCCCTCTGCTCACGTGTATTTAGATTCGCGCAGAAAAACCTCTATTTTCTTCTAATCCAGAACTGGATAACTTGGTAAGAGCGGACCCCTTATCCTCCCCCACCCCACACACACCATTTCTCCACCCAGCACCCCAGCGGTGCTTTGAAAGACCTGAAGTTTCTAGACAGGTCTTCCGGTAGCCGCAAACGGGCTTGCAAGTGTGTTTCTGTCCACGGACAAGAGCTCTGGGACAAGGTCCCCGGGAAATCCATTCATCTCGAGAGGGGCCGGCGCGGGAAACGCGAGCTTTTGTTTTTTGTGACAGCCGGGCTGCGCAGCTCGGCGCAGGCGGGGATTTATCTCTGGGCCTGTCAGCGTGTGTGCTTAAAATGTGCGATTCCCCAACCCTCAGAGTCGCGTCACCAGGGCAGCGGCCAGGCCAGCGACTCTGAACTACTCATTTTGCCGAAAGGTGTGCGCAAAGCAGCAGGAAGTTTTCCTGTGAGAAGCCACAATGTGGGGGCGCTTTGGAATCTGTTCCATCCCCTCCTTGCAAGGGAAACTCCAGCCCAGGGATGCAGCCCTTGGAGAGGGGGAGGAACGGGGTGGAGAGAGCAGAGCCATGGGGGAGGTGGGTGTTTATGGTCCCCACTTAGACGCTTTGTTGTTGTCTTAGTCATTTTTTTCTCCTTAAGAAATATAAACCTCTAGATGGTACCCAGTCGCTGCTATTAAGTTTTAGTGTTATTGCCATAAATCAAAATAACTCTGTTTACTGGGGGGAGGGGGATGGAGATGGTAAAGCAGAGACAGTCAATAGTCTGCAAAACCAGGAATGGACGCTCATTGCTTTTGTATCTTTGCAGATGATTCAAGCCATACAAGTATTAAGGTTTCATCTGTTGGAATTAGAGAAGGTAATTCCTCCACCCTCTTTTCCCATTGCTTCACCATCACCCCCAAACACACACCAGGGAGGGTTCAGAATGACTGAAGTGCAGGCTTCTAGGACATTTGCATAAATGTCTTCCTTTCTGGTAATTAGTGTCAAGGCCAATCTTAGCGTCCATTTCTCTTTGCAGTTTAATTACAATTTCAGCCACTAAACCCAGGATCACAAACGCCCTGGCCTTGTGTTCACTCTTAATACCTTGCTGGCTTGGTCTAAATTGTTGGAATTCTATGCATCCCAGTTGAAGTGTTGAATGTTGTTGCGAATTTGCTTCCCAAATTACACCTCTGGGCCCTTGGTCCCCTCCTCTTCCTTGCTACCTCTGAGGGGGAACAAAGTTTTGTTTAGTTTAGTGAGTTTCTGGAAGACAGTCTGAGAGCAATGGCAGGTCAGGCACACAGGAGAGGCCAAGGGGCCGGGGAGCAGGCAGGGAGTCTGAAGGAGGTGGTGTGTGTGTGTGTTGGAGGGAGGGGCACACATGAAATGTTTCACAGAGACAATGTCTTGTATCTGTGAGTCTCTCACACACCCCACCTTCATACCCAAGAAAAGGGGGTGTGAGATAACATGATTTTGCTAGCTGTTCTATAAATCTCAGCAATAAAACCTTAATGCATTGTAATGCAAACTAATATTAAATTGCAAGGACTCTGGGGTTTCTGGTGAAATTTTGCAAGTCAGTTGATGCACAGGGCCTGGAAGAGACTTCTCCACTCACATCTCAATATTTGGAGGTTTTCTTTTTTCCTTGAAAAACAAAACAAAAAATCAATTTGATAAGTTGTTCTGGCTGTAGGCTTTTTTATATCCCAAGTACTGGCAATTTGATTTTCTTTCCTCCCCCTCCCCCGCGCCATACATGCTCCTTATGGAGAGAAACCCTAGTTATGAATGTTACTGGGACTTGAGGTACCAGGCATGTGCCACACTACATTATTGATCCTCGGGATATGTAAGAATGATTATATATACATACATATATGTCTATATTCACCTTTTTTTCCTTAGACACTTTGGAAAAGGATTTATGATAACATAACTGGATGAAATTAAATAGTTTACCTTAAATGTCACCCACGCAGGTCACCTCTCTAATGGCCACAGCCCCAGGAGCAGATGAATTTAACACGGGTGTTGAATATGTTGTAGCCTGTGAATCATCTTGTCACTGTCAATTTTCTGGGATATCTCTATTTTGCAAGAAAAGAAAGTTATTCCTAATTCTGGATGCGTCTGGGGGTCTCTGGAGGACAATTGCCCTGTGTTTCCCCCATTTGGAAGTTTGCATCTCACAAGGGGGTGGGTTGTACTTGTCAATGTCATTTATGCACTCCTGATTACATTTTCTTTTTTTGTAAATTTCTGTCATAATGTAGGTACACGAATTATGTGACAATTTCTGCCACCGGTATATTAGCTGTTTGAAAGGGAAAATGCCTATCGATTTGGTGATAGACGACAGAGAAGGAGGCTCGAAATCAGACAGTGAAGATATAACGAGATCAGCAAATCTAACCGACCAGGTATGCGCTTTTCAATCCTTAATATGGGGGGGGGGGTGTTGAAGGTGGGGGGGCATTCGTATGTGTATTGCTTGCTAGGTTACTACCACCTCCTTTTATTATTTGCATATGATTAAGTCCCTTTTAGATACATTTCCATGGAAATGAAAATTTTTGAATAATGTGGCTATTATTGCTTCATTAAGACTGGCTCTGGGATTCGACCTGTAGAGATGAGCTTGTGGAAGCCTTGCCTGCAAACTTGACCTGTTTCTTGTCGCTTTTAATTTTTGTCTTTATTTTATTTACCCTTCATGATAATGAGAGTGCTAACTGCCAGTGACCGCCTCTGATTGTAGGGCTTTGTTCCCGGAGCATTCCAAACCCCCTTCTATTTCGAAGAAAAGAAAAGTGTAGGGTCTGGTTATTTCTTATTTTATTAGGAATAAATCCAAGATAGGTGGTCTAAGAGAGACAGCGAGGGTTTGAAATCTAGCAAATGCTGCCTATTTTCTCCCTGTCTGTACGGTTCATTAGCCTGTCTTGTCAGTTTTCCTCGGCCGAACGCTTCTAGACCTCACTGAACATTGCTTTGTGCAGTGCACGCTGCAAGCTCGCCCATTTTATTGTACTTAATAGAAAAAATAAGACCAGGCCGAGGTTATAAAAACAGATAAATACGGACTTTTCTCCTCCTCCTTTGCATTCATCCTCCAGCTGGTACATGCTCCGGGCCCGCTGGGCTGGCAGCTTTGGGAAGTGTCAGCGTCAGGGCGCCCCCGCGGCTGCCTGGGGGAGGAGGTGGGGGGCTCCAGGCTGCCTAGGCTCTCTCCCGCTGGTTCTTGAGCCCGCTCCTCTCCCTGGCTCCCTCCAGGCCGGGTTTCGGAAGTGCTGCTCCAATGGGAAGATTTTGATTTGAAGTTGCAGGGGTGGGAGCGGTTCTCCCCTACCCCCTATACCCCCCCCCCTTTATCTCTCTTGTCACGGAGTTTTAGGCTTGGTCCAAAGGACTTGCCAAAAGGCAATGGAGGTGAAAACGCGAGGAGTGGGTGAGCTGAAAGGGCCAGGGATAGTTAGCTCTACTTCGAATTGTTGCCGCGCTTGGGCAGGTTTGGGTGACCTGCCTGCCCGGCCCCCAGAGGGACATGAAGGCCCAGAGTCGTTTCTCTGACTTGGCACGTGAATCCCGTCTTGAGGGAGAGACCAATCATCCCTTTGTTAAGCTATAAACCAGCCGGGCCAGCAGAGTTTTGCTGCTATAAACACGGTTGGCCAGCGCCTGTCTTCCGGGGTCCTTGCTGGGGTGCCCTGCACCTCGGTCCTGGTGTCATTCTAAAGTTTTCTCTCAGCATTATCCCCTTCAAATAAAAATCGAAACCCCAGGTTGGGCGTCTCTGGGACACCCTACCACCGAGTCTTCACGTCTACTTGACACAAAATGAGTTAGGGCCAGGCGGAGTTTAGCTTGAACAGCGCCAGCATTCTGGGTCTGCTGCATTATGGGGCGAGTTGTAAACTTCTCAGGAGTGTATGTAGACAAGCACGCGGAGCAAGGAGCCTGGGCTGTCCAGCCGCGGGCCGGCAGGGCTGGCAAAGCGGCCGCCGGCTCCGGCTCAGGCCGGGCCCGCTGGCTGCCAGGCCTCCCGCAGGGTTCGGCCCGCCTGATCGGCCCGGGAGCGGTTAAATGCAGATTCCGCTGCTGTAGAGTAAAAATTGTAATCCAACAAGCCTAACTAGAAAATGGGATTCTAAAAGCTCGGGAGTGCTGGGTACATATTTGAGCAAATTACAAGAATCGCTTAGGGGCACCAATGAAATCAACACTTTAATTGCCTCCAAAATGAAGATTTATACCCCCATTTTCTCAACAAATCATTATTTTATTAAAGTCAAAGATAAAGGACCAAAGTTATGGGGTTGCTGTTTTGGCTGGGGAGGGGAGAGGATCCAAAATTGGTATCACATCATTGAGTTCGCCCCATACTCCTTGCGTAAACTTTTGTTACCCAATTACCTTAATCTGAGCTATCCAAAGATTGATCTCCAATTGTATTGGGTTAACATGCTCATTTTCTTTTCCTCCCCTACCTATAAACTGAAAAACCTTTGGGGGTGTCCTCCTCGCCCCCCCCCCCCGCGCCCCTTAAGAGAAGCGATGAGTCTCAGAAGTCTTGCGCTGCCCATCTGTGCGCGTGGGCGCACTCCCGTGACTCGGAAGGTTTACTCCGGTCTCAGTTGTAGGTGAACAGCAAGGCCAAGGGTCCTCCTTTGGGTGGTCTGGGTCCGAGGAGCCAGGCATACGCATAGGCTCCTTTTGGAGAAGGAGAAGCAGCGTGGGGGGCTCACGCGGGTCTGTGCCCGCAAATCCTGCTGGCTCTCTGCCGCGGGATGGGCTCTCTTGACCTGGGAAGGTGGGGAGCACGAAGGATGAGATGCCAGGGCCTACCTGAAGACTCCAGTTATCATGACTGAAGTCGGCTCTCTAGCCCCTGGGGACGCTTGACCCCGTGTGGGACGACCCGGGAGCCAGGTCCCAAAAGGACAGACTCTCCACCTGTCTGCCAACGCGGCCCGGCCGGTTGGAGCCTGGACAGAAAGTGGGCTCTGGGCTTGGACCGCTCCAGGGGTGGCGGGAGCGCAGGGGGCTAGTTAGCTCATTAACTCCTGTGCCTCTGGGGTCTGCAAGTGGCACAGTTTATTTTACTTTACGGGTTGTGCGTGGGCAGCGCGAAGGCTGCCACCCGCGCCGGGCTCAGGAAGGGATGGCTGACTGGTAGGAGTGGGTTTCTCGGAGGCCTAATTCGGCGGAAATCCACGTGGCTTTATGTTGTTGGCTCGGGGAGCTTTTTATCAGATTAAAATGCCAATAGTAACCATAATCCCGTCTCCCCATCCCGGACGTCCCCCCAAGTCCTGGAGACCGCCTAGAAGTCCCGTGGCCTGCGAACCACGGCGCAAGCCTCCCGGGCGCCCTCTCCCGACGGCCGCGCTCCGCGCTCTCTGGGCTGCTGGTCCCGCGGGGCTGGGGGCGCGGGGGGCGCGGAGACTTGCCGGCCCTGGGGGTGGGACCAGGGCTAGACTGCGGGCCAGGAGTGAGTGGTCCGTGGTGAGAGGCGTCGAGAATAGTGTTGAGCTTAGTGGGCCATGGAAAGGGACTCGCGTTTGGGGGCGCAGGATGGAGTGAGGGGTGCTATCATGGGCATGGGCCAGCCGCCCTGTGCAGCTTCAGCAAGAGACTTCGAAGGCGCTTCACGTGAGGAGTGAAACCTCCCAAGGTTGTCAATATATTTCTCCTTGAAGTCAAGCGTTTTCCACTCCCTGAATAGGTCAGGAGAAGCGGGGCAGTACACCCGGACCCCCAAGGCCACCTCCCGGACAGGCAGCAGTGTGCGGTCATCAGTTCGGGAGCCCCATTCTCCCTAGGAGCCAGAGAAACGGTCCCTTTGGAGTTGAGATTTTTATTCACAGTCGCTCTCCGGGGGGTCTTCGGCTGAATCTGCATTTAACAGCTCCTGGGCTGGGGCTGGCGCTCTGTTGCATGTTAATCCAGATTTGTCTCTGACGTCTGGGGAGAAGTAATAATGGCTAGCAGAGATGGAACCCAAAGGCGTGCTCCCCAGGCAGGTTAAATGCCAAGTTCTGGTGGGCTCCCTGGGGTGGGGGGGGGGTCGGCCGCCGGACTGCGCGGCGACCAAGGGTGGAGAGCGCTGAGCCGCGGGCCACAGAGACCCAGGGCAGCCTGGGGCCAGAGCGCTTTAGGTCCCACACGGGTTGGGGAAACCCGCTAGCGATGGTTTTGCTTTACAAGTTTGGAATGTGGTTTCTAAATTAAGAGTTTGGGTTAAAATTCCAAAATTGAACTCGAACTTGACCGAAAGGGTTCCCTCCCTTTTTTGGGGTGAGCCCAAAGGAGATAGAACCATTCCCTTAGGGGGACGTGTGATAGTAAGGGAAGAAAATGGGAGGGCACGGAACAACCTAGTGTCCTTGAAGGACTGGTCTCTTGAAAACACACACACACACACACACACACACACACACACGAGGGGACCAGTGACTATTTACTGAACTAGAAGTATTGGACATTTATTTTCATCCAATGAGAAGAGTGGGCCACAAACAGTGGAAGGGGGGTGTGTGTGCAGAGGACAATGGTCCTGTTGTCAGGTGGTTTATTCTCAGTGCTCACATTCGATAGAATTATTTAAATTGTTACTGCCTGATGGGATTTCACTTCTGCCTGGTCCTGGAGCCTCTCAGTCCCACAGGTCCTGAAACCAGTGGGGTCTTAGCATCCTCTGCCTTCAGTTTTGATGGTGGTTGTGGAAGTGTGGTCTAGCCTTCTTTCCTTTTTTGAGATACGTCAAAGAGAAATGATGGCAAGGTTCTCTGTAATGATTAAATAATAAGGTGTTGACTGCTTGTCACGACACTGGCTAATTGGGATGTGCATTCTAGGCTCTTTATTGCTTAGTACCCTCTGAGCGAAAACTTAGTTGTTTACCAGGTGTGTTTTTACTGTTGCTTTATGATTGGCTCTTAGAGGGCATTTATGTCTGAACTTCAACGCAGAAGTGTATTGATTTTTCATAAAGGCATTTAGAAACATTGTGGGAAACAGTGGGGAAGAGCAGCTCAGGTCTATGACCATAGGTTAAGAGCAAGTGCATTATGAAATGTCTCAAAGTTGAAATGTGAATACTACAAAAGTGATTCCTGTCTCACTTTTGTTCACTTCTCCCCACACTCCCTCCCTCCCTCCCTCCGTCTTTCTGGACTCCCCTGTGCAAGTCCCATGCTTAATGGACAGCCATGGTACTAACACTAGTTTGGGCAAAGTCAAGTGCCCTAGCAGTGACTATTGTGCTGTGATTTAACTAGCTGTGTGAACTAGCACTGTGGCAATAGATGGCTCAGATCGCAGCCTCTCCCCCAGCAGAAATAGCTCCGTTACTCACCATTCAGAGATATGGAGGTGCTTGTTTGTGTTCTTGGTTGTAATGTAGAGATTTTCTTTAGAAAACACGGAGAAGCATAAACAGTACAGGAAGAGGAGAAGGAAGAGCAAAGGGGGCAGATTAAAATGTGGGCCTGCTTTAAAAAAGAAAACACCAAAATATCATGCTGTAATTGCCCGACTTTGGAAATCAACAAATTTTAAATCATGATGTTTTCAACATTGGTATGTTTAAATTTTACTATATTTGTCATAGTCCAAAAAGATTTGAAACACAGTTGTTACCGGGTGACAGAAGGCAAGTTATTCAGTAAAATGCCGTCGTCTTAAAAGACAAAGACTATGTGTAGCCATCCCAGAGTAGAAACATCATGTGTTTTAAGATCTGGCAGATGGGCAGATAGTAGAGTCTTTACCTGTTCTACTGTTCTGAAACAATGTCCCTGTCCTCAGAGACGGAATCGGAAAAACGATGGAGAGTACATAACAAGTTGTATGAGGGGCCTTCAAAAAAGCTCCTGGAAAATTCCACTGTCTTTTCATTCCACTTCCTTCCAAACTTGTTGGAAGCCCCTTAGTGTTCAGACACTTGGCATCCACGAAATTCGTGCTTTTTAATACTTGAGAGAGGTTATGCGCAGCAATTTACCCAAAGCAGCGTGGCATGAACTCAAATGAAGTATTTTTTTTGTGTTGATAATAATGTTTTCCATCGTAACAACAGTATTTTCTTATGCAACATAAATATGTCAAACAAATGGGCAATGGTAATGTTTTAATAAATTATCATTTAATCATCTAACACAACCCAAATATGTATACAGAAACTTTTAAAAGAAAGTAGGCATCCAGCCAAATTCCTATAGGGACCAGCAGGGGAATGATCAAACAAGAACATGAAATAAGATTTCCTGTAAGAAGGTCTATATTTCAACATTAGTTGATGCCACTGTCAGGGAAATAGTTGAAGGATAGTAAACTGATAGCATTCTCCTCATTTTTGTTACACAGTTTTAAATGCTTGCAACTGTAGCATTACATGGCTTTTTTATTATGATATCTGTCATATTTGTATCAATGTTGTGCTTGAATTTATGTTTCAATCGAAACCAACAGAAAACAATTTCTGCCTCTCCGGAATGCCAAAAAAAGGAGTTCGGTGTTTTAAAATTAAGTCAGAATTATGGGAAAGTATTCTTTTACAAATAAAGGCATAAAAATAGAATGACCATGACACTGTTTATGTGAGAGTGGCACAGATTGTCGGACCTAGGTTTTCATATTTCCAAGGGAAACAGCCGGCTTGCTGTCCTTACTCAGCAGGAACCATCAGGACGTACCTGTTTCAAAAGCTGGAGTTGTGTGGACATACATGTGACTGTTGTTGTTACGTTATGGGCTCACCGCTGACTCATACTGATCCTATGTGTAGCAGAAGAAAACACTGCCCCGTGCTGCCCTGTCTACGCAGCATTGCACGTTTCAGCCGTCGTTGGGGACTGTGTCCATCCGTCTTGTTGAGGTCCTTCCTCTTTCTCACTGGTCCTCTGCTTTACCAAGTACGATGCCCTTGTCCTGATAACAGAGGATGCATTCTGGCTATCTCCCTTCCAAGGAGCCTTCTGACTGTACTTCCTCCCATCAGACTTGTCTCGTGTTCTGGCAATTCATAGAATGTTCCATATTTGTCATCAATACCGTAATTGAAAGGCATCAGTCTTCTTGTGTCCTCTGTAGCCACCGTTCAGCTTTCGAAGCTTAGGCCAGGCGCACCTTAGTGCTTTTTAATACTTGAGAGAGGTAATGCGCAGCAATTTACCCAAAGCAACGTGGCATTTGATTTCTTGGCAGCCATTGGCTATGGATCCAAGACAAATGATGACAAATCACACACAAGACACAGGTCTTCTGGTCTAAATTCTAATAGTAGTTTCAAAATTTGACTTGTGGGATTTAATGAAAGTTGTATATTTCACTGTTCTGATTATGTGACTAAACCTGCATTTGTCTGTGTCATGTAAAAGGTGAAAGAACATTTTCACCCTGGCCTTAACTTTCTATGACATCCTTTCAGGATTATAGGAATTGGGGTAGGGTAGGGTGCCGTTTTGGAATCTGAAATAGTTCCTCGGAGGAAGTATACCTACCACAGACAATTCTGAATCCCCCGACTTATAACACTGGCGTTTTAATAAATGGCACAAGCGATCCCATTTGAAATAAGCAAGAATATATTCTTTTTAACGTTTGTCACTAGAATTCAATTTCAATCAATTTAACGCATTCAAGTGCACAGAATTAAAGCAATTGGCAACACTTTACGAGACTCTGAACACTCTTGTGCAAAATAGCATTTCTTAATCGCGAAAATATGTCCTAGTTAAAGGAAACTATAAGAGTGGATATCTTTCTAAAGGATTTTGTATTTCTTGAATTCTTGACTCAACATTCCTAAAACATACTATAAAAGGTTTGGTTTTGGGTGGAAAAGAAGTTTATTTCTAATTTTCTTAACTTTTACACCTGTTGGTTCTTGGCATCACGGGTATACAGAACCAAGTACAAGTTAAAAATCAGCACTAAGTTGCTAATTCTTTTAAGCTATGAAGTACACAGGCAGCGTCTTTTTCGTGAGTTATATGTGTCACCATAGATGGCATACAAGGATTAACGAGATGTAAACATAAATTTTACTTTTTAATTCTCAGAAAAAGAACTGCTTTACTATGAATTCTTCCCTTGTTACTGTTTCATGATTCCATTTACAATTGATAGGATTTATGCTGATGGGGTAAAACACCTTGAGTGTGCAAAGTTATGAGTCTTTAAAAACTTAAATGAAATCATACTTTGCCAGGGCACTCCTAGGGGAAGCTTCTACTAAAAATACATTTACCCAGGGATACTTTCTAAATGGCCAAAACTTTCTGTGAGTGTAACAAGTTCATTGGAGAGATTGTGTGTCATTGACTCCAGGCTTCCTCTAAGTGCTTCTATAGGGCTTCCAAACCTTGGTCTTTACGGAAGTTTACCGACCCATCTGTGCCGGTGGCTTTGAACCCTTGACTTTTCCGTTAATAGCCGTGGGTTTTAACCGTTGCATCACCACGACACCTATTCAAGAGACAGGAATAAATAAGTAACTAATATTGAATGACGTAGCATCATAAGCTAACTTGGAATTAATTGTCATTACCGAGACCTTCCCATTTCTAGAGGTGTCCTTCCTCTTTAAAACGTGGTATGTGGTTCCTGCTGCTTAGCTGGAAAGCTCTCTGTTGCTGATGGCGATTTGGCAAGGCAGAGCTGTAGTTGTCTCTGCTCCCTTCTCTTTCACTGTTTGGTAAACCTTCTCCTACCTGAGATCTCAACTGAGACTGGTGGGGCGGTGCTCATCCCACTGAGACTGGTGTGCATGGTGCTCATCCCCCTGTGACTGGTGGGGTGTGCTCATCCCACTGAGACTGGTGTGCATGGTGCTCATCCCACTGAGACTGGTGGGCGCTCATCCCACTGAGACTGTTGTTTTGTGGTGCTCATCCCACTGAGACTGGTGTGCATGGTGCTCATCCCACTGTGACTGGTGGGGTGTGCTCATCCCACTGAGACGGTGGGGTGCTCATCCCACCGAGACTGGTGGGGTGTGGTGCTCATCCCACTGAGACGTGGGTGGTGATCATACCACTCTTCCTGTACCTTGCGGGCTTTGGTTCGCCTGTGGGTTTGTTTTACTGAGAAGATGAAAGCAATCTTACTCCCTTTGGAGCAGGAATGAATTGAGACCAGAGTTCCAGATATTCCCACCCTGTGACTCACAATTAGGGGGGAAACTGGCAACTGTGATTCCCGTCTGCTTTCCCTAGAGCTGTGAACACTTAGAATCAAGATTCATATCAGCCCCTCTATGGGCTTCTGCTTAAGGCCTAAATGTTTGTTTTCAGCCATAGTGCTCTTAACTGATGGTCCTTAGTTGGTCCCTGATCTCCATGATTTGCATTTTATTCTGAATTTGCATTCACATTATGCCCCATAGAAACTCTTTGAGGTGGAGGGAACTTATGATTACTACAAGGGAACTCTGGGAAAAGATTTTTATAATGAAATCAGCATAAGTATCCCAGAGAGGAATCGGATGTAAACCCAGGTTTGCTCACCCCATCCCAACGTGTAACAGTTTTGCCCCTCTTCTCATGAATGTAGTAGAAGCTGGGTGATAAGAATTTCTTTGACGAAACAAAACAACAACAAAAAACCTCTTCTTAATGTCTCTCTAACTATTTGGATGTGCTTTTGAAGACTTACTGATTTTGAGAGACCGGCTATAAATAATGGAGGTGTATAGGTGTTTTCTATTACTCAGAGGCAAATCCATGGCAATGTGGAACTTTAATTTAAAACTAAATATGCCATATAGGATCTGAGGCATGCTGACTGTATATTTGGAGGAGGCAGGGGGTTGTATGTCTCTGGGATTTTGAAAGGGAGGTGCTTTTTTTTCTTCTAGCGTCTGGGGGCCTGCAGCTTTCACAGTGCAACGCTCTTAGGACAGTAACTACAAAAAGTAGACTCAGGACTGTGTGCTTCCTTTCTACATACTGCAATTTAAAAGTTATTCTCATGGAAACAAAACGACAACGACAACAACAAACCCACTGATATAGCTATGTCATTTTAAATCTAGCTATTTATTGATCTAAAAGCCATCCCTGTAGAGCACAAATTAAAATGAACAACTAACAGTCATCCATTCATTAATGACGATGCAGTCATCAGAGCAGTGGAGTGAAATTGGGTGTCTGGGATCTAGTTTGGAATGTTGACTCCAACGTTCCCACCAGATCTGGAGTGGTTGTGAAACCCCACGGCAAGGCCATTTTTACTTTAAATACGTCATGGGGACATGATTTGAACGTTTCTTTTAGTTGAATTCATCCATCCATAGGAGACTCAGTCTCCCGAATAGCTACCGTGCCCTTCACTCTTGTACAGTCCAGATAAATGTATTATGTATTTACAGTCTACTGTATACATTATTTACATAAAAAGGCCACAACTTGCCAGGATATATGGACTTTATCTTTATGAGATAGAGGTGGCTTCTCTGCCCAGCGTGGCATAACCCTATAGAGATAAGAAACCTGACTCATAGCGTACCGCTGATGGTCATCTCTTAAAGGTCATTGGGGGTATGTATGTTACAGCCCCATCCAAATGTAGTTTGCCATTTGCATTTCAGTTCCATCACTTGTTTTGTTGGCTTCCACTTCTGCCATAAAGAATCAGGAATTTTACATACTGGAATTGATCTTAGTGAAATTAATATGGTTGGGGATGGATAGGATTTCAGGGTACCATTTCGCCCCTTCTTTTCTTTCAGCATGCTTTCTCCAACCATGTTCTAAAATTCTCTGAGGAATACTTTCCAGGATATTTTTAATGCTGGTGGTGGATTTGTGGGGTTTGGCCTATTGTTTCCCTCTGTTTGGTGATTTTACAAGTTATGCTAAGGGACAAAATCACTCAGAGAAAAATCAGACGCACCTCGCCTTTCAGTTTCTAGCGCAAATGGATCGAAGCACGTCCGCCATTGCTCGGTCTGTGCTTATGGAGTCCATTACTGCCGTTCAAATGTTTGGGTATGCTACCAGTTATTCAAGAGCAGTCACAATCTGCATCTGAGCAGGCATAAATATTTTTATTTGGGAATTTGGGATTTGCAGCAACTCAATTTTATTTTCCAAATTACCCTGCCATTTCAATTAGAGGCATTGTTTGCTCCCCTGTTGCAATGCTCAGGTTTGCTCGCCGCCCCAATCGTGAACGGTTTCACTGTTTCATACTTATTGAGGGCATGTAAGAAACATACCAATAGAGAGAGAGACGAATATAGCATTAACAAATCAATCCTGGGGCCGTCCTTCACTTTCGGAGTGGACTTCTAATCTTCCAAGTACTCGATCGCTGCTGACAGAGTTGGAATGGCCCCTATACTGATAGACTAGGTGTGGTGGAAGAATGACTTTCTGGTTAACAGGGGTTTCTGTAAAAGTGAGGCCCCAGGGCAGCTCTGCGTTCTGCTGCTGGAATTCACAGTGGCTTGGCCTGATCTCTCTGTTAAGTGTCTTGAAACGCGAATGAAATGTCCAGATATTTTGAGAAAGGCCTCTTTGATGATTGTACACAAGATAAATAATGCAGGAAGGTGAGTGATCTTCTCCCTGTCTCCACATGGAGCACTTCCAGGGAACGGAAAGGCTTGAAGAGGAACAGACACATTCCAAATGAAGTTGGGTTGAAAATGCATACAGCTGGATGTGCTTCAGAGGAAACGCCCTCTTGCTAGTGGTTAATGGAAATCTGTGGCAATATGCAGGTCTCCAGGAGTCGTTTATCTGAACGACAATATTACCAGGTAGTAGTGGAATAAAACTGGACATCGTGGATGACGTATTGTGTTTTCTTTCCCACTTGACATGGATGGCCCCCTTGAGTTGAGAACTTAGAGCTGGAAAAGAGAAAATTCCAACTGCACTTGAGAGACAATGAGTGAGTGTTATAATTCTCACGGTTTGCTCCGCCCTTTGAGCCAGGTGGTGGCCCAATGAAGTAGATGTAATGTGGAGCCAGGGTGCTTCTGGATTTCAATCTATACTTTGCTAGGAAAGGGCCAGCCACGTCCCTCTCTGAGCCCCAGTTTTGTCACCATAAAGTGGGTAGGTGAATTACATATGGTTATTTTCATTGAGTAGCTGAAAGAACAAGAAAGCGTGTCGGTAGAATCACAGGGAATCCAGGACAGATGAACCCCTCAGGACCAGTGGTGAGAGTGGTGATACCAGGAGGGAGGAGGGAAGGGAGGGTAGAAAGGCGGAACCGATCACAAGGATCTACACATAACCTCCTCCCTGGGTGATGGACAATAGAAAAGTGGGTGAAGGGAGACGTCAGGCAGTGTAAGATATGATGAAATAATAATTTATACATTATCAAGGGTTCATGAGGGAGAGGGGAGCGAGAAGGAAAAAAGAGAAAAATGAGGAGCTGATTCCAGGAGTCCAAGCAGAAAGTGAGTGTTTTGAGAATGATGAGGGCAATGGATGTATAAGTGTGCTTTACACAATTGATGTATCTATGGATTGTGCTAAAGTTTTATGAGCTCCAATAAAATGATTTTTAAAAAGAATGCAGGTCCATAAACAAGATCTGTATTAAATGATAAGGAGATGTGGTGGAGTAGTGGGTTACGTGTGTTGGGCTGCTATCCACAAGGTCAGCATTTCAAGCCTACCAGCCCCTGTGCAGGGGAAAGACGAGGCTTTCCGCTTCCATAAAGATTTACAGCCTCAGAAACCCAAAGGTGGGGCAGTTCCACTCTGCCCTGTGGGGACAGAACTGATGATGCCAAGGCATTGAATTTGGTCTGGTTATACTAAATGATATGGTAGCTTTGAATTTATATTCAAAAACACGAATGTGATTTGGGGAAGGACGAATGAGGACTAGTTGGTGGAGGGATGCTGTTTTATGGAGCATTTTCCGATCATGGCATCTCTGAAAATATCATTTGAATCCCGATTCAGAGGAGGCCCGTTACTCTGATCACGGCAGTGTAAACACAGACCAGATGGTCAGATGTCTTGCGGAGATAACACAGTGACTTACTGCAGGTTGCCTCTTCAGTTACAATTCATATGACAGTTACGTGCAGACCTGGCACTAAGGACTCGCCCCCAGATTTCTGAGCGCAAATGCTGTACGCTAAGACGCAATCACTTGCAAACTCTTCTCGTCGGGGAGTACTCAGGATGCAGTGTTTTCTGTGTTCCTGGAGGCACTGGATGTCCTCTTTGCTAGGATGGTTGCCTAGCAAGTGTGTGGTTTGAGGTGGCTTTATATAAGACACTTTGGAGTTTATTTTATCTTAATTTGTTTGCAGAACCAAGAGCACCGAATACTGTGACAAATGTAAAATAAAACATTGGGAAGCAAGCACTTTTATGAAAAGGATTTTACAGCGCCAGATGCACTGGAATGTAGTTCACAGATTCCTCCCCCGCATCTAACCAGGAATGAGAGAAAAGAAGCTTAGTTTCAGCAACTGGTTCTCAGCGTATAACTGCAGGATCCAGTTTGAAGTGTTTGGGTATGAATATTTAGAGAAGTAGTGGTGCCACTTGGATTAAATACACAGATATATGGCATATATGCCAATCAATATCAATTAAAATCAGTATATATAAAAGTATATATATTTATTTATTTATTGGAGCCCTGGTGGCATCGTGAATTCTGGGAATCGCCTGTGAACCAACCCAGAACTGACCAGCAGCTCCTGTCCACAGTTACAGCCTTGGGAACCCACCGCAGCAGTTCCGTCCTGTCCTGTCCTGCAGGGTTGCTAAGAGCCCAACTTAACCCAACGGCAGTGAGTCTGGGCCTTCTTTTATACAGACACAGATGATGCAGCTATGGGTACAGACGTGTGTGTGTGGCCACATTTATGTTCCGGTCAGACACAAAACTCCATGAACCAGTGTGCACAAGTCGTTCAGGAAGACAAGTGCCCAGAGTCTTTAATAGCATTAAGCCTCGTCGTTTGCTTTTGCTTGTAGCAGGCCAGCCATCGGGCAGCGGCATGGGAAAGCGGGGAAGATTGTTTACACATAGAGCAAGCAGTCTGTGGACGCTCCTAGTGCGCCCTGGCTTTGCCCTCTTCTCTTCTGTTCTTGAGATTTTCCTCCGCAAGAAACATCTGTGAACATCCAGCACATTTGCGCACCGTCTAAATTACTCCGTAACATCTCATTGCTTTCTGGATTTGAGATTTTGGTAACACTGGTTGTCAACTCTTGATTCAAGCTTCCTTTTGGTGTAGTTCTTGATTTATTTCCCCCGCCCTCATATAATTTGGCTGAACATAAACCCATGTGGGCAATCTACATCTTCTTCTTCGGCCCCAGGGGTTTGTCCCTGGATGCAGTGAGCACTGATATCAGTGTGGAAAAGGTTGACCAAAGCGATCAAGGCTGTGCCCATTTTGCCAGTGTTCTCTTGGGATGCGTTGGGCAGTGTTTTCTAGTTACCGACTTCTTAGCATTGCACGCTCATTTCTACCTTCTTGCATGAATTACCTGACAGCGTCAAGTGGAGACCTGCGAGTTAGCAGGCTGTGGGAAAGTGGGGTTTGCAGAGTGCTAGGAGCGTGACCCTCACTGTGCTGGGCTTGAGCTTCCCGGGGCCCTGGTTCTTAGCTGCCAGCCCCCGAGAAGGCACAACCATTTGCAGAAATGTCTGCTGGCCTCAAGCTTGGCCGTTCAGACCGACCCGGTAGAGTACCTCAGGAGAGAGGCCTGGCACTGCTTCTTTGCAGATTGATGTGGTGGTGGTGGTAGTGGTGGTTAGTGGCCCCGAGTCCGTTGTAACCCACATCCCCAGAAACCCCTGTGGTGCCCAGTGTTGCAGAGAACCATGGGCTCGCCACAAACTGGTTTCCACTCAACCACAACTAACAACAGCGGCAGCGTGCAAGGCGAATCGCCTGTGAACCAAATGGCCTTGCACTTGGCTTTTGCACGGTGCTTTGCCTGATCCCTCCCACGAGGGCGGTGAGGCCTGCCTGTGTGCACGTGTGTGTCTCCAGACTTCCGTGAATCCTAGAGCTCGGGCAGTCACCTGGCTCAGCGTTTAAACAGGAAACTGCTTCTTGCAGAATGTTCACCAGAGGCAAAAAGCACAGAGAGCCTTCTTTTCCCTACATACCTTAGTTTCCAGAGATGGAGGAGTCCACGTTTGAAATGTAAAAGGTTTTTAGGGTTTTTTTGTGGGTTTCATTGGTAGTTTGAGAGAAGTAGGCATTACTGACAGCAATCGTCTCTGCCAGCACAGTGTCCACACCACCATCCTGAATATAGTGTGTGTGTGTGTGTGTGTGTGTGTGTAATGTAACATGTTATAGGAACCCTGGTGGTATAGTGCTTACACGTTGGGCTGCTAGCTGTAAGATCAGCAGTTCGAAACCACCAGCTTCCCTGTAAGAAAAGATGAGACTTTCTACAGACTTTCTACTCCAGTGAAAAGTATAGTCTTGGAAACTCATGGGGCAGTTCTACCCTGTCTTATAGACTCATTGTGAGTCAGCATCAACTCTGTCTCTGGCAGTGGGTTTGGTATTTTGTGTTGAGATAGCACGTGTGTGTGCATGTGCGTGTGCATGTGTGTAAGCACAAGACACTCTTGTTCTATACCTTTTAAGCTCACTGCCACCGAGTCACTTCTTACCCATCCTGCCCCTGTAGCACAGACTAGACCTGCTCCTGTGGGCAGGGTCGCTATGAGCTGGCATTGACTTGATGGCAGTGGGTTTGGTTTTGGTTTATCAGCTGTACGGAAGCAGACGACCACATCCTGGATCTGGGGAGTGGCTGGTGCATTGAGACTGCTTTCCTTTGGGTTGGCAGGCGAATGTTGTCACCACCGGACCCCTCTTTCCCCCCGGGACTTTTCCTTCGCTGTGAAGGGTCTGGAAATCTACCTTATTTATTGCTGCATGAGACATACTTAGGGTGTAAGCCCTAAAGGCATGGTGCTTACATTGGGCTGCTGACTGCTGTTCGGAACCACTAGGTGCTCCGTGGGGGAAAAGACAGGGCTTTCTACTCCCACCCAGAGTTAGTCTTGCAGACACACGGGGACAGTTCCACCCTGCCCTATGGGGTCACTGTGTGTTGGAATCGAGCGGACAGCAGTGACTTTGGCTTGGTCAGCCTTATGGATGTAAAGATCCTCCGGGCAGCAGCATAGTGCACGGATTGACTACTCATGGGGATCACAAGTCCGCAACAGCAGACCGCATAGTGAAAAGAGGAAGCGTGGGGTCTTGGTGAGGGTGAGTGCCACCGACTAGGCCGACATGGGATGCTGGATTGCCACGGTCTTACCACGCATTGACCATCGGCCCCAGCCGCCTGAATTTCCCATCAGGCCTCGGTGAAGTGGAGGCGCCAGCACATCTTATCGCAGCTCAGCAAAGGGTTCCACCAGAACCAGGTCAACAGACAAGGACGGAAAAACCAGGTCATGGGGGAGGGGACGCGGACGGAAAGAAGGAAAAGGAAGAGAGTCGATGAAGGAACTCGGAAGAAATGTCCCAGGGAGCTAACATTTGAAAAGTCCACTTCCCCGTTGACCGCCAGCAAGGTCCCCCCACCGTCAGCAGGACTGAGTGGACTCCGGGACAGATTCAGTACAATCCTGCCTCAACTTGTCCTGGTGAAGTAAGTTTTGCTTGATGATATCCAGGGGGTTTGTTTGTTTGTTTGTTTGTTTGTTTTCAGATCCATATAAAGAGCGCAACGCATTTTTTTTTTCTGAATTAACTTGAATCTGAAGTTGAGTGGACACAGGCCCAGCGGGAGTATGCTTTGTTCAGCACCGGCTTTAGCTAGGGCTCCGGGGACCTGTGGGAGTTAGCTGGCAGAGGGGGCCCGCTGCGTGGTGAGGACCCATACAAAGCGACTGGACCCGTATGATCTGTGGGCTTTCTTTCTCCCTGGCTGATTTGGGAAGTAGGTCACCAGGCCCTACTTCATAGTCTGTCTTAGTCTGGAAGCTTCCAGAAAACCCGTTCACCTTCATAACAGCACACACACACACAAGCCTGCACTGACAGGTGGGCGGTAGCTGTGCGTGAGATGCACCAAAACCCGAAACCCAAACCCAAACTCACAGCTCCTGAGTCCATGCTGATTCCTAGGGACCCGCTAAGATAGGGTCGAACTGCCCTTTGGGGACTGGGGCTCTTTCTACCAGAGTAGAAAGCCTCTTCTTTCTCCGGGGGGACAGCTGGTGGTTTCAAATGGCTGACCTTGGGGTCAGCAGCCCAACGCACGATGCACTTTGCCATCGGGGCTCCTGTTGGCATGGAATTGAGAACTCATGGCTCCCAGATGGAAGCTGAGGCTCTTCCATGGAGCCAGGCCTCTCTCTTCCTAGCAAACCGTCAGTTTCCCGCACTATTGGGTGGGTGAATCGCATGACTCTATAGGATGTCTGGATTATCAAGCAGTTGCTTATGGCCCACCCAGAATTTCGATAGACATATAGGATGATCCGGTTTTAAAATATCCTTGAGAAAACTATCGTCTCAGCACCCGCCTCCCACGCAACCCCAAGGACACCCAGCTAGAGAGTGTGGGTGCCTCCCAGCAGGACGTGGCTGGTCTTCTCCTCCGCATTGCCTCCCATCTGTTTCCTGGAGTGGCATCCCTGACTGAGGGCTGTCCCATGGCCCTTTTGAGCGGGAGCGCTGCTCCCTGTGAGAGATCAGCCTGAGTGTCAGCATTTAGACAGAAGTCAAAAGCCCAACAGCAGGGCTACTGAGACCAGCCGGGCCTGCTAGGCAGAGTGGAGATGCTCTGAGACCCTGCCCGCTTCTTGCATGGATGTGCGAGCCGGGCACGTGTCCTCCGACGCGGGGAGCGGAGAGCGTGTGCGCATGCATGCACTTTGTATGGGGTGACGCATTCCCGGGTCGCCTGAGCCGTTCGCTTTGGGAGCTGAGCCAGCTGTTTTCAGGCCACTGGGCATCGCTGCCCAAAGGGACCCCACCTATTTGAAAGAGCAAACATACCTCCCCAAAGAAAGCGGCCTGTGGGTAGGTGCAGGCGGTGACGTCAGATTGCGAGCATGGTGGTTAGTCGATCAATTTCTACTTAGCTGTCAGCGCCCCCCCTCTTGAGAGTCAAAATCTCCCAACTTCCAGCTGCCTTTTTGAATGAGACCAGTAGAAATTTTTAAAAACATACCAAAAAAAAATCCTACTGTGTCTTTTTTTGCCTTGAAGAACATGATCGTGGCATCCACCTGATGTGATGAATGGCCACGTGAGAAGGTATGTTGAACGTGCTTTGTATACTGTAATGTGATTTATAAATATTAGGTATCAAATGAAACTTGATGGGGTGGGGAGGAGCAAACCACCTGTAAAATCTTGTTATTCGGAGGCGAAAATATGATCAGTTTGCATTTGCCAGCGCACACCAGCTGGGAGATAGCCCCGGGCCTACCGAACTGCGCAGGCAGCCAGCTCCACTTAACGATTCTTCCCAGAAGATCTATCAACGACTACACCTGTATGTAGATCGTCCTGGGTTGACTAGGTCAACCTGTGCTGTTGCAATAAAAACTACAGTAGCTGCCACTTATCGAGTGCTTGCTGCCTGCTTGGCATTTTACATCTTCTGTCTGCACTTTCCTCTCATTTCCAGATCTGGGCAGTGAGGCTCCCCGTGGATGTGACTTGTCTTAAGACCACCTAGCGAGTAAGCGGTGGAACCGAGTTAGAAATAGAGATGTGTCTAGCTCCATATTTCCTTTATTTCCACATGCAATGGACTGTCCATTCCTTTTTTGTAAAAGTGTTTGCAAGTGTGTGAGAGGTTTTCATTCATTGTACACAGGTCTTTTTGAGGGGCTATTTAAAGTTAGAGAACACGAGGTCAGACGGTAACCGAACCCAGAGATTCTCTCATTTATCACTTAAATGATTCATTCAAAAATGTATCCTGGCATCTACCATGACACAGACATCTCCCCAAGGTTCAGGGTAAATAAGACGTTGTCCTGGACTTTAAGACAGTCGTAATGTAGAATCAGAGACCGGCAGAAAGCGGTGAGGGAGCACAGTAGGAGCCGTGGGCAAGAGAAGCTCTGCGTGGAGTCGCCTCTTGCTGGCCACAGTGAGTGTGGACCGGGGAAGGCTTTCTGGGGGAGGGGATGTCTGAGCTTTGCCTACAATCACATGTAGGAAAGTCCGTGGTCAGGGTCAGCCAGGACCAAGGAGGACATTCGAGGCAGATGGAAGGATGGGCATCAGCATGGGAGGGAAAGCAGCAGACTGTCAAGCAGCAGACACATGTGGGTGGGTGGGTGGGTGCTTCTGGAGGAGAAGCAAAAGGAGGATGCTCCCCAGGAGGCAGGTTCTGAGCAGCTTTGTATCCCAGGTGGCACGGCGGACTGTGATTGAGCTGTTACCCACACAGTCAGCGGTTGGAGCCCACCAGTCACCCTGTGGGAGAGAGATGAGGCTGTCTACTGTTGACAAGACGTAATGCCGCAGAAACCCAAAGGGGCAGATAGCTCCTTTGTATTCTGTTAATATACAGGGCTCCTATGTGGCGAACCCGACTCATAGTGAGCTTCTAGGTTGTAGCACAAGCCAAGGACCCTGGTGGCAGTCCCTGGGCAGTCACAGACCTTTCATTCTCTCAACAAGCATTTTGATACTGGTGAAGGCCTCCACTGGGGGCAGAGGATGCAAAGATGAGCATGACTGACACCCTCTGTACCCCCTTTCAGCCTATGGCCTAGTGAAACTGAGCCAATTCGAGCTGGAGAGGAATGTGCACCTGGACAAGAAAGGCCATCACAAGGTGGAAAGTGGGAGATGAATTTGAAACCAATTTCTGGGTAAAAAGGGGCAAGACTTGATATAACTGATTGGATGGGGGAGGTTGAGAGTGAGAACGAGGTCACACGTGGTGGTCTTAGATCAGACTATGGTTGAATGGGTCTGTACCTATTAGGATTAGGAGCAAAGATGAATTAAGAAAGACATTTGGTGGAGCGAGGATGTGTTTAGCTTTAGACTTGTTGAGCAAGGTTGCAGTCTATCTGTTGGAATGTTGTTGGAAGAGGAGCTAACAAGCAATTCTGTTTCGTTCACTATGTATTTATGATGAATACACACATGGGGAGCCCTGATGGCATGGTGGACTATGCATTGGGCTGCTAAGTGCAGGGTCAGTGGGTCAAGACCACCAACTGGTCCCCAGGAGAAAGATGAGGCATCCTGCTCCTGCACAGATTTACAGTCTTGGAAATCATAAGGAGTGGCTGTCCTTTATACTCCAGCATCTCTGTCCGTTGGAATTGACTAGCTGGCAGGGGGTTTGGTTTGGGTTGAATGTAAGTCAAGGGAGTCCTAGTGTACTTGTGAAAACTTGACTGCTACCCACAGATTAACTGTTTGAGTGGGAGAAAGATGTGGCAGCCTTAGATGACATCCTTGGAAACCCTGTGGGACAGCTCTACTTCAGGGTTGCTGTAAGTTGGAGCCAACTTACAAATGACCTTAGAAACACAAGTCACACATTGTACTGGGCTAAGAAAGGGGGCTTCAACTTTCGGACACCAGTGCACTTGGCTTATACATTAAAAAAAATAGTACTCAATGAATTCCAGGCTGCCATCGCAAATTACAATTTACTTTGAAGTATTTCTGAGGGAAAATAGCAAGAACTGGGTATACCGTATTCATGCCGTCAAAGAGAGAGTGTATGGGGAGTCTAGCTTGCTTCACATGTTCTAGGGGTGGGGGGTGATGAAAATAACTCTCGTTGGGGCCTCTAGTACTAGGAAACTAAAATGGTTTACTTAGGAGAGCCCCTAAGTAATGGTGGCTAGTACTTACGCACTGGGTTGCAATCCACAAGGTCAGTGGCTTGAAACCACCTACCGCTCCTCAGGACATTGACGGGGCTTTCTACACCTATTCACAGTTGCAGTCTCAGACACTCAAACGGGGCAGTTCCACCCTGTCTTACAGGGTTGCCCTGAGTCAGCCTCAACTCAATGGCAGTGAGAAAGTATGGTTTATGTATGTTGTCATGTTGACCAAGAAGGATTTTCTGACAGAGCGAAGCCCGAGGTAGCTGCCTTGGTTACATCGATTCAAATCATGTATAAAGGAGTAGGCTAAATAAACAAACAAATGAATGAATAAAAGGACCAGGTTTCTGCTATTGTTTGTTAGCTTTTGTCCAGTTGGCATGTGATGAATGAAATAGTGTCCAGTTCCGTGCCATCCCCATGGTCATCTGTGGATCAGGCAGTTGTGGTCCACAGGGTTTTGTCTCAGGCGATTAGCAAGAGAATCGCTGGGCTTTTGTTTCTAGTCGGTCTTCGTCCGGAAGGTCCGCTGAAACATGTCCAGCATCACAGCAACATACAAGCCTCCACCGATTGAAGGCTGTGCCTGAGGAGCAGTGACCAAGAATCGAGATGTCTACCATTGTCCCTATCGGAAGGACCACTGGCCTTCAAAATCAGATTAACAGTGCCCAGTTGAGAATCCATTAGGCCCTTTCCACCTTTGGTTTACCCGTCTAGCCCTGTGAAGTTTTCCTAAAGCAGTGCTTCTTTGGGAGCATTGCATAACCCTGATGAGACTGATAAAAAGTGAGGCACACTGTCCCCCGGGAGGTGGGGAGGGCGGTGGGCAAGAAAGGGCTTCCTATGTGACTACAGCTATGGTTATGACAAGACCTTCTTGAAGTCTTCCATCAAAAGTCCCTAGACTTCAAGAGCTAAAGGCCCCTTTCCTTGGTGTATGTCCAAAGGAGGAGCACCCAGCCGTTGCTCACTCAGGGAATTAAAGGCGTTGAGGTGAAGAACATCTTTGGAACTTAATTTAGAGCCGTGACTGTGGTTTACTGTGTGTCCAACACGGTGCATCATTTCATTTTATTCTGCCAGCCGCCCTTTACATGGGGCCCCGAGCAACTCACCGCTCCGCAAACAGATGTACATAATCACAGGCACATATTTTATGTTAAAACTAATAATGCTGTTGTTTGGTGAAGCCACGCATCGTCCCAGAGCTGTATTATTGCAACTGTGATTCTATCAGATGGGTTTTGAGGGCATTCTTTCTGATTAGGGCGGTCTTCCCCTTTTGGACTGGAAGACTCCACGAGCCTCTTTTGGATACTTAGACTCGAATCGTGCTTAATGAACTCAACTAGACCTAATTCTTGCTTTGTTTTGGGAACCTTGTGGCTTTCTTCTGATGCCCAGTGTCATATGATCACAGTGGTCTTGCCACGGCAAAGCCCAACATGCTCACTCAAGAAAGGGCCACAAAAGTTAGCTTGCCTCTCTGCACGCACAGACCTTCCGGAAGAGCTGGGCTGTGAGAAGAACATTAGGCGGGAAATATGGGCTCCCACCTTTGGTGGGCACACACATTTAAGCCTGTAGGTTGCACATCATTTGGATAAACTGAGGTGGAATCCAACATTTCTTGCATGAGTGCCTATATAATGCGGCGATGGCTGTGAGAAAAGAGGATCCCAGCATCTAAGACCCAGCACAATGAAAATGCAATGAATTGGAATGCCTCACAGATCATAGCGGAATCAGAATTTCCAGCAAGGAAAATCTTTTCATGGTGAATTAAGTGGTGGATGAAGAAAAATGGCGATGAAAAAAGGCAGGCACAGATCACAAACACTGGGCTCAGGGCTCAAGGCTGAAGATTTAAGAACCTTAGCTAAAGCTATGCAGAATAGAAGGTGGAAAATTGAATTTACTAAACAATTAAGCATTGAATTAATCTACATCCTGCACAGTAGCAAAGTGGGGGAGGGAGGGGAGCGGAGCTGAATAAATCAGTGGAGCTCATTAAAAGATAGTGAATATATCAGGTCTGTGGTTACAAAAAGGAGGACAGTTTCCTGTATGACATGAATTCGCTCTTTGGTTCTCAGTCACCTTTTTGGAGTCCTGGTCTTAATCAGATTAACAAACACGCTGAGGCTGAGGTGAGTCGGTTGCTCTCTGTTTTAGCTTGTTACCGCGAGCTTTTCTATTAATTACGAGCCAGATCACCAGTCAACAATCGTAGAGAGGGACAACATAAATAAAATGAGAGCGCCCAGGAGATGTCACTCGCAGGATCTCACGCATCCTGAAGCTCCCACGGGTTCCTGCAGCCTCCCACATGCCTTGCCGGTCTTTTGTTCAATTACAGTTAATGCAATAGTTTGCCATTTTCTCCTTCTAATTATATTTTCAAGTGGGATTTGTAGCACATAGAAAAACATCCTTTTACATGTAGAGGCACCGGGGTTTTGTGCCTGGCATTGTCTGTCCCCTGGGTGCTGGGCCATTCTTTCTGCAGAGCTCTGAATAAACAAGTCCCCCTTTTAGAGCTGCAGTTGTACAAACTGAAAATTTATGCATTAACTGTTTGCATTCTGAGCATGTGTCCCAGATTCCGTCTCCCAGCCTTCTTCTAGCAGGCCGCAGGATGTGTGTGGGTCGGGAGCATTACTTTCACGGCTCACCCATCTTTCAATCCCAGCAGCAGCCGATCTATTAGCCCTGTTATCTATTTATTGAGGATATGCAGACTGGGGGAGTCAAGCCTGTGTGTTCTAGGGCCTCTCTCTCCATCACTTTATTTCGTGGTGTTTTCAGGCTGCGTCCGCTCGGGGCCCTGATGATGCGGGGAACGTGGCGAGGGAAACGGCAGACTTCTCAGGAAAAGTGAATCCTTTTACCTTGGATTCCTAGGCAGCGGGCCTCTTTGCTAGGATCCTTTCTTCCCTCTCCCGGGTTGTCTTCAAACTTTTGATCTCCTCAGTCTTTCTCTTCTGCTCTGAGATAGGAAAACATGTTTCATGAATGAGGAGTGTTTGGATTTGGGTAGGGTGTCATGAAGGTGGTGGTGGTGGTGGTGTCAATCAACTGTCCTATCCTGCCAAAGTGAGCCTGGACCTCGTCATGGGACTGCAGGAGGGGATGCATACAAGTTTTCTATCCTAGATCATCTTGCCTCCCCATGCCCCATCCTGACACCCCAAAACCCCCTGACTCACCAAGAGGCAGCTTTGTCATTGGCACCTAGCAGCAAGATGACCAGTGGCTCACAGGGCTGCCGTTGACAGCTAGCACCAAAACCTAGTGAAGCCCTTTTCTGGTTGAAAGGGACTTTGGGAGAAGTGTCGCCATGATTGTTTCCCCCCCAGAATTTAATAGCCATTTCTCTCTCTCTCTCTCTCTCTCTCACACACACACACACACACACACACACACACACACACACACCTGAGTGTTACTTTCACATTCCCCCAGTGATAAGAAGCAACATCTGTTTTCCCTTCCACGGTGTAAGAAGGCCCTGCATGGGGCTGAGTGTCCAAAGTCCATGTGAATCTATTGTCATTGTCTTTTCTTTTTTTGTCCCTGTGCCTGGTCCATTGACCATGTGCCACCCGGCAAACAGCTGACACACACAAGCTGTTAGGGACCCAGGTCTCCTTGTGAGGTCTTAAAAGCTCTGCATGTCCGTCTTCTCGGTTGAACCAGGAGCCTCTAAACCGCAGGGCTACGGACACACACACACACACACACCCCCGCCTCCCAGTTTGCATTTGCAGAGTAGCGGACTGTTGCGGCCCAGGGTTTATTGCTGTTCAAAATCTAGCCAGACCATGTGCCAGGTCCTACCCACCCTCAGCCCCAGCCTGGAAAGTTTCTGTTGTCCTTGGTAATAAAGCATGCGATTACTTACAGAACAACTATCTTGTAGATACTATCATAGTTTGGAAGAAGAAACCACCCTTTTTTTTCCCATTTTCCCTGTGCCAGTGTAGTTTTGAGCTGGCACCGCACTTGTAGGGGGTCGGGAGGGACAGGACGACTGGTTGTCCTGCCTGGCTTTCCATGGCTGTCTCACTGGGTGGTGCCCTCTGACATGGCAAGCACTAACCCACAGCTCCCTTGGATTTCTCCTGTGTGCCCCCGCAGCCCTCTTGGAACAGAGATCACGATGACACGGCATCTACCCGCTCAGGAGGAACCCCAGGCCCCTCCAGCGGTGGCCACACATCCCACAGTGGGGACAACAGCAGTGAGCAAGGTAGGAGACGTGCTCTCATTCTCTTTGCTACCTGTTCTGTCTTTTAAAGGTTGGAAACATTGGAGATGTGGAGCTCGTTCCTGTTTAGATGGTTTCCCCTAGGCCATAAACCCCATCTGATGAGGGAATCAGTTCATCTGACCTGATTCCCTGGTCGTTGACTTCTTCCCACTGTTCCCGCTCCCTAACAGCCCATTGCCTGGCTGCCTCCGCAGCACAGGGGCAGGGAGTCCCCAGAAGGCAAGAGTAGAGAAGGCGAGTGGAAGGCCGAAGATGCAGAGACTGTATGTCACCAAGGCCCTGCTATCCAAGTTAACAGTAGGATTGATGGCTTGCCTTCAGATGCTTCTGAAGGGCTTATGAAGAAAGAGCCTCCAGCGGTGGGAAGGCAGGATGCCTTGAAGAGACTCAGAAGGTAGCTTTCACTTCCGAAACCCATGTCGGGCTGCCTTCTCCACTGGGCTGAGCCTTATTTTCCATTAGGTACTTACCTGAAGCTCTTCAATGCTGGACTTGTCTGCACAGTCAGACTCAGTGGGATTAGGAAGAAGAAGGGAGCCATGCCAGACCCGTGTCATGTGGGCTGTACCTGGAACGTACATCACGGTGCACATGTGTGCACGTGGGTGCACGTTCTGGCCATAGCATAGAGCAGGAAACAAAGCTTTCCAGGGAGAGACCCGTTTCACCCAAGAAAGCGAGTGACCATTTATGTATCTCCCTTGCTCGGTGTTTGATGAGGTGCGTAGACGTGGATTGGGGGCCCAGGTCATGCACTGACAGCAGAAAGGAGGGTTCTCTCAGTCTGAATAGGAAATAGACTGCGGCTATTGGAGTTGATTCTGAACCAACAGTAGGCAAGATCCTTTGTAATCTGCACTCGTGGTTGTGTTTCATGGAAGGGCTGGTAGGTAACGCAGGAAGTTGCTTCCTAACTTACTTGGGCTTAACCAATGAGAATGGCAAAGTCTACTTTCCCATGATCAACTCGAACACACAAGGAGGAGAGTTCGCCTTTAAAGAATTTCAGGCGCCTGTATGCTATTTGCACGGGGCCTAATGTCTACAAATAGAATTTTAAGCACGTGAGACATGTATTGTTCAAAGAAAAGTTGCTGACGGCATCACCATGATGGCCTGTAAAAACACAGCCTCGAGTAGTAGAGCGGTTCAGAGCCGAGGCAGAAACAGGGAACCCTGACCTCTAACTCTTACTGGAAAATGATATGCAACGTAAATCCAGGGGCCTTTTCCCTTTCAAGTGTACGTGCATGCCCATGCGCCGGGTGGCTGCTCACAGCGCTGCGGCCAAGGTGCGCTCAGCACTTTCGCTAGAAAGCCCGACTTTCAGAATTCTACTTACAGGACTCCTTCTGGTTTTGTTTGTTTTTTGAAAGGTGTAAATTTAATCTACACTTTTTCCTGTACTGCAAAATTGCTGCCTGGGGTCGCAGCCTAGTGTTTTGTTCTTTTGTTTCTCTCTCTATCTTTTTTTTGTTTGTTTGTTTGCTTTTTTGGGGGGTTGGGCGGGGATAGATCACCAATCTACCGTGAGGGAGTTTAACTGCTGCTTTGAAGGTTTGCACACGGCTGAAATGCACTTGACTTTAAAACTGTAGCAGGCCAGTTTTCTCAAGCCTAATCTGATAAGAGGATTTTCAGAGGCCAGTGCCCGGTGCTCACTCTTTCCCTCTGAGACGCCCTAGCATGGAATTAGGACCTTTGCAGGCGTCTCCTTCTTCGCGGCCAACATTCTCCCAAGGCCAATTCAATCATCCATTTTCCTGTAACCAAGAGCCGTGTATTCTTCACGTTCCCAGCATTTCCTACTTATCCCGTTTCCTTGTACGTTTCTCCGCATCAGGCCAACCCTGCTTTTTTTTTTTTCTTTCACCCACTTGCTCCCACACCTTCCAAAAAGCACTTTTGACAAAAATGGCCTCCTGGGAATGACCCCAGCTGACCCTTCAAACCACACAGCGTGGCAGCTACAGAAGGGCTTGCGTGCCCATCTGCCAGGCGACAAAGGCGAGGCCTGCGTAAGCTGATGTGTTGAGGTTCCCGTGCACATTGGGACTTCACAGTCCAGGTTCCTGAGTGTGTCGATGGAATTCTTCTCATCAGAGCCCCCATTCTTCCCCCCCCCCGCCCCACTGCCTAAGAACCACAGCCAGGGCCGCCTGCCTTCTTCAACCCAGCAATAGAAATGTCCGGTGCCCATCCCACCCCCAATCCCCCCAAGCTCTCCCCCCAAGCTAGATAACAGAGGGGTGTGTGAGCAGTACCTTTCCCATGCCCTTCCCTGTGCACTGGCCCAGGCGGCATGATTTATTCCCACTAAATGCAGAGCAACGCCTGCAAGGGTGGCTGCAACAGCTGATGCATATTTCCATGCCAATCACGACCCCCCTCAACCTTTTTTTTTCAGCCTGAGACCTGGGGAGCCCGGTCTTTATGCAGCCTGCGGATTCACTGTGCATAGTGGCTTTCCCATGTTTTCCCTGTTTGCCTTTTCTGGCAGGCACAGATGTGCAAGCCGTGCCAGCATTTGGCCCGTAGTGCATGTCCTAAATAGTTATTTACACAGTTTGAGTCCATTTTAGTCAACTGGGTAAATAACAGCCCTCTTCAAAAGATTTATAAATCCATAAATATGTCTTTATACATACCCAATAGACAGAAATAACTCAATCTGTCAAGAACATATCCAAAGAGGTGTTTCCCCCACAGACAGAAGTAATACATATTTTAAAACTTTCTCTCCTGTGTTATTTGCACGGTGTGTCTTTCTCCCCGTTTCTTTTCCATTTTCACCACTTCATTATGGCACCTGTGGTTAAAAAGAAAGAAAGAGCAAGAAATCCCTTAGACTTTGCTTTTCTGTTAAATAACCTTCGCTGCTGCACAGTAGAGATGTGTAGTAGGCTATAGCTCAGTAAGAGTCCTGTTCTTTTGGGCTTTCAAAGTAAATAAAATGAAATAAGTCACACAGGACGTTTAAAATTCTCATAGATTTCCACAATCAGTAACAGTTCCTGATGAGAGGTCTAGTCGTTTGAGGGCTTCTGAGGGCTTGATAACTTGCCAAATTAGTAGCTGTTGTGATTGATGAAATTGTTGGAGGACAAATGTTTACCTAAGCATCAAGAGAGGGAAAAAATATGGAGTACAAAATTCAATGCTGGGTATTCTGAGGAGAATCTATGTAAAGTATGCAATTAAGAATGGACCAACAGTTTTATTATTCAGAGATTTAATGCTAATGCGTGATTTACATATTATATCTTTCCCCAAACTCAGATTATTTATCTTGACAACTCTTCCTATGGTGTCTACTTTCACCGAATACTAACACCTTGCAGGAACTTGATTCTCTTCCCAATCTCTCCGGTGAAACCCCCTTAAGAGGCATTTAAAAGGGAGGACTCTCTGAGCATCCGCCCAGCTAGGGGTTCTGCTGCGACTGCTACCACAGCAGCGAGGTTCTCTTTCATTAACTTCCCCAATGCCCTTTCAAAGACCTCGGGTTGAATCTTTACTTTGTCTCTTTCAACTCGCTCCTATTTTCCCATTTCACAGGAGGGGAGGTGGGGACAGGAAAGAAAAGCTCGCAGGCTTGAAGAATGAGTCATTGTCCACGTCTGCTTGGTGTTCTGACCGTGGGACACCCCACTGTGCACAGTGGTAGGCAGGGCACGGTGGCAGGCAGGTGTGGGGCTCTCCTGCGTGGTTGGTAGTCCTACTGTGTGTGCATGGTACTCCACTCACTACAGGCAGGGCCAACTGCAGCAAGGGGTGGTTTGCAGTGGGAGATCCCTAAGAAAACACGGTGTCTCTTGCTTGTCGCATGGGCCCCCCTCCCCAGGAGGGCTGCATGGACTCAGAGGTCGTGTTAGCTACAGATGACCAGATGCCGAGTTTGAGCATGTCCTTATTGTTGACTCAAAAGGGTAGAATAACCTATCATGATCAAGAAGTCCTTCCAAAAAACCAAACCAAACTCATTGCCATTGAGTCGATAGCAACTCATAGCGACCCTATAGGCTGGGCTAGAGCTGGCCCTGTGAGTTTCTGACGCTGTAAGTGTTTCCGGGAGTAGAAAGCCCTGTCTTTTTCTCCTGATGAGCGGTCGATGGCTTCGAACTGCAGACCTTGGTAATCAAAGTCCAATGCAGAACTCAGTGCTCCACCAGGACTCAAGTAATACCCCAAGGGCTGCCATTTTGTGACCCGAGCCTGTAAATGAGCTTGTGCAGGTGGACGGAGGCCGGGAGATGTGTCCCATGTCACGTAGCGGTCGGGCTCTCTTTGGGATTGCAACCCATGCGCCCCGACTTGGGAGTGGAGCTCCTCAGGCCCGGATCCTATCGGACACAGCAGTTTAGTGGGCAGACCTGGCACAGAGCCTCTGGGCCGTGCTGATGCTGCTCAGTTCACAAGCACCCAGAGGTGCCCGAGCTGATAGGTGAAAATGCCACAGCTCCGAAACCCCATGGGGCAGTTCTACGCGGCACACGTGGGGGTCTCGTGGCGTGGAGTTCACCCGAAGAACAGATCATTTTGCAGATGTTTCTCCTTTGATCACCTCAATAGCTCTTCCCCCAGTGCCTAAGCTGTGCGCTGCCCGGCTGGGGACCCTGCTCGAATGGGCCTTAGCCTCAGGGTGTTTACACTCTGCTGGTGAGTGGGGCTCTCCTGTGACAACTGGGGTTATTTACAGAGGCGCAGCGAGGATGGATATGATTCATTTGTATTATGCATTAAGAGCCTAAACATTTCACTCATTCCAAGATTTATTGAACCGGCAACAGGAGCGGAGCTGCAAACCAGTCAGGCCATTTCTCTCCCGGAACATATCCCACTTAAAGCTTGTCTTATTTCCCGCTTTTGTGAGGTTCAGGAACGGGTATAATTTCAACACTGGAATCTGATGTGAAACATTTCGTCCTCAAAGGACTTCGGTGGTCGCTGGTGTCTCTGAAACCCATTTAGGAACTTCTTCCGGGGAAGACAGTATTCAGGGCCACAAGCATAGCCTTGCTCCCACTGGAGAGAAAAAGAAGAAAAGAAAGAGACAGAGAAAAAGAGGCAGACCAGCATGTTTCTTTAAAGGGGAACAATTGGAAGGCAGGGCTATTGATCTCTTCATAATAATGTATCAATAGTTGCACTGCCTCCCACCGCCCCTCCAGCTTGTGTATGAGCCAGGAGGCAATTCCATTTATTATTGAAGGGACACCCGGCCAGTTGTTGAGACCTGTGCAGCGGCCGGGCGGCGTGGGGAGGACTCCGAGGACGAGTTGGGGAAGGGCCACGCGATGTTCCAGATGACTGAGCGACGATTCATATACCAGCGCGGCCTTTTTACAGGAAGAAGAAGAGTAATCACAGCCCAAACCCGGGCACTGGAAACAGCCGGCTGGGTGATGACTAACGGGGATAGGTGGGAAGGAGCCGTCCGATTGCATGTCTTAATGAGCACATTTTGAACCGAGTTTGGGCGGCAGTTCCCTTTGCCCTTTGCCCTTTATTGACCAAACTGACACTTCATTTCTCACATCCTTCCAATTATGGCTGGGCTTAAGTGTTGGACTCCCTCCTTTCTTTCTTGCCTATGGAAGACTTGAGAGTGAGTGCGGTCACGGGAGAGATTTTCATCTGAGAAATTACCCTAGCGACGCAGCTTTAGGGTCTAATCGGAAACTGGGGTCCCTTTGCCGTTCTTCAGTGCAAACGGGTTAAATACGGCTTGTTTACAAACCCCTTGCTTTTACCACCATCACCACCACCACCATCACCACCACCACCACCACCACCACCACCACCACCACCACCACCACACCAAAAAACAACCTAGTTGCTTCTAAAAGTTGGAGAACCTAAGAACACCTAAGAACTTAGAAGATGAAAAAAAAAAAGAAAATTAAAAAGAAAAAGATTCTCCCACCCGCCTGCCGATCTTGCCTGTCTGTTGGCCTGAGGGGCTGGAATGATCTGTATTTATTTGTGCTTCCCTCTGAAGCGATGTACTTCTCCGGAGAAGACTTGTATTTCAAAGCTGTCGGAATGTATTTTGACTAATATGCTTTTTTTTTTTTTAGCAAAGAGGAAAGTATAATATAATTGTGACCACAGGCCTCAGCCCTTCGACCACCGCGGCCCTGTGTGCCGCTCTCGCTCCGGTTAATGCTAGGCTGCAAATTAAAAGGTGGCCTTTGCAGACCGTGGCAGGCGGGATAGGAAAATGATTTCCTGATGGGAAAAGTCAGGTGGAGAAAAGAAAGGGGAAGTTATTAGACTCCACAAATCCCCATTATCAAAAGGTCTATATTATTAACTTATCAGACATGTCCAATTAGGTATGCAGGCAGAAGGTTGTTTTCCTGGGAACACCCCCACCCACCCCCACCCACACAAGACCCTCCCCTTTCCCTTTCCTGAGTCATCCAATTGCCTCTGCTCTTCAGCCCCCATGGTGTCCAGAGTCCAGAAAGCAGGTCATCTTAAAACAAAGGCAGGTAACTCCATCCACCTAGGAGCAGTCAGTGGCTAGGGACTGAGGGAGGTGAACTTGGCCACGTGTGCTTTCCTAGGAAGTGCGGGTCCCCACACTAGTAAACACGAGGCCCCCGTTTCGTCACCAGCCGCTGAAACATGCATGTAGAATGATTTGCTCCTCAAATCTCGGCCCCTCTCACACAGAAGTATTTGTGTTAAAGAGTAGATAAAGTGCTACCTCCTTTATTATGTAGGCCTCTGGCATATCGGTGGCATATTTTTACTATAATATGGTAATAAAAGACTATGTAAAAGGCAGACAAAGGCTCTGTCTTTCTCAGTAAGGTGACCTCTGTTACCAAGTAACTGCTTTACTTATGAGCTTATTAAAAACTCAAAAAATGAGCTTTTCATACTTCACAGGCATTGATGTGAAAATGAGCAGTCCTGTGAGTAGTTTTCTTGATCATTTTTAGAACAATTGATTAGCCAAAGAGCTCCTGTCATTAGTTGACATTGACTGATAGCAATTTGTCACAAGCTCTGAAGGTCAGCTAGACGGTGGGAGTTTCAGCTTGTCTTTGATTGACCTTTACTGATTCCATCCTCACGTGATCCCGTTTAAATAGGGCTGACCCTCGATTGGAAAAGACAGGGCATTCGTCAACGGAGCCATTTCTTAGATGTTCTGTTGATTGCTTATTTTTATTTATGACTGGACACCTGGTCTGGGTTTCCAATCACTCTTGTGCACTCTTCCTTTGGAACCTTAGAAAGCATGAATCTGGTGAAGTGGGGCCGTAAAGCCGTCGTTACGCTTCCCCCTTAGTTTGCCACGAGCAGTGAGCTGGGAGGCCACGCCATAGACTTTGTGACCGGCCGGCACCTGGCATTGTCATCCAGGCATATGGCTGGTGTTTTGCTGCAAGGGGATGGATTGGAGTTATCTTGTCTTTTTAAGGAAGACCAACTCCAGTTGACTTGTAGACCTTCAAAGCTCACGTCTTGATTCGTAACTTCCATAGAATGAATGACGTTTTCTTTCTTTTTTTCCAACACTCAAGAATCCTATTCTATTTCAAAATAAGAATGAACATGCAGCAAGTATATGTATACCAAAGGAAAGTTACTCCACCATTTAGCTCTGCAGCTAGAAAGATTGAACACTTTTTAGAAAGGGCATCTTTAGTTTTATTATTTTTATAGTTTCACTCAGTCTGTTGTAAACTCTTAACAGCTCTCCTAGCTGGAAGACCACTGCATTTTAGCAAGAGTGAACGAGAATTTCCATGCTCTGCCTTTGAAGTTCATTGTTTATCATGCGAAGCCCTTTCTTTCTGAAACTGTAAGGTGCCCCTCCTCCCTCCATCCAAATGCGTCACATATAGAAGATCACATGCCATACTTAAAATAGCAACTCCCCAAGGTACCGCTTTATTTAAATGATTAAAAAATGATATGCTTTGCTTTAAAAACCAATGTCCATTTGTAAATATTTCAGTCCATTTCCAAATAAGTCCTTCCTTGGCTCTTCGCCCCACTGCCTACCTATTGCTCTTCTTGCGTGGCTTCATGGGGCTCTGAACTGTAAGCGGCAACTCATTTCTCCGGTTCACCCTCCCAGGTATTCCTGGGCCACCACGCAAAGCTTGGCACGGCTTAGATGCACAATTCTGTTTACACTCAAGAAATGAAAGGAGTTGGGACTCCATTGTCCCAGGTGTGGATTCTTCTTCACAGGGTGTTGTTCTTGGCCAGGAAGAAGGAGGAGGTTAATTTTAGGGCAGCATTCATTGACCATCGCCCCAGGAGGTTAAAAAAGAACAAGTTTCGAATTGTAACCATTTCTGCAGACCAGCCAAAATGGACCAGGAATTGTATTTAGGAGAAGAGAGGTAAATGGTGACCTTCAAGTCCAGTCACCAGAAATGATTTAGCCACTTAGGAGGTAAAACAGAGTGGGTCATTGGGTTGGTCCTCAGGAAGCATGGGGGTGCTACCCTGAGCATCAAGCACGTGGAAGCCCATGATTCTTGCCAAATACTGGGTATTCGTAGGGAGCTGTGCATGTCCTCATTTCACAACATGCCAGTGGTGCAGGTACGGCAGGCTCTGGGGGCAGGGAGGCATCTGGCTCAGCCTTCTGAAAGGAGAGATCCCTCCTGTATGGGGCCCTGTGACACCCGCGTAGCCCTGAAGGTCCCTCTTGAGCACCCTCTCCAGTCCCCCAGCCAGCCCTGTGGCCATCCAGAGCCTCTGCTCGGTGAGCCACTGGCTCGCTCTTTCGTTCCTCCTCATTTGTCACTTGGCTGATTCGTCTCCATCCTCTTCAGGAGACTTTGGTTGGATTTTGGGGATCGGGGAACCCCTTTGAAAGTCTGGTCATGTCAACGTTCCTTCCTCAGAAGAACGTGTGTAATCATGCTCAAAATCTACAAGAGAAACTAATAACCGTTACACGGAGTTATCAAAGTCTTTGAAAACAAACAAACAAACAAACAAACAAACAGCAGAACTAGTAACAGCGCAGTACAAAATAACAAGAACTAGCAGAAGCTCTGGAGGCAGTGGTGTGATGGTAGGACCACGTCTTCCACTCAGGAGTCCTAGGCAGTGCATAGATGCAGTCACTGTTCATCTGTCAATGAGGCTTGTTGTTGATGTTGCACCGACTCTGCAGGGCAGCTTCCAAATTTCCAAAGGCAGCCTAGGAAGAAGGGCCTGGGGATCCAGTGAAACCCTGTCAGTCACAATCCCCTTATCTCCAGTGTTGAGCCACCTACTTGGTGACCGCCGCCCCCCCCACCAATAGGCTTGCAATGAACTTTTTTAAGACTAAAGACTCCAAATGCACTTTAGTTTTACTTTTCCTCCTCTGTTTTTTTTTCTTCTTTTTTGTAAGCCACTAAGATCAATATCTAGGTTCAGGGGATAAAGAATCTGAAGGGTGTCTATTGAAATTTTGAAGTAGATGGATATCAATTGTAGTCTAGCCATTCCTAATCACTGCATTGTACTATGTAAGCCTGATTTCCACTGGTGACAAAGTCACAGGCCCAGCTGATAGTCCTGAGGTTGGTTAGCTGCCTATCTTCACGTTTACAGTTAATGCTGATTTCAAGTTAGAGGCTCCCCGAACCATTGCCATTGAGTTGATTCTGACTCATAGGGACCCTGTAGGACAGAGGAGAACTGTCCCTGGGAGTTTCTGACACCGTCACTTTTCAGAGAGGTAGAAGGCCACTTCTTTGCTCTCCTCTTGTGGAGCAGCTAGTGATTTCCAGCGGCCGGCCTTGCAGTTAGCAGCCCAACTCGTAACCACTATGCCAACGGGGCGAGACTCAAAAGGCAATTTCTCCCCATTTCCAGGTTCACGAGTCCCTTGAAATCTAATGTTGGGCCCTGGCAGAGGGCAGATCAAGCACTTCTAAGCCTAGTTCAAGAGTCATTTCCAGGAAGTATTCCTTGAACTCACATCCTGGAGGATCCTCTTTTGTGTTTTCTTGGTATCCTGTGCACACCTTTACTGAGTATCAGAATGAGCTACCCATGGATTGGCCTCTCAAAGGTGCCCCCTGGGAGGGGCTTCTTCAGCTTTGCATCTCCGGTGCCCAGCACAGTCAGGGAGGGACCCAGTCAGTGATGGATATCAGCTGATTGAAGAGAGCTGTGCATTCTCCCCTCCTTTCAAACGATGACTGGCCTGAATTCGATCCAAACTGATGCTTGCTTCTAGATGTCAGAGAGCTAATCTTACTGGGCCATCTCTAAGATAAATAGGTGCCAAGGGGTCACTTGATCTGGATCCCACAGATGCATGCCAACAGAAACATAGGAGGGAAAATCCAATGGGTGTTCCTCTCAGAATTACTGGTAGATGGGCTTTGGGTGTAGCTGAAATCATGCCACCCAAGTAATTGACCACTCTGTCTGCTCCTTGGACCCCATCCTCTGCCCCCAAGTGGGTGGGGACTGGTAGCAGCATGTTAGGGCGTTTGAATGGGGATGCGCTGGTCCCCTATGCTCCTGAACGTCTACCTCTCACCCCAGGGTGCAAGCACTAGTTCAGGAAAGCAGTAGAGGTTTGGGCTGTTGCCTGGCAAAGAATAACCCAAATAGTCAATCTTATGCCAAGCGTTTTCCTGAAAAAGAAAAAAAAAGAGGTAGGCGTTATCTACTCTTGTATTAATTGATCCCAGAAGTGTAGTTGGTCAGTTGGGTTTGGCGCAAGTGTCTGCCTTTGTGAATTAGTTCTGTCTGGCAGATGATTTTGTTTTCGTAATTACTTAACCTAAAAGCATCCTGTTTGATTAGAACAATTAGCTTCAGCTTTCCCCCATTTACCAATATCAACCCATACGGATTCCACTCCTAAGTATATTTCCTCTTATTCTAACAGTAAATGAAGCAGGACTTCCTTTTCCATATTTCCACGTCAGTAGACAGGAGACTATGACCTTACTTACCAAATCTTCCATTTTTCTTCACGATTATGCATTTTCAAGACAGGAGGAATTGAACCACGAATGCCGAAAATATTGAATTTGCAAGAGGCTTCTTGCTTAAAATCACCTGATCAATGTTACCTCGTTAAGTGATTCCTTTGTTTTAGGTTCATTTATTTGAGTGCCCCTTATCAAACTGCACCTACAAGAGCCAGGACAAGTAGCCAGTTGATGCTCTTTTAAGCTTTTGACAGCTTGAGAGAAAAGGCTGCATTTTATTATATTTTTAAGTACGTCTTTATGTTCTCACCATCATTCTGAGAAAAGACTTGAGGGAACTAGCGAACATATATGTATCGCGTCAAGAAGTATCTCTGGACCACTAACCTACAGACCAGTGCTTCCAATTCAACAGCGCTTATGCACGAGAAAGACAGAGCAGTCTGTGTTCGTGGAGATTTACAGCCTCGGCAGCCCCCGAGGGAAGCCCTAACTTGTGCCTAGAAGGTCTCTGTGAGTCAAGTCCACTTGATGGCAGGGGGGTTGAGTTCTTGGCATATTGTAAACAACAGGATAAAAATAAGTAATGAAGTCATTCGAATGAAAGGAAAACAAACCAGAAGCCAGTTATAACGGCACTACAGGAAACAGTAATATAAGATTAGGTACAGTTGTTAGTAGTAGACAATTAATTTGACTCTGAGCATCCTAACACTCAAAGCCAAGCATGAAACACAATCAGTTACAAGATTACAGCGCCCACAGAAGTTGCTCAGAAAAATCCCTGTGAGTGCTTTTATGACCTGGAAGAGACTATTTCCTATGTCCTCACACAGGAAATCCGGTCCGTTGTGTAGAGTGACATCCCCAGCAATACGCAGAGGACCCCTCTTTCCCCTCATCTCTCAGCCCAAAGCTGCAGATGGAGGGGGGTGAATGTTTGATCAATTGATGTGACTAGCTGTCTGGGATTTATTTCAGAACAGATTCTCACTTTGAAAGCTCCTTGGTCTCTAAGCTAATTTTTATTTCCATGGTTGAAACAGATTGTGGATGGTTCCCTCCCCTCCCTCATAACTCACTGCTATTGATTCAATTCCAACTCTTAGCTACCCTATATAAACTGAAACCAAACTCACTGCAGTTGAATCAATTTCAACTTATAGTGACCCCACAGGACAGGGTAGAACTGTCCTTGTGGGTGTCTGTAACTCATTGGGGGAGTAGAAAGCCTCAACGTTTCCTCTGAAAGTGGCTGGTGGTTTTGAACTGCTGACCTTGGCAGTTAACAGTCCCACGTGTCACCCACTCTGCCACCGGGGCTCCTTAACCACCCTGTATATGACTCCTCGTTTCAAAATACTACGAGGCCTTTCTCCGTTTTTCTGTTGTCTTTTGTGGGCCTTTTTATGGTGGGCTCTCTTCAACCCCTTCCCTGACTTGAAGTCAGGAATGAGAGTGAGATGTTCTCGTCACTCTGGTTGTTGTTCCGTAAAACAGAGTGAATGGAGCCCCAAAGAGTCAGAGGAGGAATGGTTCAAGTGGGGACACTGAAGGACTGAGATACCAGCCTGGCAGGATTCAGGTCCCAACATCTTTAGAACCAACAGCCATGAGGACCTACCTTCCAAAAGAGGCTTAATGTTGTTAATATTCAGTTTACTACATCCCAGGACCAAGAATATCCCCCATCGATAAAAGAATACATTTAGTGCAAATAGAAGCCCTTATTTTAGATTGGGAATGTTAAGCTTCTGAGGGAGGTGAAACACTTAATGAGCATTAATTGAGTTAATAAAAACAAGGATAGGTACTAGTTGGTAGAGGATCCAGAGAGAAGGAGATCACTGCTGGTATCGAGAAGCTGACAACCCAGGCGTAGGACAGAGGGTTGACCTATGATAGGTTCAGTCCCTGGTTGCCTAGGCAGTGTAGACTTTAGAGATGCAAGGAGCCCAGGGGAGGTAGTGGTAACATGTTGGGCTAATAGCCACAAGGTCAGCAGTTCAAAACCACCAGCTGCCCCAGAAAGATGAGCCTTTCCACTTCCGAAGAGTAATCGTCTCAGAAACCCACAGAGACAGTCCTGCCCCACAGATGGCCAGGAGTCAGAATCGACTCGATGGCAGCGAGTTGTTTTGTATTGTTTACAGGAGCTTCAAAAGGTTCATGGAAAACTTCCATGATATTTTAATTCAGTTTTTCCCAGGAACTTCTTGAGGTCTCCCACCCCTGTCCCCCTGGTAGAAGAATGTCACCCAGCGAAGTGAGGGAGGTGTCCGTAGCAACTGCTGCTGAGGTCGGGCCTTTCCAGGCACATTCCAGGGAACCATCGCCTTCCTCAGGAGCATTAGCCCTAGACAAGACCGGTTTCCTCTTCCCTATCTCCTACCTAACTCCCCAAGGGAGTGAGTCCGTATTGGAAATGTGTGATCAGCAGAGAAGAAGCCAAGAAAAAGAAAATCATTCGTGTCATAAGGACAGAAGAGTTTGGTTAGCAGTCGTTAAAGGAGTCCGCTGCAAAGAAAAGGTTGTTTGAATCCATCCACCAGCCACACGCTGTGCAAGAGAGGGGTGACCAGTTGGCTCCCATCAAAACGAAAGCCTTGGAAACCACATGGGGCAGCACTGGCCTTGTGGGGGGTGGGGTGGCTTTGAGTCAGAAGCAGCTCCACAGCAGAAAGTTGGGTTGTTGGCTGAAAAGTAAGAAAGGGAGTATGACACGTTGGAATTTTGGAATTGGCCTCAAAGTGAGCTCAGAACCCAACCTGTTGATGCAGAGCTGATTCCTGACAGCCCTCTGTGGGCGGGACTAGAGCACTGCTTCCTGCATCACCCAGAAGTCCAGCCCCAGGCCTTTCTGCCCAGGTGACTGCAGGGACTTGAGCCTCCAGCTTTTCAGCTGAGTTTTTCACCCTTAGCACCTCCCTGGGACTTCCAGGGGAGAACAACGTGAGGAGATGGAGGAGTCTGAGACCAAGCAGGTATCATGAGGAATCCATTGCCTTTGGAGTGGGCTTAAAAAAATTTTTTTAAGTCCTTAAAAACATCACAGTAATTGCACAGTGAGATATGGGTGGATGGGAGGAAGCAATGCGAGGTTCGGATGGAGCCAGCGTCCAGCCATTCAGAAACTCTGACAATATGAACGGAGGCAGAGGGAGGAGGTCGGGGAGAAGAGCTTTAGACATGAAAGACTTGATCTAGTAGAGAGATGGCAGAGGGGGGAAAGGGGAGGGGTGGTGCAGAGGTGTGGGATGATACCAAGGTCTCGGGATGCTGTCTAGAGCAGCGGTTCTCAACCTTCCCAATGCCCCGACCCGTTCATACAGTTCCTCATGTGGTGGTGACCCCCAACCATAGAATTATTTTCGTTGCTACTTCATAACTGTCATTTCGCTACTGTTATGAATTGAGTGACCCCTGTGAAAAGGTCATTTGACTCCCAAAGGGGTCACGGCCCACAGATTGAGACCCGCTGGGTCTAGGGGGACCGCAGCTCTCTAGTCTGCAACTCCTGCCTTCTGAAAGGGAACCTCACTGGACAAAAGCACAGTGGTCATGGCTGACTGCCTTTTCCCCAACACCCCTGGGCAGAAGGGCCACTTTTCCTACCCCCTCCTGGGGAGCAGGAGGGTGGGGCGGCTTTCAGAATCCTGGCCACTGTTCGTTCTACCACTCCGTTTTCCCTCAGAGGAGACTCTGTCCGACTCCCTGGGGCCAAGGGCTGGGTGGAAAGGAAGCGGC